>NC_060123.1:164890196-166305196 GCF_021461395.2 Schistocerca americana | reverse complement strand
CCCTTAGGACTGGCGACCGTAATTTCCTCCAAATCTCAAATATGTAACTACCGCTAGTTAATAGTTAACGTAACGGCCGCACATGCACTTTCTTTATTAACTTTACCCCTTTTCAAAATTTATTTCCACCAGTTTCATTTGCATTTTTCCTTTCATTTAGATGTAACCGTTTCCTCCCTCTTTACCGACAAATTGACTTCGGTGACGATTGTTTTTTCCCAAATTTCCATTAGGTACACGCGGTATAATTTATCACTGCCATTAAGGTCGATAAGTGAGGGGGAGGTTACACGTGGCGTCCTGGTGACAGGACCATCTTCGGATTTGAGATTGTTCTGGACACGAATTTTGCTTTGGGCAAATCTCGTAACAAAGTACTGGTTACGAAATGGTCGATACGTCAGCGAGAATATTAGTGTGAGGAATCCTAATTAGATTTTAGATTTGGCATTTATATTGAAAATTATTAAAATGAGTGAAGGCAACAATTATCAAAATTTGGTAGACTTTGATACGGAACAATCGGTCGAACAGTGGGAAATGCGCACCGCAGTACCCATTGTTCAGGGGTAGGCAGCTAGCATGAAAGACGCGACCGCCGAAAAGCAACGAAGAGCAGAAATGGAATTCCAAACTTTAGGAAATGTTTCGGAATCGGAAGTGAAAATCAAATCTGAACCCCTTGATGACGAATACGGGGGGACAATTAAAGAGGAAGCCGCTACGGAAGTAAAACCGGTAGTTTCCGGGAATTTAACTGATTTATTGAATGTATTGATTAATGAAATCAAGAGTCAATCGGCAGAAATTAAAGCTCAGGCTACCAAGCAAGAAGCTCAGGCTGAAAAAATTAAACGGAAGCTAGACATTCAGAACAAAGCTACTAATGTTGTTAACAACAATGTTGGAGTTGTTAACACTAAAGTTGATAAAATGAAAGATGATATTGTTGTAATTAATACCGAATTCGGTAATCTTAAACGGGAAATGGTATGCGTTCAGGCGGAAATTGCGAGCGTAAATACTCGTTTTAATTCCGAAATTAGCAGAATCGAGAAAAGTGTAGGAGAAGCAGTTGCTCCGATCGTCGAGAATAAGGTGACGGAACAAATTCAATTAGCGAAAAAAGAGGATCAACAGAAGGTGGAAACATTAAAGGCTTTAGTGTCCGAGGTTGATGCTAAAGTGACGAAGCAGGCTAATACCTGCGAGGAGAAAGAAAGGGAAGTGGAAACGCTTGCGACAATCACTTGCCAAGTAATTACGAGAGTTTCGGAATTAGAAAAGAAACTTGACGAAAAGCAGAGCTATGTGCCAATCTGTGCACATAGTTCGGAATTGTTGACGAAAGAAGAGCGGTTCGACCCCTTGAAAAAAGGCGGTATACACCCAACGGATTTCATTAAAAATTGTGAAATAGTTTTACCCAGAAGGGAAGTAGAAACGCTTGCGACAAACACTTGCCAAGTAATTACGAGAGTTTCGGAATTAGAAAAGAAACTTGACGAAAAGCAGAGCTATGTGCCAATCTGTGCACATAGTTCGGAATTGTTGACGAAAGAAGAGCGGTTCGACCCCTTGAAAAAAGGCGGTTTTCATTAAAAATTGTGAAATAGTTTTACCCAGATCATGGACTAATGAGAGAAAAATTAATGCGATTATTGAAATGTTGGCTGGTGATGCCAAGCGTTGGGGCTTAAACCATAACATTACGAACCTGACTTTTGACGAGTTTAAAAATTTGTTTCTGGCAGGATACTGGTCAGAGCAAAAACAGCAAAGTGTCTGGCGCGAAATTGTCGTATCGAGGCCTTTCGATGCGAATTCGCGCGGTTCGATGAAGGAGTTTTTTGAGGGCTGGATCCGCAAGTTGGAATATTTGCGTGATCGCCTCACGGAATCCGAAATAGTCTGGGAACTCTACAAGAAGCTTCCAGATGATACAAAACGCTACGTAGGAAGCAATTACAGGACAATCAATGATTTCCTGGAAAGAGTGGAGGACGAGGACAATTGGCGCAATAATCGCGACAGTGGTAGAGGCCGTGGTAACAACAACGGGTACCACAGCAACCACAACAACGATAACCGTGGGAATAACGAATACCGCAATCTTGGCAGCAATAACAATAGTGGTTCGGGCCGTAATGACAATTGGTACAATGCAAATAATAACAGGAATGACGGAAACCAGTATCATACTAGCGTGATACGGGCTTCGCAGAATAGTAATAACGCCAGAAGGTGTGTTCAGCCGCCTCAGCAGCGTATCTGCTGGGACGAGACAGGGAAACCATTAGCCGCGCCGGTGAGGGGCCGACCGGGCGTGGAGAATTTTGGCGGCCCAATAACAGGGGAAAACCCAGGTGTCGTCGTTATGAAAATTCCGTGTGGAATAATCAACGGCGGGAGAGTGTGCCCGTGTTAGGAGAAAGGAGTGCGCCCACAAGTAGTAGATCAGCTGTAGACACGGCAGTAGAAAATACATTCACTGACAGTGAGAACAATTTAAGTAGTGTTCCGGAAATCGATTATAAAGTGGCAGCTGTAACACCCACAGTGGAAATGGAGATTGAGTCTAAGAATGATTCGCAATTGTTGAGAGAAGATCAGATGTCGGATAATACGTTCGCCATCGAGCGAGGGGATGCAGAGGGGGATGAGGTCTGGTTAAGGCAGTTCGGTCGCTTATACGACGAACTAAGAGATTATAGGGGCCTGTGTGGGAGAAGTGTTTATGGGGAGCGCGGGCAGGACTTGCCGCGTCTCGTCCCGCAGGAAGGTAGTGTTTGCGAAGTGATAGAAAGTTCTGGCCCTAGCCGGCAGACTTTACCAGAAATTGTTGGTTTTAATGGGGAGCACGAGCAAGATTCGTCGTGTTTCATACCGCAAGAGTTGGATGTTGAAGTAGTAACGGAAAGTTCTGGCCCTAACCGGCAGATCTTACCGAAAGCTGTAGTGGTAGAAGTAGCCGACGCATCCGACGCAAACCTCCAGTTTAAACATTGCGAGGGTATTAAGGAGAAAGATTACGAAAATTTTAGTGATAGCCGGACATGATTGGTAGATAAGCGCATAGATTACAGCGTGTATCAGGTTAGAGCTGACATTATACGGTCAGACGATAGCAGTGTGGGTTGCGCAGATCTAGAGGAAGTAATTGCAGATACTATTGGGCACATTTCTCCACGTAGATTGGCAGATGAGATCAATCTGTCCAAAGAAGAATCAACGAAGGTGACAATTAGTGAATTGATAGCAAAGCAACACTCACTAGTTGACGTGCTACAGGAAAAGGTTTCGGTATTGGAGGCGAAGCTACAGACTAAGCCTCAGGACAAACGTGTTGAAATTAAAACTGTATGTGATCAGAGCCTGAAAAGGCCGCCAGATAAGCCGGATTTAGGATCAAAGCCGGATGGTTTTTTCTGGAATGACCTGGATATAGACGAGGATTTACTGTGGGAAAATAAAGAAACAGTCGAGGACAAGTGTAGACGGATAGTAGTGTCTGTTAATATGCACGACCTACAACTAAACGTGTTGATTGACACCGGTGCAGAATTGAGTGCTGTATCTGGGAAAATATTTGAGTTACTGAAAGACAGACCTAGTATCGTAGTTATACCTGTAACAGGAGTGAAAATAATCGGTGCTACTGGAAAGGCCAGTAAACCGGTTACGCAACAGATTTTTGTCAACTTCGAGATCTGTGGGGCACGATTTGAACATGAGTTTGTCGTCGTGCCAAACTTAACTACGGAAGTAATTATCGGGTTAGATTGGCTATTAAAGTACCGTGCAGTGATTAATTGCGAAAGCAAAACTTTGACATGTACGTCACAAGATAAAACAATAGTAGTTAGTTTTGACGAGGCAGAAGACGGTGTGCATAGGCAATACCAGCCTACACACATTGTTAACTGGCCGGATGGTATTGACGTAGGTATGAATTTGAACTACTGTAAAGTGAGGAATCTCGGCACTGACAATAGTGTAGAAAGTGAGTTGGAAAGTATTGTAGACGGTGTGTCAACGTAACACACGAACAAAGACGAGGCCTGTATGAAGTAATAATGAGGAATAAGAGTGTGTTTTCAGACAAAGCGGGACTTGTGGAAGGATATAAATGCAAGTTGCATGTAATTCCGCACGAACCATTCTTCGTGAGACCGTATGCTATACCGCTGTCCAAAAAGGAAGCAGTGCAACGGGAGATAGATAAGATGATCGAATGGGGAGTGACTGAAAGAAGTACGAGTCCATACAATAACGGTTTAGTCATTCTAACAAAACGGGATGGTAGTGTGCGTATTGTGATTGACGCACGCACGTTGAATAGAGTCGTCCAACGCGAAACAGACAGACCAGAGAGTATGGAGGAGATTTTGCAACGTTTTCATGACGTTAAGTTCATGACTAGCCTCGATCTGACGGCTAGTTACTGGCAAATAGAACTCGAAGAAGAATCTAGGCCATACACCGCCTTCTTGTTTGCGGGCAGGTGTTACCAGTATAGAGTACTGCTGTTTGGACAATATATCTGTGTCCGTATTCATCAGGGCCCTAGATAAAGTGCTAGGACCGGCTTTGAGTTCAAGATTATCTGTATATGTTGACGACCTATTGTTGGCCAATGCCACTTGGCATGACCATTGTGACCTGTTAGATGAAGTTTTTAGAGCACTGCGCCGTGGCGGAATGACCCTAAAGCTAAAGAAATGCGAATTTGTGAAGCAGGAACTGAAATTTTTAGTTCATGTAATTACCACTGCTGGTATTACGAAGGACCCAGAGAAACTAGAGGCAATAAGGAATTGTCCTCCACCCAAGTCTAGGAAACAGTTAAAAAGTTTTCTAGGGCTCACAGGATTTTACCGTAAATTTGTAAAAGGACAAGTGTTTAATGATGAAAATTCGAATAACCTCTTACGCATAAATGTTCCGTTTGTGTGGACTGACGGGTGTCAGGCCGCTTTCGAGAGATTAAAAGACGAGTTGTTAAGATCTAACATACTATTTCATCCTGATTTATGGCTACCCTTCCATCTGGGAACGGATTCGTCGAATTACGGGGTGGGGGTAGAACTGTTCCAAGAAGTTGGTAAAGGAGAGGATAAGGAACACCGGACGATAGCGTTCGCGAGTCGAACTTTATCAAAAAGTGATCGAAACTGCACGATATCTGAGAAAGACTGTCTCGCTATCGTGTGGGGATTCAAGAAGTTCAAGGGTTACCTATGGGACCGTATGGTGATTATTCATACGGACCATAAGGCGCTCACCTATCTGAAGGATTGTAAACTACTTCACGAAAGACTGACTAGGTGGTCGCTGTATTTACAGCAGTTTAACTATGACATCTGTTACGTAAAAGGGACCGACAATTGCGTAGCGGATGCGCTGTCGCGATTGCCGGAGTCTAGTCAAGACGTATTGAAAGATGAGTCAGATGGAGTGGTCAAATTATACTATTTTAAAGAAGCTGAGGGACGCAAATTAATAGTGAACATCTGTAAGAATCTACGTCGTCATCAGAACGAGGATGGTTGTTTAAATATGGTGAAAACCCGATATGACGAAAGGAGTCCAGAAGGAGAGAAATTAAGGAAGTATTACAAGATATACGATCATATCTTGTACCTACGTAAGGGTGAAGATAGTAATATTTGGCGGGTATGCTGCCCACCAAATTCGTCACGGAAATAATAGACTACTACCATTTGGCGTATGGCCACTGTGGACCAAAGAAATGTACGGAAAAGCATTTCTTTTAACAACATGTTAAAACGCGTTACTGACAGGGTGAAAACTTGCGATTTATGTCAGAAGGTGAAGGTCACCAACTGTACGAGTCGTGGTCCTATGCAAAGTATAAGGCCTAACGACACCTTTGAATTACTGTGCGTGGACTTGTACGGACCTTTGCCCAAGTCATCAGGAAACTTTCCCTACATTTTAGTAGTGCTAGAAGGTTTTTCCGAGTTCATCAGGCTATACCTGATTAGGAAAGCTACAGCCAAAGCGGTCTACAGCAAGCTTGTGAGCGATTATTTTGTTCATATTGGTAAGCCTAAGGTGATTCTATCAGATAATGGGGCACAATTTACTTCTAAGTTGTGGAATGAAGGCATGGAAAGCAATGGGGTCGAGGTGATCCATATTTCACCTTATTGTCCGGCTGGGAATCCCGCTGAGAGGTAAATAAATGGAAATGTCGTGTGGCTAGGGCCTCCCGTCGGGTAGACCGTTCGCCTGGTGCAGGTCTTTCGATTTGACGCCACTTCGGCGACCTGCGCGTCGATGGGGATGAAATGATGATGATTAGGACAACACCAGTCCCTGAGCGGAGAAAATTCCGACCCAGCCGGGAATCGAACCCGGGCCCTTAGGATTGACAGTCTGTCACGCTGACCACTCAGCTACCGGGGCGGACCGCTGAGAGGTATATGCGCGAGCTAGGCCGACTTTGCCGTACCTATTGCCATCACAACCGTAGCGCATGGGGCAAATATGTAGCAGTATTTGAGAGAATTATGAACGCCTTGAGACATGAATCGACGGGATTTTCTCCAGAGGAAATACTGTTGGATGACAGAGGTAAAAGTTTAGTGGAAGAGATAATCAAATTCCCTCCACGGATTGACATTAGTATTGGTGTGAAAAAAGATCGTTTGCGAGAAGTAATGAAGTTAAAAGCCGATGCTCGCATACGTCGTCATGACGCTAAAGCGCGTTTTGCGAAGTTTGCAATCGGAGACTTACTACTTGTAAAAGCTCATGAGAAATCGAGCGAGATAGACAATGAAATCTCTAAATTTAAGTTTGTTTATAATGGACCATATAAAGTCATTGGTATACCTCACACAAATGCTTATTGCTTAGAGTATCCAAGCTCTGGAAAACGGTTAGGTATACGGAACATTTTAGACCTGAAATTGTACCAACCAAGGATTGATTAATACCACAGAATGGGTAATTTGTGCAGTATGAAAATATAGAGTCTAAGATTTAAGGTTTGCTAGATTGCCATGCTTTTGCCTGACCGAGAGGACATTAAAGAAGTTGTAATTAATAAGTAATGAATTTTTACCAAATGATTTAAGAGAGAGTGATTATTTATCAATTTAAAAATCCAAGCTGCTAGTTTAAATTTTCAGTTGAGTCACAGTAGATTAAGCAATATAAATATGATTTTGTAACTAGCTGTAAGATTTCATGAATATGTGTTTTACTACTTATTGCCGATGTACTTAGACGCTGTTTTAAGTTTCAGGCTAGTACATGCGTGTGATGATGGACAGTGTCGAGTTATCCACTGTGATAGTGTTAATGGACTCCTTGAGATTACTCGGGAGTGAGTTTTTCCGAAAGAGTTCAGTGAAACGGACGTTCTGGAATTGCCGTTACAAGGGCGAGTGAGATCAAGCGTGCCGCACAGGCGGGCGCAACAATACTGGAGAGGCGGAGCCGCTGTCGGCTCTTGTGCCGCTCTCGGCATTCTTTGTACTTGCGGGTACGAATGGCGGAGTAGTTTTTCTTCCCGGACAGCTGATGTGAAAGAATTCTGCTGTCAATATTTATGTTTTTTTCGATCTGCTGAATGTTATTTTCTTGTTTAGCGTTAAGTGGACTCTCATGTCGAGAACATTAATTATGAAAAGGTTACATAAAATGTGTATTCTATGTAATTAATTATTAATTTGCGTATTTTGATATACCTGCTTTTTTTTTTTTGACCATGTACTCTGGTTAATTTTGTAAATAGAATTCCATTTCTTGATACTGTTAGGAATTTTGACGATTTTAGAATAGCTAAACCATTTTCTTTGTTTTCTATGAATGTTAGTATGTTGTCAACCAGTTTTATTTTGTGCAAGATGACAGAGTGGAATAAGATTAGGAGTGTCTCCACTCAATTATTATGGTCTAAAAATTGATTTATGCTTAATTAGACGAATACAGAATTTTGTTGATGTTTTGAGCACATGCATTTCCGCTGTTTCTTTTTTGGGACATTTTCTGAGTCTGTTTACGTTACACGAACATCCTCAGGCAATGTGGGGCACGTGTAACGCCGGAAATGCATATCCTTCTATTTCCATCTATTGTACTATAGATTTTTCCTTAGTTCGTCACCTGAAGATATGACATTTCTGTCTCTTTATATATTGTAATTGTTTTACTGTTTGTATATATATATATATATATATGCATTTATGTTGGTTTGTTTTGTGAATATTATTTGCATTTATACGCCGGCCCAAGTGGCCGCGCGGTTCTGGCGCTGCATTCTGGAACCGCGAGACCGCTACGGTCGCAGGTTCGAATCCTGCCTCGGGCATGGATGTGTGTGATGTCCTTAGGTTAGTTATGTTTAACTAGTTCTAAGTTCTAGGGGACTAATGACCTCAGCAGTTGAGTCCCATAGTGCTCAGAGCCAATCGAACCATTTTTGTATTTATACGCTGGGTTTGGCCTAGGGAAAACTATGCTATCGAACGAATACATCGATAGGTCGTGTGGAGAACGAAAGTGTTTAGGATCTTTGGTAGTGTTAACTCTGCCGCGTGGAGCGCGGGCAGAGAGGGAGTCTGGCTGGGGTGGTTCAGTGGAGCAGGTGTGTTGTGTGACGCTCCCGCGAGTTGCCGCGCTTTTGGGGTTGGGCAGCATGTAATTGCGCTCGACTTGCTACGATAGTTTCTGACGCGGTGTCGCGGACGGGAAGCATTAGCTGGCGTGCATCAAGAGCCCGTTTCGTCTGGTGACCGTGTCGAGAAAAAGGCGCACCAACATCCAGCTTCTGCAACAGCGACGGCCGACAATGAGTGACTGTCGTCGCCACCTCCTCGATCGACGGTTTCAAACCTTCAATCAACCAACAAGGAAGACTGGAAGCACGTAAAGTTTTAGAACTGTATGGCAGACCTCAGCTTTTCAAACTTTTAAAACTGTTGCATCACAAAATTACAGCAACTTAGCATGAACCCTTGTTGCTCATTGTCCCAATTGCATTGCCAAGCAGGGTCCCTTCCTTTTCCGAAATGAGCCCGAGTGTCGTTGAAATTCAAACGCCAGCATCATTCGATTTCACTGCTTTAATTTCAAAGTTCAGTTACGGTATTCATAGCTGGATACAATATTTAGATTGCATAAGCACAAATTAAGAGTGCGAGTTTTGTTACGGTATTTTAGTTACCTGTGACTGCAGCTCAGCTTGGTACGTACTAAATTTTGCTATTGTTAATTGTTCAGAATCATTTAATTCAAGTTCAAAGTTAAATCTCTTATTTCTAAATTGCGTAGATTCAAGTAGCATTTGAAATGATTGTTGAGGTAGTCCTAGACTAACCGTATTTTACTGAATTTCGATGTGCTTCAGAAAGAAAGCTCACTATTAACTTCAGTCGCTAAATTAGCTTTCGATTTTCCTGTTTTATTAATTGTTTTGCTAAATTAAGTCAGAGTGTAGCGAAATTCATTACTTCTTACAAACTTTCAGTTTTCACACTACACGTGTCAACCTTCAGTTGCCACACATCTAGTGCTAATTATATGTGTAATAACCTTTCTTTTTTCAGTTACTATAGTAATTGCCCTTAGGACTGGCGACCGTAATTTCCTCCAAATCTCAAATATCTAATTACCGCTAGTTAATTATTAACGTAACGGCCGCACATTTAATTTCTTTATTAACTTTACCCCTTTTCAAAATTAATTTCCATCAGTTTCATTTGCATTTCTCCTTTCATTTAGATGTAACCCTTTCCTCCCTCTTTACCGACAAATTGACTTCGGTGACGATTGTTTTTTCCCAAATTTCCATTAGGTACACGCGGTTTAATTTTTCACTGTCATTGAGGTCGATATGTGAGGGGGAGGTTACATGTTCATGGAACTACAATCCTTGATGCAAGAAGGAGCGAGACTAGATGATACTTAAAGGTAATTTCTGTTAGTAAGATGGGTTTTTGTACGTTTGCAGAAGCGGGAGTTGGATCTGCTGCACCAAACGCGGAATTGGTCCTGCGAGTTCCGAACAAGATGAAGAACAACAAGAAGAAGAAGTAAAGATTGTAGGCGTGACTACCCACGTGGAAGAAGTTGAGAAGATAAACGCGGGGTTGCAACAGTTGCAGGCAGATGTAGAATGAAACCAGGAGACCCTAGAAACACACACCACGCAAGTGACTAATCTCAGCAAGGCATGGTAACAACAGCTGGCAGTTACGCGCCATGGCCGCCACCCTCATGCATGACACATATGCGAAAGTCAGCGGATGCAGTAAACCACGACTTAGCGGTTCTCAAAGGCCACTTGGATGCTATTGACACTCAGGTGATTATTGCAAGAATTTAAAACACTCTTACCGAAAATATCACAGACACAAGTATTGTAGCCGTAGAACTGCAGCACGCAGTCGTTCACACGATCCGTGGCCATATGACGCCGATACTTTGGCCACCAAGAGGATTTCTAGAAGACCCTTTTAGAAGGGTTAAGCATAATTAGAGCTTAGGTATTAACCCCATTAAAATTATTGGCAACTGTAAGGAAGGAATCATTACCGTTTTACTACCATATGGTCAGTGTAACCACTTAACAATTAGGAACGAGTTTGAGAGTGTGGACAGAGATAGAGTTGACATGCAAATATTGCCCATTCGATTGATTCACCATCCATGGCTATCCATTACCTTGGGAAAACCAATGAGAATTTGTGAGTCTACGAATACATACATAAAAATGGAAAGTCCAATGCTGTGCTCAACTCCGTAGTGCAGATTTTGGCTACTAACTGTTTGCCTCAGGAAACGTATATAACACCACATTTGAATCACGCAAATATACTCTGTTTCGCCACGAAAAGCATGCAACATACTGCCCCAGAGATGTGTATGCAAGTGAAACCGATTTTTTCCAGAAGATCTAGTCACAATGGCTTTACAGAGTACCAAAAACGATAGTATTCATCGCCACCTGCTATGACCAAGGGCATTTAGTTAGCACCCAACGCAAAGAGTAAAAACGTCAGAGACTGCTGGTGTACGTTATGCAATGCGACATTTGAGATCCTACTTTCGGGTACCTGCCAGCATTACCGGTACTAACAACTCTAACCACCAGCCGCTAGTTAGTTTATATACTTGTCCTGCCTTTCGATATCCTGACCAAGATATCCTGATTTTCCTAAACACCACGTTAGACCCAGCTCATTTGGTTATTCTGGATCAGATGTTAGCAGTACAAAATGGTCGTATGATAAGGAACATCTACGTCATTATATATAAGAAAAACATGTGAAAGAAGGCTTACAACCATAGGGACTAGAAGTTCAACCGTTTATGTAATTTTTAGTATAATCGATATAGTGTACAACGGTCTTAGAGTTGCCTAAATCTGGCTTTTACCGTCCTCCAAACTACAGATCCAACATATTCACGCCGGTACCAGTGAAGAAATGACTCAACTACAGTGAAAAATAATAATTTGTCAGCGAAACAAAAGGAGAAAACCAAAGTGTAGCACAGAAACCCGGTGTTTAAATACCGCAGGAGTGAGTTACTGTTCTCGTCCAAAATAGAACGGAAAAGATGGCACGCCAAAGTCCTATTCAGGCAATGAAGGGCGACGATAGATGTGAAAGTGTCTCCTGTTGCAGTCAGACCAACAAAAAGCCTGGAGTCCCGGATTAATATGAGGGAGGAAAAGTAACGGCGTTAACACCGACAGCTGGGGCCGCAGCCCAGAACCCGAGAAAAGGCCACAGTCCACCGGCCAGTGGCCTGTCATATCAGCAGCGTCAGCAGACATGGCTTCCTTTGCCGGCACTTCCACGTAAAGTACATCATGCGGAATCCCGCTGTATGATCGGCAGACCTACCAATCACGCCATGCCAAGCCATTCTCCCCTCTCCTGAAGCTTTGACGTAGTCGCGATGAAGGGGGCTTTCTGCAACGTTCAGCACGTGGAAATGGGATTTAAACTGCCAGTACCAGCCCGTGGTCTAGGAGTAGCGTCTTTGATCCATTATAAAACGTCTTCGGTCCCGGGTCCGATCCTCGCCACTGCCTACATTTTGATAATTAATGAGCATTGGCTGGCCGAAGACTATCGGCATAAGAAGTCAGCCTCATTCTGCCAACGGCCTTGTCAAAGAGGGCGGAGGAGCGGATAGAGGTTCAAGGCACTCTCTTGCCCTAGGGGTGGGAAAATTACCCTAAAGGCGGAAGAATCGGCAATGATCAACGGCATGAGGATGCAGAAGGCAATGGAAACCACTGCATTAAAGACACGTAACGTGTATCCACAGGACATGTGGCCTGTAATTGAAGAAGTGTCATGATGATCTCTCCATTGGCAAAAGATTCCGGAATTGTCCCCCATTCGGATCTCCTGGAGGGGACTGCCAAGGGGGAGGTTACCATGAAAAAAAGCTAACGTTCTACGAGTCAGGGCGTGGAATATCAGAAGCTTGAACGTGGTAGGGAAACTAGAAAATCTGAATAGGGAAATGCAAAGGCTCAATCTAGATATAATAGGGGTCAGTGAAGTGAAGTGGCAGGAAGACAATGATTTCTGGTCAGATGAGTATCGGGTAATATCAACGGCAGCAGAAAATGGTATAATAGGTGTAGGATTCGTTATGAATAGGAAGGTAGGGCAGAGGGTGTGTTAGTGTGAACAGTTCAGTGACCGGGTTGTTCTAATCAGAATCGACAGCAGACCAACACCGACAACGATAGTTCAGATATACATGTCGACGTCGCAAGCTGAAGATGAACAGATAGAGAAAGTGTATGAGGATATTGAAAGGGTAATGCAGTATGTAAAGGGGGACGAAAATCTAATAGTCATGGGCGACTGGAATGCAGTTGTAGGGGAAGGAGTAGAAGAAAAGATTACAGCAGAATATGGGCTTGGGACAAGGAATGAAAGAGGAGAAAGACTAATTGAGTTCTGTAACAAGTTTCAGCTAGTAATAGCGAATACCCTGTTCAAGAATCACAAGAGGAGGAGGTATACTTGGAAAAGGCCGGAAGATACGGGAAGATTTCAATTAGATTACATCATGGTCAGACAGAGATGCCGAAATCAGATACCGGATTGTAAGGCGTACCCAGGAGCAAATATAGACTCAGATCACAATATAGTTGTGATGAAGAGTAGGCTGAAGTTCAAGACATTAGTCAGGAACAATCAATACGCAAAGAAGTGGGATACGGAAGTACTAAGGAATGACGAGATACGTTTGAAGTTCTCTAACGCTGTAGATAGAGGAATAAGGAATAGCGCAGTAGGCAGTACAGTTGAAGAGGAATGGACATCTCTAAAAAGGGCCATCACAGAAGTTGGGAAAGAAAACATAGGTACAAAGAAGGTAGCTGCGAAGAAACCATTGGTAACAGAAGAAATTCTTGAGTTGATCGATGAAAGGAGGAAGCACAAACACGTTCCGGGAAAATCAGGAATACAGAAATACAAGTCGCTGAGGAATGAAATAAATAGGAAGTGCAGGGAAGCTAAGACGAAATGGCTGCAGGAAAAATGTGAAGACATCGGAAAAGATATGTTTGTCGGAAGGACAGACTCAGCATACAGGAAAGTCAAAACAACCTTTGGTGACATTAAAAGCAACGGTGGTAACATTAAGAGTCCAACGGGAATTCCACTGTTAAATGCTGAGGGTAGAGCAGATAGGTGGAAAGAATACATTGAAAGCCTCTATGAGAGTGAAGATTTGTCTGATGTTATAGGAGAAGAAACAGGAGTCGATTTAGAAGATACAGGGGATCCAGTATTAGACTCGGAATTTAAATGTGCTTTGGAGGACTTGCGGTCAAATAAGGCAGAAGGGATAGATAACATTCCATCAGAATTTCTAATATCGTTGGGGGAAGTGGCAACAAAACGACTATTCACGTTGGTGTGTAGAATATATGAGTCTGGCAGTATACCATCTGACTTCCGGAAAAGCATCATCCACACAATTCCGAAGACGGCAAGAGCTGACAAGTGCGAGAATTATCGAACAATCACATTAACAGCTCTTACGTCGAGGCTGCTTACAAGAATAATATACAGAAGTATGGAAAAGAAAACTGAGAATGTGCTAGGTGACGACCAGTTTGGCTTTAGGAAAAGTAAAGGGACGAGAGAGGCAATTTTGACGTTACGGCTAATAATGGAAGCATGGCTAAAGGAAAATCAAGACACTTTCATAGAATTTGTCGACTTGGAAAAAGCATTCGACAATATAAAATGGTGCAAGCTGTTCGGGATTCTGAAAAAAGTAGGGGTAAGCTATAGGGAGAGACGTGTCATATATAATATGTACAACAACCAAGAGGGAATAATAAGAGTGGACGATCAAGAACGAAGTGCTCGTATTAAGAAGGGTGTAAGACAAGGCTGTAGCCTTTCGCCCCTACTCTTCAATCTGTACATCGAGGAAGCAATGATGGAAATAAAAGAAAGGTTCAGGAGTGGAATTAAAATACAAGGTGAAAGGATATCAATGATTCGATTCGCTGATGACATTGCTATCCTGAGTGAAAGTGAAGAAGAATTAAATGATCTGCTGAACGGAATGAACAGTCCAATGAGTACACAGTATGGTTTGAGAGTACATCGGAGAAAGACGAAGGTAATGAAAAGTAGTAGGAATGAGAACAGCGAGAAACTTAACATCGGGATTGATGGTCACGAAGTCAATGAAGTTAAGGAATTCTGCTACCTAGGCAGTAAAATAACTAATGACGGACGGAGCAATGAGGACATCAAAAGCAGACTCGCTATGGCAAAAAAGGCATTTCTGGCCAAGAGAAGTCTACTAATATCAAATACCGGCCTTAATTTGAGGAAGAAATTTCTGAGGAGGTACGTCTGGAGTACAGCACTGTATGTTAGTGAAACATGGGCTGTAGGAAAACCGGAACTGAGGAGAATCGAAGCATTTGAGATGTAGTGCTATAGACGAATGTTGAAAATTAGGTGGACTGATAAGGTAAGGAATGGGTAGGTACTACGCAGAATCGCAGAGGAAAGGAATATGTGGAAAACACTGATAAGGAGAAGGGACAGGATGATAGGACATCTGCTAAGACGTGAGGGAATGACTTCCATGGTAGTAGAGGGAGCTGTAGAGGGCAAAAACTGTAGAGGAAGACAGAGATTGGAATACGTTAAGCAAATAATTGAGGACGTGGGTTGCAAGTGCTACTCTGAGATGAAGAGGTTAGCACAGGAAAGGAATTCGTGGCGGGCCGCATCAAACCAGTCAGTAGACTGATGACCAAAAAAAAAAACCCAGCCCTTCAGGAGGTTGTCTCAGCTGGTCTGTCTGAAGACGCAAAGCACCTGTTGGTCGTTGCCACATCTATGACACAAATCAACGACCGCGGTTAGAGTGTCCAGCCCTGGGCACAGAGACGTTGCCTAACTTCCAGCATTCCACCCCTCAGCAGCCATCTGCTAGTAAGCTGTAGTAGCCAGGCCGCCGTTACCATCCGTGGGAGATGCCTGTGACTGCAAGCCCGTACCTGAGTGCTGAGATCTGAGGGCCGCATCTATCTGCAGTCTGTCTGCTTCAGATGTGGTGTGGTGGCCCTTGTCCATTCACGTTCTTCAATAAAGCGCTCTGCCTACCTTTTTCGCCCTGTCTATCGCCAACCTACAGTAGACAACCATTCACTCGAACGTACCCTGCAGTAGACCCCGTTACATTACTAAATTTCAAAAGCTGTAAGCATTCCCAATGGTGTTTGGCACTGCTGTATTGCTTAGCGATGACGGCATGCTCTTGGGTAAAATATTCCAGAGGTAAGACCTCCGGGTCTGAACTACCTATGAGGGTGTCCTAATCATGAACGACAATTCTCGCATTCTACGCTTTCGAGAGTACTATGATGGAATGTTAGATCACTTGATCGGGTTACAGAATTAAAAATGGTAACGAATGAGTTGAAGTTAGATGTAATTGGTATTAGGAGGTGCGTTATGGGGAAGTACAGGACTGTTAGTCAGGTCGGTAGGGGTTGCAAACATGAAATGAGATTAGAGTGATGGAGGAGTAGGACTTATAATGAATAAGAAAATGCGTTTGCAGGTAAACTACTGTGAACGACATAGTAAAAACTTTTTCTATCCAAGATGGACGTGACGTTAACATTCACAACAGTAATTCATCTTTATAGCACAAGTTACCATGAAAGCTATCCGTACGGATGATGAAGGAATTGAAATAATGTATGAAGACAAACTATCCAGATACTTAAAGAAAATTTAAATGCGATGGATTTCAGTAGTTCAGAACGTTTGGAGCTTTACGGGCAGGCCCCTACAACCATGTCGGGATGTTGACGCTCCAACACGAGAGTGGGACCAGTTATGGCACGGTGTCCTTCAGGAGGATATTCAACAACTCTAGCAGTCAAAGCGAAACCAAATAACAGCTTTTCTAAAGGCCATAGGTGGCCCAACGCGTTATGGACTTCCCTAATTTGTGAAACTTTTTCTCTTGAAGAAATCATCCAATTTTTCAGAAATTGTAATCATCTGTTTATCTGTGCACGTTCATCATGTCTTCAGATTTGCGTCTCTTTCCGATAATTCCTGCGCATGGGTGTGTCGTATTTTCATTCTTTGGTTTCTTTTGTCTTGCAGTGTATTATGGTTCAAATGGCTCTGAGCACTATGGGACTTATCTTCTGAGGTCATCAGTCGCCCAGAACTTAGAACTAATTAAACCTAACTAACCTAAGGACATCACACACATCTATGCCTGAGGTGGGATTCGAACCTGCGACCGTAGCGGTCGCTCGGCTCCAGACTGTAGCGGCTAGATCCGCACGGACACTCCGGCCGGCTAGTGTATTCAGTAAACAAAGTAAGCTAATTTGTGTTATTTGCTCACCTTTCTGGTATCGTATTTTTCAAGTCCAGCAGTCTAGCTGACCGTTTGTAAATTTGCAACAAGTTTGCCAAGAGTTCACAAAAAAAGTTAGACCCCGTATGGAAGACGTAATTTGACAACTAATTTCGTTCGAATGACACAGGATTCTGTTTTGGGCGGTTCTAGACAGTTGTTTCTTAACGAAGTGTTTTTGGAGAAAGAAAGATTTCTAACGATGCCGACATTTGATGCAACAACTTAGGTTTCCTTGAGATAGTTAGAATCCGTTAGAATATGTTACCTTTATCTGCTCGTCCCTTAGACCCAATGTTACAGACAGTATCTCCTCTCTCACAAGGATGCTGCAAATAATGATATTCTCCTTTCGAGATAAGATAAAACTCTGCATTCCTGTTGAATGTGATAACACATCCCCGTCGTTAAACAGCTGCACCGTCTTGATTGACAGCGTGCATTCTTGAACCTCAATAATCCAAATCATTTGAAGGATAAAAATCATCTTATCAGGCATTGTACAAAATCATCATCTTACGTAAATTTGAGGTGGCGTGGGGAGAAAGGAAAGAAAAGTAAAGGAATTATTGATGTCAGCTGCGTCGGGGCTTAATCAGCGGCAACGAGTCAAAATGTGTGCTGGACGGGGCCAGAACCAAGGACATCCAGCTTACTAGTCACTTGCGTTTACCACTGCGCCACCCGCACACAGCGTTTAACGAAAATGCGCGGGGTTACTTCGGTGAGCTCCCCGCCCGATTCACATCGCCACGCAGCGCCGCCATCCGCTTTCCTCGTCCATGTCATTCATCCTCGCTAATTTCACATTCCTGCACGGGATCGGACGAAAATGTCCCTCCGCACTGAATTAATTGCCCGTCGAGGCGAATCAATAATGTAAATTCCGGGTATGAGTTCTTTAGAATAAGTCCGAAAGGACATGAACCACTCTTTTATATAACTCTAATGATCCTCATCAAATTGTATTGACGCTATGTTAACGCAGGTGCTAAGGATGCATTATAAATTGTTGCAGTGAATCGGTTGTTAAAAGGTCACAATCTGATCCTAATTATCAGCTACAGGAAGAGGATTAGGTGTAATGTTTGTCGCATCATTAGTGGATCCATTGTATGGTTCTCATCTATTGGTATTATCGTGCTACGTCCTTGTGTTTCTAACTAATGAGCAAGTACATCATAGGACTCAAACAGAAAAGTGTCTCTCTTTCAAATATACAATCGGTTTCACCGAACTCTCTCTTCCTACGTTGAGGAACTAACATAACATAAATTATTAGTATTTTCTGCTGTAGTTAGTAGCACTGGCTGCCAGAGACCAATATATAACATTCAGTGTATCAGTTTATTTTTAGTAGTTGGTCGAGGTAATCCGCACTTTTTTTTCTAGGTAAAATGTTAATCATAAGTACCTCTGAGGTTTCAGCAGAAGACTGTGTGAAAATTACAAGACATTCAGAAAATAGACACATGTCAATGGATATGTGACATGGTAAACGTTTATATGTGTGAGCGAGATTCGTGCATGTGGAAGGACAGCGGCCTGCGTTGGACATCTCTTTACTGGATTGCCTATCTGCAAGTGCGGTCAGATTTGATGCAGCAGTACGGACCAAATAACTTTTCTACATGAAATGAGCGCAATTGCGAATAATGACTACAATCAGCTGTATAATGGCACGATGACAACGAAAATTTGTGCCAGAGCGGGACTCGAACCAGGATTTCCTGTTTATGGCAAGCGATCGCCTAAACATACAGCTATCAGAGCACGACGCACGGCCAGAACAGTCCTCCATATGAAACTTGCTGGCAGATTAAAACTGTATGCCCGACCGAGACTCGAACTCGGGACCTTTGCCTTTCGCGGACAAGTGCTCTACCCTCTGAGCTACCGAAGCACGACTCACGTCCGGGACTCACAGCTTTACTTCTGCCAGTACCTCGTCTCCTACTTTCCAAACCTTACAGAAGCTCTCCTGCGAATGTTGCAGAACTAGCACTCCTGAAAGAAAGGCTATTGCGGAGACATGGCTTAGCCACAGCCTGGGGGATGTTTCCAGAATGAGATTTTCACTCTGCAGCGGAGTGTGTGCTGATATGAAACTTCCTGGCAGGATAAAACTCTGTGCCTGACCGAGACTCGAACTCAGGTCTGGCACACAGTCTGTCCGTCTCCGTTCGTCTACTGTCATCTACACCTCCCCCTCTCCCACAATCACTTCCTGGAGTGCCACCCCTGGCCTCCCGCCTTACACCTCCCCTACCCTTCCCCCACTTACCCATCCCCCTATCCACTCCTTTGCTGTATACCCACACCTCTACACCCTTCCTCCTGCCTCCACACCCTCAACAGCTCCCACTACTACCCCCGCCCTCACATACGCCTCTATTGCTGCCTCTGCTGCCGCCCCTCAGGTGGTCGACTTTCCCTCTCTCACCCACCCCATCGCTTCGTCATCTACATCACCCGCACGCATCACGTCGCGTCGAGCCACCGTCGCCACCACTGAACCGGCTGCTTCTCCCGGCGCCTCCACTATGCCACAGGGATCTGCCACCCGCCACCTCCCTCTCCTCCCCGTCCCTCTCCCCTCCGCCCAGTCTCCAAAAAAAAACCCTAAAGCGTGTAATTACCGACTATGCTCCCGCCACTTCCCACAAATAGTCAACACCACCTCCCCTTCCTCCTGCCGGCTCTATGGACACCACCCCTCCTCCTGCCACCCATACCCCGGCCCCCACCCTCCACAACTTTGTCCTATCAACTCCCAATCCTAAGTTCATCGACGCTCGTACCCTACCGTGGAGATACGAAAGTACTTACCTGGTGCTCCCATCTCCCAACTCATTCTCCGCAGGGACTCAGTCCTTATCGAGTACCCGTCCCCATCCTTTGACACACACCTCCTGCAAAAACTCCACTGAGTTACGTTTGGCCTCCACGCCTCTCTGACACCCTTCCTTTCCGCTTCCACTCCTCGTCAGCCCCAGCCTTCCCATCGCCCCCCCCCCCCCACCTACAACGCTGTGATCACCAAGCTCAGCCCAGTGATCACAGAGGATGAAGTGTTGGCAGAACTGAACTCCCACCCCGACTTGGAAATCTGCTCTGCCCACCATATCCACAATGCCTCCGGTCCCACCTACCTCATGTGGGTATTCTGCCCCATCCATTGACCATCTCCTCACCTAGGGTGCCCTGATATACCACCATCACCACCCTGTTGAATCCTCCAAATCCCCTCCACAATCCTACCGTTGCCAGCGGTGCCTGATGTACAATGACCACCTGACTCCCAACTGCTAACCCCCCCCCCCACCTGTCCCCATTGCAAGGCCTCCCACTTTCTAAAGAACTGCCCAACCTCGCTGCTCCTCCTTTCAGTAATACCTGCAATGACCCCCATCCCACCTACTCCCACAAGTGTAAAGCTAAACCCCCTCCAGCCACCCCTGAGCTTACTGTCCCAGTTCGTCCCGTTGATCCCCCTGTCCATCCCAACAATTCCCTCTGTCCACCCCCACGGCCAAGGACACCATCCAGTTCCTTACTGTTGTACTCCAAAACATTCACCCTTTTCAGCGCCCCCACACCTTCCTACAAATCGCCCTTGCCACTCGCTCCATTTTCCACCTGAACACCTTCGCCACATACTCCCACAACCAAGCCCACTTCACCTTCACCCGCCTTGACACCCTAGTTTAAGTCTCTTCCCTTCCCTCTCTTCCGCCCTCCCTCCTTCCCGCCATGGTGCCGCACGAGTGTCGCATCCCCTTCCAGAACATTCACTCATTCCGCTCCAACAAATACCTCCTCATGCACACCCTCTTCCACCACCAGGTCGGCACATTCCTCTCGAACGAAACCTTTCTCCAGCCCCACCATTCTATCCGCACCTCTCCCTATATCCTCCACCACACTGACGCTCCTGGTCCTCGTGCACAGGGTGGAGTCACGATTGGCCACCTTAAGCATATCCCCATCTGGCCACAACCTCTCCTCAAAGACCCCACTGAACACCTTATCCTTAGCGTCATCTTCCCCTCCCTCACCATTACCTGTGCCACCATCTATGTCTGCTCCACTGCTCCTCTTCCTTGTGACTCCATCTCACACATTGACCACACCTTCTCCACCTATGTGATTGCCGCCGACCTCAACATCCATAGCCGCACTCATGCTGCCCTACGGCTGTGGCATCAGTTCCTCTCCACGATCCAAGGTGACCTTGTTCCCCTTCCCCAGGACACCCGACCCGAAAGTGACACCACCCCTGATGTCGTTGCCTCAGACAACCTCCTTGGGCGTATCCCTGCCGCTGTCCTTGACCCAACAGGTACCAATCACCTCCCTGTCCTCCTCACCATAACGTCTGCTCACCGCCCCCCTCCGGCTCTGCATCCTGCACACCCTCCCAAGGTCGTCCATGACTATCACCATGCCAACTGGGATGCCTACTGGGACTCCATCTCCACCCAGGTCGAAAGCCACCCTCTTACCCATCGCCATCCTGACGACATCATCCACGCCTCGTCCATCCTTCAGAAGGTAACTACTGACGCCGTGGAGGCCCATGTTCCTACTAAAACCATCCACCCACACCGTCTCACTCTCCCTCCGAGGGATGTCCTCCTCCTCCGTGAATCCCGCCGCCTCTATCGTTTCTTCCTGTGCACTTCTGACGGGGATACTCTCCAACGCCACTGGCAAATACAGCGACACGTACGGAACCTTATTACAGCAACGAAACGCCGAGACTGGCGCCAGACCTGCACACGACTCAACGCCACCCTCACTATCAACTCTTCCAAGTACTGGTCCGCCTTCTATTGCCTTACTGGTTCCCTTTCCGCTCCCCACTATCCCCTTCTCCATAACGATCGCCCCCTTCCTGAGAACCTCAGTAAGGCCAACCACTTTGCTTCCCACCTTTCCGAGGTCTTCTCTATACCTGATGATCTCCACTTTGATAATTGTCTTTTCCCCACCGTCATGGAACATGCCAATACCTCGGTCGCTCCACTTGCTCCTAGTCTCCAGCACTTGGGGCAGTTCCCCCCCCCCCCCCTTTGACATAAACACTCCCATCACAACACAAGACATTAAACTTACCCTCCAGTCCAAACGCAACATGGCCCCTGGTCACGTCTGTGTCACCTACCATCACCTTCGAGAAAGCCAATATTCCTTCCTGACTGTCCTCGCCCATCTCCATAATGTCATCCTCTCTACTGGCTCCTACCCTGACCTGTGGAAGACCTCCCACGTCCTCTTATTCCTCAAACCCAAAAAACCCCCTTCTGACACCTCTTCCTATCGTCCATCTGCCACACCTCCGTTTTCAGTAAGGTCTTTGAATCCATCCTCTCCCACCGTATCCATCAGCACCTTGCTCAACACCACCTCCTGCCACTTATCCAGTGTGGCTTCCAACACTCCTTCTCTGCTGAAGACCAACTCCTCATCCTCGTTCACCTTCTGTCCCTCCAGCTCAACTCCCATCTCTCCGCCATTTTTGTTTCCCTTGACCGTGTATGGCATCCCGGTCTCCTCTTTAAACTCCAAACCTACGCCCTGCCTATCAATTTTGTCCATCTGATCGCTTCCTTCCTCTCGTACCGTCCTTCCTATGTCATCCTCCACAACACCAACTCCCATATCTTTTGTCCCATGGCTGGCGCCCCCCATGGTTCTGTCCTCTCCCCTCTCCTTTATCTCTTGTATACGGCTGATGTGCCCAAGCCACCCCCACCAGTCATCCTTCTCTAGTATGCTGATGACACCACCTTCCTGGCTCTCTATCCTACCCTTCAATGGTCCAAATGTACCCTCCAAACCCTCCTTAACCAGTTCACCACTTGGTGTAACCAGTAGTTCCTCTGTCTCAACCCCTCCAAAACCCAGCCAGTCATCATAGGCCGCACCACTCGCTTCTTTCGCCTCCGTGACTTCTATCTCACCCTGAATGGTCGTCCCATCCAGCTCACCCCCACCCTGAAATACCTTGGCCTCACCCTCGACCGACACGTCACCTGGACCCATCATCTCCAGACTGTCCAGCAGAAAGCCCATTCCCACCTCCACCTTCTGAAACTCCTGTCTGGCCAGACATGGGAATTGAATCCTTCTACCATCCTCAGCACCTACAAATCTTTCATCCGTCCTATCATCTGTTATGCCAGCGTTGCCTGGATCACCGCCCCCACCCGCTTTTACAACGCCCTCCAAATCCTTGAACGCCATGCGCTCTGCCTTGCCTTCCGTATCCGCCTTCCTTCCCCCACACAGCTCCTGTATGAACTGATCCCCTTCCCCCACCTCCTCCTGTTCCTCCAACATCTCCGCATCCTTTACATTATCCGCAGGCTTGATACCCCCCACCCTCTGGTATCCTCCTTCCTGTCCAACCCCCGCCTGTTACCGTGCGTCTATCGCTATATCCCTCCCTCTCTCCACCTCCACCCCCTCCATCTCCTTCATGGAGGCAATTTCCAATGCTTCCCCCTACTGGATGTCGAACTTCGCTGTGACATCTACTCTTCCTTCCAACTATAACCTGGCCTTGTCCCCACCCCCCTCCCCAGGGCCCCCTTTTCCTCTCAACTCCTTTTCCCAGAGTGGATTTTCCTCCTCCCCCCCCCCTGAGACCCTGCACCCTATACTTGCCTCTTTCCTTGCCACATCCCTCCCTGCCTGGCCCTCTTCAGCACACCCCCCACTCATCTCCCCCCTCTCTTCCCCTCCCTCCCTCCCTCACTCCCTTCTTCTGTCTACCTCATCTCCTTGCACCTGGCAGATCCTCCATTTTGATCATTGTCAGTGTGCCACACCAGTGTTGTGTTTAGTGCTGTTTCTCCTGTGCGTCAAGAGGTGTGATTTTAATTGCATACTGACTTGAGGTTCGCCGTCAGTGTTTGTTATGTGCTACGACATCTGTCGATACCTTTTATGCTCCAGTCATACTGTGCCTTGTGTTCTTTTAACTGTCACAGTGTGTGGCTCTTTGTGTGTGCTACTTTTAAACAGTTTTTTCTCTCCATTTTAGAGTCACCCCGTTTTTTGTCTATTGCGTTCCCTGATGTTCCCCTTTTTTTATATCTATGTTCACCATATTCTCTCCTTTGTGTTGAGTGGTACTTAAGTAAATAAATTAGTGAAATCAAAGTGAAGTAGGAGTTAGAATATAAATGAAAAACTTAGTTTAGTTTAGAAGAATTACACACTGGCAAACAGCAGGCAGACCAGTAGAGCAGAAGAGACAATGACCATCATGTCAGCAAGTTCCACATAAGTGGACGCTGTCGATTCAGCCGTCAGGGCATCGCCCGACCGGCTCACGTGTTTCTCAGTTGTCACATGTGAGCAAAGGCCCTCGCCTACATTCCAAGAGCTAATGACCGACGTTAAGATGACCCTTCGAGAAGCTTTTCAACGTGACAGACGAGGCAATGACCGTGAAGTCGTTCACCTCCAGTAAACTGAAGTGAATAAATACGCGAGACGCAGTGGGCCCGACGGACAAAGAAAAGAAGTGAAGAAGAGTAGCAGTAGTTTTCAGTCAGTTTCGGTGCTGAAGACCGTCATGCAAGAAGAGACTACATCATGCACAGACGCACCAAATCCGCCGCAATAATGGAATAGCAAGCAGCAGACTCGGCGCCAGAAGACAGGAATTACAAGGTATTTGAAGTCTGATTTTTACGCACCCGGGTGACTCGTGAGGACAGGAAGGAGACGGCCTCACATCAGCAGTCACCTGTGAGCTGGGATGAAGATCTGACAGCCGAAGACTGGCAAGCGGGAGTCCGTTGTTCGAGAGAATTAAATGCCCATTGCAGTAATGCTCATCCTGACAATTAACTAGCGTCAAAAGAGAAAACCCAGTTACATTTAGTGACAGAACTGTTACATTTGTTATTTTTAAATGTCTTCTATTGTTTGTTCTATGTCTTTCGCCTGAAGTGCAGCGCATATGCTGCTATCAGCACGCCCCGATGGGGAATTGAAATACAATAAAGAAAAAAAAATCAGGCTGCCAGTCTAACCTTGCGTACGTCTCAGGACATATCGCGTCGCACTAGACAGCGCATTTACTTTCGTGTTTTCTTTACGAGTGGATGTGGTTGTGTTGTTTGGTTTTCTTGACTCTGTTGTCCGTTATTGTTGTTGTTGTAAGGTCCTTCATTGGTCGTGTCCGTCCTCTCCCGTCGTGTTGTTTTTCGCGGGCAGCTCCGCGGGTCCCGCCGCGTTTCCGTCACTTCAACCCCATGACTGTTCCGGTCACCGTTACAACAGTTGGCCTCTGTAATAAAAAAAACTGAGTGAAACGATCAACAAAGAACTGAACGGATGTCATGTGACGTCCGCAACGACCAACCACAGTGATCAACAACGAACAAAAGAAAAGAAAAACTGTCAGCACCTTGGATTGCCACGCACGGGGGCCCGGGTTCGGTTTCAGGGTGGGGTGGAAAAGTTTTCCTCTCACAGACTGGGTGTTGTACTGTCCTCATCATCATTTCATCCCCATTGTCGACGCTCAAGTCGCCCAATGTAGCGTCGCACTCAGTAAGACTTGCACTTGGCAGCCGAACTTCCCGCCTGAGAAGTCCTAGCCACTGACGCCATATGATCATTTCCTGTTTTCTCTTTTTTTCTGAGAGGCATCTTCGGTACCCTATTTGTTATGAACCGGATTTTAGTTTCCCGTCAACATAACCAAATAGAAATAAGAGTTTATATATATATATATATATATATATATATATATATATATGCGCGTTGTTAAATCTCTTCCCAGAGAAACAGCAAACTGTTCCTAAAATCGGTCTCAAGTTTCTATATTTGCAGTAACGGAAGGTATTTTGTTGATAGGCAACTTCCTTTCCTGTACCCGCGTAAGCTGACTTGGTACCCTCATCGAGGTGTCACAGTCGTGTCTGCTGCAGACGCTCCTGTTGGGATGCCCTGAGCCCTGCGATTAGTCCACTGGCCAATGTCACGGGTCTCTTCGCGACTGGATGCGTCGGCGTTGCGATCCATAAGTTGGAGCATTTCCTGTAAATCACCCTGTAACGCTTTTGGGTTTATAGAAACCACTTGTAAAAGGTTTGATTATGACAAATTTCGACCTCATGTTGCGGAGGTCAAATAAATTCAGTTAATGAATCAACAGAGTAACAATTCTGCATTTTGTTGTCTGCCAGCGTCTTAATGCTGATACCATCAAGTATTTTGCCCCTCTGCTTGTGCTTTTATTAACGTAAACGATATCTACCTTTTTATATGGTTTCTTCAGTTTTGTAAGGCAGACAAACTAATCCTCTGTTACTGCAAAGGGAATCTAGAAACATTAAAAATGGAGGGAAACATTAATTACTGCCATTAAAAAGTGGAAGAAGGCCTGGAAGATTAACTAACGAAATCTTTTCATTTTATTCTACGTAATAACAGATAAACTTTATACAAAATTTCTTAATTGCTTAGAATGGCATCGCGCTTCCAGTGGCACGTCCATCGATGAACATATACATATACCACTAACAAAAATGTAATGGGGAGACCTATGCTAGATAACAGCATGCCCATATCAAACGATCGGCGAGGTATGTAAAGTGACGTTGTGAGGGAGACCATGGTAGCTTGAATACCATCTCGATGAATTTGAGGCCTCCACCAGGTCAAGGTTTGTCTCTCACAATGGAGTGGGGGGATCGGCGTTGACACCACCTCACTATTTTACTATTGGGAAACCCAGCTATCGTGCTAAGTTTTCCAGCCCAACTACCTAAAGATGTCTTAGAATGAACTATCGATATGAAAAGAGGATTAAGGTTGTAAATAGTCTTCATGGGTTTGCCACCGGATGACGTTTACTCATTCCACAATATCTCCTCGGAGCAACTGTCAATCATCTTCAGGTGGTAAAACCTAGCTGGTGGCTAGTCACAGATTAAAACTGCGTGCCAGACCGAGACTCGAACTCGGAGCCTTTGCCTTTAGCGGACAAGTGTTCTATCAACTGAGCTACCCAAGCATGACTCATGCCACGTTCTCACAGCGGTAATTCTGCCAGTACCTCGTCTCCTACCTTGCAAACTTCACAGACGTTCTCCTTGAAAACTTGCAGATCTAGCAGTCCTGGAAGAAAGGACATTGCGGAGATATGGCTTAGCCACAGTCTCTGGGATGTTTTTAGAGTGAAATTTTCGCTCTACAGCGGAGTGTTGGTAGAGCACTTCCCGGCGAAAGACAAAGGTCCCGAGTTTGAGTCTCGGTCCGGCACAGAGTTTCAATCTGCCAGGAAGTTTCGTATCAGCGCACACTCCGCTGTATAGTGAAAATTCATTCCGTGAAGACTATTTACAACATATCCGCCGGGAAAGCTTGAAGAGCATTAACGTTGACTTCCGATGTCGTTAGAGCAACTTAAGTCTACTGCTGTTGAGGAAACACCACTAGGTGAGAGATTACTCATCCGACAACCTTTTTGAGGGGGAACAGCCGTCTTACATCAAATGCAGCTATCTGCAGAACTGATGTCAAATGGGCTGGATAGTCACGTCCGGTGTCTCTTTCTAAGCCACCCCTAACAAAGTAAGATCTCTCCAGTCAGTCATTCGGTGACGCCCTGGGTCCAGAGGAAATTAAAATGATGTCCGGGAATGGCAAGAGCAACTTAAGGAATACGACGCGCGTGGAATAGGAATGTCAATGGAGTGAGCATTCAGAGGCAAAGATTTTTGACATCAAAATACAATGCCTAAATGTCACATGCCTGCCCATGGTCCTGCACAAAGTTCGCCGGTAAGCGCTCGGCAGATTTTGAGTGTCATGATGTCACTAATTCAGGGAGATCCCGTTCAAATGTGCTGTTGACTCTGGACAGGCAGCTGAAAAGTTTTGTTTTGCGTACCGGCAATGAACTTTGATCAAACGTATAAAAAGATAAAATGGAAATGGATTTTGCAAGTTTCTGACACGTGACAGCGCAGATGGCACATGTGGCACATGTTGTTTTGTATCCGAAAACTGTAGTCACCAAGTAAAATAAAAATAAAAAAGAGAGAGAGAGTGAGAGTGAGTGAGAGAGAGAGAGAGAGAGAGAGAGAAAAGAATAAGCTACCGCGGCATTGTAAAGCAGCTTCCTAGTGAGTCCGACCAAAGTGTCATTTAAAGCCTTAAATTGGGGAATATGATATTCAGCAGTTTAGCGAATTATCATGTTTATGGTCGAAATTCTTCCAACATTAATCTCTGCTGCAATATGTTTAATCTTCGTTTATTATTAACAGAAATAAAATATTTATTGTGAATACCTGACCTCCTCGTCATATCAGCAGTTGCTATCACTTCAGTGCCCTACAGTGAATACCTCAAACAAATTCACTTTGGTTTTCAAGTCTGCAAAATCCGACTGTAATGACGCTGAATGTCATGAAAAATCCTCTGTGCCACCGGCAATTGCTCTGAAAGTGTGTACGTTCAACAGGTTGTCTGGTGGTACACTCCTTCAAGGCCGAATTAATCTAACAATTATGTCGTATGTGGGCATAGAGTAACATCAATGAGCTCTTCGATATTAATTTGTTGTTTTAGTGTCTATCGCCATATTTAACACATGAAGCGTTAAGTACGAAAATTATAAGTACATCTACGAAAAGTATTTCTCCCTGCTTTCACATATTTCGATTTTCATCCGTGGCAGCACCAGTTATTCGCTGTTGCTGTTACAATTATAGAATGTGCCGAAACTGGGTAGGTAAGTGTGATGTTGCACATTTTGGAATTAGCCGAAAATGGAAAAATGAGCAGTGTTATAACAACAGCAATGAATTATTTGATAACGGCTACATGTGCAGTAGGTGGAGAATTGGTATTTGTATTCTACTACAGCGTAGTCTCTCCATATGATTCATTATTACGTCCACCGCAGTGAAAATGCTGCTGGTAGTGTGGGTCAAGTGGTATGAACCCATTCTATTGAATTCGGTAGGTCGTATTTCATAGAGGTAAGTAGTACTGCACTCCCTTTGAGCCCTGAACATACCAGGAAGTCAGATCCGAGAACGTAAAATTTTCGAGCAAATAAAGCTTCAGCCCGGAATGAATTTCCACTCTGCCGTAGAGTGTGCACTGTTTTGAAACTTCCAACCGGAACTCGAACATGAGACTTTCCCCTTTCGCGGGAAAGTGCTCTATTGACTAATTCATCCAAGCACCACTCACAAACCGCCTTCAGAGCTTTACATCCTCTGGTACCTGCCATCCCATCTTCCAAATTTCGCAGAAGTTCTCCTACATACCTTGAGGGGCTAGCGCTTCTCGACGAAAGAATAATATGGTCACGAGGCTTAGTCACAGTATGTGGAACTATTTGCAGAATGAAATTTTACTTTTCAGTGGCGTGTGCACTGATTTTAAACTACCTGCCAGATTCAAAACATGTTCCAGACCTTGACTCGAATAACGGACATTTGCCAGTTACGCACGATTGGTCTACCGACTGAGCTATCCAAGAAGAAAGCACAGCTCTCTCTCAGAGTTTTACTTCCTCATTCCTCACCTCCCAAATTTCACATTAATTCTCCTAGTACCTTCTGGGACTAGGACTCTTGGAAGAAGGTGTATTGCGGGGAAATGAGTTAACCGCAGCCTGCGGGAGTACTTCCCTGATTTAGGTACCCATCCGGCATACAGGTTGCTCGTACCAGGCAGGTTCAGAGGCAGAACCCAGTCATAGAACTTTATGAGCTACATACTATCACTCTTTACGAAATGAATGAGGTCTGTGCAGTTGTGTAAGATACAGAAAAATGAGAAGCGAAAATGAACACCAGTCAGCTATGCGACATGATATTGATCGTTTAGAACGTTCTTACCCAAAATTACCCATTCCTGACAGGCGATAAATATGACCAAGATGTAGCCCTCAGGAAATATAAAACCAACGTCAGTCCGTCGGCACGTTAAATAATGTACAAGTCTGTCAGCTGAACGACAATGGATATTTCAGGGCTTGGTGGGCTGGCAGAGGTGTATTGTCGATTGCTTTCGTTTTCAGTTCATCGCTCGCTTTATTTCATTCCGTTGCTCATGTGTTGAACATGGCCCATCATAAGTAATAATAACATACATTAAGTACAGTGAACAGAAAGGAACACGCTGAGCCTCATAATGCCCTTCTCTTCGTGCGAGAAGCGGAAGTGTAAATTTTAATACATACTGACACCGTTCTCTCTGCCTCTCTTTTCTCTCTGAGATAAATCATCTCTAGCGGTACGTGGACGCCCTACAAATTATCCCAAAATATGACGTAATTGATGTTTATATGCCATTTTACTATAGTAAAATCTTCATTCGTTTAGTGTCACTCTTTGGGTTAAAATGGTGTGCAATATTATTACTAAAACAAGCATTCGTACTGGCTTCTAACATAATGAAAATATCTCAGTAAAAAAAGTTATCACAATGAATTCTGTTTCAAAGGAAAGACGTGTTCGTTTGAAACATGTCAATGGTGGTAGCAGTCCAGAGAAAGGTAACAAACGGCATTGGAAGGTGTATTCCTGTTGAACGTTATACTGTTTACCAAGAACAGCATTTTTCTAAATAATGAAACAATTCACGTGCAGTAAAATCGTTTTTATCGTTAATTCTCAAAGCTAGGACATTATAAAGTTAAGCCATTACAAGATGTGGCTGGTAGTTCATTCACATTCACAGTAACAACATGTTTACTGTCCTAGATCCTAAGGACATAACACTCATATTTGATCCTGTGGCACGGCTGGAAACTTATCTGAGTTTATAAACTGGCAATGTAAAGAAACATGTCATACCAATAGCTGAACCCTCACAGTTTCACATTCTCTAGAGCCACTCTCCTCCCAGTTCGTCTTTAATTTAAAATGAAGTCAAAATATGTTACCTGACAAATAAATGAAGTATAGAATCAGTGAAGAAGCAGTCTTGATTGCGATGGTTATTTTAATAAAACGACCGGTTTCGGCCTAGCCTTAGGCCATCTTAAGAATGCACCATCAGCTGAATCCGACGATGTGTGGAAAAGACAGCTGACCTCAGTCGCTGAAAGTACTGTTTTTTCACTGATTTTATATGAATGACAGGATCACTCTTTTCCCAAAGACGTGACCAAAAATTAAAAAATAATAAAGACCAAATTTCACAAATTAAGGGGATACATGACGTGACTCCAATGCTCACGCAAACGAGCCAAATTTACAAATAATGTGGCTGCGTGAGCAGACATGCCAGTACTAAAGTTAAAATATAGGCCACGAAAGCCTGCAGACTTACATAGAATGACAGTACTACTTTGCACAACATCTGACCTTGATGCAATCACTGACCTACTTGTGAATGGTGTCATGAAGCACTTTTATCCTCTTTTAAGGCAAGCCGTCCCACAACCATGTTGTAACTGGTCCTTGATATCCCAGATACCCCCAGTGAAACGGAGTTCACGTCCGAAATTATCCCACACGTGTTATATACTCGGTACAGGTCGGCGAAGCCTACTTGTCAAGGGAGGACCTCTACATCACGCACACAATTCATCGACAGACTTTCAATGTGTGGACCAGCGTTGTAGAAAAATGTCACCACAATACTGTTGTATGAGAGGTTATACCTAAGGTCTCAGGAAGTCCATCAGCCTAGCCTTAATAACCACCATATCCTATGTCTCACCCGGCACGACAGTGTAAGTAACACTGCGCTTCTTCTCAACAAACATCGGAATAATGGGCGCCTCCACAGGTCACGACCTTACTCGCTGATAGTGGACATCCGGGGTGTTCCGAACCGCGGTTCGCAGCTGAACACAAGGCGATGCCATTCTTTAGTAGTCCATTCTTCTCGGTTGAAGCACCAATCCAAAGACTATTGTTTGCATTGTGGCACTGACGTCCGCTTACGATGTCACAGTAATTCGCTAGTCCAGCTGCTGCGATTCTCTGACCAGTAGCGCGGGAAGATAGAGAGTGATGCTGTGAGCTCACTACTTTTTCCAGGACGGTGCTAGGATTTGTAGGTGCTACATGTGTTTCCTGTACAATACGGCTACTCTCTATTGTGCTGTAGAGGCTTAGTTGAGGGATGCCTGGCCTCAGTTTTCCATACAGTCCAATAACGATCCAGTGTCACATTTGAATCCCTCAGAAGTCTATATATGCACTATTCGACAAACCAACCAAGCCGTGAACTGAAATGTGACACTTTCCAGACCCTGTCAGGGTTGATAAAACTGCCTTACGTATGCGGCACTCAGAATTCGACGCTGTTCTCTCCCCATGTGTGTTCTACCAGGCCTGGTAACAACACTAAACACGGACATTGTGCTCTGTGGTGACTTTCTGCCTTTGACAGAGAACTGAACGTCTAATCATTTACATACCCATAGTTAGCATGTATGAGTACATAGTAAGGTTGAAATCCATGTGCTTCCCTTTTTTGTCATGCAGCATAGTTGCCCATTATTCTTCTCTCACTGGATACCATGGGTATCTCAACTGTAATCTACCCAGGGTTAGTTTGTCTGCGTCTGACAGAAATGTCTACAATTATTTTTGATCTCTTGTTGTGTTCTTGCAGGACTAACGTTCCAGCTGTTCTGATGTTGAGCCATGTTGCCAACAGATAACCACAAAGTGTTTGTCAGTCCACCTCATGGAGCGTGTAGCATCACATTGACCTTTTCTTGTGGACGTGATTTTGTCAAAGGCATGTACGGCCGTCTACTGATATTAGCCAACAAATTGAACTGAAGATCAGGTCAGGGTGCTGCACAGTTCTGTATACTGTTGAGAAACAGGGATTTTGGACAGTAACAGCGTATACAGTGCAGTATTCTCACAACTCAGGAGCCGTCACATGCTGTAGATCTATACAACGCTGTGCTGCGTAGACCAGCGCTCTACAGTTTACAGTACTCCAATAGTGGAACAGTGGCACTCTGAGCGCAGTCTGCATTGTTACGAGATTTCATCACCTCCCCTCCCCGAAACACTTCCTCTTACTCCTCTTATCAGTGAAGAGTGTGACTTGAAAAATGAGATGGGTTTTGTCCTATTTGCTGAGGAAATAAGCGCAGCCTGGATGGTTGCTACTTCTCTAGGCCTCCTACCCCTACCCCGACCACTCTCCCCTCTCTGATCAATTATTTGAGTCTAGTCTCTCGAGTTCTGCACGCTGTAGAGAAAGTACCAGTAGGAAAGCCTGATCTTAAAATAGTCGCCAAAGTTAGACATACGGTTTATATTAGAAATCAGGTATGCCACCTTTAAAGTGGCATGAAATAAACAAAAAGATCAGGTGTTTACAGTAGTTACCCAAATGAGACCTCATGCTAGGGCTTAACACGCTGCCTACAAACACAAAACTCTATGTGACATACCAAGTACAATGCAGATCACAAATGAGACATGGCAAACAGCCAGATGTTTCTCGTTCAGTTGGAAGGCAGAAAGGAAGCAATGGACTACTTATGATTATATTATTATTAAACAATCACAGTGGTACTGTGGCAAACGTTGCTACGCCCGCCGCCACCACCCAGTGCACTGCAACATAGGGCGGCCGCCAGCCTGCAGAGTCATTCTCGCAGCACAGAGAACTGTGCAGCTTGCCTCACGATTCGCCAGTCTGCTGTGGACCCTGCAGGTGCTGGAGCCACAATGAAACAGCGAGCGATCCTTTGTCTCTCTGCAGCCAAGTGACAGTAAATTCTCTGCGTCCCTGGTAGGAAGTGGAGCTTGGCCACGCATTCCATCAAATACTGAAAGCCAGACGGGCCACAGAGCCTACACAGCAAGATGTGGTTGTCAAATAAATCATCATGCCATTCCATGATGCATTGGTTACTGCACTTCCATGTAGCTTACAACCATAATTTTTTAGCCAGTTGTGGACCTGATTTCACTGATATGTGGCGTTTCCAGGGTGCATTCTCCTCCTGAGGATATTATAATTATTTCGTTTCAATTTAATAGTCACATATGACCCAGGATTCAGTGACATGTTTTCCACACAGGAGGCTTTCTTTTCCGTGGACTGCTCCCATAGTATTTTTCTGGAATGGAACATTGCATTCCATTCTTCCTGTATTTGACTGTGATATATTCTAATACCTGGTCACACAATTTTCGCTTTGGTATGCTGTACAATTAAGACTAAGGACATACTTCAGATATACAACTCTCACGAACTATGGCTGTTTTTAAGGAAAAATTAATAATTTAGCAGACTTCGTCACTCCATTCGTCAGCGAAACCAGCGCGAATTCACATTATTGACCAGTATTTACTACTATCAACACACAAGGTGTCATCGTACATTCATCTAACACTATGAGCTTATATGTCACGATACGTTAGGTGCGATTCCACTAGTTAAACTCATTCCAGTTTAATGCAGTCTACTACCACACCCTGGTGAGAGTGGTGCTGTAAATAAGCGGTCTTGCGTGGCGGGGTCGTATCTAGTATGTTTGTTTTTCGTTAACAGTTATGAACTACAGAACTTATTGTTGTTGTTATATACTACAGTCTACCATCACCGCCATTTTGTGATGATGCGTTGGAGTTGTTGTTTGCGGCTGTTATGGCTTTGCAAGTGTCTGTGACTGAGCCCACTGCAGAAGCCTCCAGAGGCTGTGCAATCCACCCAGCCAGCTCCAGATATTCAAGAGTAACGTCGTTCTGTACGTATCTATTGTGTGTGTGTGTGTGTGTGTGTGTGTGTGTGGGTGTGTTCGTATGGTACCAGTATTGTGTACTGCAGGGCTACCTATGTTGCAGAGCTTCTGCTAAATCAGTGTAATGAGGAATGTTTCTTGCTGTATGTGCAGATAAGTAAGTGCTTCGCTAAAATAAGATTGACGAGAAAGCGGGAGAGGCAAATGGCGGTAGGCAGTAAGCAGTTGAAAGATACATTTTCTTTTCAATTCAAATTTCATTAGCAATCTAAGGACATTATCTGACATTTTGTATTTAAAAGAAAAAACTATGCAGCTCACTCTCACCCCCTCCCCCCCCTCTCTTATCTTATATACTCAGTATATCTTTGTATATTCTATACACCTACCCCACCTCCACGCACTGTCCCCAATTCAATTATGTATGTATATATTATTTCTCACTACAGCGTTTTTTTGTAGGAGTACCAATCTCTATCCACATCCATGACGACGATGAGTTGCTTTATAGTCCATGTGAAATTGCCAAAACATTGCATGATGCCAGTTGGAATTGCCAAATTAGGGCATGAAAAATGGTTCAAATGGCTCTGAGCACTATGGGACTTAACTGCTGCTGTCATCAGTCCCACAGAACTTAGAACTACTTAAACCTAACTAACCTAAGGACGTCACACACGTCCATGCACGAGGCAGGATTCGAACCTGCGACCATAGCGGTCGCGCGGTCCCAGACTGTAGCGCCTAGAACCGCTCGGCCACTCTGGCCGGCAAATTAGGGCATGAAGCCATTTTCCATTGACACTTTAGTGTGCATGGTGCTACATGTTCACAAACGAATAGATTAATGTTAATTCACATTAGATTTGCCAACAATAACTATACTCGCATTCACTGCTTATGGAATGTTCTGTTAGTTTGTAAGATGTTTGAATGAGATAATTGCATGGTGTGAGTGGGCTGATGCTGCAGTTGACGTCAGTTTAAAGCATCTACTTATTGTGTGCACCGGAGACTAAAGTGCACTAACTGCAAATAGATGTGATGGTGTTATTGATAAGTGACATGTTATATATACATGCATGTGTGTATTTATACCTGTTATTTTCACATCTGTGTCATTTTAGAAATATCAGAACAGCACCCCTCCTGCTCAAAGCGCATGTGATTTTATATGGATCATTACATCAGGGCTGGTGAAGTCCCATCCACCTCCTGTGATGATATAATTAAACCAAACCAGTCATGTGGTTGAAGTATGTCAGAGTGGGTGGAGAATGCTTTAAACGAGCTAGGCCAAATGCAGTGAGGTGACAAAAGTCATAGTATAGTGATTTGCAAATATACAGATGGCGCTAATATCGCTGACGCAAGGTATGAAAGGGCAGAGCATTGGTAGGGCTGCCATTTGTACTCAGGCGATTCATTTAAAAAACTGTCCGACGTGATTACGGCCACGCGACGAAAAATATTTCGAACGTGGAATGGTAGCTGGAGCTAGACGCATAGGGCGTTCCATTTCAAAAATCGTTCGGAAATCCAAAATGTCTAGTAGTTGACTAAATTTTCTGCAACGCACATCATCCTTAACGGTCGAGAGCAACGGCGTTAGCGTACTCTGTACTATCACTCAAGCAACGCTGCGCGAAATAACAGCAGAAATCGATGTCGGACGTACGACGAACGTATCCGTTAGGAGAGAATTCCGAAGTTCTGTTTTAATGGGCTGTGGCAGCAGCCGGCCGACGCTAGTGCATTTGCTAACACAACGACATCGGTTGCAGCGCCTCTCCTACGCCCCGGAGCATTTTGGTTGGACCCTAAAAAACTTGAAAAAAATGGCTTGAATTCAGATCTGAGTTGGTAAGAGCTAATGGCAGGGATCGAGTGTGGCGAAGACCACACGAAGCGTTGGAACCAAGTTCTTAACAAGGCACTGTAGAAGCTGGTATTGGATCCACAATGGGGTACGTTGCACTTACATGAAATGGACTTAGTCCTCTGGTCGAACTGAACAGGCCATCCATGAACTTCATGTTCCCAAACAACGAATTTTTGTGAATGACTAAGTTCCGTGTAATCGGAACACAATTATTCGCGACTAGTGTGAAAGAAAGAGAACGTTCTGGACAATTCGAGCGAAAGATTTGGCCACCCAGATTTCCCGATAACAGACCCGTAGAACTTTTACAGCTCATAATCTAAGAACTGACAACACTTTCGCAATTATGGATAAAGGCTGCATGGCTCGATATTTCTGCAGGGGACTTCCAGCACCTTGTGGAGTCTATGTCATATGGAACGCCGGGCAGAGGAGGATACGACACGATATTGGGAATTATCTCATGAGATTTTTCACCTCGTTGTACGTCATGATGGAGAAATCGTTTGGAGCAGTTCGGTGACAGGCGAAATCCCACGTAATCATAAGAAATCACTGTTTATGATAGCATACATATCCACTGTGTTTTGTTGTAATCGTCACACTCATCTTTCTGCTTTTTAACACATAAATACTGAAGAGCCAAAGAAAGTGGTGCACCTGCATAATATTGTGTAGAGGCCCCGCGAACACGCAGAAGTGCAGCAACACATAGTGGAATATACTCGACTAATGTCTGAAGTAGTGCTGAAAGGAACTGAAACCATGACTCCTGCAGGGCTAACCCTAAATCCGTAAGAGAACGAGGAGATGTAGATCTCTTATGAACAGCAGTTTGCAAGCCATCCATAGATATGCTCAATAATGTTCATGCCTCGGGATTTTTGTGACCAGCGGAAGTGTTAAATTCAGAAGATTGTTCCTGGAGCCACTCTGTAGAAATTCTGGACGTGTCGAGTTTAGCAATGTCTGCTGGAGTTGCGCAAGTCCACCGGAATACGCAATGGACACGAATTGATGCAGGTGATCAGACAGTATGCTTACGTACATGTCACCTGTCAGAGTCATATCTACACGTCTCAGGGATCCCGTATCACTCCAACTGCACACGCCCCATACTATTACAGAGCCTTCAGCAGCTTGAACAGTCCCCAGCCGACATGCAGCGTCCATAGATTCATGAGGTTGTCTTCACACCCATACACGTTCACCCGGTCCATACAATTTCAAATGAGACTCTTCCGACCAGGCAACATGTTTCCAGTCATTCACAATCCGATGTCGGTGTCGACGGGCCCAGGCGTGGTGTAAAGCTTTGCATCGTGCAGTGATCAAGAGTAAACGAGTGGGTCTTCTGCTTCGAAAGTCCATATTTATAATGTTTCGTTGAATGGTTCGCATGCTGACACTTATTGGTGGCGCAGCATTTAAATCTGCAGCAATTTGCCGAAGGATGGCACTTCTGTGACGTTGAACGATTCTCTTCAGTCATTGTTGGTCCAGTTACAGCAGGATCTTTTCCGGACGCAGTGATGTCGAATATATGATATTTTTCCGGATTCTTAATCGTACGTGAAAATACCCGCTTCATCGCTACCTCGGAGGTGCTGTGTCCCATCGCTCGTGCGTTGACTATAAAACAAGCTCAAACTCACTTAAATCTTGATAACCTGCCACTGTAGCGGCAGCAACGGATCCAACAACTGCTCCAGACACTTGTTGCCGACCGCAACGCCATATTCTGCCTGATTAAATGCCTCCGTATTTGAAAACGCATGCCTATACCAGTTTCTTTGGCGCTTCAGTGTATAAGGGCCTTTGACCTATTTCGAGATGGGCTTGCAGCAGGGCCACAATAGCCTGATCTCAGGCCAACATCATGTTCAGCATAGAGGAAAGTGGGTCCTATAAGATACCCAGCTGTGTACTCCATTATGACTTAATTTACCTATTTTGATCCGTCAATTAGTGGGGGACTAGCTATATCCCACTTCCTGCGGATATCACTGATAAAAAGAGTCGTACTAACGTCCAAAATAAACACGACGAATTTAGCTTTGCTTGGTCAATTGTGGCTTGCGAAAGAAATTATAAGAATGGTCCTCAGTGTTCTAGTTGATGGAATGTAGGTAACAATATTGATGGGCATTATAGTGTTGGTGCTATCGGTTTCTCGGCTAAACTTCAGGACGTAGCTGAATCGGTTTACATGTATGTCCTGAAAGAAGATGTAATCAAGCTAACGGGAGGTGGTAATGACTTATGTGACCAAACTGCTGAGGTCATCGGTCCCTAAGCTTACACACTACTTAATCTATCTGAAACTAGCTTACGCTAAGGACGACACACACAATCCAACAGGAAAAGAGCACAATGTGCACGACAATGAGGTTAAGCATAAAGTTGTCGGACCAATTTATCTTTTTGATTTTGCCGATCAGCACCTCAAACATATAGTTTTGTTGCTTTATTCCGTAGGGAGAAACAACACTCAGACGGGGTCACACGCATGTCCCGCCTATTGTCTTTCCAATTAGCTCTAAATGTAGAAAAATACAAGTTAATCCGGATGAGCGGAAAAAAAAACAATCCGATAATGTTCGGATACAGCATTAGTAGTGTCCTGTTTGACACGATCTTGTCGAATAAATATCTGAGCGTAACGTTACAAATCGATGTGAAATGGAACGAGCACGTAGTAGGAAAGGCGAATGGGCGACTTCTGTTTATTGGGGGATTTCTAGGAAAGCGTGTTTCGTCTGTAGTGTAAAGCTCATGTAAGACTCTAGTGTGACATATTCTTCAATACTGTTCGAGCTTGTGTAATCCAAACCTGGTCGGATTAATAGAAGGCATCGAAGCAACTCAGAGACGGGCTGATAGATATGTTACTGGTAGATGGAAACAACATACAAGTGTTACGGAGAGGCTTCGCGATCTAAAGTGTCCCTGGAGGGAATACGAAGCTCTTTTAGAGGAACACTATTACGAAAATTGTGAGAACCGGCATCTCAAGCTTACTGCAGAGTGATTCTGTTGCTTCTAACATAAAATGCGCGTAAATACCACGAGTATAAGACACAAGAAATTACGGCTCATACGGAAAAATACAGACAGTCGTTTTCACTCATTGTATTTGCGAGTCGAACAGGAAAGGAAATGATAGTAGTGTTACGGGACACCGTTCGCCACCCGCCGTAAAATGGATTTCAGAGTATCGATGTAGATGTAGTTAGATGTAAAAATAGCGATAAATGACATTTTTGTCCTAAATGCCTCAACTTGTTTACTTCGTGAGAACTTTTATCAACCCATCCCGTAGATTGCTTTACGGAGAAACTATTACGTGATGAAATGTCTGCCGAGGCAAGAAAGTTCTTAAAGTTTTATAACGTCCACTGTCAGGAGCATGGCGACATTTACGACCGCCATTCACCATCCGCTGTATTTACAGACCGAATCTCTGTGCTGGCCACATGAGCTGCTCGTCCTGCCAGCACGCCACAGCCATGGGTCCTTGCACCGAGCTGAGGCTCGCTGGTCGCATATTTGGGGCTGACACCAGAGACTCCACTATCATCCCCCCTCCCAATCAATGTGTGTCTAAAACACTGCATGCACGCGGTGCTGGCAATCCCGGTGACCACTACTCTAGTCTGTCTATATCTCGTAAACAGTGGGCCCCAATATATACCAAGTTTAGGAGCCATACCCAAAATGTTTCAAATGGCTCTAAGCACTATGGGACTTAACATCTGAGGTCATCTATCCCATAGACATAGAACTGCTTAAACCTAACTAAGCTAAGGACATCACACACATCCATGCCCGAGGCAGGATTCGAACCTGTGACCGAAGCCCCAGCGCGGTTCCGGACTGAAGCGCCAAGAACCCCTCGGCTACAACGGCAGGCTGAAGAGGTGAAGGACGAATTATATGGGCTGCGGGAATTGGATATGATCAAACCTATCTCATCAGTCAGTGGGCAACTCCCCTGGTTAACGTCAAGAAGCTATCCAGCAAACTCTGTGTTGTAGAGGTTTCAATTTTACAGTGAATGTTCGAGTTGACGTGCACACGTACACAATTCTGAAGACAGAATAACTACACGCAAAACTGGGAAGTGGACACTTCTCCTACAAAGCTGACTTCACCGAGGTATACTTACAGCTCCTGTTAGATAAAACTTCTCAGGAGATTTTAGTAACAAACAGGACAAAGGGTTTATGTAAATATAACTGATAGGTGTAAGGGCACTCCAATGCCTCTATGAATTTCCAGAGATTTCCAGAACAGCTAATTAACAATATACATGACTGCGTAAGCTATTTGGTTGCACCGAGCAACATCTAGCACATTCGAATCACTAATTCTAGTTTTGCAGGAGGCAGGATTAAATAGCCATCTCATCAGATGTGAATTATTTCAGCCTTTATGGGAGTAATTAGGCCACACCATTTCTCACAAAGACATTTCACCAGAAAAGAAAAACATGTCAAAGCATTTGTATCAAAGCCTCATCCACCAAACCCAGAGCCGCTCCAGGATCGTCTAGGTAGAGTTGCAGATTACAGAAACATCTGTCTCACTGCATCCAGGATAGTTCATCCATTACGTAATTTGTTTAAGAAAGGAGTGCCATCCATGGCGTTCGCACCATGTGTAAAAGTCGTTTACTCAGCTCAAACAGTACTTGCTCTGAGCATCTTGTCTGGCAACATTCCAACCCAGTAAGCAGTCAGTGATGGCGACAGCCACATTAGAACATAGGTTTGGGGGTTGGTCTCTCTCCAAGGCTTATCCTCCATTAACCCTAAACTGTGCATAGAAGAAATAGTTTTAAATCGAGGTAGAGGCACTAATGATTATCCTTGCATTAAAAAGAATGTCATCTAATTCTCCATGGCAACAGGTTCCACCTGGTGACAGACCATAAGACATTAATCTCGCTGTTACAGTCGGCATCTCATTTACCAGATTGTGTTGCTCATCAGTACCAGTGCTGATCATTGTTCCTCTTGTAACCACCCCCCTTTTTAATCGGCCTACTGGTATGCGATATAATGGACTGTGGTGGCGTATGACTGATGAAATTTTATGAGTAAGGCTACCGTTACCGAAGGAAAATGACACCGGTTAGTTGGAAGAAGGTGTACAACAGACTCTTATGAAGGAATAATATATTATGAACTCAAGCGAAATACTAATGGTAATTTTGAAATGGGTCCAATTAGTGCAATCGCTCACAAACCGCACAAGGGGGAAAAAGAATACCACGTAATATTAACTAAACATTAGTGATAATAAAAAGAATACACCGATTGCCCAAAAACTTTATAATTAAACGGTCGCCAGCCCTCTAGGGCAATGAATAATCAGAATGTTAAGAAAGGTAACGGTGAATAAATTTAAGCAAATAATCACTGTTGTGGCAACAGGAGGTTATCACGCCTTTCCACAGCACAACAGTTCACGAGAAAATAGATGAATCAGAAAGCTCTGAGTTTGCAGTTACTTATTCTGAAGTACTAAATTTTGAAAATAAAGTGATACGGAGTTATGGGTTAAATAAATGACTGGTTTAACTTAAACTCCATTATGAACAATAATGGCTTTCAGTAACCTAAGTTAGGAAAAATTTAGAAAAAGGCAACCAATTTGCCCCTCATTATTGAAAGATTGAATTGAATTTATTTTAAATAAATGGGATACTGATTTTACTATTAAAATAACAATAATATCCGTATCAATCCAGCAGAAGTCGCTTGCTAAGCTAAGTAGAGAATAAATGAAACTGCGCTCTCTCAATTTGTGCTGCATCTTTAGTTATTAGTTCTGGCAGTGAAATTTAACTTTACGTTAACGAAGTTAGTACTAAAATTTGCATATTAGATTAGCCTCTGTTACTCAATACATGAATGAATAGTTACTGAGGCAGAATATTTAGACTCAAGCTCGTCATTAGCAAACGCACAAAACTGGCAGTAATTAATCAGATTTAATATTCTTACGAAACTCGGTGTTTGCATGGAAAGAAGGGACCCTGCCTGGTAGTAATGTCAGAGGACAACAACAGAGGTGTCCTACAAGTTTAATCTATTGCAAGTTATTATTCAATTCAGTCAAACTTTGTGAAATAAATGTAACTCGGTAAAGCATCCACGTTTTTAAATCTTTCAGTTAACAGCCTTACGATGTTTTAGCTGTGCGGACGACCAAGAAAGTAGGTGACGTCAATACTAAGCTGCCATTGTTCCTGCTGCTGCTGCTGTTTGAGAACCCCAGAGTCCTCTCTAGAGCTACGCATAACTACGAGACAGGCAAAAGGTAGAACTGCTGCTTACTCCACCTGTCCGCTCCTATCATGTTCTTAAGGCTCGTTGGTTAAAGAATCAGGTGAGTGTGCACTGGCGCCAGCATAGTCGCTCACGGCGTCTGCGGGAGCGCTCAACAGACACTTGTCGCGCGGAGTGGCCGCGTAGTTTAAGGCGTCATGTCACGGATTGCGCGGCCCCTCCGGCCGGAGGCTTGAGTCCTGCCTCGGGCATGGGTGGGTGTGTTGTTATTAGCATAACTTACTATAAGTCGTGTGTAAGTCTAGGGACCGATGACCTCAGAGTTTGGTCCCTAGGAACTCACACACACACACACACACACACACACACACACACACACACACACACTCACTATCTTTGCACTCTTTCGTCACTCAAGCTGCTCTGCTTCCTCTCCGTTCGCAACGCGACAGATTCTCTTCATACGCAATGATAAACAATGACATAGCTAGTACCATTTCATCGCTGCTGTCGATACATTGAAATAAAGTTCTCTTGCCTATTACTCAGCAATTTGCAATATCGTCACTGTAATTACTATTAATTACATACAGTCAAAATAAATGCATTATTACATGGATTACGTATTGGATGGCGCAGAAGGTACGTGTCTCATCTGCACTTTTGGTGTCACACTTTTTAGACAATAGATCTATTTTGGACACATCACAGTATGACAATGTGGTTGCTCTTCCCACATAGTCATAGTAATAGACCACAGGTTCGATGAGGAAGATGTCCACTGTTTTTGCCTTGATGACAAGGCTGCACTATTTGAAGACTATTTTCGAGGTAGAAGATCCCAATTCACCTATGCCATGAGAATGGACTCCGTTCCCCAAAAAGATCGTGCCTTCATCTTGCAGGGGTTGTAGGAACGTTTGGTCGAATAAAAACCCAATCCCCTCCTACATTACTATGTGCTGAGACACCTTTTGTTTGTTATATAGTGTAGTCCTTTTAACTATAAACAGCAATTTACCATAAGTGACATTACCAACATCATTGACTACAGCTGCTTAGATGTGCAGAACAGCAAGCAATTTCACTTCAGGTTTTATCGCAATGGCCAGAACCCATCAAACCATGGGATTGAGCTCCGTCTTGACTATACCACCTGGCTGATCATAACACACCCCTTCTCCAGGTTCCTATACATCAACTGCAATACAACAACGATAGAATACTCAGTGATAGCGCTACCCAGTAGTTTCACCACTGAGGTCTACCAAAGGCGTTAGACACCAACAACTGTAAAATGGTGAGAGCGGGAGGCCATTTTACAGGTACACATTGACACCAGATTTATTGTTACTCTCTTCAGAACCTTAAACACTTGAATCCAGGTGATCAGTAAGCATTAAAGAAATTCTGATAACCCACATTAAAGAACAATACAATTTTTACAGCTTTGATTCTTTAAAATTAAATAATATTGGCAATAAATAATATGTACAAGGAAATCCAAGAAACTTCAAATATGATCCTTTTTCCTTAAAACAAATAAATAAAAATCATAATTTCATAAATGGCTGTCTCGAGAAGCCACTCAAGAAAATTAGTTAAACTATATTAACAATCTTTGAAAGTCCATTCAAAACTAAGGGATAAACAACGGTATTTAACTTGCGTGTGTGCGTTTGTGGGGATGGGGGAGGGGTTTAGGCCTCATGATACTGGTATTCATATATTACAAATGGTAGGTTTCTCAGTACACTTGCTGGGCTACGTCTTTACATCAGTCCATACTAGCTTGTGTTGCCTGTCACGTAAACCTCTTAGCACGAGGCATAGGCAAGAAGCCAAGGCGCTTAATTAACATGTTTAATAATGGCAACAAACATGCGTAATCCAACACACACAGACACACACACATGGAAAATTTACAATGGAAACCAATTACAAGTATTAGAACTCTCCCTTGGAATTAGACGCCAAAACCCATCTAATTTTGACGATTTAATTTAGCCATCTGTGAATGAAGCCAATAGATAATGGCTGCCTGTCATACCAACTTAACAAAACCAAGAATCTGAATGACTGCTTGACACTTGTAATAAGAAATGACCATTTCACTAATTCCGGATCAAGCGCAGTGCTAACAGTTTAAGTAAGTTACTCGTACTCCACACACACACACACACACACACACACACACACACACATGTTAAGTCAACAGCTAGTTCACAAACACCTCCACGGCTTATGAAGAGCAACTGCGTCAGCCCACTTAATCTTACCGGAATTATAAACGATTCAGTGATCATCCACCCCGATAATCCTCACGTAATGGTTGAGTGAAAGGAAACTCCTTTAAAGCGAAAGATACCTGAAGTACGGTAAAACAACAACTGCACATGGTAGTTCTTTAAATATGCAGACCATACTAAATTACAGCCGGCTGAAGTTAATATATTTAACAGGCATAAGAATCTTGAACAGTACCACGTGGGCAATATCAGATCGCTTAGACCTTTCATAATATACACGCTCGGAAGTGCAATACGTGACAAAATGTTATATAATAGCGTAGCTGTACTCCTACTTCTACTATAACGAGACTGTGAGACACATCAATACTTTAAACAACCTTTTAGCCAGCAAAACAATCAACGCAGCACAGGATCACCGCCGTTTGTGAACATCAGTGGAAGTTGGTCCCTCAGACTCAGGTTCAGTATCTTCGAAGTCACACTGGCCACGACGCCGTCTCCCCACAATTACAGCGGACAACACGCTCCCCACTGCACTCTACGTTTGCACTCTCACTCTGCCAGCAGTGGTGTGACCCTCCACCTAGAGGAATATCCTCCTACCACCGCAGAACCAAACTTGAAGGCCTCGAGAGCAACCGACACGCCGCGCGCTCTTAAATAGTCTTCCGGTCGACCAGCGACTCTTATCGGAAGACTAAACCACAAACGACGTTTGTAGCCAGAGAGGCTTTAACTGGCCACGAATCCAGCACGTACGACTGAGTCCCCCTCCCCCCTCCCTCTTAAGGTGAAACACCGAGTATTGGTGATGTATCTGAAACTTTGCTCAAGTGCTTTCCCGTATCCTGGTTACTGACACGTTTCAGTTGGCTAATATGTGCTCTACCCTACCACCAGGCGCCTCTGAACCAGGTATGTGAAAGGAGACAGCACCTTGATGACCTTTTATAGCACCAAAAACCCGACGAAAAGCCTGGCATCATCTTGGACGTCAACTTATCGATAACTTGCCTCTGTGGCCAAAACGTTTTCAAATATACTAACCTACATACACTCAGAGTGACGGGACACCTACGCTTGTTGTTTCGGGGAACCTCCCACTTGTGTGCATGCAAGATGTTCCTAGCCTCGTCCTAATTTCTTTTATTAGTCTCTGTACTAATATTGCCCCTCAGTATGTCACTAAGTGACCAAACATTAGACAACGGCGAAGTAACAGGGAAGACAAACATAAAACTGGCAGGTATTGCTTCATGTGATTCGTTATGCGCCACATTCACTGCAAATATGAACCATCCAATCGATCGATCCCACCAAGTTTGACTGTTTGAATGAAATGTGATGAGAGCAGACCTGAGGTTGCGATTGCGTCCAGTGAAGTATGTCTGTGGATAGTGCGGTGTGGTCGTCACATGCAGAACGGCAATTCCGGAACAAAACCTATCAAATTCTCTGGATAATAATTCCTGAGCATTAACACTCACCAACACTCCAGGTGCACGAAAGATAGCGAAGACCGATGGTGTCTCGTGACCTTGGAGGTACTTGCTTTACTCGGAAATAACTACATAAACCGAGAGAGTTGATCAACAATCACCAACAAATATGTATTTTCCGTCTCAGTGCGCGGTATAGGTCCTTATCCATGGGAATCTCCGCTCTCTCAAAATTCAACTCTTCTCAGATTAGTATTGAGTTTAGCTATCAGGAATCCTGACACTGGATTACTAAACGCCTAACATCCTGATTCTGGTTAGGACCCGTCAAGCTTTCCTTAATCTTCATGGTTGTCTTAAATCTTCACAGATGTCCGCACATGTAGATTTAATGAAGTACTTAAAGATAGCTGGCACTAATTGCAATCATTCTTAGTTCTGTAACGCAAGATTACTTTTCTCGAGGTGTACCCTAGAACTATTTTGCCTACGTCTACAAGGCTCATAATTACCCTTAACTACAGGTATCCCTTTTGCTCATCGCCCCACTCATGAAGCAATTCAGGTACTTCACAAAGAATAACTCGGACCAACGACTCACTACCCGGATCAAAAGCTGCCTCCTCAGGCTGATGTACGCGACTTAGGGCATCGGCTACTTTAGTATCAGTCCCCCTAATTTGCCGAACCTCAATAGGGAATGCAGATATTTGCACCACCCATTTCGCTACCTTCCCTGTCTTCCACGGACTCGCCAATACCCAGGATTACGCTTGGTAATCCGTTTCGAATAAAAGGGGCCTTGTCCTAAATACAAACTTTTCTAGACCAAACAATATCACTAAACCTTGCAATTCGTACACAATTTTCTTTCAGCCTCAGATAGAGCCCGACGGGCGTAAGCTGTGTGTTTTATCAGCCTCCCTTCCCGTTGCAGTAAAACGGCAACGACCCCGGAGTTCGATGAATTCGTGTGGAAAATAAATTACTTATAAAAATTTGGAACGCTCAACACTGGAGCGTTAGCCAATGCTGTTTTTAAAGCCTCAAATGACGTCTGGCGCGACGGCCCCGAGAGGAAAGTTCGCCCTTACGCTGCAAATGATTAAGTGAACCAGCCAGACGCACAAAATTGGGAACGAATTTCGAAAGAAATTCGTCATTCCAATAAACCTCACGATCCCTTTCTTACTCTTGGACAAATGAAACCTCCGGTTGGCTACAGTCCGTTGCTGCTCAGTACGAATTCTTCAGCAAAAATTATACTGAAATATCCTTACGCACAAGAGTAACAAGAGAAGACCTGACTGTAAGTTCCGTTTAACTCACTGCTCATGCACCTGAGCAATGTTCCGCCAATGATCCACAAGACTGCCACTATAAATAATCACTTCCTCAAGCTTGTTGTACACACATTTGTACTTCAGACCAAACGGCACATGATTGTATTAGAATAAGTTCCAGTCCATGCTGAGTGCAGTCACGGACTTGAATTCTTCTGCCAAAAGCATAGAAAATTACATAATACCAGAAAACTATGCAAAACAGGTATAAAGATCAGTCAGCGGAACCGATTCGAGCGTAACCTTTCTATTAAGTGACCCGTAGTCCAGTACCGGGTGATAATCCTGTCACAGGAGACATCACTACAAACATAGTTGAAGCATAAGGAGACACAGACTATCTAATTATCCCTTCAGTAAGTATATTATCAACAACTTTCATCAATTCTCGCAAGTTAGGAGGAGACAGCCGATATGGAGCCTTACGTACAGGAACCTCACCAGTGTGCTGAATGTTATAGTCAATGACGTCCGTAACCCCCCCCCCCCCCCCAACCTGTCCGTAAGTACCTGAGAGAAACGTTCTAATCCTTAATGAGGCCTTACTTTTCTCCTGATCGAAATTTAATGTTCCAAACTTGGGACTGCTAACCTCTAAAGTTGCACATTCTCAGCGACACTGATGTTAACAACACAAATTTCAAACCCTGGACGAAACTGAAACGGAACAGGCGGTTTTCTTAAGGAAATCAACGCCGAGAATGGCACGCATAGTCAGCGCCTTTACAGTAGTAAACTCACTAGGCCAACTCAGTTCCTGAGTCTTAACACGAACAATAACCCATCGTACCACTGGGGTAATATTCCTCTCATACAAAGTTAATCAGGACTCTGAAACCATGGAGCTTAGATAACACGATCAAGATGTTGATACAATTTTGCGTCAATAGAAGAAACCGTACTACCAGAGTCTAAAAGCAGACAAACGAGCTCTCCGTTAATAGTGGCACATATATGAGGCAGAGTGGCAGCGCGAACCTGGTCTAACCTAACGCGGTTTCCTGATTAAAGCGTTAATGTCATTACGCCACTCCCTTTCCTCTGACGTCAACCTCCACTAGCTGCATTCCGTCCCTTTCTGCTTTCGCGAGCGAAATGCCGTTCCAGACTACACTTAAAACATCTGTAACAGTTCTCAGACCGATCTTCCCTCTTACTCGGCACTTTGCACAATCACACATGGTACGCCCTCCTTTATTACATCCAAAACTGACCGCATTGGCTGCAAGACCGGTTTTATGATCAGGTTGCCTACTCACTGGCTCCTTTACCAGGTCGCAATTAGCCCATTCTTGCCCTGCATCATCTTTCTCATCACTTAAACTAAACTGTTCAAATTACGAAACCAGCTCATCCAACTCCGCAAACGCGTCCGCCTAAGAAAAAAATACAGCCCGTGACGGATCTTCCGCGCAAATGCCCTGCATTAAATTCTACACGGCACCTCCTTCAGAAATTTTTAAACGTAACGCGGATGTGTCTGTGCGAACATCTTCAGCTGCGCAAGACCCTCTGAACCACGCTGAACGTGAAACATGAGAGAATTTGTAAGTTCGTTACGACACCTTTCTGAGACCTGGCTCTGTAAAATTCACCTCCTAAATCCACTCAAGGACATGTTCTCATTAATGCCTTACGTAATTATTCTCATAAGTATGCCTCCAGAAGCCGGTACAATATCTGCAGTTCTTCGGTTTCTGACGCTCTCACTACCTCACTTCAGTTTTACAATTGCACATTCAACCATAACAGCTGCACTAGTTGGTCAATAGAATCTACTGCAAGACTAGAAGTTCCTTCCAGTAGGCCGGGAAAAGGACTAGATAACTTACTATAGTTCCCCTAACCCGATGAAAATACTTACGACCAGGGACCTATCTGATGTTTCCCTGGTCTGCTTAGATACATGATTACCTTCCCTCGGTCCGCTAACTTGCCAATTCAGTGCACTAGTTTCCGACTGTATCTTCATTACCTTATCTCTGAGTTCGTTAACAAAATTCTTTCATTCACAGCAGCAGTCAATATGTTTAGGTCCTGAACAAGATTTACTGAATGGTTGACCTGAGCCTGTATTCTGAATACTTCCGTTGGGGTAGGATCGCAAACCTGCGACGGTTCTAAACTAGTCTGCACACCGTCAAGGAATCCATCGCAACAATCATAGGCGTCATCTACATGGCCCACAGAGTCGCTGTTGAACACAAGGTCTCACCCCAGTACTCAGAGTAAGCGTAGCGTTTATTCTGCGCTACGGTCACGTTTTTCTCCTCGGACTGCAAATTCACACTCAAGTAGCGGTTTGCTGAAATATGATACTCCCAGCACATTTCTACTTCCATACTCCACCTAGTTAACACCTGAAACATGCATCAGAGCTAGCAAGAGCAGGTATCAGTCACAACTTTTACAACCTCCCCCTGCAACGAATGAAGTGGTAGGAGCGGAAGAGGAATGGTACGGTGTCAAGCCACTTTACAAACATACCTCATATTTATTGTTCATAATGTGAAGGACAATCAAACAATTTAAAGTTGGAAATTGTAAAATATATAAAAATAGATTAGCTTTAGGAGGGCATAAGAGGGTTTCGGTCCATAAATTTGTCTTCGTCGGCTCTCGTCTGGTTTCACTAAAATTCATCACGTTGTTCGTATATTTTACGTGTTAATTTGAACTGCTAAAAAATTATAGGGGGTGGTTTTGATATTGACTTGGTCTAGTCTTCCTAGGTATGTTTTTGGATATTTGTTTATATATTCTTTAATATTTCTTACACTTTTAAAATATCTTTATACAGTTTTTATCCTTTTAATAGTTTAGTACATATTGCCATCAAGAAATAGAACTTCAGTCAGGTTCTAATACCTTTCAGTGGATGGAACCAGGGAATTCATTTTACTTATATTTAAGTAAATTGAATTGTAGATTAAAACTGAAGAAACTGCGAAAAGGTGGGAATTTAAGGAGATGGGACCTGGATAAACTGACTAAACCAGAGGTTGTACAGAGTTACAGGGAGAGCATAAGGGAAAAACTGACAGGAATGGGGGAAATAAATACAGTAGAAGTAGAATGGGTAGCTTTGAGGTATGAAGTAGTGAAGGCAGCAGACGATCAAGTAGGTAAAAAGACGAGGGCTAATACAACTCCTTGGATAACAGAAGAAACATTGAATTTAATTGATGAAAGGAGAAAATACAAAAATGCAGTAACTGAAGCAGGCAAAAAGGAATACAAACGTCTCAAAAATGAGATCGACAGGAAGTGCAAAATGGCTAAGCAGGGATCGCTAGAGGACAAATGTAAGGATGTAGAGGCCTATCTCACTAGGGGTAAGATAGATACTGCCTACAGGAAAATTAAAGAAACCTATGGAGAAAATAGAGCCCCTTGTATAAATATAAAGAGCTCAGATGGAAACCCAGTTCTAAGCAAAGAAGGGAAAGCAGAAAGGTGGAAGGAGTATACAGAGGGTCTATACAAGGGCGATGAACTTGTGGACAATATTATGGAAATGGAAGAGTATGCAGATGATGATGAAATTGGAGATATGATATTGCGTAGTGTTTGACAGAACACTGAAAGACCTGAGTCGAAACAAGGTCCCGGGAGTAGACAACATTCCATTAGAACCACAGATAGTCTTGGGAGAGCCAGTCATGACAAAACTCTACCATCTGGTGAGCAGGATGTATGATACAGGCGAAATACCCTCAGATTTCAAGAAGAATATCATAAGTCCAATCCCAAAGAAAGCAGATGTTGACAGATGTAAAAACTACCGAACAATCAGTTTAATAAGCCACAGCTGCAAAATGCTAACGCGAATTCTTTACAGACGAATGGAAAAACTGGTAGAAGCGGACCGCGGGGAAGATCAGTTCGTATTCCGTAGAAATATTGGAATACGTGTGGCAATACTGACCCTACGACTTATCTTAGATAATAGATTAAGGAAAGGCAAACCTTCATCTCTAGCATTTGTAGACTTAGAGAAAGCATTTGACAATGTTAACTGGAATACTCTCTTTCAAAATCTGAAGGTGGCAGGGGTAAAATACAAGGAGCGAAAGTCTATTTACAATTTGTACAGAAACCAGATGGCAGTTATAAGAGTCGAGGGGCATGAAAGGAAAGCAGTGGTTGGGAAAGGAGTGAAACAATGTTGTAGCCTCTCCCCGAAGTTATTCAATCTGTATATTGAGCAAGCAGTAAAAGAAACCAAAGAAAAATTCGGAGTAGGTATTAATATTCATGGAGAAGAAGTAAAAACTTTGAGGTTCGCCGATGACATTGTAATTCTGTCAGAGACAGCAAAGGACTTGGAAGAGCAGTTGAACGGAATGGACAGGAGGTTATTAGATTAACATCAACAAAAGCAAAACGAGGGTAATGGAATGCAGTCAAATTAAATCGGGTGATGCTGAAGGGATCAGATTAGGAAATGAGACACTTAAAGTAGTGAAGGAGTTTTGCTATTTAGGGAGTAAAATAACTGATGATGGTCGAAGTAGAGAGGATATAAAATGTAGACTGGCAATGGCAAGGAAATCGTTTCTGAAGAAGAGAAATTTGTTAACATCTAGTATAGATTTAAGTGTCAGGAAGTCGTTTCTGAAAGTATTTGTATGGAGTATAGTCATGTATGGAAGTGATACATGGACGATAACTAGTTTGCACAAGAAGAGAATAGAAGCTTTCGAAATGTGGTGCTACAGAAGAATGCTGAAGATAAGGTGGGTAGATCACGTAACTAATGAGGAGGTATTGAATAGGATTGGGGAGAAGAGAAGTTTGTGGCACAACTTGACTAGAAGAAGGGATCGGTTGGTAGGACATGTTTTGAGGCATCAAGGGATCACAAATTTAGCATTGGAGAACAGCGTGGGGGATAAAAATCGTAGAGGCAGACCAAGAGATGAATAGAAACGTAGGTTTGCCTTCTCTTAATCTATCTTCTAAGATAAGTCGTAAGGTTAGTATTGCCTCACGTGTTCCAACATTTCTACGGAATCCAAACTGATCTCCCCGAGGTCCGCTTCTACCAGTTTTTCCATTCGTCCGTAAAGAATTCGCCTTAGTATTTTGCAGCTGTGACATATGAAACTGATAGTTCTGTAATTTTCACATCTGTCAACACCTACTTTCTTTGGGATTGGAATTATTGTATTCTTCTTGAAGTCTGTGGGTATTTCGCCTGTCTCATACATCTTGCTCACCAGATAGTAGAGTTTTGTCACGACTGGCTCTCCCAAGGCCATCAGTAGTTCTAATGGAATGTTGTCTACTCCCGGGGCCTTGTTTCGACTCAGGTCTTTCAGTGCTCTGTCAAACTCTTCACGCAGTATCTTATCTCCCATTTCATCTTTATCTACATCCTCTTCCACTTCCACAATATTGTCCTCAAGTACATCGCCCTTGTATAAACTCTCTATATACTCCTTCCACCTTTCTGCCTTCCCTTCTTTGCTTAGAACTGGGTTGCCATCTGAGCTCTTGATATTCATACAAGTGGTCCTCTTCTCTCCAAAGGTCTCTCTAATTTTCCTGTAGGCAGTATCTATCTTACCCCTAGTGAGACAAGCCTCTACATCCTTACATTTGTAAAGTAGTCATCCCTGCTTAGTCATTTTGCACTTCCTGTTGATCTCATTTTTGAGACGTTTGTATTCCTTTTTGCCTGCTTCATTTACTGCATTTTTATATTTTCTCCTTTCATCAATTAAATTCAATATTTCTTCTGTTATCCAAGGAGTTCTATTAGCCCTCGTCTTTTTACCTACTTGATCGTCTGCTGCCTTCACTACTTCATCCCTCAGAGCTACCCATTCTTCTTCTACTGTATTTCTTTCCCCCATTCCTGTCAATTGTTCCCGTATGCTCTCTCAGAAACTCTCTACAACCTCTGGTTCTTTCAGTTTATCTAGGTCCCATCTCCTTAAATTCCCACCATTTTGCAGTTTCTTCAGTTTCAATCTGCAGTTCATAACCAATAGATTGTGGTCAGAAACAACATCTGCCCCTGGAAATGTCTTACAATTTAAAACTTGTTCCTAAATCTCTGTCTTACCATTATATAATCTATCTGATACCTTTTAGTACCTGCAGGATTCTTCCAGGCATACAAACTTCTTTTATGATTCTTGAACCATGTGTTAGCTATGATTAAGTTATGCTCTGTGCAAAATTCTACAAGGCGGCTTCCTCTTTCATTTCTTCCCCCCAATCCATATTCACCTACTATGTTTCCTTCTCTCCCTTTTCCTACTGACGAATTCTAGTCACCCATGACTATTAAATTTTCGACTCCCTTCACTACCTGAATAATTTCTTTTATCTCGTCATACATTTCATCAATTTCTTCATCATCTGCAGAGCTAGTTGGCATATAAACTTGTACTACTGTAGTAGGCATGGGCTTTGTGTCTATCTTGGCCACAATTATGCGTTCACTATGCTGTTTGTAGTAGCTAACCCACACTCCTATTTTTTATTCATTATTAAACCTACTCCTGCATTACCCCTATTTGATTTTGTATTTATAACCCTGTAATCACCTGACCAAAAGTCTTGTTTCTCCTGCCACCGAACTTCACTAATTCCCACTATATCTAACTTTAACCTATCCATTTCCCTTTCTAAATTTTCTAACCTACCTGCCCGATTAAGGGATCTGACATTCCACGCTCCGATCCGTAGAATGCCAGTTTTCTTTCTCCTGATAACGACGTTCTCTTGAGTAGTCCCCGCCCGGAGACCCGATTGGGGGACTATTTTACCTCCGGAATATTTTACCCAAGAGGACGCCATCATCATTTAATCATACAGTAAAGCTGCATGTCCTCGGGAAAAATTACGGCTGTAGTTTCCCCTTGCTTTCAGCCGTTCGCAGTACCAGCACAGCAAGGCCGTTTTGGTTAATGTTAGAAGGCCAGATCAGTCAATCATCCAGACTGTAGCCCCTGCAGCTACTGAAAAGGCTGCTGCCCCTCTTCAGGAACCACATGTTTGTCTGGCCTCTCAACAGATACCCCTCCGTTGTGGTTGCACCTGCGGTACGGCCATCTGTATAGCTGAGACACGCAAGCCTCCCCACCAACGGCAAGGTCCATGGTTCATGGGGGAAGGATCTGGAGATATTGGCAAAAATATTCACACTTTTATCCCATGATGATATCTATCCAGATATTTTTGAGTACTACAGATAGTTGTGCCACTTGATTGTATCTTAATTTTTGTCATTTAAGTAGTGCACTTTGCGGTGTCTGAAATAACGCTAATTTGGAACTATAAACTTCGTGTTCCGCCTTACGGCAGGTCTTGTCATGGGGGAAGCCTCGTCAGAGAGGTTCACCGCATGAGCGTCTAAGTAAGTGATTCCAGTGGTGATTTCACGTTGCCTTCCACTGATGATGATGAAATGGGAATGAGGACAACACAACACCCAGTCCCTGAGCGCAGAAACTCTCAGACCCAGCCGGGAATCGAACGCGGACCCCTTGGCGTGACAGCCCGCCACACTGACCACTCAGCCATCTGGGCGGACTGGAAATACAAGAAACGTTAAATGTTGAATGGAGTTTTGACTGTACAGTTTTACTGCTCTAAATAAAGTTGCCATGATCGCTTTTATTAATAGTAGTATACTTGCCATGTGTATTCCATTAATTTTTACATGGAAAACAGGTGTATGAGCCACAACAACCTTCAAAATCCTTCACCCCGAATTTGGCAAAACGGTAGAAGGCTATTCGGTTTTACTTCTGATATCTATTAAATTATTTATTAAGTCAAAAGTATTGTGTGCTGAATATATGAAGAACTAGTTAATAAAATAATTAGGGTGTTGTACAACTGGAAGTAGTGGAAAAATAATCCAATTCTAAATGGAAAATTTGACGAGTCGACTTATTGGTGAGGCACTGCTAATGCTCTCCTAAGTTCTCAAACTACAAAGTACTACCACAACGTGATCACTTCGGTCCTGACTAACCAGCTGTATAAAGTCTTGGCTAACCAGCTGTATAAAGTCTTGGCTAACCAGCTGTAAAATCATTCGAAACATGCGGAGCAACAGCTACAACTATCTTGAATTACTGAAGCGTTAGAGCGCTAATGTGATTAATCTCCATACGCCCAACATCTGCATGGTCCTTCCAGTTGATCATGCAAACAAGCAAGAGATGATACTATCGAAACGTAGCGAGCTTCATCATGAACACAATTATTTCACAGACCAGGCTTTTGGGTACTAGTTTTTTCGATACTTATGTCTATGTCTAACAACGTTAGTATAACTCGGGTGTCATAATGTAGGTCACCTGTGACCATAGGTAAGAGCAGAAAACTTCCACGAAAGATAAATTTATCAGGAACATAGATTTTGAATTCTGGAAAGTACATTTTGTTTATGAAAGAGTGTAACAGAAGAAGGTAAACGACAATGTACTTACACCGGTAGATAAGAATATCTGACATGAAGTTAAGCAAAAACATTTAAAACGATGTGACGTGATTCCCCAACAGTAAATTCTGAACGTAGACTAGCAAACTTTGTTTCCATGCTAAATCATCGGTCAAATGAGCCTTGTGATGACGATTATTTCGATTTAGACTCTCTCTTGCGTTTTCTACACATTTTTTGCGAAATAGGAAAATTTTCCGTGGTGAAGCTCTTTATAGTTTATATGCGGTGAAGCGTTTGTTGCATGGTAATACCGTACATGACGACGTGATGTTACAGAAACACATACCACCTTCCTGCCAATATAAAAAAGTAGATAAAAAACAAACTGTTCATTAATTAATTAATGGAACCAAATAAGAGAAAACATTGGGTTCTTCTGATAACATCATGCACCGCAGATTAAGAGAAATCATAGTTTCTTTCTCTTCCCTATTTCTACGTACGGTTCAACTCACGCCACAATGTGAGACATCGTTCATTTATGCTGCAGACTCTCAGTAATAAACGTAAAAATGTAGAGGGATTCGTCACAGCATTCTTGGTCATTGTCTTGTCATAGTGTCATTGTGCATTCAAACAACGTAATTATAAACAGAGAACAACAGAACTTTGTAAAGTGTTTGATTGTCAGAATCGGTAAGAAAATCTGACTATAATACCAGAAAATTTTAGACAAAGAGTTATATTCAACGTTTTATGACTAAGTGTTCTCATCGAAACAATGAATGCTGAAAACGGATGTCGCAATAAGCAATCAAAATTTGTACATTCTGCACAGAATTTGATCGAGTTTTGGAAGATACCCTTCTCAGTGTTCTATCTGTCGGAAGCTATGATTGTAATTTTCTGGTTGTTGGATGACATGCAAACTTATGAACTAGAATTATACTACTCTTCAGCTATTTTAAACTGTGCAGTAAAATACAGCCTTTGTATAAACCGCATCAGCACGGAATTTTCTGTGGAACGCTTTTTTAAGAGTTCCTTGCCTTAATAGCCCTAGAAAGAACAAACCCCTATTTCAGCGACAAACTTTCTCTGATTTCAGAACAAAAGGTTAGTGGAAACGATTTCCAGCACCCAAATCTTCAGAATTACAGCGTACAGCGTACTTGGATGGGAAGATGCTTCGTGGATACTATTTCACAAAAAATGGCAGCGAGGTACAGCGGACGGAAGTGTGAAGTTTTGCTTCAGGTCCGTCACTAAAAGAGAATTTATTCTATGTATTCATAAATAGCATTTGTTCGATACATATTTGGCCTATAAATTAGGACTATAGCGAAAAGGCTGCTTTAGATGAATTTTAGAAACAGTTTTTCGAATATGCAATATTTAGTGCTGTAGCTTCACCCACACTTCCTGCTCTCTGTCAGCTCCGCCTCTTCCTTGTCCATCTGTTCCTTGACCCTCTGTCAGTCTCCTACATCTACTCTCGATGTCCATATCCTATGCCCCCTCGTCACTCTCAGCCCATCTTCTTCTGCACCTCTGCCTATCTCCTCCTCTCCCTCTGTCTCACCATCTGCTCCTTGCTCTCTGTCAATCTGCTCCTTCCCATTCGCTGTCTGTCCATCTTCTCCTTCCCTCCCTTCCCAGTTCTTCTGCACCTCATTCCATTCTCTAAGCTTCTATGCATCTCCTTTCATACATCTCTCTCTCTGGGCGTTTCCTCCTCTTCCCTTTCTATATTCCTTTCTGCCACTCTCTCTGCTTATCTCATTATATCACTGTCCGTTTCCTTTCTCTGTCCATCTCTTCTCCCCCTATCTAACTCTTCCTTAACACTCACTGTCTAATCATTTCCTTTTCCTCCCTTGTTTCTCCACGTTATCACACTTACCACAACAGGGGGCTGGTGGTTCTTATCTCCACAATATTTGTTTCCTGATCGAATACATTTGTTCACCAAATTAGGTTGAAATCGTTGCAGGGGTTTAGGATAAGCTATTTACTTGTGCCCAAGAACGATGATGACAAGTACACTTCACATATATTTAAGATACACTCCTGGAAATTGAAATAAGAACACTGTGAATTCATTGTCCCAGGAAGGGGAAACTTTATTGACACATTCCTGGGGCCAGATACATCACATGATCACACTGGCAGAACCACAGGCACATAGACACAGGCAACAGAGCATGCACAATGTCGGCACTAGTACAGTGTATATCCACCTTTCGCAGCAATGCAGGCTGCTATTCTCCCATGGAGACGATCGTAGAGATGCTGAATGTAGTCCTGTGGAACGGCTTGCCATGCCATTTCCACCTGGCGCCTCAGTTGGACCAGCGTTCGTGCTGGACGTGCAGACCGCGTGAGACGACGCTTCATCCAGTCCCAAACACGCTCAATGGGGGACAGATCCGGAGATCGTGCTGGCCAGGGTAGTTGACTTACACCTTCTAGAGCACGTTGGGTGGCACGGGATACATGCGGTCGTGCATTGTCCTGTTGGAACAGCAAGTTCCCTTGCCGGTCTAGGAATGGTAGAACGATGGGTTCGATGACGGTTTGGATGTACCGTGCACTATTCAGTGTCCCCTCGACGATCACCAGTGGTGTACGGCCAGTGTAGGAGATCGCTCCCCACACCATGATGCCGGGTGTTGGCCCTGTGTGCCTCGGTCGTATGCAGTCCTGATTGTGGCGCTCACCTGCACGGCGCCAAACACGCATACGACCATCATTGGCACCAAGGCAGAAGCGACTCTCATCGCTGAAGACGACACGTCTCCATTCGTCCCTCCATTCACGCCTGTCGCGACGCCACTGGAGGCGGGCTGCACGATGTTGAGGCGTGAGCGGAAAACGGCCTAACGGTGTGCGGGACCGTAGCCCAGCTTCATGGAGACGGTTGCGAATGGTCCTCGCCGATACCCCAGGAGCAACAGTGTCCCTAATTTGCTGGGAAGTGGCGGTGCGGTCCCCTACGGCACTGCGTAGGATCCTACGGTCTTGGCGTGCATCCGTGCGTCGCTGCGGTCCGGTCCCAGGTCGACGGGCACGTGCACCTTCCGCCGACCACTGGCGACAACATCGATGTACTGTGGAGACCTCACGCCCCACGTGTTGAGCAATTCGGCGGTACGTCCACCCGGCCTCCCGCATGCCCACTATACGCCCTCGCTCAAAGTCCGTCAACTGCACATACGGTTCACGTCCACGCTGTCGCGGCATGCTACCAGTGTTAAAGACTGCGATGGAGCTCCGTATGCCACGGCAAACTGGCTGACACTGACGGCGGCGGTGCACAAATGCTGCGCAGCTAGCGCCATTCGACGGCCAACGCCGCGGTTCCTGGTGTGTCCGCTGTGCCGTGCGTGTGATCATTGCTTGTACAGCCCTCTCGCAGTGTCCGGAGCAAGTATGGTGGGTCTGACTCACCGGTGTCAATGTGTTCTTTTTTCCATGTCCAGGAGTGTATTTTACAAGCATTCACACACATTTCCTAACTGTATCTGTAGCGAATCTCTCCTTGCAGTTTCGATGTCTAAGATATCGTACTAATTGAACTGTTGCCTGTATAATGATACAATGTTGCAGATACATCCGGTGGTACGTGAGGCTACTGTCTGCTGCATGTGTTGTGAATCGACTTAGTAGAAAAGAAATCATAAATTGAAACTGTTCTGGGGTAACATCAAGCGCCGGCACGTCGGCTTGGAATGTAACACCATAGAAGGATATGAGACTACGTCAGCCAATAGTACACTGACTAGAGGCCTGCCTGGCTAGCCGCGCTGCTTCCCAAACGGGAAGGCTTGCCAGTGCCTGGCACGAATCCTCCCGACGGATTGGAGGGGTTGGAAGGGGTTCACAATAATACTGGGTGCCGGCCGCTGTGGCCTAGCAGTTCTAGCCGCTTCTGTCTGTAACCATGCGGCTGCTACGGTCGCAGGTTCGAATTCTGACTTGGGCGTAGATGTGTGTGATGTACTTAGGTTAGTTAGGTGTAAGTAGTTCTAAGTCTAGGGGACTGATGACTTCAAATGTTAAGTCCCATAGTGCTTAGAGCCATTTGAACCATTTTTAACACTGGGTTCCGTGTGGGGCAGCGGTGGGGTTGGTGGAGTGCTGTGGCCTGTTGTGGTGTTGTGAACCACTGAGGGCTGCGGCGGGATGAAGCCTCTTTGTCGCTTCTGGGTCCACGATTTAATACACACGTACACATACACACGATGACTAGAAGAGCCGCACTAAAAGACGAACTGTGATCCAAACGATTTAGACGTGACTTGTGACCTATATTAATAGTTTTCATGGACATTGTATCTGTTGTAACACATTGATTATTAATAAGGCGAAGTTAAGTATTGTCAATTTAATTTGCTGTAATAATCTCCATTAATAAGAGTTGCTTGAATTTTTGTATAGCTATCAGAGAAAACTGCTTCCTAGGCACCCTATATAATCGAGTGGGCAGGATCCTACAAAAACGTCATTCTTCATGTAGGATTATTTCATACATCTCAGTGCTTATGAAGTCATATCTCCTGAGCTATCTGTTACACTTGATATACTTTTCTAGGTACATACAGCGACACATGTGGAGTCTGTATGCGAAATGTGTTACAAATAGTTAGTAGTAAAGAAGTAACAAACTAAAATATTGAGAGTTGGTAATATTCTCTTAGGATGTAAAGGTTGGCTACAGCGCGCTTACACAAGCTCTGGAATCTAAGATATTGTTGTTGCACCTCGCAGCGCACGGATTAACTAGTAGCAATTTGGAGGCCAGTGTAGGAATTTAATAACAGAGAGGAGAGTAAACTCACTGAATATAATCACAATAATGCAAACATTTTCAAATCGCTTCAGAAAGAAATTAACGAGAATCTCACATTGTTTCAGGGTGAGGTGAATGACAATTTAAGTAGTAAATTTGAAGAAATGACCAGTCAGTTGAAAAGTCAGCTACGTGTAGAATTCAAATCAGATATCAATAATCTCGTATCCCGACTTGATCACGTGCAAAATGTAGATATTGTTGAAGTGAAACGACAGACCTCACAACAAGAACTGTAAGTAACGAAATTAGCGAAAAATGTTGAGTCATTGCAATTACAGACCACCAATGAAGTTTCAAAGACAGAAACTCAATTAACGATAGTAGCTAAACAGGTAGATGAATTATCCACGAAAGTGACGGAACTGAGTAGCGGGTTAGATACGAGGTCAGATGACACTCAGCCGATACCGATCGCAGTCTCTGCAACGTTTTAAACAAGGGCAATTAATCAGCAAAACAAACGTGACGTAAAAAATATACAGGAACAGCTTGGCAGCATCGAAGAAAAGATCGATCGCAGCAATGACACGGGTAGATCCGTTAATTACCAAATTGGTGACGACAATGAGAGCGTTAATTATGGAAATGCTCACCACTTTTCTCATCGATATGACACGTTTGCGGGACGTAATGAAGGAAACGTGAGTCATGTTGTAAAAGGAAACTCATCCGCTAAGAAAAATGGCGAGATGGGCTATAAGCATTTTCTCAGAGTTAAGAAATTTAAAATTTTTCGGAATGCTAGTTACGAAATCCACCCTCGAGAGTGGTTACAACAATTTGACTATTCTTCACAACCAACATGGCCAGTTGGCCACGAACTGGAAATCATTGGCAGTTACCTTGAAGGAGAGCCTGCAACAAGAATGCGCTCAATAGCACGTGAATGTCACACATATGGTGATTTTTATCACGCATTCTTATCTGCTTACTGGTCAGAGACTACACAAGACCGTGTTAAACATTACATCATTATGATGCAAAGTTATGAGCAGTCGAAATTTTCATCTGCAGTGCTATATTTTGAAAACATGGTTCGCATGAACTGATATTTAACGAATCCGTACAGTTAGTCGGAATTAATTCGTATCTGTTTGACAAAACTGCCGATCATATTACGCCACATAATTTTGGCAGGTAGGTGCAAAGATGACTTGTAGGCATTCCATGCTCTTTTGCAAGAATTAGAATTTGACAACTATGAAAGCACACAAAGAGGTAATAGTAATCAGTATTGGGAAAATAATAATCCGCGGCGTGACAGCAAACGCGTATGCAACCCGGACGAACCTCACACGTACAGGGCGGTAGAAGATAGGCTCTATATGCGGCATCAACTGTATAACACAAATCATAGACGCCAGAGAAATGATTTTTATGATTATAGGAAATCTCAGTACAGTAACAGAGTTCGCGGACCGCGAGAGCAAAGGCGTTATGGAAACGAAAATTATTTTAGAAGGAATTGTCGCGATAGAGATAACCGAAATTGGTGCGGACGCGCAAATTACAATTCGGAACGCGGTGCTCATGCAGAATACAGAGCATCGAGCCCACGTGAAAATTATGTTCATAACAATTATGAGAACCAAAATAGTTATGATGAGGGGAAAAATCAAAATCGGCAGGATCACGGAAATTCCAATTTAGAGCGTGACGATAATGTAGAAATCAGACCACTCAACCCAAGCAGTAATTCACGGAAACACGAGCTGGCACAACAATTACTAGCAACAAAGACTACAAACGAACCGTATGTAGCGGCGGAAAGCCGACACACAACTTGCTATATCTTTGGTGGACTGGGGGACATTAGAGACACATTATTACAAGAAAATGATAACAGCGAAATTACGTATGCTCATCCAATTATAAAAATTTCGGTAGGAAACATTCGACTTTAAGCTGTACTTGATTCTGGCAGCCCTGTGAATGTAATTAGCGAGACAATGTTTAAGAAGTGCGAACAGGCATCTGTTTGTCCAACCTTGCCATTAATAAAGACCAAATTAAAGGTATTCATTCAAGGAAAGAGTGTAGACGTACGCAATCAGACTTCTTTAGTTTTCAGGTGTCAAGGACACAAGTTTTCTACAAATTTCTTAGTAGTCCCTCTTTTATCAACAGAAATGATTTTGGGTGTAGAGTTCCTACGTGAATATAAAGCAATGTTAAAATTTTGTAATGCTTAAGTCATGTTACGAGTAAATGAAATGCTAGTCACGCTTAAATTTCAAAGATGGCTAACAAAGGAGGCTGAGGAAGTGAATTATCTGCGTTTTCTCTTTCCGCTTGAGGAGCAACAGTCACTGAATATGCCTAATAGTTGCACAGATAACATCACTACGTTTTACAGTGAAACAGAACAACCCATTAGTACAGAACAATTAATTAAAAGGAAAGTTTACGGAGACGAAGTAGTTCCTAATGCAGTCGCTGATGAAATATTACAAACAAATTGTGAATTTTTTTCTCACAAGACAGGAACAATATGTAACTTTCTTTATGAATTCAAGGTCAAGAAACACAATAAATTTTTTGTACCAGCATACGTCATCCCATTGACATACAGAGACAAAGTCAAACAGGAAATACGATCCATGTTAGAGCAGGGACTCATCGAGCCTGCATTGAGTTCATATAACAGCCCATTACACGTGGTTAAGAACAGGGATAATTCCATTAGACTGGTTCTTAATTCCAGACAAATTAACACAGTAATCCAACCTGAAACCGATAGACCACACATTATAGATGAACTATTGCCAAAATACCATGAAGTGGTAAGTATAGCATTACAGAACATCAAGAAAGCTGCAGACAGAAGAAAGAAGCTGCATAATCTACGAGTCAACGTCAAGAATTTACAGGTAGGTCAAAAAGTATTGCTTGGATCGCGTCGTCTATCTCATAAGGGAAAATATTTGAGTAGGAAGCATTTCTTGGTGTATAAGGTACCCTTCCGTATACGACGCATTGCACACACAAACGCTGTTGAACTTGAGACAATGCGAACACACAAATCGCGAGGTCTTCATCACTTATCACACATTAAAATTATCGAGGAATAGGGCCCTAGGGGGTTTACTGCTCTTTAGTAAATATATGTTTGGCAAGCATGGGTACCCCAGCCATTACTGTAAATTCTTCCGATTTTAGTTTTCAGTACTGTTTCATAATCTTTGACTAACCTGTTTATCTATTAATCTTTTACTATCCATATATCCTGTATGAAAGACCAAGAATGAATGATTTGTATTGTGTGAGAGAATGAGAACTTTGCGAAGGACATTCGTGACGAGGGGATTATACCAGCTGTTGACATCTTGCGATTGTTCAATGAAAGAACGAAATTTTCGTGACTTATTTGAAGGAAAATGCAAGAAATAACTATGTACTTTTTAGGGAGAAATAATATGAAATAACAGAAACTGTTGACATTATCTTCCGGTAAAATATAGTGTACAAGTGGCTCTGAATTGAGAAGGTATATTTTATGGGTAATAGTATAATTAGGAAACCTTCGAACTGACACTTGTTCTGATTTATGAGGTAGTTTGAAGAGTGATGACTTATGTGGATTTTTCGTGTTCATTAATTTGCCAGGTAAGGAGTGTTAGGATTTATGGACCACTCATGAATAGAGTAAAACAATGAGGAAGCACTTGCAGACATTTATAGAACAAGAGAAGGTAAGAAAGATACACTTGTAAACGAAGACACCCACAACGGTATTCTATGAAGGAAGATATAGCTTATACACGTTTGTGCAAAATTTAAGTCACAGAAATGTTAAGGTAGAGTACACACGTAATAAAAATCTAAGTCACAGTAAAGTTAAGACATGATTATGAGTCACAAAAGGGGCTCTGATACAAATACACAGCAAAGTGTTGAATTATGTGATGAATGAGTGCCAAGAATATTTTTTTTTGCTCTGTGAAATTGTGGAATGGTAAGAATGATAGTGTTGTTTCTCTTCTTATTGTTGTTAAGGTTGACTTTATTGCATTTCTTATAGGAAACAGGATCGCAACTGAAGTTTTCTCCATTGCAGAAACGAAAGCACTTAACGTGACGTAATTTTGTGTAGTAGACGATATTTTCAGGTCGGAGCGTAGCACGCTTACCGTTAAGGGTCGCGAGAAGAAAGACGTTCCAGAAACAGTCGGCCGTGACAAAAACACCGAGCTAGATAATTATGTCGTGCATTAAACGATTTCTTTTCTCTTTCCAGAGTGAAACGACTCTTAGGCCACGAAGCGAGAGTATCTGCCACATTTTATGAATGTGTAAATAGGAGTGTAAAATAAGTCAATTTAATATTTATCTTGTGTTTTTCTATTTCATTATTGTCATTAAGTGATTTATTTCTTGTCACCTTGATGAATAAACCATTTCTTTCAGTTTCTACTGGACAGATGGAGGGGTTTTGTGTGTTATATTTTGTATTTTGTAAATAATTTTTTTATTACGTACTTTGTAGGTTGTTTCTTATTCTTGTTCTTGGTGACCGTCCAAGGTATGGCGACACAGATTCATACAAAGACTACGGAGGCCTACAAACACAGACAATGAGGACTCCATATAAAAACGATTGAGACACTATACCACAGACATTGACGTTTGGCATCAGAAATATTGACAGTCATTACAGACTAATAATTATAAATTTGGTATAGCTTAGTAATTAGAGTGTAAAATTCTGACGCAAAGTCACGTAATTATTCACTAAATTTTGCACATATTTATGAATTGATTTGGCGAGCCGTTGGCTAGACTTTTTCTAATTGATTCTGTAACTTTTATTATATATAATAGCATCACTATGGAATTACTTCTCTATTTGTAGGATTATATAAATATTTTATAAGCAAAATGTACATAACAAATACTGTAACAAAATTTGCAACATTCTTTTTAAGAATCACTAGTAATGTAAAAATAGTAGGTAATTAGAGTTCGATGGCACAGGATTTATGCCTTTAAATTAAAATGATATTTTTTGTGTGGTGCCACATTTGTAATGATTCGTAGTCACAATCAAAACTTTGCCACTCTTATTGGCCAAACTAATCGTAAGAAAATTAACCTGCCACCGTGTGCTGAGCCTCATATTATGACTGAATTGAAAAATAAATGCCACAAATCTGTGATTGCTGTGGCGAGAAATTTAAAGAAAATTGACTATGCCACCATGTGGTGAGCCTCACACTATTCATGACGTGAGATATATGCCACAAATCTGTAATTGCTACGGCAATAGGGTTGAAGAAAACATTTAAATGAGCTCAGAGCTCACATGCCAGTTTATATGATATAATATTCCTTACTTCATTTCTGTAATTAGGTTAGAGATATCGTATTTTAAAGGGAGAATATATTTTCTATAAAATATGACATTTTCGGTATACACAGATACTCGACCGAGACTTGTACTACATACGTTGGAGGAGGTACTTAAGCAATAACGCAGTGACGTGTGGTTGTCAGTGGACACGAGATCCCAGAGTCTGCCAACACTGTCAAACTGTGTCATCCTGGGAGAGTGGACGTTACGTATGGTTGTAAGCGGACACAAGGTCCCTGAGTGCGCCTACGTTGTCAAACTCTCTCACCAGAGGAAAATTTGACTTCAGGTGTGGTTGTCAGTGGATATGAAGTCCATGAGTCTGCCTATACCGTAAATTAACTGATGTTGGAATATTACTGTGGTTGTCAGTGGATATGAAGCCCCTGGGTCTACTGCACTTAAAACATGTAGACCTGGATTCTTTTGACCGGAGGGAACTGTGAGCATAGAAACATACGGTATCATGTAGTCAGACCACTGCTGATTAATGTGATGGAAACGTAAGTGCCCAAATACCAAAAATTAAATATTATTTTTTACTGTTTGTTAGGCTATATTAGCTTATTGAAGACTACTCCATGCTTAAGTAGTTACTGTTACACATCTGTTAAAACTTATATGATCTTTTTTATCTACTTATGTGAGAAAGTTGTTATATTTCATTTGTTGTTTTCTTATAACATACATACTAGGCTAGCAACATTTTCATACTATTTTGGTAGCAGGAGCCATGTTTTCTCCTTTCCAAACAGTTAGGCAAGCAACATTTCTGCCATTTTGTATAAAATTTTAACATTATTCTCTTGCCTATATGCCATCCACGAAAATTTTCACCCTTATGTAAAAAAAAAAAAAAAAAAAAAATACTTAGATGATAAGCATGAAATACTTTTAGTCATTGGATACAAATTGTAACATTTTTTCTCTTTGCCTAATTTTTTCGCCGTTTTGTAAAAAAAAAAAAAAAACCTTTACTGTTTGTTCCTCACCAATATGTTAGGCACGAATCACCCTGCAAAATTTTCAAAAATGAGGTTGGGGGTTATGAGATTTGGCAATACTCTCTTAGGATGTAAAGGTTGGCTACAGGGCGCATACACAAGCTCTGGAATCTAAGATATTGTTGTCGTGCCTCGCAGCGCATGGATTAACTGGTAGCAATTTGGAGGCCAGTGTAGGAGCCCGCCTGCTGTGGTGCGCACGTGTGTTGGGCGAGGGGGTCGTCGCCGAGCTGCCGAGCTGCCGTACTGCCGTGCCCTCCAGCAGCGACACAGGATTTGGTATTTAGATGATATTTTTTATAATTTGCAGCGCGCTTATTAATTTAAAGAAACGGGGTTTGTGTATGTGCGTAGCAGCAGACGGTAATTTTCATAATGAAAGGAGTTGAAGTCTCCATAGTTTTGTTTGGGTTATCATTTATCGAGTTTAGATTTGACCATCCCTTTCTCTTGAATTATATGTAGTTGTAGTAAGCAGCAGCAGCCGCAGCAACAGCAGGAGCCGCCATACAGAACATGCATTGCACTCAGCATGAATAATAGGTTCTTTTATGTTTTTGTTAAACAAAGAAATGCAGCAGATCAAGCAGTGATAGCAGAAAGACCAAGTAGGTAATTTGTTGCGCACGGGACCAATAAAAAGATAAAGTTTTGGCAATCTCTGTAATAGTAGATTTAACAAGAGTACAAGCACGAGATTTTCAGTAGAAAACACGAGATAAGAAGATAGAGCTCGCGACTTTCAATATCAAATAAGATGCCGGAAATTTTGACACGTCTGAGTATTTGGCGTCATATCTCTTGAGCTATGAATACGTGCAATGATGTATTTTTGTAGGTATGTATAGCAATTCTGTCTTCAAAATGTGTTGAGAATACAGTTACTAGTATAGAAGCAATAAAATGAAACGTCATGTTCTCTGCTTCAGTTGTACTGCATGGCCAGCGAAAATGCAGTATGCGATAAACTTTTTCTTTCCAATCTTCATTTTGTGGGGGTTGTCCGAGAGAAACAATTTCACACTGATATGTTAGTGTAATGTATGTTGTAAGTGACTAAGTGCTCTCATCCTCAAACACTGTATGCCTGAAGTATGGGTACTCGTGCGTCATCAGCTGCACTGCTTTCAACCCCCCTACTTCCCTCTCCCCCTTTGACAGGCAGGTGACTCTTACAACGGCAGTGATTCTTTCCATACAGTAAGTGACTTAAGTTCCATTTTTTTTTTTTTTTTTTTTTTTTTTTTGCAATCGTTGCAGTGGTTTAGGAGGAGATGTGGCACATACTTGCATATAAATGCGCGTACATACAAAAATACGTACACCCATTTTTATAATATATATCAATTAGTCTTTCGCCAGTAAATAGAGTAACACAGTAAATAATACAATAATGTTTTATTTGCTGTCGTGATCCGCAATGTGAAGTCCTGAAGCAACGAAGTGTGGCAAGAAATAATGTTTCACTTGTCGAAAACACAAAGTTAGTACCTCTGATTCCAAACAATGACGTGAAACCGCACAAGCTTTTACCAAATGTGTGTGTATGTATGCGTGTGTGTGTGTGTGTGTGTGTGTGTGTGTGTGTGTGTGTGTGTGTAGCAAAGAGGGTTTCCGTTCTGGAGCTGGAGCTGTTCCAGAAGCTGTGGCTTATTTACGCGCCAATGGCGATTCTGGCCGTGTCGTTCTTGTTGTTGTGGACTGCGTGCTGGTCGGACGCTCAAGAGGCTCAGAGAGTGTGCTGCCACTGACTGAGACGGATATACAGTGTATAGAGAGAGCGAGAGAAAGGATAGGAGAAAGGAGGGTGGAGAGAGGAGGGATGAGGAAAAAGAGAGTTGTAAACACGGGGTGGGAGAGGGACAGGGAACGTAAAAGAGCGAAGAACAGTAGATAGAGACAACGAACTACAAGCGTCTAAACTACGTTGTGTGCTCCAAATCGGCAGCGAGTACCGCAGTGTTGGCTCACTGACCAGTACACCTGCTAAGTTTTCCACTCGAACACCATCCTTATCGCACAATCCCATTTGGCGACAGATCACCTGCTGTCTACTACATTGGCATGGCGTCACAGCACATACGTTCATGCTCTTAAGCACACAAAAGTATGAGATATAAAACTGATGTTATTAGATGCAAATTTAAAGTGATTGCATCAGAGTACAATAAAACTCATTGATTGTGCATATTTGGTATTACTAGAGGCGAAATTTCTCAGTTCACTGCTCTCACACTCAGTATTGATCTACATTTCCTAAATTTTTAAGAAATTCACATCGCCAATATAACAATAAACTTGCAAACTCCACCAAATACAATACTAACTCTATTCATCTTTTTAACTGGAGTTATAGTATTTTTTCTTGAGGTACTTTATAACAATGGACGACTTGTTAGTAAATTCAATGAAGAATTATTATTAATGCAATTGTGTAATTATGTCTTTCAGATGCAGTGCTGATTTAAATTTCACGTTTCTAAGTACCCACTGAACTTGAATATTCTGAAGACAAATTACATGCAAGGACTATTTTTATAGATACGACTTGGTGTAGAAAGTACTGCATAGCCTTGTGATAAACGTGAGAACAAGGAAAATGACGAGTGTCTCATGAGTTAATCCTTGCGGAAAACAGTGATAGAAAAGAACACATTTCCGTGAATGGTATGACATTTTGACTGGAAATATCTGCAACTGGCATATCACAATCCCAAAAGGAAACATATTTCACTAGGTTTCCATAGAGAATACTCGACAGTGTATCAAAATACAATACATATTTAAAAAACGTAATTGTGTCTTCCAGGTGTAAACGCTTCATACCTGGAGTTACATAATTCATTTGCTATTAAAGCGTAGAAGCTAAAAAATTTCGTAGGTAGAAACTGAAAATATACAAGCAACACGAACCCCATAAGGCAAACTGCACTTCCAATACACCTAACTTGGAATGGAGAACCAGTCATCATGTACGGTCATATCCTATCATATAACGAACAACAACGGAAAACGATAAAAAAGTACCAAACGTCTCTGGAAAATATGGTCGACGCGAGAGTAGAAGTACCTACTATGTATGTGGAGTTAGGATTAGTGTTTCTTTTGCGTGCTTCTGTGAAGCAGTAAACAGTAACTGTCTATTTGTGAGTGCTGAATAGTGTTCATAATTCTTTTTAATCTACGTGCTTGCCCGTGCGAATATCACGTGAACAACCTTCGTGGTGTTCTGATTGCCAAGATCACCGTAGCAGCAGTAACTGCAAACTATTTGGAGTGGTATTATAATAATTGTTCTACCGCTGAACGAAGGTTAAGATTTTACGGGCTGCACCACGGTGCATGGATCCTGCGGGAAATGGCCACTGTAAATATGTAGAAGGTTCGAGAGCCAACATTCTGCTTAAACGTTAGGGCACTTTGGCCGAAAACTGGGGCATTCTTCAGTTTCACCAGAGGGTGACAGCTGAACTGTAGCTTGGTCACGAATCTCTGGCCGGCAGGCGAAGGTATTGATCCCATCAATTTCCCTTTACATCTAAAACATAGGTCTGAGGGTTTGCCCCTTCCTCAAGAGTGCTTCACAGCTTATAAGCAGCATATGCACTCTCGATGACCACCTACTGCTGGCCAAGTTCTACAACCATACCCAATCACACCAAGGATTTTAGCCTAACTAGGGTCATCGTCACTGTTTTGCAGAATCACAGGTTCTTTGTCGACTTCCAAGAACTGTGTAGATTTTGAATTAGTGGAGGACATTGCCATGCGAAACCTTAAACAACCATCCAGAAACCACAACACAGACCAACTTAAATCAAATTCCACAAGGAAATATGAGCGTGCTTTTCATTCGAGAAATAGGGAAGTTAGTCGCAAATTAAAGTTAGCACGATCACCAGTCGAGATGGAACTCATAGATCTCTTATTTTCAAGAAGCACTACGTGAACTGCAAGTCAAAGGTGTACACCAAGAACAATCTTCTACGGAAACTGGCCGAATCCCAGTAAGGTACTCACACTGAGACACTACGAACTTCGACAACGGCAATATGCAACATTGCGGCAGAGTAGGCACGTCATGTTTGCTATAACGAAACACCTTCCAGAAAAGTGGACATAGCACACAATAGTACCTGCGGGATCATAACAGGTTACATGAAATCGGCTCGATTTGAATGGCTTTACCATCTTGCGGGAATAGCACTCCCGTTCGAGAGAAAGAGCTGCGAATGAGGAAAAAAAGGCTATGGAGCAGGAGAAAACGCACGTGCAATGACTAAAGTAGAGGAGGAGTTTGCTTGTAACGTCGACGGCACTTAGGACCACTGCCGAGAAAGCCAGGTTTCAGCTATGGAGGGCTGTTACTTACCTTCCAGTGGAAAACAGTTTTGCGAACTCTCTCTCACGGTTACGATGAGCATTGAAGGACTTAGAAGTCCCAGGACGGACTGAGATCGGGAGTTAGCAGATCGAAGTTTAACTTGGCCAACACTGATCACTATGATATTCCTTGTGAACATGGGGAATACCAAACTGTTAATCCCATGCTTCCACGCCGGCAATGTAGCGTCTCTTGCATAGAAGATGAATTTTGTCAAGGAACAGAAAATGCGTTGGAAGTGGCCAAGTTTTGAACACAAGAGTCGTTAAATGTAAGGTCTGCCAGTTAAGCAAAACACCGTTTTTTCAAAGTTCCCGAATACGTTTCATCACCTCTGTGCCTTCATCAGTGTCTTTTTTACTTAATCTGTAATGTGAAATTTTTTACTAAATGATTACAAAATTACGGAAACATTTAGTTCAAACAACTATTTGTTTCCATTAGTCAATTCCTTTATATTCGGTTTGCATGATTTTCCAGGGAAATGTACGTGTTATTTTGTACTGTTAGCATCTCATCTGCAACCAAACGATGCTCATAAGAGTTAACCTATCATTTTATACTTTAAACCCGATTTAGCTTCGCGCATATATTCGTTTCTACCTACGTTTTTGTGTGGCAAGCTCTTATTTCATAGCACCCTGATGAGGTTTTGTGAACACACGTAAGTATAACACATGTTTTCAGAAATTTGGCTGCAAAATGCACTTTATACTTCAACAAAACACACGTAATCGTTCCTGTTGTGCATTCCAGCCCAGTCAGTGTTCATTTGTTCAGCAGTGAGCTTGGCACCAAATCTTAATTTAGTTTATGTTATATCTTAGTGTATGTGTGTGTGTGTGTTTGTGTGTGTTCTGTATGCTTCTAAGCTGTTTGTGTTGTCTTTTACGTGGTGTTCCTTTGGTGTGTAAAATGGTCAGCATTTGCTGAGTGTAGTGCATTCATTTATCATGTGTGTGTATATATGTATGTGTGTGTGTGTGTGTGTGTGTGTGTGTGTGTGTGTGTGTGTGTGTCTAGACTTTTCAGCTATTTGTGTTGTCATTTTTGTGAAGTCCCTTTAATGTATTAAATACTGTGCCATTGTAGTGTGTGATGTATTCATTCAAGGCCTGTTTTCGTGCTGATATTGCCTTCTGTATGTGGAAGTTTTCCTCCATGGTCAGTTTGCTGTGTAGGCTGTGACTGGGTTTTAGTATTCGTAAGTCTGTTTCTATTGTAGTTGGGTGGTGACTGTAGACTCGTAGCAAATTTTAAAGCTCTGAATTTTTCTGAGTATCTGGTTTTGAAATTTCTGCATGTCTTACCTATGTCTACTGTCTGGAAAGCGTTGCATGTGAGTTCACATATTCTTCATCTGTTACATTTATCATTGGGTGTTTTTTGTGTTCTGATCTTTTTCTGTGTTGTGTTCTCTGTCGTATACTATTTAGAGTATCTGTTTCCTTAGTATGTTGCTCATGCTGTGAAGAATTTTGTTAATGTACTTGAATATGTGCCATTTGGTTTTGTGTGTGTGTTGTTGTTCTGTTCTGTCCTGCCTGTGGTCATTGTTTGTGTTTTGAGTTGGGTGACGACTTGTGTGTGTGTGTGTGTGTGTGTGTGTGTGTGTGTGTGTGTGTGTGTGGTACGTTCACTTCGGTAATGTTTACATATTTTTTGGTTTAATGTGTCTACCATATGAGTATCATAACGATTTTATACTGGTATTTGTTTTTGTGTGTTTAGTTATTGTATGTGATTCCATTTACTGTGTGTAGTTCTGCTTAATCTATGGAGCATGAATCTGAAGTTTGCTTGCTTATGTGTCAGTGTGTAGTTCGACAGGTCGTGAATGGTGGTGCTTGTGGTTGTCAGTTTTCTAAATATTGTGAAGTCGTGTGTGTTGCTTGCTTTTTGTATTGTGAGAGCCAGAAAATGTAGTGTGTTGTATGTTTCTGTTTCAAATGTGAAGATGATTTTTGCGTTTTAGCTGTTTATCTCATGGTGTAGGTGCTCTAGCTGTGTATATGGTTCATCAGTCAGGCGTATAATGTCATCGACATAACGGTACCAGTATATCAATTTGTAGTTTTTTCGTTTCATTATGTGTCTGAAGATCAGGTTCTCCAGGTTGTTCATATATATGTGACCTAGGAGACCACTAAGTTGTGATCCCATTGGCAGTCCTTCATGTAGAAAATTAAATTCTTTGTTGAACACAAAACAATTTTTTTATGTTATGGACCTGAGTATGGTTCTTATTTCAATAATGTGCTTCCTTGTTGTTTTAATCTTTGTGTGATGAACACTGACTGGGCTGGGACACACAACAACCACGATTACAGTGTGTTTTGGTGAAGCATAAAGTGCTTTTTGCTACCAAGTTTCTGAAAATATGTGTTATATTTGCACGTGCTTTAGGATGCTGAGAAATATACGCTTGCCATACGAAAACGTAAGAGAAAACTAATAAATGCACGCAACATCGCGATACACTAAATCACGTTTGAAGCATAATACGATAGGTTAACTCTCAACAGATTTCTCGTCAACATCTTTTGGTCGAAAATGACAAGCTACCAGTACGAAATAATACGAAAAGGGTCCTGCAAAACCATGCAAACCGAATGTAAAGGTATTAAGTATCTGAAACAAATAGTGACTAGAAATAAATATTTCCGTAATTTTGCAATCATTTAGTGAAAATGTTCACGTTACAATTTAAATAAAAAAAACACTGATGATGGCACAGTGGTGCTGAAACATGTTTGGCAACTTCAAGAAAACGGTAATTTGCGTAACTGGCAGACTTCACATCCAACAATTCTAACTGCAAACAGGAAAGAAACAACAGCTGCGAATCCAAGTGATGATTTTTTGGACAAAAGTCATGTAGTCATATCTCAGTATAATATGCATATTTCTGAAACGAGAATAAAGGTAAACCGGACTCAGTGCAGGAAGCCCCCTCTATTCAAACCAGGGCCGATCTTCCTGGAACGTTCAGACAAACTGAGACTCTTAGAAGCAATGTCCAATGAATATCCTTGCCAGTGGACTCCCTCAATATGTCGGGTGGTCTTCACAATCGGTGACAGAGTGAGAAAGGAACAACCGACTTGACGTTGGGGCTCATGTCGGCAACAAAGACGCTTGCTGTCTGGTTTCAGAAGTTTTTCTCGGCTCCTATAGGCTGCTTGCTGTATTTATAACATCTGTCCTCGCAAGCGAGGTCTAAGCTATTAGACATGGGTTCAGCAACATTACCAGAACCTGAAGCAGTCGTCTTGTATGGGAAGAAGCGAAAGGATTAAGCCAGAGGCTCAGTCGACTCAGTGACGATCGTGTTTGCCGATTTCTCTGCCTCCGCTATCTGGTGGACGTCAGCAGCACTTCTGTTAAGAGGTTGAGTGTTTGTGTGTGTATGTGTGGGCTTCATGCAGTAAAATGGGGACAGAATTCATTGCTCGCAAATATCATTCAACGATACAACACACTGTTGGAAGTGTGAGGAGAGAAGGCTATCCGCTGTGCCAATTCCTTCGGCTGCTAAAATATGTACGCCCTGTAGTACTGAGCCTGGCGAGGATTCTTTAGACGTAATTCAGTGATAATCGACGTCAAGTTAATTGCTTGCCGTTCATCTTGCTCTCTGGTACCAATTAAACTCACATATGTAGCCACTGGGGGTATAAGATATTTCCTGTAAATCTCCTACGCACTGTAACGCCATTGGTTCACTTTTCAGGACATGAATTCCTATCCTCTAACCTTACCAACAGCCTCTCGAAGATTGCCGAAATATTTTTGTTACACCAAGTACGTAAATAACCTCCAGTATGTCATTGAACTATCAGTGATGCTTTTCGCATATGATGTCGCAGTTCTTGAAAATAGTCCCGAAATATAAGACGACGGCCAAACTATAAGGATAAACAAAGGAAAATAAACGTAGCGTATTGCGCTTCAGAAGGCAGAAATACCGATTACTGTTGAGTAACTTGGTTGACGAGTAAACACTGTATTCAAGAACATTAATGTGACTACCGCCTGTGTTCGACAACTTGCAGTAACCACATCCTGTTCGGAACATTCCAGAACCTCACTGATCCACCTCCAGCACGTCTTGCAGCAGTCCCAAAAGCGAAATATGGGTATTCGGGCTATTGAAACAATAATTGACTTGACAATGTATATTAAATACCTGAGAGTACATGTGGACCGAGAGAGGTGGCGCAGTGGTTAGACACTGGACTGGCATTCGGGAGGACGTCGGTTCAATCCCGCGTCCGCCCATCCGGATTTAGGTTTCCCGTGACTTCCCTACATCGCTCCAGGCAAATGCCGGGATGGTTCCTTTGAAAGGGCACGGCCGACTTCCTTCTCCATCCTTCCCTAATCTGGTGAGACCGATGACCTCGCTGTATGGTCTCCTTCCCCAAACAACCCAACCCAACCCCAAGTACGTGTAGAAGCTATTTAAAGAAGAATGACTGCATAAAACTAACTGTCTGCAAGTCAAAGATTCACTGATCGCGTCCTCCGGAAGTAAAGTTCAGCCACAAGGAAGTCAGCTTAAGGAACGCGTTACATTGAGGCTTATTACTTTAAAATCCGGGATTCTCACCAGGTACGATTACTGTAAGGAAGAAACCAGCACATTTCCTCACATGTTCAATTAATAGGCGCCGAAGTGCTCCACAAACGTTAAGTCGACTCTAATATCAGAAGCTGCAAGAGACGTGGTTAAGGTCGAGTCATTATATGGTTTACTGTTAACAGACTTTCCTAAACCAGACAACCAGCGTATTGCGTCCCTATTCACACGTCTCACGAGAGCACTGTGGAGGCAAAATTAACGAGATTCTGGTTCGTACCGAGATACGACAGACGTTCACCTCGTCCACAGTATGAACAGTATATAGACAGTGTTGCACAGTGGCATGCACACGAAGTACCGATCGCTAGACTCCGTATGGTGGCGGGTGACGGGTAATTCGATGGTATAAAAACTTCATTAAAGTGTTACATTTTCATAAATACTACACACGTTTTTCCAGAGAATGCAATGAAACAATTCTACAACGCAACAGTATATCGCCACTCCTTTAAATTACGATAGATAATCTAATTCCAAGGAATTGTGCCCACATCTGCCTTACGACATTTAGAGAAACGAAGAACCTGAATTTCGATACCTGGACGGGGATTTAAAATGTAACTACTCCATCAAGTTAACTCCTATTAGGAAAGTTGGTGCACTCAGCTATTGTTACGTAATTTATTAATGATAGAGCGCAGCAATCAGTCGTCCTTTGCAGTTTTTATTACGCAAATCCAATTTTCGGCTAGTGCTTAGTCATTATCAATGCACTATATTTTTACTGGCGCCCGAAAAACAGGGAACTAACATACATCGAGATTGAAAAGTAGTGCATTGATAACGGCTAGGTACTAGCCGAAATCTGGATTTTCGTAATTAAAACTGCAAAGAAAAGGGCGAGTGATTGCTGCACTCTATCATTTATAAATGAACTTCTCCATGTCCATCTTGAGTGTCTTAATGATGCGCTACCTTATAGTGTGTGCCAAGATCGAGAGTGAAGTGAGTACCGTCAGTGGGTACTGCCAACTCACTCCTATGTAATTACTTACTTCATTGTATTACATTCCTACAGAGACTACCTGGAGGTTTGATAAACACACGAGATCTTTGTGAATGGTAATAGCGAATCAGACTTTCAGTTCCAGTAAATCAATGGTTAGTAAAAGGACCTGCATGGACTTCAGACGGCCTTGTTATGCGTAGCAAGTTATTATAATATTGTTTCATACACGGGCACCAAACAAGTTTTGTACGGTTGTCGCAGCACGACGCGTACCCAGTCCTCAGCGTCACGTCAACTGCTTACACAGAAATTCCAGTGATGGCACGTGACCTGAATAGCTCAGTGGCTCATCAGAGGTCTTCCTGAAGGAAGAATGAAAACACACGTCTACCTGGGATGGAGAATTGAGTCCGAACCGTAAAATCATTCTATAAAACTGGAAAAGAAGTTATTGTGATTTTCTATCTGCAGTCTATATCTTATGGATAAAACACATTATATGCTAAGTGCACTGAGAGACCAAACATTTAGATCCATCACGTTTAACATCGAGAGTGAGGCTCAGAACCCTAACCAATTCTTTCATGTTCCAAATGTTGACCCTCATTCTAATAGCAGTAAGTTTAAAACTATGTCTACAATCGTTTAATTACATACAAAATTTTCCGTCTTAAATTAATACATGTTTTCCAGTCTTCATTGCTACATAGTAATTATTCACAATCATAATTGTCGACGGCTTGTCCTTTTATAGCCGAAATCGGTGATTTAGTTATCTAGAGATAGTTCACATAAAAAAAGTAGTATATCACTACTTATGTATTATATAAAGCGGCGCAGTGGGCAAGTATCGTTTAAAATAGTAAATAAGCACCAATTTTTTTTTACTCCGACACCATTTTTATTATAAGGTTTCCAGCACTTTACAGAAGCATGGTTGTGTTGACCAACTTGTACACATCCGGTTCATTAAACACGAAGCTAGCCAAGACCGGCCGAGCTCTATCAGGCGTTTTCCAATAGCGAACACTAGAATGGACACGTGTGAATACTGCAGCAGATTACATTGGCCTCTTTCAATAAAGATATTTTATCCTGACAACAGAGTTTCTTGCATCGAAACAATTTTCAGAATTGATACCGTCATGCGCATCGAGATTAGTTCCTTTGCACTTGCACTTTTCACTCTTACAACTAAGCCAGGTATGAACGCCTAATATAATTATTTGGACGATTCTGTTGGCCAGATTTTCAGCAAATTTCAATACAATCCTTATGTTTCTGTTTATCAGACACTGAGTTAGTGTCCTGTCCTCTCCACACTATGTCGGAGCGTAATACCATGTTATATGTTCGATGAGGTTGTGTCTTTCGTATGGTGCTGTTAATCTCAGTGTATTTTATCTGCTGCTTAATAGGGGCAAGCAATGTGTTGGCTCCTCCTTCCATTTACTATCTTTCTTTCAGCTACAATAAAGCACTACACTGCATAGTATCGTGCAACTACCTTGCACTCTTCTCCTAACGATTACACACTTTGAAAATTTAGTTACCTTAGATAAGTTTCCAATGATTTCACCTTGTTGTGCAACTTCTCTTCCGCAACAGCTGTTTCACAAGTAATGGGGAATGATACAGTACTCTGCGTACCATTTTCGAGGTTGACGGCTTCATCACCTGAGGTAGCTGACCTTACACATTTATATGAAAATTACCATGTTCATATTATTATTGAAATAATGATGCTGATGTGGATATATGTTGTACGTAAAAGAATAAAGGTACACGGAGACACTCTAAAAATTAGCTACAGGTCTCTGGCTTTTTGTGAATGAGTCTGACACTATACGGGCTTCTACACAAAAACTGACGCAGGAAGGTCTTTGCAAAACGGAGAAGTGATCAACAATAACATGTTTAATAAAGCATAAAAACAGGATGTATAGGTAATTGCTGCACACTTTTCGTAACGATGTTGAATCAGTTAACAATAAATGGTCTGATCATCAGACGAGGATCCACATTGTGCAGTGGATATTTAGGCGCGCACTTCTCCAACAAATAATACCAAGATTCTTGTAACAACGAAAAATTTATTTATAAGCCTTTTTGTAAAATAACGGGTTTTTCAACTAAAAGTATGCTTTTTGATAGAAGAAAAGATTCTATTTCGCGCTACCACAACAATGCTGACTTTCTAAATGTTTGCATACTTACATTTTTATAATTCTTCGACAATATTTCTCTTTGTAGTGATACACCCTGAACTGGTAAGAATGGAAGAAATACAAAATTTTCTCCACATAATTGAGACTTTCAGATGAGTTATGTCGATTCCAATACCATTAGTTACCAGTACTGTCGGAAATTACAGTGTACAGCTTCCTCCCGAGTCCTATATTTTTAATTTCTCGTCAAATAAAGCATTTCGGCACAAATTACACACAGAATTGCCATTAATAAACCTTAAGTTACAAGCATAACAAGAAAGATAAATAAATTGAGGGCCTATAACACTCTTCGCTTGTATCACAATCAGCATGTCTCTATTTTACATTGGAAACAGTTGCTACTATTGGTACTGAAATGAAACGATCACGCTCAACAAAAATCATGTACATAACATACACTAAATACAGATTTATGTGGTGTTATTTACAACTTTCTACAAGATTTTTCGAGACTACATCTACATCTGCATAGCAGCTCTCCAGTTCATGCTTAAATGCCTAGCAGGTGACATACTGAACTACTTTCAGTCTATTTATTTACCATTCCACTCTCTCTCTGTACCAGCAATGATTTCTCTTACCTTATAACGACGATCATTTCTCCTAAGTAATCTGGCGCCAATAAAATATTTTAGCAATCATAAGAGAAACTTGTTGATCGAAATTTCGTGAAGAATATCACCGAAACGGAAAATGCCATCGTTATAATGGTTTCCACCCCAACTCCCATATAATATCCGTGACACTTTCTCCCCTATATCGTGGTAATACGAAACGAGCTGTCCTGGTTTAGACTTTTTCGATGTCCTCCGTCAATACAATCTCTTAATGATCCCATATCGCATGGCAGTAGTCTAAGAAAGGACGGACGAACTTAACGTATGCAGTCTCTCTAACAGACCTGCAGCATCTCCTAATGGTTCTGCCAGCAAAACGCAGTCATTGATTTGCTTCCCTTACAACATTATCCATATTGAAACTTCCTGGTAGATTAAAACTGTGTGCCGGACCGAGACTCGAACTCGAGTCTCGGTCCGGCACATAGGTTTAATCTGCCAGGAAGTTTCATATCAGCGCACACTCCGCTACAGAGTGAAAATCTCATTCATTATCCATATCGTCGTTCCAGTTTAAATTGTTAGTAATTGTATTTCCTGCTTGTTAGTTGAATCTCCAGCCTTAAAATACGTTCACTTATCATGTAACCGAAATTTAAAGGTTTCTTTCAATTAATACTCATGTGGACGACCTCAAGCTTTTCCTTATTCAAGACAACGCCATTTTTCGCATAGTACAGGTATCGCGTCTGAAACATTTGGCAATTAATTTTGATTATCTGATGAGTTTACTAGATGTCAAATAATAGCATCATCGCGAAATCAATCTTAATGCGCTGCTGAGATAGCTTCCTAATTTGTTTCTATTGCTGAGGAAGATCAGAGAGCGTAAACCACCAGTTTGGGGAACGCAAGATATCACTTCCGTTTTTTTTTTCGACGATTTTCCGTCGAATAATACGCGCTATGATATTTTCTAACAGGAAATGACGAATCCAGCCACCGAACTGAAGTACTCAAGCAATCGGATTAGGAGCCTCTAACCAGGATCGCTGTGAAAAGCGTTCAGGAAATCTCGAAATATGGTATCAATTTGAGATACTTGTCGATAGCCCTCATTCCGTCGTGCAAATAAAGTGCTAGTTGTGCTTCACAACAACGATACTTTCTGAACCTGTGCTAACTATGTGTCAGTAGTACGTTACCATCATTTCATAATGTTCGAACACAGTATATGTTCCAAAATCCTACAACAAAATTGGACCTGAGTGATGTCGGCCTTTAATTGATTGGATTATTCCTATTTCATATATTGAGTATTTGTATGACATTTGCTACTTTCTCGTCGTTAGGTGCGGATCTTTCTACGAGCAAACGGTTTTATATGACTTCTAAGTGTGAAGGTATTACATCAGCATATTCTGACTGGTAAAGAATCTATATAATACAATCTGGAGCATAAGACGTGCCTATGTTAAGTGATATAAACTTCTTGGCTACACAGATGGCATTTATTCTAAGTTACTCATCTTGGCAGACGTTCTCGATTCGAAATCTGGGATACTTCCTTCGCCTTATTTGGTTAAGGAATTTCAGAAATTTGCATTCAATAACTCCGCTTCGGTGGCGGTGTCAACCGTAATATTACCTTTAGCATTGCGCAGTTAAAGTGTTGGTTATACCTAACCGTTGGTATACTTGACATACATCAAGCCAGATTTCGGGACAGAGTTTGGCTGTGGAAAGTATTAAACGCTCCTCGCAGTGAGGTTCGCTAATCTTTTGCGTTTTGTGTTGTTCTATGATTGGCATATTTCTTTCGTTGCTTCTGCAAAAGTGATTTGCTCTGTTTTGTGTACCATGGGGGATCAATAACATATCTTACCAATTTATTTGCTGTATGATTCTTAATACTTGTCGGTACTACCTCTCTGAATTTAAACATCATCTGGTGTACCCTTACATATTCAAAATGGAAGCGACCAGGACTGTCTCTTAGGAAGGCGTCAAGCGAATTTTTATCTTGTACTTGAAATGTGTATCTCCTGGGTTTATTTTTAGTTGTTTGATGCTGCGATGAGCAGTCCCACTACAACGACCTGTGGTCACTAATCCCTGTATATGTCATGTTGTTCCCTACTTGGTCGTGATATTTTGTTGCTAAGTGATCAAGTATGTTTTCGTAGTAACTTGCAGGTAGCAAGAGGTGTTGTAGCGTCCGGAGACCCCTAGTGGCTCGTGATACTTCCTTCTTATTAATTTTCGGGTCACGAGCATCGCTAATTCTTTCATCTTTTACATACACCCACCCTTTCGAGCGCCGAAAGAAGTAGTGCTCCACCCAGTAGGCATTTCACTGTGAGGAGACCGGACAGGGTTAGAGAGTGCGCAAACCCCTTTTTACGCAAAAACAACAACTTCTGGCAGGGAAGGAAAACACATCAGTGCGCCAGGGAATGAGACAAATAGTGAGCATTGATAAGAGCAGTTTTTGTTGCAACATCAGGCACAGACACGGGAAATGTTTCTAGACATAGTAAGAAAATCCGCAAACCCTTACGTTCTGGTAGTCCTGTGAGTGTCTGTCATGTTACTAGAGGGCCTAGGCGACCTCAGGCCACAAGTGCAACACAGTCGTAGCCACACGATTACTGTCTGCGCCGAAGAAGTCGTCAGGACGCTGTGGGACATGTCGGGTTGCTGAAAGAAAGAATTCCCTGTTTGCTCCTTCCCCTTTCTTTCTTATTCTGCTTACCGTCCTTTTCCTCTCTGGAGAATGTAACTGTGTTAGTAGGCTGTTAGGTTTTTATGTTGGTAACGTCACCTAGCGCTCCATTTGAAAATCATTGACTGTGCTGTGTGAAAACTGTGGCTGGTTGGCATTGTTGGAATATTCTGAATTGTAATGTTGGCCAGTCGGATGTGAACAGCACGTAGCGTTGCGCAGTTGGAGGTGAGCCGCCAGCAATGGTGGATGTGAGGAGAGAGATGGCGGAGTTATGTGAGCGGATGATCTGGACGTTTATCCATCAGGGAGAAGAAATGTGTAATACTGTATGTCATGAACTGATATATATATTATGACACAGTGTGGCGCCCAGCTGTGCGAGTCGCCTGGAAAAAAAGCCATTAGTTGGAGAAAAAAGAGGCCATTAACCTCACTATTGACATTTCTTTGTAGAAAGCATTTCAAACAAGACACGCTCATGCTTGAAACATTTGATTACAGTTTCTAGCCCATACTTTCTGATATTTACTCAAATGCCTACTGAAATGATAAGAAATATTTTATGTCTGTACACCTGATTATGACTACTGTCTTTCTAGTTAGGAGATTTTTTTTTTACTGACTTTGGAGGCGCCATTAGCCTAGTGATTGACGTTTCATGGCTCGCTTTATATATGCTCATTTCGTTTAATATCTAGGTTCTAGCTGCACTGCAGCATTGCAGAATTGGTTAAAATAAAATTTAATAGATGTACTAATATAGATATTTTATGTCTACAGATCCAGTAAACAATAATTTTATGATCTACTTCCACAAAAATGAGGGATCATAAAAAGACATTTCCCTTCACAGGAATTGCATACATAATTTTTGTCAATGCTGGGTAACTTGTTTCGTAGAGTAAGTCAAGGTGATGCATCGGTCTACTGTTAAGAAGTTACATAGTTATTACACATTTCCTATCTTTACTGTAATATTTTTTCAGCTTGAGCTTTGTCATGTTTAGGTATAAGTTACAGAATTTGCTGCTGTTGTTTGCCAGGTACGGTTCTACTGAATTTTATATTGTATTAAGCCAGTTTTACTACTGATTTATTTTTCTTTTTGCTGCACATTGGCTGATATTAGTTGTAATGTTGCATTTGCCTTGCTAATTTAGATATACTGCTGCTTGCTTTGCCAATCTGCATTTTTTTGTCATTGCTGTTTGTGTTAAATTGTTGTGTGTTGGTGCATTGCCTCGTCCGTTAGTATATTTATCTGAGCTCAGTAGATTTCAGTTAGCTTAAGAGGAGGGATACTATATAAGAAACTAACTATGAAGATTAGGGAAAGAATGCATTGAGAAGTTATATGAAAAAGATTTGGGCAAGAATGAGTATTGTACAATGAGAAATATTTATTTTCAAAGAGCATACGTACAAAACAGTAGAGTTTAGGGACAACAGGGTTAGATACGTTTTTTTTTTGCAGGCGCAAATGTTGAAATAAGGGGAAAGATCTATGGAATGAAGTTTTGGGTTGGACTGCAGTACCAAATGTTACACTGAAAACACACCCTGTCCTTTCCTTTTGTGTTATTTCGCTATGTGTTTGTGTACTCTTGTGTATTTGTGTTCTTCTTGTCTTTATGTGTTTATCTCAGAAGACTTATGTTGCAGAATTTTTCTAATACTCAGCTACATTCACTGTGATGAGGAATACTGTTATCCTCAAATATAATTTGCATTTATAATATGTTATTTACTTTGTTGAGATGTTTACATATTATTTTCGAAAGTTATTCTGACCATTTATTTATTTACTTATGTCATAATTCCTGTAACACTGAAGTACATGTTTATTTCTATTCTTTTATAAAGCCTGTATTACTACAAATGTTATCTGTATTATTATGTTTTAATGATGTTTTCTGCATCTTTGTAATTGCATTCTCATGTCATAAAGTGTAATGTACACCAGTACATCAAATTAAGTAACTTGTAAGCATACATTTCACTGCACACGTTTCTGTTGGTCATAGTATATGCACAATAAGTGACAGGTTGGGACTGATAGTGCTCGCATGTGTGTTGCTAATTCAGCAAGGGACTCTTTAACAGCACTGCTGATTCTAAGGACATTCCAAAAACTTTGTGAGCGAACAAGTGGTGGTTTATGGACATGCTATATTGTCCGCAAGACTCTTCGATGGTGATTGTGCACCTGCACAGTCGCAACAGATGGCTGCTGGCCGTCTCTACAAGGACTACAGTGGGTCTGCATCTTTGATGGCCCACCAATACCATTATCTCTAGAAGACTGCAGTGGGTCTGCACCTTGGGTGGCCCACCAATACCATAATCTCTACCAGGACTACAGTGGGACTGCTCTGTGATGACCTACCTACCAATATTCTTCAAAACTTCGACTGACTCTGCTGTGGCCCATTACCTGTCTGCACGTCAAGAGTCAGCACTGTATTCCCGTTGGAAGGACAACACTACTTCTTCAAGACTGCATGGAAATCCACTACTTCCATGTGCATTTTCTTTTACTAATGAGACTTTGTAAAAAAAAAAAAGAAACTCTAATTACTATTGTGATATATGATGAGGACTGTCTTTATGAGAAACAATTTTGCTTTTGACCAGCAGTGTATCAATAAGTGTGTGCATTTGATATCTTTGTTATTGTACTCCTGAAAAAAAATTTCAAATCTGTATTAGCCACTGCCCAAAACAAATAGTAAAATTTTTTGTGGGGAGCATGGTGGCTATGTAAGTAGGCTGTTTAGGTTTTTATGTTGGTAACGCCACCTAGTGCTCTATATGAAAATCATTGACTGTGCTGTGTGAAGGCTGTTGCTGATTGGCATTGTTGGAATATTCGCCATTGTAGTGTTGGCCAGCTGGATGTGAACAGGGCGTAACGTTGCGGAGTTGGAGGTGATCCGCCAGCAGTGGTGGATGTGGGGGGAGAGATGGCGGAGTTTTGTGAGCAGATGATTTGGACGTGTGTCCATCAGAGAGAATAAATTTGTAATACTGTACGTCATGAACTGATATATATGTATACATATATATATATATATATATATATTATGACTTTTGAACAGTATCAAGGTAAATACATTGTTTTCTCTCTATCAAACCTTTCATTTGCTTAGTATGCCTATCAGTAGTTAGTGACTTCAGTAATTAGATTCTTTTATTTGGCTGGCAGCATTTGCGCTCTTTATATTGCAGTAGTTCAAGTAACGAAGATTTTTGTGAGGTATGTGAACGGTATAGCTTAATGTTAGTCAGGGCCATTCTTTAGTAGGGATTATTGAAAGTCAGATTGCGTTGCGCTAAAAATATTATGTGTCAGATCAGTGTTGATCAGAATAGGTAAAGAGCGAAATGTCTGAGTACGTTCGGTTCTGCTCAGCTGTTTGAAAATCAAATAATGTAAGAGGTTTATCAGCACAGTAATTCATTAGTTTTTCTAAGGGGATGTTTCAACTGGAATTCAACAAAGTGAAGATAGGAAGCCTCGGTGCCTGAAGCTGCTGTCTTTTGTGCTTATATGATGAGACATAAAGGAAATAAATAATGTGATAATCATTGTGGAGATGATGTGGTAAAATATGTAAAAATGCGGTTTTGGTACTGGTTCCGCTGTTGTTTGCTGAAGCAGATTGATGTTTATGACCGTTTTAATATTAATGTTATTGCAGGTGAAAAAAATCCTCTTACACTCTACCATGGCGGAAGTACATTTTACTTTTGCACTTTTGGCGAGTATGCATTTTAGGCAGCAGTTTACTTTGTGGGTTTATTCCTGCAGCCTCTGTCACACGTGAATTCTCGCTTAAGCAGCGGACTGTATGATGTGAACGCATGGGCCAGCACAGCTGTCGCCTTTCGATAAGCCAGTCACGCAAATACGCGTAGCCACCCACTCCTCTTCCCCTATTTCTCGAGTCTGTGGGCATTAATAAAAGTTCCTGAAAGAGGAACCAGTTGAACAGAACCCACATCTATTGCATACTACGCAACGAATTTTATGTTTCGGAAGCTGATTTTTGTACAGTAGTAGTATGCATTATTTGAAAGCGGTTACTTTATAGTTAATATTGCTTACATCTTGCTGGGTTAATTTTGTAAGGAAGTATTTCTTTGTGCACTATTCTATTAACTTACTTTCGTCTACGTATTTAATTGACCCCCATGTTTTTCAGAAGTACGAAATAGTTATCTCATTCATCCCACGTATATCGTTATATTTTGCTTAAGTTTTAAGTAGTTGTAAACGTTAAGAATCTTTGAGAGAAGTATTATCCACTTGCACATCTACTTATATTCCATGGAGAATTTAAATATGCTGAAAGATTCCTTCACTCTTTCTTGGCTAAAATGACAAAGTGACCCAGCAGAGAGCCATTTCATCACATAAAACAATTTTAGTATGCTATCTTGAAGTGAGGAAGGGCGCTCTACAGACTTTTAAATTTGTATCATGAACTCCTCGGAACTAAGACCTATTCCTGCTTTTTATAAGTAATACATTCCATGTGTAATATGTACGTAGGATCCGATGAGAGACGTTCCTATTAGGCAGCCACAACAATTGATTTCTGGTGGTAAAGAAGTGATACTTCTAAACAAAGTGTTTACAGTATGTGAAAGGTTGACCACCTGAGTCTGTAATTTAATAGTTATCTTCTGTACTATATTATTCACCTTGCCTCTTTTCGATACCGCTCTGGTATGAAGCTATGAACAATTTTTTTTTCACATGTAATATTCCCTTATTTCGTAGTTCAGCAGTCGTTTCCTTTTTTCACTGACAAGCAGTAGGTACTCTAAATCTTTAATTTCAAAGCCATAAGGGGTTCGCTTACTACGTGTATGATTTATTCTCACTGTAGCAACCCTCTTGTTGTGATAGAATTCGGCCTTGCTTTAGGCTAAACCACTTAAGAATCCTAATCGTCCTACTAATCTCCCCCCCCCCCCCTCCCAAGCAACACTGACTGTCTATTCCTAATAGTGCACTGCTATGTAATTGAGTGCGTTTCTCTCCTGTTTAGAAACTTCCGTTTGCGCACTTTCCCTCGGTCACTGTTTCCCGCCACTTCAGCCATGTGGACGCCTACTGTCATCTGACATTAGTTGAGCAATTCCGCATGGGCTTCTGCCACGCCCTACCACATTCCCGAGGTTACCGTCTTAGTATTTTGTGATTTGATCGAAGGCTCAATGCTTTTTTCCCTTCCTTTATATTTTTGGTTTTGTGGTAAGATCAGAAATTTCTGTGTATACTTGCATTCTGTTTGTCTATGTAACTGTTCTTCTAAGTAAATGGCTTATATGATATGTGGATCGAGTACTATTCTCATAGTGATCATTTCTACCTCGATGAAATTATTAAAACTCTAGTGTGGTCCTCTTCTGTTGACATAATGTGTGACTATTTTCACCTAAGTCTGTCTCAAACATTCCTTGAGGTATTGGTTATTAAAAAAAATTCTCAACATGGTAAACAGTGTGTATTAAAACATTTTTTTCTTACTTCTCCAAGATCTGTCTTTCCAAACGATAAAAAAACAAAAACAAAATAAGTAATCTCACCCTCTCCAATGTTTAATAACTAATACCTCAAACCTCAAAGTTTGTCTTCTCACTCATACATGAATTAATTAGCATGAACTACTAATTATTTGAAAAGCAGGGAAGTTTTTTCTATACGAACACCTTGAGGAACTATGAATATTCTCATACACACTGTTGACTAAGTTGAGAATTTTTTCATTGTGATGATATTTTGTTGGATGAATAATGACGCACTAATATTCATGATACCTCCCCCCATGAACCAAGGACCTCAGCGTTGGTGGGGAGGCTTCCGTGCCTCAACGACACAGATAGCTGTACCGTAGGTGCAACCACAACGGAGGGGTATCTGTTGAGAGGCCATACAAACGCGTGGTTCCTGAAGAGGGGCAGCAGACTTTTCAGTAGTTGCAGGGGCAAGAGTCTGCGTGATTGACTGATCTGGCCTTGTAACACTAACCAAAAGGGCCTTGCTGTTCTGGTACTGCAAACGGCTGAAAGCGGGGGGAAACTACAGCCGTAATTTTTCCCGAGGGCATGCAGCTTTACTGTATGATTAAATGATGATGGCGTCCTCTTGGGTAAAATAAACCGGAGGTAAAATAGTGCCCCATTCGGATCTCCGGACAGGGACTACTCAAGAGGACGTCGTTATCAGGAGAAAGAAAACTGGCGTTCTACGCATTGGAGCATGGAATGTCAGATCCCTTAATCGGGCAGGTAGGTTAGAAAATTTAAAAAGGGAAATGGATAGGTTAAAGTTAGATATAGTGGGAATTAGTGAAGTCCGGTGGCAGGAGGAACAAAACTTTTGGTCAGGTGAATACAGGGTTATAAATACCAAATCAAACAGGGGTAATGCAGGAGTAGGTTTAATAATGAATAAAAAAATAGGGGTGCTGGTGAGCTACTACAAACAGCATAGTGCACGAATTATTGTGACCAAGATAGACACGAAGCCCACGCCTACTACACGTTTAATAATGAATAAAAAAATAGGGGTGCGGGTGAGCTACTACAAACAGCATAGTGAACGAATTATTGTGACCAAGATAGACACGAAGTCCACGCCTACTACAGCAGTGCAAGTTTATATGCCAACTAGCTCTGCAGATGATGAAGAAATTGATGAAATGCATGATGAGATAAAAGAAATTATTCAGGTAGTGAAGGGAGACGAAAATTTAATAGTCATGGGTGACTGGAATTCGAGAGTAGGAAAAGGGAGAGAAGGAAACATAGTGGGTGAATATGGATCGGGGCTAAGAAATGAAAAAGGAAGCAGCCTGGTAGAATTTTGCGTAGAGCATAACTTAATCATAGCTAACACTAGGTTTAAGAATCATGAAAGAAGGTTGTATACATGGACGAACCCTGGAAATACTGAAAAGTATCAGATAGATTATATAATGGTAAGACAGAGGCTTAGGAACCAGGTTTTGAATTGTAAGACATTTCCAGGGTAAGATATGGACTCTGAAAACAATCTATTGGTTATGAACTGTAGATTAAAACTGAAGGAACTGCAAACAGGTGGGAATTTAAGGAGATGGGACCTGGATAAACTGAAAGTGTTTCAGAAAGAGCGTAAGGGAACGATTGACAGCAGTGGGGGAAAGAAATACAGTAGAAGAAGAATGGGTTAATTTGAGGGATGAAATAGTGAAGGCAGCAGAGGATCAAATAGGGAAAAAGACGAGAGCTAGTAGAAACCATTGGGTAACAGAAGAAAGATTGAATTTCATTGATGAAAGGAGAAAACATAAAAATGCTGTAAATTAAGCAGGCAAAAAGGAATATAAAACGTCTCAAAAATGAGATTGACAGGAAGTGCTAAATGGCTAAGCAGGAATGGCTAGAGGTCAAATGTAAGGATGTAGAGGCTTATCTCACGAGGCGTAAGATAGATACTGCCTACAGGAAAATTAAAGAGACCTTTGGAGAAAAGAGAACCACTTGTATGAATATCAAGAGTTCAGGGAACCCAGTTCTAAGAAAAGAAGGGAAAGCAGAAAGGTGGAAGGAGTATTTAGAGGGTCTATACAAGGGCGATGTACTTGAGGACAATATTATGGAAATGGAAGGGGATGTAGATGAAGATGAAATGGGAGATGCGATACTGTGTGATGAGTTTGACAGAGCACTGAAAGACCTGAGTCGACACAAGGCCCCAGGAGTAGACAACATTCCATCAGAACTACTGATGGCCTTTGGAGAGCCAGTCCTGACCAAACTCAACCATCTGGTGAGCAAGATGTACGAGACAGGCGAAATACCCTCAGACTTCAAGGAGAATATAATAATTCTAATCCCAAAGAGAGCAGGTGTTGACAGATGTGAAAATTATCGGACTATCAGTTTAATCAGTCACAGCTGCAAAATACTAACGCGAATTCTTTACAGACGAATGGAAAAACTGGTAGAAGCTGACCTCGGGGAAGATCAGTTTGGATTCCGTAGAAATGTGGGAACACGTGAAGCAATACTGACCCTACGACTTACCTTAGAAGAAAGATTGAGAAAAGGCAAACCCACGTTTCTAGCATTTGTAGACTTAGAGAAGGCTTTTGACAATGTTGACTGGAATACTCTCTTTCAAATTCTGAAGGTGGCAGGGGTAAAATACTGGGAGCGAAAGGCTATTTACAATTTGTACAGAAATCAGATGGCAGTTATAAGAGTCGAGGGGTACGAAGGGGAAGCAGTGGTTGGGAAGGGAGTGAGTCAGGGTTGTAGCCCATCCCCGATGTTATTCAATCTGTATATTGAGCAAGCAATAAAGGAAACAAAAGAAATATTCGGAGTAGGTATTAGAATCCATGGAGAAGAAATAAAAACATTGAGGTTCGCCGATGACATTGTAATTCTGTCAGGGACAGCAAAGGACTTGGAAGAGCAGTTGAACGGAATGGACAGTGTCTTGAAAGGAGGATATAAGATGAACTTTAAAAAATGAAAAACGAGAATAATGGTATGTAGTCGAATTAACTCGGGTGATGCTAAGGGAATTAGATTAGAAAATGAGGCCCTTAAAATAGTTTGGGGAGCAAAATAACTTATGATGGTCGAAGTAGACAGGAAATAAAATGTAAACTGGCAATGGCAAGGGAAGCGTTTCTGAAGAAGAAAAATTTGTTAATATCGAGTATAGATTTAAATGTCAGGAAGTCGTTTCTGAAAGTATTTGTATGGAGTGTAGCCATGTATGGAAGTGAAACATGGACGATAAATAGTTTGGACAAGAAGAGAATAGAAGCTTTCGAAATGTGGTGCTACAGAAGAATGCTGGAGATTAGGTGGGTAGATCACATAACTAATGAGGAGGTATTGAATAGAATTGGGGAGAAGAGGAGCTTGTGTCACGACTTGACTAGAAGAAGGGATCGGTTGGTAGGACACGTTCTGAGACATCGAGGGATCAGCAATTTAATATTGGAGGGCAGCGTGGAGGGTAGAAATCGTAGAGGGAGATGGTTCAAATGGCTCTGAGCACTATGCGACTTAACTTCTGAGGTCATCAGTCGCCTCGAACTTAGAACTAATTAAACCTAACTGACCTAAGGACATCACACACATGCATGCCCGAGGCAGGATTCGAACCTGCGACCGGAGCGGTCGCACGGCTCCAGACTGTAGTGCCTAGAACCGCACGGCCACACCGGTCGGTCGTAGAGGGAGACCAAGAGATGAATACACTAAGCAGATTCAGAAGGATGTAGGCTGCAGTACGTACTGGGAGATGAAGAAGGATAGAGTAGAATGGAGAGCTGCATCAAACCAGTCTTAGGACTGAAGATCACAACAACATCTTCATGATAAAGCGGAGACTCTCTATGGGAGATGATGAAACGTTTTTTTTTAATGTATTCTAGCGTATTTTCTTGTCATTGATTCAGTATGTTTCGAGTGAGACAGTCGATAGTCTTGAAGGGTTTTTCTCCACGTTGTAAGATTCCTTTCAGTTAGTAGGGCTATGACACGTGTTCACTTCTGTGTCTGATCTCCTGAATTCCATAGTATTTAAGCACCCATTACAGGAAGTAATACTGTGAATAAGTAATTATGAGCTATAAACTCGAAACTGATTCATCATTCATGATAACTGTTCTAAATTACTAGAGGTAACTCTCTCATTTTGAAACGTGTTTGCGTATGGTTACTTTAGGGAAGCTAGAGGCAGTAAATTTGTGTGACCTGGATCAGTGTTCTCGAGATTTTAAAATGTTTGTGTTGGCTTGCTAATTGAGTACTGTGGTTTCATTGTAGTTTTAAATTACAGTAGCATTTTTCGAATAGTGACAAAAACAAGATAAATATGGGCTTGCTATTAGAAATTTCATATTCACAGTTTGTGCTTGTTACTCAGCAGTACATTGTGCTTGTTGCTCATCATCAGTTACAATACTCTATAGACAAGAAATGATCGTATTTTATCCCATGAGTCTCTCCTTCAGTGCTCAGTTCACGAGGGATAATGGGTGATACCGTTAAGGCATTTTTAGCGGCATGGTACATATGAGTCATCAGTCAGTCTAGAAATGTGTGTTTGTCCTCGAAATCTGTCAACACGTAGACGGCCTTCTCTAAACCTGCTCCCTACCCACGTAGACCGCAGATTCCTGCTGTGCGCGATATTGCGCCACTATATATATACGTCAGACAGCATTCTGTCCGACACCAAGGACCACCTCGGCGTTCGCTGCCTGGTAGATAACTTTACCACAAACCGCAGGAATCCTGCTTCTCGCTATTTATTAAGCACGTCGTACATCTTCTGCAGTGTTTTACGTTCTCTGTGGGAACAGTTAATAATGGATGGGAAAAGCAGGCTAAAACTCGTTAATCTTCCAATTAATCCTTGAAAATTATAATTTTACAATGGTAGAACGATGAATACACGGAAGATTCGAAAGACTGTAAAACCTGATATTCAATGTCCTTAATAATAGGAAGAGTGAGATCATTATGGAGATTCTAGAGTGGCAGGTGTTATAAGAGATTCGTTTTGTAAAACGAAGAGGTTTAATGTTGCAATTCAGCGAACTTACATACGAGGAAGAGTCGAGCTAGTGACTGCTTCCTACAAGTTGTTCAGGACATGAACGACAAGAAAAATCAGTGCTCTTATGAATATTTATTGATGGTTGATTTCCCTCCCACAATCTGCGAACGAGTCATGGAGGGAAAAAACGATAGTAGTAACATAATAGCATTACTACGTGTGTCGTAACAAACGTAAATGTAGATGCAGATATGTCGAGGAAGAGTGGAGCAAGAAATAACTGCCACCGACAAGTTGTTCAGGACGTGAACGACGAGAAAATCACGTCTCGTACGGAGGAGATTAATCGACGGCCTATTGCCATCCCACAACCTGCAAATACGACGGGGATGGGAAACAGTGATGGTAGTAACGTAATGACACTACTCCATACGCCGTAAGAAATATAAATGTAGATGAAGATATACATCTTGGGAAATGGCACTTGTTCTTAGGGGTTAAATGTATATAGACGACTGCAGATAGTTAATGTTTTAATATAGTCAACAGTGTAACGATACTCTTTGCTCTGTAGTGACGTCGCTGTATTTGAACAGGATGATAGCTACATAATAATTTACAGTTTTTATTTTGGCTGCAGCCACAGTCATGGTAAACCTTTTGAATGATGCTGCCGCCATTTGATTATAATAATTTTTATTTTATTGTTATTACGATACACATTTCAGCCTTAGGCAAGAAACGACTGGTTTGAAGTGAAGGTCCTTGTCTGGTCATGTTGTCCAGACCTATCATTGGTAAAAGTGAGAACGTCTCTGAAACGCCTCGATACACCGCAGACTTCTACTCCTCGACCCTATTGCGCAGCTGTTACATGAAACTGCTAACCGAGACAAAGGCATACGCCAGACAACTGCATCTGAACAACTGACATCGGCACAGATGTTGCTCTGGACCAATATTTGTTTAGGAACATTTTCTCACATTCTGCAAACTTGAAACATTCTTTTTATAACCCCGTACACCTGCTTATGATTAGTATTCAATCTGCCTTACGTCAGCAGTTTTTGTTGCGTCATCCAGTGTTTCTATCAACAAACCGTGGAAATTTCTGATGAATACAATTGGATACAGCTTGGCCTTAGAATGGAACGTCCTCTGTTTTCAACTATGTTTAAATTTCACGTGAGGGCCAGTTATTGGCCACTATTACAGTTTGGCCAATTGCTGACTTTGCTACTCTGCTTAGGCTGCTATTGATTGCCTGTTCAACATGGTGTTCGATAGGTTTCTGTGCTTTCTGTACTTTTCCTATCACTTGGTTCGGGATGTGTACTTTCTGATCCATCTTCTTTTCGTGTTTACTGGTTACTTTTTGCCTTTGCGCGTTCATATTTACTAGTAGAGCTAAAGCACCTTCGTTCTTCGTTATGATCTAATGGTGCTTCCTTTGATGCTTCCCTATTTCCTTAACTGCTGTTTCCTGTTTCCCTATTTATGATTTTACTTAATCATTTAATTTCTCCTGTTCTTCCTTTCCTTTATTTATTTTCTCATCCCTCATTTCCTTCAGTGTCTGAAACATTTTTCCCTTTTCTTGATTCTTTATTTTTTGTCAATAATCTCTGTTATTGATGGTTTAGTTTTTGTTTGTCCCCTCTTCATTCCACCCAACAGATCCATTAATTGTTCGATACACATGTATATCCTCCTTCATTCCTATTTAGCTGTTTCTCCAATTTTCTGTCAATATTCTCAGTTCTTGATATTTCAGCTTTAGTTTATTCTCTCTGCATTCCCCGAACACATCCATTATATCCACTACCAATTTTCGCTACTAGTGTTTGGCGCCTTTCTGTTCTGGGTGGCTGGCCGTTGTGGCCGAGCGGCTCTAGGCGCTTCAGTCTCGAACCGCGTGACCGCTACGGTTGAAGGCTCGAATCCTGCCTCGAGCATAGATGTGTGTGATGTCCTTATGTTAGTTAGGTTTAAGAAGTTCTAAGGTCTAGGGGAGTGATGACCTCAGATGTTAAGTTCCATTGTGCTCAGAGCCATTTGAACAATTTGTTCAGGGTGTATTCACGTTTCCCTCTTCTATCGCTCGTAGTCTGGCTAAGTTTCCCGTGCTTTCATGTTCTATGCATCTGGCCACTGCTCAGATATTGCTCCCATTATACTCTTTTCGCTATTTAATTTTTTTCTGGCAAAAGCTGTTCCTGTTTCTCTACAGTCGACTGTAATCGCACACTTCGGAAAAACTCCTTTCTTCGAAATGGTAAAGAGCAGCAATGAGTCCTCGTTTCCGTTATGGATTTAGTGAGACGGATTCAGTGTTCGGCTAGTAGTTACCCATTATCGACGAGGCGGATCAGAGTTGTTATACATGCCCTTGTCGCTGTTCATTAATGCAAGAGCTGCGAGAAGAGTATGAACAACAGGTGTAGACGTATACGGCATGTATAACAACTCCGAAACGTTTAAGTGATAATGGGTAGTTACGAGCCTTAATCTGGATCTGCTCTTATACAGTTAGAACGAGAACGTCAACTAATTACTTCACATCACCATTTTGAAAGTTATATCACAGTTGTGGATTGCATTCCATTGTTCTAATGGAAGACAGTTAGAAGCCTCTCTTTATGAGCCGATTTATTGACAACTGGCGCTAACGTCTTTGCAACTATAATTTTATTCTTATGCTTTCCAAATCTTACTGAATTTCTATCAATACTTGAAATATTTGAAATATTTGAAGTATGTCAGAACTCTGCATTACATTAAAGACAATATAGCCAGCATAACGCTAGTCTTTGAATAGTATAAGCAATCAGATATCGATAGTAACAATCTGGCGGAGAAATTTCGGTGCGCGATTATAAGCATTGTTGTGAGACGAGGTATGTCTGCGAGAGTGGAAGTAGTGAAGTCGGTCGAGAACTCGGAGACAGAAGATGTATCACGCTGCGCTCACGCCGGTGATGGCCGGTCTTACCCAACTCAAGGCCTGATTTCATTTATATAGCCAGGAGAGATTTAAATGGTTTAACTACACTTGAAGATGGAATTCAAGGTAAAAATCGGAAGCATAGCGCAAAAGCAATTGCACAGTTGGTATCATGATTATTAGTCCGAGTTTGCAATAATCCTAAGCTTTGCTTATCAGTTAACGAAGCCTCCTTATCCTCCAAATAATAATAATTATAGTCCACACCTAATTAATAAATAAATGCTGTGCTTATTAAATGTTAATTCAACTTCGAAACTGAAATAATTTTTTAATCTGGCACACAGCCATTACTGACACCTATGTCATTGTCATGATGATTCTGAAGTCTTAAGTAGGCCTAAATTATGAAATCCCTTCTCGCAAGTTATTTAGCACTTGCCAGGATAAAAAATAGTCCTTTTTATTAAATTCATTCTTAGTAACAATAAGCTTTAGCTCTACACATATTTTACGACGTTGCTTCTCCTCTCATATCTCTACAAGTATGCAAACTTCAAAACAATAGAAAACTTCCTGTGCAGTGAACATTCCCTTCTTTACAAAACAATTACACTCCACGTGTTCTTCTCGTTATTTTTCTAAACTTTACAGGTCGAAATTCTTCATGTATTAAAATGTGCATAACTACCTATTTTAATAGGCTCCAAAAACGGCCACAAGGTAATTGAGCCAATAATCAACAATCCTTCTAACGTTCATCGAACATAGGTATACTGGTTGTAGCTACTTTACATGTTGTTTGCATATACGTTACTTATTGGTTGCATATGTGTTACAAATATTCAATTTCGTCAAACGAAAAATCAATCATTTCCTAGCACGATTAAAGGAATTCGTTTCGTTAGTGGCCTACAGAAACTTGCGACACTTACGTTCTGTATTTCCTTCAGATTCTGCGTGCTGTTCTGCAGGTTTCTGCTCGTCCATATGTGGCATCTGCTCCATCATTTGTCTCGTTCCATTGTCCGGCTCCGGCTTCTTTCTTGTAGCTATTGCTCCATCGTATCCAAATGTTTGAATACCATTCTTAAACTCGTTTTACTCTTCCTATGATGGCCTCTGTAGATTGAACAGATCGTTCATACGAACGATCGACTAACGTAAGGCGCCCCCGTATTAATTATTACTGTATTGTTGATTATTACTCACTATTATCTGGCTGATGGCGAAATACGGCATAGGACATTCTTAAGCAGCCACTTCTTGAAGGTCGAAGTTTCTCAAAAGGTACAAGTACAGACTACTTAAGAGCTCACTGTAAGACTACGACGCATTCCCGATCTATTCTCCCACACTGGTCTATAATTCATTCTGTTCCAAAATATTTAAATAATAATAATGAATTGGCAGTGGTATGTGAACACTTCTGTAAGACACACTACATATGTTTCCTTTTAAATTCAAGTATCCTGTATCTACTTTTTCTGAGCCACTTACACTACAATTCGAGTCACTCATCTGTCACGAGCTTATATGAGTTTACCATTTCTGATTTTATACTTTGCGATCGTCATTTAAATAGATAATAACTCCCCTGACACGAAATCATTCCTGAGTATCAAAATCGTCAGTTTTCCCGCACATATATGTATCCTACTCGCGTCATAGCTCTCGTGTGTTTCTCTATATACTTTACAAGATGCTTCCCTTTTACAATGCAATCGCGGGAAGTGCGAACATTCGCGATAAGTCTTGCTAGCGCCCTCCTTCTCGACTGACCCAGTCTTTCGCGGCAGAAGACCTGGAGACCCCAATCTCTTCCTCACACAACTATGCGGTATTCCCGTCAGTGATCCGCAGCGCTGAAGCAAGGAAGCCTAACAGTAGATTCGATCCTTCAAGTATAGGATCAAATCCTTACCGTTACAGTGCTGTTAATAATATCGAATCAATTTATTTACATACTTAAGAACAAATTTATGCCTCAATTTTTTTTTCTGACCTTAAGTCAGCATCTTTGACTTTCCTTCTCTCTTTTAGTAATTATTGACCCTCCCAGCCTTGCACCTTCAGCATTAATTGTCTATCGGCCGGAATAAGTTTTAGGCGTAAGGATAATATGTTACGTACTGCTATATCTACATTTACACACATACACCGCAGGCCACCGTATGGTGCTTGGCGAAGGCTACCCTGTACCAGTACTATGTACCATTCTCATGAATCAGTCAATCCATTAGCGAAAAGTGTTCAAAATCCCTACAGTAATTTCTGACATTAGCGCGAACATACAGACAGAAACGGCGGGGGGGGACTTTGAATTATATATGTATATATTTTCCTAAGGCCGGCAGACATTAACTATGATATACTGGTGTCTTTCTTCTATGATCAAACAATCTGATGATGCTAACTAATTGAGACCGACATTTTAGGTTACTGTTGTACGGTTATACCTGAGAAATGTAAAGCTATGCTACATTCTGATGGCAGAGGGACTCTTATTTACCTATACAGAGCGAAATAATTCTTGCACCATTTCTTGAGAAAGGACATTTGTAGGTGAAGTGCCACAACTTGTACATAACCGTTATATTGTCTATCATTTGAATAACATTTTCTTACAACATTATACTTCATACGATTTGTACATATTTACTGATTATAATCACGCAATTAAAACACTTATAGAGCCGTGGGTCGTAACGCCTTTAGCGAATTTTCTGCAATAATTAGGAACGACGCTTCCAGAGCGATAGCTCAGTTTCTTACGGTGCGGTACAAGTGGGGGTGACAAATAAAAATACTTCTGAATTTTGTTCCATTTTCCTAGGATCAAACTTAGTTAGACAAGACGAAATGAAAAGCGGTAAGCGTCAAGCAACCCAGAAATAAAGTCCTTATTTTGGATGCACTCCATTCCCTATGTTTTGAAACCGCGCTTCGGTTGACCACTAAAGTTATCAGTGTGATGGGAGAAAAAGGGATTACGGCAACCGTTCTGGTGAAGCGGTGAATCCGGGTTCGAGTGCCGGCCCAACACAAATTGTTCAAATGACTCCAAGCTCTATCGGACTTAACATATGAGGTCATCAGTCCCCTAGACTTGGAACTACTTAAACCTAACTAACCTATGGACATCACACACATCCATGCCCGAGGCAGGATTCGAACCTGCGACCGTAGCAGCAGCGCGGTTCCAGACTGAAGCCCCTAGAACCACTCGGTCATAGTCATTTGAACTATTTTGAACCCTTTATAATACTAAAACACAGCTGTAGAGGTACCAATTTTGAATCAGGTATTTTAAGTGGTGATTAAGTGAATGACAAGCGCATGTACTAAACAGAGCCAGCGACTCTCACATTGGATGCAGATGATAAATATTTCTACATACATTACCTTCTGCGTAATACTATCGAAGCTATGCTCAAGGTTTAATAAACCTGTATTTTGCTACTGACTGTTATTTCCTATGCATTGAAGCTATAGCACTCACAGTTGCCTAAGCACAGCTGCCGTCAAATTTTGATATGTTTCGTTTTGTATGATTAGTTGAAAAGTAGTTACTATAAGTTGAACCCTCTTAGTACTATTAGGGCCAATATGGTCCCACGAAGTGATTGAAATATATATTACTCTTGTTTTAAACGCTATTATTCCAAAAATATGTGACTTTCTCTATCTAAATCGATTGTATCCAATTATGTTCTGTTCATTTTCATATTTACAAACCATCATAATTTATACATGACATATTTTCGAAATACGCATAACGGCATTTGCACATGAGAGTGTTTATTTTTGTTGTATTGCTCACTTTTATAAGCTTCCCTAAGCATAGAATAGGTATTTATATTCAGTGTGTAGTTCGATTCCTGATGTTACGTTGGCCATTCAATTATGATCCTGAAGTTACATTGGCCTTGCAGTTATGACGTATTAGCTTTTCTAATTTGTATTTTGTGTGAATTTATTTAGTAGTTACGTGATGATGGTGATGAGTTGAAGCGCGTTATAAATATAGATTTTAGCGATCAAGATGTTTCCATGGAATTACTACACGCCAAGTAATTTGTTTACCTAGTCACCGCTAATATAATATTAGCTGCAACATTACATACTAACTCATTAGCCGGAATTAATTTTGGTTGAAGATAACTTTAAATCACATTTGAAATGATGAGAGGTTTCGTTGCATAGCAATGTGGGTTACTCGCAGGGTATAATTCAGTAACGAATCTCTGTATGTGTCGCCTGAATTTATTGTAAAGATACCATACACATTCTGTATATGTACTTTTCTTTCTGTATATGTTACTTTCTCACAACTGATTTTCGTCGCACGTATAAATGCCAGACTAATGTGAACTGGGATCCTTTGTGCTTCACCACTAGCTCGCGTGATGTCTAGATAATACATCTGGGACTCTAAATGACTGTTCCTCGAAAGGCCTGCTCGACTTAAAGAACTAAACGTATTTAAAATGACACATTAAAAAGGTGTTATTGTTATAGGATTTAAAACCGAGGGTCTACTCAGTCTAGCGAAATCTTCAGTGGTACACCGAGTTAAGATAGCGTCTCTGGAATTGCAGACAGACGCAGAGTGCACCGGCTAGATTACATGCAAATGTAATGGCTGCCTTCACAGTGTCGCCAGCGTCGGCCTATCTATGCGTCGCCACTAATGAGGGGCTTTGTGAGGAGATCCTAGCAGATGGATACGAGGGCACGTGTGTGTGTCTCGAAATTGAAACAACGGGGCTCTGTGATTGCGCCTCCGGCTTAAGCAGGCATACTGGGGCCCTGAGCGCTTCTCCTTGTCCTCTGAACTTTGTAGTCTGCGTGCTGTGTCCTGTGATGTTACGTGGTACGTAATCTGCAATTGTAATTCAAGTGAATTAATAACTCGACGACAATAATCGGAATACCCTTACTAGTGAGACAGTATACGGTTGTTGCGCACAGGTTCTTACACAAAGGTGAGGTGATGTGTACTGCAGAGTGGTGCGGGAAGCGTTGTCGTAGAAAACCTAGACAGTAGTTGAAATGCTTACCGAACTTTACATAGTAAACAGAAGAGTTACTTAACTTACATGTCTACAAGTGTACGAATACTCATTACAAATATGGCAGCAAGAAGCACAGCCGAGCTATCACCGTGTCAACAAGGATGAGGCTCCCTGAAGCACGAACGATGGCGTCGGATCCGCGACTAGGCGGCATCTGTGTACCGTCATATACGAAGGGATTCCAAATCTGAGTAGGCCATGAGGCTGATGTTGGCCGTCCTAAATTGCAGCGACAGATTGCGCTCTTAGTACAGAGCCGCTGGAGGCGTGGCACTGAGTCCACCGGATCCCATAAGACCTCTATCGGCGTCTGACTGGAACTTGCAATCCCAATATCAATTTTCTGATGCCGGTGGATTCGCATCAATACGTGATACCACAAAGATGAAAACAGTAACAATATTAGATACACATTATGATAACTGCGGAAACCACGAGGGTTGTCCAGAAAGTAGTGCCCCGCATTTTCTTCTCAGGTGAAAGCGATGTTACGAATGCGGAACGTTACGTAGGTATTATCTGAAGTCTCCTAAGTTAGCGGGACTTCCGACAGATAGCGTAGCAGCAGGACAGTTTCAAAATTGCGTCTGTAGGTTATGTACGTTACAAGTAACGTGACGTCATTGAATTTCTCACTTCAGAGAATATTCACAAACGCTTGTGCGATGTCTATGGAACTCTGCTGTTGACAGAAGTACAGTTAGTAGCTGGGCACGGAGGGCGAGGTCATCAGAAGGCGATTCTACGGAGCTCCACGATTTACCGCGGGCGGGGAGACCATCTACGGCCGTGAAACCTGACCTAGCCTCCTCGGACTTCCACTTGTCTGGGCTATTAAAGGATGCCATTCGTGGAAGACAGTTTGAGGACGGTGAGGAGGTGATTCACACTATGAAGCACTGGCTCCACCACCAGGTCAAGGATTGGTACATGCCCTAGTTTTGCGCTGAAGGAAGGTCGTAGAACGGGATAGAGATTACGTAGGGTGTGTACATATAATACCTTTCTTTCGTATGTGTAAGTCTCATTACGTTCAAAGTAGACTAGCCTCCAAGTGGTGTACCCCGGGCAACGTAACTAAGTTACGGCTAAATAGTCTACAGATATAGGCTGCTGGACCTCTGGTGGTTGCAAATTACCTTAGGATATCCCAGCTGTTAGAGGATACGTAGCAATGAAGCAAAACAGTTCTGCCAAGAACTACCTGACAAAGGACTAAGCGAATACCCTCCGGCTCTTACAGCTAAACATAGAGGGAACACGCAGAGCAAAAGGTGAGTATCTCACTCAAATACTGATTGAAAACAAGGTGGACGTTGTTCTACTACAGGAAACCCACTGCTCAGACGAAACCCCACTTCATTCCAGGTGTAAGCTCCCTGGCTACACGTTAGCTGCTGCGACATACCATGCAAGTTACGGATCTGCAACATATATCAAGAATGATGTTGAAGAGGTAACAGATGTCCAAACAAACACGGAAAATAACATCCATACCATCAGACTGAATATCGACAACAGAGAGATTGAGAACATCTATAAGCCTCCAGCACAACCATGGGTAAATGAAGCTGCTCAAAATATTCCACATCCAGGAATATTAATTGGAGACTTCAACAGCCATAACAGACAATGGGGCTACAGAACCACAAATGAAGATGGTGAGAAGGTATCAGAATGGGCTGAAATGGAAAGCCTTTTCTTACTATTTGACGGGAAGGACAAAGGGACATTCCGCTCAGCTAGATGGGCTCAGGACTACACTTCCGATCTCTGTTTCGTTACCACTAACAACAAAGGATTACCATTGCAGAGCAGCAGGAATATGCTCAGTGATTTCCCTTGAAGCCAACACCGACCTGTACTGGTGAAAATTGGACTCGAAATCCCAGTTGTGAAGTCTATACCAAAGCCACGATGGAACTTCCAAAAAGCCAAATGGGAAAAATTCTCTGAAGAGGTTGATCATATTATTCAGTTTATTCCACCTAAAGTTAGGCACTACGACCGCTTTGTTAGACTAATTCATTCCATTGCCAGAAAACATTTTCCAAGAGGCTACAGGGAGAACTACATTCCTGGATGGAGCCCTAGATATCAAGAATTGTATGACGAATTTAAAACGACTCGAGACACCAAGGTAGGAGATGAATTGATATCGGCCCTAGATTCAGCTAGGCAAAAGAAATAGATGGAAGTAACTGAAAACATGTATTTCCAGCACTCGAGTAAGAAAGATTGGAATTTATTAAGAAAGCTTGGCAGTGCCACAAAAGTTAATGTCATATCAGACAAAATAAATCCTAACAAAACAGCAGCCAGGATTGTTAATATAACAAGAACACCAAGCAACAACAACAAAAACAAAGCCGAAGAAATAAAACACTAGCTAAAGTCTAAAATGTCTCAAGCACAGCCTTCCGAATTTGCACAGAAAATCTCTGCAGCCGAAGTTGTTTCAGCCCTAGATACTCTGAAATCTGGTAAAGCGGCTGGTTGTGATGGTATATACCCGGAGTTCCTTAAACATGCTGGCCAAGGTGCAGTGCAGTGGCTAACTGCACTGTTTAATGAAATTCTCGCAACAGGAAGACTGCCAAATCTTTTTAAGAAAACTAAAATAATTGCCATCCTGAAACCGTCGAAATCTGGTAACAAACCTGAAGACTATAGACCCATTGCACTTCTAAGTGTCTGCTATAAACTGCTGGAGAGAGTACTCTATAACAGAACTGCACCAACTATCCTGAAACACATTGCTGTAGAACAGGCTGGCTTTAGACGAGACCGCAGTTGTAGCGATCAAGTGCTAGCGTTGGCAACATACATAGAGAAGGGCTTCGAAGACCTGAAGAAAACAATGGCCGTGTTTATTGACTTAACATCATCATATGATACAGTGTGGCGGAAAGGCATGCTTCTTAAGTTCTTAAGAACAATTGCATGTAAAAGAATTGCACAACTACTCAATAACATGCTGTCCAACAGGAAATTCCAAGTTCACCTAAAAGGTCAAGTAAGCAAGGTATACAATTTAAATTACGGACTGTCACAAGGATCAGTGTTGACCCCCTACTTTTCAATTTATATGTCGCTGACTTGCCAGAAACGAAAGCAAGAACATTTATCTATGCTGATGACATAGCCTTGGTGACGCAGGCTAACGATTTTACAACTTCAGAAATGACTCTCACTCAGGATCTGCGAATTCTAGACGAATTTTTTAATGGATAGCGACTCAAAGCAAACAGAAATAAACTTGAATCCTCCACCTTCCATCTGAGTAATAGGCATGCTCGCTATAAACCACAAAATTCCTTTAGAAATCAGTTGCTGTTATTTAACCCATTCCCAAAATATCTCGGCGTGATCTTGGATCGTTCGCTAACATATAGAAATCACCTAACTGAAACAGCTTCGAAAATGAGAACCAGAAACAATATATTATACAAACTCTCCGGAACAAGCTGAGGAGCTAAAGCATCAGTACTCAAAACAACTGCCCTCTCACTTGTATGCTCTGTTGGGGAATACTGCAGCCCAGTATGGCTGAACAGCGCTCATACAGCCATGGTAGACACGCTGCTGAATGTAGCCATGAGAAGCGTATCCGGGACAATAAAATCCACACCCACAGAATGGCTACCTGTTCTGTCTAATATTGCACCACCGAAGTTACGACGTCTAGCAGCGTTGAAAAGGGAATGGGAGAAATGCTCCCAGAATCGCGAGCTACCGCTACACCAGGACTGTGATGCCACTCAAAGGCAACGTCTTAAGTCCAGGAAACCCTCCTGGAGACTTGGAAAAGTCTCACTTCCGAAGGATTCCAACCAGAAACAGCATGGCGGGAAGAATAGTTCGCTGCCAATCCCAATTCTGCAGGTCTCATTGCTGATCCTACACGAGTCCCTCCTGGATTCCACTTACCTAGGAGGTCGTGGACCACCCTAAATAGCATACGCACCAAGCACGGAAGATGCCAGGACTTGAAGCATAAGTGGGGAATCTCTGAAAGTGCCAAGTATGACTGCGGACACCAACGACAAACAATACACCACATAGTCACAGAGTTTCCCCTACAGAAATATGCTGGAACTCTGACCAGCATACATGAGGTCTCTGAGGAAGCAATCTCCTGGCTGGATACTTTAGATATTAACCTATAGTTTTTATTACAGCTTGAAGCTCTGTTTGTCAATATTGCTGTTTATAAAAACCACATTTTCTCTTCCACACGTAACTCATCCTAGTGTTTATATTATTGATTTATTGATCTAATCTAAGACTTTTATTACCATCAATGAATGTTATCTATTTTATTTGTAGTATATGCATATTGTGTTACCAGTAACATCATTGCTGTTCAATTCAAGTAATGTATCCTTGATGCCAAACGAAATTATAATTAATTACGTTCAATAAAGGATTGTACTTTCTTGGCAACCCTCTTAAGATAACTACAAAATAGCTGCAAATATCATGTGACAGCTATTAAATGGAGTTGTAAGAAAGAGACCTTCATATTGAGAACTGTGCTAGGTGGGTGTTTAATATACTACCAATATTAACTAAACTTAACGCCAAATAGCCAATAGTGGAAGGAAATTAAACTTCCTTTACCAGAAAGCACTCTTCAGCAGGATAGATATGAATCTTTTGCTTTATGTTCGTCATTGTGACGTTAGCTGATCCTAGACAGAGGTAGGAATATTCTTGCTGACTGAGAATAAACAAAGACGAAATAGTTCATATATAATAATACGATAATTTTGGAAGACATACAGAAAAACTCAATGAATACTTAAATCCTAGGTCACATGATTATATAAAATGTGGAGTGATTTAAGTATTGGAAACTTATTTCAATAAGTGATGGAAAGTGTCTTTCTTCGATTGGTTAGGCAATGTGCTTCCTTAAAATTAGTATTTGTCTTAAGGGGAGTCGTACAGCCCTATCTTGACAATGTCGAACTGGCTATATTTGCCCTGTTTTCTCAGGAACTGTTGAGTATATAAATGTGGTGTTTTTATCACATGTTCTCTCATGTTTTGTGACTCCATTGCTCTAAAGCCACTTTAAAATAACCACTGGGAAAAAGTTGTGATTTTTTTCCTTAAACATATACTATTTTGGTGTAAATTTTCACAATTCTAATTTCTTGAATTTTAATTATTACAGTAAATACTACTAAAGTAGAGCTACAACATCATTGCACTATCTATGTTATGTGGTATATAATTCATTGATGTAGATTCGGAGGTTTCTGAGAAGAAGGGGCTTTGATACTGAAAAATGTCATGTTGAGAAAAATGCGTTTAAAGAAAAAAATTTAATATACGGCCAACTGATACATAAAAAATATGTTAGAACCCTCCTGGATGGTATTCCTCATCTCCTCCTTCATCTTCCTCACCCAGTGCTGCCCTCCTTCTCTTGCATTTGGCTTCTTTTGATATATTGTTTGTTTCAATCTCTGCCATCATGATTCGCAGTTCGTCCATCACACATTTAGTGGTGTTGTAACCTTTATGAATGCCAAGATATTCCAAAACCTATAGTCTTCCAAAATAGCTATCATTAAAAGTAAGAACAGCATCCAAAACACCAAGTTCAAAAACTGACCTTCCGACAAACACATTTTTTGGTATCCTTGACCATACAACATTGTTAAATGATTCATTCGCATTTTGTGTTTTGCCCTTGAGACATTTGTTCAACAGCTCTGGTTGGACAAGATCCTGAAACACAAGTTTCATGGCAAGCATAACAGCATTTGGTATAGTAATTTTGTGAGGGAAAGTGCCTAATTTACCGTCCTCTTTTGCCTTCAAGTATTTACACCATTCAGTGGAACACAGGTTGTGTATTGGTTCAGCATCTGTAGACAGCTCGTGAATGTAAATTGCCCAAACATCTCTCTTCATGCCAACAAAATTATATCTGTTATTTCATAGCCTTACCATAAGATTGTGTAATCAGATTAATTTCTGCTGGGAACGTTGGAACATTTTCACTGCAGAAGCTACTTCCATGCCTCCACAAGTTCCTTCATAGTTCCTCTGACAATTCATTTCATGCTTTTCAGTACTATTGCCTGCTTGCCTACACCACTGCCAGTACATGGTCAACACATCAACATCCAACACTTTCCCATTGTCGATGCTTATAATAGATGCACATGAATTCTTTGACTGGAAACCTCTTTTTTGCCAGGAACCGTCAAATGATATTGCTGTCAGAACTACCATTTTCTGCTACAGCTTGCTCTCCTGCTGTAGTCATTGACTCCATAGCACACACCTTGATACTACAACTTACTATGGAGTTGTATTTGATAGACTTTGTAGGGGAACTAGGGAGGTTCAGCAAGCCACAAAGAACCTTACCAGCGTAATGGCCTTTTCCTATGCATCTAAATCCATAGAAATATCTTAGATTAGTGTCAAAAAGTCCATTCTCTACACTTACTGCTGAATCTTTTAAAAGTCTTTTCGCTTTTACAGTTCAAACACATTATTTATATAGTGCACACCAGACCATTGCGTTGAGATGGCTTTACAGACATTTAATTTCCCCTCCATATATATATGACAACACACACTTTCACACAAAGCTGAAGTAAGTATATGGAGATTAATAATGATATTGCAGTTTGTTTCACTGTCTGAAGCTGCGTTGTATTTTATATCATTACCCAGCAGTTTTTTCCAGGAAGCACTCAGAGGAGTAGAAGGACTGTGACTGTTTACAACCAAATTATCATGCCTTTCGGCGCTAACCATCGTTTTTACTGCTGCTATATTTGTTCTGTAGTATCTGTTTCCTATGTTTCATGTTTTTTTAAACACTCCTGCTGGTTTAGTCATGACAAAAACTAACACAGGAGACACATAAACTAAAACGCTGCTAGTGGACAACTGTTGCTGTCAAACAAAAACAAATATACAGTTCAAGTGTAGGCAACTTGTGAAACGGACAGTTCACTACAAAACAAAAGAAACCACAACCTTCTAGACTATATAGTTCCTGAGAAAAATGCCAATATGCGAAATGATGGAAAACAAAATTCTCGGAAATGTCATCGCATGATAATTTTCAAATATTTGTTTAAAATAATAAATAATCGAATATTTCAATAAAACCAACACCAAATTACGCATAACTCCCTGCCGCCGTTGGATAAGCAGTTGCAGCAGCAAATCGTATACTCCTAGCTCACTCATTTGTAACATAGTTTAATTCTTAATTTCTTTGCGTGTTTTTTGTACTCGCATTGTCTAATTCAAAAATTTCGGGCGTATTATCGTATTTGAGAGTTGTAGCATCGCGTTTTAGTACCTGAATAGTGTAAATCGCGTAGTCGTTTGTCTACTGTTATTGTTTTGAACGGCCAGTGTCGGTTGGTCACAGTCAGTGTGCTTTCTGCCGCCGTTGGATAAGCAGCTGCAGCAGCAAGTCGTATACTCCTAGCTCACTCATTTGTTACATAGTTTAATTCTTAATTTTTTACGTGTTCTTGGTACTTGCATTGTCTAATTCATAAATTTCGGGCGTATTATAGTGTTTGAGAGTTGTAGCATCGCGTTTTAGTACCTGAATAGTGTACATTCGCGTAGTCGTTTGTCTTCTGTTATTGTTTAGAACGGCCAGTGTCGGTTGGTCACAGTCAGTGTGCTCCCTGCCACCGTTGGATAAGCAGCTGCAGCTGCAAGTCGTATACTCCCAGCTCACTCATTTGTTACATAGCTTAATTCTTAATTTCTTTGCGTGTTTTTGGTACTTGCATTGTTTAATTCATAAATTTCGGGCGTATTATAGTATTTGAGAGTTGTAGCATCGCGTTTTAGTACCTATATAGTGTAAAATCACGTAGTCTCCTTCGACCGCCGAGCAGTGTGTCAGCAGTGAGCAAGTAGCAGCATTTCTGCATTTACTAGGCAATCTTGTCTTTTAATAACCGTTTAAATTTTGTGTCGATTTGTTTGCGCTCTCTGTAAATTATTTCAGACGTTCTTTGCACAAGAGTTTTTAGCATGGATAGGGACTGCAACTGCTGTGTTCGGATGCAGGCTGAGTTGGCATCCCTTCGCTCCCAGCTTCAGGCAGTGTTGGCTTCGGTCACACAGCTTTAGGTTGTTGCCAATGGGCATCACTGTGGGGTTCTGGATGGGGGTTTGTCGGGGACGGCCAGCTCGTCCCACGCATCCCCCGATCGGACTACGACTGCGGTTGCCCGGGATACTGCCCGCATTGAGGCTGATCCCTCACCTGTGGTAGAGTGGGAGGTCGTCTCAAGGTGTGGCAGGGGGCGAAACACATTCTGGAGGGCTGAACGGAAGGCCTCTCCAGTTTGTCTGACGAACTGGTTTCAGGCTCTGTCTCAGGCTGATACTGATCTTCGGCCTGACGTGGCTGCTTGTCCTTTTCCAGAGGTTGCCCTTCAGTCTTCAAGATCCCGACGGTCGCAGAGGGTGGGCTTACTGGTAGTTGGGAGCTCCAACGTCAAGCGCGTAATGGGGCCCCTTAGGGATATGGCAGCAAGAGAGGGGAAGAAAACCAATGTGCACTCCCTGTGCATACCGGGGGGAGTCATTCCAAATGTGGAAAGTGTCCTTCCGGATGCCATGAAGGGTACAGGGTGCACCCATCTGCAGGTGGTCGCTCATGTCGGCACCAATGACGTGTGTCGCTATGGATCCGAGGAAATCCTCTCTGGCTTACGGCGGCTATCTGATTTGGTGAAGACTGCCAGTCTCGCTAGCGGGATGAAAGCAGAGCTCACCATCTGCAGCCTCGTCGACAGGACTGACTGCGGACCTTTGGTACAGAGCCGAGTGGACGGTCTGAATCAGAGGCTGAGACGGTTCTGCGACCGTGTGGGCTGCAGATTCCTCGACTTGCGCCATAGGGTGGTGGGGTTTCGGGTTCCGCTGGATAGGTCAGGAGTCCACTACACGCAACAAGCGGCTACACGGGTAGCAGGGGTTGTGTGGCGTGGGTTGAGCGGTTTTTTAGGTTAGATGGCCTTGGGCAAGTACAGAAAGGGCAACAGCCTCAACGGGTGCGGGGCAAAGTCAGGACATGCGCGGACCAAGCAGCAATCGGTATTGTAATTGTAAACTGTCGAGGCTGCGTTGGTAAAGTACCGGAACTTCAAGCGCTGATAGAAAGCACCGAAGCTGAAATCGTTATAGGCACAGAAAGCTGGCTGAAGCCAGAGATAAATTTTGCCGAAATGTTTACAAAGGTACTGACGGTGTTTAGAAAGGATAGATTGCATGCAACCGGTGGTGGAGTGTTCGACGCTGTTAGTAGTAGCTTTTCCTGTAGTGAAGTAGAAGTGGCTAGTTCCTGTGAATTAGTATGGGTGGAGGTTACACTCAACAACCGAGCTAGGTTAGTAATTGGCTCCTTTTACCGACCTCCCGACTCAGCAGCATTAGTGGCAGAACAACTGAGAGAAAATTTGGAATACATTTCCCATAAATTTTCTCAGCATGTTATAGTCTTAGGTGGAGATTTCAATTTACCAGATATAGACTGGGACACTCAGTTGTTTAGGACGGGTGGTAGGGTTAGAGCATCGAGTGTCATTATACTGAGTGCACTATCCGAAAATTACCTCGAGCAATTAAACAGAGAACCGACTCGTGGAGATAGCATCTTGGACCTACTGATAACAAACAGACCCGAACTTTTCGCCTCAGTAGCTACAGATCAGGGAATCAGTGATCATAAGGCCGTTGCAGCATCCCTGAATATGGAAGTTAGTAGGAATATAAAAAAAGGGAGGAAGGTTTATCTGTTTAGCAAGAGTAATAGAAGGCAGATATCAGACTACCTAACAGATCAAAACGAAAATTTCTGTTCCGACACTGACAATGTTGAGTGTTTATGGAAAAAGTTCAAGGCAATCATAAAATGCGTTTTAGACAGGTATGTGCCGAGTAAAACTGTGAGGGACGGGAAAGAGCCACCGTGGTACAACAACAAAGTTAGGAAACTACTGCGAAAGCAAAGAGAGCTTCACTCTAAGTTTAAACACAGCCAAAACCTCTCAGACAAACAGAAGCTAAACGATGTCAAAATTAGCGTAAGGAGGGCTATGCGCGAAGCGTTCAGTGAATTCGAAAGTAAAATTCTATGTACCGACTTGACTGAAAATCCTAGGAAGTTCTGGTCTTACGTTAAATCAGTAAGTGGCTCGAAACAGCATATCCAGACATTCCGGGATGATGATGGCATTGAAACAGAGGATGACACGCGTAAAGCTGAAATACTAAACACCTTTTTCCAAAGCTGTTTCACAGAGGAAGACCGCACTGCAGTTCCTTCTCTAAATCCTCGCACAAACGAGAAAATGGCTGACATCGAAATAAGTGCCCAAGGAATAGAAAAGCAATTGGAATCACTCAACAGAGGAAAGTCCACTGGAATTGACGGGATACCAATGCGATTCTACACAGAGTACGCGAAAGAACTGGCCCCCCTTCTAACAGCCGTGTACCGCAAGTCTCTAGAGGAACGGAAGGTTCCAAATGATTGGGAAAGAGCACAGGTAGTCCCAGTCTTCAAGAAGGGTCGTCGAGCAGATGCGCAAATCTATAGACCTATATCTCTGACGTCGATCAGTTGTAGAATTTTAGAACATGTTTTTTGCTCGAGTATCATGTCGTTTTTGGAAACCCAGAATCTACTATGTAGGAATCAACACGGATTCCGGAAACAGCGATCATGTGAGACCTAACTCGCTTTATTTGTTCATGAGACACAGAAAATATTAGATACAGGCTCCCAGGTAGATGCTATTTTTCTTGACTTCCGGAGGTCGTTCAATACAGTTCCGCACTGTCGCCTGGTAAACAAAGTAAGAGCCTACGGAATATCAGACCAGCTGTGTGGCTGGATTGAAGAGTTTTTAGCAAACAGAACACAGCATGTTGTTATCAATGGAGAGACGTCTACAGACGTTAAAGTAACCTCTGGCGTGCCACATGGGAGTGTTACAGGACCACTGCTTTTTACAATATATATAAATGACCTAGTAGATAGTGTCGCAAGCTCCATGCGGTTTTTCGTAGATGTTGCAGTAGTATACAGAGAAGTTGCAGCATTAGAAAATTGCAGCATAATGCAGGAAGATCTGCAGCAGACAGACACTTGTTGCAGGGAGTGGCAACTGACCCTTAACATAGACAAATGCAATGTGTTGCGAATACATGGAAAGAAGGATCCTTGATTGTATGATCATATGATAGCGGAACAAACACTGGTGGCAGTTACTTATGTAAAATACCTGGGAGTATGCGTGCGGAACGATTTGAAGTGGAATGATCATATAAAATTAATTGTTGGCAAGGCGGGTACCAGGTTGAGATTCCTTAGAAAATGTAGTCCATCAACAAAGGAGGTGGCTTACAAAACACTCGTTCGACCTATACTTGAGTATTGCTCATCAGTGTGGGATCCGTACCAGATCGGGTTGACGGAGGAGATAGAGAAGATCCAAAGAAGAGCGGCGCGTTTCGTCACAGTGTTATTTGGTAACCGTGATAGCGTTACGGAGATGTTTAACAAACTCAAGTGGCAGACTCTGCAAGAGAGGCGCTCTGCATCGCGGTGTAGCTTGCTCGCCAGGTTTCGAGAGGGTGCGTTTCTGGATGAGGTATCGAATATATTGCTTCCCCCTACTTATACCTCCCGAGGAGATCACGAATGTAAAATTAGAGAGATTCGAGCGCGCACGGAGGCTTTCAGACAGTCGTTCTTCCCGCAGACCATACGTGACTGGAACAGGAAAGGGAGGTAATGACAGTGGCACGTAAAGTGCCCTCCGCCACACACCGTTGGGTGGCTTGCGGAGTAGAAATGTAGATGTAGATGTAGATAAACGTATATTATTTTCATAACTTGCATAAAAGTAAAAATGTCAAATTTTGTCATTTTGGGCGGTACGACTCCCCTTAATAGTGATGTTTCTTATGCTCTCTGAATCTCTTCAGGATTTCACGGTACATTTTCTTCTTCTCCTCTGATCAGTTTTTACTGCTGTGGTGTTGATGAGCTTCTTTGCCAGTGTTTCGAAGCCTTTGTCACTTGATTTCCGCCGGTCTTCCATGGTTTCTTCTACTCCTTTCATATTTCATTTTGTGGAACTCAATACTATTCTGGCGAGTATACTGCTATCCAGTTTACAAATATGTGGGTATAATTTTAAATGTATCATGCACTTGGACCAAATGAAATCCATCCTAACAGTTTGTCAAGAATTTTCTACTTTGGCTTTTAAATTCCAGCTACCTTAGTGTGACCAACCGCTAAGGTGCCTGATGGGTATAGTGATTCTGTTAATGCCACTGACTGTAATTTCTCAGTCCCGTTTCATTTTTGTTGGAGTAATTTCTTATAATTGTATCTGATTTCAGAAGTTTATAGATTTTTTAGCAAGTTTGTCCACCTCTCACCATCGGTGGAAATATGACCTCTACAACGCACAGTGCCTGACCGGAAAATTTTGAAAAATGTAATCTCGTGCACGTACGCACCATCATCGGGCATGTAAATAACGAGAAAGTAATATTCTCCTATCGTAGTACAAAGAAAGGCGAATATGCTCTGGGCACAGTTAGGACTGTAAAAGGAGGGAATTAGCTTTTCGACTTATGTGGCAGTTTCAAAGAAATCTGAATCAAAACGTCTTGAAATACTCGCACTTTTTTATCCATCTTCTGTAATATAATCCATCTTGTCCGGTAAAGTAACATGATACACGACGCCATGTCTAATGTAATACATTTCTTCCTGTCATCCAACATGGTATTTGTTAAGACTCGCAATATGGCGCAACGTGTCACTGAAGTTTCAGATGCAAGCATTCCCATTTTGAGATACTTCCTGTTATATATCCACACAAACTCTGGCATACTTCTTATTGTAGATGCAACCAACTCTCTAGAAGCACATAGATTTGTGTCTATTTGTTATTACACCCCTCACAAACATGTAACAGTTGATGGGTTTTTGTTGACATGGGCGACGACTGTTCCCGTACAAGTTTTCTAATTCTCTTTCGAACGATGTTGAGTTTATTGAAGCAACGCACTACGTTTTCAGAAAACAACAGGACGATAGATACAGACATAGGTACAGTAAGCAGACGTTTGAGAAGTTATATAACTGGCCACTCATCCGGACTTAACCAAAATCCTTTTGCCCTATGAACTTAGGCCAAATAGGAATCATGCGCCAAGGAGACCCGTCCCCCCCCCCCTCACTCCCCCTCCCAACGCTACTAACCATAATTTTGATTGCATAACGATTCGCAGAAGTCTAAAATATGGAAGTAGCACACGTAAAAGTCTCAGTAAAAACGTGTTTTTGCGAGTAAAATCCGAATGAAGTTAGGTTTTCTTAACAAATCGAGTTTTCAGTTTTGTTTTAAAAACGACTTCTTATTTGTTTGACTGACTGTAAGCCGTTTGCGAATATTCAATTCACGTGAGAACGAACTATACTTGCTACATGTAGCTCAACATAAAATCATCGTTTTTCGACAATAGGCAAACGTTATTCGATTAATGAAATTAATTTTTGCCTTAGTCATTTATCTGCCAACGTGTAATGCTCGAACCTATTCGTGTAGGGTTCAAAAATAAAAATGGCGTGCTTCTAAAACCTCCCAGAAAAAGTCGTTTTGTACGTAAAAACAAAGCAAGACAAGATTATTTCAAACCGTTGAAACCTCTCTGAGACTGAGGCCCAATACAACGATGGACAGAATTTGAACCATCAATCTCACTCAAGTCAGGAGTTGTGTAAGGGTGACTGTTTTGCACGGAAAATTCGGACGGCACACATAAAAATGGTGCTATTAGCTGAGTGTTAATTCCAGGCAATTAAAATCTTTTGCAATAGGAAATAATCGATTATACTGTAACATAGATAAAGCAATCTAAATAAATGACCGCTGATCTGGATGAAACCAAAGACGTTTCGTCCCATGTTCCAAGACTACATAGTAACCGAGCGGAAAGCACCCTCCCGCCATCTCACCCCCTCCCCCCCCCCCCCCCAACACTGTCAGACCATCAGACCATGATTCTGATGGTTTCCTCTGCAGACACAATTGTTAAAGCGCTTCTTCGCCGTTACAAATAAGTTGCAGTTCTCTGTAGAACAGTCACCAGAGTGAATTTGTGGTTTCCGTGTACAGTTTTGTCACGAGGCCTGGTAGGGTGTATAAAGATCGCGAAGAGGCCCAGACGCCGGAGATGCTGCCTGTATTTTCTAAAACCCTGCTGTCTGCTGCTGACAGATTTGAAAGGAACCTCACTGTTGCTCACCGTTTTGGTATCAGGTCTAAAAGTTGACTTCCGAAACATGTGAAACACTGGAATGTAACAGCGGCCCAGTGTCGGACTGCATGGGAAGGAGAAGGCAGGCATACACATAGTCAGTGTTCCAGTTCATCACATTCAATAAGCATAAGGAGGGTGGCCGTATCTTCCACCAAGCGCATTGTAATCCCTACCCCTGCCACTCTACACCGCGCAACGGCCTTTGTCATACTACGCCATCGCTCAGAGTCCAGTAGCCTAGTCCACCGTTAACTTCACAGCACACTTCGCACGCTGACACTTGTTGATGTCCCAGCATTGAAATCGGCACCAATTTGCGGAACGGTTGGACTTTTGTAGCGTTCAACGATTCTCTTCGGTCGTCGTTGGTCCCGTTCTTGCCGGATCTTTTCCGGCCCCATCGATGTTGGAGATTTGATGTTTTACCGGATTCCTGATTTTCCCGGTACACTTGTGAAAAGTCGTACGAGAATATCCCCACTTCATCGCTACCTCGGAGATGCTGTGTCCCATCGCTCACGCTCCACTATAACAACACGTTCAGACTCACAGAAATCTTGATGACATGCCGTTACAGCAGCAGTGACCGATATAACAACTGCTCCTGACACTTGTTGTCTTACATAGGCGTATTCCGCCTGTTTCCACCTCATATTTATATAGACATTTCTAAAGAGATGCAGTGTCACACTACAGCGAACTTGAATACGCGTGCCTCTACCAGTTTCCTTGCCACCTCAATGTATAGTGAGTGGCGCCAGCTTGGACGTTAACTCCTACCCAGTGGCAGTATCAAGTGTATCAAGACCAGTTAGAGCAATTGTGTGCGAGCTAGCCTCAAGAGAGGATACTGTAACGTAGCAAGTTATTACGAGATGACATTCATTGCAGTAAGGCATGCAGCCGTCCAGTAATGTGGGTGCAGGATGGCTATGCTTTCTTTTATTTAATTATTTTTATTGATTTTTTTTTATTTTTTTTTTTGCTTTGCTCAAAGCACAGCTGACGCTGCCTGCCGTTAGAACTGCATAGCGTAACATTCAATTCGTACGAATATTCATACCCTCTACGAATCTAAATAATCCATACTAGTTATTATCCTATTTTGTTCAAATTTGATATTCCACCTTTTGTTGCTAATGGGATGATGTTGTCAAAATTTCTTATTTTTATTTATTACAGCTTTGGAGATAAAGAGAATTACCTAAAATTCCTAAAACCTGCTACTGTTTTTTTTAAACCAAGTTAACAACAATAACAGATTGACTTTCATCATCTTTTGAAGGCATTCCAAAGTTATCAGTGCATAAAAATCTATTAATTATAATTTTCTTTGTAGAAGTCTTGTCACTGTGCATTACGTAATACAAAAATCGATCAACATTGCTATTTGATTATATTTTGCCGTATGAGTGCGTGAGATTGATTGAGAGAGTGTATGTGGGACATATGTTAAAATTTAGTATTTCATTTTACGTAAAACCTTGTACAAACGAACCGTGGGAAAGTAATGTTGCACCCACGTATGCCGGTGTGTACTTGCTTTTGTATAAAAGTAGCCAGAATAGAGGTTAGAGACGGAATAAATTTATTTAGCTGTTTGAAGTCTATTTCGCACTTCGTTTATTTTGATTAAACAAAATACACGAAATTGAAGTTCTTCTGACATTGATTACTATCATATTAGTGACTGGTTAAGTGAAGGTCTGCCGCGAGAATGATCTGGAAGTAACGTTCTGATTGATCGTTTGGATCAACAGGCAATCACAATTAAGCTGTTACCGTGCCAAGAGAGGAGTGGGCATATTGGAGAGTACCTCGAGCGTAGTACCTCTGCTCTGTACGAAATATTTTGGCGAACACCTTTTACGGATACGACCACTGAAACTACCGAATGGTTAACTCGCGAATAATTGTATAATTGTATGTCTGTGGCTCGTAGAACGTGAAAATTAGTCCGGTCGGATTTACTAAAATTCTGGCTGCTGTTCGAATGAATATTTGTTATACAGACAGTGAATTCTAAATGATAACGTTTTACCATATTAAATACGGACTTCATAGCCATTTCATGTGTTTCAATATGAATAAAAAGCAGAGTTAACCTAATTTGAAACGCTTTTCAGCAAGTAGACTGAAGAACCCGAACGCCCGATTTTTTTAACCAAGAACTTTCAGGAACTGACTTTCAACAAAAGTTACGCGGCCTCATGAACTTTCAGGAAGTGACTTTCAACAAGAGTTACGCGGCCTCTGTATGGTAGGTATTAGGTGGTGGTTTCATCAACGCTGCTTTACACTGGCTAGCAAGTACGTCCTACCACAGAGTGAAGGGACATCGGCAAGAATACTATCGAAGTAGGTGGACTGAATGATAGTGTTAACAATAACCAACATAGACGACCGACCCCGCCCCGCCGTAAATACAACGGTATTATGACACCCTTTAGAACTGAATCACTGCATCCATCGAAGCAAGAGGTGTGCAACGTCATACTGACAAGTGGGCTTGTAATACCAAGTTCTTCGAAATTTTGACTCGATTTTTTGATTACTGAAATAGCGTTACATGTACTCTGAACTTGTGAAATAACATTTCGTTTCCTCAAAGTGGTTTGCTTTTCATGTCAAGCATTTTGTTTGGAAGAGGATTTCAGTAAAATCGCCCCGTATTCCATCTTCAGTTGACCTTTCCTGTTGTGTCGTCACTAAAGCATAAGAATTTATGACTGTAAGTCCAAATATGCCCACGTTAACATTCATGATGGTTCTTACACATTCTCTTTTAAGTCAATACTTAAAGTAAATTACATAGAAGGAGGGTGGAGAAGGTACTGTCCATATGTGGAATGCCTGTTCGCAGGTATTTCTAAAGGCAATGATTGTCATATAATTTACTTAAGAAGTGAATGGACGTTGTGAGTTTTGGTTTTTATTTCTTCATTAGGGTTTCCAAATTGCTCTTGGAGAGTTTCAACATTGCTTGGTATAACAGTTAACAAAAGTCAGGTTATGTTGTTCTATGTCTTAGATGAGTGCTAAGCAAACCAAATTTTACTGCTACTACGAACGTGTAATAAACTGCTTCACTTTGTGAGGGGTCCTGTTGTACGTGTAGCCCGATTTTGCAATATAATTCATGAAAAATAACCTGAAACGATTTTCATACGTATAAGAGATTGAATTTTTGACAGCATTGAACGAAGATGTTGCCTGAGTGGCAGAATCGATTGTAAGTAAGGGCACGCAGAGCGCAGGAGCAGTTGCCCTTGCACTGTGTTACAGTTACAATGTAAGGCTAGTGGCTAGCTGTGAGAATTTAATTGTTGGTCTGTGGACGCAGCATAACACAGTTTTTATAAAATAAAGTGATTAATGATACTGTAAATCAAAGGTAAAGCAACTGGAACAAATTTGTAAGATACCATGCTACTTCCAACCCATCAGAGCACATCAAGACAGAAATTGGGAGACTTTGGCAAATCTACTGTCACAAAAAGTATATTGATTGCAACAAGTACATTTTCGATTTTCAAGGCGTCATCAATTCCATACCAAAAGACTCTACCATGTTTTTGCCGTAACTTGTATTGAAAAACATAGATCCACGTAACAAAATTCTTGAAATTGTTTCTTTCCCTACAACAAGAAGATTACGCCACTACGAAATTATAGACATCAAACTAGGCAATATAAAGCGTGCAGCAAAGCGCCGCAAACGTCAACTAAAACAGGTGAGTAACCTCCAGAAATTTCGCATAGGACAAAAAGTGTTTGTACACACTCACTACCTATCCTACAGAGGAAGTAAATTTGAAATTTTATGTTCTGGACCTTTTAGGATACGTAATATTCCACATCCCAATGTAGTTAATATTGAAACTTTACGACGATAAAATCGCGAGGCAATCATTACATCAGCAACATTAAGTACTTTATAGAATAAGTTTTGATTTGGTTAGCTTCACGTACCTAAATAGAATTTTGAGGATCACAAACCTGAACCATTTATTTTCCGCCTTTCGGATTTTTATAAATTTTCTGCTGCTTGACAGGAAATACGATACTTGGCATTTGTCTTGCAGAATTCGTTATTTGCATTACAAGTATAGTTAGTTAGTTAGTTGCATGTTCCATTGATCAATCGCACGGTTCGGTAGCCGTTATGATGTGGAACGTGTCATGTGCACAAGAAATGCACATATGAAACAAAATATATGTATATGTTACCGTGAATGACTGAAATTGGAGAATGATGTCGACTTTCGCCTGTGAATGTCAACACATACCAAATACGTCGGTGAAAGATCGAATATTTCATTACATTGTTGTACATTCTGACCCTCTCCGGTGTGTTTCGACAATCTCAGATATGCTCTGGTGGAGATCCAAAACAGAAGAGTCAAAAAATAAGCGACTGGTTCTCTCCCGCCAAATCCTTTTTTCTGCTCGGAGTCAATCAGATTTGTCAGTATTATGCATGCTAACGAGCAACGTTATCTTAATTTTTTCCCCGATACCATAATTTGTACTAAATGGATACTGCAGTAAATCGTGATCTTTTTCATGAAAAGTTAAATGCATTAGTTGCGGGTAAACGAGATGACAATTGTTTTTATTTCTCTGAACGAAAGTATTCTAAAATACTTTCTGAAGTGATTTCTGCTAAAATTAAATGCAAAACACACCTTTGGATTACAGACGGTTAAAACGTTTTGATGTTTTAAAAATTAATGATGAAGAGACGTTAATTGTACCATTGAAACCAGAAGAAACGAACATACAGTAGTAAGTTACCAAGAAGAACTGTACAGTATACTATATGAAACTCACGTCAGAATAGGGCACGGAGGACGAACAAGTATGCTTAAAGAGTTACAAGGTAAATTCAAAAATATTACATATGAAGTTGTAATATTGTATTTAAATTTATGCAAACAGTGTCAAATGAAACACAGTGCACCTAAGAAAGGTATTGTTGTGAAGCCAGTGGTTAGTTCTGAATTAAACTCAAGATGTCAAGTTGATCTGATAGATCTGCAGTCAAACAGAGATGGCGAATATAAGTTCATAATGCTGTGTCAAGATCATTTAGCTATGTTTGTCCAGCTACGATCTTTGCAAACTATAAGAGCTGAAGAAGTAGCGCATCACGTTCTTTCAATATTTTTAACATTTGATGCACCAGCCATATTGCAATCAGATAATGGCGAAAAATTTAGTACTCAAGTCATATCCGAAATATACGCTATGTGGAAAGATGTCGTTTCAGTGGTCGCATCCGTAAAAGGTGTTCGCCAAAGTATTTCGTACAAAGCACGAAACATGCCTCGTGGAGTTGTTACTACGACCAGAATGTTCACACGCTCATATCTCTCAAAAACTATTTGACTTAGAAACACCAAACTTTCATTAAAATGTTCGTCACAGTCAAACACAAGGCTCAGTTGAAAGGGCCAGTCAGGATGTACAGAATATGCTAACTGCATGGATGAACGATAACGATACAAATAAATGGTCCGATGGTTTATACTTTGTTCAATTAGCCAAGAACACTACATACCACGAAAGAATACCCCAAAGTCCTTATGAAGCCATGATCAGCCTTAAAGCAAAAACAGGCATAGCACCGTCTATTTGGCTGGCGAACAAATCGCAATATTGAAACTGAACAACAACACGAAGAAATTGCCAATACTTCTGAAACCGAAGGATAGTTTGAAGAAACTGTTAATGCTTACAAAATAAATCCGAGCGGTGGTCAAACCGAAAGCCATATTTCAAAGAAAAATATTGAAGAGGACCAACAACCTACAACGTCTTCACATCAAATTCTGTCTGTAAAACACGATTTCTACAAAAAGGGCGGCCACGAAAGAAAATCTTCTACTGCAAGCAACAAAGATGTTACGAATCTCACAAAAACAACTTCCTCCTGCTCTAATTGGTGATAATGTACGAATACAAGTCCCTGATGTCGACTGTGGTCGTACAGATAGCCGAAATGTGTTAGCGGTTGTTGTTGGAATACAAGACTCCGACTTCTATAAACTGTGCAAATAAAAATGTTCCCCTCAGCCAGCTTTACACACGTAATCAGTTTGTAATTTGCAAAGAAAAGTTACTTTCCATCGATGAGATTTCTTTTCAAGAAACGTCGCTCAGAGAAGCAGCTGCAGATAATTCGAGAAGCGGGGTACAAGGCTATACACGCTGTCATTGTAAAAGGAAGTGTTCCACAAATAAATACAGTAGCAAAAGCAAGGGACTCTTGTGAAATTCATGTATCATAATAGTTTAAGTTGTTGCAATAGATAAGATTTGTATCAAATAAGTAAGTTCATTTTTATAAGTATTATTTTCTTTTCTCATGTAGAATGTACTGTGTATTTTAAATTCTTGGTCGGTGGCGAAAAAGTTATGTCAGCCATTTGACGTTTTATAGCGACTGAATTACGGAGAAGAAAATATAAATCTCCAACCTGTTCAACATTCACCATTAGTGCATGGTGAGTTTCAGCATTTACCGGTGTAAGTCAGAAATAAGGGTATTTGTCAAATATTTCAGACATACACTAAGCGGATATGTGCGACTACTGTGCTGAAGATTAACGTTTCCATTATTTACCCCATTCCCTTAACCAGTACGAAATGCATATACTATATTAACAGATTCATTTATTCCTATTCAAGAATTCATTTATGGTATCAAAGGATTTGTCAAGGAGATATGATGCCAATTTATTTTTGAAGCTATTACTGCTGTCTGTCAGACGTTTTATTTCATCTGGTAATTTGCGGAAAGTTTTTATAGCAGCATATGCCAAGGCATGTGGCAAGGATATGTTGAGTAAAGGATAGTGTAAGTCTTTCATTTTTCTGGTATTATAATCATGAATGTCACTGTTGTTTTTAAACTGGTCCATGTTGTTGAGAACAGATTTCATTAGTGAGTAAATGTACTGTGTGGCTGTAGTAAGAATTCCCAATCTTTTCAAAAGATGTCCACAAGATGTGCGACTATGAACCCCACTCATTATTCTAACCACTTTCTATTTAGCATTGAATACTTTATGTCTAAATGTTGAGTTACCCCAAAATATTATTCCGTATGACATCAGAGAGTGAAAGTATGCAAAGTATGTTAGCTTACTAATTTCTATATCCTCAAAATTCGCAATTTATACTTACTTTAGTTCTACATGCGAGTCCACATACCCGTAAAATACAATAGACTTTTACTTGACACACTTCCTATGCTTATACAAATCCTATTGGTAATCTGTTTACACGATTCCTTAATTATTCAGAATTTTATTAGGTAATGCTACTCCACTTTGCCATTATTGCACATCCTATATTAGTAGCAGTACTACTACTGACATTTACGGTGTTGCCTGATGAATTATTATTAAACATTTTCTTAGGTTGGTCACTGTATGTATTTTATAATGTTTCCGTGTTTCATTTATGCGAGTCTTGTATTCTATTTTGCTAAGTATTTCTTTTACTTGCTAATGTCTAGTTTACTTGATTTCTCCTATATAGATTTAAGAAATCAATTTACCCCACAACTCATGTCCATTGCATATACTCATCTATTTTGTATATTTTTCAGAACCATTATAACGAAGTATCATTGTATCCAAGCGAGCCATTATGCTCATAACTAGAAGCACTTGAAAGTGTTAAATGTTCCACCATTAAATGTGTGCAGGAAATGCATTACATAGAAAGCACAACATAAGCAATTTATATGGAGTAGTAAACACCATTGGCATTTCTCACACGGTTCCCTGGCAGGCTTTCATAAGCATTATCCTCTTGGTGCTCGGTAAATTAGGCGGATTGTCTATAAAGATTTACAATTATCGATAGTTTCTTCTCTACCTTTAGTGTTACTTATAAGAGTAGAGTATTTAATAAGTATTCATGTCCTGAGCTGTACGAATTCCTTGTGGAATAATGATGAAATGTGATGTTTAGTGTTCATGCCCTGTGCTGCACTCCAATAATGAGGATTATAGTTATTGGTAATATTTCTGAAAGGTATTCTGTTATGTTAAAATGTATTTGGTGTATGTTGCGTCTTTTCTAGAAAAATGTGTCTTACCTTACGCAACATGATTGAAGGTGTTTGTGGTAGACTGTCACAGAAGCTTTGCAACTAAAAAAAAATTCTCGTCAATCCTTATGAGACTGCATATGAGACTGCCTTGTTATGTTAGCTTGCATGACTGCCTCTTCTTTTTCAAGTTAATAGTCACATTTCCATGTTCTACTATTTCTGCAATTCGCCCACATCTTTGCATATTACCTCATGATTTACTGTTATATGTCAAATTTACCTATCACTGAGTTATATTGCATTTAGCACTCCTGTCTTTATGCTTGCATATTCCATAATCACATTATTCTTTGCTTTGGCAATAGTAATTCTTGAGTTAGGAAGAATAACGATTGACTGTTAACCATTTTCCTTACAGATAGTGCACTGCCTTATCAACCCTTCCCTGTTTTTGAAATGTGCATAGTGAGAGATATAGGTCATTTAATAGGCTGAAATTTGTGAAGCCTCAAGGCTTGAGTCTTTACTCACATGATACCATACAATCATACATTGATTCTGTTTGTCCAATATGTACTCATACAGGCCATGTAGAGACATACTCTGTATAACAGAGCTAAGTGTTCTTGTGAAATCCATATTGAGTTACATATTTTCATTATGAATCATGAATGGGTCCCTGAGTGCCATATAATGTTATAGGTAATGATATTTAGCTTACTTTCTCAGCTTTGATGTTTACATGTAAAACTAGCCTACCTTGAGCCACAAACATGTTTTATGTCAGATATTTGCTATTAAAATCAGCATTTACGTTTGTAGAAAGGCCACATGGGGCCCCAATCATTTTATTGCCATTAAGACCAGTATTTTTGTATGTTGCATGGCCACTTTCTATGTGATTGTCTTAAATATTACGATTTGCCTGTATTCCAAGTAGAAGGTCACCTGGAGCCATTCTGTTCTTGATCTTACCGTCAGGTTTTCTTAAATAATTATTCTACAATATTGCATAAACAAGGACACTGAGAGCCTACATTATAATATTCATGACTTTTATGAGGAGTTTGTGTAAGGATTTATGTCAGATGGCCATTGAGAGCCAGGTACTTGAAATTCAAAACACTACAATGTTAGGTAGCTACATATACATACTTTATAACGACCACCTGCAGCCAACCTATGACGTTCCATTAATATGTATACATTGTACAATGTCCACATGTAGCTATAACATGATTATTTCTTATAACATTCTTAAATATTTTGTCAGGATGTATAGTATAAAATGAACTTGAAGTCACCTCACTGCTTTTTTTTAAGGTGTCTGAACTTTCCTATATGCATTGTGATAGGTACACAGGCCATTGTAGGTCACTATGTAGATTTACCCATTACCAATGGTCTTGCCTTGCCTTGTTTGCTTATCTCTGTGTCTTGTTTATTTAGCAAATATGCGAGTAACAGTATACTCCCAGTCAGACTGATGCCACATTTCTTGAGAATTCTTATACTTACAGGCAGACTGTTGAGACACTTCTCATTGTATTATGTAGTACTGACATATCATAATGTGCAACACTACAGCTTCATCCAGTGCATGGTTCTATTAGGATATTGTATTTTTAGTATTATTTGTTCTCACATTTACCAGAAATTGGCCTGTTGCAACACGTAGTATAGGCTGATTTAGAATATAAAAAGATATTTTGCTACTTTCATTAGAATATGTTCCAGTACCTTACCTGTATTACTGCTTTCCACCTTCCATAATCCAATTTCCTCCCTCTGCTCGTGGCATTTCAGCTATTCTACATCTACATTTATACTCCGCAAGCCACCCAACGGTGTGTGGCGGAGGGCACTTTACGTACCACTGTCATTACCTCCCTTTCCTGTTCCAGTCGCGTATGGTTCGCGGGAAGAACGACTGTCTGAAAGCCTCCGTGCGCGCTCGAATCTCTCTAATTTTACATTCGTGATCTCCTCGGGAGGTATAAGTAGGGGGAAGCAATATATTCGACAATTCATCCAGAAACGCACCCTCTCGAAACCTGGTGAGCAATCTACACCGCGATGCAGAGCGCCTCTCTTGCAGAGTCTGCCACTTGAGTTTATTAAACATCTCCGTAACGCTATCACGGTTACCAAATAACCCTGTGACGAAACGCGCCGCTCTTCTTTGGATCTTCTCTATCTCCTCCGTCAAACCGATCTGGTACGGATCCCACACTGATGAGCTATACTCAAGTATACGTCGAACGAGTGTTTTGTAAGCCACCTCCTTTGTTGATGGACTACATTTTCTAAGCACTCTCCCAATGAATCTCAACCTGGTACACGCCTTACCAACAATTAATTTTATATGATCATTCCACTTCAAATCGTTCCGCACGCATACTCCCAGATATTTTACAGAAGTAACTGCTACCAGTGTTTGTTCCGCTATCATATAATCATACAATAAAGGATCCTTTTTTCTATGTATTCGCAATACATTACATTTGTCTGTGTTAAGGGTCAGTTGCCACTCCCTGCACCAAGTGCCTATCCGCTGCAGATCTTCCTGCATTTCGCTACAATTTTCTAATGCTGAAACTTCTCTGTATACTACAGCATCATCCGCGAAAAGCCGCATGGAACTTCCGACACTATCTACTAGGTCATTTATATATATTGTGAAAAGCAATGGTCCCATAACACTCCCCTGTGGCACGCCAGAGGTTACTTTAACGCCTGTAGACGTCTCTCCATTGATAACAACATGCTGTGTTCTGTTTGGTGGACTTTCCTCTATTGAGTGATTCCAGTTGCTTTTCTATTCCTTGGACACTTATTTCGATGTCAGCCATTTTTTCGTTTGTGCGAGGATTTAGAGAAGGACCTGCAGTGCGGTCTTCCGCTGTGAAACAGCTTTGGAAAAAGATGTTTAGTATTTCAGCTTTACGCGTGTCATCCTCTGTTTCAATGCCATCATCATCCCGGAGTGTCAGGATATGCTGTTTCGAGCCACTTACTGATTTAACGTAAGACCAGAACTTTCTAGGATTTTCAGTCAAGTCGGTACATAGAATTTTACTTTCGAAATCACTGAACGCTTCACGCATAGCCCTACTTACGCTAACTTTGACATCGTTTAGCTTCTGTTTGTCTGAGAGGTTTTGGCTGCGTTTAAACTTGTAGTGACGCTCTCTTTGTTTTCACAGTAGTTTCCTAACTTTGTTGTTGTACCACGGTGGGTTTTTCCCATCCCTCACAGTTTTACTCGGCACGTACCTGTCTAAAACGCATTTTACGATTGCCTTGAACTTTTTCCATAAACACTCAACATTGTCAGTGTCGCAACAGAAATTTTCATTTTGATCTGTTAGGTAGTCTGAAATCTGCCTTCTATTACTCTTGCTAAACAGATAAACCTTCCTCCCTTTTTTCTATATTCCTATTAACTTCCATATTCAGGGATGCTGCAACGGCCTTATAATCACTGATTCCCTGTTTTGCACTTAAAGAGTCGAATAGTTCGGGTCTGTTTGTTATCAGTAGGTCCAAGATGTTATCTTCACGAGTCCGTTCTCTGTGTAATTGCTCGAGTGCACTCAGTATAATGTCACTCGATGCTCTGTCCCTACAAGCCGTCCTAAACATCTGAGTGTCCCAGTCTATATCTGGTAAATTGAAATCTCCACCTAAGACTATAACATGCTGAGAAAATTTATGTGAAATGTATTCCAAATTTTCTCTCAGTTGTTCTGCCACTAATGCTGCTGAGTCGGGAGGTCGGTAAAAGGTGCCAATTATTAATCTAGCTCGGTTGTTGAGTGTAACCTCCACCCATAATAATTCACAGGAACGATCCACTTCTACTTCACTACAGGTAAAGCAACTACTAACAGCGACGAACACGTCACCACCGGTTGCATGCAATCTGTCCTTCCTAAACACCGTCTGTACCTTTGTAAAAATTTCGGCAGAATTTATCTCTGGCTTAAGCCAGCTTTCTGTACCTATAACGATTTCAGCTTCGGTGCTTTCTATCAGCGCTTGGGTTCCGGTACTTTACCAACGCAGCTTCGTCAGTTTACAATAACAATACCGATTGCTGTTTGGTCCGCGCATGTCCTGACTTTGCCCCGCACCCGTTGAGGCTGTTACTCTTACTGTACTTGCCCAAGGCCATCAGACCTAAAAAAACCGCCCAGCCCACGCCACACAACCCCTGCTACCCGTGCAGCCGCTTGTTGCGTGTGATGGACTCCTGTACTAACCAGCGGAACCCGAAACCCCACCACCCTATGGCTCAAGTCGAGGAATCTGCAGTCCACACGGTCGCAGAAACGTCTCAGCCTCTGATTCAGACTTTCCACTCGGCTCTGTACCAAAGGTCTGCAGTCAGTCCGGTCGACGATGCTGCAGATGGTGAACTCTTCTTTCATCCCGCTAGCGAGACTTGCAGTCTTCACCAAATCAGATAGCCGCCGTAAGCCAGAGAGGATTTCCTCCGATCCATAGCGACACACATCATTGGTGCCGACATGAGCGACCACCTGCAGATGGGTGCACCCTGTACCCTTCATGGCACCCGGAAGGGTCCTTTCCACATCTGGAATGACTCCCCCCGGTATGCACACGGAGTGCACATTGGTTTTCTTCCCCTCTCTTGCTGCCATTTCCGTAAGGGGCCCCACTACGCGCCTGACGTTGGAGCTCCCAACTACCAGTAAGCCCACTCTCTGCGACCGCCCGGATCTTGCAGACTGATGGGCAACCTCTGTAACAGAACAAGCAGCCATGTCAGGCCGAAGATCAGTATCAGCCTGAGACAGAGCCTGAAACCGGTTCGTCAGACAAACTGGCGAGGCCTTCCGTTCAGCCCTCCAGAATGTCTTTCGTCTCCTGCCACACCTTGAGACGACCTCCCACTCTACCACAGGTGAGGGATCAGCCTCAATGCGGGCAGTATCCCAGGCAACCACAGTCGTTGCCCGATCGGGGGATGCGAGGGACGAGCTGGCCGTCCCCGACAAACCCACATCCGGACCCCCTCAGTGATGCCCATTGGCAGCAGCCTTAAGCTGTGTGACCGAAGCCAACACTACCTGAAACTGGGAGCGAAGGGATGCCAACTCAGCCTGAATCCAAACACAGCAGTTGCAGTCCCTATCCATGCTAAAAAACTGTTTTGCAAAGACCGTCTGAACTAATCACAGAGAGCGCAAACAAATCGACAAAATTTAAACGGTTATTAAAATACAAGATTGACTAGTAAATGCAGTAATGCTGCTACTTGCGCACCGCTGACACACTGCTCGGCGGCGGAAGGAGACTACGCGATTTTACACTATACAGGTACTAAAACGCGATGCTACAACTCTCAAATACTATAATACGCCCGAAATTTATGAAATAAACAATGCAAGTACCAAAAACACGCAAAGAAATTTAGAATTAAACTATGTAACAAATGAGTGAGCTAGGAGTATACGACTTGCTGCTGCAGCTGCTTATCCAACGGCGGCAGGGAGCACACTAACTGTGACCAACCGACACTGGCCGTTCAAAACAAAAACAGAAGACAAACGACTACGCGAATTTACACTATTCAGGTACTAAAACGCGATGCCACAACTCTCAAATACTATAATACGTCCGAAATTTATGAATTAAACAATGCAAGTACCAAAAACACGCAAAGAAATTATGAATTAAACTATGTAACAAATGAGTGAGCTTGGAGTACACGACTTGCTGCTGCAGCTGCTTATCCAACGGCGGCAGGGAGTATTCAATCTGCAAATGTCGCTATGGTCAATATGGATCGATGAAGAATCTTCAATTTCTATTGTAGTGAAGATCATTATCATCACAATACTGAATTACTGAAACCAACCAGCTTTTGGGTGATGGTAAAAATTGTGCCAGGTGCCAACCCTACCTTTGTACTGGCATGAGACTGGTGGCTTCCCTTGGAAGCTAGGCCAGCCTACTACAGCTAATGCTCAGATGCGAGACAGCAAAGTATTGGACTTTATAATGCAACCTCGTCTAAATGGTTATACATTTCAGTCATCCATCAGCCATTCCTTAATCATTTTCTCATAATTTTCTTGACAACTAGTGATATACTATGTCACAATTATTATGCATCTTCTAGCAACATTAATGTAGACCTTTTTGTATATGACGTTACCAGACTTTAAATTTACTACTTATGTACCAGAGCACCATTTTCAACAAGAGCTCAATAATATGTACGGTCTTTAGGATTATATTGTAATGATTATGTAATACCAATTATTCATATTCTAAGAACTGATATGAAAATTTGTACTACGTTTGGTGCCCAGCACACATCAAAACGGAGTGGCCATTTCAACAAACCCCACTTATATGTGGTGCCTGATTTTGTAATATAATTCATCGAAAATAACCTGAAACAATTGTCATATGTAGAAGAGATAGTATTTTTGACACCATTGAACAAAGATGTTGCCTGAGTGGCAAAATCGATTGCAAATTGGGACACGGAGAGTGCAGTAGCAGTTGCTGTTGCACTCTGTTGTAGGTAGGAGGTAAGGCTTAAAGCTAGTGGCTAGCTGTGAGATATTAGTTGTTGGTTTATGGCTGCAGCATGATACAACTATTTATAAAATGAAGTGATGAATGATAATGAAACTCAAAGGTAAAGCAACTGGAACAAATTTGTAAGGTAAAGAAAGTCTGCATGTTTAGTTTTAAGTATGGAGCAACGCAGTGTGGATTTCGCTAATTTTTACAGTGCTATCCCTTTTATGTAGGAACTAAGAATTTTCCATCAGGTTTAATGTATAGGTTGATTAGGTATACCCGATTTGTGATATTTTTTGTGTTTTGTAATCCTGATACAAAGAAGTTATATTTTGGAGTCTATTATGTCAAACGATGTAAGACTTTTTGTCATGTAACAATCCAAGTGTTTTTAATTATGACAGTAAGTGTGAACTGTAGAAAAGTTGAGAAGTTCACTGGTTTAGAAGTCAATGTAAAATATTTCATATCTGTTTCTGTGAAGGAAAAACTTTATTTTTAATAAAATTTTCAAATTGAAGCATTTGGTCTTAGGATATCCCTTTATCAGTACCTCATTCTCTGCCACGTCGTGTTTATTTTAACCCAATGCCAGTCTTTTAAAGAAATCATTTTGTAATCACAGTCAAAAAAATATTAATTTACTTGAATCAGAATTTATTGATTTATGTAACAGCTTAAATGCGGGCAGCATAGCACAGTGCGGAGCCAATCTCCAGTATTTTCATTGAACATTTGCAAGGTTATTCATTTATTATCAGCCAGTCTACTGATATTTGTATGAAGCAAGTTTATGGTCGACATTGTACTTGTCTGTGCCAAGAGCGAATATTAGTATGCCTACTGTGGAGAGAACAGAATACCAAGATGACATCCGATGTGATTGTACAGCTAAGGAAAATTTATTTCATCGTTTATTTGCATAGATAATTTTATCAATTTATTGCACAGGGCCCTAGAACTCCGTGCTGACGAGACTGGGTAAATGTCAGAGATCGATTTCATTATAAAAACTCCGTATTGGTTGCGCAGATTAAGTCATTTGCTCAACAACACATCACACAGTAAATTTGCGCAGGACAAACATTACGTATTGCATATTCATTGGCAAACGAAAACACAAATCTTTTATAAAGAACGTTACAATTATAATCCATGGTGGAATTTCTCTAGGTTGTTACGTACAGAAATGTTTCTCAAAACTGACACTAAACACCCCATTTTATTAAAAATATTGAGGTGAAGTAAGTTACCCTCTCTATAGATAACCATCTCGGAGAAACGAAGGGTAATTTTCTGGCCTCTACTGTAAAGTAATAACTTGTCGTGTACCACGGAGGTGCTCTGTATGCTCTGTACTTCATCTACCAAGTCTTTAAGAAGTCCAAAGAAAAGCTCACCGTTGCCAATCCGTTGCGAGGTTCGTCGTGCACCAGTTACTGCCTTTTCGTGGCATGAGCATTCTTACATTCCCTCGGGAGCTGCTTAGTGTTCACCATCCGCAAGACGTACAAGAGTTCGGAAGCACGCCGACAACTGCGATGGTTAAGAGTGTGCGATATACAGGCGCTGCAAATTAACGTTTCACGAGGCAGCTTTCATTGCCCGACCCGTGTTATTGTCATCGTATTCCTGACCCAGGGCTAGCTTCTTTCAGCACAGTGATTCATGTTACTGGCGGACCTTACATGCAATAACGTTTCGTGTTAATTCATTTCTAAGCTCTCCCTCTGTAGGTACTGGTCTGATTCTTTGCGTAAACCTCTGTATTCTTGTCCTTCAGCGAGTCCATTGCTCGCCCAGCGTTTGAATCACTCTGTGTGGTAGTTTAGGATAGTTGTTACGGGTCTACCTCTTCTCTACCTTCCCACTTCTAAATGGAAGCAATGTAAGATTGTAGCGACTTCTGAGTTATTTACTAGGCGGCGAAACACCCGCTGTAAGGAACGAAGTCCGACGCCTGGGACATATCAACACAGGAATGAATGACTTGCTATGGGACAAAGGTAGTTGATAGACCTCCGAAGGCAATTTCTTCCGCCTTTCGGCAATTTTATTAATTAATAGGTGAAGCAACAGCGGTCCTATCCACAGCTACAGCTATTCACGAAGAAAGGCGACATACTACGATAATTGAGCTTGATCATTATGTAAATACTTTTGCAAAAATTTTTGATGAGCTACTTTCAGAAGATACAAGAAAAGATAACATGAAACAATATCTTTAACACACAATAGCTAGCTGGGATTTCCAGTGGACGCAAGTACCTCTTTTATTAAGCTTTTATTAAGCTTAGGTGATCGATATTTTGCATGAAAAGTTCTGGATATTTATGAATATCCAGTATGTATTAAAATTGTTCCAGCAGCGTCTACATTTTGTTTGGTATCAAGCAAACGAGCAGCAATGGCTGATTTGTGATGTTGTTGAAATTTATAAGCTGCGTGGCTTTCATTACCCATAATACTACTGTACCTAATACTTTGACCTATTTCTATCACATGCAAAGACTTTAGCATTGGTGCGACATCCTCCATTTACCACCCTGGTCTTACTGTTCACTACGAATTCTTCTACTGTATCGAAAGCTGTCTCTCTCCCATAGACATTGTTAAACTGTATAAAGACGAAAACTTTGGTAGGTACGCAGTTTCTTAGCGTCGTCTTTAAATCCTAAACCCCTCCTGCGTACTATAAAACATTCACTGATCCCACCCACCTAATCGCCAGACTGGTTGACAAGAGAGCTCTATACAGGATATCGTCTGTCTTAAGAGACACCAGGTGTGCCACATAATACAGGGCGAAATCGAAAGCCGTTGACAAAGTTTCTCAGCTTTTTCTGTAATATTTTTTTGGATATTTTGTTATGAAGGACTGGTGGTCCCCTGTACCTGATTATACTCGTAGAGTAATTGCATTCATTCTGATTTCTTTTCGCGTCTATCTTACACTACATATGTTTGCAGAACAGTGAAAGTGCCGACTGGGCGTGTGGGGTTTTGGATTTCAAATACACTCTTTCTGCCGTTGACAACAGTAATGCCCGCTAAACTCTTCACCCACAAGCTTGCATTCGGTACTCCTCCGTTTTCTGTTAATGGTAGTTCAACGTTAACACTGAGACGCAGCAGTACGGCTATCCGTGCTGAAGAAGAGATGGCCGATATACAAGACCTGTACTGGTTCACTGAATACAGTGGGAGAACGGCACTGCGACGCTGTCTAAATTGCTCCTCAGCGATGGTAAAGATATCCCCTAGCTTTTTGTTGCGCGTTTGTTCCATTACCTTTCCTTTTGTGATATACGTTTTCGTGACTGTATGTTACAGGCTTTCGCAGCTGGAATCCTTTTGGAAAAAGTATGTTTTTACGTGGGTGCTTCGCCCTATTCTGTTTGCTTCTCTACAGCTAACGTAAAAGAAAAGCATATTACCCACCTTTGTGAGTGGACGCAACTCCATCATAGCATGTCTCATCGACTGTGGACAGAAATTTGTAAATAAAGTTCTTCAGACGATACAATCAGAAACGAGCTTGCCGGTGTATACATCCGCAATGCAATTATAGAGGCCGACAGCATTTCATTCCGGCCATCTCTTCTTCAGTGTACATGCCCATACCGCTGTTATCATTGAACTAATACTGCAAGAAAACAAATCTTTGACAGAACACAGAAGTACTAAAAGCAAGTTCCAAAAGAGCTGTGTAGTGGCTGTGCTTTTCTACGTCCTCGATCCATTTCAGGAAAGCTGGGCGTCGTTGTCACCATGTATTATCGTACTGAGATTAGAGTAGGAAAGTAATAACACTCATCTCAGCAGTGCTCGCTTTCTTCATCACAGTTCAAATATTTCAGGACTTACAGGAAATACTGCTGAAGGTCAACACAAGTCGTTAAATGTCATTTGCCAGTCGTGTTACTAAAGATTGCATCAGATGCCGGAGATTTATCGTTTATGCCGGCCGGGGACACCGAGCGGTTCTAGGCGCTACAGTCTGGAGCCGCGCGACCGCTACGGTCGCAGGTTCGATTCCTGCCTCGGGCATGAATGTGTGTGATGTCCTTAGGTTAGTTAGGTTTAAGTAGTTCTAGGGGACTGATGACCTCAGAAGTTAAGTCCCATAGTGCTCAGAGCCATGTTTTTTATCGTTTAACACTGCTGTTCCGTTCGTGTCTATATGGCTCGAAACGGTATAAATACGGTTTCTCATTATTTACGTATCAAAATAACTTAAGAAATTCGTTGGCTTTGTCTGAAAATATTAGGGCAGCATATGGTTAAAAAAGTTTTCAAATATTTTAAGTCATCTGGTCATATACCATAACAGCTGCATACGTAATGTTCGGGTCAATGGTACCCGACCTTAACATGATTACTCTAAAGTCAAATACTTTCTGGTTGTCATAGTAGTAATGTCTTTCATTGTTCATACATACTCTATACATTCAACAAGTCTACACAGACGCTGCGTTTATAACAGTGGACTTATCATTACGACCTCTCACCTGTTTGAATTATCCATTGTCTTTGCTCAGTTTGTCTTCTGTACTGTTTGAGATCAGTCTGAATTTTGACATCATGGTGGTTCCATAATTGACGGACGATGAGCTGGAAGAATTAGTAAATAGCTCAACAGACGAAGGATCATTTTCCGAGTTCAAGGTCATGTCAGTTATGCATCTGAAAGTGAGTGTTCTGATGACTGACGACTGTCCACAGTCTCTTCAAAGTACTGTACAGATATCTGTTTCTAAAAACGGGAGCATACAACGACAGTTGCGACCACCAGCAGAACACAGCGGCCTACCTGCTTCGGACGTCAAGAGGAGTACCCCGGGAGTTACCAGGTATGCAAGCAGCAGTGTAAGTGATAAAAAAAAGTTCATTCAAAGTATTATTTTATACAGCGCCTCACAATGAGTTAACAGAGATGACAAATATTAAGAGGCAATGAGTTTATGCTAAACAATGGTCAAACATTGATGATTCTCTTTTTCAAGCATACTTAGGACTCCTGTTCCTTGCGGGTGAATATCGCTCATATGGGGAATCTACAAAAAGTTTGTGGAATAAAGATACTAAGAGGAACATATTTCGAGCAACCATATTCCTAGAAATTTCATGTAAAACATTGCACGCTTTGCGATTTGATAAAATATCCACAAGACAGTAAAGACGACATATAGCTAAACTCGCCACCACTTGCAGTATCCTGGAGAAGTGGACAGAAGTCCCTCCTAAACTGTATAATCTAGGGGAAAATGTGCGTCGACGAGCAGCTGGTAACATTCAGATGCCGCTGGCCATTCAAGCAATACATCCCTAGCAAACCGCCACAATATGGTATCAAAATATAATTTTTGTTATAGTTTCTCACATTTTCCGCAGCCATCAGAATCATCTCATTTTTTGGGTCTGTGGAACGAAAACTGAAACTAATCGAATCTATCTAATGTAATCTGTGTGATAGCGTCATTAATACTAAAAGCACAAATTTATATAGGAAAGGAGAGTGGAGCGGCACCAATAAAAACATCATAGAGGGTCCGATGACTTCACAGTTTGCCCACCTTCCACAAATCAACCAACCAACCAAAATTAGGGAATGAGAATAGTTTTCGATCTAACCTCTAATTGCTAGTTCATAATGTAGCGTGTGATAATTTTTTTACATCATACAATTTGGGGCAGCTGCTCCTGAAAATAAAACTCACAATATAAAGAACCATAAACAAAAAAAAAGAAAAATCAGAACCTCCGCAAAACATGACAAACATGGAGGTTCGTAAATATTCATTTTACTTCACAAATGACACTACGATGGTCAGTTACATTCCTAAGACACATAAGATTGTTTTACTAAGGAGCACTCACCATGACAGTGGGGAGATAAGCGACAGGGCTGATAACAAGTCAAAAATGATTTTAGATTATAATTCAGCCAAAGGGGCTGTAGACAAACTCGATCAGCTAAAAGGTACATATACATGCAAACGAAAAATCAGTAGAGGGTCCATGGTAGATTAAAACAATATTCTTGATGTTGCTGCATATAATGCATAAGGCCTGTGGACTCCGATTGATCCTAACTGGAAAGCAGGAAAATTAACTAGAAGGAGAATATATTCGGAGGAACTTGGAATGTCACTTTTTGTAGAGCACATTGCATCAAGGAAGCATTTTCCAAGAACAGAAGATTCTTTGAGAATGTTGCCGCGCGGCGTAGCCGCGTGGTCCGGGACGCCTTGAGACGGTTCGCGCAGCTTGGCCTGTCGGGCATGTGTGTGTGTGTGTGTGTGTGTGTGTGTGTGTGTGTGTGTTATCATTAGCGTAAGGAGTAAGTGTGGCTATATCAGTAACAACAAGAAACTCCACCAGATGTGCATGAAGTTCTGTCCTTCAGTCAATGGCAATAAAAGAAACTTGTTGTGTGGAAAGTGCAATAAACATGTATGCAAAACGCACGTCACCTACTTGTATCCAAATTGCGGTGAGTAAAAAGGATAGAAAGTGATATGGACAGATGGACACACGATTATTGAGAATGACATTTGATGGAAATATTTGAAGTTCCTAATATATCCTGCATGTATATTACAACAATACATTTTAGTGAAGTTCTGAGTATTACTATTACTATTATTACTATCGTTATGATCATTAACAGCGTACTGTAATATAACAACAATGTCCATGGCTTATGACTCTACGAAAAATACTTGCGAGTGGATGTTTTTCCAGCATTTTGATACGTCGGGTCATACTGACCCGGACTCTACATTTGTATTGCAAAAGTGAACAAAACAGCCAAGTTAAACTACACTGCGGAGTACAACGAAAGGTCACTCACTTGTAGCACCGTAACTGTCGCTCATTTCGAGGCTGATGCTTGAAATTTTGTCTCAAAGGTCCGAACATTCTTTCTCCTATGTGGTGCAAAAGCGTATTTCCCTGCGACCTCGCACTTGGGTTTAGAAACGCTTCAGACAACGAGTTGTCGACGCAAGTGAGAGGTAGGCCGGAGCTCGAAAGTTCATGCGAATTGTAAGGTAGGTTAACGGTGTCAAACTGACGCCAAGTTGCGCTATATTTCTGTGCAACGCCTTCGTGGACGTGTCACTCGGTAGGTAGGTCGTCAGACATCCTTTTATACACATTTCACCCATTCGTCTGACGCCTCTGCAATGCGGTTCACAACTGTTAACCCAAGCATTGAAACTATTCTTTTTCCTTGGAGGTGGGCCTAAAAAAACCTATCATACCCTCCGACACTCAGAATCGATAAGAAACGGCCTCAGGAGGTGGCATAAAGAGCTTCCCTCCGTAGTCAAAAATGACAGCTCGCTGTGCGATGAGCGACCAGCCGACTTTCTTGTCAACGTAAGACACTGTTGACACTCCTCGGACAGCTTAACCCATCTCTAAGGATATCATTGGCTGTGATCCGCCGCTTGTGGTTTGACACTACGATCTTTGCTCTGGTATACAGGTTAAGTATAAAGGGCTGTTCAAAACCATTCGACAAAATGTGATGAGATCCGAAGCGGCAGAGGATTTTTATGCTGTTTCTACGCTCATATTTCACGCTCTCTTTTCACGTGAACTTGAGGGTGGGAGGCGCGAGGGTGGAGTGTGAAACAACGACACTGGTGCGAATAAAACAGCACAGGGATCCAGGGTCCGTCTAAGAACCCCATTCAGTTTCATCCATGATGCTACCTGTGTGCACTTGTTGAATACGTTGAAATTGTACCTACACAGACACCATTTCACCTGCTCTAACGCCTGAGGTTAGACAATCCCTCTGACACCCCCTAGACTACGCATGCTCACAAGCAGGCGCTAGAGCATCATTGGAGCGCCACTCAGCTGAATGGGTATGGCAGTCTCTGTACGGATACAGTGTTACAGTGCTTGCAAAATGTGCGTGAGTGACGTTGCTAACATTGCCGAACTTGGGGGATTTACATCTAAATCATCGCGATCACTCTGCCAATTGTAATTAGTTGCTTGGCCGAGAGTTCATCAAACCATCTTCAAGCTACTTCTCTACCTATTCCACTCTTGAACATAAATCTTTCTGTACGATTCAGTACGATTATCATTTTTCCACATGTAGGTAGATGCCAACGAAATATTTTCGCAATAGGAGGAGAACTTTCGTGTTTTAAATCTCGCTACAAGGACTTCCCATAACGAAATACATCTTTGTGTTACTGATTGCCACCCCAACTCATCTGTCACGTCTGTAACACCCTCTTCAATGTTTCGCCACAATAAAAATTTAACGAGTGGCTGTTCTTTGATTTTTACCAATGTCCTGTGCCAGCCCCATCTCATGCAGACCGCACATCACGCTGCACAGTTCTGGAAGAAGGGGGACAAGCGTGGTGTAAGTAGTGTCTTTACCTGTTCCACTTTCTAAGTGTTCTGCCAATAAATCATAGTCTTTAGTTTGCTTTCCTAAAAACAATACATACACTACTGGCCATTAAAATTGCTACACCAAGAAGAAATACAAATATAAACGGGTATTCATTGGACAAATATATTATACCAGAACTAACATGTGATTGTTATTTCACGCAGTTTGAGTGCTTAGATCATGAGAAATCAGTACCCAGAACAACCACCTCTGGCCGTAATAACGGCCTTGATACGCCTGGGCATTCAGTCAAAGAGAGCTTGGATGGCGTGTACAGGTGCAGCTGCCTATGCAGCTTCCACACGATATCACAGTTCATCAAGAGTAGTGACTGGCGTATTGTGACGAGCCAGTTGCTCGGCTCCCATTGACCAGATGTTTTCAATTGGTGAGACATCTGGAGAATGTGCTGCCCAGGGTAGCGGTCGAACATATTCTGTATCCAGAGAGGCCGGTACAGGACCTGCAACATGCGGTCGTGCATTATCCTGCTGAAATGAAGGGTTTCGCAGGGATCGAATGAGGGGTAGAGCCACGGGTCGTAACGCATCTGAAATTTAACGTCCTTTGTTCGAAGTGCCATCAATGCGAACAAGAGGTAATCGAGACGTGTAACCAACGGCACCACATACAATCACGCCAGGTTACACGCCAATATAGCGATGACGAGTACACGCTTCCAATGTGCGTTCGCCGCGATGTCGCCAAACACGTATGCGACCATCATGATGCTGTAAACAGAACCTGGATTTATCCGAAAAAATGACGTTTAGCCAATCGTGCACCCCGGTTCGTCGTTGAGTATACCATCGCAGGTGCTCCTGTCTGTGATGCAGCGTCAAAGATAACCGCATCCATGGTCCCCGAGGCGATAGTCCATGCTGCTGCAAACGTCGTCAAAGTGTTCGTGCAGATGGTTGTTGTCTTGAAAACGTCACCATCTGTTGACTCAGCGATCTAGACGTGGCTGCACGATCCGTTACAGCCATGTGGATAAGATGCCTATCATCTCGACTGCTAGTGATAAGAGGACGTTGGGATCCAGCACGGCGTTCCGTATTACCCACCTGAACCCACTGATTCCATATTCTGCTAACAGTATTTGGATCTCGACCAGCGCCAGCAGCAATGTCGCGATCGATACACCGCAATCGCGATAGGCTACAATCCGACCTTCATCAAAGTCGGAAACGTGATGTTACGCATATCTCCTCTTTACCCGAGGCATCACAACAACGTTTCACCAGGCAACGCGGGTCAACTACTGTTTGTGTATGAGAAAGCGGTTGGAAACTGTCCTGATGTCAACACGTTGTAGGTGTCTCCACCGGCGCCAACCTTGTGTGAATGCTCTGAAAAGCTAATCATTTGCATATCACAGCATCTTCTTCCTGTCGGTTAAATTTCGCGTCTGTAGATGTCATCTTCGTAGTGTAGCAAGTTTGATGGCCAATAGTGTATGTTGTCATTCCAACTTAAGTTATTGACAAATATAATTCCTAAGTAGTTAGTTGCATTTAGTAGTTAGTTGTGATTTATCACGTAATCGAAATTTAAGACTTCTTTTAGTACTCATGTGGATGACTTCACAATTTTCGATATTTAGAATCAATGGCCACCCTTCGAGCTATACTGATATCTTGTCTGAATCATTTTGAAATTGGTTGTTGTCGACTAATAATGGCGGTAAATGAGAGCATCATCTGCAAACGATCTAATAGGATGTTCAGATCTTCTCCTCTGTCGTTTATGGTCAAGAACAGCAGAGGGCCTTTTACAGTTCCTTGTGGGACGTAAAGTATTGCTTATGCTCCACTCGATGACTCTCCGCAATTCACTACAAACTGTCCTATCTGATAGAAACTCACGAATACAGTCGCACAACTGTGACGATACTCTATAGTAAAGGAATAATAGTAGAAGAAGAAGAAGAAACGTATGCCGTTTTATTACGCATGTGTCACTGTAGCACTCCATGCCCCTCCCCCACGACCATGCCACACGAAGGCGCTAAACAGGAGACCTGATGAAGTGGAAACGCCAGTTTTCTGCTTCGTATCACCTTCAAATTTAGTTCAGTGGTTTCGACCGTTCCGTGTTAGTTACACCCCGTATACCAGAGAAAAAACTGCGTTGTGATGCACTCCAAAAGCCTCGATCTTCCTAAGACTTTTTTTTTTAAAAGAAAGAATAACTTCTATCTATCCGTGTAGTTAGCAGCGTCGAACGTTCCAAGAGCATCATCCGGTTGATCGCTACACTGCGAAATGTCATTTTCGACGGCGAAATGTGGGGGAATCAATGCCTGAATGGCAGGAGTGGTTTCACTGACGCCATTAATGCCTACATCTGATGTATTTTCGTGCCTATTCAGAGCAGTGGTGTATTTGGATTGTTGTCCTCGGTCAGCCATGGGAAACCCGCATGATTTCCACGTTGAGCGTAGCGTTCTGAACTCCATTACGGACTGATGACCATAGATGTTAAGTCCCATAGTGCTCAGGGCCATTTGAACCATTTGAACATTACGGTGGCGTCAGAAGAATGGGTCAAAGGGTGGTAAGAGAGGATGTGACGAACATCCGATCGTGTGATACGTCCACGTCTGACTTCTGACTCATTCTTCGGAAGTTTCGACGCCTTGCAGTCTGAAGAATCGCTGAGCCCGAAGATGACATCGCAGGGAGCCACAAGTATTTATCATTAGAGAGGAAGTGTGTACAAACCTTTAAGCCAAAGGTCACACTTTAATTCAGTTGTGCAGTGTATTTCCTCAGATAAAAGAGAACGCCAGAGCTCGTGTTCATTCTGGACAAATTATTTTTAACCAGTTATTAATGTTTATAATTGAATCAATACATGCCACAGTCACTTCTCACAATTCACTGAGGGATCGATTCAGCCTTGATACAAGTGCTAACTCATTTGTGATAGAAGAGTCGTTTTTAGATTCAGGTGGTCAAATGAAACCATGTTTAACTTGCAGCATCTTTACTGATTACAGAAAGCTTAAACCTACCACAGAAAGAACGATGTACTCCTAAAGTTTAGTCATAGCGATAATTTATCTCGTTGGGACCAATCATACACCTCTTAAGATTCGTGTAACGAATTTTTAACTTTATTCCACAGGTTAATGACCGTGCAAACTAGCGTGGTTAAATCGTTGTACTGGGTGGTCATATTTAAGTTGGTGGTATTCTGAGTGCCGCAGTGCGGGTGTGTTTGCAGGAAAAGGGGACAAACGATGATTCACTCGACAACAGTGATTCTGGGATGTTTACTTTGATGTAGTCGTAAGTTACAATTCATGTTCAAGATGGACTCCCAGCTCAGCAACACGCTGCAGCGTAACACGGCGTGGTCGACCGTTGCTCGTAAAATATTCGATGTAATCTGAGCCGTATGTCATCGTCTGCTGTCCTTCAGATTACTAAGAGTTCCGAAATATGCCTGATAGACATGATCATTGTGATATTCTCACAAACACAAGTCCCACGTATATACGTCGGGTGATACGGAAGGCCACATATCTTGAAATTTCGGTCGTTTCAGAAGGTTTCTCCAGGCAAATCATTCAAATGGCAAGCGATAGGTGGCTTCCCTGAGCTTGGGATCAAAATAGTAGTAGCTTGAGGGCAGTCAACGGCGATGTTATCAGTGATGAAAGTAGTGGTGTGGAATTACCTGATGCACAATAATGTCCTTGTAACGCGTAAATGACAGTGACGCCAAATAGAACCCTTAGGGTTCACTTCCTCGAAGAAAAACGGTCTGAGAAGGCGGACCTTGTGAGAACACACCACAGTCACATAACCTGAGAACAGTGGGTGTTCTGCACAACAAGTGGCGGAATGTAACCCCACATGCGACAGTTTTCTGTTTTCATGGCACCGTGCAGAGTAAAATGTGTTTCTTCCGTCTCAAGAATATTCAACTGCCACCATATCCATGCATGCCAGAAAACGAAGGAAAATCACGGTATTATAGGCAGTCTTGAGTCTTTATTGGGTGTACATTTTGAATCTTGTAGAGGTACCTGTCTAAAACGCAAGTGTTAACTAGGTGCAGATGGTTCCCCTCAGCAGCTTGCGCACTGGCTGCAGAACCAGAAGAATGTGCACGTCGGCTAAAGCTACAGCAACTTCATCAACTTCATCAATCATCTATCATGAGAATAGGCCGCCTCCCTCTCCCTGCTGCACACCTAACGCTACTGTTTCTTCAAATTTCTTAAGAAAATTCTTTAGCCCATTTATTGTCCGCAGCTCTTGGTCTCGCGGTAGCGTTCTCGCTTCCCGAGCACGGGGTCTTGGGTTCGATTCCCGCCGGGGTCAGGGATTTTCACCAGATCCGAGAAGACTGGATGTTACCGTGTCGTCTTCATCATCATCATTCATCTCGATTACGGTTGGAGGAAGGCCACGGCAAACCACCTCCGTTAGGACCTTGCGTAGTACGGCAGTGCGGGTATCCCGCATCGTTCCCCTACGCTCTGTCAAGAATCATGGTCTTACAGAACGACTTTGCGAGCACTGCATTGCCTCTCTTCTCAATAGTCATTCCATTTCGTACGGACACCTTCAACCTTCTTAAATTTTTGCACCAACACTCCCATCACAAAAGAAACCAACAACCGCTGCCAAGTTGCAAACAGCTTACTGAAGTCACGTACCGATTGCTCAGAACGCCAAGTTTTCTCCGCGTCAGAAGTGGAACTACTAATTTTTCCAGCGTATTTCGCAATCTTAAAGAACTTACCTACGAAGTTTCGGCACCCTGCAGTGTATACAACTCACACGCAACGTTCAGGACACCGTCAGTTTAAATTTCCTTTACTTCACGACTATGGTCACAAATTTTTGCCATCAGACCACCGGTTTTGGTCTATAATAAGTACGTTCAGATCTGCAGCAAAATATGGGAAAAGCACAAATACACTAGCAGACTGTCTACAGCTTAAAACAGTAAAATGAACTGTAATGAAATTTAGTACTGACATACATGTGCATTTCTGAGCTTTAAGTAGGAAGAGTTATACCTGTTTTATAAATTTATGTCCCACTATACTGGAGCTATAGTGGCATCGTCAAATGCCTAACATATAATCGGCACCAACATCGTAAAATATATGTAAATAACAGAATATACAAGAGTCATCTTGTCAGCAGCACTACTGTTCAAAACAAACTGCCGTACAGTAGTCACAGAATGTCTGCGTTGCAAGTTTGCCAGATGTTTCCACTGTAGGTGTGCACATAATCTTCAATGATAAATTGTACGATGTAAAACAAAGGGGGATACAACCAGTAAAGTCTGTAACGGGCTAATAAAGTGTAAGAGGTATTACAGTAGCAAAAAGCAAAAAAATAAAACACGAGAAAAGTTAAATTGTTAGAAAGGAAAAAGTTAACACAGTAATAGACATACACTCAAGGGAGGATATTATAGGCTACGAGGTAGAAAAGGAACACCTTTCCGAGTACACAGAATAATATAAAATTACAAAAGGCAAAAGAAGCCCAATGAATGAAAACAGACTGCCACACATAATCAGCGCTCTCAGTTAGCGCTAACGCCAGAACGCCGCATAGGCGAGAAGTGATTAGAGGAACGAGACCGCCAGAGTGCCCCTCGTACCTAGAGGCACGTCATTCCAAGAAATGAATGGTAAGCCCCTTACCAGTAAGCGAGCTAGATTGTCTAGTTAATGGAGTATATTATATAAACATAGATAGGGCCCTCTGGCACGATCACAAGTCTCCGTTGCAGGTTGCCTTTCTAATAATTTCAAGGGCTAAAATCACTTTGTCACATAATTATTGACCGAATTTCACAGTTTAAAACAGTCACTGAGATGTGTAATCATGTGTTAATGTTCTCATACGGTAAGACAAGATGGACACTGCGTAGATGACACGGGGCAGTGCAACAAAGCGAATGCAAGTAATTACATTCACACAGTGTTTATGTATGAGAGCACTTAGTAACTTGCAACAAACCTTACCATTAATTTCTGACATCAGCGAAACTTTTTCTCGCCGACTCTACCCCTACTGTCCGCCGCACCCCCCTCCCCCCTCACAAAATACAGAAAGGGAAGCAGTGAATCGCTTACAACATTTTCGCTATCCATACAGTGAAACTGCTGTATTAGGCATAAGCTAATAATTTAATACCTCCTTTACACCAACTCTATTCACACCACAGTTTTCAGACAGTATCTACATATATCAGAGAACGTACCTCCAAAATTATAAAACTGTACGACACGTGATTGAGGAAATATACAGTCATAAGCAGCGAACTGCGATAAGAACTAGCCTTGTTTAAAATGCAGACCAAATGACCGTGACTATACTCACCCAGTGTTTGTTATGAGAGCTTATAGGGGGCTCCAACAAACTTCAAACGCAATTTCAATCCTTATCCAAGCTCTTGCTTACAGGCTTCACGTTAAATATTTAATACAATAATTGGTTTGTAAAGGAACCTAAAGTTTGAAGCTTTTTCATGCATGACACCTCTATTATTAGACGAGTATGGGTTTTATTGGCAAAAATCAGGCATTACAGGTGATTCCCCTTTTAGCACTGATGTTCTCCCCTAGGAAGGTGGTTTAACAGCCTGCTTCTGCTATACGTCAGCGAAGACTTATAGCACTGAAAGTCGTACATTCCTCGTTTACTCTCTTGCTGAACGTTATGTCGCCTCGAGTTGTAGTGAGCCTTTCTAGTGTACTGTTAATTGCAAATTGGAGTGAAAAAAAGCCATGGGATTTCTTTTAGCATTAGGTCGGACCACCTTTGGCCCGATGTAGTGCAGCAACTCGGCATATCGTTGGAAGTCTTCTGCAGAATTATTCAGCCATGTAGCCTCTATACCCAGTCTACAACTGCGAAGCCGCTGCCGGTGGAGGATTCTGAGCACGAACTGGCCATGTTGGAGTGTAATCTCGTCACCAAGTACGTTAGTGCCTTCTGAGATGGTGTTGAAACTTGAGCTCCCAGAAGAGTGTACAGCAACTGCATCACTTCGATGATGTTCTCCATTACCCATTCTGCAAGCGAATTTGCAACAAAATTATCATCTCCATCTTCTGAATCATCTACAATAGGAAGGGCACCACCACAACATACACTTCTAAATAACGGTGTGTTTGCGCAAAACATGCACCAGTGTCCTTATTTCTTAATATGAGGTGGAGAAATTACCACAAGACAATGATAACGACTTTTGCTTAATAATTGAATTTTAATATTTGGAAGAATACGTTGTAATGGCTGTATTTGCAAATTTCGTGTAAATTTTGACAAGCATAATTCACAAATTGTCCAAATATATTCTTTGAATGAAATGTCAATAAACTGCACAGTAGTTTTGAATCTGCTTTGCCAAAATGTGCTTTGCAGAAAATTGCACATAGTAAGTAAGCACATTTTTGGGCATGGAATTGGTGTATTAGGTCCAATTTTTTCGCCTGCTTGAAGAGCATCATTAATTATTTCGCTAATCATATGTACATTGGAACACTCGTTAAAAATATAACTTTATGGTAATAACTTTCTGGTAACTGATATGCGTCCAACATAAATTTAATTTTGTCATAACGAAAATTTAACCAGATATCGTCGTCAATAGTGTGTGGTAAACCAAGATCTAATGCATCAGTTGCATTATAAAGGTTTCTACAAATGTCACTACGTGCAAGTTTATACAAAGATTCCATTATTAGATTAGATTAGATTCACTTTCATTCCAATTGTTTCGTGGTGAGGAAGTCCTCCAGGATGTGGAACATGTCATAATAACAACAATACATGAGAAATATTGACAACTAAAACAAATAAGCTAATGTTCCATTCGACAGGTCCCAAGTGGAATGATCGTAATTTTTTAATGAACGCTATATGAAAGAGTCATTTTACAATTACTAATGCATTGAATTTAAAAAAAAAGTTTTTATTTATTTATAAGGTAATAAACATGTAATAGAACTACTATAATACTTATTTACAATGAACACATTACTGCGCTGAAATGGTGCAGAAGTTAGATTGTACTTACACACACACACACACAAATTTTCAATGAACACATTACTGCACCGAAATTGTGCAGAGGTTATATTGTACTTGTATACAAATCAGTTGGTTTTACTGAGAAATTCATCAATGGAGTAGAAGGAGTTGGCCACCAATAAATCCTTTAGGCTTCTCTTAAACTGAATTTCATTGTTAGTTAAGCTTTTTATGGTTGCTGGAAAGTTATTGAAAATGGGTGTCCCTGAATAATGCACACCTTTTTGTATAAGACTAAGTGACTTTAAATCCTTGTGAAGATTATTCTTATTTCTAGTATTGATTCCATGAATTGAGCTGTTGGTTTGAAAAAGCGATATATTTTTAATGAAAAATTTCATTAATGAATATATATATTGGGAAACAGTAGTTAGTATCCCTAGTTCCCTAAACAAGTTTCTGCAAGATGTTCTTGAGTTCACATCACATATAACTCTTACTGCACGTTTTTGCGCCCGGGAAACTTTAGCTTGGCTTGATGAATTACCACAAAAAATAATGCCATATGACATTATGGAATGAAAGTAAGCATAGTATGCCAGCTTTTTCGTTTTTATATCCCCTATGTCTGACAAAATTCGCATTGCAAACAGAGATTTGTTTAGACGCTTCAGCAGTTCTGTGGTGTGCTCCTCCCAGTTGAATTTATTGTCAAGCTGTAATCCCAAGAATTTAACACTGTCCACTTCTTCTATCTTCTTGTCATCGTTTGTTAGACATATACTCGTGGGACACCCCTTACAAGTTCTGAACTGCATGTAGTGTGGTTTTTCAAAGCTTAATGACAAAGAATTGGCTAGGAATCAGTGATTAATGCCCACAACTATTTTATTGGCTGATCTTTCTAAGACTATACTTGATTTGCTATTTATTGCAATGTTTGTATCATCGGCAAACAAAACGAACTTGGCATCTGGTATTGTTACTGATGAAAGGTCATTGATATACACAAGACAAAGCAAGGGCCCCAAAATGGAACCTTGTGGGACCCCACATGTAATAAGTTCCCAGTTGGATGATGCCTGATAGATTGATACATGTCTCTTTCCTAATAACACCCTTTGTTTCCTGCCAGAGATATAAGATTTGAACCATTTTGCCGCATTTCCTGTTACACTATAATATTGTAGTGTATATATATATATATATATATACCACCCTGTATATATATATATATATATATATATATATATATATATATATATATAGTGTGAGTCACATAACGTTACCGCTGGATATATTTCGTAAACCACATCAAATAGTGAGGAACCGATTCCACAGACCGAATGTGAGGAGAGGGGCTACTGTAATTGTTTAATACAAACCATAAAAAAATGCACAGAAGTATGTTCTTCTAACACAAACCAACGTTTTTTTAAATGGAACCACGTTAGTTTCGTTAGCACATCTGAACATATAAACAAATACGTAATTAGTGCCGTTTGTTGCATTGTAAAATGATAATTACATCCGGAGATATTTGAACCTAAAGTTGACGCTTGAAACCTCCGACGTTCAGTTGCGTGTTGTAACAAACACGGGCCACGGTCGGCGAGCAGTATCTGCAGGTACATGTTTACGATGACGACCGTGTTTACGAGTGTGGCTGTAGCGCACTGTTGTGGTTTGGTCTAGCTGTCGCAGTGTCCACATGTAGCGCTTGCTGCTATTGTTATTGTGCATTCGTCTCCGCACGCAGACCAACTGTGGTACACCGTGTTACCAGACGTCTGTGATAGTGTAGTGTTGTAGGAACTGTGACCATGGTGTATTCGAACTCTGATAAGGCGGAGATGATACTCATCAATGGCGAGTGTCGACGAAATGCAGCTGAAGTCTGCAGGGTATATGCAGAACGGTACCCGGACAGAGAGCCTCCAACGTGCCGCACATTGCAAAACATCTACCGCCAACTGTATGCAACAGGTATGGTCGTAGAACGCAAACAGGTCCGTAACAGGCCCGTCACAGGAGAAGCGGGTGCAGTTGGTGTGTTAGCTGCTGTTGCCATGAACCCACACATGAGTACACGGGACATTGCGAGAGCCGGTGGACTGAGTCAAAGTAGTGTCATGCGCATACTGCATCGTCACTGCTTTCACCGTTTCATGTGTCGCTACATCAGCAATTACATGGTGATGACTCTAATCACTGAGTGCAATTCTGTCAGTGGGCATTAACAGAGAGTGCGTTGCAGTTCTACCTGTTTACCGATGAAGCGGGTTTCACAAACCACGGGGCAGTGAATCTACGGACCATGCATTACTGGTCCGTGGATAATCCTCGCTGGCTCAGACAGGTAGAGCGACAGCGACCGTGGACCGTAAATGTATGGTGCAGAATCATTGGCGACCACCTCATTGGTCCTCACTTCATTGCAGGGGCCCAAACAGCTGCAACATACATCGCCTTTCTACAGAATTATCTGCCAACGTTGCTCGAAAATGTCCCACTGGAAACGCGTCGACGTATGTGGTATCAACATGATGGTGCACCTGCACATTCCGCAATGAACACTAGGCTGACCCTTGACAGGATGTTCGACGGGCGTTTCTTAGAACGTGGAGGACGCATAAATTGGCCAGCCCGTTCTCCAGATCTTACACCTCTGGACTTCTTTCTGTGGGGTACGTTAATGGAGAATGTGTACCGTGATGAGCCTACAACCCCAGAGGATACGAAACAACGTATTGTGGCAGCCTGCGGCGACATTACACCAGATGTACTGCGGCGTGTACGACATTCATTACGCCAGAAATTGCAATTGTATGCAGCAAATGATGGCCACCACACTGAACATCTATTGGCCTGTCATGTAGGGACACACTCTATTCCACTCCGTAATTGAAAACGGAAACCACGTGTGTACGTGTACCTCACCCCTCATGGTAATGTACATGTGCGTCAGTGAAAAAGACCAATGAAAAAGTGTTAGCATGTGGGCACAATGTGCTGTTCCAGTCTCTTCTGTACCTAAGGTCCATCACCGTTACCTTTGGATCCCTACGTAATTCGGTGCTCTCCGATACACACGATCGAACCGAAGAGGAGTGGTACTCAAGCGTCAACTTTAGGTTACAGTATCTCCGGATGTAATTAACATTTTACAATGCAACAAACGGCACTGATTACGTATTTGTTTATGTGTTCAGATGTGCTAACACAACTAACGGGGTTCCATTTAAAAAAACCTAGGTTTGTGTTAAAAAACATACTTCCGTGCATTTTTTTATGGTTTGTATTAACCAGTTGCACTAGCCCCTCTCCTCACGTTCGGTCTGTGGAATCGATTCGTCAGTATTTGATGTGGTTTACGAAATATATCCAGCGGTAATGTTAGGTGACTCACCCTGTATATATAGTGTATATATTATAATATACACTAATTTTATTAAAAGGATATTGTGATTTACACAGCCAAATGCCTTTGACTGATCACAAAATATACCAGTTGCCTGCAACTTTTTGTCTTATGAATTAAGCACATTTTCACCGTAACAGTGACTTTGACAGTATGTTATTTGAGATAAGATGGTTATAAAGCCGACTGTACATTACTTTTTCGAAAATTTTTGAGAGTGCTGGCAACAGTGAAATTTTACGGAAATTTGATGCTATTTCTTTATCTCCCTTCTTAAACAGTGGCTTAACTTCAGCATATTTCAGCCATTCAGGAAATATTCCACTGATAAACGACTGGTTACACAGATAGCTTACTATGTTACTTAGCCCAGAATAACATTCTTCAATTAACTTTGTTGATATTTCATCATACCCACTAGATGTTTTTGATTTTAAAGATTTTATGATGGACATTATTTCTGTTGCGGTAGTGAGGGTCAAATTCATGTTATGGAAGTTACTGGAAAAGTCTGGTCTGAGGTATTCGATAGCAGCATCTACCGAACCTGACAGCCCCATCTTTTCAGTAACAGCTATAAAATGTTTGTTAAAAAGTTCTGCAACACTATACACATCTGTCACCAATGTATGATTTACTCTTAATGCTATTTGTTCCTCTTCATGTCTAGTTCTAACGGTCTCCTCCTTCACTATATCCCATATTGTCTTTATTTTGTTATCTGATATGACTATCTTTTCCTCGTAATATATTTGCTTCTACATCCGTATTACAGTCTTTAATACTTTCCAGTATTTCTTATAATGCGCTATAGCATCAACATCGGAACTGTTTCGGATTGACAGATACAGTTTTCTTTTTGTTTTACAAGATACCCCTCATTCTTTAGTAATCCATGGATTCTTTGTAGACTTAGCCCTAACCTTGGTAAGTTTTTGGGGAAAACAGTGTTCGAATAAGGTAAGCCCTTTATCAGAAAAAGTGTTATATTTTTCATTAATGTCATGATCACTGTAAACATCAGTCCAGTGAATGACTCTGAGGAGTGTCCTAAAATAATCAATTTTTGGCTTACTGATTACCCTCTTGAGCTCAGATTTAACAGATTTTATATCCTGTTCGTTATTAACATTTAACAGAAGGAACTCCATATCATGGTCTGAGAGGCCATTGATTATTGGTTTTGTAATATAATTTTGTTCAATGGCCTTACCTATAAAGATATTGTCAACGGCTGTTTGTGAGCAAGTGGCTATCCTAGTGGGGAACTTTACAGTGGGAAATAAGTTGAATGATAGTGTTACAAACTAAAATAAGTTCTTAAAGGGAGAGTCTGTAAGTAAATCTACATGGAAATCACCAACAACCACTATTTCTTTGTTTTTGTTGTTAAATGAGCCAGTACAGCTTCAACGTGGTTTACAAACAGATTAAAGTTACCTGCAGGTGCTCGATATATACTTAATATTATGAAGGATTTTTTGTGAAATTCTAATTCTGTTGCACATGCTTCCATACGCTGTTCTAGGCAGAATTTATGAATGTCTATGTACTTGAATTTATGACAGTTCCTGATGAATGTGGCAACTCCTCCGTTCTCCATTTCTGGTCTACAAAAGTGAGATGCTAACCTAAACCCTGTAACACTTAAAAGTTCTATGCTAGTGGTCACATGATGTTTTGTGAGGCAGATTATGTCAGCTGGGTTTGAAGACTCTAATTCATGTATGCAGATAGTTAATTCATTAATTTTATTTCTCAGCCCTAAAATATTTTGATGCAATAAAGATAGCTGACATTTCACATTGACTGATTTAAAACTGAGTGGAGTTAAAACATCTGCTGACTGTTGAAAATTCTTAACCAATGGCTGTTTATGCTGACGTAATATGCTAGAATTATGTTTTTTGATTTCTTTTTCAAACTGAAGGTTTGTCTCAGTCCCAACCTCTCTTAAAATTTGCTATACTTTTGTCCTCCCTACCCTAAAAAAGAGTATTTTCCGAACCCTATAACCACTGGTATTTTACCACTCATGACAGTGCCTCCCCCCTTTAACTTTCCTGCTGTTTCCCCAGCCAATTTACCCTTCCACTTCCTGCTGAGGTGAAGGCCATGCCTAGTATAATCCCACCTACTGAGAGAATCAACAGGATCCACACCAATGTGTGACCCCACACCCGACATGAGCAGCCATTCCAGCTCCAAATTAACTCTCTTGACAGAGGAGTACAAATGAGGTCGGTCATGGCGCCCAAGAACAGATACAAACACTAGCATGCTTCGATGCCGATGCAATCTTCGCCAGGTCACACCCTATACTGTACCCGGGATCACTGTCAGTACTGTTACCTGCCCCACCCACCATAACCACGGTGTCTTCCTTAGTGAAATCTTTGCAAAGTGATCCTAAATCCTCTGTCACCTGCTCTAGAGCAGCACTAAGTTTCAAATAATTGGTGACCAGGTATTCTGATCTTAGTTCATCCTGCAAAAGTTGGCCAACACCTCTTCCATGGGAACTACCTAACAACAACACTCTCTTTCTCTTTACTGATTTCCCTACATTCTTACTTTTCAATTTGCTGCTGAAAGTTTGTTGTGCCCTGTCTACACCTGCAACTGCTTGAGGCTCAGCAGCTCCTAACTGAAGCAACAGGTCAAATCTATTTTCCACATTCACCATGAAGTTGTCAGACAAAGTTCTAGGCCTGTTCCTCCTGTTGCCTGTTGCCACTTCCCACCTCTCTTTACCCTCCTTAATCTGTCAAGATCTCCCCTGGCCTTGTCTAACTCAGCCTGAAGGGCGGCAATTTTCCCCTCCTGTTCTAGTATCTTCCTATCTCTACTACAAATCCAACAAAACCACTGATGAGTCTCATTTACTTCCTCTATTCCCACGCCACTACAGTCACCCATATGGAAAAAACTACAGCACCCATCACGTCAAAGCCCCTACCTAAAAATTCTACGGCAAGTCAAGCACTTTTCACTCATGATAAACGTAATAGTTTATTAAGAGTAACTCAGTTAAATTACAGATAAACACGAAAATATGGTTACACAAATTTGGCCTATACGCAACCGTGTGTAAACAAAAACAAAAGTGCAAAGTTTCTGAAACAACAACTTAAACTTTACGCTACTTTCCGGAAATGCTAGTTAAATAATGAAGAGGCACGCTAAGTTAAATTGCTGGAGAGAGCAAGGAACAACTAAACGAAATTCTATAGATTTGCTGCAGCAGAACGTGAACAGAAAATACTACTGTACGGTCTTTTCGCGTTTTCTGCTATATTACGTAAAGAAAAATTAAACCTTTAATGGTACACTTAAAAGGCACACTAATACACCTATTTACCACGTAATCTGTACTAATCTATATGTTTTATAATCTAAAATGACTTATCTTTACGAGAACACCAAAAGTCGCGCTAGTCGCCTGGCTGCAGGGCTGCCAAGTATACTCACTGTAGTGGTTTCCTCTGTTAGCGATGATCCGGCTACTGAAGAAGCTGAACTCATGATGCACGGACCTACAATTTCTCTCCCTTAAATACCGAAATATCGATCGTGTTGCTAAGGCGACGGTTTTTTTTTATCATTTCTCCTTCGCTACGCTCGTGCCAACTTTTTTCTGGCATGGGTGCTTGCCCAGATAGTGTCCTAAAAGGACCATGCTGACCTTTGGACCCTGGACGGACCCTGGACCCGGCTGACCTTGTGGTCTCATGAAACATGAAACATGGCACTGCGTGCCATTTCGTTTCGATTACGTCCAGTAATGTTCAATGGAATTCATGCCGGGCGATCTGGGTGCCGAAATTCTCCATTCAACTGTGCACGACTGTGGCCCGGTGAACATGAAGACCATTAATGGCTGCAAACCAAGTAGCCGAACGTCCAGAGGACTGAGTCCGTTCCATGCAAACACAGCTCACAGTATTGTGGAGCCTCCACCAGCTTGCACTGAGCCTTGTGGTCTGTGCCGCTCTCGAAGCCTACCCTCAGCTCTTACCAATCGAAATAGGAACTCAAGCGACTAAGCCAAGGTTTTACAATCTTCTGGGGTCCAATCGATACGATCAAGAGCCCAGAAAGGGGCGCCGTAGGGGATATCGCGCTGTTAGCAAAGCCACAAAAGTCAGTCATATCAACGCCAAACTTCGCTGCATTTTCCTGAAAGATACGTTCGTCGTAGGTTCCACATTGATTTCTGTGGCTATTTCATGAAAAGTTTGTTGTCTGTTAGCGCTAGCAACTCTATGCAAAGGCTGCTGCTCTCTCTCTCTCTCATTAAAAGAAGGCCGTCGGCCAGTACGTTGCCCGTGGTGAGAGGTAATGCCTGAAATGTGATAATCCCGTAACGCTCTTGACATTGAAGATTGAGACTATTGAATTCGCTAGGTATACACTACTGGCCATTAAAATTGCTACAACAAGAAGAAATGCAGATGATAAACGGGTATTCATTGGACAAATATATTATACTAGAAATAATATGTTATTACATTTTCACGCAATTTGGGTGCACAGATCCTGAGAGTGAGTCACACAGAGCTTGTATGGCGTGTACAGGTACAGCTGCCCACGTAGCTTCAACACGATACCACAGTTCATCACGAGTAGTGACTGGCGTATTGTGACGAGCCAGTTGCTCGGCCACCATTGACCAGACATTTTCAGTTGGTGAGTGATATGGAGAATGTGCTGGCGAGGGCAGCAGTCGAACATTTTCTGTATCCTGAGAGGCCCGTGCAGGACCTGCTACATGCGGTCGTGCATTATCCTGCTGAAATGTAGGGTTTCACTGGGATCAAATGAAGGGTAGAGCCACGGGTCGTAACACATCTGAAATGTAAAGTCCACTGTTCTAAGTGCCGTCAATGAGAACAAGGCGTGACCGAGACGTGCAAGCAATGGCTCCCGATACCATCACGCCAGGTGATACGCCAGTGTGGCGATGACGATCACAGGCTTCCAATGTGCGTTCACCGCGATGTGGCCAAACACGGATGCGATCATCATGACGTTGTAAACAGAAACTGGATTCATCCGAAATATGACGTTTTGCCATTCGTGCACCCAGGTTCGTCGTTGAGAACACCTTCGCAGGCGCTCCTGTCTGTGATGCAGCGACAAGGGTAACCGCAGCCATGGTCTCCGAGCTGACAGTCCATGCTGCTGCAAACGTCATCGAACTGTTCGTGCAGATGGTCGTTGTCTTGCAAACGCCCCCATCTGTTGAGTCAGGGATCGAGACGTGGCTGCACGATCCATTACAGCCATGCGGATAAGATGCCTGTCATCTCGACTGCTAGTGATACGAGGCCGTTGGGATCCAGCACGGCGTTCCGAATTACCCTCCTGAACCCATCGATTCCATATTGCGCTAACAGTCATTGGATCTCGATCAACGCGAGCAGCAATGTCGCGATACGATAAACCGCAATCACGATAGGCTACAATCCGACATTTATCAAAGCCGGAAACATGATGGTACGCATTTATCCTCCTTACAAGAGGCATCACAACAACGTTTCACCAGGCAACGCCGATTAACTGCTGTTTGTGTACGAGAAATCGTTTGTAATGGTTCAAATGGCTCTGAGCACTATGGGACTTAACATCTATGGTCATCAGTCCCCTAGAACTTAGAACTACTTAAACCTAACTAACCTAAGGACATCACACAACACCCAGTCATCACGAGGCAGAGAAAATCCCTTCGGTTGTAATCTTTCGTCATGCCAGCACGTTGTAGGTGTCGCCAGCGGCGCCAACCTTGTGTTAATGCTCTGAAAAGCTAATCATTTGCATATCACAGCATCTTCTTCCTGTCGGTTAAATTTCACGTCTGTAGCACGCCATCTTCGTGGTGTAGCAATTTTATTGGCCAGTAGTGTAACTGAAATGGAATGTCCCATCCATCTAGCTCTATCTACCATTCCGCGGTAAACTTCTTGCCATGCGTTCATAATCACGTCTGAAACCTTTCCAGATGACTCACCCAAATGCAAACGACAGCTCCACAAATGCACTGCCCTCTTGTCTACGCGAAACAACCACCATGAGATACGTGTACATCGGTATCCCATGACTTTTGTCACCTCATTGTACTGTCCACGAATAAACAAATGTTGCAACGAACTTTTGACAACAGGCAAGAAGCAAACTCAATGTGTGTAGCAGATAGCCGAGCGGCAGTAACCTCTGAAGCGGGCGACAGGCCCGCATTACCGGCAATGCGTGGCGTATGCGGCGCTCCGGCAACCGCCCGCCACTGTGCGGGATCGCTGGCGGGCCGTGTTGATTGTAATCCGGCGCGGGGCGGGCTTAACGCCATCGGCACATTACGCGACCTCACCGCGCGCCGTCCGATCGTGCGCCGGGGCCCGCTTAGCCGCAGGGCGCGCTTTCACTGAGGAAACAACCCATATGTCTGCGTTCGAATAACACCGAAACAGGAGCAGCAAATTCAGGTTCCACGTAACTTGCCTAAACATTACATAAAGAGTATATGAAATCTGTAGTACTGTTGAAATAATAGAACGACTAACGATACGCTTATTACTGTTCAAGCTGACGAAACGTCCCTCTCCTGTCCCTGCCACTGTCGCTAGCAGAGCCACACATGGAAGCCAACGATCGGTTTATGTTACGGAGCTACCCACTGACAGAACCTTTAAGTAGGGAGACATCTACTTGCTCTGAGCAGTCTAACTTACCTCTGACATCTTCCCGAAATGCTGTTATAACTGGTTGGGTACGGAACTATCAAAACACATTTCCGATGATTTCCATACTGAATGCGGTGATTACTGCCATAACCCAAACCCGGAGAAACTGGATTAGAAAATTCTGCACGGAGTAGTTCAAGGTCATCGAATGCTTCTATATAGGACAATTAGTGTTATCTACTTTATTTTGGTCCTAAGTCTTATAACTGGATTGCTCAAGTCCTCCACAAATTCCTCTCCTGTGCCAACCTCGTCATCTAAGAGTAGCACTCGCAACCTATACCACTGCCCATTAAAATTGCTACACCACGAAGATGACTTGCTACAGACGAGAAATTTAACCGACAGGAAGAAGATGCTGTAATATGCAAATAAGTAGCTTTTCAGAGAATTCACACAACGCTGGCGACGGTGGCGACACCTACAACGTGCCGACATGAGGAAAGTTTCCAACCGAATTCTCATACACAAACAGCAGTTGATCGGCCTTGCCTGGTGAAACGTTGTTGTGATGCCTCGTGTAAGGAGGAGAAATGCGCACCATCACGATTCCCACTTTGATAAAGGTCGGATTGTAGCCTATCGCGATTGCAGTTTATCGTATCGCGGCATTGCTGCTCGCGTTGGTCGAGATCCAATGACTGTTAGCAGAATTGGAATCCGTGGGTTTAGGAGGGTTATACGGAACGTCGTGCTGGATCCCAACGGCCTCGTGTCACTAGCTGTCGAGATGACAGGCATCTTATCGGCATGGCTGTCACGGATCGTGCAATCCCTGAGTCAACAGATGGGGACGTTTGCAAGACAACAACCATTTTCACGAACAGTCCGACGGCGTTTGCAGCAGGATGGACTATCAGCTCGGAGACCATGGCTGCGGTTACCCTTGACGCTGCATCACAGACAGGAGCGCCTGCGATGGAGTACTCAACGACGAACCTGGGTTCACGAATTGCAAAACGTCATTGTTTCGGATGAATTCAGGTTCTGTTTACAGCATCATGATGGTCGCGTCCGTGTTTGGTGACATCGCGGTGAACGCACATTGTGAGCAAGTATTCGTCATCGCCATACTGGCTTATCATCCGGCGTCATGGATGGGGTGCAATTGGCTACTCGTCTCGGTAACCTCTTGTTCACATTGACGGCATTTTCAACAGTGGACGTTACATTTGAGGTATGTTACGACCCGTGGCTCTACCCTTCATTCGATCCCTGCGAAACCCTACATTTCAGCAGGATAACGCACGACCGCATGTTGCAGGTCCTGTACGGGCCCTTCTGGATACAGAAAATGTTGGACAGCTGGCCTGGCCAGCACATTCTCCATATCTCTCACCAACTGAAAACGTCTGGTCGATGGTGGCCGAGCAACTGGCTTACGCCAGTAACTACTTGATGAACTGTGGTAGCGTGTTGAAGCTGCATGGGCAGCTGTACCTGTACGCGCCATCCAAGCTCTGTCCGACTTAATGCCCAGGCGTATCAAGGCCGTTATTACGGCCAGAGGTTGTTGTTGTGGGTACTGATTTCTCAGGATCTATGCACTCAAACTGCGTGAAAATGTAATCACATGTCAGTTCTAGTATAATATATTTGTCCAAAGAATACCCGTTTATCATCTGCTTGGTGTAGCAATTTTAATGGCCAGTAGTGTACGTCCACAATTATTTGGCGCACGTATTCCAATCTCTGTTTTCCTCTATAGTTTTTTTCCCTCTATAGCTCCATCTAGTACCACCAAAGTCATTCACTGATACCTTAAAGGAGGTGCTACCATCCTTTCACTATTCCTTGTCAGTGTTTTTCTCATATTCCTTTCCTCTCCGATTCTACGCTGAACCTCCCCATTCCTTTCCTTGACAGTCCAACTAATTTTTCGTGCATAGCACGACATCTCAAACGCTTCGATTCTCTTCTGTTCTTGTTTTCCTACAGTCCATGTTGCAGTACCGCCCAATACTGTGCTCCAAACGTACATTCTCAGTAACATCTTCCGCAAACAGAGGCCTATGTTTGACACTAGTGGGCTTCTCTTGGCGAGGAATGATCTTTTTTCTAGTACTGGTCTGCTTTCGATGTCCTCCTTGCTCCGTCCGTCATTGGTTTTTTTGTTGTCTAGGTAGCAGAATTCCTTAACTTCTGTACTTCGTCGTTATCAATCCTGATGTTAAGTTTCTCGCTGTTCTCATTTCTGCTCTTCTCATTACTTTCGTTGTTCTTCGATTTACTCTCACATCATTGATACCCTTTCACCTTGAATTTTAATCCCACTCCTGAACCTTTCTTTCGTTTCCATCGTTGGTTCTCGACACATTCTATGAACATGTCTCGCTTTTTCTTTAGTGTTACTTTCACTGTCAATCGCAACGTCAGAGTTGCTTCTCTGGTGTCTTTACCTTTCGTAGATGCAAACAGATCGGCATCTCACGCCTCACCAAGTTTCTTTTGCATTCCTCTGTATATTATTCTTGTCAGTAACTTGGACCGAAGAGCTGCTTAGCCGGTGGTGTGATAATTCTCGCATTCGTCAGCGCTTGCAGTTTTCGGAACTGTGAAGACGATATTTCGCCGAAAGTCACATGGTATATCGCCAGGCTCATGCGTTCTACACAGCAACGTGAATAGTCGTTTTGTTGCCACTTTCGCCAAAGATTTTAGAATTTCTGATGAAATATTAAGTATCCCTTCTACCTTTTTTGACATTAAGCCCTCCATAGCTCTTTTAAATTCTGACTCTATTACTGGATCCCCTATCTCTTCCAAATCGACTCCTGTTACTTCTTTTACCGTATGAAACAGATCCTCTCCCTTATATCGGCCGTGAACATAGTCTTTTCACGTATCCGCTCTGTCCTCTGAATTTAAAACTCCCGTTGCACTCCGAATGTTGCAACGGGAATTCCACTGTTAATAGAAGAGGAGAGTGCGGACAGGCGGAAAGATTATATTGAAGGCCTCTATGAAAGGGAAGATTTATCTCAGGTGATAGAAAAAAAAAAGAAAAAACAGGAGCCGATTTGGAAGAGATAGAAAAACGACTGCTATGAAACCCCAAAAATTGTGAAAACATCTTTTCCATAGATGATTAATGTATTTATAGAGGTCACAATAAATAAATGTAAGTGAACGGATGCCTTTTCTTGATCGACGCTGTTATCTGTATGGGATCCACTCTCCCTTACGCAAAGACAAGCATATTCTAACCGCACAGGTGAAGATCAAGAATAGATAGTCAGGCGCCGAGTGCAGCCAGCCGGTGTTATTGTAGTGAGGTGCAGTTAGATACAGCAGAAAGTGGGTCACGGTTGTGATGGGAAAGTGAAAGCTGAAAAATCATCTCCTCGTCTCAGAGGGTTGGCTCACACAAGACTGATTCAAAAAATGGTTCTAATTGCTCTAAGCACTATGGGACTTAACATCTGAGGTCATCAATCCCCTAGACTTAGAACTACTTAAACCTAACAAACCTAAACATCATACACATCCACTGCCGAGGCGCGATTCTAACCTGCGACCGTAGCCGCAGCCCGGTTCCGGACTGAAGTGTCTAGAACCGCTCGGCCACAGCGGCCGGCGAAAACTGATATATACCGACTTGTGATAGGTGTTATTACAAAGAAGTGGTTACTAACACGGAGCGAGGTATTACGGGTGCGTGTCTACTTAGCCGGCGACTGGATTTAACTGAGGATAATGTATGCAAGTTATTACAACAGCCGGCGACGACATTTGAATGTATTTAACCTGAGTCGAGGTTAGCCGTGACTAGAGATGTACGACAATGATAGAGACTGTCTCCATTTGCTATTAATGAAAATATACAAATTCATTTTCTGGAAGTTTAACGTGAGCTGGATCAATGCAAAATCTCTGTTACTTCAATTTTGTATGCCTGGGCAACCAAATTCCGACTGAAGCAACTCCGGCAACGGTCAAACCGATCAGCACTTCTCCATTAGGTTACGGTCATTTGACATATCTGTTAGGCTGCTACATTATTAGACTGCTAAGAATACTAAAATTTAACCGGAACTGTTTCATATTCGATACTGAACGAGAATGTGGTACAATGTTTGCCATTGGATTTTAGTCATTCTGATGGACGCTGAAGTTGCACAGATCCAATATGGACAATCTCGTTTATGGTTGAGACTAAAGCTCCAATGTCAACAGGGAAATATATTCGCTGATTACGAAGTTTTAAAGTGAAAGATATTATGGTTGTCCCATGGAGGATTCAGTGCTTTGGAACTTAGTCCGGGAAACTTGGATGCCCATACTCTTCGCTGCAACTTACTGAGTTTTTATTGTTATTGTTATTGTTATTCGTCCCGTTTAATTTAAATTTTCTCTTGTAGTTTCACATTCTTAGGTCCTACACCTTCGGTTTCGTCATGGATCACAGCACATTTTCATACTGTGCAGACCTGTTTCTTGACTTCGACGTCAAAACTTTTTTTATACGGAGTATCATTTTTGCATGGATCACTATTAACCACGAATACAGTGAAGGCTATACAATCGTCAAAGAGGCTTCTATGAGAAACCTTAAGTGCCCTAACGAACACCTCCTTTGGACGTGTATATGCCATAATGAACTCTTTCAGCTTTGTCATGACGATGACTTACAAGGTAACCTCTCCATCGCAACCCCCTCAGATTTAGTTATAAGTCGGCATAGTGGATAGGCCTTGAAAAACTGAACACATATTAATCGAGATAACAGGAAGAAGTTGGGTGGAACTATGAAAAAAATAAGCAAAATATACAAACTGAGTAGTCCATGTGCATCATAAGCAACATCAAGGACAGTCTGAGTTCAGCAGCGCCGTGGTCCCGTGGTTAGCGTGAGCATTTGCGGAATGAGAGGTCGTCGGTTCAAGTCTTCCCTCGAGTGAAAAGCTTACTTTCTTTGTTTTCGCAAAGTTATGATCTGTCCGTTTGTTCATTGACGTCTCTGTTCACGGAAAAAATTGGAAACGTTAAAAACATATGTTCTGACACAGCACAGGAAACTGTGCGACTGTGAAACTGTTGTATTCATTTGTTGCAGTTTATGTGACAAATTCTTATGTTTTCATCACTTTTTGGGAGTGATTATCACATCCACAAGAAAACCTAAATCGGGCAAGGTAGAAGAATCTTTTTACTCATTCGCCAGGTGTACAAGTTAGGTGGGTCGACAACATATTCCAGTCATGTGACGCACATGCCGCCACCAGTGGCCCATAGAGTATTTCTGACGTGATTTCCTGTGGAGGAATCGGTTGACCTATGACCTTGCGATGAAATGTTTTCGGTTCTCATCGGATAGGCCGCCCTTCCGTCTACTAATCGCTCGGTATTGCGTTGCGGTCGCAAAACACAGACACTAAACTTATTACAGTGAACAGAGACGTCAATGAACGAACGGACAGATCATAACTTTGCGAAAAAAAAAAACTTTTCAGTCAAGCTAAGACTTGAACCGAGAACCCCTCGCTCCGCATCTGCTCACGCTAACCACGGGACCACGGCACTCCTGAGCTGACATTATCCTTGATGTTGCATATGCACTATTCAGTTTGTATATTTTGCTTATTTTCTCGTAGTTCCACACAGCTTCTTCCTGTTTTCTCGATTGATCTGTGTTCAGTTTTTCAAGGCCTATCCACTGTGCCAACTTATAACTAAATCTGAGGGGGGTGCGATGGGGAGGTTCCCTTGTTAGTAACCATAACCAGCCTTGAATTCTGTCGAATGTCACCTGTGTTACTGTGTTTCATAGTTTTCTCTGATTTTCCTCTTAGCATGTATAAGACAAATTACACTCTTTCTTCTGGATACAGTGCTGATAAATAGTGGATGGTAAGTGTTAGGGTTAATACACACGGTCCATTGGTGCATTATAATGATGACTGAATTAAGAGAATTGCTTATGTTCTGTAGACGAGAAGGTCACTGAAGATCGATCAAATACTAAGGTTTAACAAGGTGGAGAAAGGTAATCGGTCATGTGGTATGCAAAAGAACCATTTCGGAATACGTATCATACAAGTTATAGGAAAAAAAAACTAGGGAAACCTAAACATGAGTGGGGATTTGAACCCGCTTCAGTACAGTGCGAGTCTAGTGCGTTAACCACCAAGACGAGATGTTGAAAGCCCATTGATCGCTCGCCTAGAGCCTTCAAACTGCCGTGCTAACTAACCCATTGCTGGCTTGCTTGACGATCTTAGCTCTCAGACACACGAGTTATCTGACAATGGACTGCATTTCAGTAGTGCCATTGTTACCAGGAACAGACTTCTTCGTAAATTGCTTTTGCACTGTATCAGGCAGATGGGGATCGTCAGGACTTAGGCTGCTTCTGTAAGAGATTAAACTTTTTGTCTTAAACATGACAACATAGCTGCACGGAAAATTTTACTGCTAGTATTAGAATTTTATATAGCTGAGAAATCTAGAGAAATGTCTTGAATGTCAAGTATATTGAACAACTATTAATTTACAGTATGCATTGTCACTCATCTCATATCAATTAAATCGATTAACTCCATTTTATATTTATCTGCTGTGTCATTTCTTTTCTCAGTTAAACGTATTTCCTGAAATTTTACTGTGTTACATAACTTTTACTTGTTGCTCATTGGTTTTTAATAAGTCAAGTAACATTGCTGTGTTACAGACAAGTATTTTAATTTTCGTAACAAGAATATGAGAATCATGTGCCGTTACTCTATAGAGAATATTTAGCATTTCGGTCGCATGGTATATCTCTTTATGTGCCAGTAAAATTACTCAGGGTATTGTAATTAGCAAAAGTACCCGCAATTATTAGCAACAACCATGTATTCAAATGAAATGCTGTAATCGTAATCGGCATATATGAAATTTTGTTATATTACATGTTAGATAAAGTACTTTTCGAGATAACCAGTTCACCTTGAAATGTTTGTAGAGGCGTAATAGAGGAGTGTATTGGGATATCATTACGATGAGTGACATATATATTCATGAAAGGACTTAAATGTCATCCTCATTATGAATTGCGAGCCGCTGATGGCTGATAAGTGGTAGCGAATCATTCTAGAGGCAATACGGGCATAACATTGGGATATAAACTGGTATAAGTGACGTTATGAAGTGGTAGATTGTTGTGGCCTGACATCTGCATACTAACAACTAGGAAAGGGCTAAGCCGGTCAGCAGTTCTCGTGTTGCAGCATGGTGATGTGGAAAGTGGGGATGGTTGGTGAAACCTCACGTAAGTGACAAATAAGTGACGGATCGTTTGGTCATTTTCACCTCATCTCAGAACGTGGAGATTGGAGGCCTGTACACTCTATAAAGCACAAGTGTTTAGCAGCACATTGTTCAGTGCTGATAAGAAATGGCTCTGAGCACTATGGGACTTAACACCTGAGGTCATCAGTCCCATAGAACTTAGAACTGCTTAAACCTAACTAACCTAAGGACATCACACACACCCATGGCCGAGGCAGGATTCGAACCTGCGACCGAAGCAGTCGCGCAGTTCCGGACTGAAGCGCCTAGAACCGCTCGGCCACAGCGGCCGGCCAGTGCTGTTAAACTAAGCATTATAAGAATCGGTAAGTAAGATACGAAATTTCAAAGTATTTTAGGAGTTAAAAGTAAATGAGACCGGTGGATTAGCGGTGCAGAGGGTCACAGTGCGGCACCAGCGAAATCGTCGTAAGTTCCCAATTTACTGTACTGCGACTCCCCGCCGTGGTTTCATGCAGGAAGTAGTGGCGTGTCTGAGGCATCCAGAGAGCGCCTGCGTGCTGTTATCCAGCAGTGCTGGCGGAGCCTAACATCGGCCCAGCCACGGTCCCTCACCCCACCGCCTCTCTTAGAGATGACCCGAATCAATGCACCTCAACTAACTACGGCCACGAATGTAGTGGCATACGACTCATGTCCCCACTGCTTTCCAGTAGGCGGTAGGCAGGTGACATAACGGGAGTGGCCCTTGCCTTGCTTTGTGCTAATGGCCAGCGAACTGCTTCCGAGAATGGTGCTGGCCCGGTGTAGTGGCAGCCCCAGCTCCCGTCGTTTCAGGACGGACTGTCCCGTCACAGAGCCAAGCCGCGGACTACGAACAGCATTACGAATGGCACCACAAGCGTCTCAGCGCTGTGGTTGTAGAGCTGTTTTACTAATGCTACTGACTGTAGTATTAAGTTACTGGGTGTGAAACTCCCTTGTAGACAGCTGCTTATTTTTATGCTCAGTGTTACCAGTTTCGATGAGTAGATCATTGTCAAACCAAAGCGAAGCACTCTTCCTAACTTTGGGATGGCTATGTTGTATTTTGTAAGGCATAGCATCTACACTTTCCAGAGACTGGCGTTGCTGAAATCTGTTCCCTCATGAGCGTTTTTATAACCAAATATGGTCAGTGTGCTACAAAAGTGTCCACCATACATTTCTTTTTTTACTGTTTGTCATACTTCAGTATACCGAAATACACAGCGAGTCAAAAGTCTTTGGACACCTGCATAAGTTGTAAGATTAAAGGGAAAATTAAAATGTGATGATGGGAACATAGGTTTGATGTGGGGCCGCAACTTTTGGAGTGAATGTCATTCATGGCCGCCATCTTTAAAGCCGCCATTTGGGATTCAAGTCATTTTTTTAAATGGGAAGGGGTGTGTAAGACACATCAAAAACACTTGCTTGAGCCCTGGAATTCAGTGGCGTAGTTTGTTTTTGTCTATCTTCTACAGTTTATAAGTTACCTTGATACTGACTCATGCCTCGGGAAGGACAACACATAGAACGTGTGTTGTAGCAGTCGATATCTGGGTAATTTCCCAACTCTGAACATTAATAACGTCTAAACAGTACAAGATAGACTCCAGAGCTCAAGCGAGTGTTATTTGATGTGTCATACACCCCCCTTTCCATTAAAAAATGACTTGAATTAAAAATGTGCGGATTTCAATATGGCGGTCATGAATGACATTCATTCCAAAAGTTGCGGCCCCACATCAAACCTATGTTCACATCATCACATTTCAATTTTCCCTTTAATCTTCCAATTTATGAAATTGTCCAAGGACTTTTGACTCGTCCTGTATATTGTAATGTTCCTCGCAGTATCTGTACATTCATAGGTTTCAGACTTAATTATACTTTAAGACGGTTCCCTACAGTGGGACACAGTTTCTGTGGTATTATCAACGGAAAATACGGGGAAAGAATCTTTGGGTTTGCTCAGTGCTATTGCCGTCCACAGGTAGGTGTTCCATGATGGGCACGGCATAATGTCACGGCTGCCAGCTGCAGAAACTAGAACTTCGCGGCTGTCGCACTGACCGCAGCGTCAGCACTTGGGAGAAGAGATACGGCGGCGCACTTTGGATCGGCGATACATTGGTACACAGAACGTTTCTTGACTTCCATTAAGAGAAACGGCTGCACCTCTGCTAACACTTCGACTTCTTATAGGACGTGATAGGATTATATTGCGTGTCGAGTCGACAGGGCTCCTGGAATAACTGTTAGCAACCCACAAACAACCTTAAGAAAGCTACATTAACGCAGGTGCTGAAGGAAACTTACATGTTTATAACTCTATTAATAAAAATTCAACCACTGAAGACTGAGATTATCGGAACTACTAATTGCATCTCTCATCTGTTGGTGATCGTTATGCCTCCTCAGATATGTTAAATTTTGAAAATAATTTTCGCTGAGGTAGTCATTGTGTCTAATCACTGAATTGAAGTTGTATTTGTTATAGTGCTTGTCATGCTCAATGAAATCAAATCTTTAAAATATTTGGTAATGTGGTCCGTGGAACTAACTGTTGATTTCGAATTCCTTTTTGTTAATCACAAATTTCCTATTTTAATAAGGTGGCTGTAGCGCCTAACCGTTTGTGATTTGTGTCTTTTAATTGTGCCCATTGGGACCGATTGAGTTGTGTACTAGTTTTTCTTATAATAAAAATTTATAAGCATAAGTGATGTAATCAAGTAGCCCCTGGACACTCATGTCCCTCTGTTACACAACTGCAGCAAAGCGCGTTTGATTTGATTACGAGGTTTATTGTACCGTTCTAGATCATTTTAATTTCAGGATGGATGACACAAAACAGTCTGGATTTGGTTGAGAAAAGATAAATCACAGTAAGAGCATAGAATAGCGGATTGCGAGCCTCCTGAGAGCGTAGTCGATCAAGTACGAATGCTGCAGGAAGTGCTCTACCACCCTGTTGATGTAACATCGAAGCATCCGAATGAGGTGAGTGAGTGCGTTGACTCTGTTCACCTCGCTTTACCTGAAATAGCAACGGCTCAGTCAGTCTTGCGCGTAAGTAAAGTATTTCATGACCCGAATAACGCCTTATTTGAACAGTTTGCGTGATTAACGTTGCATTAAAGGGAGCGAACAGTTAGGCAAACAGGCAGACCAGTTACGGAAGCGAGCTTCCGCCCTCTCGGTACGTATTCACGAAACGTCTGTTCCAAATCTAAGTGGGAAACTGGAAGGCAGGCAGGATCGTGAAAGCTACGGCATAGAAAACTGAGTACGGTGGCCAGATCGACGGGAGAGTTTTTGACAGACACCAACAGCGCACAGCAGAACGAGAGTGCAGTAATGTGTTTTCTAAAAATGGAAATGTCGTGTGGCTAGGGCCTTCCGTCAGATAGCCGTTCGCCTGGTGCAAGTATTTCGAGTTGACGCCACTTCGGTGACTTGCGTGTCGATGAGGATGAAATGATGATGATGAGGACATTTATTTATTTCATTAACAGTACAGAGTAACCCACCGCCTTGAAATGTAAGGTGGGTCGGGTGTTTCTGAATCTAATAGCAAATCCTTCTGATTGTTACAATCTTATTGGTATACAGTTGTTAACGCTTTTTTTTAATAATGCAAAGAATATATATATATATATATATATATATATATATATATATATATATATATATATATATATATATGTGTCTCTGAGGTTACAGGTAGTTGAATGCTCAACAGTTGTTAAAATGGTTCCACATAATTTGTTACTCCCTAGTTGATGAGAATATAACTTATATAATGCAAATGTCAAAGAGAAAAAAGTAACACAATGAGCGTGGTGAAAATAATTTGTAGTACGTAGAGGGAAGTGATTTTCTGTATTTGGATGTGTAATACAGTCTAAGTAGCATGTTTGTTGATAATGGCCTATTTGTATCTATTTCAGATGAGAAGGTCTCGGTACAACCACGAGGTATTCTCATCTAAAATGGTTTGTGCTAATGTAAGTTACACAGATTATACAGATTAAATGCTGATTGAGCACTTCATACATGTAATACATGAATTTTAGCCTTACATGAGAAATACACTCCTGGGAATTGAAATAAGAACACCGTGAATTCATTGTCCCAGGAAGGGGAAACTTTATTGACACATTCCTGGGGTCCGATACATCACATGATCACACTGACAGAACCACAGGCACATAGACACAGGCAACAGAGCATGCACAATGTCGGCACTAGCACAGTGTATATCCACCTTTCGCAGCAATGCAGGCTGCTATTCTCCCATGGAGACGATCGTAGAGATGCTGGATGTAGTCCTGTGGAACGGCTTGCCATTCCATTTCCACCTGGCGCCTCAGTTGGACCAGCGTTCGTGCTGGACGTGCAGACCGCGTGAGACGACGCTTCATCCAGTCCCAAACATGCTCAATTGGGGACAGATCCGGAGATCTTGCTGGCCAGGGTAGTTGACTTACACCTTCTAGAGCACGTTGGGTGGCACGGGAAACATGCGGACGTGCATTGTCCTGTTGGAACAGCAAGTTCCCTTGCCGGTCTAGGAATGGTAGAACGATGGGTTCGATGACGGTTTGGATGTACCGTGCACTATTCAGTGTCCCCTCGACGATTACCAGTGGTGTACGGCCAGTGTAGGACATCGCTCCCCACACCATGATGCCGGGTGTTGGCCCTGTGTGCCTCGGTCGTATGCAGTCCTGATTGTGGCGCTCACCTGCACGGCGCCAAACACGCATACGACCATCATTGGCACCAAGGCAGAAGCGACTCTCATCGCTGAAGACGACACGTCTCCATTCGTCCCTCCATTCACGCCTGTCGCGACACCACTGGAGGCGGGCTGCACGATGTAGGGGCGTGAGCGGAAGACGGCCTAACGGTGTGCGGGACCGTAGCCCAGCTTCATGGAGACGGTTGCGAATGGTCCTCGCCGATACCCCAGGAGCAACAGTGTCCCTAATTTGCTGGGAAGTGGCGGTGCGGTCCCCTACGGCACTGCGTAGGATCCTACGGTCTTGGCGTGCATCCGTGCGTCGCTGCGGTCCGGTCCCAGGTCGACGGGCAAGTGCACCTTCCGCCGACCACTGGCGACAACATCGATGTACTGTGGAGACCTCACGCCCCACGTGTTGAGCAATTCGACGGTACGTCCACCCGGCCTCCCGCATGCCCATTACACGCCCTCGCTCAAAGTCCGTCAATTGCACATACGGTTCACGTCCACGCTGTCGCGGCATGCTACCAGTGTTAAAGACTGCGATGGAGCTCCGTATGCCACGGCAAACTGGCTGACACTGACGGCGGCGGTGCACAAATGCTGCGCAGCTAGCGCCATTCGACGGCCAACACCGCGGTTCCTGGTGTGTCCGCTGTGCCGTGCGTGTGATCATTGCTTGTACAGCCCTCTCGCAGTGTCCGGAGCAAGTATGGTGGGTCTGACACACCGGTGTCAATGTGTTCTTTTTTCCATTTCCAGGAGTGTACATTTATGCTTGTAACTTGTTAGTAGAAATAGAATATAGTTCATTGTTACTTGAATGCATTATGTCTTAAATAATTGTTTGTGCTTGTCTACGCCTCCTTCTATTTGGGTTTTGGCGTATTCTTCGTGCAGAGTGTTCGACACAATATCGGCTACGCCATTTATTGTGTTCCAGTCATCGGGATTAGGCCTACATATTATTCTAGCGATGTCATTGTCGTTATGTATAGGTCGCACTTGTGCTAGAGTGTTGCAAAGCAGTGTAACATGTTCTGATGTCCCAGTTTTTTCCGCATACACATTGTTCATCATTAGTGAGTCCCATACGATTTAAACGTACGTATACGGCCCGTGGCCTGTCAGGAAATGGGCCATCCCCCGGCTTGGGTCGACATGTTTCAGTTGTAGTCTTTCGTGTACATCAGGAAAGAAACAGTGTACTCGAAAACACTTGTCGGACGCATCCCACCCTCTCTGCCATGGTTGAATCCGCCATTGTTTAATTTGTGTTTTGTTCATAATGTTGGTTCCCGTAATTTCGGTGATTTTACCGAGCCTGTCCCTCTTAAGCTAGTAAAGTGCAGCTGTATAACGTATTGTTATGTCTATAGGGCAGGTCTCCATCACAACGCAAAGTGCCTCTAGTGCGTGGTGTTGAAGGCTCTGCTCATTCTCAGGAGTACACTACGTTGACCTCGTTTTGCAATTGTCTTGTTAGTCTGTGAACCCAAGCACTTGCGGCGAAGCATGCGGTGGATTCAAATATCGCAAGGTGGTAGCTCCTTGTCGTCTTAATAGGTAATTTGTACTGAGTGTTTAGTCTTGCTAGTTTGTGCATAATTTTGGAGGCTTTGTCAATTGTCAATTTTATATTATCGTCGAAAGTCTGTTTTGCGCCTAGATGCAGTCCGAGATAACGTGTGGCTTACTCCCTCTGTACGCTTGTATTGTCTAATTTTAGAATTGGATTCCTCTGTAGTGTCCTTCTGAGCAGTAAATATCAGTTTTGTTGGGAGCTATTTTTCATTTATTTTCTTTGCACCAACTGTTAATTTTCTGAAGTAATTGTATGCCTTTTGTCTCTAGTGCTACTCTCGAGATGACTGACACCACTACGAGCAAATCATCTTCGTAAGCCACCACACCTCTTACCCTGTCGTCAATCTCCGGGGTGTTCAGCAAGGGCTCGATTGCGATATCCCAGAATATTGGTCCGCAGATCGAGCCCTGTGGACATCCCTTTGTTATTCTCTTGACAACCATCGCTGTACCAGTCCTCCACTCCGCTTCTCTGCCTCTACTGTAGTCGAAGAGACTATTGTAGAGGGAAGCTGATAGCTTCATTTGCCTTCATCTGGCGAAGAGGTATGGCCACCACAAGTTGTCAAAAGCCCCAGCTAAGTAGATTACAATGGCAGCCGCGTATTTGTCGCTGCTGCTATTTGTAACTGTCAGTGCTTGGTTGACGGCGTCTTGTACTGATCTACCTCCAAACCCCCTCAAGCCGAATTGATGGGGCGTTAGGCCGACGAGGCGACTGTACGATTCGAAACGGCACACAGGAGACTTCCCTGTACCTTGCCGAGAGTGTTTGAGAGACAGATCGGTCGGTACGTTTTGGATTCTGTTGGCTCTTGTGATATCCTGATTATTAATACATTAGCAGTTATCCAGATGTTTGGAATTCTGGCTGTTAGTAGTGCCTCGTTGAACATGTTAGTAAGAAAAGGTGTGATTTGTTTTACTGTTTGCTTCAATTTTTCTGAAAGTATTTTGTCTGGGCTGGGACCTTTGCGGTTCTTAAGCATGGTGATTGCCGTCACGGTTTCTTCTTGCGCAAATGGCATGGTTACACTGCCACTGATGTATGATTGCCTCATTCTCTCTCTTAGGTCAGCGTGGTGTAGCTCGTTTTGTGTGGGGTCGTCATCTGGGAGGAGCTTGTTCAGAAGATATTCTGCTGTGCTTCTCCATCCTCTGGTCATTGTGCCGTCGGCTTGTTTTAGTGTTGACAGAACAGTCGGTGTCTTAACTCGTTCTGTTTCTATCTTGAATGGTTGTCCCCAGATGTCGTTCTGTAGCTGGGTTATTACAAAATTGGTGCAGTTGTCTTGCATGTTGTCTGTAGTTGTATTTGGTATTTCTAGGTAGCGCCAGGATACAGATCAAGTCTCAAATGTCTTTCCGGAGCTGTCTTTGCTTGTTGGTAGTACTTTCTCTTGCCACGTGAGTCCCTCCTCAGTGTTGCCAGTTCTGTCGACTACGGCTGTTTCTGTCCCATCCCAGTTCTTTCCCCGTGGTATAGCTGCTACCTGTGCTCTTTGTAGGACTTCTGTCAGTACATGCGTTTTGTAATTTATAGTGCCTTGAACAGTGTGTAGTGACGACACCTCAACAATATCTCCAACTTTTTGCCGGTCGGCTCTTCCTATGAGTAAACGCTGCAGTTCGTGGTCCATGTTATATGTATGGATATATCGGTCCGTGGTTATGGCGACTGCGTTGTGGTCACTGTGTGTTGCTCTATCTCTTACCCTCCATGTATTAACTAGTGTAAGAGATTTTGCGCTCCCTAGAGAAAGGTCTATGTTACTTACACCACCGGCGTCTCCGCAGTAGGTAGGTAAGTGACCCTCCCTATTCAGTATGAAGAGGTTGCATTCATTTACCACGTCAAGCACTAATTGCCCCCTGTCGTCAGTTCTGAGTTCCACAAGGGGGATTTTGTGTTGATATCAGTTAGACTGCGCTGCCTTTTCCCTTTTGAGTGTCGTGCAATGTCTTTTATTTTGTCTAAGAAAGGTTCTATATCACACGAATACTGAGCGTAAATGGACGACATGAGCCTTATATACTGTCCGTCTGTTATTTCTGCTGTGGCAGAAGTACTGAGCGTAAATGGACGACACGAGCCATATATACTGTCCGTCTGTTATTTCTGCTGTGGCAGAGTGTTCAGAGCAAAACTGGGTGATATGTGTTACTATGAGGTTTTTACTAACTACTATTGTAGCGGCTTTCGCGTTTCGTGTTCCTGTTATTGTGATGTAATGGGATTGTAGCCCTGAAATTTTCCCGCCTGGCAGAAAAGGTTCCTGAACGCAGGCAATGCCTGATTTTGTTTCTTCTAAGATCCTACGTAGTTCCATGTTTGTTAGGGTACTGCCTGGCAATTTAGTTGTATTACCTTCAGAAGGGATATCTAGTGAAGGAAAAACACTTGGGACTGGTTTGTTTAAAATCCAGAAACACATGTCCATGTGCTCTCACGAAGTCCTTGTATACTTTCTCTAGGTTTAGGCTCTCTTCCCATCGTGCACATGCCAACAATAAAGGCTTACATAGCTCTTTGGGTTTCGTTAACAGAGTTTCAACTCTTAGGATCATCCTGTCAGTTTTTTCTGTAGTTGGAAAGCAGATGTTATCCCCGTTTTCATGCTTAGTTCGTATTAGATAGCGAGGAGTTCCTTGGACTATCTCCTCGTTTTCTAGTCTGCTAAGTCGTAGGTTAACTTGTAAGTTTTCGTAGTTTACGTAATTAACGGCATTCAGCTTGGGGTCCTTGGTTGTGTCTGGTTGATGTTCTTGACTGTTGGTTTGTTGCTCCGATTTCGGGTAAGTTTGTAATGCAGCACGTCTTTCCTGCTTTGTGGGTTCTGGTAGTATGGAGTTTGATGTGTTTTCGCTGAGCATTTCCCTTTATAGTGACTTCTTGTTTTTGATCTCTACCGGGGACTTGCTCGTAAAATGTGACTTGTATGTCCGTTTCTGGGGTTGTTGTGTCTGGTGTTGTACCCGTGCAGGGTCTGTCTTTCTGTTCAGCTACATTACTGTTTTGTTTTTCGCAGTGACTGTGTACGCTACCCCCGTAGACAAAACGAACTGGTGTATTATAGAATCTACATTTGGTTGTATCATATTCAACTTGTTGCGCGGGTAGTGTGCAGTTGTCTTTGTTTGTGTTCGCCTTTGGTGTCGAATTTCTTGTGAACTCAAAAGGTTCAAATGGCTCTGAGCACTATGGGACTTAATATCTGAGGTCCTCAGTCCCCTAGAACTTAGAACTACTTGAACCTAAGGACATCAGACACATCCAAGCGCGAGGCAGGATAGGAATCTGCGACGGCAGCGGTCGTGCGGTTCCAGACTGAAGCGCCTAGAACCGCTCGGCCACAACGGCCGGACAGCTCTTGTGAACTCAGTGACATCTTCATTCTCAGGATCTTCCCGGACATCATTGTATTTCTCTGTACTATCTCTCAGTATTTAGTCTTCCAGTCTGTCAACTCGTAAAAGGAAACCAGCCTGGAAGATGGCTCAGTCAAATATATGATGTTTCAGGTGTTTCGAAACCTCATTTTCAGTTGCACGGTGCATGCACATATCGCCTGTATAATCGGTAATGCTGAAGTACTTACACTGTTTGTCTCCCAGAACTGAGGCATTACATTAGTATCGGTATCTAAATTTGAGGGGTTGTAGTATCCCCATGTGTTGCCGCCAAGCAACGGCTCGCCGCCAGCCTCTCATCCTAGTCGATGGCGATTTGTACCTTTGCCTGTTTGTGTTATTAGTTACGTCTGTTCCTGGGTGTGTTAGGGGGCTGGGTTTCTGACAGTTATGGTAGCACTTCTTATTAATGGACGTCGTACAGAACATCTTATTATGTGCGCTCTATTTGTCTTTCGTAGAGCTGTTTATATGGAGGACAGTCTGGCCTCCTGCCTTATCCTATGTTCTTTTTCTGTGTTTGCATGGTATACAGCCTACAGGATTCTCCCGCCTGCATTCTGACTTTTTGTGTCCCGGTTTTGCACATCTTCCACATACTGGATCTTTGTCGCAACGCTTCGATGGGTGACCGAAGCCCCAACTGTTAAAACATTATTGTACAGCAACAAAGTCGTTGATGTACAATGATTCTAATTTAATAGAAACCCTATCATTTTGAAGCAGCAGTAATCGTAGTCTTGGCGACGCTTCTAGAATATTGTTTACTGTCCTTTTCCCTTTGGTCCTGTTTTAAATTTTATTTGAACCACCTTATCGAACTCGTCTTTAGTAATGTGTTCACACGGGTTTATTTCGTAGAGCTCCTCTAAGAAATCCTGGTCAGTTAAATATGTTGAGACATGGTACACTGGCTGCAGGGGTCTGAACTTCTTCGGTCCTTCACACGAAATGTCCTAAATCTGTGCTGTTTTTTCATTTTCTTTTCCTTGTCTACTTGTGATTCTGTTTCAATTATTACAGTGTTTACTGCTGACGTGACTGATTTAATTTTCAATTTGTCTTGGTTGGGGTTAATTATTTTGGTGATGGTTTCTCTAAGGGCTCTCGCATTTTGGTTGGTTTCTGATTTGAAGAAAAGTGTGCCGGACTGTTCAGCTTTTTTTTGTTGATTGCGTTCCTGTAAATTACTTTTTGGTTTTGAAATCGGACCGGTAACCATAACCGCTGCAAATGAGAGTGAGAGGGGTTTATTTTCCGACATTAGTCTCTGATTTTCGTAACTGAGTTCCGCTATTTCCTGTTCCAGGCGCTGTATGATTTCCTGGGTATCTGGTGCATTTGCAACCGGTAGTTCTGAGTCTGACGTTTTCAGTTCTGAGCTCTTCATTTTGTCCGTAAAGCCTTGCTTGACCTACTGCGAGTGCCCAAATTTTGTCTCTAGCCTGCGATGAAATTGTGGTTGACGCCCTCTTTTGTTTTAGTGCATTCTGGAGCTCCGATATGATCTCATCTACAGCGCTTATCATTTTAGCTTCCATTTTTTTTTCCTTTGGTTCAAATGGTTCAAATGGCTCTGAGCACTATGGGACTTAACATCTGTGGCCATCAGTCCCCTAGAACTTAGAACTACTTAAACCTAATTAACCTAAGGACACCACACACATCAATGCCCGAGGCAGGATTCGAACCTGCGACCGGAACGGTCACGCGGTTCCAGACTGAAGCGCCTAGACCGTACGGCCACACCGGCCGGCTTTTCCTTTGGGAATTAACTCTTCACTGGATATCACTCGTCTTATTGTCCCCGTGCTCCTGTCCGTCGGACTCACGTCACTGTTTCGACGTCCTGCGACTGATGTGTAGCTCACATTTTTTGCGGAATCACGTTCGGCATTTTCGAAAGTAGCAGTGGCTGCCGCCAGCGTGGACGAGGTTGTATGCTCTGGTGTCCGCGTATACTCTCGGGCGTGGAGCTTAACTTACTTGAAAGTAGATGCATACGTCCCAAATGCTTCACAGAGAGGGGCAAAGACAGCGCGCACCGGTCGAAATTTGCTGTACGGCAGCCGATTCCCAAATTCTGGATCCGTTGCGCATGTAGTTTTTCTTTAAACCGAGTGCAACCAGTTCCATTAAGAACAGTACGCTCTGTGATTTGCTCCACAGTTTGCCGCGCTGTTACTCGGTAACGCCAGAAAATAAGAGCCACACGCGAGTTTACAGTACCTGCAGCCAGCTTCGCGTAGACGACGCCCGCTGAGTCGGCCGCTGCTCTCTGGGACTCCTGACGCAACGAACAGCTGTGGCTCGCGCAGTCAGCCCGCCGCAATCCGCGCTGTCAGCACACTCCGCGCCCGACGTCACTGCAACCCGCTGCACACCGCGCCGTCAGCAGAAAGCGCAGCGCGTCGCAGCCCACAGAGAAGACAACAGCCTCCGACGAAACTTGCCACACGGCACGCAAGAATACATTCGCTACCACAGAAAAGGAAGACCTCTCACGGTCAAACTACGGTCTCCGAACTAGTCTTTAATGCGTAACGTGACAGATTACGCCTTTAGTTGAAACTTTCACTGCACTCCGACCACTTTTTCCCATCACAAACGCGAAAACAAGCGGAGCGCTCTTAGAACACGTCCACACGCCACGCCACTCACCCTAGTGACGGACAACACAACACCCAGTCCATGAGCGCAGAAAATCTCCGACCCAGTCGGTAATCGAACCCGGGCCGTCAACTATGACATTCCGTCGCGCTACCAGGGGTGGACAATGTATTCGCTAAGTTACGTAGTAATTTACTTAAGGTCTTTCAAGAGAACATAAATTTGCCGTCGACACTCCATCCCAGTTGCAGTACCTACTGTAGTCCCTAGTTGAGTTGCAAGAACAAGATGAAGCAGTTTCTGTGGTGTCACCGCCAAACACCACACTTGCTAGGTGGTAGCCTTTAAATCGGCCGCGGTCCATTAGTATACGTCGGACCCGCGTGTCACCACTGTCAGTGATTGCAGACCGAGCGCCACCACACGGCAGGTCTAGAGAGACTTACTAGCACTCGCCCCAGTTGTACAGCCGACTTTGCTAGGAAAGGTTCGCTGACAAATACGCTCTCATTTGCAGAGACGATAGTTAGCATAGCCTCCAGCTACGTCATTTGCTACGACCTAGCAAGGCGCCATTATCAATAGATATTCAACTTGTGATGCCTGTACCGTCAGACCGATGTACACCATTTATGGATTAAAGTTAAGTATTACAACAACTGCGTCCGTTTTTCTAATTTCTCATTTCCTTGCAATGTTCCAGACCTCACGCCAATCTGCGTGAGCTTAAAAGCGTGCATTTCGGCCTCCTCTAGCAACACGGCGTTGGCTCTTCTGCCAACACTTCAGTTTCAAAAGTTGCTATGTCCAGAAAGTACTAGATAGTTGAGGGATTGTGTTGATAAAGCTAGTGCGGTGCGGTAGAGCCTTAGTGAAATTCAGATATGAGTGTGTAAACAATTGAAACACTCTTCGGCACTGCAGCAACTGATACAAAGGCAGTACTGGAGGGTATAAAAATATGGGAACCTATTAGCTAGGTATGTGTGGGATAGCAGTAGTGCAATAAAGGCCTTAAGTTCACCGGACAGCAGGCCATAAATTATTAGCAATATTATTGAGGGAATAAGTCCGGGGGATAGCTTTAGGTTGCTGTTTGTGGCAAGGCCACTGTCATTAGCGGGATTTCCAGCGATATTACGGAAGGCGCACTCTGTCCTTCATTTGGATATTAAGCGAAGGGTAGACTGCTGATGCAGGATTCGATGGCGGCTAATGGAGGTGGAAAGGGCTCTTTTACAGATAAGAGATGTGGAAGTCCATTTTAAAAGAGTACTCTGGTATGTCATTCTGAGTAAACAACACCGGTTACTGACGTAACTACTTAGATCTGAAGATAGTCCACAGTAACAGAAACGTGTAATTTAACTAAGAATTGTGCAATGGAGACGGAACTGTAACTGATAAATACCATAATTATCTTAACAGTTGCTTAATCTCCAGGACGATTATGCCGACTACAGTAATTTTAAAAGAGATTGCCCAGACAACTACTCAAGGAACAGGCAGCTTTCTGACTCACTAAGGGCCAGGAATAGTAGCAAGGTCAGGGAAACTAGGAGCCAAGTGTTTCATGGTACAGTGATTTTGGGTGTGATTCTTGTTCTGTTTATTTGCCTTAGGATGAACGGAGAACCGTTTTGTGCTCTACTTCACACAGAAGGCTCGTTGTTATTCTTTGGTGAAGAGTGGTGTCACAAGTATCAATCAAAGTGTCGGTTTTCTCCACTGAGCTAGGAAGTCGGAAGCTGTAGATTCGAAAACTCTCGTAAACTGCACATTTTGGAGGAATACACCAACAAACTCTGGATAAAGGGTTTCATTAGAAAGTTTACGGCGAAGGTAACCAGTAAGTAAGGTGTCCTGTGATTTTTGTTTCTGACGTTATCCAACACTCTGGTGTGACTATTAATTGGAGGGAATGCGAACTGTTATTCCGTTTCGCTAGAGAGCGAGCTACTAAATTACACGCTTAATTTCGCGAAACATTCGCACATATTCGCAAGATGAAAAAAACAAAGGAACAAGACTATGATAATTTTGGTCATCTGCTTTCGGCGGTGCAGGCAGCACTATTGTGCCGCACATGTCCCTACGGATGTTTTGGGAGAAGCAAAATTCGATGACTCAAGCTCGAACTTACTGACAATTTTCCTATCTGACATCCACCACACGGGAATTCTCCTCCGTAGGTGAAACAGCTTAACTTCGTCATTAAGGAAATGCTGAAGAACAAAAATATTAGATCTTCTCGCTCTCCATACTCTTCACCCATATTCTTGGTTCCAAAAAGAGATAGGAGAGTTAGGCCTATCGTAGATTACCATGCACTGAATAAATAGAAAATGTTGCAGTCTTTTGTGTTGCAACAAACCGCGTTCTTCACTGTCTTGTATCTCAAAATTGTCCGTTATCAGATTCTGATGTCTGTAGACTGTAAACTGACCGAAGGCTTTGCAACCAACTGGAATCTCTATGAGTTTCACTATGTCCAATTTACTCACGAACGGCTGTATTGTCCTGTTCCTTGATAGCATTTTCGTCAGATATTAAATCTAAGTTTTCCTGTCACTACCTTCAGTGAGAGTTTTTCTCAGCGTGTTAGGCAGGCTGAAAAGTGCCGTGTCTCTTAATGGAGCAGGACTTAACGTTAAACCATCTACAGAAAAGAATGTTAAGCCACAGTTGCCGTATTCGGGTCATCTGCCCTAGGGCTTCAGGCTTGATCAGGGCTGCAATGAGACCACAGTTGCCCGCCACTGGAGACTCACTGGATTTATATTTTTTTCGAAAGTTCTTATCCAACTCTACCCAAATAGCAGATCCGCCGAATGAATTAATATGGAAAGAAAGGAAATTTGATTGAGATGTTTCCCAAGAAGCCGCCTTCGCGGGTCGTAAGACGGCGTTAGCAATATCACACGTGTTGGCTACCCCTGATTATACTAAAGAATTTGTAGTTCAAATGGATGGCTCTATGTGGAGCCTTTTGTTTAACGGCAACACCTGATACGGAGAAGATCCATAGGGTGTGGATATTGTGGTTTCTCAAGACTGGAGACTAAATATTCAGTTTATGAACTGGAAACATTGGCTGCTTCTCTTTATCCTGAGAAATTTTGTGTACATATGAAACACCCTTCATTCACCCCAGTAACTGATATCCAGGCACTTAGTTATTCTTGGAAGAGAAAGAAAGACATAGCGTATCACGAGATGGGCGATTCGGTTCTTCATCTCCTAGTTTACAGTGCAGGGGTGATCATGTAGTTGCTGACAGCCTTGCCGCATATTTGGGGAAGAGGATAGTGAATCACTTAGTGAGTAGATTCTTCAAGGAAGCAAACATCATGAATCAGAGTTCATTGGCGCTGTACTCACTCAAATGTCAGGATTGTTTAATGACACTAAGAAATATCAAAGAAATGAAGGAGGAAAGAAAAGAGGGAGAAAGGTCAAGCCTTGCCTTTTAAACTGAAAAGTTTTGTGCGGTCCAGTTGGGGCAAATAAACGGGACAGTATAGTTTTACTCTTCGAATTAGTGTCCTTAACATGCAAACATTAGCATGAGTCGGCAGTCGGTGGCCATTTACGAAAATATTGACTCGAATGAAGATACTCGAAAACTTTATCTGGTGGTGCACAGACAAGAAAATTAAGGAGTGGATACAGTCTTGCTATATCCTCACCATTAATAAGCCCACGACGAGTTCATTGAAGTGATAGCTGTCTTCTGGAACGCCGAAGTCCCATGTGGAGACATTAGAAGTATAGTAAGACGACCGTGGAACCAAGCCGGCACGGTAGATCAGTGTGTACGATCAGAGAGCTGGTTGGCCTCTGTAATAAAAGAATGAGTGGAAGGATGAACAAACGAACCTCAACGGATGTCATGTGACGTCCGTAACGACCAAACACAACGACTAACAACGAACAAAATGGAGAAAAAGGAAAAAAAGTGGTCTAAAGCTGGCGTCTGATTCCGTATCAAAATGTCTTCGGTCCCGGGTTTAAATCCTGCGGCTGCTTAAATTTTGATTATTAATGAGCATCGACGGCCTAAGACTTCCGATTTGAAGTCACTCTCATTTTGCCAACGGCAAAAATGGCGGTGGAGCAGAAGCAGTTTCAGGGCGTTCTCTTGTCCTAGGGGTGGGAAACTGCCCCTAAAGACAGAAGAATCAGCAATGATTAACGGCATGAGGATGCAGAAGGCAATGGAAACCACTGCATTAAAAGCACGTAACGTGTATCCAAAGGATATGTGGCCTGTAGTTGAAGAAGTGTCATGATGATCTCTCCGTCGGCAAAAGATTCCGGAATAGTCCACCAATTCCGATCTCTGGGAGGGGACTGACATGGGCGATGTTACCACGAGAAAAAGATTGAGTAATCAACGAAAGAATAACGTTCCACGTGTCGGGGTGTGGAATGTCAGAAGCGTGAACGTGGTAGGGAAACTAGAACATTTGAAAAGGGAATGCAAAGGCTCAATCTATATATAGTAGTGGTCAGTGAAGTGAAGTGGAAAGAAGACAATGATTTATGGTCAGGTGAGCATAGGATATTAACTACAGCAGCAGATATGGTACAACGGGAGTAGGATTCGTTACGAATAGCAAGGTAGGGTAGGGGGTGTGTGTCTGTGAACAGTTCAGTGACAGGGTCGTTATTATAAAAATCGACAGCAAACCAACATCGTCAACGATTGTTCAAGTATACATGACGACGTGGCAAGCTGAATGCAGAGATAGAGAAAGTGTATGAGGATACTGAAACGCTAATACTGAATGTAAAGCGGGGTGAAAATCTAATAATCATACGGGACTGGAATGCTGTTGTAGGGGAAGGAGTAGAAGAAAATGTTATAGGAGAATATGGGCTTTGGACGAGAAATTAGAAAGGAGAAAGACTAACTGAGTAATGTAACAAGTTTCAGCTAGTAATAGCGAATACTCTGTTAAAGAATTACCAGAGGAGGGGGTATAATTGGAAAAGGCTAGGTTATACAGGAAGATTTCAGTTAGATTACATCACGGCTAGACAGAGATCCCGAAATCAGATACTAGATTGTAAGGATTACCCAGGAGCAGATGAGGACTCAGAACACAATATGGTAGTGATGAAGAGTAGGCTGAAGAGTAATAGATTAGTCAGGAAGAATCAATACGCAAAGAAGTACTAAAGAATGACGAGATATGCTTGAAGCTCCCTAAGGCTATAGATACAGCAATAATAAATAGCTGTGAAGAAACCATGGGTAACAGAAGAAATACTTCAATTGATCGATAAAAGGAGGAAGTATGAAAATGTTCCGGGAAACTCAGGAACGCAGAAATACAAGTCGCTGCGGAATGAAATAAATAGGAAGGGCAGGGAAGCAAAGTCGAAATTACAGCAGGAGAAATGTGAAGACATCGAAAAAGAAATGATTGTCGGAAGGACAGACTCAGCATACAGGAAAGTCAAAACAACCTTCGTTTACATTAAAACCAAGGGCGGTAACATAACGAGTGCAACGGTAGTTCTACTGTTAATTACAGAGGAGAGAGGGGATAAATGGAAAGAATACATTGAAAGACTCAATGAGGGGAAAGATTTGTCTGATGTGATGGAAGAAGAAACAGAAGTCGATTTAGAAGAGATAGGGGATTCAGTATTAGAATCAGAATTTTAAGAGCTTTGGAGGACTTAAGATCAAATAAGGCAGAAGAGATAAATAACATTCCTTTAGAATTTCTAAAATCATTGGGGGAAGTGGCAACAAAACGACTATTCACTTTGGTGTGTAGAATGTATGAACCTGCCGACATACCGTCTGACTTTCGGAAAAAACATCATCCACAAAAGGCCGAAGAGGGCACGAGCTGACAAATGCGAGAATTATCGCACAATCACTTTAACAACTCATGCATCCAAGTTGATGAGATGATTAATATACAGAAGAATGGAAAATAAAATTGAGGATGCGCTAGGTGACAATCAGTTTCGTTTTAGGAAAAGAAAAGACACGAGAGAGGCAATTCTGACAGTGCGGTTAGTAATGGATGACGACTAAAAAAGTCAAGACACGTTCATAGGATGTGTCGACCTGTAAGAAGCGTTCGACAATGTAAAATGATACAAGATGTTCGAAATTCAGAAAAAAGTAGGTGTTAGCTGTAGTGAGAGACAGGTCATATACAACATGCACAGGAGCACAGAGGGAATAATAAGAGTGGACGACCAAGAACGAGGTGCTCGTATTAAAAAGGGTGTAAGACAAGGATGTAGCCTTTCGCCCGTACTGTTCGATCTGTATATAGAGGAAGCAATTATGGAAATAAAAGAAAGGTTCAGGAGTGGAATTAAAATTCTAGGAGTAAGGATAACAATGATACGATTCGCTCATGACATTGCTATCCTGAGAGAAAGTAAAGAAAAACTGCATTAGCTGCTGAACGGAGCTAACAGTCTAATGAGTACACGATATGGATTCAGATTATATCGAAGAAAGTAGAAGCTAACGAGAAGTAGTAGAAATCCGAACAGCGATAATCTTAACATCAGGATCGGTGTTCACGAAGTACATGGAGTCAAGGAATTCAGCTACCTAGGCAGTAAAATAACCAATGACGGATAGACCAAGGAGGATGTCAAAAGCAGACCAACTATATAAAAAAGGCATTCCTACCCAAGAGAAGTCTACTAATATCAAATATCGGCCCTTATTTGAGGAAGAAATTTCTGAGAATGTGCGTCTGGAGTACAGCATTGTGTAGTAGTGATACATGGGCTACGGGAAAACAGAAACAGAAGGTAACTGAGGCATTTGAGAAGTGGTGCTACAGACGAATTTTGAAAATTGCGTGGACTGGTAAGGTAAGGAAAGAGGAGGTTCTACGGAGAATCGGAGAGGAAAGGAATATTAGGAAAACACTGAGAAGGAGAAGGTACAGGATGATCTGGACATATGTTAAGACACGAGGGAATGACTTACATGGTACTAGAGGGAGCTTCAGAGGGGAAAAACTGTAGAAGAAGACAGAGATTGGAATATATCCAGGAAATAATTGAGGACGTAGGTTGCAAGTACTTCTCAGAGATGAAGAGGTTAATGCAGAAGAGGCATTCGTGGCGGACCGCATGAAACTAGTCAGAAGTCTGATGACCAAAATAATGCAGGCCGTCTGCTTGGATCGCAAACGAGGAACAGGGTCATTATGGTCTGAGTGGATTCTTTTATCCAGTTTTGTTGGTGGTACGATCTCACAAAACACTATAGATTGTTTTCAGTTCTTGTTTGGTTCCTTTGGGAAATGTTAACAATTAGTCTCTGATAATGTTGCAGTATTCACGTCAAGACTGTTTCGGAATTTCTCTTTCAAGGGGCGATTGCGCACACCACCAGTATGCCCTACTATCTTAGCTCTTCATTTGCGGAACGTTCAACCACAATTTACTTTCCGCCCACATACCGTACCACCATGAAACTGATTCGAGGTGGGATCAGCCGCACCACAAGTTGGCTTTTGCCTTTATTCCGGTGGAAAACAAATCTCACAGGCTGCCGCAAGGCCAATTCCTCGCAGCCAAGCACGAGTCGCCTCTACTGCACATGTGGTCAGCCAACTGACCTTACCTAAGAAATATGATGAAACGCGGTTCCGTCACAACTGGAAGAGGGCAAGAGCTAATCTGAAGCGTAGAAGCCCCAGAGGCGGGAAGCCCTGGGGGTACTAGGGTAGACCTCCAACACACATAAAAAAGGGAGAGATGGAGCAGAACTTAGAGGCAGTCAATAAAACTAAGGATAAGGTAGTGGGGCAATAGTTGAACATGTTTTCGGAAACGGCACAAATACTACGGTTTGTAACTGCTGACATCCTGATGGTCAAAAACCCACAGAATAAATAAAACTCTCGTGTGCTCTTATCACAACTGTAGCCTTACGTTAATGATAAAAGACTTTAATAAATAATTTTGTTAATTCAACCCTACACATAAAAGGAGTGACAGGTTTCTCACAATCTATGTTACAATTAAAGTTGCCAGCTTCACTGCTGGTAATACTTCCAAGTGTTCTCCGAAGTGAAGCGGTTTCTCTCTGCTACCAGAGGTCATGGTGGACCACTAGTGCAATGACGACCATCTCATTGGATGCCAAAAAACGATCTGTCTCCAAATACTGCTCCACAATGCGCAGTAGCTGTGCGGCTTTTAGTACCAAGGCGTCATTTGGTTCCACCACTGCGAAGTTAATGGCTTCGCACAACGATGCCGTATCCACCAAGACACTTCATTCCGCCCCCAAAAACATCTTCAGGGGGAGTAGCAGCTTCCTGGTTAGGAAATTAACAAGGACAATATTAGCGCTGTCCCTCACTGGATAGCACAATTTGAAACGTCCCCTTAAAACGATTATACATGACTGTGCTTAAACTGACAAACAATATTTATAAGCGCAACGCAATCTGGCTTTCAATAATCCCTACAAAAGAACGGCCCTGACTAACATTAACCTATACCTTTCACAAATCACTTACCTCACAAAAATCTTCGTTACTCGAACTACTGCAATACAGCGGGCGCCACTACTGCCAGCTAAATAATAGCTACTGATAGGCACAGTTAGCAAATGAAAGATTTTAATAGAGAACAAACAATGTATTTATCTTAATAGTCATAATTTATATAGCAGTTCATGACATCCAGTCTTACAAATTTCAAAAGTCCTCCATCTCTCTCCCCACATCCACCACTGCTGGCGGCTCACATCCAACTGCCCAACGCTACGCGCTGTTAACATCCAGCTGCCCAACACTACAATGGCGAGTATTACAACAATGCAAAGCAGCCACAGACCGCACACAGCACAGCCAGTCATTTTCATACAGAGCGCTACGTGGCGTTACCAATAAGAAAACATAAACAGCCTACTTACACAGCCCCCATGCTCCCCACAAAAAATTTTACAAATTGTTTTGGGCAGTGGCCAATACAGATTTGAAAAAATTTTTCATAATTACAATAACAAAGAAATCAAATGCACACACTTATTGATACAAAGTTGGTCAAAAGCTAAAATTTTCTGACAGCCCATAAAGACAGTCCTGATTATTCATCACAGTAAAATAGCAGTGTTTTTCTCAAAGTTCGAGCAGTAAAAGAAAATGCACACGGAAGTAGTGGATTTCCATGCAGTCTTGAAGAAGTAGTGTTGTCCTTCTAACGGAAAGACAGTGCTGACTCTTGATGTGCAGGCGGGTAATGGGCCACAACAGAGCAAACCCACAGCAGAGTCATAGGAAGTTTTGAAGAATATTGGTAGGAAGGTCATCACAGAGGAGATCCACTGTAGTCCTGGTAGAAATAATGGTATTGGTGGCTCATCAAAGATGCAGACCCACTGTAGTCCTTGTAGAGATGGCCAGCAGCCAGCTGTTGTGACTGTGCAGGTGCACAATCACCATTGAAGAGTCTTGCGGATAATATAGCAATTCCATAACCACCACTTGTGCACTCACAAAGTTTTTGGAATTGTCCTTAGAACCAGCAACGCTGTTATCCAGTCCCTTGCTGAATTATTAACACACATGCAAACACTAACAGTCCCTACTTCTCACATATTGTCCATATACTATGACCAACAGAAACGTGTGCAGTGATATGGAACTTACAAGTTAATAATATGATGAACTGGTATCAATTACAATTTCATAACATAAGAATACAATTACAAAGGTACAAAATACATCATTAAAGAACATAACAATACAGATAACATATCTAGTACAGGCTTTACAAAAGAATCGAAATAACATATACATCAGTGTTACAGGAACTATGACATGAGTACATACATAAAAGATCAGAATAACTTTCGAAACATCAACTTCACACATGAGCATTAAAACAGAACAGAATAAATAATGTCTAAACATTTTTACAAAGAAAATAACATATTATCAGAAAAATTCTACAACATAAATCTTATTAGGTAAACACATTAAAACAGGAAAAACACAAATTCACATAGTGTAATAACACAAAAATACAGGACAGGGTTTGTTTGAAGTGTGACATTTGGTACTGCAGTCCACCCCAAAACTTCATTCCATATATCTTTCCTCTTATTTCAACATTTGTTTCCACCAAAAAAATTCTATCCAAGCTTGCTTTCTGTATTTATATGTTCACATATTCCTTACCTCGTTATTTATTTTCCATTATCTTACCTCATCATTTATTTCCAAGAAAATCCTACCTAAACATGTTGTCCCTAAACCCTACTTTTTTGGTTCATATCCTCTTTCAAAATACATTTTTTGCCAAACCATTGTCTTATAGCTTCTCAATGCATTTCTTCCAATTCAACACAACATGTTCTCTTATATGCCCTACCCCATCTTAATCTAACTTAAATCTACTGAGCTCAGATGCTAAACTAAGGGACGAGGCAATGCAGCAGCACAAAACAATTAAGACAAACAGCAATGACAAAAAAATGCAAATTGGCAAAGGAAGCTACAGTAAATCTAAATTACCAAGCAAATGCAACATTACAACTAATATGAGCCAATGCACAGCAACAAGAAAAATAAATAGGTAGTAAAACTGGCTTAACAGAGTAATGTAAAGTAAAATTTACTAGCACTATGCCTGGCAAACAGCAGTAGCAAATGCAATAACTTATATCTAAACATGACATAGCTCAAGCAGAAAAAATATTACAGTAAAAATGGTCATTTTAATACCTATGTCACACCTTAACACTAGAGTGATGCATCACAAAAACGTATTCTGCAAGAAAGTTACCAAGTCATTAAAAAAATTATTTATGCAATTCCTGTGAAGGGAAATGTCTATTTGTGCTCTCTTTTCTAAGAAAGTACATCATAAACGTATTCTTTACTGGGTCTGTAGACAGAAAATAGTGATATTAGTACATCTGTTAAATTTTATAATAACCAATGCTGCAGTGCAGCTAGAAACTAGATATTAAAGAAAATGAGCATATATGTACAAAGGAAGCCATGAGACATCACTCATTAGCCATATGGCATTTCATAAGGTAGTAAAAAAATCTCTCAACTAGAAAGACAGTAGTCATAATCAGGTGTATAGACATAAAAATATTTCTCGTCATTTCATTAGGCATTTCGGTAAATATCATAAATTAAGAGCTCCAAAGTGTTATTTCATGTTTTCAAGTTCGAGCCTGTCGTATTTGTGATGCTTTCTACAAAGGAATGTCAATAGCGAGGATAATGGCCCCTTTTTTTTCTCCACCTGCGCCTCTGAAAGGCACACACAAATGCTTTTTTCCAGCCGACTGTCGCACAGCTGGGTGCCCACGACGCATTACGTGCAGGTGGTCACTTAACTTTCTTACCGAAATATCTACGAGACCAGTTTGCTTACAGTGACAGTCTATAATAAAAACATCCCAGGTCGAGAATTTGCGTTTCAAATCTGTATAAACAAAATCCTGTAAATATAACAGTGTCCAAAAAATTTTCACCAGCATAGTGATACATTCACACGTATACACACATTTCATAACTCTTAAAGTACGATTCTCTGTTTCCAACATCCTTTTTCACAAGCCAGAGTCTCTAACTACTACTCCTTATTCCTTACCTTATTACACATATAAATATTCGTCGACACATCAATCTTGCGTCGACACTTCCATATTTCATCATTATTAATATGTAGCATAATCAGATTCCTCATATAGCATCAGCTTATTGATCATAAACATACCTCAGCAGCATAATACACATCGTCGTCGTGAAAATAACATCATAACACCTCAGTCACATCTCAAAAATGTCGTAGATTTCTGCAATAATGTCAAAAAATAAAAAAAATTCTCTGCTCATTTAAATAGAGTCATCTACCTCAAACGTACTTTAAAATCATGCTCCCTTACCAAATATATCATTCAAAGCTCTCATAGTACCACAATGGTTCCAAAAAAATATGAAGAGTTCACAAAGTACAGACAAAATACAATTTCATAAGTGTGAAGTTACCCAAGTGTGTAATTACGTAAACATCTGTCACTGATGTAGTAAAATAAATGTTTGTCTCTCCCAGTTAAATGATCAGATAGCTGTGTAATTTATGTGTTAGAGAAATATGGTACCGATGTGTAAAGTTGTGTAAGCAAATACCATATTAGCTAGGGCTCCTTGTGCTTGCCAAACACGTGGCACACAAAGTAGGCGTGTCCCTCCTGAGCATTAATGTAATTATACTCTCAGGTGTAACAGATTACAGCAATGGAATGAAATGTGTCACGGAAAAACTTTATATCATTGTACTTCAAATATCTTTAAAAATAAATGTTTTATGTACAAAATTAATCACTCAAATACTTGTACTGTAGCGCTAAACTGTGCTTCTTGTTGTAAGATAGTTTCTGTGGAAGTGCCGTCGTTATTGTCCTCTGAAAGCTAAGTTCAGCAGAAGCCAACGTACTTACGTCATGATAAACAATAGTGAAATGCTTTGCGTGTAGATATCTTAGTTATTACGCTTATTGCCGTGATGAAGAAAGTACTGTGCTGTAATGTATTGTTGTGCTACGGAAAAGGCAGTCTCATAGTAGTTATACCACAGAAGTTACTACTAAAACATGTTTTACTTTCCAGAATAATTCAGAAAAACTGTGCAGATATAAAACAGAAACACCGCAAAAGCAACATTGTAAATTGTCACTCATTAGTAGCGTCGTGATAAAATCGTGTAGCTGTATCATAAACTAACCAGTGTGTCATCTGGTATCTCACAGGAAGTACTTAAAATCCAGAATGTATTTTCAAGTAAACCAAAAATGTTGCATTAAAATCTCATTAGCAGTACTGGTAAATGTCCTAGGTATGTGAGCCTTATAGTCGTTACGTAATCGTGCAACTAACAAGCAAGAATGTACACACACAATAACACTGTGTCTTGTGTTCACTATAACAACGCATTGGTAATTTCTGTTTAAATAAATTCTCTTGGTTCTTGACTGGATAGTTAACTTTAAAACATAGTTGCATGTTAACAGTTTCTAAGATTGAAAAAGTGTACTAGTAACGTGAATTGAAAAATCTTATACCAAAGACTAAGTTAAAAAGCAGATTATCTCTCAATAAATGGTTTTACATGTGAAATGTGGTGTAACCCTTTGCTCTTCCTAGTACGCTGAGTTTCAACTTTAACGCCATTATCATGTGGTATCCGTCGGTAAAGAATACCTGGAATTTTTCTCAAGGTTAGCGTCAATGTTATACTAGTAACGTGAATTGAAAAATTTTATAGCAAAGACTAAGTTAAAAAGCAGATTATCTCTCAATACGTGGTTTTACATGTGAAATGTGGTGTAACCCTTTGCTCTTCCTAGTACGCTGAGTTTCAACTTTAACGCAATTATCATGTGGTATCCGTTGGTAAAGAATACTGGAATTTTTCTCAAGGTTAGCGTCAATGTTATACTAGTAACGCGAATTGAAAAATTTTATAGCAAAGACTAAGTTAAAAAGCAGATTATCTCTCAATACGTGGTTTTACATGTGAAATGTGGTGTAACCCTTTGCTCTTCCTAGTACGCTGAGTTTCAACTTTAACGCAATTATCATGTGGTATCCGTCGGTAAAGAATACTGGAATTTTTCTCACGGTTAGCGTCAATGTTATTTTTCCCTGAGCCAGGGGGCGCACGTGGCTGCCTGCGGCGCAAGTCATTGTCTGTTTCTTTGTTGGCGCGCGTCATTACTGGGATTACGAGACCTAACTTCTACAAATTAGCCTTGCCGAGAGGGCCCAGCCTTGTCGTGTATTAATTCTGTCATCACGCCAGTACTGATGGAATTCACGTCTGTCGCTATAATTATATCGTCTGTCGTCATGTCGGTAGTTCTTGTAGTTTCTTTCTTGTCGGTTAAGTGATGGAGAATTTCTCCCCGAATTATCACCGCACGGTTGACCGTTGCGTCTGAAATTCTGTCTCCCATGATAATAATAGTTCTGGTTGCCAAATTGTCTGTTTCTATGGTTATCTCTGTCATATTCATTACTACGGAAGTGCGATCTATCTCTGTACCTATTATTCTGCCAATGGTTGTCATACGGGTGGTGTCTGTTTTGGTCACGATTTACGTTGTAAGAATAGCCTTGTCGTGTATTAATTCTGTCATGGCGGAATTGTGACAGATGTGACCTGTAATTGTTGTGCTCCTGTTTTCGCGTTCCGCCATTGTCAGTGTCAATTTCCAGTTCTTGTAAGAGTCCCTGAAAAGCTTCAATGTCGTCTTTGCAACGTCCTGCTAAAATAATATGTCGTAAATGTTCAGGCAGTTTGATTAAGCAAATGCGGATGAGTTCTGAGGGCTGTATGGGTTTGAAAGATACTGATTCTTATGCAACATGTCTTCAAAATATTTGATAAGCCTGGAAAATTCAGATTGTTCGAAACGTATCATCATTATGATGCTATGTTTTACTCGGTCTTCTGTAGCTTGAGACCAATACGCTGAGAGGAAGGCATGATAAAATTCTCCTTCACTGTGACAATCGTGAATGACCGATCGCATTCTTTCAGCTGCTTCATTCTCTAAGTAGCCACACATAAATTCTTATCTGTGCTCTAATGACCAGTTTCGGGGAAAACAATGAGTGAATTGATGAAGCCATGCTTGTGGATGAATGTCGTTGTCAGAATTCTTAAATGTTTTGAATTTACTTGTAGTAATGAAATGCTTATAGTCAAAATCATCGTGTCGGCGAGTCGCACATCGCTCATTGTTACTTCGTTTCAGCGGTTCCATCTCAAAATCCAATGCGGCTTGTCAATTTCTTTCATAATTTCCGAAGTGTCCTGTGCTATTATTTTATGGTTGTTCTATATTTCTATGTCCCTCTTCGCGTACTGGAGCGCGAGTGTCCTCTGAAATATGTAATTCTTGTGTTACTTGTGCCAACTGATCTTGTACTTCCCGGATTTCTCTTTTGTACTGTGTATTGATTTGATTTTGATTTTGTTTGAATTTTCAAATTTGTTCATACTCTTCAGTCTCCGTGAAGGCTACATGTCTTGTGTCATTCAGATCATCATCTACCTTTTTAGATAAGTTAGTTAACTGATCTGAAAGTTCGGCTACTTTATCTGATAGTGTGTTTTTCTGAACCAAGTTTCAGAGTGTCCATTTGTGTTGAAATCGTATCCACTGTATCCTTTAGGTTTTCCTGAGTTTTTGCTAGTTGCGTAACCGAATCGGTAGATGCAACTGAGTCAGTTTTAGCTTGCAAGGTGTCGTGATTTTCATGAACAATAGTTAGCAGTACTTTTATGGCTGCTTCGTGATTCTGTAATGCATTTTCATGACGCCAAAAAATAGGTTGTAAATGCTAACAAATTTGTGTTTTTACGTCATTACAGACTTTTTGACATTTCGATTCAATGTTGTGTAACTCAGTAGTTAAACCTTCACTTGTTTGTTCAAGTGTGGTGTCTAACTTTTGAAGCTTTTGCTGCGCTTGTCTCTGATTTTGTTCCATTGTGTCTAACTGTTGCTGTGTTTGTCTCTGTTGTTGTTCCATTGTGTTTAACTTTTGAAGATTTTGCTCCATTGTGTCTAACTTTTGAAGATTTTGTCCCATTAGTTTCTGATTTTGTTCAAGCGTTTGTCTAACTTTTGTAGCCTTTGTCCCATTGGCGCATTAACTCTAATAAAAATGCACTGGTGTCCTAAACATGTTCCTCAGTGCTTTTCGGCAGTGAAGTTGCACTTGCAACATTCACATTTTGACAAGCAGAAAATGTGTCTTGACTTATTTGAGAAAGCGGTGAGGACCCAAAACCTGAATCTGCAGTATTTGCAAGATTGTGTCCTGTCATTCCCGATACCTGAGGCGGGCTGTTGCCGACCGATCGATCGATAATGATTCCCTGTTCACTAATAGTTTCACTGTCTACACCATTGTTTTCCGCCCGCTCCATTTCCCTATGCACAGTTACCAAATTACTATGTTGAACATTAGTTAACTCATTACACAGTGGTGCTGGTAAGCTACGCTCGTCGTCACTGTTATTTCTGTTTACTTTGGAGCCTAGTGTTAAGTTTTTCACACGCCATTATTGTCACAATATTTCACACGACAACACAGAAAAGCACAATTTGAAGAGCAAAAATAAGAAAACAAATTAACATAGCACTGAAAATAATATCTAGTTAATTGCAAGCGCAGCTGCGAAATATTTGGTGCAAGTTTACATGCGTGCCACACCTGTTTTACTGTGCAACAATGAAAGACTGCAACTACAAAGGAGATTCTCTCTACAATTACGTGCTACCAATAAACAAAATCTACACTAATTACACAAACTACAAGAAAAAATTAGAAGATTCCAGTGAGGTATCCTCGACTAAGGGTCGACTTATGAAACGTCACCTTAGAACCTGTGCTTAAACTAACACACAATATTTATGAGCACAACGGAACCTGACTTTCAATAATCCCTACCAAAGAATGGCCCTGACTAACATAAACCTATACCTTTCACAAATCGCTTACCTCACAAAAATCTTCGTTACTCGAACTACTGCAATACAGCGAGCGCCACTACTACCAGCTAAATAAAAAATTCAAACTACGGAAGGCACTAACTACTGATAGGCATAGTTAGCAAATGAAAGATTTTAATAGAGAACAAACAATGTATTTACCTTAATAGTCATAATATATATAGCAGTTCATGACACCTAGTCTTACAAATTTCAAAACTCCGCCATCTCTCCCCACATCAACCACTGCTGGCGGCTCACCTCCAACTGCCCAACGATACGCGCTGTTAACTTCCAGCTGCCCAACACTACAATGGCGAGTATTACAACAATGCAAAGCAGCCACAGACTGCACACAGCACAGCCAGTGATTTTCATACAGAGTGCTATGTGGCGATACCAATAAGAAAACATAAACAGCCTACTTACAATTTAAATTGCTAAAGGTTCATTCTTCTCTTATCCTACTTATATCCTCCATACGCAATTAATTGAAAATATCACGTGTAGAAACCTTGTGGATCTAGAATGTCTTCTATAGGAGTACAATTTTCAATACACAACGTAAAACAAGCGTAGGAGAAGGGAGAATTAGATAATGGGGAATCTAAAATGACGACACGCTCATTTACTGGGATTTCCGAGAGAGAGCAGTACTTGAAATACTAGCCTACCTAGATGGTAACGCTCCACATGTGTTACAGTAGGAACCATTTAGGCGTGTTCTTATTAAAAAATTTCGTAAATTATTTTAATAATCTTTTCAGTTTATTTGCAGTATGGAACATGGGTAAAAGTTATATAAGAAACACCAACAAACAGAAATGGCCACACGAAGATATGACAATGGCTGTGCAAGAGGTAAAGAAAGTTGTGGTAGTGTATGAAATTTCGAAAAAGTGCAATCTTCCAGTAACTGCAATGCGGCGTTACGCCAAGAAATACACGGAAGTAGTAGGTATTTTTAAATGTAATTCCTTAGTTTTAAGTTGGAGGCACCACATTAGCTAAATATGAAGGCCTTTAATAAATGTAATATCTTCGAGCGATTTAAATTTTGTTTTTCGGACTACGCCGACCAGCGCTGGACGGTTTCGACGTACATTCACTGATGAGCAGCTGAAACAAATTAAGCAATATTTCCAGGACTTGGACAGAAGAGCTTTCGGCTTAACAAGCGAACAATCTGAAAAACTCTCCTTTGACGACCATGAAACACTGCAGATGCCACACCACTTCAGTAACAAAAAAGAAAAAGAAAGTGGGTAAAGACTTCATATAGAGCTTTAAGGACAAATTCAGCTTTTCCCATAGAAAACCAAAAGCTGCATCTGCAGCCAGACTAGCAGTTTTAACAAAACCAGCGTGAAAGCGTTCTTTTACCGGCACTCGCAGATTCTAGCTGAGGTTAAGTATGGGCCAGATCACATTTATAATGTAGATGAGACTGGCTCCACAACTGTTCCAACTAAGCATTAGAGTGTCTTAAGCCCAAAATGAAATCGTAGAGCTGTCAAGTTACACTCTTCACCGTTGTTCGTTATGTCCCACTTCCCTTCATATTCGCCAGGGTACGGATGCAGCAGTACTTTATGAACTGTTCAACGCCAGGTTCTCTAGATGTGTGTAAAGAACCTGTGTGGATAAATGCTGAAACCTTTATTCTATGGTTAAAACATTTCATAAACAATGTAAGGTCAAGCAAGGAAAATCCAATTCTGTTATTGATGGATAACCACACATCACACATTACAATGAATACTGTCAGTTTATGTCGAAGAAACATATCAGTTTACTGGACTTTTACACAAGTACCAGACATCGTACGCAACCTCTGGGTACGATTACCTATGGGCCACCTAAAACTGCCTACAGAGGGGATTGTGATGATTAATTAGTGATACATCCAGGCCGAGTGATAACTATGAAAGATGTTGCTGGGTCATTTAATGTAGCATGCTTCAGACATCTCTTGAAAGACATCATGTTTACGCTAGTGATTGTTAAACTTTTCATTTCCACTACTGCAATTTCTGCGTTAGGCCATTATTAAGTGCCGATTTCTTGCCTTTAAGCCACGTCTACTTTATACAGTCTGACACATTTATTAAAGCCATAACATCTGCACTTGATAATGGCCTAAAGGCAGAAACTGCAATAGTCGAAATAAAAATTTTAACAGTCACTGGTATAAACATGATGTCTTTCAAGAAATTTCACATGGCTGTGAATCCCAGTTATGAAAAGTTAATTAAATCTTCCAGACGTGTTTTATTTAATCATGCTCAGTGTGTGCGGTTAATTTTGGTATAATTTTTGTTATAAAGTTCATGAGAAAAACTGATTTAATTGGCGAGCACTTCCACTCTCTTATCCCGTAACTATCCCTGACTAATTTACGGCCAGCAAAGCTTAATTCCAAAATTTTATCGTTAATCTCAAGAGATCTATTTGAAACGCCTGACGAAACCCCATAACTTTCATTCAGTACCAGATAATGAAGAAGTACATAACTTTTGGCGACTCTTTATCCATTTTAGGTATACATCGCAATTCGGCTATCACAAACGTTATTGCTTCCTAAGGAGCAAAGAAACCTTTCATGTTACAGGTTGCGTACCTTTGCTGTCGATATAGGTCAACGGATATCCCCCTGACCGTTAGCTTAATAGGATTATTTTCCCGAGTCCAAGTTTCTACCCTTTCCTTTTTCGTTTTTACGATTCCTTATATCACACAGGTTTCCCAATACGCTTAGAGTGTGACACTTGTAGGAAAAGATACGTAACACCGTGGTTAGCGTTCATCCGAAAACTGTCTTCACTAGTGAAACAGACGACTGCGCTAGAGCATTAGCATCCAGTAACGTTACTGCGCTCGTACCGATCTGCCACGCTCTTGGACAGTGTAGTTGTACAATTGTGCCTCCATAAACGAGGAACATGTTATATGCTAATGAGAAGATTCTCTACGTGAACAAAATGTATTCGATTCACGAAGAAGAAGTGCCTAAATCTGTAAGTCACTTCATAGTGCTTGGTGGAGGGTACGTTGTAGCACTACTAGTCATTTCCTTTGCCGGCCCACTCGCAAGCAGATCCAGCAAAAGACGATTATATTCCTCCATAAGAACACTAATCGTTCTTACCTTTGTGGTCCTTATACGAAACGTTCTTTGGAGGCAGTGGAATCGTTCTGATCTCAGTTCCAAATGCTAGTTCTCTAAAGTTTCTCCACAGTGTTCCCCGAGAGGAACGTCGCCTTCCGTCGCATTTGTGTTCTCGAAGATTCTCCGTAATTCTTGCGGGTTGTTCCAAACTACTGGTAAGGAGTGTAGCCGCCCGCCTCTAAATTTTCTTGACGTCTTCCTTCAATCTGTTCCTATGGCGATCTCAAACACTCGAACAGTACCCAAGAATGTGTCCTGCTAGTGTCCTATACGTGGCCCCTCTAACACATGAATACAATTTCCTAGAACCCTCCCCATGAATCGAAGTTCACCATTAGATTTCCCTACAATCATACTTACGTGCTCGTTCCATTTCATATCGACATGTGTGCTATTCGCGGTCTAGTAGTAGTGTTTTGACTTGTAAGCGAAACGTCTTCCGTGCCTCGTTAAATTTCTAATAAATAACATAAGCCATTGTAACCGAACACGTCCGGCATAACAAACCACCCACGTTCCGTCAATGATCTGGTGGAAGAGGGCGGTGTAGCGGACAGAGTTTCACGCCGGTCTCTTGACCTTTGGGTCCCCTAAAAGACGAAGGAATCAACAACGATCAACAGCAAGATGATGTAGAAGGTAATAAAAACCACTACACTGAAGACACATCACTTGGATTCTCGCGAAATGTGGCCTACAATTCAAAAAAAAAAAAAAAATCACGATAATCTCTCCTTTGGCAAACGATTCTGGACTAGTCCCTCACTTGGATCTCTGGTGAAGACTGCCAACGGGGAGGTGACCATAACCAACGAAAGGGTAACGGTCTACGAGAAGAGATACTTAGAATTTTGAATGTTTTAGGGATATAGAAAATCAGAAATGGGAAATGTTAAGAGACAGTGTAGATATAGTGGGGGTTGGTGAAGTGGAATGGAAAGAAGATACGGATTTCTGGTCAGACAAGTTTAGGGCAGCGATAGGCCTGTTCTCGTTCAATCGACAGCAAACCAGCAACAACAGCAACAAAAAGAGTAGTTCACATATACATGCCGACGATCCCAGGAGAAGTTGAAAAAAAAATAAAAAAAACAGAAAAATTCGGAGAAATTCATAATTAAAGAGAGCTCGAAACCTAACAATCATAGAGGAGTTCAAGTGGTTCAAATGGCTCTGAGCAATATGGGACTTAGCATCTGAGGTCATGAGTCCCCCAGAACTTAGAATTACTTAAACCTAACTAACGTAAGGGCATTGCACACATCCATGCCCGAAGCAGGATTCGAACCTGCGACCGTAGCAGTCGAACAGTTCCGGACTAAAGCGCCTAGAACCGCTAGACCACCGCGGCCGGCGTAGACGAGTGAAATGGGTTATAGAGGAATTAGTGGTTGCAACGTTTACAGTAGAATATGAGCTTGATAGCTTGAACTAGAAAGATTGATTGAGTTCTGCAAATAAATTTCAGTCAGTAATAGCGAATACTCTGTTCAAGAGTCGCAAGAGGATGATGGGCACTTGGAAAAGTCCTAGAGATATGTGACGGTTCCTGTTAGAATACACTATGGCAGAGATTCTGAAATCAGATATTGGATTGTAAGGCGTTACCAGGAGCAGATATAGACTAATATCACAGTTTAGTGACGATGAAAAATAAGCTGGAGTATGAGATGATTTGGAAGACTGAATGAACATAGGAAAGAAGAGACATGTTTGAAGTTCTCTGAGGCTATAGATACTGCAATAATTAATAGTTTGGTAGGCAGTTTAGATGAAGATGAAAGGATATCTCTAAAAAGCATAGTGACGGGTGTTGTAATGAGAAAGAGAGGTACAAAGGAAGGTATCTGTGAAGAACCATTGGTAATATAACAAACACTTCAGTTTGTCGATGAAGTGAGAAATTCAGAAATACAGATATAAAAGAAACTAAGCAATTAAATAAACAGAAAATGCATGGAAAATGAGACGCAATGGTCGCACGAAAAATTTGAACAGATCGAAACGAAATTATTGTTCCAAGGAGTGACTCAGCATATAGAATAGTCACAACAACCTTCAATGAAAGCAAAGGCAAGGGCGGTAACATTAAATTAAAGAGAGCAGCGTGAACAATACATCCCGAACAAGCATATGAAAAACTTTTACAGACGCAGCCATGCGTTCGCGAGTTGTCAAAACAGTGGGACGCCAGTCGGTTGGTACCACCAATACACGGCCGATTTACTTGTGCTCTGCCTCAAATGACCCCGACGTGGACGGGAAGTTACGCACTGATATCCTCCTCCTCATCCCGAGTCGATTGCTGTGACAGCCAGGAGAGCGTAGCTTGCCGCTAGCAGGGCCATGTTACGCAGGAAGAGCTTCGCGGCGTGGCGTGGTCAATAAGCGGCTGCGCTTTCTGCCCGTGGTAGTTGGCGGATCTCGAAGTATGCGAAATCCTGACTGCAGATCAGCTAACGGGACGCTCTGATCGTGCGGTGGGAAAAACCCGACCGTCTGAAGAACTAGCGTACATCTATCGCAGTGGCCGAACTAGTTGAATAAACTCTAAGTGGAAAATAAAGTAGACCAGTGACAGAGAAACCAGTCATATGGCTTTAAAGACAGATATTTGACGGTTGCGTGAGTGAAGACGCGTCCTCTCCCGTGAGATTTAGTTTAAGAGTTATTTAATGTTTCATGTTTCGGATACAAAATGATGTTTGAAAATTAATGACTCAGTAACGCGTTGAGCGGTTTAGGCAAACGCAGTGTCAACGGATAGGACAGAGTGTGCATCATCAAACTGTGGTAGTAGGTTTTCTGTGGATTTTTGATACTTGAATTTATAGGCTGAAATGTGTACGGTGTGCACGGCAAACTGAATTTCCTGGCAAATAACAAAATGTAGCAGTAGACGAACCAGTAGCATTAGAAAACATACGTAATTAGAGGACGTCTGACTGTTATTAGTTTCATTGTTTATCTGTATTAGTGCTATAATGATACAAACTAGCGTCCATAAAAACAAAAACACAATTTTTAGAAAACCACTAAAGCTAGCCAAAGCTAAGTCCAAATATATGTGTAGTATGTCCACATAAAGCCCACCTGCCTAGCCTTGCGGTCTAACACGCTGCAACCGGGCCTGTGGATGGTTTTTAAGGCGGTTTTCCATCTACATCGGCGAATGTACGCTGGTGCCCATTATTCCACCTCAGTTACACTGTGTCGTCGATTGTAGGCAAACGCCATTTTCACGCACCCATAAACCATAATTATTCTACCATGCAAACATTTGGGGTTACACTCGTCGGAGGGGGCGGGAGAGGAGCACTGGTGGCCGAACCGCACAATAACCCTAGGTTCGATGTTGGGCGGCGGTGGGGTGGGTGGACTGCTGTGGCCTGTTGTGGTGCTGTGAACCACTGAGGACTACAGCTGGTCGAAGCCTCTCCGTCGTTTCTAGATCCCCGATTTAATACATACATACATACATATCCACGTAACAATACATTTGTAGTTTATATATGTTTTCTAGAGTTGGAAATGGTTGAGATGGAACACACGTACAGACAAGTCATATATGCGGCCGGAAGTCGTCTTGTGTACGTAATCCAAACGTATTCCAAGTGTTCAGTAGGAACTTGTAAATGTTTCGCCTGTGACGATCGCGAGGAAGTCTGAAATAATTTTAGCTAATTCGTACTTGGAAGAAATTTACATGAGGGATGGATGACATTTGTAGATATTTAGCGAATGTCGATCGAAAAGAGTTTGAAACACAGTTCAGCGTTCGGACACCGCTTAATATTGCGTTATGTGTCTTTGTTTATACATCTATGAACTTTTCTGTTGTTAACTTTCATGGTGATCTGCAATCAAAAATATCGTAACTTCATGATTACAGAAGTCCAATTTAAAAGTGTGCTGAAGCACTTTGAATAATTATTGTGGCCTTGCTAAAGGTTAAGCGGACTCGTAATGCTGGTCGACGTATTTAGGTTCTCGAACCGACAAGTATCATTTTAATGATAAACTGTTGTGAATAATGTGAGAGGATATTTTATTAGCTTCTTCTAGAATAAATTCATTCTATGCAAAATTGAGAAGGGAACGTCATTTCACAGCAAAATCTAGTTTGCAATTTTAATAAACATGTGACCACTCTCATATAAGGCAAAATGCGACGGATGTGTTGGTTGGTACGTGGTCAGTGATGAAGCGAATGTTTTGAATTTTAATACGCATTGGGATGCACTACGAACAGTGTTTCCCTTCCTTTATTCAATTTTCTGTTCATGCTGAAACATGTGGGGGCACAAGTGCTGATATTTTGTGGAAGTAACATTTACAAACTTCACTATTAATAATACACTTTTTCATTAAGCAAGCAGCATGAAGAATAGAATATATTTAAAAACATACATTTTGCCTCTGAAATATTAACCATACAAATCACAACAGGGGTGACCCGTGATTTGATTTCAAAGAATATTGTTAAGAATTTATTTTATCTACTAGCGATTCACCAAAAACATTAACACATTTAACCACACTATATAAGCATGGAAGTAGTTGCCAGGGAGTAACGGATGAAATCATAACCTAATTTCTTTTAACAAATAGGAATTTTATTCACTTTAATAGTGCCTAAAAGCATTAAAAAGCAGATTAAAAATTATAATCGTAATGCACCCTCTAACTACCAAAGTTATAATTTATTCAAAGGCAGAAAGAAACAAGTTTTGACTGTATGACCTTTCAGGCAGAGAACTTTGGCACTCCCTTTTGACACGGCTGTAGTTACGACCGCTCACAACAGCCTCTGAAAGACTACACTGGTGCAAATCTGCAACACACCAGATAAATTTAAACTAAGATTTTTAACAAAATACACAAGCACACAATGCATACACCCCCCGTAGGAGCGATGGAAATGCTACAAAACATCAACATTGCAAAAATTAGCTTGCCACCGAAGGTACAACTTGATTTTAACTTCTTAGAAAGGTCTTACGGTAAAATGGTGGAAAATTTATATACTAAAATGATCATTTAAATAAAAGCCCATGAAATGCAATCTTATATAAAATTCTACAAGGTTGGCCCAAACATAGTTAAGATGCTCTACAGTACACAGATACCGCCTCTCAAGACCATAGGCAATAATACCAAAGTTTCCAAAGATCAAAACATATCTCAGGTATTAAGCCGTTACACTCCGAACAATAAATTCGTTAACACACTAAATCTGACAAACATGACAGAGGCAGCTACTAACATAAGGTAGATTTATAGGGAGGTTACCGAACAACCCGAACCGCAGGTTGCTCTAACGTGCCCCTGCTCCACGAGGGAGAAACAGACCACCCAATTTATAAACAACCACCTTCCTGCAGGTGGGCAAACGGAGAAGAATGGTGGGACGACCCTAACGCAAAACGGCTGGTGACCTCACCAAGAAATAAATAGAATTTAACAAGAGTAAATCAAACAACATATCAACAGTCACTTGACTTTTAATAAACTGAGATTTCTCGATAAGTCCTGGCGCAGCACCCCCAAATCACTCTCCAGAACCGTCCGCTGCCAGCTGCTTCAACGGACGCAGGAAGGCGCGCCGATCTCCCGCCTCACGGCGTCGCAACTCGCACCGACCATACTGATGTCGTGAGTTGACTCCTGTTGCTCTCGTGTCGACCGCGAAGTCACTACCCCTCGCTATACGCCACAGCCCACTGGACTCACGAGGCGACCTCACATGTGCCGACGCTCAAGACGGACAAGTCATCTTGTGTCTCAGTGCGCGACCGACCAACCGATCGATCCAACCGCCAATGACCATTGCCTGAGCAAACTCGAGCAGACTGGCGGCATAACGCGCAGACTCAGATGCAGGAACTAAGCCCCTACCGGGTGACCACTCGCCGAGTTCTCTTACTGGCGGAGTGGATGGCCTCTCATTTCGCCGTCCTTAAAGGTTGATCCGAACGACAGACACACCAGCGCTCCGAACGAGAGACAGACACTATCTGCCTAACAAATGCGGACGAGAGACAGACTAGCAAGTTGGGCACGAGAGACTGACCCAGACAGACCCACTGGCGAGCTCATAACGTCCCTTAAATGCAACCTCTCCCATTTCCCATCAGAGGGAGACATCAAAGCATCGAATGCCCGAGCGGCGCCACAGCAAAAAATGGAGGGCGACAGCTTCACACTAAGCTCTGCGGCGCGCTGTTCAAACAGCAAATTTTACCACGGCTCAAGGGGAATTACACCGACAAATGCAGAGGACAGGCCAGTTAGATTGGAAGAGCATATTGAAGTTCTCTGAGGAAGAGGACGTGATACAAGAAGACATAGAAATCGACAACGAAGAGTTAGGGAATACGGTATTTGAACTAGAATTGGAAAGAGCTTCAGACGAATTAAGGTCTTATGAGGCAGAAGCGATGGATCGTATTCCCATAGGAATTTCAAAACAGGCCGGGAGAGTGGCAACAAAACGACTATTAACCTTGTTGTGTGGAACGTATGAGATTGGTGATGTCCCATTAGGCATTCGGAAAACCATCATCCACAGAGTACAAAAGGTAGCAAAAGCCGACAAGAACGAGATCTGTACCACAGTCATGCATCCAAGCTGCTGACATGAATAATATATAGAAGAAACGAAAAGAAAATTGCAGATGTCTTGGATATCGTTCAGTTTGGCATATCTTTTTTCCATTTTCTGAGTTATCATTCTTCTGACTGGTTTCGTGTTGCCCACCACGAATTCATTTTTTGTGCCAGCCTCTTCAACTCACAGCAGCACTTGCAACATGCGCACTCAGTTATTTACTACAGTTATTCCAGTCTCGGTCGTCCCTCTACAGATATTACCCTCTAGCTCGATGGAAGCTATTCCATGATACTTGAACATATGTCCTAACATACTGTCCCTAGTTCTTGTCAGTGTTTTCCACGTATTACTTCCGTCGCCGATTCTGCGGAGAGCCTTACCTTTGAACCGGGGCGCCATTTGTAGACTGTTCTGTCTGGCGCCACTGGCTCAGTTGTAGTATCGACTATCCCTCTAGTAGCCCCACTGCCAAGTCTATGAGGAATAGTTGGTATCTGTGGATTGTGTCCTTAGAAGGTCCTTGCTTGCCAATGTATATACGGGGTTCGCTGACCCGAGAAAGAGCACGAAGTTTGGGGATTGGCGGTAGCGTCGTGACAAGAGGTGGTCACGAGGTCCGAGCGGCCGAAGCCACGAGCTGTGCAAGAAGGGCCTGCGCAGAGCGATACCGGAGTCAGCGTCAACTGCAAGCAGCAGACCGACATCCCGACGGTTGGGTGGCAACATTTGTGTCGGACGACGATTCGTCTCCTGCCTGCCCCCTTCAACCAGTCTTTCACGGGCACCAATCAGTAACCGCTGCGGCGCACCGTGGGTCCATGGAACTGGCTGCTGATAAAGGCGAGTAACATTCTATAATTCTCTAGGTGATTTGTGTCATTGTCCATCTGCACTCGCTACGGTCGCAGGTTCGAATCCTGCCTCGGGCATGGATGTGTGTGATGTTAGTTAGGTTTAAGTAGTTCTAAGTTCTAGGGGACTGATGACCACTGATGTTAAGTCCCATAGTGCTCAAAGCCATTTGAACCATCCGCACTCCTTATTACTTTCTGGTTTTTACCCAACCCTCAGTGTTTACTCGGTAGGCTATTTTGTCGTAAATATAGGCCGTAGTATTCTACTAAGACACTAGTTGTCGTTTGAAAATATGTCCCGCTATTACATTGTCTTTCCTTTCGGGTTAGGACCAGATCATTGATGTTCTAATGAATCAGCTCCTGGTCATAAACACACCCGGAACAGTGGTACTAAGGCATAGGTGGCCGTTAAACGAAAGAGGGACCTCGTGATTAGATTTAGATGTTAACCAGTTCAATTCCTTGTCTGTAACTGCGTTTACATATCATTAGTTACACTCTGAACAGCCTGTTGTACTAAACCGTTCGTTACTGTCTTTGAAAGACCGGGTCATTATTGGTGTATTTTAGCTTGATCTTGTGGTTCCGCCGAGTGAGTTCTCTTATAATAAATGTTCATAAGTAATGTTTTAAGATGCTCCTTCAGAGCAGTCTTAATAACTGACAATCAGCTTAGCATTGAAAGTATTAAGAGCCAACTGCCACCAGGGCTTTATTCAAAATAAAATTGTCAGATGGGACGGGTTGAGGCCCAGTCGCACCTTGGTGGACGATTGAAATTAATTGGTTGGTTGAGTGTGATTGTCATATTGTTTCCTGATCTGTTTATACTTTAGACACAAGTGCGCAACTTAACCCCGAACCTTTCAACATACAGGTTTCAAATTAAAAGTTACGTCGTCAGCAGTGCTTATATAGTTTTCATGTATTGCAGGAGGTAGTTAGCAAGACAGACTGTGTCAAGTGCGGTAGTAAACACCGCTGTTTCACCCGATAACGAGCGGACTGCAGTTCTTGTAATCATTGTCATATTGGTTGCTGCTTAGCAGTATAGCACTTCAGATTTCTTTGGCGAAAGCTTATTGGAGTTAAGGTTTAATGTCAAAAGAATTTGGCAAATCTGTTCGTTTTCTTGAAGAAAATTTTATGTTTATTTATTGTTAAATAAACAGCTTGTGTTAAAATTATATTGGTGGGTCCTCCCGTCCACGTTTTCCTTAATTCCAGTAAGTAACACGTATCATTGGTAGCTAGTCGTGGTTTTCGACCCGTTACCCGGGGATTGTTACGAGTTTCATTGCACGCAGCCTGCTGTAGTTTAAATTTAGTACTTTATTCTTTTGGGACATTGTCTAATTATTCCCTTTTGTCCACAGCCGCGCCATGGATCCACGTCAGTGTTCCGGTATTTCATACCTAAAGCAGAATCAGTTCGAGTATGAACTAAGCATTAGGCAACAAAATGTTCACGCTATAGTGGAGGATCTGGCAGCCAGGCTACGGGCAGCGTTGTCAACACCAGTCTCCGTTTCTGTCAGCACGGTTGGCAAGGGGAGCAAACATTTACAGATTATTATGATAGAATGGAATCAGTTACAAGAAAATCTCTCCTTTCTCAGAAATAATCAGCAACCTTGGGGCAGATGAAGCTCATTCATGCACAATCAGTCCATTTGGCAATACAGTAAATAATCTTGTACTTCTAGAACCTAGCCCTGAGCAGTTAGCACGTTTCATTCAGTTACATACTCCTTTATTTGATTTCAAATCCAAACTGTAGCTTTAGAATTAGAAAGTGGGGCTTATACAAATAATACCGAATGTGTTTCTGACAATCCAATAACCGAAACTGGATCACTTCCCCGAGGTCTAAGTGATCGGTTTGGTATATTTTGCCATCATTCCTAACCCAGTGATGTGTCTCTTAGATACTATTTGGGAACTGTCAATTGAAAACTTAGAAAATGTACAACAGGTATTGTGGCTGCTAGTCTACGAGGTGCGGCTAGAAAAAAACCGGACTGATGCTGGAAAAAACATTTATTTGCAATTATTTACAATTGCATGTTATTTCCTTCAATGTTCTCTCCTCCTCGATCTCTACACCGCTCCATACGAATTTTCCACTGTTCATAGCAATGCTGCAGATCATTTTCGGGAAGTCCATACATTACTTCCGTCGCTTTTTCTTTTACTACTTCAACAGTCTCAAATCTAGTTCCTTTCAAAGCTGACTTGACTTTAGGGAAAAGAAAAAAGTCACAGGGGGCCAAATCAGGTGAGTATGGTGGATGATCTAAGATGGGAATGTTGTGTTTTGCCAAAAACGTCTTCACTGACAACGCACTGTGAGCTGGGGCATTGTCTTGGTGAAGGATCCATGACTTGTTTCTCCACAAATCGTTCCGTTTTCTCCGTACTCGCTCATGTAGGGTAGCCAGGACGCTAATGTAGTAATGCTGATTCATTGTTTGTCCCTCTGGTACCCAATAAATGTGCACAATCCCTTTGATGTCAAAAAAAAACAATCATCATTGCCCTGAATTTCGATTTTGACATTCGTGCTTGTTTTGTCGTGGAGAACCAGGAGTTTTCCAATGCATCGATTGGCGTTTAGTTTCGGGATCGTAAGTAAAAAACCACGATTCATCGCAAGTAATAACATTTTGTAAGAAGGTGGGATCACTTTCAATGTTTTCCAGGATGTCAGAACAAATCATTCTTCGGCGTTCCTTCTGTTCAATTGTGAGACACTTTGGAACCATTTTTGAACACAGTTTGTTCGTGTTGAAACTTTCATGAAGAATCTGCCTAACACTTTCCTTGTCAACTCCTGTTAACTCAGACACTGCTCTGATTGTTAAACGGCGATCTTGTCGAACAAGTTTACCGATTTTTTCAAAGTTTGCATCAATTTTTGCTGACAATGGTCTGCCAGTGCGAGTGTCATCACTGGTGTCTTCGCGGCCATCTTTAAATCGTTTAAACCACTCAAACACTTGTGCTCACGATAAACAATCGTCGCCGTACACTTGTTGTAACATTACAAACGTTTCACTTGCAGCTTTTCCTACTTTGAAACAAAATTTGATGTTAACACGCCGTTCTTTCTGTACACTCAACATTTTCCGACGCACAGACAAAACGTCAACTACTTAAAACAGACGCCACGGGCAGACTGAGTGCAGGAGGCAGATGAAACTCGAGCAGTAGGCGGAGCGAGAGTCACGTGACAGGCCACGCGACTTTCAGCCTTATTGCATTCGTTTTATTGTTTCACCAATACTAGTCCGGTTTTCTTCTAGCCACACCTCGTAGTTTGAGTCGCATGCTGACGCATTTAGGGCACCCCATCACTTACTACTTATAGCACTCTACCCGTTAGCACGTGGTAACTTAATTAATCTGTTATCTGAAACCTTACAGCAATGTAAGACCATCGGGCAACACAGGCAATCTGCCGTGGAGGGTAAGTTATCAGACCATATACGCCAAGAGCTAGAGCGTAGATATAATTGGCGCTTGCCGGATTCCCACGAATCGTTGTTTGAATATGTAGAGCGTGTTAGTGAGGCAGAATCGGCACTACGTATGGGATGTTCCCGACGCGAATGAAGTTGCTAATGTCGTGGAAGGCATTCGGTCCGAAGATAGGTCTCGGATCGCGCTCTTTCCTCGTCCGGTCATTCTTCGTGAGTTAGAGAATCTTGTTAACTCTGTCATGAAATCTTCTTTTGCCGACAACCAGGGAAATTAGTTAACGGGGGTACATCAAGACGTAACTAACTAAGGTCCAGAAGGCACGATAGGTAGAGCGAGCTGTTCAATGAAATCAGTGGCTTTGTTTTAGATGCGGCGCACGTGACCATTTAGTACGAGGCTGCCCGGTTCCAAGGACGCCTCGCGCTGAGAAACGACAACAGGTGGGAACGGGGTCGCATCCCCGGAGACAGGGGTGATGTAGTCGTAGACAGGCAGCCACCACGCGTACCTTACCATTTGTGTGGCTACAGAGCATGAACCGTTGTGTGGGTTACTACATTCAGGCAGCTCTGTCTCACTCCTTAATTACGAGTGGTTTATTGTATATGGACACTTATGTTGATTACCTCCAGTACGTCCTTCCATTGAGAGATATCGGGTGGCCAGTGGCCAAGTGCAACCTCTGTGCGGGAAAATATGGAGAAATCTTTGCGTGCCTGAATTTTCATGGCAAGTCAAATATTTATTAGTTAAGCGACTGGTGCCTGACATAATTCTAGGTCATGATTTTATCCGTAAGACTGGTATGGTGTTAGATTTTGGTACCGGACCTTTTATTTAAAATTTTCCCTCAACGATCGAATAGCTATTTGTTCGTGTGCTCGTGTGGATATCGGACGTTACTCCAGTAGTAACACGTGGCTGCTTGGGATATACCACATCTTCAATCAACAAGGGAAACAGATAGGTGAACTTTGAGGAGAATTCCCTGACATACTTTGTGACAGGTTGGGAGTCACAGACGTCATTAAAAAATGGCTCTGAGCACTATGGGACTTAACATCTTAGGTCATCAGTCCCCTAGAACTTAGAACTACTTAAACCTAACTAACCTAAGGACATCACACAACACCCAGCCATCACGAGGCAGAGAAAATCCCTGACCCCGCCGGAAATCGAACCTGGGAACACGGGCGTGGGAAGCGAGAACGCAACCGCACGACCACGAGATGCGGGCCAGACGTCATTAGATACTATATTCGTGTCATGGATGACGCGCCGGTTCGCCAGTCTCCTTATGGCTTGTCACAAGCTAAGATAAAGAATTACGGCACAAAATTGAGAGCTTGTTATAAGACGGAGTCATAAGACCGTCCACTTCACCCTATTCTTCCCCCATTTTGTTAGTATCTAAGGATCGGGCAGGATTTCCGACCTGTGGTTGATTACAGGCTTCTCAATAAAAAGGTGATCTTGGAATCGGTGCCATTGCCTGATCTGCACAACTGTTTTGCCTGGTTTTCTGGAGCATCTTTGTTAACGGTCTTAGATCATAATCAGGCCTATTATGATACCCTTAATGGAGGAATCTAAGCATCTCACCGCCTTTGCCACGGATTGGAATTTATATGTTTAACCGGGTTCCGTTTGGTTTGCAAACCGGTGTAGCAGTTTTATACCATTTATTGGAAAAAAATTTAGGTTATTTGAAGTTTGAGTCTTCAAATACATTGGTCAATTTTAGTCCATCCTCTGACGAGCATTTAGAGCACATCAGGAAGATACTATCCAGGCTCAAGGATGGGCTGACTGTGAAACCATTAAAGATAGCCGTGGTCAAGTGCCAGGTGTCGGTTTTGGGTCACTTTGTGTCCGGAGAAGAAATTAGCATTGATCAGGAGCGCACTAAGGCGTTGAGGAATTCTCTACAGCCACGAACTTACGGGGAGGTGGCCCGATTTGTAGAGATCTAACTATGTCCACAGATTTCTACCAAACTTTGTGCAGCTTGCAGCTTTGCTAAATTCAATACGCAGAAATAATGAGAAATTCGTTTGGCCTGAAAGAAAGCAGGCAGCTTTTGAAGGATCTAAAACTGCGATTGCCAACCAACCGGTTGTAGCCGTACCTGACCTTAAGAAAAGAAATGTGGCCCACCCTGATGCTTGCAATACTTGTGTGGCGTCAGTTCTTTTACAGGAAGAACAGGATAGCAGGGGTTCCTTAGCAATACTTTCATGACGTCTGGTGGGGCCTGAGCTCAATTACTCGGTTTATGACAGCGAAGCGTTAGCTGTGTTATTTGACCTGCGAAAATTTCGGTTCTATCTCGGACATCGTCAATTTGAACTAGAGATGGATAATTGGGCCCTTAGGTTGGTCTTAGCTCGTCCAAGGAAGACAGGTTATATCGCGAGATGGGCGGTCCGCATTTCGGCTCTTTATTTTAAGGTTCGGCAAGTTAATGGATGTGATAATGAGGTTGCTGACGCCCTTAGCAGGATGTTCCTACAGCATGAGCTTGATGAGGAAACGCCGGGCAGTCACCTAGTATGTACGATCGTTACCGAGGTACCCCAGTTGTTTAATAATTTGAAAACTGAAAAAGAACAAGATCCTTTGCGGAGGGAGGGCCTCAAGTAGCAAATACTAGATGGACAGGAACCAAGAGAATATTTTCTGAAGATCGTCATTCTGTGTGCTGAGATTTGGTGGAGCTAGAATTTGTCTACTATGAACCTTAAATGGTTCAAGTGGCTCTGGGCACTACGGGACTTAACTTCAGAGGTCATCAGTCCACTAGAACTTAAAACTACTTCAACCTAACTAACCTAAGGACATGCCCGAAGCAGGATTCGAACCTGTTCTAGGAGGCTGATGACTTCAGAAGTTAAGTCCCATAGTGCTCAGAGCAATTTTTTTCGTTGTGGGCCCACTTCATCAAATGAAGAAAGGCAATTCGTTTATTCTCATAATGGTGGATGCCTTCTCCAGATTGGTTTTCTTGTTACCTAGCCGGGATGTGACCGATCACCATCTCTCCTATATACGGGTTTCACTGGCCCGAGAAGGAATCACAAAATTTGGGGATAGGCGGTGGCGTCGTGAGAAGAGGTGGTCACGAGGTCCGAGCGGCCGTAGCCATGAGCTGCGCGAGGAGGACCTGCGCAGAACAAAGATACTGGAATACTTCACCGGGGTCAGCGTCGACTACAAGCAGCCGGCCGACATCCCGTCAGTTAGCTTAGGTTAGGTCGACTACAAGCAGCAGGCCGACATCCCGTTGGTTAGACCGTCAGCGAGAGCGCACCGCTAGTTCCTGCTACTAATAAGGCGAGTACACCATTCGCTTGTTACGTATTTTTACGAGCTTCAAGCAGGAGCGACTGCAATAATGGATAGGAACTGTGATCGTTGTGTACACATGCGAGCTCAGCAGAGGACCCTTCGCTCACAGATTCAGGCTGCGTTTGCTTCCGTCACACTGCTTGAAACTGCTGCCAGGAGGCGTCACTGTGAGGGGTCGGACGCGGGGATACGAGGGACGTCGAGCACGTCCCACGTGTCCTCCGATCGGCCCACTGCTGCGACCTCCCCGTGTACTGCCTGCACTGAGGTTGACGCCTCACCCGCGGTCGAGTGAGAGATCATTCCAATGTCTGGCAGGCAGCTAAAAACTCTCCGAGGGGCCGATAGTAGGGCCTCCCGGCTTCGTTAGACGAACAGGTTTCGGGCTGACGATGTCTCTGAGCCAGATGCAGTCGACCACCCTGTTCCAGAGGAAGCTTCTCGGCCTGCAAGGTATGGGCATTCACAGAAGGTGGGTTTTCTGGTAGTTAGGAGTAGGAGCTCTAACGCTAGGCCCTTCCCCTCCTTGGCTGCCAAGCAGGGGAAGGAAGCCAGTGTGCACTCCGTGTGCATTCCGTGGGGAGTCATTCCGGATGTGGAAAGGGTGCTTCCGGATGCCATGAAGAGTACAGGGTGCAGCCAACTGCAGGTGGTGGCTCATGTCGGTACAAACGACGTGTGTCGCTCTGGATCGGAGGAGATTCTGTCCGGTTTCGGGCGGCTTGTGGAAATAGTAAAGACTGCTAGGCTTGCTTCCGAGGTTAAGGTGGAGCTCACCATCTGCAGCATCGTCGATAGAACCAAATGTGGTCCTGTGGTATAGAGCCGACTGAAGGGTATTAATTAGAGGCTCTAGTGGTTCTGTGACCGTGTAGGTTGCACATTACTTGACTTGCGCCATCGGGTGGTGGGTTTCCGGGTTCACCTTAATAGGTCAGGAGTCCACTACACACAGGAGGCGGCTAGACGGGTAGCGGGGGCTGTGTGGAAGGGAGTAGGCGGTTTTTTATGTTACAGGGCCTCAGGGAGCCACAGAACACGGGTCCGTCTAAAAGTGCGCAGGTAAAACACAGTAACGTAGTTGTAGAAACGATCGCTATTGTGGGTGTAAATTGTCGTAGCTATGTTGGGAAAGAACCAGAGCTCCAGGCCCTAATGGAAAGCACTGAAGCTCAAATAGTTGTAGGTACAGAGATCTGGATAAAGCCGGAAATAAGTTCAGCCAAAATTTTTGCAAACGTTCTAACAGTGTTCAGAAGGGATGGACTAAATACAGTTGGTGCTCGAGTATTTATTGTTGTCAGAGGTAGTTTGCCTTGAAGCGAAATTGAAGTAGATAGTCATGTGAAATGGTATGGGTAGAGGTTATACCCGAGAATCGGACTAAACTATAAATTTCATCGTTTTACTGACCCCCCCCCCCCCCCCCCCCCCCCCCCGACTCAGAAGACGTAGTTGCTGAACAGTTTAAAGAAAACGTCTCGTTTCAAATAAGTAAAAGGCTCATACAATTATAGTCGGTAGTGACTTCAATCTACCCTCGATATGCTGGAAAAATGTACGTTTAAAGTCGGCGGCAGGCATAAAACATCATCCGAAATTGTATTGAAAGCATTCTCAGAAAATTATTTTGAACAATTATTTCATGAGCCCTCTCGAAGCGTAAATGGTTGGGACAGGAATAGTTGACCTTTAAGGAACAAATAATCCTGGATAAATATTGAGTGTTGTGACAAATACAGGGATTAGCGACCACAAGGCAGTTGCTGCTAGGCTGAATACCGTAACACCTACAACCATCAAAAAGAAACACAAGGTGCATCTACTTAAAAAAGTTGTTAAAAATGATCTTAACGCCTTTTTAAGAGACAGTCTTCACTCCTTCCGATTTGATAATGTACGAGTAGAAAATATGTGGAATGTTTTCAAAGACAGCTATTGATAGATAAATACCTCATAAATTAATAAGTGATGGTACTGATCCCCCATGGTACACAAAACGGGTCATGCGGCTGATCACGGCGGAGGTTCGAGTCCTCCCTCAGGCATGGGTGTGTGTTTGTCCGTAGTAGTGTGTAAGCTTAGGGACTGATGACCTTAGCAGTTAAGTCCCATATGATTTCACATATATTTGTACATTTGAACAAAACGGGTCGGATCGTCGTTGCAGAAGTAACGAGAAAAGCATGCCAATTTTAAAAGAACGCAAAACCCCCAAGATAGGCAAAGTTTTACAGAAGTTCGAAATATAGCGCGTACTTCAATAAGGGATGACTTTAATAATTTCCTCAACGAAATTCTGTCTCGAAATCTGGCAAAAAATCAAAAGAGATTCTGGTCATACATAAAGCACACCAGTGGCAAGACGCAATCAATACCTTCCTACGCAATAACAACGGTGAAGTCACTGATGGCAGTGCCACTAAAGCAGAGTTATCGAACACGGCTTTCCGAAAATCCTTCATCAAAGAAGACGAAGTAAATATTCCTTAACTGCAATCAAGAACAACTGCCAAGATGAGAAAAATAGAAGTAGATATCCTCGGAGTAACGAAGCAGCTTAAATCCCTTGATAAATGCAAGGCCTCCGATCCAGATTGTATACTTGTCAGGTTCCTCTCAGAGTATGCTGATAAAATAGCTCCATATATAGCAATTATATACAAGCACTCGCTCACAGAAAGATCCGTACCTAAAGACTGAAAATTGCGCAAGTTACACCAATAACCAAAGAGGGAAGCAGGAGTAATCCGCTGAATTAGAGGCCTATATCACTAACGTCGATTTGCAGTAGGGTTTTAGAACATATACTGCATTCGAACATTATGAAGTACCTCGAAGAAAACGATTAATTGACACGCCGTCAGCACGGATTCAGAGAATATCGTTCTTGTGAAACACAAATAGCTCTATATACTCCTGAAGTAATGAATGCTAACGAAAGGGGATGCCAAATTGATTACATATTTTTAGTTTTCCAGAAGGCTTTAAACACTGTTCCTCACAAGCGTCTTCTAAATAAACTGCGTGCCTACGGAGAATCGCCTCAGTTGTGCGACTGGATTCGTAATTTCTTTTCAGAGAGGTTACAGTTCGTAGTAATAGACAGAAAGTCATCAAGTAAAACCGGCGTTCTCCAAGGAAGTGTCATAGGCCCTCTTTTTTTTTCAACAGCCGTCTTAGGTTGTTTGCAGATGATCCTGTCATTTACCGTCTTGTAAAATCATCAGATGGTCTAAACGACTTGCAAAATGATTTGGGTAAGATATCTGTATGGTGCGAAAAGTGGCAATTGGCCATGAACAAAGAAAAGTGTGAAGTTATTCACATGAGTACTAAAAGAAATCAGCTAAATTTTGATTACGCGATAAGTCACACAAATCTGAGGGCTGTAAAAACAACTAAATACTTAGGGATTACAACTACAAATAACCTAAATTGGAACGATCACATAGATAATATTGTGGATAGAGCATATCAAAGACTGCGATTCATTGGCAGAACACTTACAAGTAGCAACATGTCCACCAAAGAGACTGCTTACATTACCCTTGTCGGCCCTATTCTGGAGTATTGCTGTGCAGTGTGGGATCCGCATCAGGTGGGACTGACGGATAACATCGAAAAAGTAAAAAGAAGGGTAGCTCGTTTTGTATTAACGTGAAGTAGGGAAGATAGTGTCACAGACGTGATACGTGAATTGGAGTGACAATCATTAAAACAAAGGCGATTTTATATGCGACGGGATCTTCTCATAAAATTTCAGTCACCAGTTTCCTCCTCTGATTGCGAAAACATTCTGCTGGCTCCCACCTACATAGGGAGAAATGATAATCACGACAAAATGAGAGAAATCAGGCCTGGCACACATAAATTTAATTCCTCGTTTTTCTCGCGTACCGTTTGAGAGTGGAGCGTAGAGAGGCTGCATGAAGGTGGTTCATTGAACCCTCTGTCAGGCACTTTATTGCGAACAGCAGAGTAATCACTTAGATGGCAACATTCGTGTCGGACGACCGCTCGTGGGCTGGCTGACCTCTTCTACCTGGCTTTCATCGGCACCACTCAGTAGCCGCTGCGATGCACCGTGGATCCGTGGAACTGCTTGCTGATGTAGGGGAGCAACAGTCTGTAATCATCTTAGTGATTGGTGTCATTGTCTACCTGCAGTCCTTATCATTTTATGGTTTTTACCCGACCTCAGAGTTTACTCGGCCAGCTATTTAGTCATAAATACAGTCCGTAGTATTGTACTAAGGCACTAGTTGTCGTTTGGAAATTTGTCTTTCCTTTCAGGCTTGGAAAAGATTATTAATCTTCTCCTGACCATAAATAGAGCAGAAAAAATTGTACTAAGGCACAGGCTGTCTTTAAACAAAAGAGCTACCTTGAGGTTAGATTTAGACGTCAACGAGTTCAATTCTGTGATTGAAACTGCATTTCCCAGTAATTAGTTATAGTCTGAACAACCTGTTGTACTAAGCTGTTCGTTGCTGTCTTTGATGGACGGGATCATTATTGGTGTATTTTAGCTGGATCTTGTGGTTCTGCCGAGTGAGTTCTCTTGAAATAAATGTCCACAAGTAATGTTTTAAGACGCTCCTTCAGAACGATCTTAATAACTGACAATCACTTTAACATTGAAAATATTGATAACCAACTGTCACCAGGGATTTTCTCAAAACAAAATTGTCAGAAGTTACGGGTTGGGATCCAGTCGCACCTTGGTTGCCGATTTAAATTAAGAGTTTGATTGCTTATCATTGTCATATTGTATCCCAATCTGTTTAACCTTTAAGCACAGGTGGGATGCTTGACCCCGAACCTTTCGACATACAAGTTTAAAATTAAAAGTTACGTCAGCAATAGTGTTTATATAGTTTTCATGTGTTACAGAAGGGCATTTAATACGACAGATTGCATCAAGCACGGTAGTAATCACATTTGCAAAAGTTTATTGAACTTAAGGTTTAAGGTCAAGAGTTTTGCAAATTTGTTCATTTTGTTAAAGAAAATTTTATGGTTACATATTATTAAATTAACATCTTGTTTGGAGAGAAAGTTATATTGGTGGGCACTCCCTCCACGTTTTCCTTAATTCTAGTAAGTACAACATATCGACCTTACCAGTCAAACAAGTTTTAAGCATTCATCTGTTGCACCAGATGTCACATGTTTCTATTCTCTTCTGTCCCTGTTTCCCCACAGATCACGTTTCAGTATCACATAAGGCTGTGCTCCAAACCTAGCCTTCTCAGATATTTATTTCTGAAATGAAGGCCGATGTTTTGTAGTAGCAGAATTCTCTTTCCTGAATTGTTCTTTTGGCAGTGGTAGTCTGCTTTTTAAGTCCTCCTTGCACTGTCCGTCATCAGTTATTTTGCTACCTAGGCAGCAGAATTCCTTACCCATTTTGTGATCACAGTCCACTTCGTGATCACATATCCTGACGTTAAATGTCTCACTGTTCTCTTTTGTACTACCTGTGACTACTTCAGTGTTTCTTCGAGTTGCACGTAATCTATTTTCAGTACTCATTAAACCGTTCATTACATTCAACAGGTTCTGTAATTCTTCTTTACTTTCACTCAAAATAGCTACGTCATCAGCGAATCGTATTGATATATTTCACATGAATTTTAATTCCACTCTTGAGCCTTCATTGTATTTCCGTCACTGCGTCTTCGATGTGTCGATTAAACAGTATGGGCGGAAGACTACGTCTCTGCTTTATACCCTTTTAATCCGAACACTTCATTCTTGATCTTCCAGTGTTATTCTTCCTTCTTGGTCCTTTTACATATCTTACTTTACTTGTTTTGCCTATAGCTTACACATATTTTCCTCATAATTTCGAATCTCGTCCACCATTCGACATTGACGAACGCTTTCTGAAGGTCGACAAATTCTAAGAACATGTCTTAACTTTCCTTTAGTCTTGCTTACTAGCTGCAAGGCCCCTCTGGTGGCTTTATCTTCCCTAGAGCGAAACTAATGGTCATCTAACAGATCGTAAATTTTCTTTCTGTTCGAGTTCATAGATGAATGAGTTTTTAAGCTGACTCGAACATCCCAGCACTTTCAGTCTTCTGAATCACGTGGATGACGTTTATCTGGATGTCTGGTGGTATACTGGCAGTCTCATACATTCTACACACCAATGTCAATAGTCGTTTATTGCCACTTCCCCCCAATGACCTCAGAAATTATGATGGAATATTATTAATCGCTTGTGGCTTATTTGATCTCAAGTCATGCGAAGTTCTTTTAAATTTTGATTGTAATAATGGATATACTATATCTCCCCTATCAGTTCTTGTTTTTTCTTGTATTACATCAGACAAGTTCTCCCTCCTTTGGCTTGATCAAAGTTAAAGACAGCAGAGAGAAAGTTCTGACCTTGCAGTTGATAATGGTTTAACATGTGTAAGACTGATTCTCATCTATCTTTCTACTAAAGTTGCACAAGGAGGCTCTGTGAGTCTCTTAGGAATTTGGTGCAGAACCTACGGCCAGCAAGGTAGGAAGATACCACCTAATGCATGCAGTGTTTAGAAGAGTGCAGTGTTGTAATCAGATAATGATCTCAATGCCGATTCCACTACACTCCCTGTAAAGAGATGTTATTGGTAGTAGAACTTGGTGTACGGGTTCAGGAGTAATTAATTCTTAGGAAAAATGAAAATCTTAGATTTTCTTCGTTAAGGTTTATTTTTATCTATGTATGATTTCATGACGTAGCAGTGTTAACAAAAATACGTACAGGATGGTAAAATATTGATATTATATGCTCACAATTGTGAAGCCAAATTCCTAACTATTATTAGGTAGCAAAATAACATATGATGGATGGAACAAGGACATAAAGAATAGACTAGCACTAGAAAAACAAGCATTACTGGCAAAGAGAAGACATCTAGTATCAAGGATGAGGCTAAGTTTGAGGAAGAAGTTAGTTAAAAACGTTCATTTGGAGCACAGCATCGTCTAGCAGTGAAACGCAGATTGTGGGACGACCAGAACAGAAAAGAATGGAATCATTCGAGTTCTGGATCTACACAAGAATGTTGAAAACTGTGTGGACTCATAATGTAAGGAATGTGGAGGTTAGTCGTAGAATCGGTGAGGAACGGAATGTATGTAAGACACTGACAAGAAGGACAGGATGACAGCACATCTGTTACGATATGCGGGGACAACTTTCACACCTGAGGGAGCTATAAAGGATGACAACTGTAGGGTAATAAAGAGATTGGAGAGTATCCGGAAAGTAGTTGAGGACATAGGTTGCAATTACTGCTCTAAAATGAAGAGCTTTGAGCAGGGCAGGAATTCGAGGTGGACGGTATCATACCATCAGAGACTAATGTCTCAAAAAAAAAGTATTTCCAAAGAGAAATTAAAATATTGCCACTTTATGATATGAAATACTCTTACTCGTTGATTCATTGGTTCTAGATGTTCTCCCGATCAAATTGAAACATTCCATTGTTAGATGTCACCGTCCAGTGTCATTGCGCATGTCATTTTCTAAAAGGTTTAAAATGATTACCTAGTTCTTAGTTCCACCCGCCTGTGTAGAAATGGGATACTTAGCCAACCACAATCTGGTTTTCAAAAGGGCTTCTGTACTGAGTCAGCTACTTATCCATTTACTGGGTTCATAATAAAATCATTAAATGATAAAGAATGAGTGGTAGCGACCTTCATCTTATTGTGTCAAATATAATATTGTATTGGGGAAGACAAGAATTAAGGAACATACCTTAGCTTATAAGTGGCGTAGATTTATTTGGGAAACAGAAGGCTGTTAGAGCCAGAAAAAGGATGATATTCATTTGCATTGCGACAAATTACAGTGGAACACCTACTGGGTTCTATCTTTGGTTCACTATTGTTCTTCCTGTATTTTGATCGCGGTGACGATGCTATCTATAACGACCGCACACGGCGCCCCACGTGCCACACACATATCTCAGCATCTCCACGAGCCTCCGACTACAACACTCGCACTTGTCATCTTACGGAGGGTGCTACGGAGGTCACTGCAGTACGGCGACTCTTGCTCCTGCTAACCGCATAAAAATTTACCCATCCACTTGTCTTTTTAAGACGTCACATACTGAGCTCCGCTCCTAGGTCTCTGACGACTAGCAGTTAGAATACACATACGAAAATTGTGTGACGTTATCTACGAGCTTGGTGAACTATTTTTGAAACATTTTAAAACAGACAACCGGCAATACTTAACGTACATATAATTTTACTAACGTGCTCATATTGTAACTATGTGTGTTGACCTTTTAGTTATATATCCAGCAGCCTTGTAGAGTATATGGACAAATATTAATGAATTACGATTGTAGTTGATTTCGAATGCAGACTAAGCAATGTTTCAAGAAGGGACGTGCAAAAAAAAGCATCAGCAAAGAAAAATAATTAATCTTCAGTGGAAAGTGGTTACTCGTTCGCACTAGATTTAAACTTTGGAAAAAAACATATTTCATAAAATATTGTTCTATCCTTCTTGAATTTCCCAGTTTTGTTGTTTCTTTGTTTCTTTCAACTGTTAGTTCCAATGCATTTAAAAGAAATAAATGCTGTCATTTCGTTTTCAATATCGCAAAAAGGACTGCACAACATATTTCCATAACATTTATCCGTTTCGTTTCCAGAGATGCCACTCGTAATATTTTTGCCCTGGAAAACGCAAGGACGCTCCCGCTGCAGGCTAACTTTGATCTGGAAATAAATTCTGACGCTCACGTTGAGAACTCTTGACAGGTAGCAATGCCCGTGTGAAGGGCGTTCGTACCGAGGACGTGCCTCGCGCCCGTGTCAGAGCTTCTACGTTTTAACCTATCAGTGATTGTGAATCAGTGACGAAATCCAATATCTGTAGCCCAAAGTGCTCGGGCGTACTTGACAATTCGTTCCAGACTCGCATTTGATTTTAATTTGCACATTTCGGTCGCAACCGCTGCAGCTTTGTCGCCACAGCTCAGCTCGCTGCCGCAGAGGTGGCGTATCCGAGCATTGTACGTGATAACTGCGTCAACGTGTAAGTCACTTTATCGAAGATCCGATCCGGATACCGCAACAGCTACTATCAATTTTACATATTGTTCCTAATCATATTATGACTTCAAGCCTTCCCTTGCATCGGACCACGCATTCTTCACTCCGAATTGTCTCTCAAATCAATTTGAGAACACGGTTTGAGAACACGGTTCGGTTCCTATCCTGCGGAGTTATTCCCCTGTGAATTTGTCTTTGCAGCCAGCTATTTGATAATTTCTTTAACAGCCATCAGAATTAACGAACCCACTCAGTAATGCTACAATCGCAAGAGCGCATCAGGTCCATCCATATGGTCTTTCTAGGCCACGCGATTGAATGAGACCATCTGTTGAACACGCCATAGGACGGAGAAGTCTCACTACAATCAACATAGATATGTCAACAGAACCCAAAAGTGGGTATGACAGCGAAGTTACCTGAAACCGGGTACCCGGGACAGATGAACTCAAGAGAATTATCTCATGTGCTTACCGGCACTAGATTTCGCTGTAACAGTTGCAGAATGATTCAAAGAAATTCTATGCACAGTAGCGCGAAAGTACACCGCTGACACAATATTGTTGGAAATGATTTTAACTTGCCGATTATGTACTACGACATCCATGAATTCATTGCAGTAGTTAGGGACAGGTATTCTTGTGAAGGTGTTATGAACTCATTTATCCGTAAACAGTCTTGTGTACTTCTTTGGACGAACTGCAAGCTTTACAATCATTTTAAATCATTAGCTACAATTATATATGTCCTTATTGACAGCGTCAGTATAGACGCAGGTATTAATGATCATAGGTCACCATTGATATTTCATTAACGAAAGTTAATAAATCTTGAATGAAGTGACAAGCAGTTGTTAGCATCCTACGTAGACAAAGAGTGTATGTCATTTTATACAATGTGAAGGACGTTGCTGGAGAGGCGTAAACTGACTGTAAATCGCTCTGGAGGAGAATGTGCTGTGTAAGTGGATTAGGGACGAGTAAGACCCACCGTCGTTTAGAAACAAAACTCCGAAAACGCTGTGGGAATATATATTGTTGCACGCTCGGTTCTAAAAACAGTGGGGCAACACCGACAAACAGAATTCCTTAGATATTAATGCGTCTATGAAAAGAATCATGCGTGAAGTATACATACTGTCATAAGTTAGCATTACAGACTAATGCTTTAACTTTACACACTAACAACATTAATATAGGTTGCTGCAGAATTCTGGAGAATGTTAGTAATATAAGTTCTAATATAGTTAATATAGTTTTCCCTTGGGACAGAGAAGCTGCTAAGACACAAAGTGATTACAGACATTGGCTGGGAGCAGGAATTGATTGAAATCAATGGGGAAGTAGAAAATTTGTGACGGACTGGGAAACGAAACAACGTCTCCTGCCTGCTAGGCACAAGCTCCTACCACTAAGCCATCCGGACACAGTGGTCATCGCAACTGCTCGAATTACTCTAGCTCGTCTAATGTCAGACACTAATTCTAAACTTATCGACGCACTACTAATATAGTGCACCTTGTCTATTTCCTCATTACTCGCGGAATTTCACCTATTCCCGTACATCTGCACTGAGAGATCGTTGGCCGTCTCGCCTTAAATATTATATACAGGTGGAGTCTGTTCTTTCGGACTGACTATTCTACTGCCACTATAAGACAAGATCAGCGAAAGTGAGGCAGGTACGGGATTTACTGGCCGTTGTTTATCTCTCTCAATGTTTACAAGTGGAAAGGGTATTATTAAAAAAATGGTTCAAATGGCTCTGATCACTGTGGGACTTAACATCTATGGTCATCAGTCCCCTAGAACTTAGAACTACTTGAACCTGACTAACCTAAGGACAGCACACAACACCCAGTCATCACGAGGCAGAGAAAATCCCTGACCCCGCCGGGAATCGAACACGGGATCCCGGGCGCGGGAAGCGAGAACGCTACCGCACGACCATGAGCTGCGGACGGGTATTGCAAGCAGAGGTATGAAGTGCCTTCGCATTGCGCCTTATGGTGTCTCGTGGAATATATAAGACTGTGTAATGGAGCTGGACGACAACATTGCGAGAAATGCATGTTTGAAAATATAGATACTAGCGTAGACCGCAGGTATCACTGTTGTATGTGACTAAGATCTGCACCTGCGCAATGTCCTCAACACGGTGCAGATGTCAGACGTGGTCAGAAGAACGTTCAGCGTAGTTGTCAGTGCATCATGTAGTAACTAAATGAATGCGAAGATGCTGGTATGATTAGTTATCCGTAACAAAGGTCGCCGAAGTGGTGATTTATTTTGAAAGGCACCTTATCGATGGTTAATGCCGCAGACAGTGTAGGTGGAAAAATATCATCCCCAAAATCACAACGCGGACAAAGGACTGCGTTGAGTTATCAACATAGACGATCATTGGAGAGGATTATGATGAAAAGTAAGAGGACGAGAGCTGCAAGAGTCACTCCACAGCTGAATGTTGCGATCGTGAGCCCTGTCAGCACCGAAACAACATGAAGGGAGCTCCATAAGTAGGGAATTAGAGGGCGAGCTGGAATTTCAAAACCACTCATCAGTGAAGCAAATGTCCGCAACAGGAAAACGTGGTGACGAAACAATGAACCAGGACTATGGGCAATGGAGGAATTTGGTCGAACGAGTTTTGTTTCTCAGTGTTTTCACCGCTTGCAGAGTTTACGTACCCTTAAGTGAAATAAGGCGAAAGTTTAATGACGATTTTGGTAGCGTAATCGTGATATTCCATGAGCCCCATGTTCTACTGCAAAGTTGGCTTAAGACTTGTGTGACCATTTTGGCTGGTCACATAAATCCCATGGTACAACGATTGTTTCCCAATAGTGATGCTGTGCTCCAAGGCAAGAGGCTCCCTGTTAACACAGTTGGCATCATACAGTGTTGGATTTGTGGATTTTGTGGGCACGACTATGAGGATTCACATCTGTTCTGGCCACCACGGTCACCACATCACCACATCTCAATACTGTAGAGTCTTTGTTGTGTTACTTGAACTCGTCACCATTTTACGGGAAGACAGACGTAATATCTCCCTGGAAACAGTACAGGAACATTATTTATTCATTCTGATCATATTAGATACGATAATATGTTGTGGTTTTGACATTTCCGTCTCGTGCAGCTCTAGATGTATGAGTCCTTCTTGTGGAATCGAGTGATCTTCACCATCTGAAAGATCCCTGAGACAGTAGATTTTCAAGATGTACTATTACTCTGACTTAAAAGTGTATTGGATGTCAAACTAAACAACTTTCAGGCGTCTAGTTTCCTAATTTATTTTATCTGGCAACCAGTTTCAGCGTTTTACTACGCCATCTTCAGGCCCCACACCGACGTGTAAGAAGATTCTGCCTCGGTTGTGATAAAAACAGGAGCCAGTAACACTGGTATGAGCTGATTTTTGCAGTAGCGATCACTTCAACCATCGTCGGCCAAACCTTCGACAAATGATGATTGACGGGATCGATATAGCAAAAAGCTACTAATACCGGTGTTGCTGACTACTGTTTTTATCACAACAGAGGCAGAATCTTCTTACACGTCGGTCTGGGGCCTGAAGATGGAGTAGTGAAACGCTAAAACTGGCTGTCAAATAAAATAAATTTGGCAACAAGACAGCTGAAAACTATTTAATTTGATATTCTCTATCGAACAACCGAGTCCCACAACCATCTCTATAAAGATGGCCATACAGAGACCAAAAGCGCACAGTACGCCATTCGTAGCTCTGTAAGAGTTTACCGCAAACGTGTGCCCAGTAGTATCTGCTGGGAACTGTTCACATTTGTAATGGAAGGCAAAAAAGTTTCCTTTTTAGAGCGTCGCTGTAGCATATATGCAGTGCAGCGCTACTCCGATACTAGTGTACAAGCACCGGCGTATGGGCAAGTGATTAGTGTAGCACTCATGTTCTTCCGCTTTGCTTGCGGTAAATGCAAAAATCTGAACAACGCTGTCGTTAGTACCAACTACATACTAACGGGACCAACGTGTTTTATTATCTTCTGGTTGCCGAAAGACAGGCACCCGTAGACATCCAGCGGGGAATGAAGAATGAGCATAGCGCAGCATGGCTGTGCTACACTACCTTTTGGAATGGTCCGCCCAGTTCCGTGTTGGTCTCCATGTAGCAAAAGTCGTGACGCAAAAGTGGGAGACATTAGAGCACCCCTGCCCCTTGGTCGTAATCTGCCCCATCCGATCGTCATGCCTTAGAAAGGCCTTAAATGGTCGACGATTTCTATAGGACAAGGATATGCAGCAGGGAGTTAAGGTCCTCTTCACGCGGCAGGACAATCGGGTATCTTCAGCCTGCTGCATAGGTGAGATGATTTCCTTATCGTTCACGATTAATTTGCCAGTTTGGCATACCAGTTCTGGTCTTTGTGGCTTCAGAACTTGGATTTTTTGATCGCCCCATAAATACCCCAACGAGCCTGTCAGCATGTTCATAGGGTAATACAGCAAACGATGGAGGCATTCCGGTTCCGTCAGTGTTAAGAGGCAAGACCAAGATAGATCTGGGCTGTGGTTGGGCCCGTAGTACCAGTTTCTGTACTTTGGCCAAGTTGGTGTTCCATGGGACATATGCAATTATACCACTTAGTGTACCATAACACAATATTTGTTTTGTGGTGAGAGACGAAATGGGTGTGGGCGTGCTTGTAGACAGTCAGCGGACTTCGAATATTTTACGGATTTTTAGTCCATGTGGTATACTCTTTTTATAGTGTTTGAGAGGTTTTGGTGTGCTTGTTTATTTCACGTTCGCTGTTACCGAAATTTTATAAGCTGATCAGGATTTATGATCATTTAGCAGAGTTTCAGCTAACTCCAGATGTCACAGTTTAGTGCCTCCCGTTTTTTTTGTGTGAAAAAGTCCAATTCCTTCAATAAGATTCTGGGGTTATGTTGTATCGGTTGTAATTTTGTAGTCCCTTTTGTCAATAGTTATATGACCAAACATATAATGATTTTAATAGTGTATAATATTGTCACTCTTTTAGTCTTCTGTCGAAAGACAGATTTGATGCAGCTCTCCATGCTAATCCACGCTGTGCGCGCATCTTCATCTTCGTTTAAGTACTTCACTCTACTTTTATATGAACCTACCTACTGTACTCTAACCTTTGCCTCCCTCTACACTTTGTTCCCTACCCTGCCCCCACCTCATTCTCTCTACTACCAAACTGACAATTCCTTGATGTCTGAATGTGTTTTCTAAGGTTCATCAGTGTACACAGACAGGAAAAAATTCTAAAGACCAAAGAAAAATTAAAGTAGGGTAATGAAATTTCGGTAATACATTAGCCTAGCTGACATGTTTAACTGATTAGCACTGGACGATCACAAATGTTACATGCTGGTAGATTAATAAGCAGTGTAACCTCCAGAATTTAAAATGCAAACGTGCAAACACGCTTGCATTGTGTTGTTCAGGTGCCGGATATCAGCTTGTGGGATGGAATTCCATCCTGTTGCACTTGGCGAGTCAGGGAGGTTAATGCTATTTGTGGATTGGATGATGCTGGAGTGTTCGTCCGATGATGTCCCAATGGTGCTCGACAAGAGAAATATATGGTGGTCGAGCAGGTCAAGACAACATGTTGACACTGTTTGAAAACTTCCTATGGATTGTTTGTTGTTCATGATGGTTGGTTGGTTTGATGCAGTCCCTCAGATAGCCCCATTCTAACCAACACATCACCATCACTGGCATCGAGGCAGAACCGTCTTTCATCAGGAAGCACGACAGACCTCTGCCCTACCCTCCAATGAGCTCTCGCTGGACACCCTTAAAGTCGCAAACGGCGGTGATTTGGGGTCAGCGGAATGCACGGCACAGGGAAGCTGAGTCGGAGCTCCCCTTAATGTAACCGATTTGTAACAGTGCTCTGCGGCACTGTGTTGCCAACAACTGCTCAAATTGAGGCTACAGATACAGTACGAAGCAAGCCGCTGTGGCCTAGCGGTTCTAAGTGCTTCAGTCCGGAACCGCGCTGCTGCTACGGTCGCGGGTTCGAATCTTGCCTCAGGCATGAATGTGTGTGATTTCCTTAGGTTAGTTAGGTATAAGTAGTTCGAAGTCCAGGGGACTGATGACCTCAGATGTTAAGTCCCACAGTGCTTAGAGACATTTGAACCATACAGTACGATTCGCCAGAGACGTACACCTAGCACGAAGGCCTTCCCTCTCGACAGTGCCACATGGCCGTCGGAGCCTTGTCTTCTTGTGGCCGTACATTCCCCTAGTGAGCCCTGCCAGCAACCATGTATAGTGTCTACATTCCTGCCAAGTCTTTCTGTAGTATCGCTGAAGATACTTCCAGATTCTTATAGTGTTACTACACAACCTCGATGAAATCCAGTGAGGTACCGATAATGGCGTCTTTGTCACCTAAACGGCATTCTTGACTAACATCGACTCTTCAGGTCCAATCTCAAAAGTAATTAACACAACGTATATTTAAAGCAAATCTAAATCGCGTCCTCATAGTGGCACTAGTAGCCCACTCTTATGATGCGACTGGCGAGAAATTTCAATAGACATGATGTATAAAAATTCTTATCAACATTCATTTATATCGCACAACTCCTTCTTGGTGTTGCGATTTTTTCTCCGTCAGTGTATAAATGTGGCTGCTGAGTTTTCGCAACCTCCAAAGAAATCCAAATGCATAGGGAATGTGTTATGAATGGTTTAAACCATGTTGATCGATCATTTTGTTCACCAGTGATTTAGAGTCACAATATTCAAACAGGAGAGCAGAATAATGCACAATGTGCAAAATCCTAACATCTTTATTTGCAGCTTGAGAAGAAAGACACTGCAAACGGGGTAAACCATTCAAGAAAGACCAAATCGAAATAAAACAGTTAAAAAGCACATAGCGTCTTCCAGAGGAAGAAAACAAATGACCACATTTTTTCGCTAATTAGTACATGTAGAAAGCCAATCATGTACCTGTTGCGGGAACAGGGTCATGAAGAAGGACTAAGGTTTCACACATAAGGAATAATTATCGAGCATACATGATACACAAGTAGAGATGCTCTCCCTGCCTGAGGTTTAGAGGAACTGGAACCATTAAAATGACAAAATTAACGTTTTTCGTTCTTTTATCATCAAATTATTTGGAGTTTTCTGAATATAATAAATCAAGTTTCACCCTTCTAAGTGAATTATAAGTGTGTTTTTTATCGTTGCAAAGTTGACGCGCCGCGTAAACGGTTGTATCGATTAGGTGTGTCACCTGTGATAGCGCCGCTCGCTGGCTCCAAGCAGGGTATCTTTGCGGAATTAGACAGTCTGTTGTTTTCCAACGTTGTATGGCTTTATCTCTGTGACAAGTGATTGTTCATATCGGTAAACATAAACTCTATACCACGTGTGTTGACTTGTGGAGTTTGCTTTTTGTTGTTTAGCTGTTCAATTTTGCGTATTTGACGCATTTTTCTCGTTCCTGTTTTACGTATTTGGTTTGTGGATATCAATATGCCCGTTTCAGCAATCGAATGTTTAAGAAAAGGCACAATGAGTGGAACAAGAAATCTTTTGTTGTTTCGAAGGGAGATGCTGCTCCTAACAAGAAACTTTGTGACAGCAAAGAAAAATTCGAAAACCATGAAAGTGACAGTAATGAAATAATTAACATTTCCTTGCTCTCTGATATTTTGAAACTTAACGTATTATGCCAAGTTTGCAAAGAAAGAGGACTGAAATTCAACATAATTTCACACATTGGTTTGGCATGTAAAATGTTATTGAAGTGTAACAAACGTGCTGCAGAAGTTTCGTTTCCTAATTCTAACAGTATTCCTCGTAGTGCTAATAGTGGAATGAAGGTGTATGATATAAGTGTCAGGCTAGTGTATGGTTTGCGTAGCATTGGTCAGGCCAGTGCTGCAGGGACATTGTTATGTGGAATGATGATCTCGCCAAAACCGCCAACCATGTTTGGATTTTATAATGAATTGGTAGGATATTCTGCTGAAGATGTTGCTCAAGCGACAAGGAAGAAAGCAGTCGAAGAATCTGTGACAGATAATGGGATTTGTAGAGATTTAACGGTTGCTTTAGATGGATCATGGCAACGTAGAGGTCATAAATCTCTAAATGGAGTTGTGAGAGCTACCAGCAAAGTAATTGATGTTGCTATTATCTCAAAACATTGTAGATGTAAGGGCAATACCAAGGACTAACATAGTGAATGTTGTAAAGCAAATTTTCACGGCACGAGTGAAGTGATGGAGGTAGAGGGAGTGAAAGCAGTTTTTTCCAATTCACGGGATTGGTATAATGTACGATAAACTAACTATCTGGGAGATGGTGTTTCTAAGGGATATAAAGCTGTAGAAGAACTCAAACCTAATGGCAATGAAACTCACATTAAAAAAAAAGAGTGCATTCGACATAGGCAGAAGCCTAATTGATCAAGAAAGACTAAGAGGTGCTGGAAGAAGAGACAAAAACCTAAAACAAAAGGAGAGAGAAGACCAGTGAAAAGGAACTAACACAGGAAAAAGAAGTGAACGCTGATAATCCATCATATGAGGCAGGAATGTATTAGAAAGCTTGGGAAGCAATTTCTCGTAACTTCAAAATTTTCATCTTTGAGGAACATTTTCTCAAAAACTGCTAACATTATATCAATGAAATTTATACCAAGTATTATTTACTTGTTTTTCTTCATTTTTATAACAAATTGTAAAAAATATTTTATAATACAAGAGTTATAGAAGAAAAAGTGCAAAATTTTAGAGAAAAAAATAAGTATTTGTTTAAAAAAAATGTAAAACAAAAACCACTAAATATTTCTTAACATGGCATTATAACTTTGTAGAGAAATTTTCACTGAACATGTAGACCAAATTTCAAAGCAATCCGTTTAATGGTTAAAAAAAAAAACGTTCCTTAAATTTTGTAAAATTAACATGGAGGAGATTGATTGTTCCGGCATCACTTAATGTAAGACAGCTTTGTTCGTAACACAAGATGGACAGTTGTAAAGGCTCCACAAAATTATGCACTCTATTCGGAGTGGTGTGTTATAATGAAGCGTTAATTACCCAAGCGTTACATATGAATGATATAATAGTGAAGTTAGAGAAAGTTTGATCAGCAAATGACTTAAGGACGAGCTTTTCCTTCTAAACGATGTGAAGAAAGAAAAGTAGAAAAGCAAAAAGTAGCATCAGAAAGGGAGACACTAGAGGGAACAAGCATTAAGAAGCTGACAATACCGTTCCTAGATAAATCGTTTCATCATTTATACAACCACAGCTATTCTCCGCAAGCGCTCTAGAGGTTCTTTACTGTGCCACTTGGGGATGCTGCGTAGGAGGAACAACTGTAAATAAGCCTTATCATGAGCTCTAACTTCATTCTCGTAGTAATTACTTCGTAAGATATACGTGCCGTGAGCAGTACTTTGGCTGGATTCTTGGAATGTGCGTTCCCGGAACTTTATTATTGGACTAGTGTGTGTTCCATCTCTTTCTTAAAGAAATTGCCTCTGGATTTCTCTGAACGTCTCCTACAGAGTTTTCTTTAACGGAAAAAACCAATGACGAAACGAGCCCCTTTTCATTACCTTTTATCTAACTCTGCGGCTAAAATTTTCCTAATAAGACTTTGACTGACGACAGTTACTCAAGAAATGGTCTCACGTGTGTCCTGTCAAACACTTCTTCAATGTTTGAATTACATAGTTTTAGTGTTCTTCCAATGAATCACAGACGATTTATCATACAAGAAGTTTTATGCAGCAAATGCACTTTGAGTCACTCAGGACGATGACCCCTATGTGTTTTGAGGCTGTAAATCCTTCTGATAATTATAGGTGATTGTATTCACACAGTAATGGATTACTACGCCGATCTATACGCTAAAAGCTGTATTTAATTACGTTCCGGGTCGACAACCAGTGCATGTTCAATCATCGACAAACTCAAGGTATTCCTAAATTATGCTAATATCTTCTGGCATCAGAGTCTTCTAATGGACCCCAAAATCTTTCTCAAATAAGCTCACTGAGATTTCGACGTTGACATTGGATCACTTAAACACGCGTCTTCACTATTGTACATACAAAAGAAAGGGGGGAGTAGAGGAACAGCTAATAGCTCTAAAGACGTAACTCTCGAAAGTTTTCGTTTCCTCATAGGATTTATTACAGCTGACTGCGTGAACAGCTCTTAACACTCTCCAGTCTGAACCAAACTCTGGATATGAACTTGAACACACACACATTACAACAAGTGTTCAACACGGCCTCCGTTCATGTGAATGCAGGTTTCAGCAGGTCTCCTCAACAATGGTCGTAAAAATCCCAGCGCGGCCGGAATGCATTGAAAACCATCCGCATTGTTCAAAAATGGTTCAAATGGCTCTGAGCACTATGGGACTCAACTGCTGAGGTCATTAGTCCCCTAGAACTTAGAACTAGTTAAACCTAACTAACCTAAGGACATCACAAACATCCATGCCCGAGGCAGGATTCGAACCTGCGACCGTAGCGCATCCGCATTGTGTTCACAGAGTTCACCGACACGATCAACAGGGCTGTGTACACCAAAGCTTTTAAATGTTCCCATACAAAAATGTCCAACAGGTTCAAATCGGAGGAATGGAAAGGCAGCGTTATTGGAGAGCCACAACCATTAAACTTCTTACTGAGGATTTATTTCCGAATATCCATACGGCAGTGCGCTGGTCAAAATGCATGACACATTTTGCATTATGCATGACACACATTCACATCTTTTGACCATAAGAAACAGTATCCATATAGTGCTATAGCTTATGTTGAAGGAAACGAAGGTACGAACGGTCGGTAAGTCATCCACGCGTCAAATGCCGGCCTATCAAACGATCACGAGTGACACATAAACAAACGTTAATGGAAAGTGTCCGTTGTTGTACCATCTCAGTGGCAGCACGTGTGACCTCATAAGCCCAAAAGTGTGTCTGGAACTTCGTAAGACTATGTCAGATAATGCGTCCTTTGTTTCTAATGAAACGACCCATTGACAGAAGGCCACCAATGCAGTACGATCAAATGTGATGAGGGTTTGCCCACTGTGTACGCAAGATGGGAATAACTGTCCGTCATGAAAAATCTACCAAATGGTGGAGGGCTGAACACACTGTTCTGAAGCAATTGTACTTGTGCCCAACCTTGCATTCAGTTGTAATACACACCCTCCATTCGTGGTGTCGACACTGTTCTTGGTCTCCCGTCTTTTTGAGGGTTTAAATGAACTAGCAGGCGGTGATGGCACGTAGTAGACACATTCCTATGTTTTCTGATTGTATGCTTCGTGGAACAATAGGTGTAGCATATCCATACATCAAGTGATGTTAGCCAGTTCTTCACTTGAAAACATGTGTGGAGCCACGGCAACTGCTTCAGATGTTACAAATGCATACTGCGTTGGCTGTTCATTGCGCGAACTGAAACCCGGACATGAAACAGTGTTTATGCTGTCGCCTCACTGCTTACGTGTCTCCGGCACAGTCCAAGGCATTACTTGTGATTGAGTGTTTCAAGGTCAGTCTCTCCACAACGTAACAAGTTAAACTAATCAGCAACAGCTGCAATGTTGCTGCATCAACAACCCCAGAGTTGTAAAAGTGGCACTTCACTGGCACTTTATTAGGATAGTATTTATGTTTTATTCTTTTCTATTCACTCCTTTCGTTTGTACATACAGTATTCAAAGAGTCTGTGGCGTATATTCGCAGGCAATATGAGCACAAAGGGCCCATGGTTCTCTTTACATAAACTGGCCACATGGCCTAGCATAGTTATGTAATCAAACCCCGGTTCCTTTACGTGGTCTAATTTATGACCCAAAATGAACTTATTCCTCTTCGCTACCCTAATCCTGTAGTCTAATTGGGTAATAATAATGTCGTTTGACGAGGGCCTCCCGTCGGGTAGACCGTTCGCCTGGTTCAAGTCTTTCGATTTGACGCCATTTCGGCGACTTGCGTGTCGATGGGGATGAAATTATGATGATTAGGACAACACAACACCCAGTCCCTGAGCGGAGAAAATCTCCGACCCAGGCGGGAATCGAACACGGACACTTAGGATTGACATTCCGTCGCGCTGACCACTCAGTTACTGGGGGCGGACGTCTAATTGGGTGATCGAGGGATGAGTATTATTCAGTTAGCTAGATCATTATAATTATTTACGAACCAAAAAATGATATCAGGGAGACACTTCGAAATTTCAGTTGATATGTGAAACTGAAAGGGGAGGTAACCTTTTATCAGAATAATCGCTATATCTACGTGGAAATATATTTCATGTGAAACTGAAAGGGGAGGTAACCTTTTATCAGAATAATCGCTATATCTACGGGGAAACATATTTCATTTTGGGAGAGCATGTAACAGTTGTTGCTGAAACCTTACCGACTTTCCTCAGCATTCCAAAAACACACTTCCAACTACTCTCCAAGAGCGTCAACCAAATTCTAAAGTAGAGTATCTTAATTCAGAATTTTTAATATTTAAACATTACCACAGTACGTTACTTAAACAGTACATTCTTGAAACGTCGGTACTGAAATACGTACATTTAACAAATGAGGGTGTGTTTATACCAGTCGACAATATTTGTAATGTTGATATGTTTCAGTAAACTTCACATCATCAACAGTACACTGTACGTGTAACAAAAGGTCCACTTAGCACATGTTTAAAAATTCATAGCACCATGGTCTAACATCAAACACAGGTAACCGTCGTTTGTAGTAGGATCAGATTGAAGTTCATTTAAGACATACTAAATATGCACAGAGGAGCCCCAGCTGTCATACTCTCGGCGATCACATGCATCTTTCTGATAACTGACACAGGGTTAACAGCCACTTTGCTACATGTCAATGCTGCCACTGCATCGGGTTGACCATCAATTCGCACCTAAGGAGATGCAGCCTTCTCCCATGGTGAGCAGCACGCCTTCCCATGAGCTCCACGCCTTGCCATGAGTGGCCACATCTAAAATAACAAAATTAAGGAACCCGCCCTCGCCCCCATATACTGGTTGCTCTGCGGAGAACGATATTTATGCAAATAGAATTCCGATTAGTGTTATGGATTAAGACCTTTATGCTTAAAAGACGTAAGTAAAATTGTTCAGAAAAATATTTATCATTCTACACAGTTGTCTTTAAAAACGATATAGATTTATTATGTACATTATTCTTAGTTCTATGTTAAGAATATTAATAACTGTGAATCAGTCGAATTAATTTAAGTAATTACTTACTATGGTTTAGATCTTGGATGAGGATAGACAGGAGAGACGTTGAGGTGCACGTACGTCGCATTTAGGTTTAAACACAAGTGTTTATTTGCTCTTAAAACCTTTATTTATGCATCCATAGCATTCATACATCTTAGAAAACTAATAACTTCTTTTTTCAGGAACTCAGACCACGCAGTACAGCGCTAGTCTGAGAAGTTGTCGCCAGCCATTTGCCCGGGCATGACGTCTTATTTGGCTATTTTAATATTAAACGGCACAGAGCCGCGGTAATAATTTACAATGCCTGAATTTTGATTACAATTACTTAACTTCAGCGCCATTTTTACTTATTTGCAAAGTTTAATACAAGCTTCCATTACATTCTTGTGGTTGCCGCTCAACGGCTATCATTCATCTCATTAACAGAAATTAGCTTACTCCTAAATGACCAGTGATATACATGCCACACAAAAATATTTCTCTACTTGAACCCATCACATTAAGGCAGTTTTAACTTCAATGAAATTTCAATACAAAAAGAACCTGAGATGTTTTGGTAACAGACGAGTTAGTACGATGCCTGACACCTCTCTTTACCTGTTTCGTATTGCGGGCATTAAACCTTCAAATAATATTTCCATTAAAGGACTGCGTCCATCGGCCATGATAAGTTGTGTTGTCAGTACAGTGTGTGTTGTGTCATTTAATGTAACTATACGTATATGTGCCGACAAATCGTACAGTTTAAACTGCACATGTACACAGAATTGAAGCACATCACTTGATGTGTAGAACGAAATACATCATACATATTAAACACCCAACTCACAACCATTTATGCACAGCAGCATTTTCAGTAACTCGTATTCCAGGGAGGGGTGGTCCTTATATGAAGTTTAAAAAAATATTAGCGGATAAAATTGCTACCGACTTGTAAATTTTTAAAGAGTTGCTGATATATAAGTAGAGTCTAGAATACGAAGATAACTTTAGCATATTCTTAGCAATAGAAATGCATTTTCAATACTACGTACTACTGAAGGGTCATCTTTAATGTCTAACACAAAAAAAAATTAAAAGAAATTGGTAGATGACGTTGGCTTTTACTCGGAACATACTTTTGAAAGAGATATTCATATTAACTAGATTTCTGAACTGAAGATACTGAATATGACATTCATTGTGAAAAGTCTCTTCTTCTACTAAGACGTAATATAGATTGTGTGTAAAGTCTAACTGAATAAAAAAGTGCCACCCTTCCACACTCTTACTATTCTGGAGTTTAATGCAAGATATCACTACAAGGCTAACATACGACTCACCCAGACAACTCTCAATGCCACGATCGCCACGCACTGCTTTACATGTGGTGCTGGAAAGGTGACTGGGGGACGACAAGCTTTAAGTATAAACCGAAGGGTGGTTCAACTAAAACATTTTTTCTTCTTCTTTTCTCCTTCTGCACATAACCGGTTAGTCAGCTGCCTGTCAAGGCTTTCCAAATGTATCCATATTATCCAGCGTCCTCCTGGGTGCAGGTTTGCTGCTTGGGGTCACAACTCTGTGTTCCAGACTATGTAGCACACATTTAAAATACGTATTGTAGTATGTCTTTTCCACAGTAATTACAAAAATAGAACTGAACCATTCGTCATTCTGACATATTTTTCCTTAACAAAAGCTCTATGGTAGCCATTTCTATATAGCTGTACTGCATAGTGAAACACACGTTTCTCTGATGGCAGTCCAGTCATTGGCAGTCATGTGCAAGGGAGGGAATGCACAACCCATGTGTTGGACATACTCTATTATGTTCCAAGTATTTGTTTGTGATATCCATATGTCACAGGTACACCATAAACATGCCATTTGTTAGTACTAAAAACGCCTGGTTCCACCATGTCGTTACAAATTGCAACTAAGTCCGGAATTTGTATGTCAAGGCATTTAAGAAGATCGGTTAGACATGTAATTACATATGACCTTTGTACCTATAGTGTTACTGTTTACAGCAAAAGTCTTACTTACTTACGAATTTTAATAGTGTACTTATTTAAGTGCCAACCCAGGTGTCATTTAAAAGCGAAAATCTAGTCTCTCCCAGGTATCTGTGTAGAAAAACTGAGGTAAAAGTAAGGCAATGAGGTGAAAGCAAGCCAATTCCTGCCCGCCCGGTTAGCCGAGCAGTTTTACACACGGCTTTCCGGAGTGAGAAAGAGCACCTGGTCCCCAGTACGAATGCGCCCGGCGGTCAGGTGAGCTGGCCAGCCTGTCGGTGGTTTTTGGGCGGTTTTCCATCAGCCTCGGCAAATGAGGGCTGGTTCCCCTCATGTGGGACGGAGGAGGGGTCAAGTGGACTGTGGTGGTCGTCGTGGGGTTGTGGACCACTGCAGCTACAGCAAGGACGGAGCCTCTCCATTGTTTCTAGGTCCCCGGCTAACATACAATACAATACCATACATGCCAATTCTGAATATAAGAAGTTACACTTGTGTGGAGATCACAGAGTATCGTAAACATTGAGATAACTTTCAGTCATACTGAACAAGTTTCTTGACAAAATATTATGGACTAATTAAACACTGATTTTTTCGGCTGAGATCATAACTCATACTTATGTATTACCGGTACAATGACCAAACTTCTATACCTAGCATCATCACTGAGTTCTACATAACACCTCAGTACCATTCTCTTTCGTCAGGAAGACATGTATCATAGTATTTTATAATATGGTCACCGAATTGTAGATCTTTATGTATGTCACTCATGTCTGAAGTGCACGCTAGCCAGTTTTCATCGCTGTATGTCACAGTAGGACCATTGTAAGCATACAGGTGCATGGTGTCCAAGTAGTGGCAAAATATGGGCCATGTGCGTTTTTCTACTGCTATACAACTATTAAGTTACAACAGGAGAGCTACATGCGTGTTTTGTACTCGATATCCTTAACAGGCAATGATTTAGATCTGTTAGAAACATTGCTTTTTTTCTCATGGCTGTCGATTAATATCTTTGAAAGGAATCATTCCTTACTTGGTTAAATTGTGGCGTTCAGTGGTCTGATTGCGAAAAATATGGTCTCCTCCTATCGTTGTAACACTTTGGTATAACACTTATACCTTCTTTGTTGGGGGTCTGCATTAACAATTTCCTCGAAGTTTACAGGTAAATAACTGCAGATAGAACACTATTTATACACTTCTCTCACTCTACATTGTCTAAACATTTTATTTGCACTCCAGTGAACTTGCTTGTGTTCTTGTTGCTCACACAGGAAATAGCAGAATTCTGATAATACAGAGAGGCAGCTGTTTTGTAACCTATAATTCAATTCATACTACACAGAAGTGATTAGCGTGAAGTACAAAGGAGCATATTTAAAAACGATACTGTTTCTTTGCGTGTAATACATTCTGACAGGAACCCACTGGATCAAACATGCACAATCCACTTCATAATTTAATCATAGTGCAGTGTCTTTTAGCTGGGGATGATGTAAGATTTTATGCTACATGAATATCCAGACATCTCTGAAATTGAAAAAACTTATTACAGGTAAGGTCATTCTCTCTTGTATTTCTTATTTGGAACATAACTCTGTTTTGCACTTTAACTGTATACCTGAAGCTCTTCCACGTTAAACAGCCTTATGGTTGTTAGCAATGACAGTACCGTTTACCTGGTAGCCTTCATCTTGCACACAGAAGACGAGTTAATAGTTAAGTAATCACACACTTAAATTTTGTTGAAGGTGGTAATAAAATCCTGTATTTTATCCACATCCATAACTTAACAATCGTCTACACAAAAGTATTGCATTGTGCCAGGCAACTTGTCGATTAGAACATTAAATTAACGCTAGGAAATTCCTTTATGTCATACAGCTACTTGATTTTTAAATTTACTGGACATTGGGTCTAGGACATCGTAGCCAATTTAGTTCCATATGCCTCTTGCTACCGTAATGTATCTCCCTTCCTGTAATGTATAACTGTCTGGCCAGTAGTGATGTAATTTCTTTTTTCTTTTTGAGTCATAATTTATATAATTTGAACCAGTTTCCGCATTCACCCTATTGGACTAGAAAGATACAAAGGAAATAGGGGAAGGTGCTCATCTGAAGTCATGAATTATAGCAAATGCATTATAAATTAGACTTGCATAAACAGAATTCAAGTGGCTGGTTGGTATGCAATGGGCCCACTTGTTCCTACTGGTAAATCTATACTACAACTGTGCATAGATTGCAAATAACGATAACCTTGTAAACAGTCTTCACGGGTTTGTTGCGTGATCACGTTGTGCAAATTCCACAGTATTTCCTGGGAGCAACTGTCGGACATCTTCAGGTGGTTCAACCTTGCTGGTGGCTGGGTACGAGTCGTACCTAGCCACCAGCAAGGTTGAACCACCTGAAGATGTCCGACAGTTGCTCCGAGGAAATATTGTGGAAGTTTCACATCGTGACCAGGCTAGGTACGACTCATGTCTAGCCACCAGCACGGTTGAACCACCTGAAGACGTCGAACAGTTGTTCCGAGGAAATATTGGAGAATTTGCACAGCGTGATCTGGTGGCATACCGTTGAAGACTGTTAAACCATATCCGGCGGAAAAGCTTGAAGAGTTACAATGACGACCTTGGAACACTCCCTTGAGCTACTTCTGGAATTCCCTTCGCATCTGTATATTTCATCTCGTTATAAACGTCTTATGGATTCCTATGAGATGGGAAGTCTTCATATCGCTAACAAATAAGGACTGTTCCTCAGTTAGCTCGTTTTATTTTCTCACCAAACGACAGTGTTTGTGTATAGAATGGCGTCCGGAAGTCAAGCAATACAATATTACTTGGGACGTCTACGACAATCTGCATTAAAAAGGAATTTCATAGTTCAGCAAATCAGTTCCGTCAGGTGACAAGCCCGAACTGTGATTATGAGCAATTTCACCCTATAACAGCGTAAAGAAAACAATCCTGTGGACGCACATCTAATTTGCGCCATTTAGCTATTTAGAAATTAACAAAGCATTATTCGAAAAATCTATCCGGAATAAACACATTATGGATTTGTTAAGGGTGTCGCAAGTGACCTTCTAATGAGTAACACCTGGCACAACAGGAAATCAAACAATTTTCTTTGTTTTTACAAAATTTCTTCTGGGATAAAGTTTTACACCGTTTACACGCGCTGGGAAATGACTACACATAATGTTGCAATGTAAGACATTAACCACTGCCAATAAAATTCGGTTATTAGTACACATTGCGTCAGAAATTAAATAGGCACTTATACGGAGTGTCGTGCCAATTCGCTGGTGTCACTCGCACGCAGCAGCTTCCTATGTTGTCACGTTGAGTGCTCCTGTCTGAGAAGGCTCCCTCGGCAGGGATGGAAGTCTCTCTCGTTGCATGGTGTGATAGGGTGTGCAATTCCTGCAGGCGAGCGACAGTTGTGAGTGCCAGAGGTGGCTTCGTTGGACAAGTGAGTCTTCTCATTTTGGATGTCGCAGGGGCTGTTTGATTGCTATCGTCATGGAACAAGTTGGACAACGGACACTTGGTGAACAGAGCGAGCAGCGAATTGGCGTCGTGTATGTGGGTTTACGTGACTTGTCTTTCACCTAGGTTATTACCGGTGTATATTGCTACTGTCCTTATCACATCTCTGGACTGATATCTGACAATGAGTCGATCCTTACACAGACTGAGGTTCAGGCATCGAGTGTGCGGCTAAAGTTGTCTATGTTGGGATGATGAGGATTCCGCATTGGGCAGTTGTCCATTTAACTTTACTTACGTTTCTAGCTGTTCATGGCCGTACCAGTATCTTCTGGCTAGAATGTGGCGTACACTTGTGGTGAACGATAAGTGTCTTAACCTGTTCGTCTTCATGATTGAAGACTGAAGCTAGGATTTCTTGTGTGTGGTAGAAATTTGATAAGATGTATGTGAGAGGAACATGGCGCTGGCCATTATTGTAGAGCCGCTATCCTATGGGTGTCCTTGGCCTTTGGTCTATATTTTCTGCGCTGGCTGTCACGAACAGCTTTAGTAGCTCCGCTAACGATTATAGACTTGGTCACAATTAATAAAGTGCCAGCTTCTTCGGTCCACAGTATGAGGTACAAGTAGTGTGGTCACTTTCAAACACGGTGAGTGAGCTCTAGTTTTTCGCAGAATATAAGACTTGAATGGTGAATAGGACTAGTCAATCTTCACTGATTATGTATTGCATTTTTACCGCGTAATGGTGGGTAGGTTACTACCTGTAAAAGGTAAATTATTATTGCAAAAGCTAGCGCTGAAAATCCATGGTTGCCTAGTACTACGTTACTCAAATGGAGCACTGGCAAGTATAAGCAGTGCATTTACGTTGTGGCTATGTATACTTCTGGCCGATGTTAGTAAATATAATAACGAAACACTGGGTGTAGTTTGTATGGGTGATATAAATGGTGCCCTATATTCGTGTATAGTAGCTTCTGCGTTAGGTCTTCGTGTATGTATCTTTGTGGCCGAGGCTTATGAGCAATACATATAGAGTATCATCTGTTGTTAATTAGTTTTCATTTTATAATTTCAAGTGTATAAACATGTAAACTAATTTAAAGAGCTGTGGATCTTACACTGAAGAGCCAAAGAATCTGGGACACTCACCTAATACGTGTAGGACCCCCAGGGAGCACGCATAAGTGCAGCAACACGACGTAGCATGAACCCGCCCAATGTCTGAAGTAGTGCTGGAGGGATTTGACACCACGAATCCTACAGTGCTTTCCGTAAAGCCGTAAGCGTACGAGGGGTTGAGATTTCTTCTGAAGAGCACGTTGCAAGGCATCCCAGATATCCTCCATAATGTTCATGTCTGGGGAGTTTGGTTGCCAGCGGAAGTGTTGAAACTCAGAAGAATGTTCCTGGAGCCACTCTGTAGCAAATATATACATGTGAGGTGTCTCATTGTCCTGCTGGGATTGCCGAAGTCCGTCGAAATACACAGTGTCACCTATCAGACTCGTACCTAGATGCAACAACGATCCCATATTACTCCAACTGCACACACCTGACACCATTATTGAGCCTCCACATACTTGATCAATCTCCTACTGACATGCAGGGTCAATGGATACATGAGATTGCCAGGCGGGATTAGCCGAGCGGTCTAGGGCCGCGGGAGTCATGGATTGTGCGGCTGGTCCCGGCGGAGGTTCGAGTCCTCTCTCGGACATGGGTGTGTGTGTTTGTCCTTAGGATAATTTGGGTTAAGTAGTGTGTAAGCTTAGGGATTGATGACCTTATCAGTTAAGTCCCATAAGATTTCACACACATTTGAACATTTTTGATACATGAGATTGTCTCCATAAGCGTACACGTCCATCCGCTCGACAAGGCAACATGTTTCCTGTCATCAACAGTTCAATGTCGGTGTTGACCGCCCCAGGCGAGGCGTAAAGCTTTATGTCGTGCAGTTATCAAAGGTACAAGAATGGGCCTTCAGCTCCAAAAACCCATATCGATGATGTTTCGTTGAATGATTAGTAAGCTGACGCTTGTTGATGGCCCAGCATTGATATCTGCAGCAATTTGCGGAAGCGTTGCACGTCTGTCACCCTGAACGATTCCCTTCGGTCGTCGTTGTTCCCCTACTTGCAGGAATTTTTTCCGGCAGCAGCGATGTTGGAGATATGATGTTTTACGCCCTTACAATCACGGTGCACTAGTGAAATAGTCGTACGGGGAGTCCCCATTTCATCTCTACTTCGGATATGCTGTGACCCATCGGTCGTGCGCCGACTATGACACCGCATTACAACTCAACCTGTCATTGTAGGGGCAGTAACTGATCTATCAATTGCACCAGACACTTGGTGTCCTATATAGGCGTTGCCTACCTCAGCGCCGTATTCTTTATGTTTACGTATCTCTGTATTCGAACACACTTGCCTATACCAGTTTCTTTGGCGTTACAGTGTATTATGATACGATTTGTTGCTGCTCGTCCCAACAGCCAGTGTATTTGACATCCTTAACGCCGCGTGATAATTGCAGACAATATTCATTACTTCCAATGAATTCACAACTGATTACTTATTCTCTTCTTTCCATTTTACTGCAATGAGTGGGGTAAGTTTTCTACTACAAAGAGCTCTTTCTAGTTAGCTTGCACCACGTGGAAGCTTTAAAGGACCAGAAATTGTCAAAAATATATTCCGATCTCAAAGCTGTACTTCGGAGCCGACAGGAGGCACAGAATTCTCTACATCCCACCTAAGCGCAGTAGGTGACTTTGGGAGGTCTATGTGTTGTAACTTTCTGTTGTGTTAGACGCGAGGAGGTCCTTTTGTAAACATAACATCCGAAGCCAGTTGTAGCTGCGAAATTATAGTGGGCATAGGACAGGTAATTTGTCTTTCCCTAAGAAAGAATGTTCGTTTAATGTACTCCTAACAGTGATTGTGAATGGCTCACAAAAAATATTTCTCTGGAAGGCACACTATCTTGCATGTGCTTAGTAGCAAGAACTACAGTTGGTCAGTTTTAGAAACCTGTCATGGAGTCGGAGATATTTTCTGGCTTCCTCCCCACACGATACCAAAGTTGGATAACCAAGAAAAAATCGATGAGAGCATGAGTTTATTTCACTCATTTACAAACTTACAATCAGTCGGAGCTTGCAATTTTTGCTACAGTTGGCTGGCAAGATATTTACACAGGCAGAAAAAGGCAACTTAGAACGATTTAAGTCAGATGATACTTACTGACAATCAATACAAGACAAGAGACTCGCTTCCGAGGGAAGGATGACTGTACGAATGCTGCCGAGGCCTCACACAGAAGGATGTCTCAATATCAGAACTCAGTAGAGGGGGTGAAATGGACTCAGAATTTCTAACAGTTACTGCTGCCGTTTCCCACACTGACACCACATGCAAGTGATGAGAACGACCTGTCGATGCACGAGTGGGGGCGAGGGGTCAGATAGCTTCTGTCACGGTTAACTGCACAGTTTTAACGTTTGCAGTCAGCTAGTAGCCCCACCATCCGCTTTGGCAATTCTTCTGGTGTTCATGCTTATTTTTCTGCATTCTCTCTGCGCCGTTATGGGTACTTCTTTATCGCGCACTACCGTTCGGTGACTGTGGCTGGCAGTTTCTTGTAACAGGTGGTTTCAGAACCACCTCCGTTTGCCGGATCTCTCAGCTATGGATACAGTCGGAGTGTTAGAAGAGGTTACAGCAGCTTTTTTCAGCTCATGTACAAAGCTGTAACGAGACGACGGTCAATTTGGACGAAAAGATCGGGGAAAGGATTAAGAAATCCGAAAAGAGATTGATACATTTAACTGAGGAACAAATCAGTAATTACGAAAACAAATCAGACATGGCAACTGAAGAGGTGAAGGACGTAAATCAATGAATTACGCAAGGACATGGAGTTAATACAATGTGTGAGTGTAATTAATGTTAAAGTATCAAAATGGTTTTAAAAAAGAATCTTTGCTCACAGTAACGTCAAATTTGAAGGGAGTACTATCGAAGAAGGGGGAAACGTTATGGGAACGAAAAAAATGGAACGAAAATTCTACCGCCAGATGCCACTGTAAGTATTAGAATATGCGAAATAAGACATTTGGTTCATGGGTGTTCCATAGCTTGCATCTTAGACGTTAGGCACGGCTGTCTGCATGGGTTGTTCTGAGGGAGGAGACCAGACAGCGAGGTCACCGGTCTCATAGGATTTGGGAAAGACGGGGAAGGAAGTCGGCCGTGCTCTTTCAAAGGAACCATTCCTGCATTTGCCTGGAGTGATTTACTGAAATCACGGAAAACCTACATCAGGATGGCAGGACACTGGATTGAACCGTCGTCCTCCCTAATGCGAGTCGAGTATGCTAGCCACTGCGCCACCTCTCTAGGTCGGCTGTCTGAATGCTGGATTGTGACCTGCTCGTAAAGCCGTCTTACAAGAATTGTGACTGTGCACCAGTAGCTCTGCCGAATTTCTCGACACTTGAGAGTACGATAGGAACCGTAGGTCCGAAGTGTGCCAAGGGTCTAGAGAAAATGATTTCGAAGTTAGAAAATATAGGTTCTTTTGGAGTACAGTGTATCAGAGGAAGGAAACAAACCGACATCAGCAGATGATGTGGCAACATCAAAGCTGTACTTCGAGTGGTGGTGTCTAAGCACGGGAAATTGCCGGTTTTTCGGACATAGCTGTAGGCACGGTGCATACAAATCATCCTGCATTGCCACACCTAAAAAATTATCCACGTTATGCAGTTGCTTCACGATGTCCTGTTGGTAAGATAAACATTTCTTATAGAATTTCTGGGTGCCGTGAGAGTCGACAATGAGTGGACGTGGAACATTCTGTGGACATACGAGGTCTCTATCCCCAAAGACATGTCAGTACACAAAATTGAAAGATTTCGGGAGACTGAAAATCCACTCAACAGATTAACTGCTACTGTATCGTTCCACAATCGTTACAGTGTGGAACGGGGTGATGGCATCACTTATCGTAGGGAAATACATTAATGGCCATTAACATTGCTACACCAAGAACAAATGCTGATGATAGACGGGTATTCATTGGACAAATATATCATACTACAACTGACATGTGATTAAATTTTCACGCAATTTGGGTGCATAGATCCTGAGAAATCAACACCCAGGACAACCACCTCTGGCCGTAATAACGGCCTTGATGCGCCTGGGCATTGAGTCAAACACAGCTTGGATGGCGTGTACAGGTACAGTTGCCACTGCAGCTTCAACACGATACCACAGTTCATCAAGAGTAACGACTGGCGTATTGTGACGAGCCACTTGCTCGGCCACCATTGACCAGACGTTTTCAATTGGCGAGAGATCTAGAGAGTTTGCTGGCCAGAGCAGCAGTCGAACATTTTCTGTATCCAGAAAGGCCGGTACAGGGCCTGCAACATGCGGTCGTGCATTATCCTGTTCAAATGTTGGGTTTCGCAGGGATCGAATGAAGGGTAGAGCCACGGGTCGTAACACATCTGAAATGTAACGTCCACTGTCCACTGTCCACTGTCCACTGTCAATGCGAACAAGACGTGACCGAGAGGTGTAACCGATGGCAACCCATACCATCACTCCGGGTGACACGTCAGTATGGCGATGACGAATACACGCTTCCAGTGTGCGTTCACCGCGATGTCGCCAAACACCGATGCGACCATCATGACGCTGTAAACAGTATCTGGAGTCATCTGAAAAAATGACGTTTTTCCATTCGTGCACCCAGGTTCGTCGTTGAGTTCACTATCGCAGGCGCTCCTGTCTGTGATGCAGCGTGAAGGGTAACGGCAGCCATGGTCTCCGAGCTGATAGTCCATGCTGCTGCAAACGTCGTCGAAATGTTCGTGCAGATGGTTGTTGTCTTGCAAAACGTACGCGTCTTTTGACTCAGGGATCGAGAAGTGGCTGCACGATCCGTTACAGCCAAGCGGATAAGATGCCTGTCATCTCGACTGCAAGTGATACGAGGGCGTGGGGATCCAGCATGCCGTTCTGTATTACCCTCCTGAACCCACCGATTCCATATTCTGCTAACAGTCATTGGATCTCGACCAACTCGAGAAGCAGTGTCGCGAAACGATAAACCGCAATCACGATAGGCTACAATCCGACCTTTATCAAAGTCGTAAACGAGACGGTACGCATTTATCCTCCTTACACGAGGCATCAAAACATCGTTTCACCAGGCAACACCGGTCAACTGCTGTTTGTGTATGAGAAATCGGTTGGAAACTTTCCTTATGTCAGCACGTTGTAGGTGTCGCCACCGCCGCCAGCCTTGTGTGAATGCTATGAAAAGCTGATCATTTGCATATCGCAGCATCTTCTTACTGTCGGTTAAAAGTTGCGTCTGTAGCATGTCATCGCCAGTAGTGTAGGTTTTAGAGGAGATGGGTCCTACGTTTCACGCTATCTGCATAGTCACTTCTAAATGCTATGAGAGTACTTTTTGCATCAACATCATTTCAACACTTGAATAGTGTGGATGTGTGGTTAGGCTATTTGACATGCAAGATGGTGCTCTTTCAGACATTACATAGTAAAGCAGCTGCAGTACAGGCATCTTAGAACTGCTGGAAATATCAGACGCTATTCCGCTACAGCCTGGCATACAGATCAACTGGTAATTAGATTCTGTGTTGACTGTTTGGATTACAAACGTTACTGAATTGAAGGCACACGCAGCTCAACACTTACTGAACCGTGGACAGCAAATTGAACATGTCTAGTACCAGTATCAATACGTTTAAAGCCCGATGTCGTTTTTCCTTTTTATGCGGTATTTCGCCTCAGGACTATTAAAAGTGTTATTTCCCGTTCAGGGGATGTACGACCTTGCAGTGCAGGACGAGCTTATGTAACTAACAGTTCAACAACAGTTAAATGCCAAACTTTTGTGGTCATGCATAATGTACAGTACGGTTGGCTTCGTGTACAGCTCACACCAGAAATGTCGTATTAAGATTAATCTGCTAATTGTAGCCGAACCCATTTACGCTACAGCACCAGCTAGTGGGAAACTTTCCGTTAACTTTTTTTATCCGCAGCTTTTTCCATTTCATTGTTAAAATTACGATCAAATTAGACGTCATTGAAGCAGTGGGTCTTGTCTTAGCATCGTTTAGCCATTAGAGGTTCAATTAGACCCTCACTGTGGATCGCATGCGGCCATATTGGTTTTCTGAGGGGTTTTCTTTACTGTTTGAGCACGAAACTTGCTTAAATTGTTGCCTTGTAACTGACCAATGCGCTGGTAGAGTGCCCTCGCATACCCGTTGATTATCTCTCTCTCTCTCTCTCTCACCCTCCCTCTCCCCGGCTATCGGACTTCCAGCATCTTAGGGGTATACTAAGGAGCTCAACCGATACCTCACGTTTTTATGACTTTCGCATGACGTCTTAGGACGACATCGCTGTACCTGAAACTGAATTCTTCAGAACAACTTGTGCAGCAGAATTATATACAGCCCAGTACTGTACTTCGTTTTTCATATACATATCAGTTTAATAAGCCACGACTGCAAAATACTAACACGAATTCCTTACAGACGAATGGAAAAACTAGCAGAAGCCGACCTCGGGGAAGATCAGTTTGGATTCCGTAGAAATACTGGAACACGTGAGGCAATACTGACCTTACGACTTATCTTAGAAGAAAGATTAAGGAAAGGCAAACCTACGTTTCTAGCATTTGTAGACTTAGAGAAAGCTTTTGACAATGTTGACTGGAATACTCTCTTTCAGATTCTGAAGGTGGCAGGGGTAAAATACAGGGAGCGAAAGGCTATTTACAATTTGTACAGAAACCAGATGGCAGTTATAAGAGTCGAGGGACATGAAAGGGAAGCAGTGGTTGGGAAGGGAGTAAGACAGGGTTGTAGCCTCTCCCCGATGTTATTCAATCTGTATATTTAGAAAGCAGTAAAGGAAACAAAAGAAAAATTTGGAGTAGGTATTAAAATCCATGGAGAAGAAATAAAAACTTTGAGGTTCGCCGATGACATTGTAATTCTGTCAGAGACAGCAAAGGACTTGGAAGAGCAGTTGAACGGAATGGATGGTGTCTTGAAGGGAGGATATAAGATGAACATCAACAAAAGCAAAACGAGGATAATGGAATGTAGTCAAATTAAGTCGGGCGATTCTGAGGAAATTAAATTAGGAAATGAGACACTTAAAGTAGTAAAGGAGTTTTGCTATTTGGGGAGCAAAATAACTGATGATGGTCGAAGTAGAGAGGATATAAAATGTAGACTGGCAATGGCAAGGAAAGCGTTTCTGAAGAAGAGAAATTTGTTAACATCGAGTATTGATTTAAGTGTCAGGAGGTCATTTCTGAAAGTATTTGTATGGAGTGTAGCCATGTATGGAAGTGAAACATGGACGGTAAATAGTTTGGACAAGAAGAGAATAGAAGGTTTTGAAATGTGGTGCTACAGAAGAATGCTGAAGATTAGATGGGTAGATCACATAACTAATGAGGAGGTACTGAATAGGATTGGGGAGAAGAGGAGATTGTGGCACAACTTGACCAGAAGAAGGGATCGGTTGGTAGGACATGTTCTGAGGCATCAAGGGATCACCAATTTGGTATTGGAGGGCAGCGTGGAGGGTAAAAATCGTAGCGGGAGACCAAGAGATGAATACAATAAGCAGATTCAGAAGGATGTGGGTTGCAGTAGGTACCGGGAGATGAAGAAGCTTGCACAGGAAAGAGTAGCATGGAGAGCTGCATCAAACCAGTCTCAGGACTGAAGACCACAACAACAACAAAATACCTAAAGCGAATTTATGACAGAGATTTGTTACCTAAAGAATCTGAACTACTCTTTCAGTCTAAATAATAACTTTGTTGATGCATAAGTTGCTGGCGAATGCTACTACTACGCCCCCATGCATTTAATATACACAATAGGAGCGGTGGGCGTACAGTGCTAGTGTGATGGGTATGACCTCGTCCTAAGAAGAAACAACACACGTCATTACTCAAAAAAATTTAAAATCCTTCGCAGATATAGTTTCCTTACAATGAAATTAAAACCTAGAAGTTATACTCGCAAACTACATCATGGCTTTTCCTCTTTATGTGTCGCTGTCACCAGAAGTATCGTTATAGGAAGTTTATTTATGGAACGATTCGTCAATGAAAATTTCTGCTTTGTCATGTCTATGAACTTAACCATACATCGCTTGCAATGCACTAAATCTTTTCGTATCGCCGAAATCAGCCCAGTTCCTCATTTGTTTCTCAGGCCACAAAACATCTCCTATGATAAAGTAAGGATTTTAGGGCAATATTGAGGTGAGTCCAGGTGCGTCACAGAGTACATACATTTCCTTTGTTATATGTAAATGCTCTAAATCTGACAGCAAAAGTATTACCGACGCACGAGTGGTACGCTACAACAGAAGCTGACAGAATCCAAACAACAAATGTTCTCATTTTTAGCCGTCAGATGTTCATGTTACCATCTACGGTTGAAGCAAATAACAGCTGGTGTAAGTGCCATCAGGCCGGGTCAAATTAATACAGTAAGTTGGATCGACGTGGGGACTGAGTGGCAGAAATAACAAGGATTGGATTTAACGCCCCGTCGACATCGATATCATTTCGGACGGAGCACAAGCTTGCATTTAGTCAAGGATGGGCAGAGAAATCAGCAGTGTCCTTTCAGAGCACGCCGGTATTTGCTTGGAGCGATTTTGGGAAATCATGGAAAACTTAAATCTCGATGATCGGACTCCTGTTTCAGCCGTCGTCCTCCCGAATGCGAGTCCACCGTGCTAATCACTGTGCCACCTCTTTCGGTGTGTGGCAGAAAGGAGGGATTCAACCTCCCTATCAGCCTTATGAGGCCGTTGTCACCTGATATGTTGATGTGCGAATGGTAAGACGTAGAACTCGAAGTCCTGTGAAACATTGAAAGAACAGTGGCCGTAGAAACATTCTAACCGACGGAGTCGGGAAGAAATGGTCAAGCTTTATCACTGTCAAAGGAATTCAAATACGGTGGGAAATGTAGGATTCGTCTCAACTATTATCCGAGCGAACATCACGAAGGGAAAGCAAACAATGACAATCACTCCAAAGGTTTCGAGACTGTATTGTTAAAAAATGGTGGTTTTAATATCTCAGGTGTTTACTTAGTCACCTTCCACCACAATACAACGCACGGAGTGTTCACAAGCGTGTGAAACTGTCAGAACAGTCTTTCTTTCGGACGTTGCAGATACGCACGTTATTGTGTCTTGGAGAATCGTCCCATTTAGCATTTTTTCGTTTTGTGGCAGGTTCGTACTGACAACAAGAAGTCTCTCCATCCGCGATGATTTCTTCCAGAAAAGAGGTTTGCATCTTTATTTGTGTCAAGCATCGTCAGGCGTCCATGCTTCTTCAGTTCTGGAGTCAAGGCTTTTCTCTTTTTTTCGCATACACCTTCCTCTTGAAGCATTCCGGAGAATGCCTTGAACAGTTGATTTAAAGCTGTTTAGTTCGTTGCTCCACTGAAATTCGGACACAAGAACGCCGAGGCATAACAGCTGCATGTCCACACCTTACCATTACCTCATTGCAACTGACTGGCCGAATGCACATCCGTTAGTTGCAATTGTCAGTGCAAGATGACACTGTAGTTACTGCTACGACGTCGCATGTACACCAGGAATAAAATTAATCTCGGAACGTTTTGTAGGCCCAGTGTAAGTAGTCGGCATTTTAACTCTTTGCAAATGGTGGTACGCGCTTAGTGCACAGATGGACCACGTTTTATCGGGGAATGTGTCGGGAGGTTCTGCGATGTTTTGGTGGTATTTTCGAACTACGCTTTTAGCTCGCTCGCACGGGTTACCAAGGACGGGAGCCAAAATATTTGTTTTAATTTTCTCGGTTCGCAAATATTGCCTGTCCTTGTGTAGCTTTGTAACGAGTATGCTGTGTAAATTTTCATATTCCAGGGTGTCATAAGCCGTGTTCCACACCTGCTCCACACCTAAACTGCCCTCTTAATCACCCGATATTGCTCCATTATGAAATGTCCTGAGTTATATAGAACAAAGGGTGAGATGTAGTACTCACAGTCGCTACAATGTAGCAGCTCTACGTGGCCTACTCACTACCGTGTGGCTTCCGCTGGAAGGTCTACAATGGAAGAAGTCAGCACAACCTTTCTGGCGCCAAGCTGATCACGTTACGAATATTTGAGGACCGGTCACTGCGAATAAAATGTCAAGTCTCCCTTGCGTATCTACTTTCTTTTCCGTTTGCTTATGAGGATGTAAGATTTATTGGACGTCATTGAAAACAGATGATAGGCAACTATCCTACATAGTTTTTAATGAGGATAAATTCGTCCGAATTTGGGGAGGAGTTACAAATATTTAAGGTTTGAACTCACGACTACGATGACATTAGGGATTAGGCATATTCGACGCTTGAGAAATGATGTGGAAGGAAATCGGCTTTATCTTTCGCAAATTACGAATCAAATTTCGTAATATTAAAAGCAAGCCAGATTCTCAAAAGGAAAATAAAGTCGATTTCCTTTCATATCCTTTCCTAAGTGTAGTATACGACTAATTCATAATAACCTCACCGTCTGCGCAGAAGTGCATGCTCCTCTGAAGGAACATTGTATTACGTCGATTGTCAGCAGACCCTTTTAGAATTACGTTCTTCGCATTTGTCTTAAGAGAATTATGGAAAACATGGTACACTTAATTTCAGACGTCTGTCAATCCGATAACTTGCCACTCCCGAAAATAAAATTCAAACAACCCATTGAGGCCTAAGACAAGTAATGGAGCGGCAAAAAACGATGCTTGCTTCCAGTTAGATATTGTTTTAAATATTTTATAGATAGCTGACTACTGTGGTCAAAATAAAAGAACCAGTTACTTACATTGTCAATATTTTCAGGAATACAGAACTTTCTGTATTGGTGAAGTCTGTGATCAACACAATGCGACCGCCCTAAGCTAGAACTCGTTCCTTATTGAATACAACTGGAACTGCTGGAAGAAATTTGCTTCAGTCTTAGAGATATTGTAAAATTTTTACTTCAGTTTACATACGGAGCACCTCCAGGAATTTTAGAGACTGGTTTATGCATCTATATCTACGTGATTACTCTGCCATTCACAATAAAGTGCCTGGCAGAGGGTTCAGTGAACCACCTACAAGCTGCCTCTCTACCGCTCCACTCTCGAACGGCACGTGGGAAATACGAGCACTTAAATTTTTTTATATTAGCTCTGATTTTTCTTATTTTATCGTGATGATAATTTCTCCCTGTGTAGATGGGTGCCAACAGAATGTTTTCGCAATCGGAGGACAAAACTGGTGATTGAAATTTCATGAGAAGATCCCGTCGAAACAAGAAACGCCTTTGTTTTAATGATTGCCACTCCAATTCACGCATTATGTCTGTGACACTATATCCCCTATTTCGCGATAATACAAAACGAGCTTCCCTGCTTTGTACTTTTTCGAAGTCATCCGTCAGTCCCACCTGATGCGGATCCCACGCTGCACAGCAATACTCTAAAATAGGGTCGACAAGCGTGGTGTAAGCAGTCTTTTTAGTAGACCTGTAGCACCTTCTCAGTGTTCTACGAATGAATCGCAGACTTTGGTTTACTCTGCTCACAATTTTATCTATGTGATCGTTCCAAATTAGGTTATTTGTAATTGTAATCCCTAAGTATTTAGTTGAATATACAGCTTTCAGATTTGTGTTACTTATCGCGTAATCGAAATTTAGCTGATTTCTTTTAGTAATCATGTAAATAACATCACACTTCTCCTTAATCAGGGCCAACTGCCACTTTTCGCACCATACAGATATCTTATCTAAATCATTTAGCAAGTCGTTTTGATCACCTGATGACTTTAAAAGACGGTAAATAACCACATCATCTGCAAACAAACTTACACGGCTACTCAGATTGTCTCTTGTGTCGTTAATATAAATCGGGAGCAACAGAGGGCCTATAACACTTCTTTGGGGAACACCGGATATTACTTCTGTTTTACTCGATGACTTTCCGTCTATTACTACGAACTATGACCTTTCTGACAGCAAATCATGAATCCAGTCGCACAAGTGAGGCGATACTCCGTAGGAAGGCAGTTTGGTTAGAAGACGCTTATGAGGAACGGTGTCGAAAGCTTTCTGGAAATCTAAAAATGTGGAATCAATTTGATAGCCCCTGTCGATAACACTTATTACTTCATGAGTATAAAGAACTAGTTGTGTTTCACAAGAACAATATTTTCTAAAACCGTGCTGATGATGTGTCAATTAATCGTTTTCTTTGAGGTCTTCATAATGTTCGAATACAGTATATGTTCCAAAACCCTACTGCATATCGACGTTAGCGATATAGGCCTGTAATTCAGCGGATTACTCCTACTTCCCTTTTTGGATATTGGTGTGACTTAGCGCTTTTCCAGTCTTTAGGTACGTATCATTCTGTGAGCAAGTGGTTGTATATAATTGCTAAATATAGAGCTATTTTATCAGCATACTCTGAGAGGAACCTGACTGGTATACAATATGGACCGGAGGCCTTGCCTTTATTAAGTGATTGAAGCTGCTTCGTTACTCCGAGGATATCTACTTCTATGTTTCTCATCTTGGCAGTTGTTCTTGATTGGAATTCAGGAATTTTTACTTCGCCTATTTAGGTGAAGGTGTTTCGGAAAACCGTGTTTAATAACTATGCCTTAGTGGCGCTGTCAGCAGTGACTTCACCTTTGATATCGCGCAGTGAAGGTATTGATGGTTTCGTTGAGGATATTATTGAAAGCATCTCGGATTCAAGTACGCCCCATTATTCGAACTTCCGTAAAACTTAGAAAATCTTGGGAATTTTGCGTTTATAACGGGGTACTCCAGCACATTATGTACTTCCGCTTATCAAATTCTGAACTAGTTTCCAGTACTTTATGCATGAGGTATGCTTCGTATCATGCTACATGGACAATATGCTCCCATTTGCATGACATCTGTAAATGCGCATTGCACTACGCTGGGTATGCGTTTATGCGTTGTATTGTGATTTAGCTGCACGATCAGCCACAATGGAGCACGCGATCGTGCTGACATCTCTCTATAGCATCCCTGCCTAAGTCGCCACTAGATTCTAACACTGGTGTTGCATCCATTCGCAACACTGTTCTCTGATTGATCAGTGTGAGACGGACGAAACATTATGTATCACGTAGATTGAGGTAACGAGTAAATCACTCTCTTATAACGGTACATTCAGCATTTGAGAAGTCGTGATTAATGTTTAGTCAAATTACAAGTCTGTTGTCTGTAAAAGGTACTTACCTATTTCCACAGCTCATTAGCATTAATTCCACAGTCTAAGCTAAATCATGACATGCCTGCAGCGTCGACTCCATCACCGATAACTTTTGCGATTGCAAGCAGACAAAGAAAATTAACGGCTATTGACGTTATACCCATTCCTTAAAAATAAATCTGATTGATCCGGCAAAGTACATTGCGTTTTACGCTACAGAGAACATAGAAGGCCTGATTAAACTTTCGATTAACGACTGACGCATCATGTTAACCCGCAATGATTTATTTAGCAATTTACTCGGGCGAGCAGCCGTATTGTTTCAGTAATTAATCACGCCAGTTGATATTATCTCCGTGTTTACCTGTTACACATTAGCTATGAAGCAATACGTGTTCAAATGTTTGGAAAGTAGCGTTTACCGAGCGTGCCAGTTATGTATGATGAGACAGGTTTACCTGCCTACCTGACGTAATGAAAGATTCTAAATCTTTAAAAGGAAAAATGCACTTAAAATAAAATACAAATTACATTTTTTTACGTTTAAAGATGCTTTTTAAAACCCGATATTAACAATAACAACAAATATTCGAAGATACAAGACGGCGTTGATGTTCTCGTAATGTAAACTGTATTGATTAGAATGGTTAGGTTTCTTGTCAAATAATGGAAGTTAAATTATTTGGCTGTGGAATGTTAATCATGCAAGCACAGTTCATTCAATGAGAACTGATTTTCAGGCAGACGTAGTGTGGCAGTTTTGACACATACATTATTTTGAAAACTTTGACAGGTGATTTCCATAAAGTGATTTTCATTACGTTCGCTGAAGTATTGTTTGACTCATATGGGGTACGTTGTACATATTTAAGATCCACTGTTGCACATCATGGGCTCTTTGGAATAAAACAACGTAGTTTATTAGGCCTATGTAGCCTAAAGCAAGGGTTGAAATACCACGTTACGCATTCACCTCATAAAACGTAATGAATCTAAACGTGGAAAGAGTCCCTGAACTATAACATGAACAGGAATGCTGCAACAGACGCGGAAGATCACCGAAAGCATACAGACTCGGGATATGGAATTTTGAGTTTGTTTACCGATTATTTCACTGATTCTGTCCTTAGTACATTACTCAGGACTCACACGATATATTTCCAAGAGTACCGACGCTTATCGTCCAGTGCAGCACGTACTATTTGGAAAAAAGGAATTGTAATTCATGTATTATTTATTTAAACTGATCAGATTAGGACCATCAGTCTCTCTCTTATATCAGACCAGTGTTCCACACATGCAGCATTTTACACATCGTAGTTACATCATGACAGAAGTTTGAATAAGAAAACTGGATTAATCTAGTGACAATATGAATAACGAGTAATGACTGAGACCTAATACAATAAATACTGGCAGTATTTTTACAACAGCTCCTACACATACAAATTATGTTAAAAGCAATAATAATAACAGTAAATGAAAAAATGAAATATATATAGTAAACATGTGAAAAATGGGCTGTAGTAATGAAGATTTGTGCAGACGTACATTTATATATTGGTGTATAAAGTAGATGTTTACTGGTATAGCGAGTTTTGGGGAAGGGAGATTTAAGGAGGCCGCATCATCATCATCATTTAAGACTGATTATGTCTTTCAGCGTTCAATCAGGGTCATAGTCCCTCTTATAAAATTCCTCCATGATCCCATATTCAGTGCTAACGTTGGTGCCACTTCTGATGTTACGCCTATTACTTCAAAATCATTCTTAACCAAATCCAGGTACCTTCTCCTTGGTCTACCCCGACTCCTCCTACCCTCTACCGCTGAACCCATGAGTCTCTTGGGTAACCTTCCTTCTCCCATGCGTGTAACATGACCCCACCATCTAAGCCTGTTCGCCCTGAATGCTACATCTATAGAGTTCATTCCCAGTTTTTCTTTGATTTCCTCATTGTGGACACCCTCCTGCCATTTTTCCCATCTACTAGTATCTGCAATCATCCTAGCTACTTTCATATCCGTAACCTCAACCCTATTGATAAGGTAACGTGAATCCACCCGGCTTTTGCTCCCCTACAACAAAGTAGGTCGAAAGATTGAACGGTGTACAGATAACTTAGTCTTGGTACTGACTTCCTTCCCACAGAAGAGAGTAGATCGTAGGTGAGCGCTCACTGCATTAGCTTTGCTACACCCCGCTTCCAGTTCTTTCACTATGTTGCCATCCTGTGAGACTATGCATCCTAAGTACTTGAAACCGTCCACCTGTTCTAACTTTGTTAATCCTATTTGGCACTGAATCCGTTTTTTATCTCTTTCCCGCTGACATTACTTTCGTTTTGGAGATGCTAATCTTCATACCATAGTCCTTACACTTCTGATCTAGTTGTGAAATATTACTTTGCAAACTTTCAATCGAATCTGCCATAACAACTAAGTCATCCGCATATGCGAGACTGCTTATTTTGTGTTCACGCATCTTAATCTCACCCAGCCAGTCTATTGTTCTAACATATGATCCATAAATAATATTAACAACGGTGGAGACAGGTTGCAGCCTTGTCTTACCCCTGAAACTATTCTGAACCATGAACTCAATTTACCGTCAACTCCAACTGCTGCCTGACTATCTATGTAAAGACATTTAATTGCTTGCAAAAATTTGCCTCCTATTCCATAATCTCATAGAACAGACAATAACTTCCTCCTTGGAACCCGGTCATATGCCTTTTCTAGATCTATAAAGCATAGATACAATTCCCTGTTCCACTCGTAACACTTCATTATTCGCCGTAAGCTAAAGATCTGGTCCTGACAACCTCCAAGGGGCCTAAACCCACACTGATTTTCCTCCAGTATGTCCTCAACTAATATTCGCACTTTCCTTTCAACAATATCTGAGAAGATATTACCCACAACGCTGATTAAAGAGATACCTCTGTAGTTCTTACAATCTTTTCTGTTCCCATGTTTAAAGATTGGTGTGATTACTGCCTTCGTCCTGTGATGGAACCTGTCCCGACTCCCACGCCATTTCAATTATCCTGTGTAGCCATTAAAGACCTGACATTCCACTGTATTTTGATGAGTTTCCGCTTAATTTCATCCACCCCAGCCACTTTATCGCACTGTATTCTATTGACCATTTCTATTTGACTATTTCCATCATCATTCCTATCCCATTGTACATCGAAATCTGGAATACTACTGATCGTATTTTCACCTACATTGAGCAACTCTTCAAAATATTCCCTCCATCTGCCCAAGGCATCAACAGGATTCACCAGCTGTTTTCCTGACCTGTCCAAAATACTTGTCATTTCCCTCTTACCTCCCTTTCGATGACTGCTAATTACACTCCAGAATGGTTTTCCAGCAGCTTGACCCAAAGTCTCCAAAGTCTTCCCAAGATTTCTTCTAGGATGCTGCAATTATCTGTTCGGCTTTGTTTCTTTCTTCAACATAACTTCCTCTGTCTACCTGAGTTCTAGTATGTAGCCATTTTTATACGCCTTCTTTTTCTTTTTACAGGCTGCCTTGACTGTGTCATTCCACCAAGCTGTTTGCTTCATCCTACCTTTACACACTACTGTTCCAACACATTCTTTAGCCACTTCTAGTACTGTGTCCCTGTACCTTGTCCATTCCTTTTCCAATGATTGTAATTGACTACATTCAACGATCTGGTATATTTCTGAGATCAATGTTATGTACTTGTGCCTGATTTCCTTATTCTGAAGTTTCTCCACTCTTATCCTCCTACATATGGACCTGACCTCCTACACTTTCGGCCTCACAAAACCAATTTCACTGCAGATTAAATAGTGATCAGAGTCATCAAAGAATCCCCTGAATACACGGGTGTCCCTCACAGATTTCCTGAATTCATGATATGTTATTATATAGTCAATGAAATATTTGATTCCCCTGCCTTTACAAGTATACCGGTGAATGTTCTTATGTTTAAAATAGGAGTTTGTGATTACTAAGCCCATACTGGCACAGAAATCCAAGAGTTGTTTCCCGTTCCTGTTAGCCTCCGTATCCTCTCCAAATTTACCCATTACCTTTTCATACCCTTCTGTTCGATTTCCAATCCTGGCATTAAAATCACCCATGAGCAGAACACTGTCCTTGTCCTTTAACAATTACATTACTGAGTGCGTCATAAAAACTATACATCTTATCTTGATCTGTCCCTTCACAATGAGAACATACTGACACAATCCACATTTTCTTGCCAGACTCTGTCAAATCTATCCACATCCGTCGTTCGTTTACATTCCTTATTGCAACTACGCTGGGTTCCATTTCTTTCCTGCTTTGACTCCTGACAGGTAGACCTTGTATTTTCCCACTTCCTCTTCTTTCTCACCCCTTACCCGAATGTCACTAACAGCTAAAACGTCCAACCCCATTTTACTTGCAGCTTCTGCCAGCTCTACCTTCTTCCCAGAGTAGCCCCCATTGATATTAATAGCTCCCCGTCTCGTTACCATTCGTTTGCCGAGTTGTATCTTAGGAGTCCCTGGTTTGTCAATTAGAGGTGGGACTCCGTCACCTCCAAAGGTCCGAGGCATTTTGCTCTGATTGTTGCCAGCATCATATTTAAAGTTCCAGGGAAGCAGGTTGCTAGCCTTGCTTGCCCCGGGTCCTGTTTAGTTCTATCCATAACGGTTGAGGGACTAACCGGTGGATTTGGTAGCCTTTGCCGTCTGAGCACAAAGGTGACCACGACTCAGAATATGTTCGAGATGCCCATCCTTATTCGAAAGTAACTGGTATCCCGACGGTCAGGACCACTTACTTGGCCACTCATACGTTGCCCGTAGTTCATGAACTAGGACATGATAACAGGAACACATACCATGAACCACGGAGGAGGCCGCATCAGTTAAGAAAAAAACTGGGACTGAGGAAGGTATAGCAGGAAAGAAGGAAGTGACGGGGTGAATTGCATTCATGTACACAAGAAAGTATTACTGTTGATTAAGTAGATACGTCATTAACTGCTTTTTGAAGCCGGACATGCTCTCTAGTTCTCTAATATAACGAGTGAGGTTATTCCAGAGTCGGGTTCCTGCTACTGTTAAGGACTTCGAGAAGATGACTGAGCGTTGTAGAGGAACAGAGAGGTTTTTAGTATGACGGGAACGTGTGTTTATGTCATGTAGTTCAGACTTGAGCGTTAAGGACGAGGACAGGTATTATGGTAATCTCTGCGTTTTTCTGCACACAGCCAGGACAGTTGTGCAAATGCTGGTGAAATGTGATCAAAAAGTCGAACGCCACACATATATCGAATGCAGGTATTCATGACCAGTTCCAGATGTCGCAAATTTTCCTGAGGGACACCTTGTACGGTAATATCGCTGCAGTCAATGTCTGCGAGTGTAAGCGCTTGTACTAATTTCTTTTTCAGATCGAAAGAGAAGAGTTTTATACAGGGTGGTCCATTTATCTGGCCGTGCGGTTCTAGGCGCTTCAGTTAGGACCCGCATGACCACTACGGTCGCAGGTTCGAATCCTGCCTAGGGCATGTATGTGTGTGGTGTTCTTAGGTTAAATAGGTTTAAGTAGTTCTAAGTTCTAGGAGACTGATGACCACAGATGTTAAGTCCCATAGTGCTCAGAGCCATTTGAACCATTTATTGGTCCATTGATCGTGAGTGCAAATTTGTGATGGATGGTCATAAACATATAAATCACAATTTTAGACGAACAGTTGGTACTAGGTAGGTTTTTTAAATTAAAATACAGGACGTAGGTACGTCTCTACATTTTATTTCGGTTGTCGCAGTGTGGTACATGTACCTTTGTGAACTTATCATTTTTGAGAACGCATGCTATTACAACGTGATTACCTGTAAATACAACATTAATGAGCCGCCCGGCGCGCCCGTGCTGTTCTAGGCGCTTCAGTCTGTAACCGTGTGACCGCTACGGTGGCAGGTTCGAATCCTGCCTCGGGCATGAATGTGTGTGATGTCCTTAGGTTAGTTAGGTTTAAGTAGTTCTAAGTTCTAGGTAACGGATGACCACAGATGTTAAGTCCCATAGTGCTCAGATATATTTTTGAACAACATTAATGCAGTAAACGCTCCAAATGATGTCCGTCAACCTCAATGCATTTGGCAATACGTTTATCGACATTCCTCTCAACAACGAGTAGTTAGCCTCCCGTAATGTTTGCACAAGCATTGACAATGCCCTGAGGTATGTTGCCAGGCGTTGTCGGTGGATCACGATAGCAAATATCCTTAAATTTTTCCCACAGAAAGAAATCCGAGGACGTCAGATCCGGTGAACGTGCGGGCCATGGTATGGTGCTTCGACGACCAATCCAACTGTCATGAAATGTGCTATTCAATACCGCTTCAACCGCACGCGAGCTATGTGCCGGACATTCATCATCTTGGAAGTAGATCGCCCGTAGTAACATCGGTGGAACATTACGTAGGAAATCAGCATACATTGTACCATTTAGAATGCCATCGATAAAATGGGGGCCAATTATCCTTCCTCCGATAATGCTGCACCATACATTCAACCGTCAAGGTCGCTGATGTACCACTTGTCGCAGCCATCGTGGATTTTCCGTTGCCCAGTAGTGCATATTATGCTGGTATACGTTACCGCTGTTGGTGAATGACACTTCGTTGCTAAATGGAATGCGTGCAAAAAAAACAGTCATCGTCCCGTAATTTCTCTTGTGCCCAGTGGCAGAAATGTACACAACGGTCAAAGTCGTCGCCATGCAATTGTAGGTGCATAGAAATATGGTACGGGAGCAATCGATGTTGATGTAGCATTCTCAACACCGAAGTTTTTGAGATTCCCAATTCTCGCGCAGTTTGTCTGCTACTGACGTGCGGATTAGCAGCGACAGCAGCTGAAACACCTACTTGGACATCATTTGTTTCAAGTCGTGGTGGACGTTTCACATGTGGCTGAACACTTTTGTTTCCTTAAATCACGAAACTATCCGGCGAACAGTCCGGACACTTGGATGATGTCTTCAAGGATACCAAGCAGCATACATAGAACACGCCCGTTGGGCCTTTTGATCACAATAGCTATACATCAATACGATATCGACCTTTCCCGCAATTAGTAAACGGTCCATTTTAACACGGGTAATGTATCACGAAGCAAAAACCGTCTGCACTGGCGGATTGTACGTGATACCACGAACTTATATGTTTGTGGCTGTTACAGCGCCATCTATCACAAAGCGAAAGAAGTGGTCCAACTAAAACATTCATAGTTCCTTACGTACTACACGAATATGAAATAAAAATGAGGGTTCCTAATTTTAAAAAAACGCAGTTGATATCCACTTGACCTATGGCAGCGCCATCTAGCGAGCCAACCATAGCGCCATCTGGTTTCCACCTTAAAAATAGACAAGTTTCGTACTTTGTAGTTTTTTCGTTTGATGCTTATTTCGTGAGATATTTGGCCCGGTCGCTGTCAATGGTCCACCCAGTATATTTTCCTGGGGCATGAGGGGATGCTGATGCTTTTTCTCACACTGCAGTCATGTGATCGGTCCAATTTAGATTTTCATCTATTATTACTCCCAGACTTTTTAATGCAGGAGAGAAGTTGATATTTGTTTCATTTAGGATTTGAGGTGGTACGGATTCCCGATATTCTGGGCTAATGAGCTTAGAGTGACCAACAAGTACCGCTTTGGTTTAGACGGGTTGAGTTTTAGTCCTTTTCTCTGTGCCCATTTTGATATGGTTATGTTGATATGATACTGCCGGAATTAATGACCGTTTATTAGTAAAATTGTCAGATACCGAGTTTGTTTCCTTTGCAGATGATACACACATAGAAATACATACCAAATCATGCGCAGTTTTATAAATACCACTTAATGAAATTTTCATACATCTTAGTACATTGTTCAAGGCCAATTCTCTGTCGCTAAATTTTTAAAATACGCATTGTATCCATTTCAGTTCAGAGCCTGTACACCCCAATGTCTGTCCCCTATACACTCACTCTGTACATGACTACAATATGACCCGAATCAAAAAGATTAAGTTAACACTAGGAACGCTGAGTGGTCAATTTGACCACTTTTTATATTTTAACATGTTATTATTCGGTCAGTTTCTAATCTATGCTGTTGTGAGTTAATGACTTTTACAAAACGTTTATGTAGATCATATAAATAGACCAATATTTATCTCCATTAGTTTTCTTTGAATGACCACTTATACTTAAAACACCCGAGTGGACACTTTGACCACATTACATGTATATTAGAAAACAGATTATTTAATGATTGTTTTGCGTCATTCCCCAGATTTATTCTTAGCACGTGTCAACAATGTACTAAATATGTTGGTTACTGAAGTTTCTTCGCATTGTTTGAATTTAAAAGCTCAACTACGCATTATGTCATTTATTGTTTGCTATTGACTATTTGAGTACTGGTCTCAGAGCAGTAGACATGGCTCAGATGTCACAGCGATACAAACCACGGCAACGGCCACTTTCAGATGAAGAAATCGTCGCACTTTTGTATGAATCGGATGATGAAAATGATCCTGAAGTTGCGGACCTTGTAGAAGATTCTACAGATGAAGATTACCAACCTGTCGCTAATGTGGAGAGTGACAGCTCCGAGACTGAAGATGAAGGTAATTTACATTCACTTATATTATTATTATTATTATTATTATTATTATTATTGTTACTATTATTGTTCCTATATGAATAATGATCACTATTATAATAGAGCTGACACTTCTACTGCTACTTCTGTTACTGCTATTTTGTGTGTGGTACGTTACCTTTATAATGAGTTGTAGCTTTCTAATTGTCTCTTTCCTCACACAGTTGATGAACCAGGACCAAGCAGTAACATAGAGAATGCTAGAGAAGGACCTACCCTGGGTAGAAAAAGAACTGCACCTTCTGTAAGTGGACCAATACAGAATCGACGTTGAAGAGGAGAACGAAGTGAGGGTTCACTTACAGAACCTGGTTCAAAACTCCTAGGAAAGAATGGGATCAAGGAGTGGGCTGTAGCAGACTTCGGTGTTACTACTCCAGGTAGGATAGGTCAACAGAATATATTGAAAGGAACACGGGGACCTACTCCATACGCAAAGCGACACGTCTAAAATGACAATGATTAGAGTGCCTGGCGTCTTTTAGTTGACCAGTCAATGTTGAAACACATAAAGAACTGCACAGAAGCAGAGGCACAACAGCTTCTTGGAAATGATTCCTGGAGTTTGCATTTAGAAGAATTAGTTGCATTTGCTGCTTTTATTATATGTTCATGGTGCACTAGGTGCCAGATGTATTGAAGTAGATGAGTTGTGGTCGAAAAAGTTTTAGCCCCATTTTTCACTGACGCAATGAGCAGAAACAGGTTTCGAGAAATTTTTAAATATCTGCGTTTTGATGAAAAAAATACACGGTCGGAACGTTTGAAAAGTGACAAATTTGCACTTATATCAAGTGCTTGGAACTATTTTATAGAAAACTGTCAGCTGAATTACATACCAGGATCAAATGTCACTTTGAACGAACAACTTTTCCCCAGCAGAACCAGGTGTCCGTATTTGCGACATATGCCGAGTAAGCCTGATAAATTCGGAATCAAATTCTGGCTTCTAGCGGATGTAGAAACAAAATATTTTTGTAATGGGTTCCCTTATGTAGGAAAGAACGAACAGAGGGCACCTAATGGGAAACTTCCAGAACAAGTAGTAATTAAGTTGGTAGCTCCATTTCGCAATAAGGGGCGAAATGTGACTATTCATAATTTTTTCACTACAGTCACACTTGGGGGGAGACTGGAAAAAGAGAAAACTAGTCTTGTCGGCACCATCAACCGTGCAAGAAAAGAAATTCCGAACACTATAAGAAAAACGAAAACTCCTCTTTATACGTCTGTACTCTTGAAAAGGGAAGGTGGTACTCTGACTGTTTACCAAGGGAAAAAGAACAAAAATGTTCTTCTGTATAGCACCATGCACACAGATGTTTAAATACAAAATAATTCGAAACACCTCCCCGAAACAGCGAGCTTCTACAATAGCACAAAATTTGCTGTAGATGTCTTGGACCAGATGACGAGGAAATATTCTGTCCGCTCTGGTACTCGTCGATGGCCTGTACACGTATTTCACAATATCCTTGATTTAGCAGTCATCAACGCATGGATCACTTTCAAGCTAGTGACAGGGATCAAAATTAGTAGGAAAAATTTCATCCTAAATCTAGCAGAAGAATTACGTAGAGCCTACAGGGTGTTTCAAAAATGACCGGTATATTTGAAACGGCAATAAAAACTAAACGAGCAGCGATAGAAATACACCGTTTGTTGCAATATGCAAACAGTACATTTTCAGGCGGACAAACTTTCGAAATTACAGTAGTTACAATTTTCAACAATAGATGGCGCTGCAAGTGATGTGAAAGATATAGAAGACAACGCAGTCTGTGGGTGCGCCATTCTGTACGTCGTCTTTCTGCTGTAAGCGTGTGCTGTTCACAACGTGCAAGTGTGCTGTAGATAACATGGTTTATTCCTTAGAACAGAGGATTTTTCTGGTGTTGGAATTCCACCGCCTAGAACACAGTGTTGTTGCAACAAGACGAAGTTTTCAACGGAGGTTTAATGTAACCAAAGGACCAAAAAGCGATACAGTAAAGGATCTGTTTGAAAAATTTCAACGGACTGGGAACGTGACGGATGACCATGCTGGAAAGGTAGGGCGACCGCATACGGCAACCACAGAGGACAACGCGCAGCTAGTGCAGCAGGTGATCCAACAGCGGCCTCGGGTTTCCGTTCGCCGTGTTGGAGCTGCGGTCCAAATGACGCCAACGTCCACGTATCGTGTCATGCGCCAGAGTTTACACCTCTATCCATACAAAATTCAAACGCGGCAACCCCTCAACGCCGCTACCAATGCTGCACGAGACACATTCGCTAACGATATAGTGCACAGGATTGATGACGGCGATATGCATGTGGGCAGCATTTGGATTACTGACGAAGCTTATTTTTACCTGGACGGCTTCGTCAATAAACAGAACTGGCGCATTTGGGGAACTGAAAAGCCCCATGTTGCAGTCCCATCGTCCCTGCATCCTCAAAATGTACTGGTCTGGGGCGCCATTTCTTCCAAAGGAATCATTTGCCCATTTTTCAGATCCGAAACGATTACTGCATCACGCTATCTGGACATTCTTCGTGAATTTGTGGCTGTACAAACTGCCTTAGACGACACTGCGAACACCTCGTGGTTTATGTAAGATGGTGCCCAGCAACATCGCACGGCCGACGTCTTTAATTTCCTGAATGAATATTTCGATGATCGTGTGATTGCTTTGGGCTATCCGAAACATACAGGAGGCGGCGTGGATTGGCCTCCCTATTCGCCAGACATGAACCCCTGTGACTTCTTTCTGCAGGGTCAGTTGAAAGACCAAGTGTACCGCCAGAATCCAGAAACAATTGAACAGCTGAAGCAGTACATCTCATCTGCATGTGAAGCCATTCCGCCAGACACGTTGTCTAAGGTTTCGGGTAATTTCATTCAGAGACTACGCCATATTATTGCTACGCATGGTGGATATGTGGAAAATATCGTACTATAGAGTTTCCCAGACCGCAGCGCCATCTGTTGTTGAAAATTGTAACTACTGTAATTTCGAAAGTTTGTCCGCCTGAAATGTACTGCTGTCCCAAGCATATTCCAACAAACGGTGTATTTCTATCGCTGCTCGTTTAGTTTGTATTGCCGTTTCAAATATACCGGTCATTTTTGAAACACCCTGTATATGGAAACCAGAAAGCAGGAATGGATGCCAAGGGATGGAAAACAAAAGGAAGAAAAGGACGATGGAGATGAAGAAAGAGAAGAAGCGGAAATTCCTGTAATAATCAGAAAACAATGCCAAACGAGGAAATGCAGAAACAAGACAAATGAAGTGTGCAGCAAATGCAAGAGAGATGTTTGTGGGCCATGTACATATAAAGTAATAAAGACAGTAGTTCGTAATGCTTGTAAGTAGGATTAGGTTCTATACATTGTCATATTTTATGGTTGATCTTTCGCTTAAAATATTCATGGGTACCTAGTTTCTCCAGTAAGATTAATTTCTATTAATTTTAAAACTACTGCAATACAATTAGTATGGTTGCAGACAAATATTGTGAACTATGTTCTTTAATATTAGTAATATTATGTTCCCATTGTTGTTGGAAAATACAATGATACTGCAATTAAATGTAATTAAAGTGATACATTGTTATCGCGGTCATTAATATTTGCATTAAACAGCACAGCATATACTTACAAAGAAAGTGGTCACTTTGACCACATCGGCGGTTCAAAGTATAGTATTAGACCCGGCGGTTCTAGTATTAACAGCTTTCATATTTTGAGATTCGTACTTGACAATAAATTGAATCTAGAGGAGCATAGTACAGGACTGCTGAAAAATCTAAAATGATCATAATTGGCAGTGCCACTATAAGCTATATGAAACTGAAAAAGACATACTTCTCTTTCTTTTGTACCATGAAATCGTGTGGGGTTGGTTTAGTTGCGAGTGCGAAAGCATGTTAAGAGAATTACTTTGCTGTGAACTGAAGAACGTCTTGCACAGGCTGTTGAAGGAAGTCTGGATACCCTCTATTCTTTTGATATACAAGATCTATGGGGTGTAAGTGCAGATACTTCTAATGAGGACTGAGGTCAGTGTATTGTTTCACAATAAATCAGTATTTAATTCATCTGCAGACTAGTAATTACGGCTATGGGGTTAGTGTGAAAGCTCGTAGAGTTTTCTCATAAGGCAAATAAATACAACAGACATACACAACATAGACTTTAGTTATCATTAATATATTCTGCTTAGCTATTTACGACAGTTTATCAACACCGGGTAGCTTTTCGATTCAGCGGCAGTAGAGATCACATGGTTTTGAGGTGAAGAACTCGTCGAATCATGTTCGGAGCCAATTTATTCGGAAAAGAAGATCCTTGAAGGTTTTTCGATAGACTGTGGGAACGGTGGAAATCTGAGGACGTAAGACCGTGCGAACAATGTGAGTGCGGAATGAAAATGGTTTGTGTCAGTCCAGCTGAATGTGGGTGGGTCTTATCGAGGAGTAGCGCACTTCACGCAGTATTCCCGGTCGCTGATCTTGGATTTCGTCTGCGTGACATTTCAGTTCCTTACAATACATGTAGGAAGAGATGGTTATATCTCCGGGAAGCAATTCGTACGAAACCAAATCGCTGTTCCACCAGATGCATAACGTTACCTTTTGATCTTTTGTTGATCTGCGCAGGCCTTGCAGGAGGAGCTGCGGTTTTGTTTTGTGTTCACTCATTCTTTTCTGTTCCTTATTAACATAAAGACACATTTTATCCTCACCAATAAAGATACAGCGTAGGAATGGTAAGGTGTGGTTCGTGAGCCAGTTGATGACGAGCAAGTAGACATGCAATCATGGCAGCCGGCTGAATTTTGGCGATTTGGCTTACACCCTGCTCCCAGCCCCCTGCCGATTTCTCAACCTTCCCCTTTGCATGCAAATGTCGCACGATGGTGGACTGATAACAGTTTATCACATCTGCCAGTTCTTGAGCACACTGATGCGTATCTTTGTTGATTAATGCGTTTAAACTATCTTCGTCTCTCCCTGAACTTGGAAAACCCCTAATGTCAATTCGATCCTTCTTAAAACATGAAACTATTCTCTTGCCGTGATCTGTCTAGTGGCATTGTCCCCATACACAGGCCAAATGTATATCGGTGCGTCCTCTGCTATCACCTGTCTACTGTACTCAGGCAGAAGAATAGCCTCATTGGCCGCGGTGCCATATTCTGCAAGTGGCGCCATCTGATGTGGTAAGACAGAGTGTGCGGTCAGCACACCGGTCTCCTGGATGTCGTCCGCTTTCTTGACATTGAATCTGCTAGTAATTGTACATTTATATGGATATGGCGTCTGTTCTTGCGGACATGTCCGAAAGAACAGACACCGTATCCATGTAAGTATATAGTTCTCGCAATACGGGCCATGACATTCTTCTTCTGTTGCGGATGCACACATATTACTCTAACCCTTACGGGACTTGGTAAGAATGTCTTCCACGCGTAATGAGTGTGTCGGGTAGGGACACTACTAACGCAGTGTGTGGACATATAAGGTCAGAATGTGGGTCTCGAGGGAGGCATGCGCGAGATAGTACCTGCAGTTGCACTACCCTCTGTACCCTCGGTGGCTCAGGTGGATAGAGCGTCTGTCATGTAAGCAGGAGATCCCAGGTTCGAGTCATAGTCGGAGCACACATTTTCACTTGTCCTCGTATATATATATCAACGCCCATCAACAGCTGCAGGTATTAGTATATAATTCTAATTTCATTCTGCTAGTACTTGGTCGAGTAGTTCCGCAGTTAGCCTCATACGGCTGATTACAACCCATACCAGTTGTACCGAATAACATTATTTTTCTTTCTTTCCTTCTCTTATATATATATGCTTTATGTAAACTGAATGAGCTATAAACCGAAGACACCTCCAAAAATAAATTAACGAACAGTTTTCCTGCTGCCAACGATAAATGTTTTGATACATAGTTAAATATCTGTATGGACAAAGTAAGAAATACGCTCTTCAGTATTTTAATTCATGTATCTTCACCCTTTTGTTTCGGGAAGTGGTAGCGTTCGGACGTATGCATGGATTCGTCGTACCAGCATTGATAGAAATTTGTGTTTTAAAGCCGGCCGCGGTGGCCGTGCGGTTCTAGGCGCTTCAGTCCGGAACCCCCCGACTGCTACGGTCGCAGGTTCGAATCCTGCATGGATGTGTGTGATGTCATTAGGTTAGTTCGGTTTAAGTAGTTCTAAGTTCTAGGGGACTGATGATCTCAGATGTTAAGTCCCATAGTGCTCAGAGCCATTTGAATCATTTTTTTGTGTTTTAAGTGTTCATTAAATGTACTGTAAAAAGTTATTAGGAAAGCAATAAGTTCAGCTCCTATCCGTTCATTTTTTCACTCGCCGCTGAGATCCTGCTTCAAGAGGTTCTGTGCAGACAAGAATAATTAACGCCGTATGTGGAGGAGCGATCCTGCATCCACATTGTTACACTCAAGATTAAGCGCAATGGAATTAATGTGAAGGTTATGACTCTGACTTGGTAGGCACTTATTGACCTTTGTTTACTTATACTAAAAATATTGAGCTTCGTGTGGTAAAGAACTCATAGATAGATCGACAATTTCAACGGTGGCGGTGATTATTTGGTACCGCACCCTACTCGAAGCAGCAGTACATAATGCAAACTATGTTTACTGACCAGGAATGTAATGATAGTCAAGGTCTGTTGATACTGGTATCAGTGAAAGTTCACCCAAGGTCGTGCACAGATTCATAAATTACCTTCGAAATTTTCTCGACTATTCTTTCCGATCAAATTTTTCATTTATTCAGGATATTATTAATCCATTTCCATTGGCATATACTTATTTAATGGCGACCGTTTCAAGGACGGCGTCATGCGTAATATGAAAAGACCTTCAATATTTGAGATAAAGTTTTTTGAGATAAATGGTTCATATTATTTTTTAAGGAACTAAAGAAACTTTAATTGTGTTTTTTTACATGCCCACCAGATGGGGAATGATAAGACCATTATAGGAGCAAATTAAAATTAAATTCTGCCTAGAAAAGAGGCTCGACGGGAATGCTGAGTTCAGCGGTAAAGATAGGAAGCTGCTACGCTTTTGCTTATTTGGCTGCGCTTGGCACCATTTCTCGGGCAGTAGGTAACACCTTTTGTTTGCGATTAATATCCTTCACGGAAAGGCCATTTATACAGAAAAAACGAAAATTTGTACAAAGCCGTCATTAAGGTTCAAAAATAAGTCATTTTAATTCTAAGAGACTATGTCAGATAATATCCAGGTTCGTTAGTGATTACGCAGCTGAACTTATTTTAATTGAAAAGTACCGATACAGACAAAATGTTATTTTTTTTTTTAAAAAAAGATTATTAGTAATTTTTTAAAAAAAGAATTCACAATTTAAGAAAGGAAAAGGCCGTTATTGAAAATTCAATACAAAATGCAGTATGCCAAGTCGCCGGAAATCAGAGGTTGGCTGGGATTTGAAGGTAACGCGCCACCTCGTGAAGTGGCCGATGGCAACCAAAAACGACGACGTTGGTGTCCCACTATCAATAAATGGTACCACTGGCAATACAGCTAATCATGATGTGACTTTCAAGACGCTCTATGAGACAATTTCACAGTTCTCACCGGGAAATATTTTTTCAGGTAGTGAAACTGACGGGCCCGACAGCAAAAATTCCTCTGATTAGTTGCTCACGACGTGGCGAACGCAAGAACAGGAAACAGTTCGTAAAAACATTGAAAATACTAGTGAGACACACAATTTCACATAACTCATGCAACAAATAACACAATAGTTTACAAAACAGGTATTTAGGAAAAGTGTAACACAACAACTTAATGGTATGACTCAGCTGTTCATAAACATGAGGAAAATATAGGACAATAGTTAACACAGCAAAATCAGGCATTTAACGAACAACAGTTCAGTGAGGTGAGCAAAACTATACGCACTGAATTATCTGACGAACTATCCAGGAAGTTGACAGAGCTTGGCAAACAACTGAAACAACAAATAATTATCGACATATATCGCAATATAAACACGTTAACGGAAATAATATCATTCGCAGCCGATAAAGAGGAACAACTTGCAGACAATTTACAAAACATTGGTGAAGCATATTCTCAAATTCAGGAGACGAAATGCCTGTGGATACGTTGATAAAAAATGTGACAGACGCAGTCAGCGTGCTGCGAGACGTGTACAGCAACTTACCTACAGAAGTGCAAACGTTAAGTCTAAGAATGGACCAGTTAAGTTTAGAGTCAAAATTTGCCAAAAAACAGAGAGATATGATATGTGGAAATGTAAAGGAAATAACTGAATAAAGCTGAAACCGAGATGCTGGATAAGGGCAGAACCTTTGCTTAAAAGGTAGTCTCAGAGTGCGCCGGCCGCTGTGGCCGAGCGGTTCTAGGTATTTCAGTCCGGAATCATGCTTCTGCTGCGGTCGCAGGTTCCAATCCTCTCTCGGGGGTGGATGTGTGTGATGTCGTTAGGTTAGTTAGGTTTAAGTAGTTCTAAGTTCTAGGGGACTGATGACCTCAGATGTTAAGTCCAATGCGCTTAGAGCCATCATCATCAGCCAGTCTCAGAGTGCAAGATTTATGAATGAAAGTCAACTTCTAGCTAAAACAGATTCACGTTCAGAGGAAGCAGAGGAAAGGCTACGAGGAAGTACGACTAGAACTATTGACATTCCAAAAGATCATTTGACAGGAAACAAACACATGCTTCTAGAGTAGTTAGACACTTTCCCGGGTTGCCCACAATACGCGGCTAGCCCATCGAACGAACATAGCGAAGGTTGTAGAATGCAACAACACTTGCCGGAAGCTGTACCTGTCTAGCAAGAGCAGTTGCCATGCGATACGCCAGAAACGACCATAAACACGCCTGTCACTGACAGCGCGGCGTGTCTATCAACATTACTTGCAGGTGAAGGGTTACTTAGGAACCGACAATTTCCTGTATTTACCTCTGAAGGGAAAGGAAGATAACCACGTAGCCTTCATCAGAGTATTTCGAAATGTTTTACCTCGTACCTGGACCGAAGCCCAGACAATAAGATTTGTTATCGGATACACACAGGGTGACGCTCTGCTATAGGCTACAGGCATGGTGGAACGTTGCCACTGCTGTGAACAGTTTGAGATGGCCTTTCTGGATAAATATTGGTCTGAGGCCGTACAAGAGAGGCTCAGACATGGAGTATTCAACCAGCTCTATTCAATAGCGAACATGGAAGATTAAGGGCCTATCTTGAAATATATTTCAATAAAACCAGATACTGGAGGAACCCGGTATCTCAAGTAGATGTGTTGACAGTTTTATAGAGCCGTCTACCTACCGAAATTACGGAAAAACTCATTACCATTACGGAGCAAGACACCGAATATTTGGTATCTGTACTGGACTCAATAGATTTGATATACGAAGAGGGACGAGTACCGCCCAAGCCTGTTAATCAGCAGATAATTCCACAGGGATTTACGGATCAGCTAGGGAACAACGGATTCGTAGTACAACAAAGATGGGAACTTTACCCCACACAAAGCTATGGTAACGGTAATTACAACGGCCACGGCAAAAGCCGTAAATTCAAGGGCGGATACAAAAGAAATGGGTAAAAATTTAAGAAAAACATCCACAACAGGCAAGCTGCATATAGCCTGCCAATACAATATGTACGGACGCAAGCTACAGGCAATAATCAGTCGATCGCTTGGCGAAAACAAAACGGTACCAGAACGGCCGAATAATCCACAAACAGTGGAATTCGGCCAGCAAAGTAACGTACATATGCTGAATAATACGCAAAGGCTAAGAGAATTTGAATCGAGAGTCTCACGGGATACTAAGTGGCGTAATGGAACTCAAAGAGTCCACATAATAAAAGTTACGTCCATCCCAGAAACGGATGCCACTTGAACCGGTCACAGAGGAGAGTGGGGGCACGAGCTTGATCGACACTTGCTTCACCAGATGCCATCAACGCAGTGATGTGAAAGATGAACCGGATCAAAGTAAAGAGGATAACACGAAAACCTGACAAAGTGCAAGGTACAAGCTACTAGTACACGGAAAATATTTGACCTTGATGTACCCATTATGCTTGACATAGGTGCTACGACTAATTTGACGTCACAGCGATTCTTGCAAGAACTGAAGAAACTTGGGCGTATACCCACCTTGCCAGTGTCAAATTGCAAGGTAAAAACTGCGACTGGCCTGAAATCGAAAGGAGTCGCATTACAAGCTTTAATTCTCATCCAATTAGGACTGTTTCGTGTACGATGCAATTTTTTGATAGTGGAGAAATTAATAGTTGACTGTTTAATCGGTATGGATACATTTTGTACATGCTAAGTACATAGGCATATAGGCAAGGACCATTGTCATTTCACAGTAAATATCCAATTATTTGCAATTGACCGAATCAGGGGGAGTACTGATAGACGTAAAACTGAAGTTACTCACGACTTCGAGGTTTAGTTACTAGATCCCTTAGTCATGTTTATCAATACATACGCCAGCGAGTAGTCGGCTGGAGAACAGGTAAACGTCGACACAATAAACACGAAGGTAAGTGAATCAAAGTGTTTGAATCAACAAGAGAAACCGGAACTTAGGGAACTCGTACTTGCTTATATCCGTGTATATGTATTTGAATAAAGACCGTGTATCTTTGAGGATTTTATGTACAAAATAAAAATATACCCCCACGAAACATTTTGTTCTACTTCATACTCTGTATCATGGACAAAGAGGGAAGTAGTAAGAAAAGAGATTAAGAGGATGCTTGAATACGACTTAATACAACCATCATTTCCCACTCATTGTAGTCCTGTTTTGGCAGTGAGTAAGCCAGATGGAAAGGCGGGCTTAGTCCTCGACGCATGTAACGTTAGTAAGATCATTGTACTAGTACGAACACGTCCAGGCAATTTAGATGAACGGTTTATGAAACTCCATGATGCTAAATTTCTTACTATAATCGATCTAAAGTCCTCTTATTGGAAAATAAAGCTACAAGAAGAAAGTCGGGGTTACACCATCATCGTATGTGGGTGCAGGAGCTTCGAATTTAAGTATTACCATTTGGACTAAACGTAAGTACCGCTGTATTTATCTCTCCTCTGGACAAAGTGCTGAGAACCAAACTCTTGACTAAGGTAACAATACGTGTGGACGACCTTTTAGTCACCACATTAGTATTGCACCTCTTTTCTGGATATGGAGTAACGGCAAATCTCAAGAAATGTAATTTCGGACAATAAAAGGTACAATTTTTAGGACATCTGATATTTTCAGAAGGCTTACTTCCAAATGCTGAAAAAATTGAAGGTATTATGAACTGTCCTGAACACAAGAGGCAATTAAAAGCATATCTAGACATAGTCTCAATTTTCAGGAAATTCATTCATAACTAACTTATTAACAGTGATGCTTTACTCAATCTTCTCCAGAAAAATAAACCTTGTGTATGGGACAAGCTACATCAAACCGATCTCGAGAACATCAAGCAAGCCTTATTAGATGATATTGCTTTATCTCAACAAGACATTAAAAGGATTTTTGCTTAAGCACCAAAGCGTCATCTCACGGTTTGGTGCATGCCTTTTTCAAACGGTATGAGAAGAGGGAAACTCATCCCTAAGGTAATAAGCTTCTCCAACCGCACCAAAGCTAGACGTTCATATTCAGTTACGGAGTTGGAGGGTATAGGTGTAATTTGGTCCTTTAAATAGTTTAAATATTTCGTTTGGGGTAAACACACAACAGTATACTGTTACCACCAGTCCCCATCGTTTTAAGTTAACTTGGTACACCAAAGGATAGCCAGGTGGTGTATGGATCTTCAAGAATTTGATTTTGAAATGGTGTACACAAAAGAAAATCAGAACATAGTAACTGAAGCTCTTTCTCATTTATCAAAAGGCTTAGAAGAATTTAACGATCCTTTAGAAAAGGAAAGTGAAATAGAGCTACGTTGATGGAAGACAAAACACTCTAGCCATACTATGTCCACATGTGTAAATCCATGAAGCAATTAGAGCAGGAAGACACACGCTGTGGGAAGGTAAGAGCGAAACTTATGCAAAACGTTGATGAAAAGTTAAAAACGGTTTTCATTATTCACAAATGTGTTCGGTTCCATAGGAACCACCCCAAACAAGAACAATGGCGCGTATGTTTGCCAGAGGAATATGTGGATGACTTTATATTGCACAGCACACAGTACTAGGAGCCATTAGGGCACTGAAAAGTGCACTGACAAAGTAGATGAACATTGTTATTTCTCCACCCTTAGACAAAGAGTACTGCAGGTGGTAAGAAAGTGTACTGTCTGTCAGAAAACAAAACTTTCAGACATCTCGAAACAGATTGAACTACATCTCATTGTTGCTAAAGAACCTCTAGAAAAGGTAACTTTGGATGTGGCTGGACCCTATCCCAGAGGTAAGGATGGTGTAAAGTATATGCTAGGTTGGCAAGATGTTTTCACCAAATACTACAAAAAATTGTATGCTGCACAGAACATTACAGCCAGTTCAATTATAAGACGAAACAAAGAGAATTATTTTGTAAGAGTAGTAAACCAGAAGTCTTATTATCAGATAAGGCCTCATAATTTGTTGGATGTGAATGGAAAGAGTTTGTAAATTCTAACCAAATCAAACACATTTTACTATCCAAATTTCAGCCTGGAGCATCTCCCATAGAAAAGATTTTTAAGGAGTCAGCAGGTTTGTAAGAATCTGTATACCTCGTAAACATACCAAGAGGATTGAATATGTCACTTTCTTTTTACAAGTTGTTAACAACCTTCCTCATACATCAACTGGATATACAGTGTGAGACGAGTGGGAGAAACCTTTGCCCAAGATACCGATACAGGAATTGTCACTGAATTGTAAAATACGACAAGCAGTAATCAACCTTGAAACCTGGGCTAAATACAGGAAAGGAATTTAAGACAGAAAGCTGAAACGTACAACACAATATTATCTAGGACAATAGGTGTTTCTTAGAACACATCCCAAATTCACAACAATTGGAAAAATGAATAGTAACAGGGAACTACTATACACCGAAAAATACATAATTACTAAAATCCCCTACACGGGAGCATACAGATTGGTACACATGAACATACAAGGGCCTTTAACCACACAAAAACTTGAAAAAGTTTATACAGGGTGAAGCGAAATTCGCGCACTCGGACTTCGCTGCGCGACCCCTCACATGCCAGCGATAAAAAGTGTCTGTCACAAAATTTCGTCCGGTGAGTACATCCGACAGAAAAAGGACGTTAAACAGTGGCAATCTGGCAACACTGTAATCACATGTAAAGCAACTACCCCTGTCAACTCATAACAGGCCTGCTGTGTAGTTGGTGCAGTGAATAGAGTTATGCATTACCATGCGCGAGGTCGTGGGTTCGATCCTGAGTTGCGATACCGTTTTCTTTTTTATTAGCTAATTTCATTCTGACGTTTCATACCGTCATACACACCGTATCTTAGTTCACATGTATCTTAAATTTACAACATTGTTTAACGCTGAACATTAGAAATACGTGGTTAGATAAAAAACAGACAGCTGAAAAAAATGACCTGTCATAGGTCAGAATAACTACCAAAACGTTATCAGTTTGCAGATTCTAAAGATGATAGCGCACTGCAGTAATACAAAATCTACCTGTCATTTCTACTACATGTTATAAGAGCGCTCAGACTTCACACATTAGCAACCAGTGACAATAATAATGCCCATATTAATGACCGCATGACCTTCACAATAGAATACGTTGTCCTCAGAACAACAGATGCTCAAAGCGACCTCCCTGCACGTCCAATCATTGCACATCCCGCTGGATCAGACAGCCCTGGACCCTTCGCAGCAAAGCTGTGTACACAGTAACAAGAGCTGCATGAATTCTTGCCACCAATTCTTCCACATTTCGTCGGTGGGGTAGAGTACAGGTGCTCCTTCTGGTGTCCCCACAGGAAGAAATCCAGGGGATTTACGGCAGATGAAAGAGGTGGGTATACAAATGGATCTCCACATACGAGCCATTTCCATAGAAATGTTGTGCTCAAATACGGTTGCACATTAATTCCAGAGTGTGGAGGTGCACCATCATTTCGGAACAATATCCTCTGCCGAACATGTAGTGGAACATCTCCCAGCACATCAGGCAGATAGTTTTAGAGAAATGCATGATAGTTCCGTGCAGTCAACCGGTCAGGGAACATGTAGGGGCCCAAACACCTGTCGCCCAGTATTCCGGTCCAGGCATTGATACCAAAGCAAACTTAATAGCGACGATCGTGAGTTACGTGTGGGTTAACCCCATACCAATGGCAGGCATTATGCATATTGAGGACACCCTCACGAGTGAATGCTGCTTCATTTGGCCATATTTACAGTGTTGACGAAATTATCATTGGCTTCCTTTTGCTGTTGGAACCATTCACAGAATTGCATCCTCTGATGGTGATCTGCAGAATGCAGGTGTTGCATGTAAGCATAATGGTAGTGGCGCAGCCCATGGTAGTGCAGAACATTAACGACCTTGCGTTGCGAGACACGCAGCTGTGTTGCTACACTACATGTACTTCGCTGAGGTTCTTGGTGTATGATCTCCAGAATAGCTTACTCAGTAGCTGGAGTACGACGAGTCTGTGGAAAACCTCTGTCACGCAGTTGTGGAAGAAGAGAACCTGACTCCCGAAGGTGCAGCTCCAGATGACGAAACACAAATTTATCTGGATGGTGTCGCAGACGATACCTAGCAGCATATTCACGAGTTGGAACACCAGCCCGGTTGTCAGATGCACTAAGAAACATATCCACATATTCATTGTTTGTGCATGCCATACGTCTGCCACACTGGTTTAGAGGTTTCCAGTGTACGCATATACACTGGAGTCTGTCACAGGCGCATTACTCCACTCCCAACTACTCCCTGTCTGGTGCACCGCGCATGCAGTATAAACACTTCGTCAGTCCTGCACGCTATTGCACCTAACAAGCATTACCCCTCTGACACATATTGTTCTCCATCATTCATTCCGACACCGCTAACTGAAATGTTCAGTTTCGAATTACGCTGTTTCCCTAACGGTAATAGACGTGATGATTCCACAATCCCATCGATGATAATAATAATAATAATAATAATAATAATAACAATAACAATGCATTGACATATATACTGAACAGCATGCAGTAACCAGACTCAATGCTGAACGACATAATTAATGGGACTATGGTTATAACACATAGAAATGGAGATTGGGCATTATTTTTAAAACATGTTGCTAGTCCTACTGGCCCTCACAAAATGTAATGGACATAAAGGAGGCAAGAATAACAGTTGGTACTAATCTATGGGACCATTGAAGAACGGTACAAAGCAAACAGGTTTCCCTTCTAGTAGATGAAGTGGTGCCAATAAATTCACGCCCACGGCGTGGAAAGGACTCCTTTCAAAGCTGACCAGTCTTCCATTTCTACGATTGTAGCAAGTAAGTGCAAATGCTTTCTAGAAGACCTGCTACAATCGCTGTTGACGATTAAGATGCCAGATCCCGTACCACCTGGACTACATTTACCAAATTAAAAACATATACCTCAACGCAGGATCCAACCCTCGACCTCCTACAAGCTAACCCAAAACTCTACCCACTGCAGACACTGTACAGTACGAACAACGGGAGCTGGCACAAGTGGTTAGCAGACATGTGGTTACAGTGTTGCCAGATTACCACTCTTTAATGTCCTTTCTCTGCCGGATTTACTTGCAGGACGAAATTTTGTGAGAGATATTTTTTTTGTCGCTGGCATGTGATAAATTGCTCTGCGAAGCCTGAGTGCACGAATTTCGCTTCACGCTATATGTATATTGAAAGAAGGGCTGTTTACCGTGCAAGTTGTACACATACATATATAATAGTATTAGATTTAGGCTGCTGGAAAGTCACATTCCAAAATTTATGTTGTTAGCTCTTATGGAATTATTTTGTGTAAACGATATGGTGAGGAAGAACTTTACTTTTATGTGTCTAGAGACGACGATACTCTAAACACAATGTTTCGTCTTGTGCGCAGCCCAGTTGTAAACAAATAAATGAACTTGTAAATAGCACTGTAGCGTGCCATGCAACAAGCAGCTCACTGCGACGCAAGTAGTATCTGAGCGACGCAGTGTATGAGCAAATTGGAGCAAGCTAGTCAGCAAACCACAAACACGCGCAGGCCAGACAGGCACAGCTGAAGTTGTTGGAACATAAAAATAAAGAAGTGCGCTAAACGATCTCTGCATCCACAATGTGCTTTTATATCATTCTGACTTTCGTAATTGTGATGACTTTTTTGTAATTATGCCTCAGAAACAGTTACAATGTGTTAACATTCTCAAACGGGACGAATGAGACGTGTGTATCATCATGTCGTTAAATACGATAAAAAACTTTTAGTCCGCACCCTGAAAAGTTTTTTTATAGACAACATTGTGTTTCATGACTTTTGACCTGTTAAATCGTGGCATATATTCTGCAATCAGCACTATTTCTGCATTTGCCTTCGTGGTTTCAATGTAATATTTTACGTAAATTAAGAACTTTGCATCTCTGACTTCCCTCCCCAGACGGCGGTTACTGTGTTATAACAAACTATGTTATATTCGATGTAATGTTATTTCTATATTTTTTTTTTTTACTAGTAGTGTAATCCGACACTTTATAATTTACTAAATGATTTTTATTCTTACATGTTTCTTTTCTAAGTTGTTTGAAAATAACACACTAGTGTATGTTGGCAACATGTGTATTCCCCCTTCCTTTTTTGCTATGTGTTTTTAATGTACAACTTTAAATTTAAAATAATCAATTAATGATCTGCAAGTGCACATTTGGTACTTTGTGGTAATCTCTTGCCAAATAGCCGGCCGCTGTCGTCGAGCGGTTCTAGGCACTTCTGTCCGGGACTACGCTGCTGCTACGGTCGCAGATTCGAATCCTTATTTAACCTCTCATAATACACGAGATTCGTCTTTGCGTCGTCCATCATCCATAACTTCATTATGTGCAAGGAGTCACTAGGTTATCCAGAATGCCATCACTAACTATAGCTTTTGCCACCGGCGACTCAAATTTTCTGTTCTCATTAATTCCTTTAAAGCAAATTGTGGCCAAAAATTAGGTTGGTAGAGCGGCAGGAGGCGGAGAGGGCGAAACTGCGAACATATCCAGTAGCACTGAGTACGACTTGGTTTCATATATCGTAAATCTCAACAGCGTAGTTCACAACTGGAACAAATTTTCAGTTTTATTTAGTTACCTCTGGCGTGCTGGGTACATAAGATAATTTTTATCTGGTACAAACTGTCGGAACAGGGAGAGATATACAAAATTTCACAAATTTTCGTACTCAGGATGCTACGTAACCGTGATTTATTTGGTTTCATTCCAGAAAAATGGGCTTTCCCATCCAAATTCTAACCAAAATATTGTAGCACTTTTGCAATCTCATTATGGAGTCGTCGAACGTCTTTCTGAGGAACGACACCTTTAAAATAAAAGGATTTAAATTTGAAACGGGAATGACCAAGCAGATTAGTCAGTCACAGCTGCACATGCACAGTGGCTCTTCCAGATAAAATCGGAAAAGTTCTCGTAAACGAAAACAAATGTAATACTCGCAGTGCCCTCAAAAGGTGTAGAAAATTATCCTTGTAATTCTTTCATGAATACATTGAATTGCCGGGCGAAGTGGCCGTGCGGTTAAAGGCGCTGCAGTCTGGAACCGCAAGACCGCTACGGTCGCAGGCTCGAATTCTGCCTCGGGAATGGATGTTTCTGATGTCCTTAGGTTAGTTAGGTTTAACTAGTGCTAAGTTCTAGGGGACTAATGACCTCAGCAGTTGAGTCCCATAGTGCTCAGAGCCATTTGAACCATTTGAACCACATTGAATTCTTCAAGCCCCACGTTTTCTTTATCGTCAATGAGCTGTACTAGTCCTTCTTTGTCGGAAAGTGTCACTTGTACAATACGATTTTCTTCCTAAATGTATCGCCATCAAATAAAAAATAAGCTGTCTCTCATCTTTCAGTACCTTGCTGTGAATAGTGTGCAGTCACGTCCACTTGAAACACGACTGCCGCAATCCGTTCGATATGCTCTGATTTTCGTTCCTGCATTCCTGTTCCCTTCAAAATTTCAACAAGGGCAGGTTTAAAATCGAAAAACCATTCCCTGCATGCCCGTTGACTTAACCAAGGAGCTTTCCAGCATTATATGAAGTTTCTTCACTCTTCATTCAGTTCCATAGAACACTGTTACAATTGACAGAGGAATAACGCGTGCTACTTCTGAAGTTCTACTATTCGTACCACCATTTTCTTCGCAGGCACCGTGCCTCCATATTAGCACAAAGTGCTTCTTGACGTGCAGGACAATTAATAGCAGCTATCCATTGTTGTAATTTTCAAATGTTTCTTTGTCAACTAAATCATTAAATTCTTTCTGGAATGGTATTGCAATGAAGTTTCGTAATGGATTTTCAGTATCCGACCGCATAACATTTATAGAGAATTCTAGTCTCACCCTTTTGTTATTCTCGTTCAGTTTTAAAGGCTTGTGATGAGAGATCGCCTCCTTTTCTGCAAGCATCTACTGGACCTGTGAACGTCCTTTATACAGCAAACATATAGCGAAGGGTAAACAGCTGTGACATCACGGTGCTGCCGAACGAAGGAAGTTGTGTTCACCGAAAAGTATCAGACTGCAGTACCAAAAGATATGTCACGCTGTACCAAGTACTTCTGAGAATGGCTCTAAGCACTATGGGACTTAACATCTATGGTCATCAGTCCCCTAGAACTTAGAACTACTTTAACCTAACTAACCTAAGGACATCACACAACACCCAGTAATCACGAGGCAGAGAAAATCCCTGACCCCGCCGGGAATCGAAATCGGGAACCTGGGCGTGGGAAGCGAGAGTACTTCTGAGAAGGACTGAGCAAAGCCCAGACAGGCCGAGGATCAACCCGGAGGCGGCGAGCACACCTAGCTGGCGTACCACGCCGTGGTCGATCCTTCTTCAAATGGTTCAAATGGCTCTGAGCACTATGGGACTTAACATCTGTGGTCATCAGTCCCCTAGAACTTAGAACTACTTAAACCTACCTAACCTAAGGACATCACACACATCCATGCCCGAGGCAGGATTCGAACCTGCGACCGTAGCAGTCGCGCGGTTCCGGACTGAGCGCCTAGAACCGCTAGACCACCGCGGCCGGCCCTTCTTCAGTGTGTGCACTTCCTTTGCAACACTTTAAAGCCTCGGTAAACATATTCTACAAAATTTCAACCATGTCCAGTGTGGTCAGTGATCGTGCTTCAGGGAACATAACACCTTGTAAAAAAATCCAGCTTGAAATTACGCATAGCCCATTCACAGAATGTAACTCTCGAACGGAAATCGTTCCCATGCAGCTCCTGGGTCAGTTACAGGCGGTACGGGTGAAAGCTGTGGCCGTGTGCTACACGCCACACTGATGTGAGACTGACACCAGTGACTGAAGCAACTGCTCGTAAGCTGATATGAGGATCGTGGTACACTGCAGCCAAAACAAACACCTCCGTCTCCTCACTACTTGCAGTTCTTCGTCTGCTCCTGCGTCGCATTACCAAGTTGCCACCTTCCCTAAGTCGTTGCTCGGCACGTAAGAACGGAATGGCTGTCGGGTCTCTTCTCCTAGCGTACCTCACGGCGTACGCCATGGCTACTTCGGTGGCATCGTGTCGGCACGCGCCTAGCATCAGCAACATGTCAACGCACTCGTTGTTCGTGTACGCCATCTTCAAAAATGGCTCTGAGCACTATGGGACTTAACTTCTGAGGTAATCAGTCCCCTAGAACGTAGAACTACTTAAACCTAATTAACCTAAGGACATCACAAACATCCTTGCCCGAGGCAGGACTCGATCCTGCGACCGTAGCAGTCGCGCGGCTCCAGACTGTAGCGTCTGGAACCGCTCCGCCAACCCGGCCGGCGTATGCCATCTTCATCCGTTGTCAGTATCTGTGGTATATTGGGCTCCGTTTGTTTGTGTGGCTCGAATTGTATACGGCCGTGTGCGGCGACAGTGTAACAGCGCATCGAGGAAGCTTCTCGCTCCGTGACAAAAGAATGACTCTGAGCACTATGGGACTTAACATCTGAGGTCATCAGTCCCCTAGAACTTAGAACTACATAAACCTAACTAACCTAAGGATATCACACACATCCACGCCCGAGGCAGGATTCGAACCTGCGACCGTAGTAGTCGCGCGGTTCCAGACTGATGCGCCTGGAACCGCTCAGCCACATCGGCCGGCGCTCCGTGATACTGGCGACGTTGCAACTCTGACGCACCACATGTAGAAGGCGCTTTGCGTTATGCACAGGGTGTGTGGTATCTACCCCTGAAACTTTGAAGGTTTGTTGCTCCCAAACTGAAGGTGAATGGAACGTAATTTAAACTGATGTATACTCAGCTGTTGCTACTGATTCCAGTGCATGATAGAAACAACTATTGTTCCATTTAAAAAATCGTATCTTTTTGCTGTAACTCTTTGGATAATAACACAATAAACTATGTTCATAGTCCCGTAGACAGTGTAACGTTTCTCATGGTGACCTACCACAATAAATATTTCCGTCGCCTATTACTTAGCAACTTACACAGGCAAACACATTTAGTGAAACACAATGCACATATAGTTAAGGGTCACCTGCCATTTGACCATCATCTTCTGTGCGTATGCACAAACAGTGCCTAAACTCTTACAGGAATCGGCAAAAAGCCGCGAGTAACGAGTATAATTGGCAGGGGCACTATGAATATAGTGCGGTATAATAAGTTGGGAAAGTGGGTCACACAGGAGGCGTGCTAAAGATAAATCCCTTCAGTCGCACTATCCTATGTGTCCTCGGCGGCTCAGATGGATAGAGCGTCTACCATGCAAGCAGGAGATCCTAGGTTCAAGACCCAGTCAGGACACACATTTTCGACTGTCCCCGTTGACGTGTATCAACGCCTCTGATTTCATTGAAATTTCATTCTCAATACGAGCTGTCGGAGAGAACAGATACCATCCTCATATATATATATATATATATATATATATATATATATATATATATATATATAACACTACCGGCTGATATACGATTTATCCCCATTTTTACTGTATGTTACATTACTTCTTTCCTGCTTTATCGTATCATACATGGAAAAGGTTATTTTAGAGTGAGTTTTGTGTATTGAATTCATGGTATTATTGTGTTTCTGTTTGCGTAATGTAGTTGTTATGAACATGATTGCTTTTTTCAATTATGCTGGTATTGAATACTTTCGTGTTTGTTAACATGTTACTTGAATACTTTTTCTGTGTACAGAGCAATGTGAAATAGTTGTTTCTGTAAATCTTTAAATCGATGTAATCAGAAACTTTGAAAGAGTTACGCGAGGCGAGGTGAATGAGCGATGTAGATAGGCATCGAGAAGTGGACAGAGAAAGCAAATACAAAGAGTCTGGAGAGAGAAGAAGAGAGTGGAGGTGATGGTCGTGCCGCGCTACACTTTGTATCGTCCTGCTACACTTTGTGTTTGTGGCCGCTGAAAATTATCAGTGTGTGCACAGTGCTACACTTCTGATCTCCATGTATAGTCCGATTAAAGAACTAGTGACTTTAAGTGACGCGTTGTTCGTTTTTCGGAACTGCGATGTGACTCATTTGCCATTTAACTTTGAAGTGCAGACCGGTAAGCTGCATACCATGGCCTGTGGAAAGAAACAGAAAATATGAGAACACATACAGTGTCGTACATGTACGAAGAACTTTAACTGTGAAAACACGGTGTGTGTAGATCGCTACGTGAGAGAAGTGATTGCATAGACAACTGCACACGTCAATTACTGTTTGGTTTAAATCAAGGACTAATGATTTGTAGTAAATTCAATGTGATATGCCTCCGCAGTGTGGACGGATGCACTGTGAAACGTGCCACGCCTTGATCGTGAACCGTAGATCTGAAAACCTAGGCTAAGGTGTGTAACAAACACTGTGATGTTAGGTCACACGTTTATGGAAAGAAGCGTATTTTATTTTCGTCGTTTTGTGTAGATATATAGATGGGAATTAATACTACGATCACCGGGCGTAGATGCCACTTTTACAACTGACACTCACGATCAAGATCAGTCAGACGACACTAATTATTGAATTACAGGCTTCAGAATCGTGAACTAACGACGCGAACGTCGACGACTGGCCGACACCAATGATGATGATGTTTAGTTTGTGGGGTGCTCAACTGCGCGGTCAGCAGCGCCCGTACAGAGTCCCAATTTTTACAAAGTCCTATTGTTTTACACAATCTGATCTACCCACTCTCACGAATATTGATGATGAGAATGAGATGATGCGGACAACACGAATACCTAGTGCTCGGACAGAGAAATCCCCAACCCGGCTGGGAATCGAACCCTAGGCCACTAGACCAACACCTGCGGCCACTGACAGCAGTGAAATCAGTTTTGAAGGAACATTGGCTAACACACGCCGCGGTTTCCATCGTTCTAATTACCGATGATAAAATTTTTGATATAGAAACAAAAATAACTTTTCTTGGTCATTCATTTTACGCAATTGTAAATTGCCGCCTTTTAGTACTACTCAGATTTATTTTAAGTTACATTCAAAACAGTAGTCTGAACTTGATATCATCTATTTAATTATTTCTTTTCATGAGAATAATAACATGGCAAACCCAAATACACTCCTGGAAATGGTAAAAAGAGCACATTGACACCGGTGTGTCTGACCCACCATACTTGCTCCGGACACTGCGAGAGGGCTGTACAAGCAATGATCACACGCACGGCACAGCGGACACACCAGGAACCGCGGTGTTGGCCGTCGAATGGCGCTAGCTGCGCAGCATTTGTGCACCGCCGCCGTCAGTGTCAGCCAGTTTGCCGTGGCATACGGAGCTCCATCGCAGTCTTTAACACTGGTAGCATGCCGCGACAGCGTGGACGTGAACCGTATGTGCAGTTGACGGACTTTGAGCGAGGGCGTGTAGTGGGCATGCGGGAGGCCGGGTGGACGTACCGCCGAATTGCTCAACACGTGGGGCGTGAGGTCTCCACAGTACATCGATGTTGTCGCCAGTGGTCGGCGGAAGGTGCACGTGCCCGTCGACCTTGGACCGGACCGCAGCGACGCATGGATGCACGCCAAGACCGTAGGATCCTACGCAGTGCTGTAGGGGACCTCACAGCCACTTCCCAGCAAATTAGGGACACTGTTGCTTCTGGGGTATCGGCGAGGACCATTCGCAACCGTCTCCATGAAGCTGGGCTACGGTCCCGCACACCGTTAGGCCGTCTTCCGCTCACGCCCCAACATCGTGCAGCCCGCCTCCAGTGGTGTCGCGACAGGCGTGAATGGAGGGACGAATGGAGACGTGTCGTCTTCAGCGATGAGAGTCGCTTCTGCCTTGGTGCCAATGATGGTCGTATGCGTGTTTGGCGCCGTGCAGGTGAGCGCCACAATCAGGACTGCATACGACCGAGGCACACAGGGCCAACACCCGGCATCATGGTGTGGAGAGCGATCTCCTACACTGGCCGTACACCACTGGTGATCGTCGAGGGGACACTGAATTGTGCACGGTACATCCAAACCGTCATCGAACCCATCGTTCTACCATTCCTAGACCGGCAAGGGAACTTGCTGTTCCAGCAGGACAATGCACGTCCGCATGTATCCCGTGCCACCCAACGTGCTCTAGAAGGTGTACGTCAACAACCCTGGCCAGCAAGATCTCCGGATCTGTCCCCCATTGAGCATGTTTGGGACTGGATGAAGCGTCGTCTCACGCGGTCTGCACGTCCAGCACGAACGCTGGTCCAACTGAGGCGCCAGGTGGAAATGGCGTGGCAAGCCGTTCCACAGGACTACATCCAGCATCTCTACGATCGTCTCCATGGGAGAATAGCAGCCTGCATTGCTGCGAAAGGTGGATATACACTGTACTAGTGCCGACATTGTGCATGCTCTGTTGCCTGTGTCTATGTGCCGGTGGTTCTGTCAGTGTGATCATGTGATGTATCTGACCCCAGGAATGTGTCAATAAAGTTTCCCCTTCCTGGGACAATGAATTCACGGTGTTCTTATTTCAATTTCCAGGAGTGTGTTTACGACGCAGTCACTTTCGCAAACAATAATTACTAATCTTAATGAGATAAAAGTTAAACAGTTTTGGTTTCTCTTTAGTTACTTTAATTAAAAATGTTTATTTGTTTTTGGAGAGTGTAGGATTTTACCTGCAATTGCAAGTTTTGTTGTTCTGTATTTAACCTTGTACGAAGAATTGTGCTTATCGATGAGGTTTGAGCGGTGTGAATTAGCCGCAATTTCGTTAATAGTTATAAACACGTCACGAGTTGTGGGGTTTGATAGGAGAATATCTTATCAGTGGTAATCTGTTTGATTGGGACTAACGAGTGAGAGCTTGTTATATTACAGTTTTTGGATGATTACCTACGCGTATACGTTCAGCGAGACTGAGGAAAAGTTGAGTTTTTTTTTTTTTCATTTAACTTCTGGGCGCGATAACTTAGGGGGGCGAGTCGGGTTCCTAATAGGTTAACACTCTTGGTTCTAACTAAGTCAACGCTCGAGAGATGCTGTTTCGGATGTTACAGCTACATTTTGTGATACTCTTGATGCGTTACCGCCTCAGTCCTCAATGCAGACCTCAGTGACCACTCTGATACCGCTAAAACGATCACGTTCGTCGGCTGTTATTGTGGATGGTTGAACAGGAAAGATCGAGGTCAGGACGCCAGTAATCTAATTGAAGGGTGAGTGTAGTAGTGTGTGGTGAGTTCATACCTATTTGGCACTCGATTAGTCGTCAGAGAAACATGGTTGGAAATCCTTCAATTATTGCTCTGAGTACATCATTAGTCAGGTCATTGCTCCAGTGTCCACTGGAATCAGAACCAAACGTGCAGGCGAGGAAATCGCTGTGATTAGCACGCTGCACGAGGCTAGGGGCACGTTGCAGGCTTTGAAGTGGTGGCTTCAGCCGTATCGGCACTGCAAGGCTGCAGACCCAGATAGACGGGAACACTCCGCCAACTGCACCGACTAGAGACCGCTAAGAGCACTGAGAAACGACGGCTATAGCGTGCATGACCATGCTGAAGATGCCATGTAGAAGAAGCAGCTCAGGGCAGAGGTAAACAGCGGCATGGGACTGCACTTGACGCACAGACTCCTCCAGCGTTAAAGCTATCAACGACGGAACCATCGAACAGGACACGAACAGTAGCGCCGCGCTTAGCAGTAGCTAAGGCGAGAGGGAAAGAAGTATGGGACCTTGGGACACTCATATATTGGTGGGCTGGAACACTGCGGACTACCAAGACATCATGTCGATGCTATTTCAAAATGGTTCAAATGGCTCTGAGCACTATCGGACTTAATATCTGAGGTTATCAGTCCCCTAGAAGCTAGAACTACTTAAACCTAACTAAACTAAAGACATCACACACATCCATGCCCGAGGCAGGATTCGAACCTGCGACCGTAGCGGTCACGCGGTTCCAGACTGAAGCGCCTAGAACCGCTCGCCCAACGCGGTCAGCTCACATCATTTATCTAAGATATTTCCACCCTTTCGAGAAGTCCTCTCGCCCACACACAAGCAAACCCAGCCCTAGATGTAAAGTGTAGTAAAATTTTAATTTCTATGTTCAAGAGGAATGTGTGTTAATATTATAATATATTTAGTTATAGCTTACTATGTGAGGTTGGCTTTCTTTTCATTCACACTGTACATGAAAATTTTCCAATGCATAATTTTGTAAGCCAATGTTTACTTGCTTGTGTATGCTATTTTGGCTGTTATCTGTTAACATAACAGCATCCTAGCCCAGTAATATGTTACAGCTGATTTCTTTTTCGGATTTGTGGACGTATATAATGTACAAAATTTGTCCATTGTTGCTCTACCTTGTGTACTGGTGTCACTAAATGGTTTTCTATGGTTTAAGCTGATTTACTTTTTGCAGTTACAATGTATTTTAGATTACGAAGGTCGACAGTGTGTCAGTTCTTGGCGTATTACGTTTGCAAAAATGGAATTTCACAATTTAGCTCACTAATGTATAGTGGTTACTTGGAACCAAAGGTTGTAATGTAACTATTAAATAATTGATAAGGCAATTGCTGCCACATAGGTTTACCTTTGACATGACATTGTCTTTCACTGTAGCCATGATTGTTTCGCCTAGTTACATCTGTCAGTGTGTTATTAGCTGTCGATTTGGACTAGATTCTTTACGAAATTTATCATACACATATGTTATTGTGAGAAACTTATTCTGTAGTATGGTGGGTTAAAAGAGCACATTACTATTCTTCAAATTATGATACAACTTTCCTCGCGGTTGTGGCAGTAAGTGAAATAACTATTTAACCTCACATTTCCCTGTAAACTACGTAATCTCTAATGGTTTGCATTATTCGTTTTAAACTAAGCTTGATAACTTTCATTAATCGAAAACTTGTAGCGAATTGCGCAAAATCAAAGATAGATGATGGGTTTATAAAGAATTATAAGAAATATTTGACGGTTGAATATTTCCTCTTGCAAACATACACATGTCATATAAATCGTTGGAAGTTTCTAGGTGAACATATAAGTGGAGAGAATTTAAGTCAATTGTTAATAAACTGCATGATGATACAGAATGAAACAGATAAATGCTACTTTGAGTTTCCTAGAACAAGTAGAAATTCTGAATATGACCAGGGTGGATGATTGTTCTAGATTTAATCGGGAAGATTACATAAGAGAAGTGGGATGCAGTTGGGAAGAAAGTGAACTAGGATGTAATCAGATTTATCAAGGAAAATTATCAAGTGACAGAAATTGTCAAGGGAATCGGAGAACGAATGGGAAAATACCTCGATTTAAAGGTAATCAAAGGGCAGAACACCGTGTGTGGCCTAAGGGACTGTAGCTGTTGAAAGTGATGAAAACTGAGGAAATCTTTGAAGAGGGGCCATAAAAGGGAAAAGTAGAGTGAGCAGGGGGCCTAAACTTCTACATATAATACAGAGGAAGAACATTCGTTGAGGTATGATATAGAAGGAGAACATTCGTCGAGAGGGACCCTATTTGAGGAGACGACGTTCCCTGTGGAAGGAACCATCATAAGACCTAGTGTCGAAGGAGCTACTGGAGGAGAATGGTTTAATATCATATTAGACTCAGGAACGAGATTTTGGTGTTCACTGTAGCTTGTTTTGGTGGTTTACAAGAAGCGGGAAGGTATCCTGTGTTACTGTAAACTGGGGTACAAATTGCTGGTGTTATAGGATTTAAAAGGAAAGGTGATTAAAAAAGTAGTCCTTGGGGGTAATGCACATGTTAAGCATAGTTTCGTGGTAATGCTTCACAGCAGTACATAATCATACACAGGATTAGAGTTACATATTGAACATAAGGCAATTGATATTCAAACATTTTGTATCATGCCCGTGTCGGCGGTGCGTGAGTCTGTTCCTGTGAACTGCTTCTGTATTATAGGCCGAGAGTGAAGGAAACGAGCAGGAGCAGGAAAGGTGAAGCATGTCGGTTACGCATGCAACTTTAACACTTTTAATAGAGTCAAAACACAAGTAAATGCGAAACGCATACAAATGGCTCTGAGCACTATGGGACTTAACATCTGAGGTCATCAGTCCCCTAGACTTAGAACTACTTAAACCTAACTAACCTAAGGACATCACACACATCCATGCCCGTGGAAGGATTCGAACATGTGACCTTAGCAGCAGCGCGGTTCCGGACTGAAGCTCCTAGAACCGCTCGGCCACAGCGGCCGGCTCAAACGCATAGATAACTTTGGCTAGGATTAACACGTAGGTGTGAAGCTGTAGTCCATGTCTAATCCTGTAAAGTTAGGATGACTGTTCTGTATAATCTCAAAACTAACAAATATTTGTTGGTATCCAAACTTTAACTGGACGTAGCTAATACAAAGTCTCAATAGCATGTTAGCCCATTCGGTAGTAGAAGCGATATTTCGAGGCTGTCTGCTCTTAGTGAAAAGGGCCAAAATCAAGACGGCACTCCCTGAGCTCCACAGTGTCGGCCAGAGGGCGGTGTGGTCGACGTAGTCAGTCTTCTCTCGTAGTGCCAACTTACGAGAGAGTGCACCTACCTTGTGGCATCGTAACTATCGACGCCCCAAAACACATGTGTTATCTTGTGGGATCCAGGTTATACTAATAACTACTCGGAAGAAATAAGCAATAACAGCAAACTGGATGTACTGCTGTATTGTGCTGTATCAAATAATCTAGAATAGGGGGATCTTTATTTCCGGTCATTAATTAATTTTTGTGATAGTGCTGTTGCAAGGATTATAACGATTATCGGAAAATGAACGAGTGTGATTACCTATCATCAAACAAGATACGAGAATAAACTGCATTAGTAACTAAATAAAGAAATATGTTTTCTGAAAAACCAGGTTGCATTGAAGGTTATGAATATAATCTTAGTTGATAAAGGTAATCTTTTCTTGAAAAGATTGTCTCCAATACCTTTAGCCTCAAGGCCTGCTGCTACTTTTGAGATTCAGAAAATGAGAGAGCAAAACGTTATGGAAAGATCGCAAAATGTCTGTAATATTCCACTGCTAGTCTTTATAAAGTCTTATGTTTGCGTCTGTTTGGGTCTGAGTATGAGAACACTCAACCAAATTGCAGAAATGGAAGGGGATAGACCTGTTCCCATGGAATAAATATTAGCTAAGCCTAATGAAGCTAAGTATATAAGTGGGATGGATTTGACTGATGTCGATTGGCAGATAAGTCTTCATCCAGAATCTTGTAAATATACTAAATTTATATTTGAAGGAATGTCATTTCTGCTCCAACTGTTACCATTTGGATGGAAAAAAGTTAAATGTGGTTTAATACAAGTTGAACTGTTGTACCACTCAAACTTTAAAGTTGTCTCTAAGTTTTCTACAGATGTGTCACACTATGGTTTATTGTGTGCAGGTTTCCAAGAGGTTTTCACTCATCGAAATGATAACTATCAAAGTTTCACATTTGCTAGTAGGATGTAAAAAATGCGTGAACAAAATTCTTCAACTACAGAAAATGAACCATCGGCAGCTGTCTTGAGTTTTAAACGTTTTCGCTTTTATAAGCTGGTAAAAAACCAGGGTCCACAAGGATCACCATGCACCAATGTTCCTTAAGGACAGGAAACCTGTGCATGTTAGGCTTGTGAGATAGGTGCTATTTTTAAAGGTTTTGATTTTGAAGTAATATACATAGATTGGGTTAAAAATGTAGTACCAGATGCACTGTGGCAATAGGCTATGATAGTACTACAAAAACCAAAACTAAATTTGTGGTACACTTGAAGGTTGAGGCATATAACATAGATGTTAGAAGAGAAGCCCATATAATCATGAAGGAAACAATATTGGATCCATTTTAGATAAAATTATCTCTAATCGTAGATTATTAAATGCTGCAAAGGATGGGAAAGGAAATAATTTCTTGCCCCCGACTATTTAGATTGGAGGTGTAAGGAAAATAATACGAATCTGAGTTAAGCATAAATATTTATGCTGTAATTAAGCTGACAGAATATATTCACTTGTACTATAGCCCCGATAACCAGTCGTGGTCGGTCACTCGGCCAGTGCACATCGCGCGTTGACAGGCGGTCGCGCGGGCCAGTTTTACATCGTGAGCGGTGACGAGGTGGAGAGACGAGCAGAGTGTGGGAGCGTTACTTACATTTATTGTCTTTATAACTGTGGCAAGTACGATGTCGACAATTACCAGAGTCAACAGAGTTCTGTGAGTTTTCGATCGCGCTGCACTTCGGCCGACGGCGTTTGAGATTCAGGAGTGGATTTTTGAGGACTTGAATTTGCCTGAAGATATAGTCGACACGTTTCAGTTATTCGAGTGATGCTTACGAGAAATTCGTTGAGGAGCATGCTGGCCTGAGAAAACTTCCTCATACTGGTGGTAGTATCAGTAATGTCCCGATCGTGCCTACGGGATACGGAGTGAGAACCGTTAGGGTATTTAATGTGCCACCTGGGTGTCCTAATGAGCTCGCTGCACGTTCTCTGTCTCTGTACGGCATTGCCTTTTTTCGGTTACCAATGAAAAATGCTCGAGTGAAAATCGTTACCAAGTTAATAGCTGCATGAGAAGTGTATGTGTAGACTTAAAAAAGCATATACCTTCGTATGTTGTCATTGGTGGCTGTCACGCGCAGGTAACTTATATTGGTCAACCTTCTACCTGTTCGATCTGCCATTCAACAGAACATCTGCGGATGAACTGAACACGTCGGTGTCCATTTTAGCTTCCACGCGAACGTCCTGCAGATGGCAGTGAAAGGCTTGTTCCATTACTGAGTGAGGTAGTCGCGCGGACTTTACCACAACCGCGGCAGCCGGAACATGATAACGAAGCGTCAATACCAGTTCAGGAGGAAAGCTGTGACAAAGACATTGAAGGTAAGATGGACGGCACTTCGGCCTTGTCATCCGAGCCGGGACGGTTGCTGCTGGATGCCGACGATGCTCCGGCCACCTCCGAAACTCAGCCGTGTGAGACACAGGAGCAGGTGCAATTCAGTATACCTGAACCACCCCTACCGGCAAAGACTGCAGCAGAAACGAAGAAAGGACGTCGAAGGAGAAGCAAAAGAAGTAGTGGCAAAGAGGAAAACTCGGATGATTTGATAATCGTACCAATGTCAGAAAATGGCAGCGACACTTAACCTCAGTCTTCTTGCTTAGCGCGCTGCGAGAACACCGCGAGGCAAGCACGCATTCGTGAACAAACCAAACATCTGAAGGCATTACTGGGCGGCGAGAGGGAACAGAGCGCGGTACCAGTTAAGAGGAAGAGCGGGCAGAGCAACGAGCAGCCGGCGCAGAGCTCCCGCAGGAACTCGCTGACGTCACTCGCAACCCCGACTGATGGCCAGGCGGATGCAGCCACGTTGACAGACTCAGCCGGCTGTGGCGGGTAGGGCGGTGGCGCACGCGGTACGTCACCCCGACGGCAATCAGCTGTGATGGCAGCAGGACGAGGAGATGCAGCAGTAGCGGCTCCCACGCATGACTATCGCGCTGCGATCTCCGCCACTCACTGACACGTTATGGCTCTGATGTATCGCGTCATACTCCAGACATTTGGAAGGCGAGCTAGGTTTGAAGCTGTCGAGAGGGATGAAACCACCACTAACATCTCATCGCCCTATGTGCCATAACTAATCCTATGACCCCACTTAATATCAACAGGATTCAAAGCGCGGTGAAATTCCGTTCGCCAACTGATTTCTTGTATGCTACGAGCGTTGACATTGCGCTGCTACAGAAGGTCGTCACAGTCTTAGAAGTGCCCGCTTATGTACTTATGTCATTCTCAATGGAAAGAAGTCTTCCGAAGTAAGAGTGATTTCAGGTGTGCCGCAGGGGAGTGTCGTAGGACCGTTGCTATTCACAATATACATAAATGACCTTGTGTATGACTTTGAAAGTTCACTGAGGCTTTTTGCGGATGATGCTGTGGTATATCGAGAGTTCGTAACAATGGAAAATTGTACTGAAATCCAGGAGAATCTGCAGCGAATTGACGCATTGTGCAGGGAATGGCAATTGAATCTCAATGTAGACAAGTGTAATGTGCTGCGAATACATAGAAAGAAAGAGCTCTTATCATTTAGCTACAATATATAAGGTCCATAATTGGAAGCAGTTAATTCCATAAATTATCTGGGAGTACGCATTAGGAGTGATTTAAAATGGAATGATCATATAAAGTTGATCGTCGGTAAAGCAGATACCAGAGAGTTCGTAACAATGGAAAATTGTACTGAAATCCAGGAGAATCTGCAGCGAATTGACGCATTGTGCAGGGAATGGCAATTGAATCTCAATGTAGACAAGTGTAATGTGCTGCGAATACATAGAAAGAAAGATCTCTTATCATTTAGCTACAATATAGAAGGTCCATAATTAGAAGCAGTTCATTCCATAAATTATCTGGGAGTACGCATTAGGAGTGATTTAAAATGGAATGATCATATAAAGTTGATCGTCGGTAAAGCAGATACCAGACTGAGATTCATTGGAAGAATCCTAAGGAAATGTAATCCGAAAACAAAGGATGTAGGTTACAGTACGCTTGTTCACCCACTGCTTGAATACTGCTCAGCTGTGTGGGATCCGTACCAGATAGGGTTGATAGAAGAGATAGAGAAGATCCAACGGAGAGCAGCGCGCTTCATTACAGGATCATTTAGTAATCGCGAAAGCGTTACGGAGGTGATAGATAAACTGCAGTGGAAGACTCTGCAGGAGAGACGCTCAGTAGCTCGGTACGGGCTTTTGTTAAAGTTTTGAGAACATACCTTCGCCGAGGAGTCAAGCAATATATTGCTCCCTCCCACATATATCTCGCGAAGAGACCATGAGTATAAAATCAGAGAGATTAGAGCCCACACAGAGGCATACCGACAATCCTTCTTTCCACGAACAATACGAGACTGATATAGAAGGGAGAACCGATAGAGGTTCTACATCTACATCTACATTGACACTCCGCAAGCCACCCAACGGTGTGTGACGGAGGGCACTTTATGTGCCACTGTCATTACCTCCCTTTCCTGTTCCAGTCGCGTTTGGTTCGCGGGAAGAAAGACTGTCTGAAAGCCTCCGTGCGCGCTCTAATCTCTCTAATTTTACATTCGTGATCTCCTCGGGACGTATAAGTAGGGGGAAGCAATATATTCGATACCTCATCCAGAAACGCCCCCTCTCGAAACCTGGCGAGCAAGCTACACCGCGATGCAGAGCGCCTCTCTTGCAGAGTCTTCCACTTGAGTTTATTAAACATCTCCGTAACGCTATCATGGTTACCAAATAACCCTGTGACGAAACGCGCCGCTCTTCTTTGGATCTTCTCTATCTCCTCCGTCAGACCGATCTGATACGGATCCCACACTGATGAGCAATACTCAAGTACAGGTCGAACGAGTGTTTTGTAAGCCACCTCCTTTGTTGATGGACTACATTTTCTAAGCACTCTCCCAATGAATCTCAACCTGGTACCCGCCTTATCAACAATTAATTTTATATGATCATTCCACTTCAAATCGTTCCGCACGCATACTCCCAGATATTTTACAGAAGTAACTGCTACCAGTGTTTGTTCCGCTAACATATAATCATACAATAAAGGATCCTTCTCTCTATGTATTCGCAATACATTACATTTGTCTATGTTAAGGGTCAGTTGCCACTCCCTGCACCAAGTGCCTATTCGCTGCAGATCTTCCTGCATTTCGCTACAATTTTCTAATGCTGCAACTTCTCTGTATACTACAGCATCATCCGCGAAAAGCCGCATGGAACTTCCGACACTATCTACTAGGTCATTTATATATATTGTGAAAAGCAATGGTCCCATAACACTCCCCTGTGGCACGCCAGAGGTTACTTTAACGTCTGTAGACGTCTCTCCATTGATAACAACATGCTGTGTTCTGTTTGCTAAAAACTCTTCAATCCAGCCACACAGCTGGTCTGATATTCCGTAGGGTCTTACTTTGTTTATCAGACGACAGTGCGGAACTGTATCGAACGCCTTCCGGAAGTCAAGAAAAATAGCATCTACCTGGGATCCTGTATCTAATATTTTCTGGGTCTCATGAACAAATAAAGCGAGTTGGGTCTCACACGATCGCTGTTTCTGGAATCCATGTTGATTCCTACATAGTAGATTCTGGGTTTCCAGAAATGACATGATACGCGAGCAAAAAACATGTTGTAAAATTCTACAAGAGATCGACGTAAGAGATATAGGTCTATAGTTTATCGCATCTGCTCGACGACCCTTCTTGAAGACTGGGACTATCTGTGCTCCTTTCCAATCATTTGGAACCCTCCGTTCCTCTAGAGACTTGCGGTACACGGCTGATAGAAGGGGGGCAAGTTCTTTCGCGTACTCTGTGTAGAATCGAATTGGTATCCTGTCAGGTCCAGTGGACTGTCTTCTGTTGAGTGATTCCAGTTGCTTTTCTATTCCTTGGGCACTTATTTCGATGTCAGCCTTTTTTTCGTCTGTGTGAGGATTTAGAGAAGGAACTGCAGAGCGGTCTTCCTCTGTGAAACAGCTTTGGAAAAAGGTGTTTGGTATTTCAGCTTTACGCGTGTCATCCTCTGTTTCAATGCCATCATCATCCCGTAGTGTCTGGATATGCTGTTTCGAGCCATTTACTGATTTAACGTAAGACCAGAACTTCCTAGGATTTTCTGTCAAGTCGGTACATAGAATTTCACTTTCGAATTCAATGAACGCTTCACGCATAGCCCTCCTTACGCTAACTTTGACATCGTTTGGCTTCTGTTTGTCTGAGAGGTTTTGGCTGCGTTTAAACTTGGAGTGGAGCTCTCTTTGCTTTCGCAGTAGTTTCCTAACTTTGTTGTTGTACCACGGTGGATTTTTCCCGTCCCTCACAGTTTTACTCGGCACGTACCTGTCTAAAACGCATTTTACGATTGCCTTGAACTTTTTCCATAAACACTCAACATTGTCAGTGTCGGAACAGAAATTTTAGTTTTGATCTGTTAGGTAGTCTGAAATCTGCCTTCTATTACTCTTGCTAAACAAATAAACCTTCCTCCCTTTTTTTATATTCCTATTAACTTCCATATTCAGGGATGCTGCAACGGCCTTATGATCACTGATTCCCTGTTCTGTACATACAGAGTCGAAAAGTTCGGGTCTGTTTGTTATCAGTAGGTCCAAGATGTTATCTCCACGAGTCGGTTCTCTGTTTAATTGCTCGAGGTAATTTTCGGATAGTGCACTCAGTATAATGTCACTCGATGCTCTGTCCCTACCACCCGTCCTAAACATCTGAGTGTCCCAGCCTATATCTGGTAAATAGAAATCTCCACCTAAGACTATAACATGCTGAGAAAATTTATGTGAAATGTATTCCAAATTTTCTCTCAGTTGTTCTGCCACTAATGCTGCTGAGTCGGGAGGTCGGTAAAAGGAGCCAATTATTAACCTAGTTCGGTTGTTTAGTGTAAGCTCCACCCATAATAATTCACAGGAACTATCCACTTCTACTTCACTACAGGATAAACTACTACTAACAGCGACGAACACTCCACCACCGGTTGCATGCAATCTATCCTTTCTAAACACCGTCTGTACCTTTGTAAAAATTTCGGCAGAATTTATCTCTGGCTTAAGCCAGCTTTCTGTACCTATAACGATTTCAGCTTCGGTGCTTTCTATCAGCGCTTGAAGTTCCGGTACTTTACCAACGCAGCTTCGACAGTTGACAATTACAATACCGATTGCTGCTTGGTCCCCGCATGTCCTGACTTTACCCCGCACCCGTTGAGGCTGTTGCCCTTTCTGTACTTGCCCAAGGCCATCTAACCTAAAAAACCGCCCAGCCCACGCCACACAACCCCTGCTACCCGTGTAGCCGCATGTTGCGTGTAGTGGACTCCTGACCTATCCAGCGGAACCCGAAACCCCACCACCCTATGGCGCAAGTCGAGGAATCTGCAGCCCACACGGTCGCAGAACCGTCTCAGCCTCTGATTCAGACCATCCACTCGGCTCTGTACCAAAGGTCCGCAGTCAGTCCTGTCGACGATGCTGCAGATGGTGAGCTCTGCTTTCATCCCGCTAGCGATACTGGCAGTCTTCAGCAAATCAGATAGCCGCCGGAAGCCAGAGAGGATTTCCTCCGATCCATAGCGACACACATCATTGGTGCCGACATGAGCGACCACCTGCAGATGGGTGCACCCTGTACCCTTCATGGCATCCGGAAGGACCCTTTCCACATCTGGAATGACTCCCCCCGGTATGCACACGGAGTGCACATTGGTTTTCTTCCCCTCTCTTGCTGCCATTTCCTTAAGGGGCCCCATTACGCGCCTGACGTTGGAGCTCCCAACTACCAGTAAGCCCACCCTCTGCAACTGCCCGGATCTTGCAGACTGAGGGGCAACCTCTGGAACAGGACAAGCAGCCATGTCAGGCCGAAGATCAGTATCAGCCTGAGACAGAGCCTGAAACCGGTTCGTCAGACAAACTGGAGAGGCTTTCCGTTCAGCCCTCCGGAACGTCTTTCGCCCCCTGCCACATCTTGAAACGACCTCCCACTCTACCACAGGTGAGGGATCAGCCTCAATGCGGGCAGTATCCCGGGCAACCACAGTCGTAGTCCGATCAGGGGATGCGTGCGACGAGCTGGCCGTCCCCGACAAACCCCCATCCGGACCCCCACAGTGATGCCCATTGGCAACAGCCTCAAGCTGTGTGACCGAAGCCAACACTGCCTGAAGCTGGGAGCGAAGGGATGCCAACTCAGCCTGCATCCGAACACAGCAGGTTCTCTAGGTACCCGCCGCCACACACGTTCAGGTGGCTTGCGGAGTATGGATGTAGGTGTAGATGTAGACAACATCAATATGCAGTATGCGGTGGGCACTGCTATGATTTTGAACGACGGTATACCCTTTAAGGACGTGCAACGGCTGCCTAGTGGTCATGGCATTTCTGTTCCTCTGAATGGTGTGCAAATTGTTAACGTGTACACCCGCACAGGTAGCAGTCATAAGAGAGAGCGCTCAACATCTCATAAATGCGAGTTTCCCATGCTCCTTAGCACTAATCATGCTCATCTAATTCATGGTGGTGACTTCAGTTGTGTGCTTAACGACAGAGACCAAACTCCCAACACGAACAGATGTATAGAACTTAAACATTTAATTCATGGGATGCGTCTTCACGATACGTGAGAAAAACTGTACGGTGAGCAAGTACCGCACACCTTCGTAAACAGTTATTCTGCCAGTCGGCTGGATCTAATCTATGTGTCCGATGCCCTCCAGCAACACACTGTAAACTCTGACATAGCCCTCTCCGACCACTGCGCATATCAGTGTTACCTTAACCTACAATGTCAGCAAATCTATCGCGGCAAAGGCTATTGGAAATTGAATGTCAGCCTTCTGCACGATGCCCAACTTGAAGAGGTGGTGAACACAATGTAGCAACAGCTCCAGCGACATCGACGTCTTTGCGATAGCGTTCTACAGTGGTGGATTCAGTGTGCCAAGCCCAAATTACGCCTCACCATCATGACATACGCCCTACAAAGGTGTTTTGGTCAGAAACGGGCTATGGAATGTTATTATCGCCGTTTGAGAGAACTGTACAGTCACACTACCAATCTTCCTTGCAATATCAATGTAAAGATCAAACGATGTAAAGTGAATATCACGGCGATGCAACACAAACGAATGGAGGGAATCATCGTGCGAGCCCGCCCAAAAGACGTTGCCGCCGAAGAACGGACCTCTCTGTAACACATTCTGAGAACGACGAAACGATGTAAAGCCATTTTAATTGGCGCCGTCGTTGATGACGCGGAGAATGCCATCACGAAGCAACGTGACATCATCTCGCACGCCTACGACTATTGTAGTCAACCTTACAAGAAGCAACCGGTTGATGAAATCCTATGCGGCAATTTTGTTCGGACCTTGAGATGCCGCTTGTCACACGAGGATAATGCAAATGTTGAATCAGTTTTCACGGAGGAAGAAATTCTACTAGCGGTCCACAGTGCAAAGGAAAGGAAACCACCTGGACCAGACGGTCTCAGCGCTGAGTTTTACCAGCGATACTGGAACATCCTGGCGCGACACTCCTCGAGATAGCGAATGAAATCTGGCACCTGCAAGTCATACCCAAGGCATTCAAGCAATGTATCATCGTGCCCTTACCGAAAAACGGTAACAGCAGGAGGGTAGAAAATATGCGACCCATCACACTCTTGAATGACGATTTCAAAATCATTACCTGATAGATTAAGCTGCGGATGCTAACCGTTATGCAAAAGGTTTTAGGGAATTACCAATACGGTGCACTGCAAAGTCGAAGTGCAATCTCAGCTACTTGTGATTTGAGGGACATCACTTGTTCATATTCTGTAAGCGAAACACATGGCCCTCTGATCTCTGTAGATTTTGAGAGGGCTTATGACCCTCTACGTTATCACTTCCTCTTTAAAAGCATGGCGTAACTATGTTTTAGATCTCATCTTATAGAATTAATTTGCAAACGTACTACAAGGAACGTACATCCAAGGAATAGAAAAGCAACTGGAATCACTCAATAGAGGAAAGTCCACTGGACCTGACGGGATACCAATTCGATTCTACACAGAGTACGCGAAAGAACTTGCCCCCCTTCTAACAGCCGTGTACCGCAAGTCTCTAGAGGAACGGAGGGTTCCAAATGATTGGAAAAGAGCACAGATAGTCCCAGTCTTCAAGATGGGTCGTCCAGCAGATGCGCAAAACTATAGACCTATATCTCTGACGTCGATCTGTTGTAGAATTTTAGAACATGTTTTTTGCTCGAGTATCATGTCGTTTTTGGAAACCCAGAATCTACTATGTAGGAATCAACATGGATTCCGGAAACAGCGATCGTGTGAGACCCAACTCGCTTTATTTGTTCATGAGACCCAGAAAATATTAGATACAGGCTCCCAGGTAGATGCTATTTTTCTTGAGTTCGGGAAGGCGTTCGATACAGTTCCGCACTGTCGCCTGATAAACAAAGTAAGAGCCTACGGAATATCAGACCAGCTGTGTGGCTGGATTGAAGAGTTATTTAGCAAACAGAACACAGCATGTTGTTATCAATGGAGAGACGTCTACAGACGTTAAAGTAACCTCTGGCGTGCCACAGGGGAGTGTTATGGGACCATTGCTTTTCTCAATATATATAAATGACCTAGTAGATAGTGTCGGAAGTTCCATGCGGCTTTTCGCGGATGATGCTGTAGTATACAGAGAAGTCGCAGCATTAGAAAATTGTAGCGAAATGCAGGAAGATCTGCAGCGGATAGGCACTTGGTGCAGGGAGTGGCAACTGACCCTTAACATAGACAAATGTAATGTATTGCGAATACATAGAAAGAAGGATCCTTTATTGTATGATTATATGATAGCGGAACAAACACTGGCAGCAGTTACTTGTGTAAAATATCTGGGAGTATGCGTGCGGAACGATTTTAAGTGGAATGATCATATAAAATTAATTGTTGGTAAGGCGGGTACCAGGTTGAGATTCATAGGGAGAGTGCTTAGAAAATGTAGTCCATCAACAAAGGAGGTGGCTTACAAAACACTTGTTCGACTTATACTTGAGTATTGCTCATCAGTGTGGGATCCGTACCAGATCGGTCTGACGGAGGAGGGAGTGAAAATCCAAAGAAAGAGCGGCGCGTTTCGTCACAGGGTTATTTGGTACCCGTGATAGCGTTACGGAGATGTTTAATAAACTCAAGTGGCAGACTCTGCAAGAGAGGCGCTCTGCATCGCGGTGTAGCTTGCTCACCAGGTTTCGAGAGGGTGCGTTTCTGGATGAGGTATCGAATATATTGCTTCCCCCTACTTATACCTCCCGAGGAGATCACGAATGTAAAATTAGAGAGATTAGAGCGCGCACGGAGGCTTTCAGACAGTCGTTCTTCCCGCGAACCATACGCGACTGGAACAGGAAAGGGAGGTAATGACAGTGGCACGTAAAGTGCCCTCCGCCACACACCGTTGGGTGGCTTGCGGAGTATAAATGTAGATGTAGATGTAGATGAAATGTTTCTTCCCGGATTCTCATTAATAGCCATTTTACTGAAGAAGTTTCCATTGGGCAATCCATCGGACAAGGATTTCCACTGTCAATGAATTTGTGCTCCATTGAAGTAGAGCCGCTACTGAACAAATTGGTGAACTTTGGGATCGGCCTTAGCATCGATTCGTTTAATATCCCATGCATTGCATATTCTGGGGATATATGCGTAGCTGTTTCGTTGTCACAATAGCTGATGTCAGCAGAAACTCTTTTACAAGCTTTCACGTTTCTTTCAGGGGCAATGTTAAATAGAACTAAAACCACAGCTTTGCCCAGCAGGGACAGTATCGGAGATGTATCACTTATTACCTGGTGCTATGTAAAGGATTGTCACAAAACTCTCGGTGTAACCTTCGAGGCCATCCCAGACAAATTCCTGATGAAGAACTGGTCACAAATTCTTAATAAATTACGTGCTGCTTTGATACTACACTCCGACCGTGATCTGAACATACTACAGAAAGTTAAGATCATAAAGATCGCCATTACATGCAAGATGAATTATTTGGCGCAAATTCTTCGTATATCCCACCATCTAGTAAAGAATATACGACAAGCGCTATGCTGGTTTCTTTTTGGAGGACACATTTTCAAAGTTCAATTAGATACATTAACTTTACCTACGTCGATAGGTGACAGTAGCCTCATTAAGGTACACAAACAATGTATCATTCTGCTCCTAAATCGCATCAGAATGGAAGTTCGTTCCCTGAGGACCAGTATCACTACAAATCTCATCCAGCGGTGGAAGCCTCATAGCCTTGACCCACCTGTTGATATCACCGGCATTCCGCTTTATTACCGACATGTGCGACTGTAGTACATGGAACTGAGCTACATCCGACACAACATCGTCGACACCGGCAGTCTGACCTACAGGAAACTTTATAATCTTCTCATGACAACAAACCACAGAAATCGTCTCGAGGACAAATATCCACATACAATATGGACTACGGTAGGGCAGAATGTGCACAGCGACATGTTGCCGTCACGCGTCATAGCCGACTTGTATCTAACAGTCAACGATAAAGTAGCAACGAATGACAAGGTACATGAGATAGGCCTTCATCAGACGCCCATCTGTGATGCACGCGGGAGAGTAGATACACTAATTCATAGGCTCACGTGTGGACATGCGGAAGCAATTACAATATTTCTTCTGCAAAGATTGTTGGTGACAGACCGCACGACGCCCAGTAGTGTAGACGTTTTAGATGTCATTCAGCCCACAAAAGCTACAACGTGGATCATGGACCTCACAGCAACGTTTATTACGCATAATAGACACCCTTCTTTCCTAGATTATTACTCATACATCAAAAATGAACACCTTAAAATAAGCCAACATTGTGACTACAGAAAATTATTTGGAAATATGCTGCACATGATAATCAACGGTTAAATACTTCAAATCCAGTATTTCGGATAGCAGAGGTGGACACTAACCATTATATAAGAATCCTAGTTGCTTCCTCAGACTTATGTTATTGTCGAAATTTTAAGATATTATTTCAGGCGATTACCAGTGCAGTAGGCTGGTTTTTTTTTTAATTTCCCATTTAATAGTCTTAAATGTCCTTTCTCTCGCAGAACGGGAGAACAAATTTCCTTCAACAATAAAGTGATAGTAATTTGAATATTGTAAGTTTTTCTGTTTATTACTTTGAAAAAAAGAAATATCAAGAAGAAATTTCATTTCATATATTGTGCAACGGAGAGGATGTTTATTTTTTTCCTTCAGCAATGGAGTTCCATCTTTTTCCTTTTTTTTTCCAAATAGACTGTAATGGTTTAATTGCAAATACAGCTTCGAAGCTGGCCGACGAAGGCAACACAGGTGAGAGAATGACTGGTCTATAAGGGCAGAAGGGAGGACAAAAAGAAAAAAGAAAAGGTAGCAGAGTGGTCAGCGCGACAGACTGTCATGCCAAGGGCCTGGATTCGATTCCCGGTAGGGTCGGAGATTTTCTCCATTCAAAGACTGGGTGTTGTGTTGTCTCTATCATCATCATTTCATCCCCATCGACACGCAGTCACCGAAGAACACTTGCACCAGGAAGGCCCCACCCACACAACATTTACATTCTTCCGTAGGCAGTATAGTATATGGATTATCGTCAGTATGTGACTAAACATTATTGTTTCAGGAGCATGAATAAGGTAGCACAGAAAGTTATTATATCATGCCCAGGCTACCAGAGAGTGAAGTAAGCTGTGCAAAAAGTAATGCATACATTCTATCCTATCGTACCAGAGGGTCTAAGAGGCCTCATGTCTGTGGATTTCTCTGGGCTGTTGCCAAAGGGAAAAGGAGGGTTACAGTATATGATTGAGATGAGTGACTGTTGGTCAAAATACGTGTGGTTAAATCTGTTAACAGCAGCCACCGACAAAAACGTTGTACAATGTATAGAAAAGGATTATTAAGTGGCAATCGTTGGAAAAATACCATACCAAACAGCAAACGATTTCGAAAAATACCCAGAGGTATGTTATGCGACACTGGGACGAATTTGTAGTACATATTGTTATGAACTGCATGAAGGTTAGATGAACCTTGAACCGGAATTTGATACCATGTGGAGTGAAATACCCCATCACAGTACAAGGCTAGTGCTTATGGACCTTACAAGAAAGGAGAAGTATTGTTGTCTTTGTTGAACGAGCTTGGAAGGCAGAATACAAAAATTTCCATTACTTAGAGGACGGTAAACAACAAGTTGTAGCAAAGTGCCACCCGGTGATTAAGGAAGCATAATGATATAGCTTTGGTGCCTATTTTTAAGGAAGGAGATAAAATAATCGCTCAGACTCGCGAACGAAGATTCAAATGACGCAAAGAAGTTGGGAAGTTCGTTCTATTCTCCTAGGGCCACGGAAGATGTTGTAAATACCCCATCCCAAAGCTGTAGTGCTATGGGGCACGATCAGTACAGTCATTAAAGGCTTCCATAATGTATTGTAGATACATATGTATCGCAAGGAACAATAGGTAATTACCTTAAAGAAACATTTAAGCTAAGCCAGTAGCCTGGAAATACTATAGTTGTAGCGTCATTTAATAACAAATAGAACATGCATAATAAACTCTGTTGATATTAGACCTTAATAATGATGAAAATGCTGAGAAGAAAAAAAATGAAGAGAAAAAGATAAAGAAATAATGATTTGTGGTCAACCATGTGGGGAAAAGTGATGTCTTCCTTGTACTCTCCGGAATGTATATATGAGGTAACTTTATTATTTCCCATGTGGAAACAAACCGTTCTGCTGGACAGAGACTACCTAGAAATGAATGGTAGTATATGGTAGAGATCAATGGTATATTGCGAATAAATATCTGTTTACAAGAAACAATGAAGTTAAATTTTATTCCTGAAATCAGAAATGTTTAAATAAATTCCTGTAAAACTAGGAAAGTTGAAGTTATTCAATCCAAGCACCAAAAAATGTATCGAAGATTGTCGTGTAATGGATAATGTGATACGCCAAGTGTTTCACTAACTGTTGCTGTAGATGTGTAAGGAAAACTTAGACTGGAGGGAAGCACGAGTGCACATCAATTATCTAACACCAACTATTAATAAGGCAGTAGGTGAACACTAATCAGCGTGAAGTTTGTTAAGAATTCGAAAACTGTGTACATTTACAAACAGCATCTTAGATGCAACTTTTTAATCAAAAATGTAAGGAAAATTACGAATATATCTTTAGTATTGCAGATGGATAACGTAACCTTTTATAGTATTGTAGAGAACGTAATATGGAAATGATTATTAGTACAACAGAGTTTTATAATCTGATGTCATGATTATGAGATAACAATAATTAGTACATCTGAGTCAAATAAATAGGAATAGGTTGGATTAATTAAGAAGGCATCTCCAGTTATGAAGAAACCTTTACTAATTTTAGTACCCAAAAGAGAACTGCAAATCATTGTCATAATTAAACTGTGATAAACGTCATGAACAACCACGGCTTACCTTTATGTATAATCATGTAATTGAAAGGACCATTGTTGGACGAAGTAACACCCTCCAAGGAAAAGTCACCAAACAGAGACAATGACGTAACCTGTGCAGGGAAATCAATTCATAACATGGAACAATATGCAAAGGTCCCGAGTTCGAGTCTCGGTCCAGCACACAGTTTTAATCCGCCAGGAAGTTTCATGGGACAATATGCTTGAGCGTCCAATGTATGGTTTTCATTTAAATTACAACGAAATCCAGACCTTTAGCTGCTAAGCCGCCGAGGATTCAGAAGATAGTGTGACTGCAACGACTTATTTCTGGCACGCTCCCCGTCGGACCCACATTTGAAATTTGCTGTCCACATACTACGTATGTAGTGCCCCTGCCCACTATACTCATTACTCGCTGCAGCACCGATTCCCGTAAGAGTTCGGGCAATGTGTGTGCATCCGCACTAAAGAAGATCCTTGCCCAGTTAGCCATACCTACATGAAGATGGTATCAGTTCTTTCGGACATAACCGAAAGAACAGATACCATAGGTGATCTTGCAGCTCTCGAAGGACAGATACCATTTTCATGTAGTTTTTATTTAGTTTCAATCCGGAGTCACTGATGTATCTGTGGAGGTAAATAGTGTTTATAATAAATCGTGGCGAACACTGATAGGTTCTTCTGAGCGACGCTAGGCCATAGGAATATGTGTCAAAATTTTGTATTGTAGATTCTATGTGAATTGAAGTACAAAAAATGTTTGTTTTGTATTTACTTCATGCTCCATAATCGAGTTCGGCAACGTGTTCAGTGCTGTTGTGAAGACACAGCAGCTGGTGTTTTTGAAGTGTAATCGATGGTTAGGAGGTGGCAGACGTCCCAGAAGACATCTTTGAGACTGAATTTTAATTATTAAAAATGTCTTGGCAATGAAGTGATGATGAAGTCCATTCATTGTATCTATTGTCAGACCTTGAATTTTAAAAACTTCTCCTATATGTACATGATGATGACTGAATATACGTAATAAGTTGACAGAAGTTACATTAAGATGTATGATTTGGGAGAGTTATTTAATACGACAATCTTTAATTAGGAAACTTTAGAGGTGAAAGACGATTTGCTAAGTAACTTTCAAATCGTATTCTTATGGCTCAGAGGAAGTAAATCGGAGTTTCTATTGAAGTATAAATGACAATAAATGTTCTTTCGCATTGTATGGAGTGGGAAGTGTGGGAATACCAGTGAAATTAATATGACGAAAATGTTGACTGATTATTTTGGACTTCAGTGTTCAGGCACAAACTAAACTTTGATGAAGCCTATTGAACTGTTAGCGCTCGTTTAATCAGCATCATAGTGATGTATGCTTAATTGGAAATCGGTGAACTATATATTACGACAGTTCTGAATTCAATGCCGAGTGAGCTGAAAAGAATTGTTAACTGTGCCTAGACTTTCTTGAAGAATTCATACGATCTAATTGTGATTTTTGCAGTTTACTTGTGTCTTACAGGACAGCTGTATTTAATACTAGAGTAATATCGTGCCACACATAATTCCCATTATCCGTAAGTGTGTTGTCTCTGGTTGCGATTCATAGCTGATGTGAACATTGACATTTAAAGTGTGACTACAAAGTGCAGCCATTGGTATCACTAGCAGTGAGTTAGTTATTCAAACGCTTACAAACTCAAGACGTCGTTAAATATGCTTATTATATGGAAGAGGACATTGACCCAATACCTTATCGTATTGTTTGAACATCGGCATACGGACTCTTCGTTTGTTTCACAATATCGTAAATTTCTCCCATCAACATAACTCGACAATGTCAAATTATCCGTGCGTCTACTGCCTAATAATTAAAATGGCCTGCTATAGAAGACTCGTTTTTAAACATAGGAAGATGACTATTACAGCGAAAAATTTGTTCAAGAATCACAAGAGAAGGTATAGTGGGAGAAGGTCGGGAGGAACGAATGATTCCAGTTAGGTTACATCATGATCAGACAGATATTCTGAAATCAGATATTAGATTTTAGGAAGTAGACACGAGCATATATAGACTCAGATCACATTTTTATAAGACGACGGGTTGGCTGAAGTTTAAGTGACTGTTCAGGAAGTATCAGCACGCAAAGAACTCGAAGGTGGAAATACTAAGGAACGAAGAGATACGACAGAAGTTCTCTGAGGCTATAGATACTGCGATAATGAATAGCTCAGTAAGCAGTTCATCTGAAGAAGACGGGACACCTCTGAAAAGGTCAATGATACAAGGGTGACAGAAGAAATACTTCAGCTAATCGACGAAAGAAGGAGATACAGAAATATTAAGTAAAATTCACGAATTCAGAAATACGAGTCAGTTAAAAAGGAAATAAATATGAAGTGGACGGATGCTAAGACAAAATGGCTGCAACAAAAACGATAAGACATGGAATGAAATATGATAATGAAAGGAATTGATACAGCATAGATAAAAGTCAAAACAACCATCGGTGAATTTTAAAGCAAAGGCGGTAACATTAGAGTTGCAATGGGAATACTACTGTTACAGGCAGAAGAGAGATCGGATGGATTGGAAGAGTACACAGAAGTCCTGTACGAGAAGAAGGATTTGTTTGATTACGTGTTATAAGAAGAAACTGAAGTCGATAGGGAAGAGATAGAGGATACAATATTAAAATCATAAATTAAAATAACTTTAAGAGGTTTACAATCAAATAATTACAATCAAATAAAGTAGAAAGGATTGATAGCATTCATTTGGATTTCCTAAAATTATTGGAGCAATGGCCACATAACCACTATTAGTGTTGGTGTTTAGAATGGTGCGAGATCAGTGGCATACAATGAGACTTTCGGGAAAAAAAAAATCACAAAATTCCGAACACAGCAAGAACCGACAAGTGCAAAAGTTACCACACTATGAGCTTAACAACACATGCATCGAAGTTACTGACAAGAATAACAACAAGAATTGAGAATGATATTGAGGATATGTTGTATGTCTATTAACTTGGTTTTTGGAACGATAAGCGCACCGATTTCTAACTTACTTCCAAGACACAACTCAGCTACCTACTGTATTTAACTCCCTATTTTGCTTAGACACAGACATGTTTAATCCCCATCTGGCGTATTAAATGGAAACTAGTTTACAATATGTTACATTATACAAACGTCCATAACAGGAACACTTCTGTAAACATCTTTACATAAATATACAATTATAAATATATTAATAAAGTAATCACACTGTGTTAATATATTGTGTGTCTATATCGTCTACGCTCTGCTACTGCTGAAATCTTGACTAGCAATTGTAGTGAGACGTTCTTGTACAGAAATCACTGATGCTCCAGCAGCTGAGACTCGAACGGTTGTTGACAAAAAATCCAATACAACCTCATTTCATAGTGTCATTCGTGTCTGTGGCAACTGTGCTCTGTCACCCGAAGTGAAAAGACGGAACCAATTTATAGAGCGTCACGACCGATGTAAGTTGCACAAATAATTGTTTTTTTAAGGGTGTCGTTGCGGAAAATTACATAGTCGATTCCATCAAGTACTCCGGTTGACTGTCGCACAACTGGAATTTGAGGTGAAAATCAATAGAATTGCTACACTTACGATTAGAAATGAGCTACTTCTTACTTATATTAGAAATTCATGATAAGTTGAAGATGTTGGTAATGAGGTTGGCTTTCTACATTCTTTCAGAAAGACATAGTTTTTCAGAATTTAATGTGCTAATTTTAATATGTTATTTGTACTAGAGTGAAAAAAACCTGTATCTAAGCCAACTTCATCATTCAACAAGCTAATTAAGAAGTATTGTGAACTTGAAGTCGAAACGTATATGGCATTAAAAAGGCGAGCGTGTAATTGACAATTGTAAAAGACTTAATCCGTGGTTAATTACAGAAGAAATCTGCGTGTTCCATTATGAAATTCGTGTGCTAAGGAGTGTGCACAGTACAGTTCCGATTAAAACAAATTGAGAATTAGTTTTTGAGGTTAACTGACACCAGACAAAAGCCAGAATTAGAGAAAAGGTTCTGCATAGTTATAAATAATTTGTACGAAGAAGATCGATGTTTCAAAGTTCAGCTGATCTTCAGAGCAGTCACCAACATTCTGTATGTCCCATTACCAGCCATGTGGAACACGTATGATACCCTTAGTAGCACCAGTTACGTCAATATTTCGATTGTAACGGTCTATTTACGACGAACGGTAAGAGCTCTGGAACGAAAGTCATGAAGCGCTGCCTTCATCTTAGGAGTCAAGTCACAGACCTGAGGGCTTAATTTGTGGGAGTGCTCAGTCAGCGTAACAGCTCACGCAGCCTAGTTGGTAACAAGAATAACAGACAAAAGGAATATCTAAGAAAACTAAGGATGAGTTAGATGACGATGAGTTTCGCTTAAGAAAAGGTAAGGGCTTCATAGAGGTAGGTCTCACATTGTAGTTGACACTGGAAGAAAAAGCAGGACAAATTCAGCGGATTTGTCGACCAGGACAAAGCGTTCGACAATGTGAAATCGGGTTTGGTGCTCGAAATTCTGAGAAACATAGGGGTAAGCTTTTGGAAAAAGTGGGTAATATACAATATGTAAAAGAACCAAGCGTGCGAGAGCACGAACGAAGGACACGGATTAAAACGAGTGTAAGGCATAGATGTAGTCTCTCCTCCAGCCCCACCTCCCATGCTGTTCAGTCTATACGTCGCAGAAGCAGTAAGGGAAACAGAAGAAAGCTTCAAAAGTGAGTTTAAAAATCAAGGTGAAAGGATTTCAGTGTTAAGATCCGCTCATGACGTTGTTATCGTCAGTGAAAATGGAGGAAATGTACTGGACTAGTTCAATGGAACGACAGTCTAATGAGTACAGAATATGGCCTGAGGAAATGAAAGAATATTCGTTTAATCAGTACGTATTTCCTCTTGCTGACATACGTTACAGTTGTCATGTAGACTGTGATCTCGTGTTTTACACTGACAAGCAAAGCAATTTCATTTCACTGTCTGTAGAGTCTTTCGACATTAATAGAGATTTCTGCAAACACTCAAATGTGTGAATACTCTCCATTAGCATCAATAGTAAATCGATCTATTGCGAGAATATCAAGTAATTGTACCTTATCTAGGAGGATCACATGTGGAACACCAGCGCAACACATTCATGAGAAGTCCTGGAGTGTTTGGGATCCTCGGGAGTTCGGATTAAGTGTAGACATCCAGGCAAATCAGAGGCGAGGAGCTGGGCTTGTTACCAGTGGGATGGATCAACATACGAGGGTAACGGAGCTGATCCTTTCAAAACAATAGTTCAAATTGCTCTAAGAACTATGGGTCTTAACATCCGAGGTATTGAGTCCCCTAGACTTAGAACTACTTAAACCTAACTAACCTAAGGACGTCACACACATCCATGCCCGTGGCAGGATTCGAACCTGCGACCGAAGCAGCAGCGCGGTTCCGGACTGAAGCGCTTAGAACCGCACGGACACAGCGGCCGGCTGCTGATCCGTGTAGTTAAAAGAGAATCCGTGGAGGGAAGACAAAGTACTTTTCACGAAACACTTTTAACAAAGTTAAATATTTCAGGCTGACGGTATTTGAGAAGTGATGGGGAAGGGGTGGGGCCACAGGCCTTTGAGAAGTGATAAGGTGCAATGGATACTCTTATACTTAATATTAGCACAAAGTTTTAATTAAGGTCTTCTCTTACTACATAACAAATACTCTTTCTTTAACCAACTTATTCCGATATTTTTGTAATGGTTCAGTTCTGTCTTTTAATTAGTCTAGTGATTCATCGAATACGCTTGGTCACCACTGTACGGTACAGAAGACTGTGACAAATAAAAAGAGTTACAGTTCTATCATTCTTTACAATACGCATAATAATGATAATAATAATAACAGCACTAATAATAACAATAAGAATAACACTGATAGAAATACCAATGACCACATAGTGTTCAAGAAATATCAGGTTAATTGCCACTGTTGTGTAATTTCCTTAATATTTTGTCTGTCGATTGTGGTTCATGACATCAAACAGGAATGTTTGGCACCAGTACTAAAGGAAGCAATCGGTAGATACGTTATGTGGTCCGAAAAGGAGTGATAAACAATAGGTTAGGCTTAGCAGATATGCTGAAGCCCAGAAAACAGGAGAAAATGGGGAAGAGAAACACATGGACGGAAGAGAGACAGTCGAGATACTTGGCTGAAGATAGAGCACAAATCGTTAATCTCTTCTTGAATGTAAAGTGTGTATGGATAAGAAGCATGTTACTGGGTAGTTTGTTCCACAACTGTACGGGTGAAATGGAGAAAAACATGGAAATGTATGTAACGCTTAGGTACAAAGTAGTATAAAGTCGACGTATGAAAGTCAGTATAGTTTCTTCGAAATAGCAATGCATTCGACGCCTTTATGTATAGTTATTTTCTTTATGTACAACTGAATATCAGTCAATGCCTGTGACTGTAAAATATTATCCGAGATTAGTGAATCCGGGCAGAAAACAGGAACCATAAGAGCCGATAAATATTCACCTTGGAGACATGGTGATGAAGATGCTGACGATGATAATGACAGTCCCGACGATTACGACGACGATGACAATTGTCTGCAGATGTGTGCTGATATCAGAATGCGCAAGAACTACGTCAAAAGTGACTTACTGTGCCTATTTACGTAAATGGAATGTGACATTAGATTGGTACAATAATTTCGCATGGTTCTACGGTTTGGTTCATCTTTCAACGGGATATCACTTTGGCGATTTCGTTTGCGAATGAGCGTAGGGGTGGTGTCAATTGAGAAGTATAGCATGATTTTTAAAGTAAAAATATGACCTATTCGAAAATTGCAGTGTTTTTAAATTTCAGCTGCATAGCCTGTTAAAATTATAATATTCTTAGAATTTCTTCTGAGTGACAGGAATTCGTCAGTAGGAAAAGGGAGAGAAGGAAACATAGTAGGTGAATATGGATTGGGGGGAAGAAATGAAAGAGGAAGCCGCCTTGTAGAATTTTGCACAGAGCATAACTTAATCATAGTTAACACTTGGTTCAAGAATCATGAAAGAAGGTTGTATACCTGGAAGAATCCTGGAGATACTAAAAGGTATCAGATAGATTACATAATGGTAAGACAGAGATTTAGGAACCAGGTTTTAAGTTGTAAGACATTTCCTGGGGCAGATGTGGTTTCTGACCACAATCTATTGGTTATGAACTGCAGATTGAAACTGAAGATACTGCAAAAAGGCGGGAATTTAAGGAGATGGGACCTGGATAAACTGAATGAACAGACGTTGTACAGAGTTTGAGGGAGAGCATAAGGGAACAATTGACAGGAATGGGGGAAAGAAATACAGTAGAAGAAGAATGGGTAGCTCTGAGGGCTGAAGTAGCAGAGGATTAAGTAGGTAAAAAGGCGAGGGCTAATAGAAATCCTTGGGTAACAGAAGAAATATTGAATTTAATTGATGAAAGGAGAAAATATAAAAATGCAGTAAATGAAGCAGGCAAAAAGGAATACAAACGTCTCAAAAATGAGATCGGCAGGAAGTGCAGAATGGCTAGGCAGGGATGGCTAGAGGACAAATGTAAGGATGTAGAGGCTTGTCTCACTAGGGGTAAGATAGATACTGCCTACAGGAAAATTAAAGAGACCTTTGGAGAGAAGAGAACCACTTGTATGAATATCAAGAGCTCAGATGCAACCCAGTTCTAAGCAGAGAAGGGAAGGCAGAAAGGTGGAAGGAGTATATAGAGGGTTTATACAAGGGCGATGTCCTTGAGGACAATATTATGGAAATGGAAGAGGATGTAGATGAAGATGAAATGGGAGATAAGATACTGCGTGAAGAGTTTGACAGAGCACTGAAAGACCTGAGTCGAAACAAGGCCCCGGGAGTAGACAAGATTCCATCAGAACTACTGATGGCCTTCGGAGAGCCAGTCATGACAAAACTCTACCATCTGGTGCGCAAGATGTATGAGCCAGGCGAAATACCCACAGACTTCAAGGAGAATATAATAATTCCAATCCCATAGAAAGCAGGTGTTGACACATGTGAAAATTACCGAACTATCAGTTTAATAAGTCACAGCTGCAAAATACTAACGCGAATTCTTTACAGACGAATGGAAAAACTGGTAGAAGCGGACCTCGGGGAGGATCAGTTTGGATTCCGTAGAAATGTTGGAACACGTGAGGCAATACTAACCTTACGACTTATCTTAGAAGAAAGATTAAGAAAAGGCAAACCTACGTTTCTAGCATTTGTAGACTTAGAGAAAGCTTTTGACAACGTTAACTGGAATACTCTCTTTCAAATTCTGAAGGTGGCAGGGGTAAAATACAGGGAGCGAAAGGCTATTTACAATTTGTACAGAAACCAGATGGCAGTTATAAGAGTCGAGGGGCATGAAAGGGAAGCAGTGGTTGGGAAAGGAGTGAGACAGGGTTGTAGCCTCTCCCCGATGTTATTCAATCTGTATATTGAGCAAGCAGTAAAGGAAACAAAGGAAATATTCGGAGTAGGTATTAAAATTCATGGAGAAGAAGTAAAAACTTTGAGGTTCGCCGATAACATTGTAATTCTGTCAGAGACAGCAAGGGACTTGGAAGAGCGTTTGAACGGAATGGACAGTGTCTTGAAAGGAGGATATAAGATGAACATCAACAAAAGCAAAACGAGGATAATCGAATGTAGTCAAATTAAATCGGGTGATGCTGAGGGGATTAGATTAGGAAATGAGACACTTAAAGTAGTAAAGGAGTTTCGCTATTTGGGGAGCAAAATAACTGATGATGGTCGAAGTAGAGAGGATATAAAATGTAGACTGGCAATGGCAAGGAAATCGTTTCTGAAGAAGAGAAATTTGTTAACATCGAGTATAGATTCAAGTGTCAGGAAGTCGTTTCTGAAAGTATTTGTATGGAGTGTAGCCAGGTATGGAAGTGAAACATGGACGATAACCAGTTTGGACAAGAAGAGAATAGAAGCTTTCGAAATGTGGTGCTACAGAAGGATGCTGAAGATAAGGTGGGTAGAACACGTAACTAATGAGGAGGTACTGAATAGGATTGGGGAGACGAGAAGTTTGTGGCACAACTTGACTAGAAGAAGGATCGGTTGGTAGGACATGTTTTGAGACATCAAGGGATCACAAATATAGCATTGGAGGGCAGCGTGGAGGGTAAAAATCGTAGAGGGAGACCAAGAGATCAATACACTAAGCGGATTCAGAAGGATGTAGGTTGCAGTAGGTACTGGGAGATGAAGAAGCTAGCACAGAATAAAGTAGCATGGAGAGCTGCATCAAACCAGTCTCAGTACTGAAGACCACAACAACAACAGAATTTCTTACCGAGTCTACGTTGGTGACGATTTCAAGACGTCAAACAAATTCGCGCCTAAGGGATGTCGAAAGCGTTGTGTGTCCTTTAGGGCCTAGAGCACCATCGGAGCATCACTCAGCTGGACTGCCGCCGAATGCTATTACAGTACTCAGCAAAGCTGTGTGGGCTGCAACGAGTGTGTTGCCAAACTGTGGAGTATTATTTCCGTTTTATTCACCCGATTGTCAGTGTTGCACTTCCCCCCCCCCCCCCCCCCCAACCAACCCCCACCCCCCACCCCCCACCCCCAACCACTCCGCTCTGTGATCATGCCACAGGAGGGCGCGAAACAGTTGGGATGACATAACATCAACACCATATTCTTCTTCCTGTAATGTTCAGGTTTCGTCGAATGGTATGCAAGTCCCGTAGCGTTTCTACCTCTATATCAGAGCAACAACTCTTTTTGTACTACACTCGCCGGCCGGGGTGGCTGAGCTGTTCTAGGCGCTACAGTCTGCAACCGAGAGACCGCTACGGTCGCAGGTTCGAATCCTGCCTCGGGCATGGATGTGTGTGACGTCCTTAGGTTAGTTAGGTTTGAGTAGTTCTAAGTGCTAGGGGACTGATGACCTCAGAAGTTAAGTCCCATAGTGCTCAGAGCCATTTTTTGTACTTCACTCCAAAGATGTCAGTTCACATTTATTTAGGTTGCAGCACCACGATATCAGTAGAGATAGGGTAAATTGTGTGGGGGTTTGAACAATGTTGAACGTTATGAAGAACGTCGTAGTGTTGCTTATTGGATGGTGAACTCTAGTTTTCGACTGCAAAAACAATGAGAATCAACACCCCATGGGTAGAGGAGGTTTCATTGACATCTTGTATGCCTTCTCCTGAGAGCTTTTTGCATCTTTGTAAGTGGCGGTATACATGAAATGTTTTCCTCGGTCGCCCATAAAGAAACAATATGATTCCAACGTTTAGTGTCGCTCTTCTAACCTCTTTAGTATAGGCGTCAAATTCAAGGGTGAAATGTAGGTAAGAGAGGGAGTGACGACCTATTGAATTGTGACTTTTCACGATGTCGTTATTCGTAATTGCGGTGAAATTTGTAGCCAGTGTGACGATAAGCTGTCTAACACTTGACATGATCTTCTGAGGTCCGATCTTTTCTACACATGTGTCGACACCTTGCTGTTTCAAGAGTCGCCGTGTCCTACGGTGACATCGCATGACGTCACGTTTTCGTACCATTGTGGTCACCTTGGAGCCAAATTTTATATTCATGAATATCAATGAGAGGCAATTACTCGCATTCGAAGAAGGATCCTTTGTGTTTAGCAGTTCACATATCTAGTATAGTCTCTCACATTACTTTTCCGCCAGTCGTCAAAACACAATGCGATACTTTCAAACAACTTATTTCTTTCCGATCTTCCGCTGACACAGTAATTACAATTATGTGATGGTTAGCCGCTGTGATTGTGCACCGTAATCACTTACTCGAGTCACAGATTCTTCAAGTAGGTAACTTCATGCCAAAAATTCTGTGTGGTCAGAACGTCTAAAAAGGTAGTAAGATTGTTGCAGGGTAGGCAGCGCTGAGAAATAATTGATCAGAAAAGATATCGGTGCGTTGCGCTGTTGCTGAGTCAATGAGAATTTCACTTAGCCAAGCAGGATGTTGCGAGCACAATCTCAATCGGCCCGCCATATACAGTTAGTGTTAGTTGTTAAGGTAGCGCAGGTGATAGGGCGCAAGACCGCTCAGCATTTGGTTCGAGTTCGATCCTTATTCCTGTAATATTTCCAACTTTAGTTTCACTGTCGTGTTAGGTTTTATAGGAAACACGTTTCGCTACACCGTGTCTGGCGGGGCACTAGAATTTACACGCTTGGTGGCCTGATTTACTAATGTGAATGCTACTTAACTCGGAAACCGCACATGTACTGAATTTTTTCTTAACAGTTATTTGTCAACGCAACCTATCCTATAAAACCCCTACAAGCTTCTCAAATTGTTTCTCACTACCCTATATATATATATATATATATATATATATATATATATATATATATATATATTCGACGAAACCTGAACATTATTGGAAGCAGAATATTTACATACACTCCTGGAAATTGAAATAAGAACACCGTGAATATATCGTTCCAGGAAGGGGAAACTTTATTGACACATTCCTGGGGTCAGATACATCACATGATCACACTGACAGAACCACAGGCACATAGACACAGGCAACAGAGCATGCACAATGTCGGCACTAGTACAGTGTATATCCACCTTTCGCAGCAATGCAGGCTGCTATTCTCCCATGGAGACGATCGTAGAGATGCTGGATGTAGTCCTGTGGAACGGCTTGCCATGCCATTTCCACCTGGCGCCTCAGTTGGACCAGCGTTCGTGCTGGACGTGCTGACCGCGTGACACGACGCTTCATCCAGTCCCAAACATGCTCAATGGGGGACAGATCCGGAGATCTTGCTGGCCAGGGTAGTTGACTTACACCTTCTAAAGCACGTTGGGTGGCACGGGATACATGCGGACGTGCATTGTCCTGTTGGAACAGCAAGTTCCCTTGCCGGTCTAGGAATGGTAGAACGATGGGTTCGATGACGGTTTGGATGTACCGTGCACTATTCAGTGTCCCCTCGACGATCACCAGTGGTGTACTGCCAGTGTAGGAGATCGCTCCCCACACCATGATGCCGGGTGTTGGCCCTGTGTGCCTCGGTCGTATGCAGTCCTGATTGTGGCGCTCACCTGCACGGCGCCAAACACGCATTCGACCATCATTGGCACCAAGGCAGAAGCGACTCTCATCGCTGAAGACGACACGTCTCCATTCGTCCCTCCATTCACGCCTGTCGCGACACCACTGGAGGCGGGCTGCACGATGTTGGGGCGTGAGCGGAAGACGGCCTAACGGTGTGCGGGACCGTAGCCCAGCTTCATGGAGACGGTTGCGAATGGTCCTCGCCGATACCCCAGGAGCAACAGTGTCCCTAATTTGCTGGGAAGTGGCGGTGCGGTCCCCTACGGCACTGCGTAGGATCCTACGGTCTTGGCGTGCATCCGTGCGTCGCTGCGGTCCGGTCCCAGGTCGACGGGCACGTGCACCTTCCGCCGACCACTGGCGACAACATCGATGTACTGTGGAGACCTCACGCCCCACGTGTTGAGCAATTCGGCGGTACGTCCACCCGGCCTTCCGCATGCCCACTATACGCCCTCGCTCAAAGTCCGTCAACTGCACATACGGTTCACGTCGACGCTGTCGCGGCATGCTACCAGTGTTAAAGACTGCGATGGAGCTCCGTATGCCACGGCAAACTGGCTGACACTGACGGCGGTGGTGCACAAATGCTGCGCAGCTAGCGCCATTCGACGGCCAACACCGCGGTTCCTGGTGTGTTCGCTGTGCCGTGCGTGTGATCATTGCTTGTACACCCTTCTCGCAGTGTCTGGAGCAAGTATGGTGGGTCTGACACACCGGTGTCAATGTGTTCTTTTTTCCATTTCCAGGAGTCTGGAGCAAGTATGGTGGGTCTGACACACCGGTGTCAATGTGTTCTTTTTTCCATTTCCAGGAGTATATATATATATATATATATATATATATATATATATATATATATATATATCACGATTTTAAATTTATTACAGAGACGAACGAGTGTGGTATTCAGGTCGAAGTCTAAATATTAGTTGTTGCGAACTTCATTTTTATGTTACGAATGAAAGTAGATACCTTTAAGTCATTTAGAGCTGTATTGAAAGTAAGAGTTTGTTTTGCACCTACAGCAAGTATTCGAAAAATGTATAGGATAATTGGAGAGATTAGACTTCTTCCCATGAAAACAAATAAATAAATAGTTAGCACCACACGAATGAATTCGCCAATTTAAACGGAACTCTATTGGTAACGCAACATTCTGTCTTGGAGTTTCTTGTAGAGAGGTTATATCTTTAATACAAAAGTTTTGGGTATGAATAAAGTAAGCAAACGCATGGACCATCTCTACAAGAAAAGAGCTGAAATGATGCAGATGCATGTTATTGATTTCCATGAAAATGGCGCAAGCTCTGCCGAAGTGAATCGTTAAACTACATACACTTATTTTCCGCTATTGAAAATTAGTGTGCCCCGTCACTCTTGAAGATTCAGAAATGAAGGGTAAAATTCCACATTTCGGGTGGACAGCACTTCCCTGGCTCAATACAGAAATATCACCTAGACAGTTATGAAGAAATTATAACATGATTGTGGGAAATCGTATGATGTTTATCGCCCTGTACCAACATATAAAATGTGTTATAATGCAAAGCAATATAAGGCTACAGATAACAGATAATGTTTCCATACACAATACATATAATTTTCCTACAGTTAACGTTATTCCGCTGGAGTAATTTGGGTACACGGTAGTAGGGCGGAGAGAGAGAGCGAGAGCGAGAGAGTGAGAGAGAGAGAGAGAGAGAGAGAGAGAGAGAGAAGAGAAGAGAAGAGAGAAGGTGTTCGCAAGCCGTTCTGTCCCAACACCTTTAACAGCTTCAAGGCGAGGACTGCGATCAAGAATCTTCCAGAAAACTTCAAAGTAAGGATTGTGACTAGGAAAGCTCCGAATCATTAGAAGGTACTGCCTAATTTTATGTAATGGTGTCTAAGTGTTTAATAATGCTTTCCGTTCGCTTAATTTCGATCTGTCATTGTGAAACCAGGTTAATTTGTTTTCTATGCCTGCCAGACGGTTTTATCACTCAGAGAGGGAGGAGGAATCGAAAAGAAACCTCACACGTTGAGGGTACAGTGATTACAAATTAGTTACATTGAGAAAGAACATTTTTGATGTCTCCACTTCTCCATATAACTTTTCACCGCTTATGACCTGGATATACGAACTGATTAGGTTCAGAAATGTTCCACAGAGTCAGTCTATCCTCTAAAGACGCCTGCTGACCCAGAGCTGTTGCAACAGATTTTGTATATCATGGATACTGGCTGTAGCAAGCAGTTGATATCCGAGCTGGTTCCACAGACCTTCTGTGGGGCATGGCTCTGAGGATCATGCTGGCCACGGGACTTACCTCGGAATTACGCAGATAATTCGTAAGACGAAATCCCACGTGTAGACGAAAATTGTCCTTTTGCAGAAAGGCACCACGTTACTGTCGCATGAGGGGTGCCACGTCCCTCCCCTTTCACCACCGGCGAATCGATGTCCGTTGCGTATCGTTGTGCTATTACAATACGCCCAATCACCTCCGGACGTGACCTGATATCATAACCGATGATTACTCACACCATGACGTTCGTTCTAAAAGCGCTGTACCTCTCTATAACTTTGGGACTTTGGAACTTCTCCCTTGGAATCCACCATAGTCGCATACGATGTGACCAGGCAGAGTTGTGCCGATACCCGATTCACAGCTGAGCACTGCGTGCTGCCATTCATCAACAGTCTACGGTTCCCAGTCACGCCCCCCACAACAAAGACACTGCTTCTATTGTAGTGGGCCGGCCGAAGTGGCCGTGCGGTTAAAGGCGCTGCAGTCTGGAGCCGCAAGACCGCTACGGTCGCAGGTTCGAATCCTGCCTCGGGCATGGATGTTTGTGATGTCCTTAGGTTAGTTAGGGGGAGTTCTAGGGGACTAATGACCTCAGCAGTTGAGTCCCATAGTGCTCAGAGCCTCTATTGTAGTGTTAACGGTAAACTACGCATGGGACGGTAATGCAGTAACTAGGTTGCCGCTAATTTCCGAATGAGGTGGAGGACGATACAAAATGTAGCAAGGAATCCATTATTGTTGAGGCTTTCGTGGCACAAACTGTCAAACCACCACCCGAGCCAGAAAAGAGGCATGATCAGTACGCTCGTAACGAGAGCAGGAGGAATATGTGAGCCGCAACACCTCAAACGAGAAATGCAACACCTGGAAACTGCTCTGAGGAGCAATGGGTACTCCACAAATTATATTAGAAGTGTAACAGAGCCAAACACTCGGCGAAGTAAGGAACCAGAAAAAGAAATGTTGGGTACGGCCTTTCTGCCCTACATTCCCAGAGTGACGGACAGAATCGGCCGTATATTGCGCAAACATGGCGTAAAGACGATTTTCAAACCGACAAGGAAGATCAAAGAGTGTCTTAGATCGGCGAAGGAGAAAAGAGACCCACTTGCAATGTCGGGAATATACCGTATACCATGCGCATGCGGAAAAGTTTATGTCGGAATGACTGGACGATCCATTATCACCAGGATCAAAGAGCATAAGCGACATTGCAAGATGGGGCAGGTGGAGAAATCGGCCGTGGCAGAGCACGCACTGAATGAGACGGACCACGTAATAAAATTCGCCGACACGGAAGTTCTGGCTGTAGAGAAGCACTATCACACGCGCTTGTTCAGAGAAGCTGTGGAAATACAAAAACACGTGAACAGTTTGAACAAGAAAGAGGAAACCCTTAAGGTAAACGGATCCTGGCTTCCCGTACTGCAGCGAACGACCGTCGCAGGTAGCAAGAGTAGAACCACACTGGAAATGACCGCGGAGAATCACTCGGACGTTGGCGCGCGAGGTACATATGGTCTGCGCCCGAAGCTCGGCTCCATATCACCACCGGCAATGGAGGGTGAAGCTTTGGCAATGCCAGCCACTCGTGCTGGCGAAACGTCAGAAAAATCATTAGATGAACGTCGGCCGAAGAACCCGAGACAGAAGCCAGTAGGCAGTTTGTCAAGGAATCCATTACATGTTGTCGGATCGCTTGCGCAAGTTTTAGGTGGTTACGATGTTCTTGGTGCACAACGCGACGATCACCCCTTGTGGTTTTCAGACTTGATCGACTGGAACATTGACAACGACTACGTCTGACCCCAATTTCCCATGCACGGTCAACATCGGACCACTGTCACATCTGACCATCAGAATATGCATAAATAGACCAGGAAGCTAAATGGGGAGTTGCAATACTGTCACTTCCAAGCTCTATCACGTGCTGGTAATGTTGCCTCACAAAAATACGCGGCATCCTCACGTCCTTCACAGTGGCCATTCAACCTGACAGACTTTCAACGCACAAACACTTCATACTCTATTGCTCAGAGCGCAACCCTAGACCTCGACGTCAATTGGATAACATCCTAGGTCCGGAAACAACGCCAGACACAAGCAGCATTAATGTACTCTTGTAGCCGCTGAATTTGTCACAGATATTTACGACTCTACTAACGTACATACTCACTGAAGGCGTGTACGTACAGGACATTACACGTATCTTCTTGGTGGTTCAACAAGAGTGTTTCATCCATACCTTCCGGTCTAGGGGTAGCATCTTTAATTCATAATCAAAACGTTTCCAGTCCCGGGTTCGAATCTCGCAACTGCTTAAATTGTCATTAATAATCGCCATTGGCACGCCGAAACTTCAGGCTTAAGAGGTCACCCTCATTCTGCCAACGGCCTTGTCAAATAGTCCTAGGCGCGGAAAAGTGTTCCTAAAGGCGATATAATCAGCAATGATCAACGGCATGAGCGAACAGATGGAAATGGATACCACTACATTAAAGACACTTAACGTGTATCCAAGGACATGTTGCTTTACATTAAAGACACTTAACGTGTATCCACAGGACATGTTGCTTGTAATTGAAGAAGTGCCATGGTGATCTCTCCATTGGCAAAACATTCAGGAATAGTCCCCATTCGGATCTCTATGACGGTCAGATGAGTATAGGGTAATATCAGCAGCAGCAGCAAATGGTATAACTCTAGTAGGATTCGTTATGAATAGAAAGGTAGGGCAGAGACTGTGTTACTGTGAACAGTTCAGTGACAGGGTTGTTCTGATCACAATCGGCACCAAACGAACAGTGACAACGATACTGCAGACGTACATGCCGACGCCGCAAGTTAAGATGAACAGATAGAGAAACTGTATGAGGATATTGAAAAGGTAATGCACTATGTAAAGGGGGACGAAAACCTAATAGTCATGGGGGACAGGAATGCAGTTGTAGGGGAAGGAGTAGAAGGAAAGGTTACAGGAGAATATAGGCTTGGAACAAGGAATGACAGAGGACAAAGACTAATTTAGTTCTGTAACAAGTTTCAGCTTATAATAGCGAATACTCTGTTCATGAATCACAACAGGAGGAGGTATACTGGGAAAAGGCCTGGTGGTACAGGAAGATTTCAGTTAGATTACATCTTGGTCAGACAGAGATTCCGAAATAAGATACTGGATTGTAAGGCGTAGCCAAGAGCAGATATAGACTCAGCTCACAATATAGTAGCGATGAAGAGTAGGCTGAAGCTTGGGATATTAGTCAGGAAGAATCAGAACGCAAAGAAGTGGGATACGGAAGTACTAAGGAATGCCGAGATACGTTCTCTAAGCAATTGATACAGCATTGAGGAATAGCTCAGTAGGCAGTACAGTTTAAGAGGAATGGGCGTCTCTAAAAGGGCCATCACAGAAGTTTGGAAGGGAAACAAAGATACAAAGAAGGTAACTGCGAAGAAACCATGGGTGAAAGAAGAAATACTTCAACTGATCGATGAATGAAGAAAGTACAAAAATGTTCTGGGAAACTCCGGAATACAGAAATACTAGTCGCTGAGGAATGAAATAAATATTAAGCACAGGGAAGCTAAGAGGAAATGGCTGCAGGGAAAATGTGAAGACATCGAAAAAGAAATGATTGTCGGAAGGGCAGACTCAGCATTCAGAAAAGTCAAAACCACCCCCCGTGACATTAAAAGCTAGTGTGATAACATTAAGAGTGCAACGGGAATTCCACTGTAATTGCAGAGGAGAGGACGGATAGAAGGAAAGAATACATTGAAACCCTCTATGAGGGGGAAGATTTTTCTGTTGTGGTAGGAGAAGCAGGTGTCGGTTCCATCAGAATTTTTATAATCATTGGAGGAAGTGGCAACAAAACGACTGTTCAAGTTGGTTTATAGAATGTGTGAGTCTGGCGACATACCATCTGACTTTCATAAGTGCTGCATCCAAGCAATTTCGAAGACTGCAAGAGATGACAAGTGCGAGAATTATCGCACAATCAGCTTAACAGCTCATGCGTCAAAATTTCTTCCAAGAATAATGTACAGAAGAATGGAAAAGAAAATTGAGGATACGTTAGATGACGATCAGTTTGGTTTTAGGATAGGTAAAGGCTCGATGAAGGCAATTTTGTATTGCTGTTAACAATGGAAGCAAGAATAAAGAAAAATCAAGACACGTTCATAGGATTCTTCGACCTACAAAACATTCGACAATCAAAAATGGTGCAAGATGTTCGAAATTCTGAAGAAAGTAGGGAAAGACGCATCATATACAACATGTACGGCAGCCAAGAGAGATAAATATGAATATGCAATCAAGAACGAAGTGCTCATATTGAAAAGAGTGTAAGACACAGATGTCGCCTTTCGCCTCTATTGTTCGATCTGTGCATCGAGGTAGCAATGATGGAAACAAAAGAAAGGTTCAGGAGTGGAATTAAAATACAAGGTGAAGGAATGTCAGTGATATGATTCGCTGATGTCATTGCTATGTTGAGTGAAAGTGAAGAAGAATTACATGATGTGCTGAACGGAATGAACAGTGTAATGAGTATAAAGTATGGATTCAGAGTTAATTGAAGAAAGACGAAGGTAATGAGAAGTAGTAGAAATGAGAGCAGCGAGAAACTTAACACCAGGATTGATAAATACGAAGTAGATGAAGTTAAAAAATTCTGCTACCTTGGCAGTAAAATAACCAATGACAGACGGAGAAAATAGGGCATCAAAAGCGGACTAGCAATGGGATAATGTGCATTCCTACCCAAGAGAAGTCTACTAATATTAAATATTGGCCTTAATTAGAGAAAGAATTTTCTGATGATGTACGTCTGCAGTACAGCATTTTATGGTAGTGAAACATGACTGTGGGAAAACCGGAACAGAAGAAAATAGCATAATTCGAGATGGGGTGCTACAGACGAATGTTGAAAAGTTGGTGGACTGATGAGGTAAGGAATGAGGTGGTTCTGCGCAGAATCGGAGAGGAAAAGAATATGTGGAAAATACTGAGATGGAGAAGAAACAGGATGATAGGGCATATATTTAGACATGGGGGAATGACCTCCATGATACTTGAGGGAGCTCTAGAGGGCGAAAACTGTATAGAAAGACGGAGGTGGGAATACATCCCGCAAGTAATTGAGGACGTGGGTTCCAAGTTCTAATCTGAGATGAAGAGGTTAGCACAGGAGAGGAATTCGTGGCGGGTCGAATAAGACCAGTCAGAAGACTGATGACTAAAACAAAACCTGCTCATTATCATCATTATCATCGTCATGTGCCAATTCATAGTGACTGAGTGAAGACTTTCTCGTACACTAGTGTCTTCAGTGATACATATCCACATAATTCATGCGTATATTCTAGTGCCTTGTACTCACATTCCTTTAGTTCGTCGCCTCCGACTTGTGGGTTTAAGAATGTCTCGGACCACCTATTATTCCTTCATCCTGGATACATATTAATCCTACCTCCATTTCTTTCTCGTCACGGCCATAATTCCGACTTCCGCTCCAAATTACACCGTGGTTCTCTGATTCTCGTTTCTTAAATCTCCCGTCTCTTCAAATAATTGCCAACGTCAAGCTCTACAAGTTACTCTGAACAATTGAATATGAATGGTTTTTGCACAGAAAGTCTTTGTATCACTGAAATAGATCAAATCTGATAATACACATCATTTGTTACTTACCTTACATTTTTCAGATACATTGGAGAGCCGATTTAGTGCACCAAAATGTCTCCTCGCCACTATTTCTATTCAATTTTTCCGTATACCATCTATAGTCGCTGTTGTAAACAACCCTTATCTCAAAAAAATCAGTAACTGGTTCCACTACTTCAGTGTTTGTCTGCACTTCTTCTTTTTCATGTCTTGTTTGGACACTATTTTTGTCTAATTATCACTGATTATAGCCCATGCTTTCAAACAGAACCCTGTAAGCTAATATATTTGCATTTATATGAATGGTTTTTGCACAGAAAGTCTTTGTATCACTGAAATAGATCAAATCTGATAATACACATCATTTGTTACTTACCTTACATTTTTCAGATACATTGGAGAGCCGATTTAGTGCACCAAAATGTCTCCTCGCCACTATTTCTATTCAATTTTTCCATATACCATCTATAGTCGCTGTTGTAAACAACCTTTATCTCAAAAAAATCAGTAACTGGTTCCACTACTTCAGTGTTTGTCTGCACTTCTTCTTTTTCATGTCTTGTTTGGACACTATTTTTGTCTAATTATCACTGATTATAGCCCATGCTTTCAAACAGAACCCTGTAAGCTAATATATTTGCATTTCTACATAAGAGAGAAGAAAGACACTGTCATCGTCACAAAGTGTTCCCTTAATGATTTCTTTCTTCGAATTCACAGTTTATATGTTTCAGATATCTTACAGAACTGGTGAGAATACTTAAGTGGCGTAAGACCTATTTGACTGACCCAACTCTTTGTAACCTACCATTTGTTAATCTGCCTACTGGATTGCAATATAATTGACCAAAGTAATGCATGCCTAATGAAATTTTATAGTGAGTAAGGCTAACGTTACCGAAGGAAAACAACACCGAATATTAGGAGGAAAGTGTGCAACACACCTTTCCGAAGGAAGAATCTATTCTAAACCTAATTACTAACAATAATTTTGAAATAGGTGGAATATAGCGATGTCGTGCACGAACCACAAAGGTGGGAAGGGTATCAAGTAATATTTTTAATGCAAAAAACACTGGTCATAGAGACAATACTGATTAGCAAAAAGAGAACAATTAAACGGTCGCCAGCCTACCAGGGCAATAAATATCCAAAATCCTAAGGAAGGTAACGATAAAGAAAACTAAGAAAACATTCACTGATGCGGCCAATGAACACAACAGTCCACGAGAAAGTAAATAGATCAGAAAGCACTTATTCTGAAAAACTAAATTTTGAACGTAAAGTTGAGTAAACCTACTGGTTAAATGAATAACTGGTTGTAGCTAAAACTTTATTTTTAATTTTTTTTAAGAAAAATGACCTTCAGTAACCTCAATGGAACGAGATGCCAAATATAGGAAAAGGCAAACAATTTAATTTTGATTATTGAAAGATTGAATTGAATTTACTTTAAGCAAATGAGCTACTGAATTTACTTTTAGTATACCAACAATAAAATACACATCAAGCCAGCTGAAATCACTCGCTAAGCTTAAGACAGAGTTTATGGAAATGAGCAATCTTAATTTGTGCTATATCTTTAGTTATTAGTTTTGGAAGCGAAACTTTACATTACTTTAAGTGAATGAAGTTAATACTCAAAACTGCAAATTAGTAAAGCCTCTGTTATTCAATACAAGAACAAAGAGTTACAGAGCAGAAGATTTAGACAGAAACTGGTCATTAACAAACAAAAAAAGCTGGCAGTAAATAGTCAACCAATTTTCATATTTTTGTGACATACAGCGACTGCATGCTATAGGAAAGGGTCTCTGCTTGGTAATAATGTTTGAAGAGAAAGACATCACAGGTGAAATGCAAGTTTTTACCACTGAAATCAAGTTAGTCAAACTTTTTAAAGAAATGGCATTTTGTAATGACTGTACAATGCTAGATATTATTTTGTCAACTGGCAGTCTAATGGTATTGTAACCGTGCGGACGACGAAGTGTGTAGCTGAATAAAATGCTGAACTGCCACTGTTGCTGCTGCTCCAGTGCTACGGATAATCATGGGACATGCAATAGTAAGAATTTCTGTTTCCTCCGCCTGTCCACTCCTACCGTGCTCTCAACACTAGCCGAGTTAACAAATCACGTGCGCCTACACTGGGCGATCATAGCTGCACAGCGCTTCTGCTAGAGCGCAAAAGAAACAGTTCCACAATCTTTGATGGCCCAAGCTTCTCTGCTTCCTCTCTGTTCGGAGCGTGACAGATTCTCTTCAAACGGAAAGATAAACAACGGCACAGCTACTGCCATTAATTCGTTGCTATCGACACGTTAATAATAATATTCCCCTGGCTATTACCCAGCAGTTTACAATATTTACATTCTAATTACGATCAGTTGTATACATTCACGGACAAATACACTAGCCGGCCGGAGTGGCCGAGCAGTTCTAGGCGCTACAGTCTGGAATCGCGCGATCGCTACGGTCGCAGGTTCGAATCTTGCCGTGGGCATGGATGTGTGTGATGTCCTTAGGTTAGTTAGGTTTAAGTAGTTCTTTGTTCTAGGGGACTGATGATCACAGAAGTTAAGTTCCATAGTGCTCAAAGCCATTTGAAACATTTTGAACAAATACACTGTTATATACGTTACATATTAAATATAATTTCTGTAACAAAGGCTACAAATTCGGAATTAGAAGTACAATACAAGTTAGCAACGGATATTAGACGCCGAAAATTTTTGGTTGGTGTAGAAGGTATTTTATTTTCGGAGTGAACATGTGCCCAACATTGAATAAGTTTTTTCTTGAAGGGAAACAGTCAGCAAATTCCCGAACAAATAAAAAGGGATTGTAGACGTGTAAAAGCGTTCAGTTTGTCTAGATAAATATTGTTAATCACTCAAGCTTCTTATTAATTATCATAATTAATGTGCTAACGTAACCAGCATAAAACACTGTGTCACTGTAGCTTAAAACATCATAGTGTACTATAATATATTTTAAACAACATAATTACATGTTCCAAAACATCCTTACATGTGATATGAGGATTTCATGTGAGTACTGTACAAGTAAAGGTGAGCAAAGACGATAAGCGAACTCAAAAGAGTAAGTAAAAGGATAGGACACGAGATGACAAATACATCAAAGCTTTACACTGGTTGTACTGAGAAGAAAAGCGTTGCATTCATTCCACATGCGTATTTACAAAGGAAGGCACAGCGTTATAAGATCCCGTCCATATTCACGCGCATACACAGACCTCACATTTGTTTGATTGCAGTGGTATTTTCTTACATAATACATGGTGTATAGAAAGATTTTTGCAACATATTATCTACCTGAGTTGGTCATGGATTGTGTTTTACTTTTCATTTCTGTTGCTTCCAGAACATTTACTCTGTAAGCTAAATTTCTAGTTATATTTTCTGCAAATTCGTTGATGAGCGTCTGCTCCGAGAAATAAATATGAATATATTTGAAAAATGCGATAATAACACAGGTCAACTAAAAACAATTTTTTAAAATATTTTTTTTTTTACTGTGATAGCTGATCTTTATGGATTTTTATGAGCTGAATCCAAATATAGCCTTAGTTATTTTGGTATCACACGTGTTTTCGAGCAATATGCTTTTTATTATATATCACAAAAATCCCATGCTATACGGTAAATGGTGAAATTAATGAAACGCTTTGTTACAACATAAGCATGGTTTGTATTTACAGTAAGCTACTTAAAGCAATGATATGTGTTAATAGAGGTTTCACTTGTCAGCTGGAATCGGTTTGTATTTTCTTTCTCTTTTGCATTTGAAACATCTTGTGTAACTTTTACTACGATCGGTCGTTTGCTGAACTACTCGGTGAAGTGACCAACAGTAAGCCCCCATCTTGTTGGTGTCCCGGCGGCCTTGGTAGCATTTTTCCATCATTTTAATGTCGTCGTAATATCGCTCTCCTTGCTCCTGACTTACAACTCCAATATTGTCCGGGAAGTAATCAAGGTGACTGTTCCAGAAGTCTTTCAGGCTCATTAAACATACTAAGTATTAAACTTCTTTAACAGTGTAGCTGTAATAGAAACATATTCTCGGTCTTTTTCATGTCGTAAGAAATTTGTAACGACTTCCTTGAATGATACCCATGCCTCTTTCTCATTTAAGGTAGTTTTGAATTCAAAGTTAACATCAAACATCAAGTTTCTAATATCAGGTCTGAAAAGACACCTTCTTTTAGTTTAGCTTCTGAAAGGTGTGGAAACATTTGGCAGAGATACTTAAAACATGGTCTTTTGGGCAAAGCCTTTACATACTGTTTCATTAGGCCTAACTTTATATGTAGAAGTCGTAGGAGTACGTTTTTTCGATATACAAGGTTTTTGCGTAGACTTTTCTTCTTGCCAGGTTTTAAAGACTCCCTCACAGGCCAGTTCTTTCTGCACCAGTGTTGATTCCTAGCCCTACTGTCCCATTCACACAAGAAACGTGGAAATTTGGTAAAGCCACCTTGCTGACCAAGGTGCATGCATGTTACTGTTAGATGGCCTCATATCATCCAACCATGAGCAGAACAGCCTATTTTATTTGGCACTATTTCTCGGTTGACGTAGCTTTCTTTCAAATGTACGGAATGTCGAACAGCTATAGATTCATACTTGTTACCATAGGGTAATAAAACAGCCTTTAAACTAGCTTTTGGTGAATGAATAAACAGCCCCCAGTCTTAATTTTTGTATTCAGTACCAAACTCTTTCATCAGATTGGGAATGTCTGAGCAATACACTAAATAACGGTCTTGAAAAACTTGGTAAATTGGTGCTCTCTCATTCTATACATGTATATGCGGGTTCCAACTGACATTAAGTTCTTTTCTTTTAAACTAGAGCCTAGTAATTAAGATTTTTCTTTCGTTGCGCCCACATCCTTAAGCAATTCGTTAAGCTCGGCCTGATTAAACAATTTGGGCCCTAGACTTTCTGTATTACAATCGAATTCACCGTCATCTGATTCATCAAAATCAGATTGTACGTCAGAAAATACTTCTGTTGCAATAGAATTTAAATCATCTGGTGGTTCAGGAACCGGCATATCTACACAATGGCCTACCCGTCAGATGACAGACAGAAGGTTAGGGTAGCTTCTTACCTTCTTGTTTTTCGAATTATGACCATTAATATCAATACTGCAAAAGTAGCAATCATTGTAATGATTTCTTGGCTGCCTCCACATCATAGGAACAGCAAATCTACAAATCTAAGGGTTTTTCTCTCCTTTGTGGACCATTTTCTCAGATCTTCAACAAACACGTGACATACCTTATGCGGTGCCCAAGCTTTACCTTGATCACCACGTTTAGATCTAAAGTATGATAGATAAACTTTTTTCACAAAGTCTGTAATCTTTCTTTGGTGTTTTTTAAATCACAAATTTACCACAAATATAACAAAAACAATCAGCAGAGTTTTTACAACCACGATTAGACATTGTACTGAGCACATGTACAGGAAACGGGAAAGTGAGGTTAGGCTTACAGCAAACAAAACACCATCTGTTAACACAAAAACAGCATCGAAGTTTTTTTTTGCCAGCAAATGTTCTTCATGAGTGCTACCAACGTCATCTACATTCATTACACCTCATTTTAAAATTTTTTTAACTATATAAAAGCTGTTAAATTCTATAAGAAATCGCTTAATTTAAAAAGTTTAACAATAAAATGTGATGAAATGGTGAGTGATACAGTTTTTTAAACATTATATTTGGATTTCCCACTCCAAAAAACATAAGAATAAGGTAATTGCAGCAAAAACGTTTTTCCATCGTTGGCCTGTATAATTAAGAATTTTGCTGGAAATTCTTTCTGAGATTAATCACTTCCTGACTGATACAATTTCAAGTCAACTATGTAATGTACACCTAACAGCTCGTCACTATTAGTAAAGGCTAAACAGATAAACCTTAAATGGTTCATTATAAATGAATGAACTTAAATTCTGAAATCTCATTATCAATCACTGACGATTTCTCGTGCGCTTTAAGAGGACGAGGTCGCCAATTGCAAAGTTATCAAACAAACCGCACTTTCGCGTAATGCAGCCGTATTCTCGACTCGGTTATCTTTTTCATTAGCTCTCGTAAACGTTCTTTATTCACCTCAATGACAATACCTACTCGCGGAAGGGGATCAATCATCTCTTCCACCAAACACTTAGACTTATGGCCTAATAGGATTTCCTCCGGATTGAAATCTGTACATTCGTGCGGCAAATGACTCTCAACTCTTCAAAATCACACATGTAATTTGCCTTCCGCCCTATTACTGTGGTGACAATACGTTCGGCAAAATCTCCTCAGCTCACGCATGTATCGTTCCTCTGGATTTCCGGCATGGCAGTTGGCTGAGATGTGTATTATTTCAAACCCATTGCTTTCCGTACCTTCATTCCAGAATTTGGAAGTAAACTGTGCTCCATTATCGTACAATATGTAAAAAGTAATCGTTTGCAAGTTTATTATAAGCTGCCTTAGCTGTTGTCTTTCTTCAAGGTATCACTCAAAGTACTTCGAGAGGCTCGCATTACTATTAATATATAAGTAGAATTACCTGAGATCTTCGGCACGGGGCATATAGGTCCGTACACACTAACCTAGTACGTTGTCATCTCTTATGCTCTGCAGAGGACCACGATTTATGCAGTTGGTCACTTTCACCCTCTGACACTTATCGCAAGTCTTTATCCGGTCTGTCAGTCTCTTTAACATGTTGTCAAAACTCACAACGTTACCCAATTTTTCTGCACATTCCTTTGGTCTGCAATGACCATAGGCTAAGTGATAGTAGTCTATTATTTCTGAGATATGCTTGTTGGGTCAACACACCCGCCAAGTGTACGGTATCCTCATCTATGCGTATGTACAGGTTATTGTTGTACATCCTACAATACTTTCTCAACTTTTCACCGTCTTTACTATTTTCCTTATACTTGGTCTTCACTGTTTTTAACCATTCGTCCTCACTTTGATGACGACGCATATTTTTACGAATACTCTTTGTCTTCTTTCGTGCTTCTACGTCTTGAAAGTAGTACAGTCTCAGTATAGCTTCAGATTCGTTTTGCCTTAACAAGCCATTATCCTCAAAAAGGTAATTTTGGAAAAGTCCGTACAGCTCTGACACCGATAACGGTTTACCTGGTGGTTTTTTTGATTTTCTGCTCTTGAACGTTCTTAATTTTTATCTGCCTGTTCTGCGGTTGTCGGAGACGTTTTGATCCCCACAACGTAAACTGTTTATTATTTCTTCGAATAATGAACCCTGTATTACCATTAATTCGCTAACAGTCTATGTCATTTATATTTTCTTCGGAAAAATGGCTCTTATCTTCGTCTTCGGTAAAGAGCTTTCCGTTCCTTCATAGAAGCTAATTTCGTGCCGGTTGAGAAGCGTCAAATATTGTTCGCTCTCCCCATTGGCACACCTCCCATACAATCCTCTGTAATTCTTCAGTTCGTTGTATATCCGACCGAACCGGCCTGCGAACTGCGCGTTGCCCTGCGTGACAGCGGAAGTTTTATCCGATATTGGCTTCTTTCATTCCGCCGGCGAATCACACTGTACTGGAGCCTGCGGTATCATTGTTGCCTTTACAACGGTGGAATCTTCCTCAGAGACCGGTACCCCATTTTCATCTTTATTACGGATAGTGAACGCCTCTCGATTGCAGTTTCAAATTCAAATATTGTTACCACGTGTGCGTTACTCGCTCTCTGTTCTCGTACATTTTCGTATAACCCATTTGTCCATTCAGATCTGTGTTAGTGAGGTTGCCTTTGTTCTGGGCCGTCAAGATCTTCCCACGCACGGTGGGCCCCAAATCGACGCGGCTAATGGTTTACCTAATTAAGTACGACAGGCCAGTTTCCTGTGAATTTTAAAATTTTCCCGGCGAATTGACTGTTCAAACAAATTTCGGGCATGCAGCCGGTCGTTGTTCAATACTTCGCACGATATTTCAACTGGGCACCTGCCAGTCATCTTTAGTGGTGTTGAAGAAGCTGTACGATGTCTTCCTTTGGATGCTGCAGACGAAATAAGAAGGGAAACTTGCCGTGCTCTGTTGAAGGCTCCTACTGAACGCAGTAATATAACCTCTGCAGAAAGGGCTGCATTACGAAATCTGAGAGAGGACCCTGACGTAGTGGTATTGAAAGCTAACAAAGGTAATGAAACTGTTTTGTTACCTCGTGGTGCGTATAAAGATAAAACATGTATGGTCTGCTAAGAGACTCTACCTATAGGAGGATTGATTACGATCCTACAGGACGTGTGCAACTAAAAACTTCAGCACTATTAAATTCCACCTCCCTACCGCAAGACATCATCAAGAGGTTAAGACCACATGGTTGTGTACCTCCAAGACTGTATGGCCTTCCGAAGATTCATAAAGAGGGTCTTCCTGTGCGTCCAGTAGTGAGCAACATTGGAGCTCCTACATATGATTTAGCTAAACACCTCGCTTCCTTACTGAGACCTTTCGTTGGCAAGTGCTCACATCACATACGAAACTCAGTTGATTTTATCAATAGACTTGGGACTCTTCGTCTTAGCAGTGTAGACCTTCTAGTAAGTTTTGATGTGGTCTCACTTTTTACAAAAGTTCCTCTAGCGGATTCTTTGACACTGATTGGTAACATGTTTCCTGTTGATATCACTGCTTTGTTCAGGCACGCTCTTTCCCCAACTTATTTTATGTTTAATCAACAATATTTTGAACAGACTGACGGTGTCTCCTTTGGTGGCCAACCTTTTTATGGAGGATTTTGAAGAGAGAGCGCTTGAATCAGCCGCCCTGAAGCCAACAGTTTTTTGGCGGTATGTGGATGACACTTTCATTGTGTGGCCTCATGGAGAAGATAAATTAATGGAGTTTCTACATCACCTCAGCTCCATTCATAGCAACATCCTGTTCACCATGGAAATAGAGAAAGATGGTTGTTTGCCTTTCTTGGATATCCTAGTTCGAAGGAAGAATGATCATCGCAAACCACGAGTTTGGTTAAAACACTTGTTCATAGAGCTCATACTGTCTCAGATCTAGATAGCTTACCTCAAGAACTCGCCTATCTAAAGACAATATTCAGCGAAAATGGGTATTCCATCCGGCAGATTAACAGGGCACTAAGAGTTAAAACTAAGAAGCAGGAAGTGAATAAAGAGGAGAACACGCCGGAACTATCATTAGCTTTCCTGCCTTTCGTTGGCAACACTTAGCAACACTTAGCAACACTTGGCAAGAATCCTCCGAAAATTTCAGGTAAAAGTGGTTTTCCGCCCACCATCGAAGATTGCGGACCTTGTGGGATCGGTTAAGGATAATCTGTTACTACGAAAGGCCGGAATTTACAAGATACCGTGCCAATGTGGTATGGCTTACATAGGTCAAACCACATGCACCGTGAAAGAACGCTGCACTGAACATTAACGTTACACCCGCCTTTTGCAGCCAAGCAAGTCCGCTATTGCTGAACATTGTATTTCTACTGGACATTCGATGGAGTATGAGAAAACAATGGTTTTGTCCACAGCAACATCTTTCTGGGACTCCATTACTAAAGAATCCGTAGACTTACGACTGGCGGAAAATCTGTTAAACCGTGACAGCGGCTACCAGCCGGACAGTGCATGGAATCCCATCATCTCCACGATTTGCTCAAATCGAAGACGACAGAGTGCGTCGACGGCTGTGGCAAACAGCAACGCATAGGGCGACTAAGTTCCGCTATTCCACCAGCGAGGGCGCTGCCGGCGGGCAGTGTGGTTCAACTATCAAGTTTTCGACGCATGCGCAGAATACTTACAGTACGCTATATATTGCGGAACGGAAGACGTTATCGCCGCCTCCCACCTCTCTGATGTTTTTTCCATCCCAGATGATCCCCACTTTGATTATTCCCTCTTCTCTGATGTCATGGACCGTACGAATACCTCTGTTCCTCCCCTTGCTCCTAGCTTCCAGTACTTGGGCCACACCCCACCATCTGCACTTAACACTCCCATCACTACACAGGACATCAGCCTCACACTCCGCACTAAACGCAACACTGCTCCCGGCCACGACTGCGTTACCTACCGCCACCTCAAACACTGCCCTCCCTCCTTCCTTTCCCTCCTTGCCACCCTCTACAATGTCATCCTTGCCACTGGCTTCTATGCCGACCTGTGGAAAACCTCCCGTATCCTGATGTTCTCCAAACCCAATAAGCCTCCATCTGATGCCTCTTCCTATCGTCCTATCTGTCTCACATCGGTGTTCAGCAAGCTCTTGGAATCCATCCTTTCCCGGCGCATCCATCTCCACCTCCACCAAAACCACCTCCTCCCAAACACCCAATGTGGCTTTCGACCCTCCTTCTCTGCTGATGACCAACTCCTCCGCCTCACTCATCTCCTCTCCCTCCAGCTTAACTCCCGTCGCTCCGCCATTTTTGTCTCACTTGACCTCGAGAAGGCCTACGGCCGTGTCTGGCATCCCGGTCTCCTGTTTAAACTCCAAACCTACGCCCTTCCTATCAACTACATCCGTCTGGTGGCCTCCTTCCTCTCCCACCGCCCCTCCTATGTTACCGTCCATGATGCCAATTCCCACACCTTCTACCCCTCTGCCGGTGTGCCCAGGGCTCTGTCCTCTCCCCTCTCCTCTACCTCCTGTACACGGCAGATATGCCCCAACCCCCCCCCCTTCAGTACACCTCTTGCTATATGCTGATGACACCGCATTCCTCGCCCTCGCTCCTACCCTCCAACGGTCCCAACGCCTTCTCCAGAATCACCTTGACCTTTTTGCTGCATGGTGTAACCAATGGCTCCTGAAACTCAATCCTTCCAAGACCCAGGCAATCATCGTAGGTCGTACCACTCGCTCCTTCCGACTCCTGGATTTCTCCCTTACTGTCTGCGCACGTCCTGTTCGCCTCACCCCCACCCTCACCTACCTTGGCCTCACCATTGACCGTCACCTCACCTGGATACCTCATCTCCGCTCCATCCAATCCAAAGCCCACAACCGCCTCCGACTCCTCACTCTCCTCTCTGGCCGGACATGGGGGTTGCACCCCTCTACCATCCTCCACACCTACAAATCCTTCATCCGTCCCATCCTCTGTTATGCCAGTCCTGCCTGGATATCTGCCCCCCCCCAAATTCTATCAGTCCCTCCAGATCCTTGAGCGTCATGCACTCCGCCTCGCCTTCTGTATCCGCCTCCCGTCCCCCACGCGGAAACCTCTATGATCTCATTCCTTTCCCCCATCTGCTCCTATTCCTCGAACATATCCGCATCCTCTACACCTCCCGCCGTCTTGAACCCCCTCACCCCCTGGTTGCTCCTCTCCTCTCCCGTCCCCGCCCCCTGCCACGTCTTCACCGTTGTGTCCCCCCTACCCTCCATCTCTACACCCTCCATCTCCTTTCCCAAGGTGGCTTCCGTCACCTCCCCCTCCCGGATGATGCCCTCTCTCCCTCCATTTATCCTTCCTATCAACTCTGATCCTCAATCCCCTCCTTTCCTCTGTCCTTTCCCTGGGCTCCCTCTCCCCCCCCTTCTGTCCTGTTTTTCTCCCCACTAAACCTCTCCCTACCTCCCTTCTCCCCCCCAGTCCTTTTGTATTCCCCTCCTCTGCCTACCCCACTCCCTGTCGTGTCTGCTCCCCACCCCTCTTATGGGTCCTCATCCTCCTTCAGCTCCTTTCCCGGCTCCCCCCCTTCGCTTTTACTCTCCTTTCCCCCCCCCCCCCTTTTTCGTTTTCCCATCTTCTGTCCAGTTTCCCCCCACCTGCTCTCGACTGTGGCGTCACATTTGCCAACTTTTTAGTGCAGTGTTCCAGTGACTATTCAGTGTTGTTTGTCTTTCTCGTCTTGCGAACAGAAACCATGCTGTCGCTCGGTGTGAATTTTATTTCCTTTGCGAACAGAATCCAGACTGTCGCCGTGTTTTTTTTTTATTTTCTATTGTTTTCCCTGTCTACTTCGTATGTATTTTTATTAGCGTCATCATCCCTGTGTTGTTGTTTTAAGTTCCACGATTTCTTTTCGCCTTGTTACTCTCTAAGTCTCCGATTTAATCGCCTGTTTTTTATTATTTGTTCTCTTGATCTTTGTCACAAAATCTGTCGGCTGAAGAGCGGCGTACTACGCTGCTGCCAGCCCGCCCCCTTCGGGGGGAATTGAAATTCACTAAATGAAAAAAAAAAAAAAAAGTTATCGCCAGTCTGCGACGGCTCACCTGAAGATGACTGGCAGGTGCCCAGTTGAAATAACGTTCGAAGGATTGAACGACGACCGACTGCAAGCTCGAAATTTCTTTGAACAGGCCAGTTTTCACCCGGCTGTCGCAACTGCTGATTTTGCTCGTGCCTACTGAAAAGCACATACCACACTGACCTCCTGCTGGCCTCAACCATTTATACTATTGTTGTTCTCACAATGATTGTTATTGCTAGAGTGGTGTGAGCTCTTATTACCGTGGTGATGGTTACCATTATTGTCATGGTTATCGTTATTATGGTTATTGTTGTGATGGTAATCGTGGCTATTAACACGTAATTTAGAGTTTTCGCTTTCATTCCGCCAATTACCTTCATCTTCGATCTTTTCTAAGAATACAGTAACTACTGCCTATAGGAGTCCTAAAAGTATTCGTCTAGTTATAATTAAAAGAAAACAAAAAAAAAGTATTTGTCACTTGAAAGGAAGGGAACATAAAATGTGAACATCCAGTCATTTGCAACGAACCTTGGTAAGTCAGTTTTATTGATGCACAAGGAAATAAATACATCCATAGCGATAACAAATTGGACAAAATGGACAGTTTGTTCGAGGGTTACTTCAAAAAGAATTCGTCCACTCTTATTTTTGTTAATTTACAATCTGAAAATATGATTTCAAATACAAAAATTAATTTTTAAAGGGGTTTACTCCTTGTAGTCGTCTGGGTATCGACTTGACCAACTTAGCCGTCAGAGATTCTGGAATTTTGTGCCATTCGTCTTGAAGTGCTTCTTTCAGGTCTCTCTTGTTAGAAATGCGTCTTCTCCTGATGCTATCTTCCACTTCTTTCCAAAGGTGTTCAATAGGATTGATGTCTGGGCTCTGAGGAGTGGTGTTAAGTTGTTTTGGGGTGTTGTATAGGAGCCACAGCCATGTATTTAGTGCCGTATGCTTCGGGTCGCTATCTTGTTGAAAAATGTAATTTCGTTGCAGACCTATGAGATGTGGGACTTAGGGAAAGCAGGAAAGGTGTGGACGGGGCCTAATCAGTTACTGTCGGTTGCACAGAAAACACATAAACATTATTTACAAAAAAATAGCTCTCAAAAATCAATTTAAAAGATTTATCTACACTGACAGCTGAAGGCCTTACTACGAAATAATTGCAAATTATTTGTCAGCTGAAGGCCACAGGCAATGTTACACACAATGAAGGCTGAAGACCTGATTAAGAAGGGTTCAAAATTATTCGTCGACTGAAGGCCACAAGCAATTTTAGAATTCACATGGGCATCTCAGTGGTAGCAGAGCGTGGTTACGCTTGTGCTTATCAACCTAGTTGCGATCACTTTCACTCTTGATTCGATTGTGTCTGTGGCATCGCATTCTTTGGCTTGTTATTGTTTCAGGTGTTAAGATAATGGTAGTCAGACAGTGTGCAGGGCTTGGCCTGCTGAGAAGAGACCATTTCGTTTAAGAGTTGGCAGTAACGCGTCAACCTACTGAGGGCCGTGCTCCAGAATTGGTAGCATGTTCGCCCGCTGCCATGCTGCAACCGGTTGACGTTACGTAGGTGGTGGTCGCAGAGATAGGAGCGACAATTCGGTTTCCTTTAAGTCTATTGAAACCTTTGAAGGCCTAAACTGTGTTGGATAGTTACACTTTAAAAATGCTAAAAACCCATTTTAACAATCTTAATATCTCTAACAAGTTATAGTAACGGCTGAAGGCCTGAATTACAAGTGAGGAAGACAGTTACACATTAAAACATTAGGGTAAATTTTACACACTTACGACAACTTGACCAAGTAAGACCGAGTGATACATAGACAGTGCTCCCTATCCCTACAGTCGCGTAAGCAATGAGACAGGCAGCCAAGAGTTATGCTCATCTAACAAGATGGCTCCTCAAACCAGGGCCAGTTTAAGCGCCGATTAATCCTCTTATCAGAACAACATAATGTGTGATGAGGAATGAAACAATGGAATAATTCGAGCGGGGCTGAAGTGACATACAGCACTGCGTCTTCAGAATCCGGTGTTTGAAACATCGAAAGGCGGAAGGAACCACGACAACGAAGGTAGACTAAAGAAACCACAATCTACACCTCAATCATGGAGGCTGTCGATCTACACGTCATGCTGGACAGCATCGACAAGACGAGCAAAAGTATACTGCCGCAAAAATACGCTAACCTCCATGGCAGGTAACTGGGGACTTAGCGGCCACTAGGCAGTAAGATACCGCTGGTTGCACATCACCAAATAATAACACAAAATTCAAAAGCCAATAACAGGCAAGAGAAGGCGGCTAACAGCTTCTGCCAACCTGACAGGCTCCACTTTTTGCGGTTGGTCTCACTGACCCTGGGAGCAGCAACACGCAAACCATAGCGAGATGTCAAAGTGGAGTTTTCACTACTGGATAAGGTTCACTCAACTTCAACCGTCCTGGGTTCGGTCGCCGGCTATAGCCCCTCGATCCGACAGTGTCTGCACGCAGCCAGAGGTCCCCGCCTGCCCTCGCGCTGCGGACCTCCTCGCTGCTCCGTCCGAAGCCAAACTACCGACACCAGAACGCATACAGCATTTAACTAACTGCACATTAAAAACCACACAAGGCACACACGGATCCGTGAAGACAGTTCCAGAATGTCTCAAACAATACTAAAACCAGTCACTGTGAAACAACACCGATGAATTGTGAGTTGGCGCAAACACAGAGAAGCCAGAAGCTGTCGGAGTACCTAATACACGTTGTTCGCTACGACCAAAGCTCGAAACTGGTTACTACAAATGATGAACACCTGTATTAAAGAGCTGAATATTCCAAAACTATGGCGGCAGGCGAGAGTGGTGGCTTTACCAAAACTTGGGAAGGACGTAAAGGACCCCTAAAGTTACAGACCAGTGTCACTTCTATGCCATCTCTATAAGTTACTGGAGCGGATAATTCTCAACCGGGTGGCAGCAACTATAGATGGAAAGCTCATGAAGGAATAAGCCGGTTTCAGACGAGGAAGATCTTGTTGTGGGCAAATACTTAATCTGACGCAACATATAGAAGATGGGTTTGAAAAAAAATTAATAACTGGAGCAGATTTCATTGATCTTACTGCTGCATACGACACGGTAAACCACAGAAAGCTATTGCGAAAATTATATCACCTCACAGGGGACTGTAGGTTGACGACGGTTATTGGTAGTCTTCTGCAGAATCGAAGATTTTATGTCTCCCTAAATGGTAAGAACAGTAGATGGCGACTGCAGAAGAATGGCTTACCACAAGGAAGTGTACTTTCTCCAATCCTTTATAATGTGTACACTAATGACCAACCTATACCTCAAGATGCATGACTGTTCGTATATGCTGATGACACAGCTGTGGTGGTCCAGGGGTCCAATTTTGATGCAACATCTGGAAATCTCTCTAGATCGCTTGAAGAACTGGCTCAATACCACGACGCCAATCACCTCAAGCAAAACCTTGACAAAACCCAAGTATGTGCTTTCCATCTGCGCAATAGAGATGCTGGAGTTGAGCTCCACGTTACATGGCAAGGTAAGAAGCCAAAGCACTCTCCAACACCTAAATACCTTGGGGTTGTACTTGACAGAACGCTTTCCTTCAAGCAGCATTGCCAAAACACCAAGGCCAAAGTCGGCTCCAGGAATAACATCATCCGCAGACTGACAAACTATGAATGGGGAGCTCAACCATCAGTACTGAGAACATCAGCACTTGCTCTGTGTGTTTCTGCAGCAGACTATGCAGCGCCAGTATGAGAAGCATCTGCACATGCTAAACAGGTTGATGTAAGTGTAAATGAGACAATGCGAATTGTTACAGGCTGTCTCAGTCTCACACCAACGAGTAATTTGTACATACTTGCTGGAATTGCCCCATCCAAGATCAGAAGGCAGGTGGCAGCAGACGCTGAGAGAACAAAGAAAGAAAAAGATTCTCGACACCCACTGAATGGGCACGTCACTCAGGCTCGGATGTTTAAGTCTAGAAATAGGTTTATTGCAAGAACCAAGATCCTTGACGGTTCACAGGAAGATAATAGAGTCCGTAAATGGGAGAATGAACAAACCGCACTGCAGATAATACCAAAAGAGCAAATGGCACCTGGAAACAAACTTCCTTATACAGTGTGGAGAACACTAAAAAGGCTGAGGGCTTGTGTACCCAGATGCAAAGCTAATCTGCGCAAGTGGGGACTGCTGACTAACGATGACGACGTTCTTTGCGGATGCGGAGAGGTACAAGACGAGGCACATCTGCACATGTGGCGACTACTGCCGGAGCCCTGCAGTTTTAGTGACCTGCTGCAAGCCAACGACAAAGCCGTAGCGGTGGCTAATTATTGGAAAAATAAAATTTGATCTGGACACGGAAAAGTAAAGTAAAGTAAAGCTACGACCACCGACCGAACGACCAACCAACGGTCGTCCGCACTCAAGTCAGGCACGTGATAGATCCTAGTATAAATTTTCGACTGCCTACTTATTGTCATGAGGTCACTTCGACGGGCGGACAAACACATACTCAAGTGAAAGTTGCACTATTCGAATATCACGGTCCATTCCACAATACTCGCTGAATCGGTCCTTGACGTGGTCGTGCACTTTCGCGACGACATCCTTCCGTCGGACAGTGCATGTGTGTGTCGCCAGCGGTCGGGCGAGTACTCGCCGTCCGGATCTCGCTGCGGCTCCATCCCAACTCCACTCTCCTCGACACACTACGACCCGGAAACATTAGAGGCCGGTCCAAAGATGATACCACAAACGATCTATCGATAAGCGCTGCTGCTGCCACTGACGGACAGACAATGCGAGCAAACCTAGTGGCGCCAGTGAATACATTAAGAAACCAGACGCCACTATCGCTATTACAAGATGGTTCAGATGGTTCAGATGGCTCTGAGCACTATGGGACTCAACGTCTGAGGTCATTAGTCCCCTAGAACTTAGAACTACTTAAACCTAACTAACCTAAGGACATCACGCACATCCATGCACGAAGCAGGATTCGAACCTGCGACCGCAGCGGTCACGCGGTTCCAGACTGCAGCGCCTAGAACCGCTCGGCCACTTCGGCCGGCTTACAAGATGGAAAGCTGTGAACGGCATGAACACGAGCCGCACACGGCTCAACCTAATTTTTCGGTGCTAGTATTCAGATTTTTCTTTTAAATGTTGATATAAAGATGGTGATCCATTGTACCTTCTATGAAATATAGTTTTCCAACACCAGCAGCACTTATACAGCCCCACACCATCACGGAGTCACCACTGTGTTTAATCGTTGGCAGAAGACTGGGTGGCAAAACTTCCGCTTTCTTCTTACGCCATACCATTCACCTACCATCCGACCCGAAAACGTTATATTTACTCTCATCAGAAAATATTGGTCTATTCCAGAAGTCTTCCGTTTTGAATCTGTGTTCCATCGCTAAATGCAGACGTTTCTTTCGATTCTGTTCGCTGACCCAAAATTTCTTGCGCACTACCCGGCAGTGATACCCATACGTTTTGAAGGTATTTCTGATCGTGTTGGCACATACCTTATTTCCCCTAGAGTCTACCTCCCCAGCCAACTTAGGAGCGCTGATTTTAGGTTTCTTCTTCATTTCCCTCATGATAAATCTCACGTCTGTATCAGTCAAAGTGTGAGGGCGTCCGATGGGTGGATGGTTTCTTAATGATTTTGTTGCGCAAAATCGATCTATTATCGACTGAATCGTCGATCTAGGTCAACCGACTACTTTAGGAATCTCGTGAAAGGATTTGCACTCATTGTGTAAGCGCAGAATAAGTTTTCTTTCGATCAGCGTCGTCTCGCTACCCCTACTGCCCATGGCGCTAATTGCACTGCATCGGCGCCATTCACAATCACAGTGGCCGATAGAGCGGGGCCGCACACGGTTGACTGTAGTGTGCCCCGTGGGTCAGCGTTATAATTTAATCAGTGAGCGCAGAATTTCGACATGTTCAGATGGTGGACGAGTAGATTAAGATCTAGCTCTTGAATTAAATTTTCTATTTTGTTAACCTTGCTGTCGATTTTGATGTATTTCTTTCCTTGCTTTCCAACAAAAATGACTTACCGAGGTACTTCTTACATGACTGGCTCTTTAGATTTTGTATACATTTCTTGTCATGTTACACAGACTTTGTTTTCTTAAAGATATGCAACTAGACGAATACTTTTTGGACTTACTGTATGTACCTCTTGGAAACATCTGGAAGCTTCTTCCACAAGTCCTAGGCAGTCTCTGATTCAGTCCGTTGATCACGCAAATATTCAAATTTGTGGATCCAATTTTCACAAAATTCTTGCTTGGAGGTGCGCGAGTTTGCGTCGTAGGATTCTGACATTGCGAAATCTCCGCATAGACTCTGCTGCTTCTGCTCCAGCCAATATTCTTTCAAGATTGAACTCTTAAATTATTGAAAGCGCCATCGCTTCGCGTCGTGCGCTAACACGCCGATTACAGCGATAGTTTTTCTCTTATCTGTCCACGATTGAGGCAGTGCACTTTTGCAATTTTATTTAAGTCGGTAGCGTGCAACCCGCCCTGCTTTTTGAGGGAATCGAAACGCTCCTCTTTCGCTAAGATTTCAGTATAATGACAGTGGCATGACACATAGTGTTTTTTAGTTAGGTTACTTTTGTAGCTACTTTGCAAGTGGTCACCGCTAACGTTTCCACTTCCCACTTTTTCTCATCATACGTAGTCAGCAATTTTTTCAGTCTAGTATCTATGTGTAATAGTAAAGATTGCAAATTCGTAAACTTTCCCCTATCGACTTTTCGAGCTAGCTCTACCTTTTCAATTACTTCATTATCAAAAATGGGCTCAACAGTGTGTTCCAGTTTCCGTTCGATCCTCTCTACTTCCGACTGAAAACGAATATGTACGCTTCCTATTTTGGATTGTATCTCTATCATGTCTTTGTTAAGATTACCAGCTACAGTATTCACTACAAATATTTATTTTTTGCTTTCACCTGGTATCGTGTTAACAACTCCAATGTTATTCTCAACAGTCTTCACTGCTTTGTCCTGATCATCCATTTAACTTAATTAGGCATCAGTTTTACACATAATTACTTTGGACTGAGCAATAACTGATTCGAATTGACCTCTCATTGATTTGGACTAAGCATTAATTTTAGCAATAATTGATTCTAATTCAGCATTTATTGTACTTATCAACATACTCAACAAATCATTTATATTACAGATATTACTGGTTATCACTCTAACTCTGGTTCTTTCTTAATGGTTTCCTCGTATCCACCGTCAATGGATTCGGTTTTTTATTTTTATTCCGAATTCCCTAGCATCTAACAGTCCCAGAAATTATATTTCCCTCTGGTCCTGTGTTTCATAGGCAGGGTCTCTGATGCTAGCGGCCGTTTCCTCTACAATGAGCTCTGCTGCCACCGTTACCCTTTGTTCTAACGATTTTGCGCCTTATTCCCACCACTTACTATTGCCGTACATGAGCCACTTCATTCATAGCGAAAGGGTTTAATTTTCGAATCTGCAGAATATATATATTCCTGAGAAGATGAATAACAGATTGATACTTTGCTGCCACTGTCGTCATTTGTAACCTCCCCCTTCCTAATCGGCTTACAGCATTGCGATGTAATTGACCGTGATAGTGTATGCCGAATGAAATTTTGAGTACGGTTATAGTTGTCGAACTAAAATAACACCGTTTAGTAGGAGGTTCAAAAATGGCTCTGAGGGCTATGGGACTTACCATCTGAGGTCATCAGTCACCCTGAACGTAGAACTACTTAAACCTAACTAACGTAAGGACATCACAACCATGCATACCCGAGGCAGGATTCGAATCTGCGACCGTAGCGGTCGTGTGGTTCCCGACTGACAAGGCTAGAACCGCTTGGCCACACCGGCCGGCTTAGTAGGAGGAAAGTGTGCAATAGTCCTTTCTGAAGGAAGGATCTATTCCAAAACCTAATCTAAATACTGATAACAATTTTGAAATGGGTGGAATAAAGTACAATCCCTCATGAACCACACAATCTTGGAGGTGGATACCACGTACTATATTTAATACAAAAAATTCTGACAATACAAATATTTATTTTTGCTGTATCTTTAGTTATTACTTTTGCCAGTAAAATGTTACGTTTCCTTACGTGAATGAAGTTAATGCCAAAAACTGAAAACTAGTTAGTCCTCTGTTACGCAATACAAAAACGATCAGATAATTAGCAGAATATTTAGACCGAAACCGGTCATTAGCAAACAAACAAAACTGGCAGTAAATAGTTAAACAATTTTCATATTTTTGCGACACACGATGATTGGATGCAAAAGAAAAGGTCCCAGCTTGGTAATAACCGTCTAGGGTAAAGAGACCACAAGTGCCCTAGACGTTTTAGCTACTACAAATTAAAATTCAAGTTAGTCGTACTTTATGAAAGAAACTGCGATGGGTAACGCTTCTACAATGTCAATAGCAGTCGTACGATGTTGTAACTGTGGGGACGACGAAGAATGTAGCCGACGACAATGCTGAGCTGCCGCTGTTGCTGCTGTTGGCTGAGAACCACGAGTCGTCTCCAGAGCTATGGATAATTGTGGGATATACAGTAGTTAGAACTGAAACTTCCCCCGCCTGCTCACTTCTACCGTGCTGTCAGTACTCACGGGTAACGAACTGGTTGCGCCTACAATAGTCCGATCATAGCTGCACACCGCGCCTGCGGACACGGCGAAACAAACACTTCCGGACTCTTTCATGACTCAAGATGCTCTGCTTCCTCTCTGCGCGGCAAAGTCACTCCAAACGTAAAGATAAACAACAGCACAACAACTGCCATTTCGTCTTTCCTATCGATACATTAAATGTAAAGTTCCCCTCGCTACTACCCAGCAATTTACAATATTTACATTATAATTACAATGAATCAAATACATTCACAAATAAATTCACCATTACGTCCATTACATAGTAAAGATAGGTTCTGTAACAAAGCCTAAAGATTCAGGACTGGAAGTACACTACAAGTTATCAACGGATATTAAACACTGAAAAATTTTGAATGGTGCAGATGATATTTTATCTGCATTTTCGGTGTTATATCATCATTCTGAATAACTATCCAAACGAAGTGTAGCGGAAGCTCTAAAACCAACTTATATATCTTTCAGTATACTATCACAGGTTTAATCAATCATTTGTTTTGCAATGACTATTAGCAAAAACTTCGTTGAATGTGAGTCGCGGCTTCCTCGAAAATTTCTTTCAGGGCTTGCAAATGGTTAATGGTACCCTTCTAAGGCATTGGATGTTTTTTGCCTGATCTAACGTCAGTCTTCGTTAATGGTGATAATTTTACATAATTATCTCGTACAGTACTAGAGGAGATTGACAGGTCTTAATTTTTTCCATTCCCTTCTTGTAAAACAGATCAATAACTGCACTCTTGTAGTTATCTGCAGTTATATTTCCTGCTGGCTTACTGTATGCGCTCCTACTCTATACAATTAGGATAATTTTTCCTCCAGTTTTAACACTTACATTTCAACATTATTCTATCCAGCCACCATTCTGTTCTTATTTCTACAGAGTTTGTGCCTTTAATGTAGCATTACCCTCAGAATGCAATAGTTTCAAGAATTTAAGATATGTCAAACGTACGAGACAGTGAATTAATTTAGTAGACATATTATGTGTTCTAGAAGGCCGGCTTGCATCATAAGTTTTGCTAAGGTGACTATCATTCCCATAAATACGTAAACAACGTCTATGACAGATAACTACTTACAGTTCTTTGAAACCTCACGAGTAACAAAGGGACAACTGGACACAGATTATGAGTATTCTTATAGGTTCCACTGACGTACACTATGTGATCAAAAGTATCCGGACACCCCCAAAAACGTGTTTCCCATATTAGGTGCATTGTGCTGCCACATACTGCCAGGCACTCCATATCACCGACCTCAGTAGTCATTAGACATCCTGCGATAGCAGAATGGGACGTTCCGCGGAACTCACGGACTACAAACGTGGTCAGGTGACTGGGTGTCACTTGCGTCGTACGTCTGCACGCAAGAATTCCACACTCCCAAACTCCCTTAGGTCCACTGTTTCCGATGTGATAGTAAAATGGAAATGTGAAGGGATACTTACAGCACAAAAGCGTACAGGCCGACCTCGTCTGTTAACTGACAGAGACCGCCGACAGTTGAAGAGGGCCTTAATGTGTAATAGGCAGATATCTATTCAGACTTTCACACAGAAATTCCAAACTGCATCAGGATCTACTGAAACTGCTATAACAGTTAGGTGGGAGGTGAGAAAACTAGGATTTCATGGTAGAGCGGCTGCTCATAAGCCACAAATCACGCCGGTAAATGCCTAACGACGCATCGCTTGGCGTAAGGAGAGTCAACATTGAACAGTGGAACAATGTTGTGTGGAGTGACGAATTACGGTACACAATGTAGCGATGCGATGGCCGGGTGTGGGTAAGGTGAAAGCTCGGTGACGGTCATCTGAAAGTTTGTATAGTGCCAGCAGTAAAATTCCGAGGCGGTGGTGTTACTTTATGGCCGTGTTTTTCATGTAGGAGGCTTGCACCCCTTGTTGTTTTGCGTGGCACTATCACAGCATAGGCCTACATTGATGTTTTAAGCACCTTCTTGCTTCCCACAGTTGCAGAGCAATTCGGGGATGACGATTGCATTATTCAACATGATCGAGCACCTTTTCATAATGCGACTTCGTGCCAGGACTCACCGACCGACATCCTCAGTGCAGCACTCCGTGAAGAAAGGGCTACCATTCCTCAAGAAACCTTCCAACACCTGATTGAATGTATGCACCCGAGAGTGGTAGCTGTGTTCACGGCTAACGGTGGGCCAAACCATATTGAATACCAGCATTACCAGTGGAGGGCGCCACTAACTTATAAGCCATTTTCAGCCAGGTGACCGGATACTTCTGATCACAAAGTGCATTGTAGGGTGTCTTCTAAACAAGTTCTGTGACGAGTACATTATGCCACAGTGGTAGAGATTGAACGTTGGTTTCATCACGTTCCATTGTCTAGCTGCCGTATTCGTCTCCATTTCACCTTTCCAAGGTGGATAAACGTATCAATGATTATTTTCGCTGTTAACTGCCTTGGTTTCTGGTTGATCACTCCATCAATACAAACATTTAAAGAAGTGTTGAACACTCGCAAACTTATCTTCGTTACGTACACGAACTTCGGGCGTCAAAATGTAAGTGGATCAAACCCTGTTGTATAGCTTTTCGTATACATTTTGTTAACGTTATTGCAGTAATCTGCTAGGGTTGTGTTTGTGATGTACATGTATCTCAGCGTCCTGGTAATTACTATTACTGTGAGTAACAGTTCGTTCGGTGGGAGGTGTCTAAGTTGTTCCACGGCTGCGAGTAGACCCGCTCAGTTTAACTAATTATACGCAAGCCGCAGTACCCGCCTGTGGTTGCTTACATTGCTTGTAATCGCTTGAATTAATCAGCGGCAAAGGAGTTCGCTAGTCTACATCCCACAAACACGGAGCCCTAATTGTCGTTATGCAGAATCCATTAGCTGTTCGGGGCCCCACTTAGATGCAACCGCAACAACAACATCTGCATGGTAAAGAGACACGTGGCCCCAGTGCAACAACAACGGAGGTCAGAACTGATTAAATTATGCGAGTATCGTTTGAAACTGAGGCGCGAATCTTCTGATCTTCTTAATGAATGAAGCATCGATCAAGATCTAAATTTACATTTATTTTGCGGAACGTAATAAGTCGAGCTAGGTAAATACGTAAGTAGAACCTAAGAATTCTCTGAATGGAAGACATAGCACAAACGCTACACTAATTAACTAATTCATGAACAGGCAGCTTTAAGGCTACAATATTAACTTTGACCCACCATTCACGTTCAGAAAACGCGAGAGCAAATTTTTTTAGATATTGCACGGAAGTGATTCGGAAGCTACTTGAGAAACCTACAGCAGAGTGTTGTCTGTGGGAAAATCAGAATGAATGTCGTTGTACAAGAACGTTCTCTCAGAAGAGTCACAGGGTTCAATGCAAGGTTCAAATGGTTCAAATGGCTCTGAGCACTATGGGACTTAACATTTGTGGTCATCTGTCCCCTAGAACTTCGAACTACTTAAACCTAACTAACCTAAGGACATCACACACATCCATGCTCGAGGCAGGATTCCAACCTGCAACCGTAGCAGTCGTTCGGTTCCGGACTGAGCGCCTAGAACCGCGAGACCACCACGGCCGGCACTCAATGCAAGGGCACACTACTTTCCTCCCTACATGTTAATGACATGTCGTAGACTTTGTCGTCCTGCAGATATCATTTGTATGCCGACAACGTCCTGGTTTATTTAAATTTCTTACCAGGAGATACTTACACTGTCCTCGAGCACATGAATGGTGAGCTATCAGATTTCTAAGAGGGACCCAAACTCTAGAACATAACATACAAAGAATTCTCATATAAGTTTAGTGAACTATCAAAAATTAATATCCCCTGTATTTCTCGTTGGTACCCCAATACTATGTTAATGACCAGTGACTAACGACGATGTAACTTTCGATGGGAATCTCAGCTGAGCAGAAAATACTGACGTAATATTTTCACTAGCCTCTATGATGTCCAGACGTATCTAAAAACAATTTGACAATTCCTATGACTGACCGTGAATTAATATCTCGTCCATAGTGTCAAGTCGTACGAAATAAAATGACTTCATCATAAAAGGGCCCATCTTATATGGTTCATTCCTCTCTGGCAAAAATAGATGTGGTGCGTGATTTTGTATAATCACTAGTTTATCTGAATATTTCTTACTGCGTAGTCGTCCAGCATTCCCATTGGTGAAAACTGTTGCTGGTTGGTACTACGCATAAATGCTTGTGTGCATTCCATCGCCTATTTCCGTCTGTATGACCACGGCAGTGTTCCTTACGCCTTGTTAGGATGGTTGCTGCAAGCAAGCTGCTTCAACGGCTCCTCACTGCACAAACAACCCAGTACCCTGCATCAGAGATTAAGCATCACACTCTGAACACAAGTTCTAAAATACCCATGATGTTCAGCCACAATAATGTGATCATCTGTCAAAAGATTAACCACCTTTTCCATTGAGGACCGGCGCGAGACGTGCAGATATATTAAGGTATCAACAGGGATGAGGAACCACGCTGACTCCAGTGCGTGGGCAGCTGCGTCACATATCTCGCTTACGATCAATGGCGTGAACAGACCGATCGTGGTGGTGCCACAGATTCTAGATTGGATTTAAGCTTAGGGAGTCTGGTGGCAAGGGGAGTTGGCTAAATTCATCCTCGTCCTCCTCGAACTACGCACGCACACTGCGAGCTGTGAGATACGTTGCATTGTCCTGCTGGTAGATGTCATCGTGCCGAGGAAAAGAGAGCGGCATACTTGTGTTAATCCATTGTGCCTTCAAGAATGATGAAATCACGCTCAGAACCCCAAGAAACTAAGTCCCAGACCATAACGGTACCTCGTCCGGTCTGGGACTTCAGACGACTATTGCAGGTTGTTCGCCTTCAGAGATCTCACGTCGATGGATCATTAAACGTGATGCATCTGAAAAGGCCACCTGTCACCACTCAATAGACGTCCAACTGTGGTGGTGGCGTGCAAACTCCAGGCTTTGTCGCCTATGCACAGAAGTCAAAATGGGTGCACGATCCAGACATCTACATCTACATCTATATTCCACAAGCCACCTGACGCTGTGTGGCGGATGGTACCTAGAGTACCTCTATCGGTTCTCCCTTCTATTCCAGTCACGTACTGTTCGTGGAAAGAAGGATTGTCGGTATACCTCTGTGTGGGATGTAATCTCTCTGATTTTATCCTCATGGTCTCTTCGTGAGATATAAGTAGGAGGGAGCAATATACTGCTTGACTCATTGGTGAAGGTATGTTCTCAAAACTTCAACAAAAGCCCGTACCTAGCTACTGAGCGCCTCTCCTGCAGAGTCTTCCACTGGAGTTCATCTATCATCTCCGTAACACTTTCACGATTACTAAATGATCCTGTAACGAAGCGCGCTGCTCTCCGTTGGTTCATCCCTATCTCTTCTATCAACCCTATCTGGTACGGATCCCACACTGCTGAGCAGTATTCAAGCAGTGGGCGAACAAGCGTATTGTAAACTACTTCCTTTGTTTTCGGATTGCATTTCCTTAGGATTCTTCCAATGAATCTCAGTCTGGCATCTGCTTTACCGACGATCAACTTTATATGATCATTCCATTTTAAATCACTCCTAATGCCTACTCTCAGATAATTTATGGAATTAACTGCTTCCAGTTGCTGACCTGCTATATTGTAGCTCAATGATAAGGGATCTTTCTTTCTATGTATTCGCAGCACATTACACTTGTCTACATTTAGATTCAATTGCCATTCCCTGCACCATGCGCGAATTCGCGCAGATTCTCCTGCATATCAGTACAATTTTCCATTGTTGCAACCTCTCGATATACCACAGCATCATTCGCAAAAAGCCTCAGTGAACTTCCGATGTCATCCACAAGGTCATTTATGTATATTGTGAATAGCAACAGTCCTACGACACTCCCCTGCGGCACACCTGATATCACTCTTACCTCGGAAGACTTCTCTCCATTGAGAATGACATGCTGCGTTCTGTTATCTAGGAACTCTTCAATCCAATCACACAATTGGTCTGCTAGTCCATTTGCTCTTAGTTTGTTCATTTAACGACTGTGGGGAACTGTATCGAACGCCTTGCGGAAGTCAAGAAGCACGCCATCTACCTGGGAACTCCTGTCTATGGCCCTCTTAGTCTCGTGGACGAATATTGCGAGCTGGGTTTCACACAATCGTCTTTTTCGAAACCCATGCTGATTCCTACAGAGTAGATTTCTAGTCTCCAGAAAAGTCATTATACTCGAACATAATAGGTGTTCCAAAATTCGATAACCGATAGACGTTAGAGATAAAGGTCTATAGTTCTGCACATCTGTTCGACGCCCCTTCTCGAAAACAGGGATGACCTGTGCCCTTTTCCAATCCTTTGGAACGCTACGCTCTTCTAGAGACCTACGGTACACCGCTGTGTCAAGGGAGGCACGTTCCTTCGCGTACTCTGTGTAAAATCGAACTGGTATCCCATCAGGTCCAGCGGCTTTCCTCTTTTGAGCGATTTTAATTGTTTCTCTATCCCTCTGTCGTCTACTTCGGTATCTACCATTTTGTCATCTGTGCGACAATCTAGAGAAGGAACTACAGTGCAGTCTTCCTTTGTGAAACAGCTTTGGAAAATGACATTTTGTATTTCAGCCTTTAGTCTGTCATTCTCTGTTTCAGCACCATTTTGGTCACAGAGTGTCTGGACACAATGTTCTGATCCACCTACCACTTTGACATAAGACCAAAATATTTTTGGATTTTCTACCAAGTCAGTTCATAGAACACCTGCTGAGGAGACAGTCGTTAAAGAGACACTATTACTAGCCCCTCACTTCATCCCGTGCTCAACAGTTGCACGCGTACTGGCTGTACGCATCACTGCAGACATCGTTCACGCTTGGCACCTATCGCTCGTGGCTGCACCACATTGGCCTCGGCGCCGCTTTTGGATGGCTCCGTACGGCACAACAAGCTTTACTTTAACCATGACATCACACACACAGTTTTGTAAATTCTTCTACCACTGGACCGAAAGCCAATTATCATGCACTTCTGGACATCCGATAAATCGCTCCATTTTCGCGTTGCGTAGTTTACCGGGTCCCCCCACTCACACCAGAAAACCGTCTTATATCCACCACTGCTATGCTGCCAAACTGCCATCTGTGTGTGGTTATTGCCCATTGACGTAGAACATAGGAGGGGGTCATAATAATGAGACTGGATCGTGTAGTATGCTGTGCTCACCAAAACAAAACAAAGAAAGATTTGTAAATGCCTTCTCTTGCTGTCTACCGTCTCTGATGCAAGCTACCCTGATCACTGAATGCAAACAAAGTTCTTCTTGGTTTTCAAAGCCAAAACTAAACTCGTCATGTTGTTAACATCAAAATTTTTCTCTATCTGCCAAGCACTTAAATGTGAATTGCAGAGTAGTGATGTAGATGTAGATATCATGAAACTTCTACAGGTTAAAATGTCGAGCCTGCGGTACTGGAGGGGCTTATAAAAAATTAAAGGTTTTTTCATATATTTCGCTGGCTCATTTAGGCCGAATCATACCACTCCTAATATACCACATACTAATTACTGACAAATGTTCACAGCCCAGGTGGAAACCGGTTTTAAAATTGACTTAATAATACGAAAGCAATAGAAAGTACGTCATTAAAGGCACATACATTACGTCCACAAGAAGTCTATCCTACATCCTGTCATTGAAAAAAGAAAGTCATGGTGATGACTCCAGTGGCAAAACATTCCTGGTTTTCCTCTCATTCTAAGCTTTGGGACGCGTCTGACAATATGGTGTATTCTTGAGAAAATGGTTGGGAAAACATAGAAACCATACGAATCTATGAGTTGGTGCGTGTAACGAAGGTGGTCACGAAGTTACAAAAGCTGCAAAGTGAACTGCTACGGTTCACTCTAGTTAATACATAGAGACAGGAAAATTAAATTGGAGAAAATGTATTTTAAGTGAGACGTATGTGGGGTAAAATGGTGTAATGGGAGCACGATTTGTTACGACGAGGAAGTTAGGTCAAAGGATGAATTGTTATGAACAGTGCTTATCAGAGTCGACATCAGACCAACAGTAATGGCAATAGTTGATGCATATACTCCGACGCCATAGACGTCGCGTGAAGAGTTAGAGAGAGTATATGAGTGCACTGAACTGGTGGCATCGCGTGTTAAGGCAGATCAGATGCCTGATTATCCTTGGGAGTAGAAATGCTATAGGGGGAAAAGAGTAATTGGTAGGATTGAAGGAGAAAATGCGTTTGACAATAGGAAAGAGAGAAGCTGTAGTTTCCTTACGTTGTAAAATAAATTTCAGCAAGTAAATGCAGATTGTTCAATAAAAGTTTCGAATACTCTGAGAGGTGATAGTACTCAAAAGAAAAATAGGTCCAGTAAACATGGGTCCAGAAATGCACACGTTCGGGTGATCAAAGTGGCGTCCATTCTTAAGAATGCACTCCTGTGCCCTCCGGCGTAAGGAATGATACACCCTTTGATGTACACTCGGTTATCGTAGAAGGGACAGGCTCACTTGGTACGGCCATTTGCTACACCATAGCAGAATACCATATCCGCCATTTCACTTGTCGAGTGGTAGTCTTCCATTGCTAAGAACTGGTGGAAGACAGAAATTGTAGATGCACTACATCATATGTACACACAAACAGCGCAATAGCAGTAAACACATAAGTGAATGCGCGTTTGGAAGAAGGTAAAACACCATTATACGCACACAGGGCTGACAGTAATGTACAATAAGGCACAAAGACAGGACGAAAAGTAATGTAACCTACACCACGACTCCAACCACACAGCTGTCTGCCGACCACCTAAAGGTAAGCAGAGTACAACAAGACATCACAATAACCTCTCGACACATTTGACGGAGCACCGATGCAACAACTGTGCTAACATCCGCAACCAAGCGTCGCGCAGTCCTTCCTATAAACAGGTGCTTATTTCTGAAGTACGCGTTTCCGGACCTTTCTTTATTGGACTTATTTTTCTTGTTTCAGCTACTGCCGCCTCTCAAAGTACTCAACAATTTCTTTGAACACCCTGTACACTGTTTGAGTGTCAGAATAGGGACTGTAGGCTAGAAATAAGACTGAAAGCGCAGAAAGATACCAGCTAGGTTACCTCGTGGTAAGTCAGTATTACGAAATTCGGTACTAGGTTCTAAATGAATTCATGAATAGGTGTAAATTCCGCTCACAATTTTGTGTTAATGAATAAACAACAGTGCTTTTAATAAATTTCGGTAAGTGTCTGTTTAATACTGCTTTTACAACTACCGCTCCTTGCGAGTTTTACATTCGTTTCCTGCCTTCTCTGACTTAAAACTTACATTTAGTGAATATCTGTGTAGCGTTTATATTTTACTTTTAATGTCTGTCCACCGTTTACGTGTTGTTACCAATTACTTACATTGCTGTTTTAGACTGTTGTAATAAAATATCGTGGTGTTTTGATTTAATTAATTTCATGTCTTCTGCTAGCAAAAACTTACGTTCTGCGACAACGCGGGTGTTGTTCTCATCCTTGTGTCTCTACGCCCTTGTGCCGTCTTGAGATAAGCTGCACAACTCGCTAACACACAGGATTTACTTATTATTACTTTTCAGTGGCGTAAGTGTGTAGTAGTGCTATTCACTTGACTGTAAAAGCACTACATACGACCAATGTGAATGTTGCCATAGGTTAGTTAGTATGAGAGAAATATGACAGGACTGTGGGTCGATGTTCCAGTGGGGGTTGACTGTAACGAGAAAAATAGTAAACTGTCACAGGTGGCTGTCCCATGGAGTTTACGTTATGCAGTCGACACAAGAGAATCATGGAAAAGGGAAGAAAGACTTGGGGTGCCATTAAGGCAGAATTATATTTATGTACCAGAATGAGATTTTCACTCTGCAGCGGAGTGTGCGCTGATATGAAACTTCCTGGCAGATTAAAACTGTGTGCCGCACCGAGACTCGAACTGGGGACCTTTGCCTTTCGCCGGCAAGTGCTCTACCAATTTTTTTTTTTTTAAATTTCAAAAAACTGCATTCAAACGAATAAAATTCGTGAAGTAAGACACTTCGATATTGTGTTTAAATAAAGAAAATATATACACCACACAAGGCTGTTTTTGTTTTGAACTCTCATAAATCTACACAAATACATAAATAATATTTCCATACAAGTAAAATGAAAGTGAAAAGAAAAAATAGAATTATCGGATCTTATGAGGAATTGAACACGCGAACTCACGTGCCATGATCGAGTGCGCTACCACGCGGCAACTCTTTTGTTTTTTTTTTAATTTTTATTTTTGTATTTTTTTTCTATTTATATATAAATAAAGAAAGAAAATTACCGCTTCCACTTCAGGCGTTAGCCCCTATCACCCATACTAGCCCCAAAATCCTATCTAGCCTAAAAACAAAAACAAAGCTAGTGCCACCGCCACTTTCATCCTAAAGCTATCTAGGACGGCCGTTCGCCACCTCTTCAGGTTCCGCCAACGAACAGAAATTAAATATGCCTCTGAACTTTTTGTAAAAATAAATAAAAGGAGAAAGGAAAGGGGATAATACTTTATTATATTTTATTTGTTGCTAATTTTGTTCTTATTTTGTTCTTGTGTATTTATTTGGATTCGAACGCAGGTCTCCTGCTATCTTTCTTTTACCTTTTTTATTTATATAGATATCAATGTGCGAACAGTCATAGTTAATCAAGCCTGGAAAACTAAAACAGAATAAAGACACCATCGAAGACAGTAAACATAAAGAACATGAAAAGAAAGATACCACTTCGTAGTTAGGCTTCCCAGCGACTGCGCCGACTGATAAAGATTGTTCAATGTATGCTCGTTTGCAGTTCGTTCTGACCTCATCTGCCACTGCCTGGAATATTCCAGCTACACGGCGGGCTGTGTAAGGCACTCCATAGGTAGTTTGCGAAGCATTGTCGATATCTGGTATGCCCGGAAATAGCATGACGTCTTTCTTGCAAATAGAGCCCGAAGTCAAGGAAATTCTTGTGACCGTCACGACAGAGGTAATGGACCGCATGTCCACGTATCCAGGTGACGGAGTTAGTTCGAGTCTTGGGGTAAAATGTCTCATCCGGAAACAATAACGTGCGTTCAGATATATGCCCCGGCCAAACTTGCAAGTGATAGGGCAGCATTTGCCGCACTAGGTGCCAAACCAGTTCCGCCTCTCCACAGCTGAGGCAGTGCTCGTCAGATTCTACTGTATTACAACCCACACAATTGGGAGATTCTGCCATGTGGATATTGTAGAGACGTTCCCTTTAACGACTACGTACCATTGGGAAACAACATCGGAATCAAGCATGGCATCGTGTACAGTCTTTCACACCACGCGCCACCGTACGTCAGGATATTTTAGTTCGACCACATTTAGGGGGCGACGTTGCAGCATGTCATCATACAGGCGTCGAGTTGTGGCCATTTGTGGTGTCGTGAGCGCTACACTGCTATAACTTTGTTCTAAATAGAAACATCCTACATAAAAGAGGGGCGCTGGGATGTCGTGTAGTGGCACCGGCGCTCTTAGTGAAGCAGGTCGTAGCGCCGTCAGAACCAGACTCGTGAGGCTCGTACGACAACGACGCAGCAGACATAAATGTGAGCTAACATAGGGGGCAATGGCCCTATCATGGACGTTAACTAGGCCGAGACCACCGTTTCCCTTGGGGAGGGTAAGAGATACGTACCTGATCTTCAGTAACATACCAGCGGTGACGAAGTATCCCAGCGCTGCCATAATGCTACGAGCCAAGAGTTTCGGAATGGGTAGCGTTAGGGCGACATGCGGTATGCGGGACGCAAGGTATACATTGGCATAATACGCCCGCTGAACGATGTTGAGGGATCGCAAGGACTGATTTGCAATTCCGGCCCTAATTTGGTTAAGAAGGCGTTGATAATTGAGCGTCGTCGCGCGTCGCATGTCGTTCATGAAATCTAAGCCCAAGCAGCGGACAGTATCACTGAAGCGTAACGGGGCAATGTGTTCCTGCGGTAGCCCAATCCCGATGCTCAAGGCGACTGACTTGTCAACGTTGATTTGGCTACCAGAAGCTGTACCGTAGGTTGCAATCCAGTCTAACGCTGCGGCCATATCGTCAGCTGCTCGTATGACGATCATCAAATCATCCGCATATGCGGTGCAGTGATAGATGGAGCCGCCGAACTGTATCCCGGTAGGCCTGTCTCGGAGACCACACACACAACAAACAATGTTGATAATGGACATCCCCGTCGTACTGATCGGCGGATCGGCATGGGTGCCGTTAGTCTTCCATTAACAAGAACTGGAGAAGTAGCCCCATGCAGAAGGCGTGTCTACACTGTAATCAAGGAGTTGGGGTATTCCATGCGCCGTAGAACGGCCGTGAGGAAAGTGTGGCCCACACGGTCAAAAGCCTGGCTAAAGTCGATAGACGCCAGGGCTGCCGGCAAACGTCTCACCCGTGAAAGGGAGATGAGATCTCTGTAACGACATAACGCAGTTCTGATGTTGTTGGGTCCCCCCAAGGACATCTGATCGCTGGACAGGACGTGCAATAGCGTGCCTCGAATACGTTCTGATAGCAGCCTCGAAAAGATCTTGAAGTCGCTGTTCAATAACGTTAAGGCACGATAATCGCGGACATGATTCCGTCCCGTCGGCTTATGGATGGGGACAATCAGTCCTTACAAGAACGGTGCAGGCAACGGTATACCCGGGGACATCAATTCCTGATAAATTTCAACCCAACACGGTACCAACTTGTTTAAATGCTCGATAGAACTCTAATGGTAATCTATCGATTCCTGGTGATTTATGGGGAGCACCTTTACCAATGGCGTCGAGCACTTACTCTTCAGTCACTTCTCCCAGTAATGTCGGTACCATGTCTGGTGGAACTGTACCGTGGACATGTGCTGAAACGGTGTCTACCGTCGCCATATCAGGGAGCACTGCTGAATAAAGTTGAGCGTAATGCCGACGGAAGGCTTCTGCTATATCGGCTTGTTCTGCCACGGGTCGTCCGTCGTCCGTTATCATATCGGTTACCAGTGCCCTACGGCGCCTCCTGCGTTCTAGGAGCACGTGGTGCATAGATGGCCTTTCTGATTGTATCATGTCTGGAGCACGCGACCGTATAACAGCGTCTTGTAAATGATGGCGTGCTAAGGAGACGAGCTGCTCTTTAGTGCGATTGACTATGATCTGCCTGTCAGGTGAGGGCTCCATAGCAAGACATTCCCATAGGACGGTGTAATAAAAGCTTTCCGTGCTCCTCCTCCATGCCGCTGCTTCCCGGCCGGAAGCCATGAAGGTGCGCCTAAGAGCAGGCTTCGCACATTCTATCCACCAACTGAGGGTCGATCGGTAACGACCACGACGCTGTAAGGACGCGTTCCACGACTCTTCGATAGCACCTTTACATGCCGGCTCGTCCAGATGGGCGACGTTCAGTTTCCAGGGGGGCCTACTGCTCCACACACGTGCAGGTTGGAGGGCAATGGTGCAAATATAGGCTGTGAGGTCGGTGAATGCAGTGGGCTAGAGCTCTGGTCCTCTCTTCGCCGTCGAAAGGGTGCTTGTGACGTAAATCCTGGCTAACCGACTTGATGAATGACTTGTATAATGGGTGTAACCAGTAGCTGGGCCATGGATGTGGCGCCACGTGTCGATCAGGTGGAGGTCACGCACTAGCATTTCCAATTCCCCACACGGGACGTGATGTGGCTGCTGATCAGACGGAGATAATCTACAGTTAAAATCTCCTCCGATCACTATATCATCTATGCGGCCCATAAATAGACGCGTAATATCTTCCGAAAAAAAGCGGGCCCGATCTCTCCGTCTCCCTGATCCTGAAGGGGCATATACATTGATGAGTCGTACACCGTTGACAGTTACTGACATGGCTCTTGCACTCGGTAAGTACAGTACGTCCGTAGCCGCCAAACCGTCCCATAGCAGGACAGCCACACCACAATCGGTAGAGGAGGCGTGGGAGATGTGGGCGGCATATCCGTAGAAGTCAGGGAAACTAGCAACACCTACTTACTGTAAGAGGGCCACGTCGATGTCCGCCGCTTCAAACATGCATTGTAGCTTTGTTAGTTTGTGTGGTGCCGTTATCGCGTTGATATTGATTGTGATAATGCGAAAGTTGTGATGGCTAGCCTCTTCACCTAGGATAGACGCCGTGCCAATAAAAGCTAACCGCAAGAGATGCCGGACCCACCAAACCCGTCTTTCATGCTAGGAGTGGCATCCCCAATGCCATCCCCTCCCCTGTCACCCGTGCCCTCTCCAGGAAGATCCTCAACATCGCCCGACCACAGTGGGTGCAACACGATGCTGTGTAGCTGATCGGCACCTAAATCTCTCTCACGTATGTCGTCTTTGGTTGAGGTAGACGGAGCGCCATCCATCAAGGCGACCTGCGGCATCTGTGGTGCAAGAAGTAACTGGGCACTCGTAGTATGGACAAGTGAACCGTCTACACCACTTAGATCCACAGCAGGCGCAGCATCCATGCCGTCTGATGAGATGTCACCTTCTTGACCGGCCGTGTGTAGGAGGCAATCGTCAGAAGGGGTCCACCGACGTCGAACGTGGACATCCGTATCCGAATGTGGGAGGCAATCCTGCGTCGTATCACCTTCCGCTAGGAGAGCCGTGGACGGGCAATGTTCGCGTCCACGTCCATCGCGTTCTGAATGTTATGTTGCGTCTGGAGTCTGTGGGACTGTTGCTGCTGTTGTTGCCGTGGAGGGGGCGACATAGGGGTTGGCATCGGGTGTCCTTCCTCTTCCTCCCTTGGTACTTCTGACGTCGATGGATGTGTCTGGTCGCCCGTTTCGTCCTCATCTATGGTGCGCATCGTCGTCTGAGCGTACGTCAGGGGCCGGATTGTCGTCCTCGTCGGGGAAACGGAGTCTCCCACTGGTATCTGCGTAATTCTACGTTGTGAGCAGCTCGATCGAACATGGCCTTCCTGCCCACATCCGGAACAGGTACGCGGTTGACCGTTGTATATGATATTTGCACGACAGCCACCGATGTTCAAATAGGACGGCACATGTTTCTTGAGCTCAAGTTTAATTTGGCGCACACCATTGTAGACCTTATACGTCAAGAAAGTTTGCCACTTTTCTGCAACGTGGCTGATAACATTGCCATATGGTCGGAAGGCGTCCTTGACAACTTCCTCTGGGACTCGAAGGGGAGCTCAAAAACCCTTACAGTTCTTAGGCCCATGCCTGCATGATCCACCGTCACTGCACCGATACGCCCGTCAGAATGTTTGAATCTGAGTGAGTTCGAGTATTTAGACACCACTGTCGCGCAGACCTCTGCACTGGTCATTTTGACATAAACCACGCTCGCCGTTATAGAAAAAAGTATTCCGACGACAGTCACCGGATCTAAACGCAGATCGTTGCGTATGAACAGTCCTATTTCATAGGCTCGAGGACGCGCGTGATCTGGTTGGAAAGTAATTTTGATCGTATCGTGGCGCCATGTGTGTGCCATAGTCGCACTGAACTTGGAACAAATACAACTCGCTCCGCGAGAAGGTAAGCACAAGCAAGTGCTCACGGTCGCGCACGGCGGGACGCAGCGGACGTCCTCGCCCCACCGCCGCCGAAAGCAGACTGAGCTACCCAAGCACGACTCACGCCCCGTCCTCACAGCTTTACTTCTGCCAGTACCTCGTCTCCTACCCTCGAAACTTTACAGAAGCTCCCCTGCGAACCCTGCAGAACTAGCACTGTGAGGACGGGGCGTGAGTCGTGCTTGGGTAGCTCAGTTGGTAGAGCACTTGCCCGCTAAAGGCGAAGGTCCCGACTTCCAGTCTCGGTCCGGCACAGAGTTTTATTCTGCCAGGAAGCTTTAGATGTTACGTGTTTAGAATTTGTTTGGTTGAAGAGGAAAAGAGTCCGTGGAAGTAATGAGCAAAAAGGAGAAAACCTCGTAAATTACAATTCAAAATCCAGTTAACCGCCGATCTGACTTCTTACCTGTGGTAGGAGAGGTCCCTCAACCGGTTTTTGAGCAGAGTATAGCAGACTCGTAGAAACGGCTTCAAAATTACTATATGTGAGCAGAAAATTGGAGCAGGAAGAAAAGATTCCAATCGACAGGTAGCAGTCACGGAAGAGGTGTTGGCCAAAGGTTACAGGAGAAGCTGTTTGTAGAATAACAAGTTATTAGCATCGTGAAACCTAGCACCAATGTAGCCAGGGGACGGGGAACTTAGGGGCCTTCTGTAGACACTTAATAGCAGAGGATAAGGTGCTTATAGTAGGAGAACTACAGGAGAGGCCAAGATGCATATAGTAGGCGAAGTACAGGATCTGTTGAATGGGATGAACAATCCAATGAGTACGGAATGTGGATAAGACTAAATCGAAGAAAGACGAAAGTAATGAGAACAGAAGGAAACTCAACATCATAATTGGTGAGCACGAAGTAGATGAAGTTAAGGAATTCTGCTACCAAGGCAGCAAAATAACCCATGACGGAGCAAAAAGAACATCAAAAGCACACTAGCATTCCTGTCCAAGAGAAGTGTACTAGTATGAAACTAGGTGTTAATTTGAGGAACAGACTTCCGAGAAAGTACCTTGGAGCGCAGCATTATATGGTATTGAGACACAGACTGTTGAAAAACCGGAACTGAAGAGAATATAAGCATTTGAGACCAGGTGCTACAGGAGAATGTTGAAAATTAGGTGGACTGATAAGGTGAGGCGTGAGTATGTTCTCTACAGAAGCGACGAGAAAAGTAATATATGGAGAAGACTAATAAGCAGAAGGGACAGGATGATAGAACATGTGTTCAGACTTCAAGGAATAACTTCCATGGTACTAGAGGTGGCAGTAGAGGGTAAAAACTGTAAAGGCAGACAAAGATTTGGATAAGTCCAGCAAATATTATTGAGAAAGTACTTTGCAAGAGCTACTCTGAGACGAAGTGGGTGGCACAGGTGAGGAATTTGTGGCAGGCAATATCAAACTAATCAGAATACTGATGTGTCAAGAAAAATAAAATTAGGAGCAGCAGGAAACAGGCTAGCTACTTAGAAAATAGTATTAAACGTGAGTTGGAGGAAACAGGTATAGCAAGAGCACATACTCGTGGGGAGTTCCTGCATGTTTTACAGTGTCATGGCCAGTCCTGGCTTAACACAGCAGTTCGCCATGTTAACAAAGAGATGATTCGATTGCTTTTGAGTGCGACAATGTCTTTCATCTGTACCATATCTGTTTCTACAATTTTGAAATAGAGATACACAAATCATTTGCCTGCACCTGAATAGAAGGGAGAGGGAAAGATTATATGAGCACCTTGAGAAATTACAGGGGGACCACATGCTCACAAGACAAAATTTCTTTGATTACTAGAATAAAAGGGTCACATTTTAGAATTAGATTTAGGTTACAAACAGACGATACTGGAAGAAATTAATGCAGACTAGACCATAGTGTATTTTCCCAGAAAACTACAACTAATTCGTTTCTCAAAATATTTGGGGTTTGAATAGCAAGATAGATGAGTGTCTTCTGTGCCTAGAAGATGTCGCAAATTCTGTGCCTGTCTCAAAACCATTGGATTAAATTGATGGAAAAGTGAAATATCATGGAATATACGAGTATACTGGCATTATTTTCCTGTAGGGCTGACACGGAAATTGGGAGGAGTTGCAACATACGTATAAGTTTGAACACAAAGTCAAAAGTTGTTGAAACAAATAGTTTTATCTACATCGCAACATTCAAGCATTGTCTTGTGAGCTACTGCACAATGGTTCCTAGATACTGCCCTGAAGGAAACTTTAAATACTTATGAGAAACCTAGATCCATTATTGAGCATCTCACAGACATGAAGAATCAGTTTGTAGTTTGTGGAGATTTCGATGCGGATTGCCGGTCGGAGTGGCCGAGCTGTTCTAGCCACTACATTCTGGAGCCGCGCGACCGCTACGGTATCAGGTTCGAATCCTGCCTCGGGCATGGATGTGTGGGATGTCCATAGGTTAGTCAGGTTTAAGTAGTTCTAGTCCCATAGTGCTCTGAGCCATTTGAACCACTTTTAGATGTGGATATCTTGAAAGATACAGACAAGGAAAATGAAATATAATAATTATTGGGCAGTCTGAATCTAAATTCGATAGCCTGTGCAGGAAGATAGAGGGACATTGATTGATAACATTCCCCCAGACACTGCTCAGCCTTTACCCGGTTGTTAATGGTCGGTCTGTGTGTGAGACACAGTTAATGGAAATAAAGAATATGGCACGTAGCAACCCTGAGCCAGTTTCGTACAAAGCAAAAAGATTTATTAATGTAAACATAATGCGATGCTTTTGGAGTAAGTTAAAGAGGAGGTATGTGACGAGATATATATATATATATATATATATATATATATATATATATATATATATATATATATATATTGAGATGATAACGTAAAATTCAGTTTATTTCACGACAAATTTGTGTCGAAGTTGGAAAGATTCTTTCCTAAATAGTTATGCAGAACACCGATTAAAAAAGAGCATGTAGGCAATGGATAACTATGGAATTAAAATCTCTTGTAAGAGGAAGAGGATAATTTATATAAAGGTCAATGTAATTCAGGTTTCGACATTACTTGCAAACTACAAAATCACTATATATTTTAAGTAAGGTCATTCAAATGTCAAAATGTACTTCCTGACAGAAATTCCCACTGCAGACAATAATATTAAAAGTATATGGGATATTATCAAGTGGGAGACAGGGCAACCAGTCAGTACACAAGACACCACTAAAAAATGGCAATGTTGTCACTGATAATTCAGAAGTTTCAAATGTTTGTAACAATCGCTTACTAAATGTAATAGCAAAAATAGGATTAAATGGTTCTTCTGGAGAAGCAACACACCTGAAAGAATAATTAACTTCATTACCGGTTGTTAAAGCTGTACAGCAAGAAAATTTGCCCCATAACGATAAACGTCTGACAGGTAGCAATGCCTGTTTTACACATAACGTAAAATCATTTATCCTGCATAAGTCCTTATACTCCACGAGCGAATTCCCAATAAATAAATAAATAAGTAAACTGCTATCCTGAGAAAAATCAGTTTATAAATAAACGAAAACTGGTACCAAGTTAAATATTCCTGTTAAGTGCAGTCACATGAGTAGGAATAAAGGATGTGTTCAATAACCCTTAAATTACCAAGGGCAGAGGGGTTGGGGGTTACTTTAGTGGTGCATCCTTTTCGAAAACATTATAATACAGTCAGTTATATTATAATACAGTCAGTTACTTTATACTTTTGTGTTTTGAAAAATAAACATATATTGTTTCGAATGAATTTTTCTAGCTGATTCCATAAATGTTTCAAAGTTTTCAGGTAACCTTAACAAAAAACTTAGGTTACGGTAGTAGACATTGCTTTCCCCCGTGAGTCTCATATTCAGTATTTTCAGTTTTCTGACTTTACTTACACGTCAGTATCTCTTCAAAAAGTGTTTTGTGAATAAAAGTCAATAACAACTGCAGATATTAATATTATTAATTTTTAACAAGTGCAGGAGATATCATCAATCCCTGCCCACCTTCTAGGTAGTACATGTAGCTGAAAGTGTGTTGAAGTTGCTAAGGGTTGTGCTCTTAATACAAATAAAACAATTAACAAATTTAGTCTTTTTAACGTCCTCTTTTACGTCTGCATAAAGTACCCCAACCTCCCCAACGGTCTCGCAGACGCGTTAGGAATGTTTATGTGCATATTTTTGTCTTTCAGGCAGTAGGTAATGCAATAATGAATAATCCAGTCACCAATTCAGTTGAAGAAGAGTGTAAACACTGGGCAATGAAGTACAGATACAAGGAGAGTAACCTGTAACACCATAGCTTAGACATTACATTTTGTTGATTCGTTTAGCTTTCTATGTTGTTCAACACCCCATCGTTGATCTTCTGCAATTAGTGTACGATTAATTCTATACCGTATAATCGCTGTAATGATCTTTTGTCTTCCTCATATAATCTCTTTGGTTATCTTTAAAATTAAATAATTTTATTTAATTAATTTTGTGTAGAAATGTCAATATGTGCATATCTTCTGCTTTATTTAATATGTTTGGTTGCTGATATGTAAACTGCCGACCTTCACTTAGGGTTCTTAGTTATTTTGTATGTAAGAAGTGTTGTGGTTCCCCTCGCGAACGGAGCTGTGTAGCGCGCGCAAATTGTGGTTGGCCTAGGTAGAAAAGGTGGAACCAAGAGTCAGTCGGGGACGAGCTACCAAACTATTAACTGCTCATGTGAAAGTTGTATATTGCGCTGGTTCCGAGAGAGGTTTCTGCTGACGCTTTCCAATGCCTCGGGTCGATGGATAAAGAGCTGGAACTATTCTGAAATTGGTATCTATCATCGCCACCAAGAAATGACAGAGTCCAGCAGTTCTACTTGCATATCCTCCTACCAACACGCAGTCGCCGCCAGATTGTGCAATCAGTGTAATGGAACACTATTGTAATGTACAGTGAAGGATCACCTCATTGTATGCGTAGTGTACACAAATACAAGGTAATTTTTAACTGAACTCTTGTACCTACCGTGATTTATTCTCAGTCACATATCCACTTAGGGTCCCTCCCACGCTAAAGTGCTTACCGAGTGTCCTTTATTGAAAGAAAGTTAAAGTTAATGTTGCAAGAGAGTGAGCTAAAGTACATGATATTTGCTGAAAATAATTTTTCTATTAAAACTGCTTGTTAATATGTTGTTGCCAACTTCAAAATTAAAAGTTCTTAAAACTGAGACTTATAAAGTTTTGCTTAGTAAATGATCACATTGCTGCCTGTTGTAAATCACAGACGCTTCCCACGCCCGGGTTCCCGGGTTCGATTCCCGGCGGGGTCAGGGATTTTCTCTGCCTCGTGATGGCTGGGTGTTGTGTGCTGTCCTTAGGTTAGTTAGGTTTAAGTAGTTCTAAGTTCTGGGGGACTTATGACCACAGCAGTTGAGTCCCATAGTGCTCAGAGCCATTTTGTAAATCACAGAAGGTGAGTCAGTTGCTTACAGATATGTCAAGTTGTGTTCTATAGCAGTAAGAGTTGAAAACTAATACTGTTGAAGGTTACATGTTTCTTTAGTGTATTGAAAGTGTGTTTAGTATGCTCTGCTACGGTGGTCAAGATTAAGGCCCCCCTGTCCACTGAAAGTAGTTCAAATGTACAAAGTTACTTGATTATAGCAAGTTTCAATTACTCTTCCTATTCAAGTGAACTCGTGTACAATATTGGACTCTCCTTGTGAATTAAAAGGGCATGTTAATGTAACAGGATCTAAAGTTTGTCTATTGTGCTCATGCTACGTAAAGATTAACAGAAAGACAACTATTTATGAAAACTGTAACTTCTTTATTCAAAAGACAGTGAGAAGTAATCTGTTAGTGAATTCCATTTAAATTTCATTCTAAATAGAAAAGTATTTAGCTGAGAGAGACTTTGCCCGTAACTAGTTGATAATTTTGCAGTGAACTACATTTAAAATCTTAAGTCAGCAAGGAAAATTTTTGAAAAGGAATACTGAACCTATGTCCAACTTATGATTCTACAGTGAATATTAATAGGAATGTTATTAAGACCATTCAGTTTGAATGGTCTTTATATACGAAAGGATAACATCTGCAGGAAACGAGAAGAATAAATCGAAAATCAAAGTTAGTCTGTGGTTAAACGTCCCCTCCGTCTGCAAGTGATGTATACTAGATTCAGTGTACATGTGGTAGGGTCTACATATAACTACAAAGAGAAGTGTGAATACACAGTTGAAGGAACATAAGAAGTCTCTGCCGGCTAGGGAAAACAGAGAAGTCTGCTGTGGCGAACATTCTCTTCAGTAGTAGTAAAATTTTCGGAAACTGATATCTTATGTACTATGACGAACTGTTATCTACAGCTATATAGAGAAGCCATCGAAATATGTCAACAGGGGGATCATTATAACAGGAAAGAAGAAGCTATGAAACTCAGCGATATATGGACTACAGAATCGTTGAGATGTTTTTATCTCTGCCGTACTGTTATCGAAAGTTATATTTTATCCTCAGCAAGGTTTATCTATGCTATCACGTGAAATTTGAACTACGCCCACTCTCCACGGTATATAGGCCGTTCTTCGACGTCTGACTCGTCAATCGGCAAGACTCAGCACAACCAGGATCACCTACGAAGATGTCCAACGTAGCTTTGGACGAAACGCCAGGGACAGAAGATTTCCATGGACCACGGCCATACAACCCTGAAGAATTCCCGGCAGCAAAAACAATGTTGTTCGCTAAAAGATGCCCACTGATACCAAATGTTCGTTTCATTAAAGGAAAAAGATATTAATAATGTGCGCTGGAACACTGGTTTGTATGTATGTGAATTATAAACTATTGAAAATGAGAAATAAGTCCGAGCGGTTGAAATGTGGTGGTGCATATGATAGTTGAAAATTAAGTTCTTCGATAAAGCAAGAAATCGAATAGACAAATATGTGGAAAAAACCGAGTGCAATGAGCATATTTGTAGGACATATGTTAAGACGAGGGGAAGTATTTCCATGGTGCCAGACAGCCATAAAAAGCACAAAGTGTAGGATACGCGAAAGACTGAAAAAAAACAACAAAATATTGACGATGTGTTGGCGAGTGCTACTCCAAAGTAAAGACGGCAACACAGGAATAACCCAGTCAGCTAATAATAAAAGAGAAGGAAGCACCAATCTTATATTAACACATCAAGAAAGTAGTCTCCACCGCTTTCAGTCTTTCAGACATTGTCACAAACTGTTTGCGTTGGTACCATTTGTTATCACTGCTTTTCATTAGCTCTTTGTTTGCAAATCCTGTATTTGTTGTATCCTCTGGCATAGATGTCATCGATCGAAAGTGGTAGTGTGGGTGAGATCATGAGCTACCATTTTCTACAACTTCATAATCGGTTCAGCTTATTGTAAAGGCCAAAGAATACAATTTCTTTCGGTGTATATTATTATAAGATATATAGTCCACACGTTAGTATCACTGTATCAGGTGGCCTCCTTCCGCGTATTCTGAACAATGCTATATGACAGTTCTCCACCGCATGTAGATGTTTTCAAACCAACATTGTCGTACGGGTGTCGAACCACTCAACAACTCCATTGATGCGCTTGAGGAAAGAGGACGAAACTTAATGACTAATGAGTTTCCAAAAATATGTTTTTTTTTTTTTTTTAGTATGAGATCGTTCGGTTTCATATGATTGAGTAAACTCTGGCAGGATGCATTTTCGATGTCTGCTTGACGTATTGTTGGAAACGGACGAACAGCTGAAAGCAGAAAGTGTAAGTTTGAAGAGGGAAAATGACAGTGTTATATTAAACGTAGATGGCGGTCTGTAGACTGTGTAATAAACGCAAAATTTCTGCGATCGAATATTGATTCTCAGTTGAAGTGGTGTAAACACACAAAGGTATTTACAAGCAGAATGTCATCAACATTTTATGCCCTTAGAATACTATCTTCGGTGTGTACCATGCAATGTCATTTAGTTACATACATTTCATGTGTACACTCAATTCTTAGCTATGACATTCTTTTTTGCGGAACATCCAGAAAAGAACAATAAGAATCATAACCAAAAACGATAATCGAGCTTTTTGTAAAGATCTGTTGAAAACAATGGGGATTTTAACTGCTCCTTGTTAATACATTTATCAGTCAGCTGCACACATCAAGAATAACATTGATAATTGCTGCACAAACAGCTCTGTCCATGAGCATTTTCCAGGAAAAAATAAACATAAAACTCCGAACTGCATTTCCTACCAAGGAATATAACTGTTCAATAAATTACCAAAAGATATAAAATGAATTACAAAAATACTCTTATTTAAAAAGGCCGCTAAAAAGTATCTGATATGCAAAACATTTTACACATTGAAGGATTGCGTATGTGTGATAGAGTAGGGGTTTTCTAAAAAAATGTTATGAAAATAAATAATAATAATGGTTATAAAAATCCGACAATCCATATAACACCTTCACACTATATTTTTTTGTTTCTTTTTTCCTTTTCTAGAAAAACTTACCCCTAAGCTATGCATTGCACAATACTAACACATTTTCTTCTTTCTGAGCTCACATCTCACTCATTATAGAGGGATGTTGACTCAGTTTTTCAGGATATAAAATGGGAGGTTGAGGCACATAAAATGGCCCAGAGATCACCAGTGTGTGTGTGTGTTTGTGGTTGTTGTGAGTGAAGTGTTATGAAACAATGTGTGTATAGTGTGTGCCGTGACTGGTAGTGAGATACGAGTGAACAGTGTGGCATTACATTATTTAATAAGTTATTTGTAAATAAAACTAATATTTGTCTCTAACTAGAAGTGTGTAAATGTATGTGTATATGAATTAGCTTATTTTAAATTGGTCTAAACTTGCAAATACTTTGGCACTTCCTATATCCTTGTAGAAAGAGATCTAGAGATGAATAAAGCTACTACTACTACTATAATAAAGGAATTCTCCTATAATTCCCCTATAGTACACTGCAGGGACCGGGATAATTATGTTTCTGAAATGAATGAATGGAACCTTTGATTTTGATGAAAAGGACTGTGCCTGTTGTCCTGTGTTCGATATCATCATTCCGGAGAAGCCGAAGATTTTTCTTCCTGAAAGGACTGGGACAGTGGTCACTGAGATTCAGAATGACCCTAAGAGCTTAGATGTACGACCAAATCTTTCTGAATAAGTTGAGTGTTACGCCACTCTATATCTGTAAAGGTATGCTGGCACAGGAAGAACGTGTAACGTCATCGTTAATTTTTCGGCCTGAATTATAGATGGCGAATAATTAACAAACGCATAAATGAAAGAGAAATACGCCGAGGAAACAGATGTACAGGACAGCATGGTTTATAGCGCCACGTCTTATCCCAGTATAGCCTCACTATGTGTTCTAAAGTTCCTGAATATTCTTTTTCTGTCAAAATCACAACTGTTATCGAGGGATAAGGAATTTAGCTTCAATAATTTAAAAGATTAAAAAGAGGCAATTACGATTATGTTGCAAGAGTTCATAACCAGCACGATTCGTCACAGTACACTAAATGGAATACCTAATCGATTGCATCATAGAAATCGAGATTTCTGCTATCAAGCCTCAATTCTACGTGTCTTACTTTGTAAACCTCTTTGTAAAGTATGCTGTACAGTGAAATACTTCGAACTCGATGGATTAACCAAACAATTTAAAAACGATAAATTTCTTCATAACGTCGAGGATAGGTTCTGTGTCTTGTAGCATATTTGGAGCAAAGCACCGTCGTTTCTGATAATTCTTGCTGTTCTTTTGCGAAAGTAGTGACGTGAAGGAAAATTTTCACTGCTGTGGAACTGAGTCGCGGGTTTATAATCCGACCAAGGGCTGATGTTGTTATTTTTAACCTTTTGTGTCAGAGAAACTATTTTAAATTTATATGACTTGAAATATTTGTCTTCTTTTTCAAAGAGAACACAGAAGTTTTTTCTTGCGCCATTCTCTATCGTATCAATTCTACAGCGTGTACGCAATTTCATCGCAACGACTGCTGTTTACGCTGCTATGTCACTCTGAGGCTTATCATTTAATAACACGGTCGTGTTTCACAATCACTGAGCGTACAAAGCTCACAGATCCGTTAGCGTACAAATAGCTGACAACTGTGAAAAGGCGGGGCCCGGATGGCGGGCTCTTTGTTTCCGCATCGCCTCTTTGTTTTTCAAAGTTCGTGTTTCACCGTTGTCATATCACTGTTCTCTGGCTTGTACGCAAAATTCTGACTTTTTCAGTCCTAGCAATAATTACCTTACGTGCCGTATAATCTTACAACTGCATCAACCTGCATCTGGATAAAATGCAGATTCGACCTTCTTTCACAGAGTTCTGCTGGTATCATCTCATGTCTGAATGTTTCTCAACACTTGTCTCGTAAAGTAAATAATACCAAGCTTGTCCCAGTGCTTTAACATGTGGTGCCGAGTTTACATCGGTTTTTGTTATATATCCAGTAATCTCGTCGCAGGAGGAACGTTCAATCAGAATGTTCTTTCTTTTATGTCGTGTATCAGAAAGAAGAGGCAAAGCGAATAAGCGAAGTAACCATAACAAATGGCGTCCCATGTTGTTGTTGTATTTGTTTAAAGCAGGAATTGCAATGGCGTTGAGTTTCAAAAGCCACTTAAGATCGGAAATGGCATTAGCCAGAGATCCGCATGACACGTGCAGCGTTATCTGTGGCAGTGGTTTTATGGTAATTGAGTGTGGTTTCATTCGAAAAGCTCTTAAGGTACTGGCAAAAAGAGGCATTTTTAAAATGCAGCGTTCTTCACGATCAACATGTAACGTTTTTACACTGTTCCACATATGGTGTTTGTCCTATATTTCGGGTCGTTTGTTATATAATGTCGAAGAGCGCACATTTACACCTGTATCTGTACGCTGTAAGCCACATTCCGGTGTGCGACAGAGGGTACTTTGTGTACCAGTATCAACTGCATAATTTCCTACTCCAGTTGCGATTGGTTGACGGGTACAAAGATTTCCGGTAAGCAACCGAGGGTGGCCGGATCTGTGTCCTTTTACCTAAATGGTCTTTTCACGAGATACAAGCAGCAAAAAGATATCTATCTTTTGACACTTCTAGGAACGTACGAACTCTGGAATTGAACAGCAAAGCACGCCGCGACGCTGGAAGCTTCCATTGCAGCAGCTGCTACTGGAGCAGATTATCATCCCCGTGACGCTTTAGTGTTTACTACATGTTCCTTAACGAAACGCGCTGCTCTTCTTGGGACCTCTTGTACTTTCTCTACCAATCCTACCTGATATGTACAGTATTCAAGTATTGGCCAAACAACTGTTTTGAAAGCAGCCTCATGTGTTCGCGGACTATTTTTTCTGAGGATTCTTAAAATGATTATCAGTCCGGCAACTATATTTCTTGCGATTAGTTTTATGTGGTCGTTTCAGATTAAATCACTTCTTACGCATACTCCTGGATATTTTATGGATGCTAGAGCTTTCATAAAACCGTGTAATCATAAAACGATTGGTCGTTGTGTCTACGTGTCTGGAGTATGTTAATTTTTTATAAGTTGATGGTCAGTTACAATATCCTGCACCAAGAGTTGAAACTAAGCAGATCTTTCTGTATTTTGCTACAATTTTCTAGTGTTGCGGTATCTCTGTATTCAACATTATCACATAGACAAGCCTCAGCGGACGTTTGGTGTTGTCTATTATGTCATTTATATTTGTTGTGAAAAGTAATAGACATAATACACTCCTTTGAGGTTTGCCTGAAGTATTCCCTCCGTTTAAAATAATATCTCACAGTTCGTCTGATATTCCGCACCATTGTAGTTTGTCCATTAGACGGCGGTGCGGAACTGTATTGAACGGCTTTCGGAAGTCAGTCTGGGCACGGGAATCTACTGCTTTCGGAATCTCGTGAACGAACAGAGCTAGCACGTTTGACACGATCGTTTTTTCCGAAGGCTTCTGGACTCCCACAAATAAGGTTTCCCGCCTCCAAAAGTATCATAATACGAGAGCATAAAACATGGTTCAAAATTGTACAACAGGTTAACATCGGAGCTATAGGCTTATAGCTTTGTCCGTATGCTCGGTGATCCTTCTTGAAAACGGGAATTACCCTGGCTTATTTTCCTGACATCAGGAACTCTTTGCTTCTCCAGAGACCTACTGTACACTACTATTAGAAGAAGGGCTGATTCTTTCGCACTCTCTATGTAGGATCGTATTTGTTTCCCGTCGGGCCCAGTGGGCTTCCAACTGCTGTGTGATTACAGTTGATTTTCTGTCCCTTGGTCTGACTTATTTAAAATTCAGCAATTTTATCGTTCTTGCGACGATTTGAAGGAGGTGCTACAATGCGATCTTCCAATGTGAAATAATTTTTGGAAAAGACGTTTAGTGTTTCGGTCTCTTCTGTGTCATTCTCAGGTTCAGTACAATTACGGCCACAGAATGTGTGGACCGAGGGCTTCGATCTGTTCATAGGATTTTCTTTCAATTCTATATACTGAATTTTAGTTTGTAATTAGTTGAACGTTTTACCAAAGGTTCCCCATACAATAATTTTCGATTTTTTCAGCTTTTGTTTGTCTATGGGAGTTTCTACTTTGAAATCATCATTGAAGCACTCATTGCTCACTCCGCTAAATGTTGGTTTTATCCTATGAGTTAAATCTGGTTTTGCCGAGTTTGTACCAGTCCAGAAATACCATCCTTACTGTGAACAAGGACAGATCACAAATGCTAGATTTCAATTCCGATAGCAACCTGAAGTTTTGTTCTAATAAATGCCACTATTTGAACTTAAGAAACATTGAATCAGATATTGTGGACTGTTTTGTGAATATTACGGCGCTCGAAGGGCTATTATCACATTTAGCAAAAGTTGCAATGATTAATACGTTCATGCTCGCTCTCATATGAGGCTGTGAAAATGCATTTTCCTCATTCTTGATGGTGTTAATAAACGAGGTAGCATCCCATGTACCTAGACGTTATTCTAGCATTTTGGTAGAGGGCGAATTTAGCTATTTGACCCCTTCCCCTATGCCTAGGCAGAGAAAAATACTTAGGCCCCTCATTTCGACATAAATGTTCTATCAAGTAACTTACAGCTGAATACCATGACTGCTGCGATAGTAATAATAATAATAATAATAATAATAATAATAATAATAATAATAATAATGATAACAATAATAAACACATTTATATCAACCTCCCCACACTCAGATCAGTGAATGCCGCTTACGTCGTGTTTACTTTGTAGCAAACTCGTCGATCATGTCTTCGTAGTCCAGTTGCTGTGACTTGCATGATAGCAAATAATTATTGAGACTTTCGAAGAGGAAGAAAGAGCGCTCGGACGAACACTTTTCTGCATTATTTAACAAAAATATTCACGGGGAAATCTCCAAATTAGGAAACATTTCTTGAATGTGGTTTCCGCAACACTATAGAATTATTTAAGGAGGGGGTTTCTATCTTTTTGATCTTCACTTTTGCTTTAAAATGAATAACCTCATCACTGAAGAATTCCTCCAAGTCTTGTACTGCTTTGCAGCTTTCTTCCACTTTTCAACAGTTCAGTGTTGCCTCAGCCAGGAAAAATTATTTAGTAACGCAAAACAGCTGTAAAACTACCTCAACGATTTTGTCTTTTCTCGAATTCAAATACCTATCTCCCTGCAGTAACCAAAAATGTATCCATCCGAAAATCTTCCTTTCCTTCAAAGGTAATATAAAATTCAGGTATGTCGTCCACATTCAGATTTTCCTTTTTTGTTTCTGTTTTGTACATATTTATCTTACTCTTTTCCGTGCCAGTGTTTCCATACGATTCCTACATTGATCGAGTCTCTCGGAAGTCTCCAAGTAAAGAATCGTACAGCAGCGTTGCAGATCCAGTATCGGTATCAACACTGCAATTGTTTATTTGTAGCTTTAAATCTCTTCAGTATTGCTAACCAAAAGGTTGCCATTATCGTAGTTTTGAGACTCGGCATACTGTTCGAAATTCAAGTCACGTCACATCGTAGTGAATCCTTCTAGGTTTCGTCATGCTGGATAACTCGGGAAGCTAGTATTATTTCTAATATGTTAACATCGAGAACTCCGCCATTGCCGGTCCCAAGCCCGGATGAGAAAGGAGGAGGGTTAGAGGATGGGCCAACCCCCCATCCTCTGTAAAAAAAGATTCTGGTTAAAGAAAAAGACAAAAGGAAAAACTGGACGGATCAAAATGGTGACGAAACTGGATACGTAAATGGATTTTCTGGATTTAGAATTGGAACATGGAATGTAAGGTCAATCATGACGGGGGGAATGAAACAACTTGGAGGAGAACTGAGTAAATATCAATGCATAGTGGCAGCAATTCAAGAAACAAGACTTCCTCAGGGTGTTATGAAGATTGGAGATACTCACACGCTCTTTAACAGCAATGAGCTAAGCCCAGCCTGGACTTCTGGAGTTGGTTTTGCTGTACACAATAAAATGATATCGGCTGTCAACAAATGGTCTCCTGTAAGCGACCGAATCTGTTGGATGATTTTACACGCTAAACCATATAAGATCTGCCTAGTCAACTGTCATGCCCCATCAGAGGATGCCGATGAAGAAACAAAGAATAACTTCTATCTAGAACTAGAGAATGTAGTAGACAAACTCCCAAGACACTCAATTCAGTTGATAATGGGAGACTTCAATGCCCAAGTGGGAAGAGAAGTGCAGTATCGTCCAACGATAGGGCCTGATAGTATCCATGAAACAAGCAACGAGAATGGTATCAAATTAATTAACCTTGCCGATACAAGGAGAATGATCGTTAGAAGCACATACTTCCCCCGCAAAGCAGTGCATAAAGTAACCTGGATATCCCCAGATGGAAGTACGATGAACCAGATCGATCACGTTCTTGTTGACCGAAGACATCATTGTAGTGTCGAGCATGTAAGATCCTTTCGCGGGGCAGATATGAATTCAGACCATTTCTTAGTGGTAGTCAAACTACGTCTGAAACTTTCAACCATGTGGAGAAGAAATTCTGAAGTGATGGTCCGCTTCGACAAGAATAAGTTGAAAGATGTAGAAGTGAGACAGCGCTATCAAGAAAAAATTGCAGAACATCTCACAATAACAGAGAACCCTACCAGTGTGGAGAACGCATGGCTGCTGCTGAGGAATGCAGTGTTAGAAAGTGCAAATGAAGAACTAGTTTGCGATGCAAAACGAAGAAGTAAACCTTGGTTCGATGAACAATGTCGAGAATCTGTTGAGATTAGATCAGCGAAGAGGATAAAATGGCTACAGCAACTCTCGGAAGAAGCAAGGGTAGCTTACTACGAAGCGAGGCGTAACACGGACCAACTCATGAGAAAGAAGAAACGGGACCACCACAAAAGTCTGTTGATTGCAGTCGAAGAAGCAAAGTCGTCACGCTCGTTTTTCCAGGCCTCAAGATTCGCCAGAGGCGCATACAGACAACGTACATTGGTCCTAACGAATGAGACGGGTGAAGTTGTACCGCCAGAAGAGCAAGCAACCCTATTTAAAAAACATTTTGAAAACCTATTGAATCCCGACAACCCACCAGTAGGGACAACACAGACGGATGCCCGTTTTGACAGAGTTGAAGTCCCTGAACCATCTGAGGAAGAAATCAGTGTTGCCCTAAAAGCACTCAAGAACAACAAGGCTCCAGGAGGTAGTGGTATCACAGCTGAGATGCTTCGCTTGGGAGGGGAAACACTGGTGGGTGCTTTGAAACGATTAATTTCTACCATCTGGGAAGCAGAAGTTATTCCTGAGGAATGGAAGGGAGCAATCATATGTCCCATATTCAAGAAGGGAGATGCTACTCATGTATCCAACTACCGAGGGATTTCGTTACTTGAAATTGGCTACAAAGTTTTTACAACACTGCTACTAAACCGCATGAAACCACTGGCTGAAGGAATTGTAGGGACCTATCAATGTGGGTTCGTTGCTGGACGATCGACAATTGATCACATATTTACTCTGAGGCAGTTGATAGAAAAATTCTACGAATTCAATAAGGATCTACACCTCATCTTCATCGATTTTCGACAAGCTTATGACAGCATTGACCGCGCCACGTTATGGGAAACGTTAGAGGAACTTGGCATCCCATCAAAATACATCCGCTTAATTGCTGCTTGCTACTCTCAGTCTACGGCCCAAGTGCGGTTTGGTAATCAACTATCACCATCATTCAGTATACAAAATGGATTGAGACAAGGAGATCCATTGGCGCCAATATTATTCAATTTGGCCCTGGAAAAAGTAAGCCGTGACACTTGTCGAACCAGAGAGATGGAGATGGTGGGAGCAGACACAATCTTGGCATTTGCTGATGATGTTGTGATCCTTGGCGACACTCTAGAGCAAGTACGCAGGGATACTTCCCGATTCCTCCACAATGCAGAGAAAATCGGGCTGGTGGTGAACGAGGAAAAAACTAAATATCTTGTTGTATCACGCCGCCGAGATCTCCCTCCTTCCATTGATGTCGACAGGCATACCTTCGAACGAGTTGAAGAGTTCAAGTACCTGGGCTCCATACTAACAAACAGAAGTGAAGTAACGAGAGAAGTACAGCAACGTATAACAAATGCTAATCGCATGTTCTTTAGCCTGAACAATCTTTTCAGATCTCGGCTGATATCGCAGAAGAACAAGATCCACCTATACACGACACTGGTGAGACCAGTACTTTTATACGGCTGTGAAACTCCACAATGCAGAGAAAATCGGGCTGGTGGTGAACGAGGAAAAAACTAAATATCTTGTTGTATCACGCCGCCGAGATCTCCCTCCTTCCATTGATGTCGACAGGCATACCTTCGAACGAGTTGAAGAGTTCAAGTACCTGGGCTCCATACTAACAAATAGAAGTGAAGTAACGAGAGAAGTACAGCAACGTATAACAAATGCTAATCGCATGTTCTTTAGCCTGAAAAATCTTTTCAGATCTCGGCTGATATCGCAGAAGAACAAGATCCACCTATACACGACACTGGTGAGACCAGTACTTTTATACGGCTGTGAAACTTGGGCAACATCAGCAACAGCAGAAGAAGCAATATGTGCATTTGAAAGGAAGGTACTTCGGAAGATATATGGACCCATCTACAATGCCATTGAAGGTAAATGGGAACGAAGAAAAAAAGAAGATATATACCAGCGGTATGGAAAGCCACACATTGGACGAATATTGGCGCAGAAGAGACTCCAATGGTTTGGCCACATCCTACGGGCAGACGGATCCCTTCCAAACAGAGTCCTCCACTCTCAACCCACAGGAAAACGCCCTAGAGGACGCCCAAGAACTCGATGGAAGGATAGGATAACAACGATCCTGAAAGAAGTGGAACCAGCAGCCGTGGAGGAGGACGCCAACGACCGGATGAGATGGACTGCCATCTGCAACAGCTCCCTCCTCTCGTGTAATTGACAGACACTGCGTGTGTGTTTTTTTTTGTTTTTTTGTTTCTGTAATGTATCCCTCTTGCCTTTTAAACCTTTGATTGAATGCCCTGTTTATTTTTTCGTTTTTCTTTAAGCTGTAATGTACATATGTAACTTTTACTACTGTATAGAGTACTTTTGTAAGTCTTTTTGTCTTTACTTTTCCTTTTGTTCTTCTTGCTGTAGGCCTTAAAGGCCCGATAAGGCAATAAACGATGATGATGATGATGTTAACATCGAGGCTATAGCAGGCATCGTGACGCCCTGACCAGCGTGTCTCTGATGGTTGTTTTATGAAGAAGGAACTATTTCATTTTGACAGGAAAACATTCCAATTGGGTAGTCGAATAAGACAACAAAGTGTCAATTTGTTGCAACAAAGTCGCCTGAGGACAATTTTCTGCTGCACACGATCCTACTGTGGTAACGGAGTGAGCTGCGCACGGAATACACACAGCAAGCGGAGCAATTTGTTTTATTCAAGCTTGGACACCAGAGTTAGTACAAGCCATACAGCATGCATTGTCGTATGACTGGCCTTTGCTAAGGGAAAGTCCAAAATTTACTTAGTGAAACTATAATAAAATTAGCTAATTATTCTGATTCGCATCCTCAGATTGGAGAAAAACAAATAAACCTTTCCACAAGAAATCCATCTAATGGTTATTGGTTTAAACAAAAGACAGCTGTTCGATACAGTATGTGTAACATCGGGGTGGAGTCTAATATGGTAGAGAAATACTATTTCCTTCACTTGATCTACAGTATACTTTGCCACCGTTTCTATCAGAAATGTAAATTCTTGACCCTTTTGAAGAGAGAGATATTATGAGCTCGCTTTTCCTTTTCTATTTCCGTAAATGTCATACACGTGTATCTACAAAAGGATAGAATTCTGCTCTTAGCTCTACTACGCTTTGTTGTTTTTATGGTCTAGCACTCAAACGATAGTAAGAGCTTATAACTGATATTGCCAGGTGATAGTTCCATACTTGCGGGGTAATCTTGCTGTTTGTGTCCAGTTTAAACACATGCAATTGTAGAATTTTCTAAATTTTACAAATGTTCAGGTAAGCATACAGTCTGCAATTGAAGGCAGCGAAATACCTTTAAAAATTAATAATTTGTCGTGAAACAAAATTTCGCCAACCACATGTTATCGGTGAAAGAAATAAAACCTCATTCTAAATAATCGCAGACGCAATATGAATAGAAATTATTATTTCAGCCCTCACTAGATGTCACAGCGTGCGTTAAGTCCAAAGGCCCCGAAGCTGGAGCTGTGGTGGCGCCTATGATGTAAAGCGACGCCGCTGACATCGGGCGCATCACTTCAGCAACGCACTCCGGAGTCAAGGAGAGAGGATTCCGTAGGCCACAGGCGAGAACGCTGGGCATCGCTTAGCAGGGGACATCACAGGGAAGTGGAAGCAAAGCTGAACGACCGGCTTGGATGGATCTGACAGCATGTCAGCACAGTCGCAGTTTAGGTGGCAGCCATTAACAGGCGTGTACTGGTCAAGCAGTAGAACTACGACACAGTAACCTCTGTGTGCTGTGGAACTGTTCTGGCGGTTTTTGTGGATCGTCAACATGGACAAGTCCAATGAATATCGATGATACGATACTCTACGGTATTCTGCGGTTTGAATTCACTATATTATTTTAGCAGTTGCATTGATTTGTTTTTGTAAACGATATTGACAATATTATACACATGTGTAATGCATTATTCAAACTACAACGTCTCCCGGATTATTATTTGGTTCAAATTGCACAAGAATCCCACCTGACGTAATGTAATAATGTTGACTGTAAGCTGTGTTCATGTCACTAAAATTACAGATCTTACATCACAGGTTTCATAATTTATTTTATTTTCTTCGATGGATTTAATTATTCTTAGCAAATTGATCATGAAAAGGAGCCACAGAATACCACCCGCACACAACACTGACATATGCTACCATAAATATTTTTCTCCGTGATTCATGCGTAGTTTAATTTCGGCCACATACATCATCAATGAAATCTTGTTCAACAATAAATACCATCAGCACTGTTCTTAGAAAATGCAGTCTGAATTGATTAATTTTTTTCTTTTATGAATAGAGTTCAGTACCACCGGTGCACATTCATTTCTTACACATCGGCATATTGAAAGTTTGCAGTTTCAAGTAACTTAAATTTTCCGCTGTGATAAAAGTTAAGATGGCGGCCAACAAAAGTTAGAGGATTTCTTTTTTGATTAAGATTTTCCTTTTCCGAATAAATCATTTAAATTGATGTACCAATAAAAAAATTATTATTTTTTTTTTTTTGCAAATTAGTTTAACACAAACCCATGCTATTTTCAACTAGAAGTACAGACGAAGTTGCTATATAATCGCAACTAACAATGGCTGCGCTTCTTGCAGCTATGATAAAACAATCAATACAAAATTATAATTAAAACAGGAAGTGAATTTTCAATAATTAATCGTAAATAGTTTTAATGCATTTGGATCTATTTGTTTTACCAGCAAATTAACATAAAAGTACAATAATTTTACATTAAATGTTTTTCATTTAACAGACCTTAAATCGATTCGCGTCTTGCGATGTACATCAGAAGAAGACGACAAAAGGGTACCAAAACCACAGAAAAGAATGACATAGATTAACAAAAAGTGTGAGACATATATTGTTTCTGTTTTACATAATAATCTTCTTTTTAAGAAATAGTTACATAATTGAATGAATATTATCCACACGTTCGTATTTCACTCGTAATAAAAAAATCTATATATCTTGGATGTTATACTGTTACTTACTAGATGGTACAACATGGGGCAGTATCTTCAGCTGTGAGAGTGGGCTTGGCACCTCTTCAAATTCCTTATACAAGTTGTTAATTATCTTCCCGACACGATCAGCATTTCTCTCATAGAGGAGAACATATTTATTTCTGTGTACATGTGATTACAATCAATGCCTGAGCCGTTAATGATTACTGAGAGCAGGCGCAGTCCTGTAATAAAGTTGTTGCTTTTTCTGGATGTGGCCTATCGTTTATTCAGTGGTGTTGTGCTCTTGTACTCAGTGAAACACATATGTTGCTGTAACTGTAGTCATATCATGTGTACACGTACCATTTCCTGCTACAGTGCTTGCATCGATCTGGTTTCCTCTTGCTTTTTCTGATTAATTTAGTTGTTACAAATACGTTCTGAGTACGAGATAAATTATTTTGACACTTGTGAAAGGTTTTGAGCCTTTGTAGTATTTGCAAATAGCTTCAGTAATCCTTCTATCTGGAACATTTTTGGTACATCATAACTGTCTAATTGGCTACACTGTGTGTACCATTATTGCAAGCTCACTTTCATGTAAGAATTGTGACAGCTATAGCAAGCTTTTATATGATGCTCTGGCCTAGGTGAATTGTTTTTTTAGAGTTTGTTGCGCCTTTTACAGTTTAAATGCCTGGGCTAGCAGGACAGAGCGTATTAGGTTGTGGAAAGGGGCTAAAATGAGTTCCTGCCAGTTGCACTCAACATAACAGCTTTATTTGTCAACATACAATACTACAACAAGGATTCAAAAGACTCAAAACTTTTATCGAGCTCCTTTGATTAACCTTAGATCGGCTGAAGGCCACATTCAAAATCCAAGACATAAGGCTTAAGCAAAATTGAAATGCAAGAATCTTCTGGAGGTTTCATCAAGGAATATTATCTAAATCTTCAGTCTAATCGGCTGATGGCCTTAGAAATTTAATTTTAATGGCACTAGGCTGGGTGTCGCATATCAAGCAATAAGAAGAGTTTCAATCAAAAGGCAGAAGGTCTTATCTTAAAATATTTCATGCAAATTGGGCTGAAGGCCTCATTCAAAAGCATAACAATCTTATGCCTTAAGGGAAAGAGAAGAAGATTAATTTCACTGATATCAAAAACTCGGCTGAAGGCCGCTCACCAACCAATAATTTAACGGCTTAAGCCCTAGAAGGCCGTAACTTAAGAAATGTTATATAAAATAAAGAATAACAATTTCATGCGTTAAGGGCAAGACAAGGACATTAATTTAAGACATATTAATACTCGGCTGGAGGCTACATATCAACAAAATATGTTTAAAGGCTTAAGGCCTAGAAAGAGTTTCAATCTAAAAGGCAGAAGGCCTTATCTTAATACCTCTCCTGTAAAATTCTGCTGAAGGCCCTATGTAAAAGTATGACAATTCCATGCCTTAAGGGCAAGAAAAGAACATTAATTTGAGAGAAACTGATGCTCTGCTGAAATCCACACATCAACAGAATACTAAAATCCAAATAGGGAAATTACTACATAACACACAATCAGCGGCGCTCAGAAGTTTCCACGGGTCGGCCGGGGATTGTAACACTAACGCCCGTCTAGGCAAGACAAGAATCCTGACCAACAATCTCTAAATTTGAAGGCAACCCAACCGACAGACAGCCGGCGAACCAACCAACTACCTGATTTCGGTGTCCACACCAAAAACACTACAACCAAAATGCCAGCGAGGCGAAGAGACCGGTAACACTCGCCTTCAAATATTGGTTTGTTAGTAAGCCAAGGCACAATAACACGATAAGACTGACGTACATGAGGATCGCAACTCTGTGGCACTGCAGTACACAGACAGCATTTAAAGCATTGCTCAGTCGAACTGCCAAAGGGTACACAGTGTCGCACGGAACACTGCCACAAGAACCTCGAACACTCGTGAAACGAATCACTGATGAACAACTAGAATAAATCACCAGCGGACACACACACACAGACCCGAAGGACAGTCGGTGATGAAACTCACGTCATCTGACCAGACGACCGATCCTGATCAACAACCTACCAAGGTCGCTGGCACTCAAACTATGTGTGTCCGCTGTCCGTCAAGAACTGGGAGACACGGCGATCCGTAAACCCTGGCTTAGGCCAATCATGCAGAGGTTAATCTTGCCCTTTGGCCACGACGTCTCCGTACAAGAAGGAGCCGAACCACGTCTGGCAAGATGACCCAGTGACGAGGCCCAGAAACGGTCAAAAGACCAGGGACACGTCGCCTAAGGAAGGGACCAACTGAACGACCGACCAACGGTAGATCCCTCTGCCATCTCCGCCAGTTAAACAGTTCATCCTGTGTCGCAAGCGGTCGGTCAGTACTGGCTTTCCGCAACTTCCTAGCGCTCCTTCATCGACTGCTGGACTTCAGCCACGTTCCAAAGCCAACCGCTCCAGGTACGATCTCTCCACGACATACCATGACCAGGAAGTGATAGCCGTCCGGGAAAGATAATACGGCAGGGCAAATATTGATACGCTGTGCTGTTGCCACTCACGGGCAGGCAAGACAGTAATTCAGTGACACCAGTAATTGAAATTTAAAAAGACGAGGCGGTCGAACGGTAGAACAAGATGTTACATAAAAGATGGCACGGCTCAACATTCTTTTTTTTAACAGATTTTAGTGGCCAATTGTTTCAACATTAAGTAGATTCCCTGGGATAAAGTGCCTGTGTTAACATTTTTTTTATACCTGTTGTAATGCATTCCAGTTTTGGTCTGTTTCGGAAGCTATCAGTCTGTTGCAGATTAATTTGCAAAATGGCTCTGAGCACTATGGGACTTAACATCTGAGGTCATCAGTCCGCTAGAACTTAGAACTACTTGAACCTAACTAATCTAAGGACATCACACACATCCATGACCGAGGCAGGATTCGAACTTGCGACCGAAGCTGTTGCGTGGTTCCAGACTAAAGAGCCTAGAACCATTCGGCCACACCGGCCGGCAATAATTTGCAACATTAAACACAGTGCCATTTTTGAAATCACGAAAATTTATTGTCAAATACTTATTGGCTTTTATTTAATGAAAATTACGAATAATATGGATCACTCACAGCTGAATGCATTTCTATCACTGCGCGAACAGCACACTTTGGTAGCTGAATATGGGTATGGGTAATGTGTGATGTGAGTGGCAGGTAAATGTCGTGTGACCAGGGCCTCCCGTTGGGTAGACCGTTCGCAGGGAGCAAGTCTTTGGATTTGACGCCATTTCGGCGACTTGCGCGTCGAAGGGAATGAGATAATGTAATGATGGTTAGGACAACCCAACACCCAGTCCCAGACAGGAGAATATCTCCAACCCAGCCGGAAATCGAACATGGGACCTTAGGATTATTCTGTCGTGCTGACCACTCAGCTACCGGATGCGGACAGTGACAGGTAGAAAAAGCTTATGACATAATTTTCTTTTAAAAATTTGGATGCCCTACCACGGCAGCTACTACTTGCTTTGATGGCCTGTTTTACAGTGACTGGGAGAGTGGTGGTTGGGATTGGAGCCCCTTACAAAGGCCAATAGAAGAGCAAACAAAGACCCACACTTTTCTCAGGACTGAACTAGTCAGTGTGCAGTGAGAAGGATGTTCATACTCTAGACCGTCAAGAAAACATTATTCAAACCTAGTACTCAGAAATACAGGATTTTCTTCCCCAGCTTGTGGCAGCTCTATCGGGGCAGTGGAGTGAAGACCCAATCAGTAGAAGAAGCGCACATCACTAGCAGCACTACTGCATCGTGAAAGGCCCGTGGAGCGGCCGTTACCACACACCTTATTCGATGGCCTTTAGACATTGGCTGGTGTAGCCCTCACTGGACAAGGCGGACATCAGCGTTTGTACATGTCGCCGAAGTACTATCACAGAAGACCTGCGCTCAAGACAATCGCAGCCTAAGCCACCTGAATTACCCACTGTCATGAAATGTCTCTCCTGAGGTTTCCAGTTAGAAGACGCCGGCCAGCAGATCAGCCTCTGCTACTGGAACCGGGAAAGTCGTGGCAGTGGCTCCCCTGCCGATAGTTGATTGCTTATAGCTTACTGATCCTCCTGGTCAAGCTTCAGTAGGCCGGCCCAGGATACTGATGACGCTCTTTGCATCTAACAATGATGACTAGAACGTTTCTCTCCACGGGACTTACAATTTCATAGACGACTGTAGACGGTTACGTGCATAGAGGACTGTTGCAACTGACAACGGGGTTAAGAAAGGCGTAAGTTTATGCTGGGGCGTTCCGTGCATTTAATGTCCTCTTGTGCGGTCAGCTCTCCTAGTGGCTTCAAGATTTAGTAACATGGCCTTTTCTTGTGAATCCGTGGCTGAACATTGCTATTGCGTTATAACTGGACCTTTTTTGACGTTCTGCTCTGCCGTCAGTATGGCTACGTCTGTCTGTTACCACGATGTCATTGTGCTTCACTTGCTGGCTGGCACGCTTGTCCGATCCCTAAAGTCGCAACCATTTTCGTGTCCACCTCGACCTGCTCAGCATTTGCTCCTAACTGGCAACTTTGGAGTCTGACTCAGGCGGATAGACTTATGGTATCGCCAGTGAAAAACTTAAATCATTATCAAGCGACGTTACTCCGTGGTGCAACAGTACTTGGGAAAATTCAAATGCACTTAGCACAGGAAGCAGACCTGGAATTGCACAACGATTCTGTGTGGTACTCTTTCGCCCGGAGGGCCACCGCACCAGGATTGTAGCTGTTAGAGATACAGTATGTGATCAAAAGTATCCAGATACCCTCCAAAATCATACCCTTTTCATATTGGGTGCATTGTTCTGCCAACTACTGCCAGGTACTCCATATCAGCGACCTCATTAGTCATTAGACGTCGTGTGAGAGCAGCATGAGGCGCTCCACAGAGCTCAGGAACTTCGAACGTGGTCAGGTGACTGGATGCCATTTCTGTCGTACGTCTGTTCGCGAGATTTCCACACTACTAAACATCCCTAGGTCCACTGTTTCCGATGTGATAGTGAAGTGGAAACATGAAGCGACACGTACAGCATAAAAGCTTACAGGCCGACACCGTCTGTTGACTGATAGAGACCGCCGACAGTGGAAGAGGGTCGTAATGTGTAATAGGCAGACATCTATCCAGACCATCACACAGGAATTCCAGACTGCATCAGGAACCACTGCAAGTACTGTGACAGTTATGCGCGGGGTAACAAAACTTTGATTTCATGGTCGAGTGGCTGCCACACATCACGCCTGTAAATGCCAAACAACGAAGCGCTAGGTGTCACGAGCGTCAACATTGGACATTTGAACAGGGGAAAAACGGTGTGTTAAGTGACTAATCAGGGTACACAATATGGCGATCCGATGGCAGGGTGTGGGTATGGCGAATGCCCGGTGAACGTCATCTGACAGCGTGTGTAGTGCCAAAATTCGGAGGTGGTGGTGTTACGATGTGGTCGTTTATCATGAAGGGGGCTTGCACCCCTTGCTATGCGTGGCAATGTCACAGCACACGCCTACATTGATGTTTTAAACACCTTCTAGCTTCCCACTGTTAAATGATTTGGGGATGGCGATTCCATCTTTCAACACGATCGAGCAGCTGTTCATAATGTACGGCGAGTGGCGGAGTGGTTACACGACAATAACATCCCTGAAATGGACTGGCCTGCACAGAGTCTTTACATGAATCCTGTAAAACACCTTTGGGATGTTTTGGAAGGCCGACTTTGTGTCAGGCCTCACCGACCGACATCGACACTTCCCCACGAAACCTTCCTGGACCTGATTGCACGTAGGCCTGCGAGAGTGGAAGCTTTCATCAAGGCTGAGTGTGGGCCAACACCATATTGGATTCCAGCATTACTGATGGATGGCGCCACGAGCTTATAAGTCATTTTCAGCCATTTGTCCGGACACTTTTGATCACATAGTGTGTGTGTGCCGTCTCCAACATGTAGTTTTCGTGTACAGTTAGAGTCGGTATCCAGATGATTAGACAACGTGACCTGCGAAACATCAAGCTCGTGGGAAAGGTTGAGTTTTGCAGAATTTGCTATAGAACCTAGGAAAGTGTTAGAAACGTAAATTGTTATTGTTTTTAGTTGCCAATGGTCTCTGTCCCATAGAACAGGCGCTGTGACAAGCTATGGGAAAGATACTTACTAATGCATATTGATGTTGTTGCTAGTTTCGAAAGTTAAACGTGGCAAACCGCTTCATGAGAAAGCTGCATATGCCTGTAAGTGACTTTGTTAGTTGTCCGCCACCACCATCGTTATGGTGCTTACAGCTTTAAATATCCCCGTCGATTCGTCAGTATTTGTAGGCTGTGTCGAATGGTCAGGCGGACCAGTTAGCGTGCCATGGACTCATGTATGCGCCTCGTCAGCTTACAACCGCTAAAGGAATTTGTCGTAATATTTTGATGGCGGACGTTCGAGTCGCGCTCGGTTGTGTGACTTACGTGTACAAGGTTTTTTCGTCATCCCTCACAAAGGGAAATTTTGGTGTCTTAGACTGTTACAGGGGGAACAGAGTTGCACTATTGGCAGGGAATGTATGTACTTGTTTAAACTGACTGATCCCCAGAGGTTGGTTAATCCTCATGGGGAGGTCGATGTGCACGCGATTATGTGATATCCGGCAGAAACATGTTTTACTTTTCGCCAATGTTGAAGTGGTATTCATCTCAGAGTCCGTTAAGCTACGTAAACTGGGCTGCTTTTGTGTTTTGATATAATGTACCGACTGTATAGTGCTATAAAATGGAGAGGAGACCCACAACGTTGAAGCCACCTGTTTGCCAATTAATTGTTTGGGGTAGTGAGGTCTTGCGTAACCTTCTGTCTTCTCTGGGTTTGTGTAGTAATATTACGGTTCATCACTGTGGTTAACTTGCTGGTAGTACACCCAAAGAGTAAATGTAACTTCCGAGTTTTATCTCTAAGACGAAACTATATCTAAGGGAGGGATTTTTAAGTAAATCTATTACCCAAAAGTTAGCATTTTTTCGATATTTTTGGTTGATGTCGGCCAATGTCGTAAATTTAATTTTAATGTACCTTCCACAGTTAAAATACAATTAACTTTTGTCTGAACATAACTCATACTTATAAACAGTGGATTTGTTGAAGCACTGACGAATATTTTAGGGTAGTTGTGACGAAGTTATAGGGTCTGAAATAAATTTTGCTCTATGTATTTTTAGTGGAGATTATTTGTGTGTTTTGGTCTATTTGGTAGGTCAATTTATTGATCTCTGGAGCGGTTTAGGCCAGGCAAGTATAGAGTTCTTGTGTAGACATGTGATTCTTTCAAGTAAAATGAAGGCTGTACAAGTTATATGGGTTGGGGCAGCCTTCAGGTTGATCAGTGGTCAAGTGAGAGCTTTTCTGCCACATATCCTCTTCAGGACGACTTTACTCTTGCGACAGGGAGAATGTGACGTCAATAAACGTCACTGTCTGCGGCAAGTTCAAACGACCACCACTTAGAGCCTTAGCGGAGCATCCTTGCAACGCGACGGTGATGCCATTGTGCGCGACTCTAGAGAAACGGGCTCGGGTGCTAACGACATGGGCCGCGGTGCAAGTGGAAACGCCGGCATCGCAGGATATGGGTCATCGCAAGGAACGTGGACACACCGATGAAGGAGCGGTCTGGATGAAGTGAACCGCTTGACTGGGTCGCCGTGGTTTAGGCGGCAGCGCTTAAGAAGTGCTTCCTGGTCAACCTGTAGCAGTAGCCTCCCTTCCCCCCCCCTCCCACACACACCTTTTCCCCCACACCCCTCCCGGTGTGGTTTGCTGTAGAACTGTCTGCCCTGTGTGGTTTGGGAACGCTGGGCAGCGCAGAAGACGGTACAAGTAGGGAGGCAACAAGCACAACCGAGCGGGATGAAATGATGACGAGCCTTGGTAGACGACGTGTACTCGCCAGCTGATGGAAACAGTGAGCTCGCCGAGCGGTTAGTCAAGCAGCGCTCTGTTTGCTATACAGCTGTTATGTGATTCGTGTTGTTGTTCAGTGTCTCCTCGACATAATCGGTAGTGTGGTCACAGCAGAGAAAATATTTATTTCTGTGTACATGTACCTCTGATCAGTGCTAGATTATTGGGTGAATAGTCAGTCCTGTGATGAAATTAGCGCTCTTTCTGAGTACGGCACATTGATTATTCAGTGCATTTGAGCCGTTGTATCCAGTGAAACTTGTATGTTACTGTACGCGTCGTCAGGTTATGTGTCTATGTATAATTAAAACAAACACTTGGCATATTTTCTGCTGCAGTTCTTTGTGTCTATCTGGTTTCCTCTCGCAAATGCTTGTGTTCGAATCCTTGCTTCTTCTGGTCAATGTCTGTCATAAATCCGTTCCGTGTACGAGGTACGCACTGTTTTGATAACTTGTGAAAGCTTTTGTTCATTTTGTGGTATTGTCAGAGTGCTTCGATATTGTTTGCACCACCTTTTACTGTCGGCATTCTGTAAATGTGTTATTGGCGAGAATGTGCGTACAATTTCTTAGAGCGAGGTTTCATGTAAGAGCTTCCACACATACACCAAGTTCATGTATGGTGTTCTGGTCTAATTACAACAGTTATTTCTAGTCTCTACAGTATTTTAGGTTTCTTTCTATTATTTATACTTATTTTATTGCTCCAGTACATGTAATACAGTTAATCCTCTTGTTTTAATGCTGCATATCCTTTCCGTTTGTTGCCGATTTTGTATTTTTTGTGTTTATTGTAACACCTTCCAAGTGTAATATCCACGCATATATTTATTCAGAAAAGTATTTACGACATAATTGTATGTGGCATCTGAGTCAACACTCTCCTGATATTAATAAAAAAGGACTTACTCGTTACCTAAGATCCTTCTAGAATAGTTTGTCTTCTTGTTCGAATTGTTGTAGTGATCGGATGTTATTGATGTGTTGTAGCTCTGAGGTCTGTAAAGAATTGTATTATGTTGTTAAGTAATATTTTTAAAGATGAGTTTCTGTGTCATTGAAAGGAAACCGTGTGCTGGAAATTTTATTTTAATATGCTTCTCGTACTGTGTAAATGATATGTTTTCTGTTCAGCTACAATGGAGCGTAGCCATTAGCGCTATTGATCTACAGCGCGGTTTATTGGTAAAATTCTGAGTAATAAGTGATTAACATTGAGAAATACTTTTAAATGTTAATGCATGTAGTAAAGGTACAGAAAAGATTCAATATATATTATTTGTTAATTGTAAAACCATCCCTGAACCAGATATAATAAGTGACTGCTTTACGTTAGCAGCCACCTTAGCAAAAAATCGCAGCGGCGGCTTTCAACTGAATTATTAAGTGCACATGTATCTTGATGGTCAGCTAATGCGATAATAATTGTGTATTGGTGGCCCAGGACCCACTTAGAGGTAATAAATTCCATTTAGACTGAGAATAATCATTAAATCTAGTGCAAACGGCATCTTACGTGATAAAAATTGTTTTCTGCTAACGCATGAATCCAGAGCAATTCGTAAGAACTTTTATGAAATATTTTTGGACAGGAAAGAACACATCAGCGTTGTGCGCGTCAGGTCTGTTCAATTTGCTTGAACGAAAGTGTTGCCGCCTCGAATAACAGTAGCGGTAAATTGTATAAGATCACATGTGTGCATGAACTTATTGCCATTTACACCACTTGACAGACAACATTGCTACACGTTCCCAGGTGGAGATTTCTTTAACAAACTTTCTTTTTCCGGGAGAAGCTGCCATTCAATAAAACCTCATGTTACGCTAATAATAATAAGTAATTGGTTTTGTTGTACTCCTGCCCAAAATTGCAAAACCCACTCCACAGTAGTTTGGGTTTATTCACAGGATATCAGAAGACTGAGGAATAAAAATGCAGTTTTAGTAGCAGTATCATATTTTACATGGTGGAAATTTATTGAAATATGCGTTTTGATATTGTTTAAAATAATAATTTTGAAAAGTATCGGTCTTTTTCAACCTACACAGTACTATCATTCCCTCAACACCACAACGGTCAATAGGCTTTTCAGGGGGTCCATTTCGTTTAATCACCCAGCACATACTGATGTCTACATAAGACATTAATGTTCCACAGAAATAGTCGTAAATTATAAAACCGATGCTTAATAGTTCGCTAAGCAAAGTATATTCAGAAGCTTGCCAGAATACGGTAACAGGCTGATCGATTGTTAGGCGGAAATCTGAACTTATGTATATGGTACGAAAAACCGTAGGATGTGTATAACGCAAATTTTGAGTATACTTTTTATTTCACTTAATGTCTGCTGTGTGTAGTCAGTAGCAAGTACAGCAGCCCCAAGCAGTCACTGCAGTAAGAGACATGGGGCATCACTCCTGTTCCTGCTTCTAACAGAACTCTGGTGCTGAGTCTATATATGCTGTAAAAGATATGTATTAATTTGAATTATGGATATCCAAGAAATCATGCCATGTTTCGAACCGCTGCGTAGTCTTACACATTCCCAGTTAGCCAAAAAATCCCAAAGGCAGCTGATATGGGTGCAAGACGAACATGAAACTTTGATTATTATTGACACTGTCACCATAGGCTGGAAAGTATGACTATTGTTTTCATTCCCCTCCGCTTCTTTAACTTCTTTTGATAACTCAGCCGACTGGGAATTCGACACAACTAGGGAAACTTTGAGCACGTGTCATTTCCTGATTCGTGAGTAATCAAGAGGTACGTACCCTATTTTAAAAGCTGTTACTACAACGTCGAGCAACTACAAATTCCTCATTGTGACCTGAGTACAGCTACGAATGTCTGCCTATATTTTAGTGTTCAGTAGCTTCTTATATTTGAATAATAACCCAGTATACAACCTTTTTTTAAGCATATGACTAGTCTTCACACTCCACCCTGATGGATGTGTTGCCGAAGCCACCGGAGAAAGGCTGTAGCTTGTTCCATCAATGCACAGATACCCTTTAACAATCAGGGACCTAGGAGATACTGACAATTTCGGGACACACAAAAAATTGCAATTAAGCACATTGCTTCAGGGGTGTGAAACACGCGGCCTACGGGCCACATGCGGCACAAAGCAAGGGTCAATGAGGCCCAGGAAATGAACATGTGTTACACGATCAGAGAAAAAAGGGAAAAATCCAATAAAATTCCGGTTACTAAAGCAGACGGTTTGTCGGTGAATGTCACACACGTTCTCCTAAGAAGCGATTTATTTTCAATTTTCTCTGTGCTCTTCAGTTTAAGCACGTTAATCTCGTGTGTGTTTGTTTATTTATCAGGACGAATTCCGTATTTATTAACTGTCTAGTGTATATTTTCCTGTTCTTAGTATGGATAGGAACTGCAATTGCTGTGTTCAAATGTGAACTGGGTGCGTGACTCGTGACTCACAACTCCAGGCGGTGCTGGCTATGGTTACACAGCCTGAAGCTCCTACCAATGAATATCACTGTGGAGCCGAGACGTGGAGATCCGAGGGATGTCCAGCACTTCTCTCACGTGATCACCCCGGATACAGCTTTACAGAGAATGAGGCCTCACCTGCGATCGAGTGTGTGGTCGTTCCAATGTGTGGCAGGCAGCGAAAGACTTTCAAAGAGCCCGATCGGAGGGCCTCCCTGGTTTGTAACAGAGGAAGTCTGTCGGCCCGCAAGGTCTGGGCATTCACAGAGGTTTGGTTCACTGTAGTTAGGAACTCCAGTATTAGGCGCGTAGGGTGTCCTTTAGGAATGTAACTGAAAAGGAGGAAAAGGAATCCAGTGTGCACTCTCTGTGTATACTAGGAGGATTCATGCGGAAAGGGTGTTTCTGGGCGCCATGAAGAACACAGCAGACTGCAGATGGTTGTTGATGTTAGTACCAACGATGTTTGTCGCTTAGGATATGAAGCGATTCTCTGTGATTTCGGGAAGATAGCTAAAGTGGTAAAGACTGCCAGTCCTGGTTGCGGTATCAAGGCGGAGCTCACCATCTGTAGCATCACTGACAGAACCGTCTGTGATACTTTGATACAAAGCCGCGTGGTGCCTCTGAATCAAATGCTCAGATTTCCTGTACGACCATTTAGGTTGCATATTCCACGAATCGGGCCACCAACCGGGGGGGCTTCCTGATTCCGCTTAATAGGTCAGGGAAACACATGAAGGGCCTACACAGTTAGCGGGGATACGTTGAGACTAGCCGGCGTTTCGGGTTAGAAAGCTTCGGGAAACAACAGAAAGGATGACGCTCCAAAAGGGTGCATGAAAAACACAGGAAGGTAGACTTAGTAGCACTCGCTGTTGTAGTTGAAAACTGTTGCACCTGTGTTAGGAAAGAGCCAGAGCTCTAAGCGCTAATAGAAAGCACTGATGCTCCAACAATAATAGGTACGAAAATCTGGCAAAAGGCTGAATTAAATTCAGCCTAAATTTTACAGAGTATATAACCCTGTTCAGAAAGGACGTATGAAGTACAGTTGGTGGTGAATTGTTTACTACTGTCGGAGGTAGTCTATCTTGAAGTAAAATTGGAAGTAGATTTTTCTTGTTAGTTACTAAGAGTAGGGGTTATACGTGACAACCTTAATAAATTAACTGTAGGCACCTTTTACCAACTCGTTGACTCGTGTGATACCAGTAGTTCAGGAGCCCACTCGAAGTGTAAATGGTAGTGAAAGCACACTTGATCTCTTAGCAAGAACTAATTCTGGGCTAATAGGGAGCATGATGACGGATACAAGAGTTAGTTACTACAAGGTTGTTGTAGCAAGACTGAATACTGTATCACCCGAACCCACCAAAAATAGTAGCACGCTACAGATATTTAAAAAAAACGATAATTTTCCCCACTCCTTCAGGTCAACTATGCAAGCGTAGACCGAAATTGGTATGATTTCAAAGAAATGGTATCGAGACAAACATACCACATAAATTAGTAAGAGATGCTACTGATCCCCAAATCTACACGAAATGGGTCAGTACACTGTTGCAGATGCAACGAAAACAGGCTTGCAAAGTTTGAAAGAAGGCAATATCCCAACCTCCGCCCAGGATTAATGGAGTTTTAGGGAAGATCGAAATTTGGCGCATATTTTCATGCGAGATGTCCTTTATAGTTCGTAAAAGAAACTCTGTATCGAATTCTCATAGAAAATCCAAAGAGATTATGCTCGAATGTGAAGTACACTAGCACAAGACGGAGCCAAGACCTTCTCTGAGTGATAACAATGGTGTTGTTAGTGATGACAGTGCCACTAAATCACAATTCATAAACACAGTTTTCCAAAGCATCATTACCAAAGCAGACGAAGTGAACATTGTAGAATTCGAATCTAGAAGAACTGACAACATGAGTAACTTAGCAGCAGATGTCCTCGGTGTAGCGAAGCAACTTAATTCACTAAAACAAGCCAAGGCCTCAGGTCCCGACTGTATACCAGTCAGGTTGTTTCGAGAGTATGCTGTTACAATAGCTCCATGCTTAAGAATCAGACAGGCTACAACCTCTCGCTTATCGAAAGATCCGTACCTAAATACTGGAAAGTTGCACGCCACTTCAATAGGGAAACAGGAATAATCTGCTGAATTACCGACATGTATTAATACCGTCCCATTGGTGTAAGATTTTGGAATATTTACTGTATTTGAACATTATGAATGACCTCAAAGAAAAAGATTAATTGGCCAGTAGCACGGATTCAGGGAATATCGAACTATGATGGACAACTAGTTGTCTGTTCTCGAGGAGTAATGAACACCATCAGCAGGTCATGTGATATCGACTCCGTATTTTCAGATATCCAGAAGACTTTTGACTCTGTTCCTCAAGAATAATTTCTAATCAAATACCATGGCTGCGGAGTATCCCCTGTTTTGCGACTGGACCTGTGAGTTCCTGACAGAAACGATACTGTTCATATTAACTGACGGAAAGGCATAGAATAAAATAAAAGCATTTGCTGACGTTGCCCGGGAATGTGTATGGGGGCCGCCTGCTGTTACTCAGATACATAAATCACACAGGACACAATTTGAGCAGCCCTGTAAGATTGTCTGCAAATTATGCTGTCATTTACCGACTTTAAACGTCATGAGATAGTCAAAACCAATAAAGAAAGGGTTTATATACGATATTTGCATGGTGCGAAAAGTGGGGGTTGGCTCTAAATAACGAAAAGTGTTCAGTCCTCCACATGGTTACTAAGAGAAATACGCTACATTTCGGTTATACCATAAATCACACAAACCTAGAGACTGTAAATTCATCTAAATACTTAAGGATTACAATTAATAGTAACTTAAATTGCAACGATCACGAAGATAATGTTGTTGGGAGAGTAAACCAAATACTGCGACTCACTGGCAGAAGACATAGGAAGTGCAAAATGTCTACTACAGAGAGTGCTTACGCCACGCTTGGCTGCTTTCTTCTGGAGTACTGCTATACACTGTGCGATCCGTATCGGATGGGACTGGTGAATGAAGTCTACAAAGTTCAAATGAGGGCAGCTCGTTTTGTATTATTGCGAAATAGGGGAGCGAGTACAACGTACTTATTAAGTTGAATGAGGTGGCAATCTTTAAAAGAAAGGCAATTTTCGTTGTGACATGATATTCTCTTGAAATTCCACTTCGAAAACTTTCTCCTCCTCTTTCAAAAATATTCTGTAGGAGCCCACCTGCATATGGAGAAATGACCATCTTTATACAATAAGAGAAATCAGTGCTCGCACAGGAAGATTTAAGTGTTCGTTTTTCCCTCGCACCGTTCGAGAGTGGAGCTGTAGAGAAATAGCTTGAAGGTGGTTCGATGAACTCTCTGCCACGGGCTTAATTGTGAATTGCTTAGTAATCATGTAGCTGTAGAATCCCTCATCCCGTTCTTGAAATTTTCGTCCGTGTTATGCATGAACTACCAGAGTCTTGTTGTTATTACCGACTAGTCCCTCAGACGCGTTGGTCTGTTATCTTACGGATATTTCAGTTGCAGCTGCGAATGTAGTGATTTGGATACATATAATGAAAATAATTTAAGAAAATACATGGAAAATCTGTGTTAATTTTGTACAAGAGTGATAAAGATCGTTCATCGCTGTAAATATGATTGCTAAAAGTCGAAAGAAGTTTGAAATTCTCGTGTGAAACGCAAATACTACCAATGTCTGGTATCTAGCAACAACGAAAATCAGTTACAGCTGGCTTAACTTCGTATAATATCCGTTGCTAAGAATAAAAATTGTAATGATCATTCGGAAACCCCTACTTTTTCCACATGTAAATTCAACATAGTTGCTGATCGGTAAGATGCGCGCTTACTCGTGAGTTGTAAACACTGATCAAGAAATGTCTGACATTCCCCCTCTCACGTTACCTCACACCGCGGTGACGGTTCACTATCTTTCCGTTCTCCGCATTCCCCTGAGTAAAACTGGTCTCTTTCCCTGTGCAAACAGTATTTTAAAATTTTTTTACCAGTTTTCTTACCACGTTAAAATGCTAGTTGGTTACACTGACGAAATATTGTGCTTGAAATTTAATACAATAAACACGCTGGCAAGTCGAGAAATTTCTTTTATTGTAATCGTGTTTCGATGTATATAGTCAGTCATATGATGGTGTTTAATGAGCCAAGCTCTAATTATCATTGATTTCCATTACTACTCTTATCTTTGTCTATGCTAAAATATAGTAGGATATTTTCTGTTTCAACATGGCATCAACAAGAAACGAGTATACATAAAGGAACTATATGGGGGAAAGAAGACTATACAGTGAAAAATGCAAACAGGGCTACGTCTTGGGATGAGTAGAGAGGCACTCTGCTTAATTTGTCTTGTTTCATAGCTGCCTTTAAAGAGTGTAATTTGAAAAGACATTGAATAGAAAACATGCTCCCACATTCGTTTCATCTCAAGGAATACTTCGTATAGACAAAATACGGTACTAAAAAAGGCCTAGTGTCTCAACAAAAGTGCTTTCTGAATGTTAAAAGTCAGAGACACCCCATTCTGAAGGCTAACTGTGCAGCCGCTAATGTAATAGCCAAAAGATCGAAACCATTTTCTGAATGCCAATTTATTAAACAATGCTTAGAAAGAGTGGCAGATATAATTTGGCCCGAGAAGAAAGTAGATTCTATTAAATTCAGTATGTCTCTTCAAACTATTTTCAGCAAAACGGCAAACTTCTGAAATCTACTGAAAAGCATTTGTAAATTAAAACTTCTTATTTTGAATTTCATTCATTGCTACCGGAGGAAATTACTGATGCTACTGATACAGTTCAGTTTTCCTTATTTATTAGAGATATCAATGACAAACATTATGTTAATGAAAATGTGGCCTCATTAGTACCATTGAAGGGCACTACATCATCAGGGGATCTGTATATGAAGCAGTGAATGTAACATTAATGTGGGATTCTCTGTATCTTGCTAATACATCTGGAGTGACTATGGCTGGTGGCCCTCTATGATAGGTTAAAAACAAGGGCTCGTAAGGTTACTATAAAGTGCTGAGTATTGTGAAGTCGTATATATTACGGAAGTAAGGTGGGTCAGTCTAGGCCAGATATTAATAAATTTTACAGCATAATAAATGAAACCAAATAGATCATGATATCGAAACCAAAATTACTGCTAGAACTTAACAATCACAAATGGGTGGCACATTTGACAGTTGAGGTTGATTTGACTGCTTATTTAGGTGACTTAAGTAGGCGTCTTCAAGGTAAAAATCTATTTATCAGTACAATGTTACTAACAATAAATGCATTCCGGATGAATCTGAATTTATGGCAAGAACAAGTAAGTGGAAACCATTTGCGTTTCATTTCATCACTTTGGACAAAAATAACCCTAAAGACAGGATGAGATACGCAGCCCTGCAAGAATGGAGAACAAATTTCAGAGTTTTCGGAATAATATTAAAAACGTATTTTATGTCACACCTTTTACGATCCGTGTTGTTACATTGTCACAATATTTTCAGATGGAAAGCATGCAGTTGCTTTCTTACCTCAACTAAAAGAAAGCTGATTACGTATCTTTGCTGGACCCTTAAAATCATACCTGCCATGAAACTAATTTCCCTTGGTGTACAGTCATGCGTTATATCTGTCATCTTGATTGGGGGCACGTACGTTTGTGGACTGTTTCTTTCAAGAGTAAAGCACATAAAGATCAAAATTAGATACAAAATTCCAGACGAACACCTTGACAACACCGTGAGAAATGCAATTCCTTCCATCCATTGACGCATTAGTTTACCAAATTCAAACTCAAAAGTCATACTAACTCGATGATTTGCAATTAAATATAAAATTATCATATGAAATCTCAAGCAAAAATGTTAAATTAATTCGAACTCTCCTTTTTTAATAATAAATTATAAATTAATAAATTCTAATTACTAAAATACGTTAAGAAAATACCTCAGACCGTCCCTATTATTATTATTATTATTATTATTATTATTATTGACAACAATCGATGAGGATAGCCCACTCACAAGGGAATCGAGGCGCACTAGTAAATCACAGTGTAAACTAATATATGTGCATAAAATTTACTGTAGATGGAAACTTTACAAACATTCCTCTAGATCAGAGTCTCTCACAGCAGGACAAACATCATGCAGGCAATGTGTACGGTTTGCATGTAATCCCAGGCTCGGGCTGTCCCGAGTTTGTACAAGAAGAAGCAGCGAAACGAATTGTACTCAGAAGCATTAAAATGGATGGAAACGGCAAAAGTGAGGGATGAACGTTCTCAGTATTTATGAAGCAGTCAAATAGTTACTGCAAATTGGCTGTATTATAGTACTATGTATAAAGATCTTAAAGCTGTAGTTGATAATGGAAGAGAAAACAATTACAACGATCGACAGTCGGGATTCACTCTTCTGTATATAAAGGAGCGCCTTATTCTAAATTAGCAGGCATGCAGAACGTGAAGATATAGCGATACCAATAGCAAAATTTTTGAAGTCGCATGCATTATTCCACTGGCAGTTGCAACTGTCTCCAATGACACTGAACGAAGATCATGGAAACCTTACGTATTAATCTGACGTACGTTGATTAGCTCAAGGGGCACGCCTGGAATGATTTTTTTCGATTTTCTGAATTTATTAATGAGATATTAGTGCATTAGCGATAATTAAGACTTCCATAGTGAATTTCAGATCTCACATGTTAAGCGGACAGTTCTGCACACTGATTATTGTAGTACACTGCAAGACGAGAAACAACTTCTTCAAGATTTGATTAAGATACGTTCACATTATATAAGGGACACATTCTGAAAAACATGGTCCAGTTCCATAATGTCAATGGAAGTAAAGAAAACGCTAGGTTTCAGGAATTCATTGTGGCCTTGAATGAAACGCAAAGATAGTTTCCTGAAGGGTTTTCGAACTGTTTTCAGGATCGTTTGCCGTTTCGCGTGAAAGCGTCCCTACCCCTGGGTGATTGTAGCTGACGGACCTGCAAGGTAATTCCCTTTTTAATGACAAGTCCTTTAAGTTAAAACTGTCCAGTAGATTTACTTTGCTTTCTTTGCATAGAGTTTCAACGTCTCTATAATGAGGTTTCAAAAGCACTACAATATTTTGATCGACATATTTCCCTGAAACACCTTTTTGGATTATGAAAGTAAATAATTCACGATTACATGGCAATCTGAATGCAAAAACCTGTGAAACTGTTGTCGTCCATATTCCGGCAGTAGGTACAAGATAAAAATTATGTTACATCTTCGCTCATGAAAAGTAATGAAATGGTACTAGAAATTAATTTTGTTTGTTATATATGTCGCGAAATTGTAAGTATTAAAACACATCATATGCAGCGTGACTACACTACATTTTAAGTGTGATGTGTTCGCAGTGCCTGCCCCTTTCCCCCTTCTTACACTGGGCACGCCGTACTGGTAGGGGACATGTGCAACGAGACTGAGCACAACGAAACGTGTGCCTGGACATAGATTTTGAGCCTAATGCTTGGCCGCCCTTGTTTTGGATGAGCCGTTACTTCCAGGGCGATTTACATCATACTAGCTATCTCATGTTCCACGACTGACTGAGAAATGAATCTTATACACTCCTGGAAATTGAAATAAGAACACCGTGAATTCATTGTCCCAGGAAGGGGAAACATTATTGACACATTCCTGGGGTCAGATACATCACATGATCACACTGACAGAACCACAGGCACATAGACACAGGCAACAGAGCATGCACAATGTCGGCACTAGTCAAGTGTATATCCACCTTTCGCAGCAATGCAGGCTGCTATTCTCCCATGGAGACGATCGTAGAGATGCTGGATGTAGTCCTGTGGAACGGCTTGCCATGCCATTTCCACCTGGCGCCTCAGTTGGACCAGCGTTCGTGCTGGACGTGCAGACCGCGTGAGACGACGCTTCATCCAGTCCCAAACATGCTCAGTGGGGAACAGATCCGGAGATCTTGCTGGCCAGGGTAGTTGACTTACACCTTCTAGAGCACGTTGGGTGGCACGGGATACATGCGGACGTGCATTGTCCTGTTGGAACAGCACGTTCCCTTGCTGGTCTAGGAATGGTAGAACGATGGGTTCGATGACGGTTTGGATGTATCGTGCACTATTCAGTGTCCCCTCGACGATCACCAGTGGTGTACGGCCTGTGTAGGAGATCGCTCCCCACACCATGATGCCGGGTGTTGGCCCTGTGTGCCTCGGTCGAATGCAGTCCTGATTGTGGCGCTCACCTGCACGGCGCCAAACACGCATACGACCATCATTGGCACCAAGGGAGAAGCGACTCTCATCGCTGAAGACGACACGTCTCCATTCGTCCCTCCATTCACGCCTGTCGCGACACCACTGGAGGCGGGCTGCACGATGTTGGGGCGTGAGCGGAAGACGGCCTAACGGTGTGCGGGACCGTAGCCCAGCTTCATGGAGACGGTTGCGAATGGTCCTCGCCGATACCCCAGGAGCAACAGTGTCCCTAATTTGCTGGGAAGTGGCGGTGCGGTCCCCTACGGCACTGCGTAGGATCCTACGGTCTTGGCGTGCATCCGTGCGTCGCTGCGGTCCGGTCCCAGGTCGACGGGCACGTGCACCTTCCGCCGACCACTGGCGACAACATCGATGTACTGTGGAGACCTCACGCCCCACATGTTGAGCAATTCGGCGGTACGTCCACCCGGCCTCCCGTTTGCCCACTATACGGCCTCGCTCAAAGTCCGTCAACTGCACATACGGTTGACACCCCCACGCTGTCGCGGCATGCTACCAGTGTTAAAGACTGCGATGGAGCTCCGTATGCCACGGCAAACTGGCTGACACTGTCGGCGGCGGTGCACAAACGCTGCACAGCTAGCGCCATTCGACGGCCAACACCGCGGTTCCTGGTGTGTCCGCTGTGCCGTGCGTGTGATCATTGCTTGTACAGCCGTCTCGCAGTGTCCGGAGCAAGTATGGTGGGTCTGACACACCGGTGTCAATGTGTTCTTTTTTCCATTTCCAGGAGTGTAGTAGGGATCTAAAATTTAAACAATCATAATAAAATCTAAACCACGTAAATGTGCTAACTATAGACCCGTGTCCACCGCTGTTATTATTATCCTTATTATTATTTGTTACTAATTTACATTTTCACTCAGCAGTTGGTTTCAGTGTAACAATCATAATAAAATCTAAATTACGTAAATGTGCTAACTATAGACCTGTGTCCATCGCTGTTATTATTATCCTTACTATTATTTGTTACTCATTTATACTTTCACTCAGCAGTTGGTATCAGTGTATACTATGTGCAGCGTAACAACTCTAGTATTCTTTTACAATGGCTCAGGTAAGCTGAAAGATTGAACAACTCTGCACATGAACAAATAAAATAAATTACTAATATATATACTACAGCAACCAATGTGTATAGCACGCTCGCAGATGTATAGGAGCATATTATCTAATCATAGTGTAAACTAATGTATCTAAGTGATTTATACTACTGAAGCAACCAGATTACAATGATTCCCCTAGATGGAACCATCATATCTAGGACTATTTCCAACATATTAGGTGTGTCATTCTCTGCAAGTGTCTGAAGAATGAATCTTCTAGTAGGGAGCAAATAAATTTCAAATTTCGTTCGTCTGGCAAGAATATTTTATAGCCCTACCCTGAAAGAGGCCACAATATTTTTGGAGAGAAAAGTATATAAGAAATGCCTGAATGTACCAGTCCGTTATACTCAAGAGCTTTGTCACGAGCTTCGATAGAGATTTACTATATGCTACATGTGCTCCTCATTTATACCTGAGAGGAGAAGCTGGTTTCAAACATGATAATTGGTAGTGGTTATACGTTGCCACAAATCTCATTTAGATGTCATAATACACTTGAAGATAGTCTGTTTATGTTAAAATTAGTTGTCGAATGAAGTGATTAATGTAGCTGACTGAAACCACGAGTTTCCATCAGGCACATGAAAATTAGTATTTTTTAAATGTTTATAATAGTTTAAGACTATGTACAGATCAAGGACAAGAATTGTGGACACTTTGATTTCATTATTATTGGCTCTCCTTGTTCACTATTTATGTACGTCTTACGAGCTTGCTCAGAGAATCAAATTATAAAAACCTTGCTCTTCTGATTCACATTTGTAGTGAGGCTCTCCTTGCAGCTGTGGGGTTGGGATTGGATCAACTGTCTGTGAAGGCAGGTGTCTCAGAGTCCAGTACCTATTTTGTTGTCATGTTTAATCTGTTGTGAATAATGGATACAACGAACACTTTCTCTAGGGAAGGAATCTATTTTTCCCGATATTTAAAGATTATCGTCTATGCATTGCATCCACATCAGACTTTCATACTCTGAAAAATATGGGAAACGTACGGAGACTTCTTGGGACATTTGTGATTTCCCATATATACATGAAAGCTATTGGATTAAGAACTGATAATTATTTTAAATTGATACGGGATAGTATAATAAATATTTTGTATGTTCTACGACTAGACTGCAACCATTGCAGTTACACAGCATCGGTAAGCTACTTTTACGTTCATGTACGGATATGCTCAGATAGTCACCTATGCCTCCATAAAATGCTGAAAGTCAATCAACAACAACAGACAGGCAGATTTTTAATACGCTCTCTGTGATAGAAAATGAAACACCCACAAAACATGTTGGGTTGTCATTGATATTTCGTAGACGTACAAACTATCGGCAAATATACATTAAAACGCCACAGAAACTGGTACAGGCATGCGTATTCAAATACAGAGGTACGTAAACAGGCAGAATACGGCGCTAGGGTTGGCAACACCTGTCTACATCTACATAGGTACTCTGAAAATCACATTTAAGTGCCTGGCAGAGGGTTCATCGAACCACCTTCACAATTCTTTATTATTCCAATCTCGTATAGCGCGCAGAAAGAATGAACACCTATATTTTACCGTACGAGCTCAGATTTCCGTTATTTTATCGTGGTGATCGCTCCTCCCTGTGCATGTCGGTGTCAACAAAATATTTTAGCATTCGGAGGAGAAAACTGGTGTTTGGAATTTCGTGAGAAGATTCCGTCGCAACGAAATACGCCTTTCTTTCAATGATTTCCAGCCCAAATCCTGTACCATTTCTGTGACACTCTCTCCCATATTTCGTGATAATGCAAAACGTGCTGCCTTTCTTTGAACTCTTTCGATGCACTCCGTCAGTCGTACCTGGTAAGGATCCCACACTCCGCAGCAGTATTCTAAAAGAGGACGGACAAGCGTACTGTAGGCAGTCCCTTTAGTAGGTCTGCTACATTTTCTATGTGTCCCGCGAATAAAACGCCGTCTTTGGTCAGCGTTACCCACAACGTTTTCTATGTGTCCGTTCCTATTTAAGTTGTTCGTAATTGTAATATCTAGGTATTTAGCTGAATTTACGGCTTTTTGTTTAGACTAATTTATCGTGTAACCGAAGTTTGAGTTCCTTTTAGCACTCATGTGGATGACATCACACTTTTCATTATTTAGGGTCAACTACCACTTTTCGCACCATTCCTATACTTCTTCTAAATCGTTTTGCAGTTTGTCTTGATCTTCTGATGACTTTAACAGTCGATAAACGACAGCGTCATCTGCAAACAACCTACGAAGGCTGCTCAGATTGTCTCCCAAATCGTTTATATACATAAAGAACAGCAAAGGGCGTATAACACTACCTTGGGGAACGCCAGGTATCACTTCTGTTTTACTCGTTAACTTTCCGTCAATTACTACGTACTGTGATCTCTCTGACAGGAAATCACAAATGCAGTCACATAACTGACACGATATTCCATGAGCACGCAATTTCACTACGAGCCGCTTGTGTGGTACAACGTCAAAAGCCTTCCAGAAATCCAGAAATACGGAATCGGTCTGAAATCCCTTGTCAATAGGTCTCAACAGTTTATGTGAATAAAGAGGTAGTTGTGTTTCACACAAAAGAGGATTTCTAAACCCATGTTGACCGTGTGCCAATATACCGTTTTCTTCGAGGTATTTCATAATGTTCGAACACAACATAAATTCCAAACTTCTGCTGCGTATCTACGTTAACGATATGGGCCTGTAATTTAGTGGATTACTCCTACCACCTTTCTTGAATATTGGTGTGACCTGTGCAACTTTCCGGTCTTTCGGTACGGATCTTTCGTCGAATGAACAGTTGTATATGATTGTTAGGTATGGAGCTAATCCATCAGCATACTCCGAAAGGAAGCTAATTGGTATACAGTCTGGACCAGAAGACTTGCTTTTATTAAGTGATTTAAGTTGGTTCAGTACTCCGAGGATATTTACTTCTACGTTACTCATGTTGGCAGCTGTTCTCGATTAGAATTCTGGAATATTTACTTCGTATTCTTTTGTGAAGGCATTTCGGAAGGCTGTGATCAGTAACCCTGCTTTGACAGCATCTTCTTCGATAGTATCTCCATTGCTATCGCGCAGAGAAGGTACTGATTGCCTCTCTTTGGATTTTTTTGCCAGGTTTCGAGACAACGTTTCGTTGTGAAAACTGTTATGGGCATCTCGCATTGAAGTCCACACAAAATTTCGAGCTTCTGTAAAAGATAGACAATCTCGGGGATTTTCCGTCTATTTAAATTCGGCTTGTTTGTTTCGTTGTTTCTGCAACAGTGTTCTGACACGTTTTGTGTACCAAGTAGGATCAGCTCCGTCGTTTGTCAATTTATTTATTATAAATCTCTCAATTGCTGCCGATACTATTTCTTTGAATTTAAGGCACATCTGGTCTACAAATAATTTTTCAAGGATTTGGTGATTACAACATTCAGTTTCGCTACGACAAACCTGTGTTCACTAATCCCTTAATCGGTTTAGATGCTCGTTATTAACTCAGTATTATTTGTTGCTAAGGGGTCAAATGTGTTTTCAAAGCCTTTTACTATTGGCGTGGGTTCGAAATAATTTTCAGAGAATGCGTTTAGCACAATTTCGGATGATATTTTATGCGTACCTCCGGAATTAAACATGTATTTTCGCCAACATATCGAGGGTAAATTAAAGCCACCACCAACCATTATCGTATGAGCCAGGTACGTGTTTGAAATGAAACTCAAGTTTTCTTTGAACCTCTCAGCCACTGTATCATCTGAATTGGGAGGTCGTTAAAAGGATCCAAATATTTTCTTTTATTATTATTTTATTCCGGTTACCAACAAATGTCTAGAGTAGTTGTTGGATCGGTTACTGCTGCTACAATGATTTAAGTCAGTTTGAAAGTAGTGTTATGGGACATTTCATCTCCGAGTTAGCAATAAATTGGAGATTTTCCCGTCGACCATTTCACGAGTGTACCGTGATTATCAGGAATCCGTTAAAACATCAACTCTTCGACATCGCTGCGACAACAAAAAGATCCTGCAAGAACGGGACCAACGACGACTGAAGAGAATCTTTCAATGTGGCAAGAGTGGAACCTTTGCGCAAATTGCTGATGATTTCAAATGTTGACCATCAACAAGTGACAAATGGTTCAAATGGCTCTGAGCACTATGGGAGATAACATCTATGGTCATCAGTCCCCTAGAACTTAGAACTACTTAAACCTAACTAACCTAAGGACATCACACAACAACCAGCCATCACGAGGCAGAGAAAATCCCTGACCCCACCGGCAATCGAACCCAGGAACCCGGGCGTGAACAAGTGACAGTGTGCGAACCATTCAGCTAAACATGATCGATATGGGTTTTCGGAACCGAAGGCCCACTTGTGTGCCCTTGATGACTGACTGCATGACACGAAGGTTTATGCCTCGCATGGGCCTGTCAACTCCGACATTGGACAATTGATGGCTGGAAACATGTTGCCTTGTCGGACGAGTCTCGTTTCACATTGTATCGGGCGGATGGACGTGTACGGCTACACAGACAACCTCATGAATCCATGGACCCTGCATGTCAGCAGGGGACTTTTCAAGATGGTGGAGGCTCTGTAATGGTGCGGGGCGTGTGCAGTTCGAGTGACTTGGGACCACTGATACGCCTAGATATGACTCTGACAGTTGACTCGTACCTGAGCATCCCGTCTGATGACCTGCATCCATTCACTTCCATCGTACATTCCGACGGACTTCCGCAATTCCAGCAGAACAATGCGACACCTCACACGTCCACAGTCGCTACAGGGTGGATCCAGAAACACTCTTCTGCGTTTAAACACTTCCGCTGGACACCAAACTCACTAGACATGAACATTATTGAGCATATCTGGGATGCATTGAGATGTTGTTCAGAAGAGATCTCCACGCCCTCGTACTCTTGCGGATTTTTGGACAGCCCTGAAGGATTCATGGTGTCATTTTTGTCCATCACTACTTCAGACATTAGTCCATTCCATGTCACGTCGTGCTGCGGCACTTCACCGTGCTCGCTGGGCCCTACACGATATTAGGCAGATGTACCAGTTTCTTTGACTCTTCAGTGTAAAACGTGATTAGAGGTCACTGTGAGAAGTAGAACTGTCAACGGAAAGCTTTTGTATTTTTCGTTTTCTGTATTGTTGTCAGGTATGGTAGGGTGTACAATGGACATGAACAACGGCACATGTTCAGTGATTGCTGTGATGGATACGGAAATACTGTGTACCCTAAGGAACAGCGTTATCAGGAACTGACAGGGCTTTAAAGTGATCTCTTAGTGGGTCTCCATTTTCCAGACTGGTAAAAGGTGTTGTATCCAGATGTCCGGAGCATTCGGATGTGACAGTGGCTTCATCTTTGACTTTTTGGGAATGTAAGGCTCCAGTCGACCACACCTGAGCACCACAAGTGAGAAACATCGTATGGCGCACCAAGCACGTTTAACCTCTGCTCAGTCTGCCATACGAGAACAAATAATGACCTCCCTGCAATATTCCCTGTCATGTCGTACAATTGGTCAGCAGTAAGCAGTACCTGGTCGAGGAACAGCTGACAACACAACACAAACGGCTGCGTTTAGGGTTGAGCAATGAACATGAAGCATAAACTGCTCATGAATATCGCCAAATCGTGTTCAGCGACGAATCGTGCTCTTGCACTACACCAGATAACGATCGTCACAGATCGTTACAAACAATTCGTATCTGACTTAAGAAAGGTACAATTCATTCCGGTTCATAACAATTCTTAAAATTACTTGTGAACCATGTACGGCTACATGACCCCACTTCTTGTTTATATCTCTTTGTGATTTAATATTTTGCAGATTCTTATCAGGGAGATTGGAAGCACTATCGTACCAAGGTGTCAGGGTTTAAAATGTCCAGCCTCGGTAGCTGAATGGTCAGCGTGACGGATTGTCAATCCTCTGGGCCCGGGTTCGATTCCAGGCTGGGTCGAGGAATTTTCTCCGCCCAGGGACTGGGTGTTGTGCTGTCCTCATCATCATTCTATCATCCTTATCGACTGCACGTCACCGAAGTGGCGTCAAATCGAAAGACCGGCACCCGGCGAACGGCCTGCCAAACGGGAGGCCCTAGCCATACGATTAAATAAATGATTTAAAATTTCCTAATTGATTTCTGCGTAGTTTAGTGAGCCCCACCGCAGTCGTCGTTCAAAGTTACGAGGCAACGATTACGTAGGCGGCAGTCGTGCTGTAAGGCTATAAAGCGCCTTACGCGGAGGTATTCTGAGTTATTTCATCTCCAGCGATTGCTGACTCATTTATAGAGTACACCGAGGAGACAAAAGGCGTGGGATAATGATACACACATATGCAGATTGAGGTAATGTCGCGTACGTACGGTATAAAAGGGCAGTGAGTTAGCAGAGCTGTCGTTTGTACTCAGGTGATTCATGTGAAATGATTTCCGACGTTATTATGCTCGCATGACGGGAATTATAAGCTTTTGAATGCGGAATGGTAACTGGAGTTGGACGTGTGGGGCATTCCATTTCGGAAATCGTTACGGAATTCAATACCGCGAGAGCCACATTGTCAAGAGTGTGCCGAGAATACCAAATTCCGGACACCAGCTCTCACCACCGACAATGTCTTAGGCCTTCACGAAACGACCGAGAGCAGAGACGTTTGCGCAGAGTTGTCGCTAGTAGCAGACAAGCGACAGTGCTGAAAATACTACAGAAATCAGTGCGCGACGTACGAAAAACGTATCCGTTTGGACAGTGCAGCCGTCCGGAACCGTGCGACTGCTACGGTCGCAGGTTCGAATCCTGCCTCGGGCATGGATGTGTGTGATGTCCTTAGGTTAGTTAGGTTTAAGTAGTTCTAAGTTCTAAGGGACTGTTGACCACAGATGTTAAGTCCCATAGTAGTCAGAGCCATTTGAACCATTTGACAGTGCAGCCAAAATTGGCGTCCTTGAACTGTGGCAACAGACGAGCGGCACGAGTGCATTTGTTAACTGAACGACATAGCCTGAAGCGCCTCTCCTGCACTCGCGACCATATTGGTTGGATCACAGATCAGGGGAAAACTACGCTTAGGTCAGATGAGTCCAGATTTCAGTTGGAAAGAGCTGATGGTAGGGCTCGTGTTGGGCGCAGACCCCACGAAGCCATAGACCGTAGCTGCCAACAAAGCATCGTTCAAGCTGGTCCTGGCTCCATAACGGTGTGGGCTGTGTTCACGTGGGGTGGATTGGGTCCTCTGATTCAGCTGAACCAAGTGAGACCATTTGCTGCCTTTTATGGAGGACCTTGCGCCATGTCAGCGGGCCACAATTGTTCCCCATTGGTCTTAAGAACATTCTGAGCAACTCGTGCGAATGCCTTGGCGATTCAGATCGCCTGACATTAATCCCTTTGCACAGTTTTCCGAAATAAGCTATCAGATCGTGCATAAAATCCTACTCCATCTACACTTTCGCAAATATGGACGTTTATAGAGGCACCACCGGTATATATTTCTGCAGCAGACTTTCAATGGTTTGGTGAGTCCATGTCAGTCCGAATTTCCTGGAATGTGCCAGGTAAACGTCCGACACAATTTGAAGAGGCAGCCCATCAGTTCTATCGCTTTAGTGTACATTCGCAAGGTCACCTCAGAGTATCAAGAAATTCTTGTTCTGAGTATAAACTGAGCTTGGTCGGACCTTTAGTTTTCCGTTTAGATTACGAGCCGTTTATGCACTGTTGAAAGTGCTGTCTGGATTGTCTACTGGTCAACAGGAGTTACAAGTACACCATGTCGCGTGGACTCCGACAGAATGCTTGAGGATTCTCATAATATGAAAATAAGAAAAAACGTAAACCAATGAAGGGTGAGCTTTACAGTGTAGTACACAAACACGTGTCAGCGTCTGATGAGAATATACGCCTCTGATAAACACTGTTTAATAATTTGGTCCTTTGGAGAGCGTTTGTGTTGGTGTTACAAACTGCGAATGGTGTAGAGTGTTCTTAGACTATGCACCAATATCTCCAATATTTAGTTTTGGCTGAGCGCATTTTCATGTTTATTGGACCAGTGTTTTTCAGATTATATGTGATCAGTTCTATTCATGGTAAATGTTTTTAAAGATTTTAAGTTGTTTTAAACGGTAAGTATATTTCTATAGCGTTGCTCTTCGGTAAGATTAGTAATCTGTTTTCCTTAGAGAGCGATTTTAGCTAGACTAGGATTCATTTCACTCAAGGTGCTTTTGAAATCATATTTTAAGACAGTTTTTCTTTTTATCTCCAGTCTCTGGGCTAGTACTGGTGTACCTTGTTTATGTAAATCGTAGCCAAGAGTTAATTTTTTTCCAGTTAGGGCCCTCTGAATTAAGATCCGTTAGAGCACCGTTACTTAGTTTCAAATTACATTATCCGAAATATTTCACTCTCTTCTACCATGGGGCAAAATGTTCAGAGTTCAAAATATTGTAATTGCTTACTATAATTCATTTTCATGTGTGTATTAGATCGCTGATGCGCGTCATGTGCTCTGTAAAATAAGTGATATCTGCTTGGCAACAAATTTGGAATTGCAGAAGCAGCGGTTACTCTGTAAAAGATGCTTAAAAATGTTACACTCGCAGTGAAATTATCTGATTTAATGCTCAATCTGTACATCTTTTCAGCAAGTACAGTTGTTCATCTTTGGTGGGCCTTATTGTTGTTAGTCATATGTCTAAGTTCTCGTTTTTTCTGGTAGTTACTTGGTAAAATAAAATAATGAAACATTGCACGTGTTTATTTCTGAGTATGGGAGCTTCCTACCGCCCACTACCGAACTGAGTGTATTATCTTGAATAGATTTTTGCAAGATAACTCACTTCGGACAATCAGTGATGTTACATTACTGCTGCACACTAACTTGTAATATTCCCTGAATAAAAATTACTTACTTTCAGAGAATTCAAAGTCTTCTGTTAAGATTTGTTCTCACAGTAATCGCTTTCCAGATAAGCAACACTGTAGGTTCTGTTCATCGACAAATCAAAGCTTCTTACCTTTCAGAAATATAGAATTGAATTATGTTTGATAAATTTATTCTGTCGTTATATTTAAAGACCAGAGATCAGTTTACTGCCATAGTTTAGTGTCGTATGGTGTTTATTCGTTAAGTTTGATTTAGGAAGTTTTCCAGCAGATATACTGCAAAACAATTGTCATTTGAATAGTTTTATAAATAGATACGATAGTGTACCAACGTATATCACTAACATACAATCTTATCTAGTATTAAACTTGCAGTAAGTCATGGCTTCTCCGTGTCAGATGGTCTGGTGTGAACCAGCTGCAAATTTTGCTACCAAGAGCTGCCGCCATCTACGAAAAGGAAGATTACAATCATCAATTTAAATTAAATTTCATGTTTGGCATAGAATAAATGGACTAGATCTTTGTGCAAAATTCATTTATTTGAATAGCTCTTAAGAATGTCAGTGTCATTTCAATACCTGCTGCAATTTTAGAAATACACATAATCAAAAAAATCACTTAATTCATGTGGTCCTCCATGAATTCCTCTTCTGTGCCATTATTTTCGTCTCAGGATAGAACTTGCATCCTATGTCCTCAGTTATCTGCAGAACACATTCCAATTTCTATCATCCCGTACAGTTTTTAGCCACTACAGCTCCCTCAACTGCAATGGAGGTTATTCCTTGATGCTTTAACAAATTTTCTATCATACTGAGCATACTCTTGTCAGTGTTCTCTATATGACCCTCTCTTGGTCGATTCTACTGATAATCTCCTCATTCCGTATATTATCAGTCCACCTCGTTTTCAACATTTATCTGTAGCACCATATTTCAAAAGCTTAAGTTTCAGTTTTATCGAAGTCCCTGATTTACTGCCGTACAATGCTGCGCTCCAAACGCGTGTTCTGAAATTAAGGCCTATGTTCGATACTCGAAGATTTATCTTCACTAGGAATGCGCTCTTAGGCAGTGCTTGTCCTTTTTTTAATGTCCTCCTTGCATTGTCCGTCACGGGTTATTTTCTGCCTGGGTAGCTGAAAACATCGTCTATATCGTGACCACATATTTAGATCTTGCGTTGTTTGATATTCTCATTTTTGTTGCTTCTCGTTAAATATCCTTTTTCCGGTTGTAGGGAAACCATATTCAACAGACATTGGATTGTTCATTCCATTCAATAGAACCGGTAATTGTTTCTCACTTTCACCCAAGACAGCAATATCATCAGTGATTCTTATCTTTGGCATCCATTCTCCCTTAATTTTAAACTCACTCTTGAACCTTTAATTTATTTCCGCCATTGCTTCTTCAACGTAAAGGTTGATCAGTAGGGTCGAAAGACGGTATCCGTGCCTTCCACGCTTTTTAATCAGAGAACATTTTCACTGACCTCGTTACTTCTTGGTTCCTGGGCATACTGAAGCGTACTCCTATTTGTCCAAGAATTTTTCCGAAGCCAAACTGATCCTCATCTAATAGATCCTCAATGTAACCTTTTCCAATCTTCTGTATACTAAACTTGTCAATAACTTGGATGCATGATCTGTTAAGCTGATTGTGCTACAATTCTCGCAATTGTCTGCCCTTGTGATCTTCAGAATTGTGTGAATGACATTTATTCGAAAGTCTGGCGGTACGTTGGCCGTCTCACAGATTCTAGCACCGTCTTGGATAGTCATTTGGCTGTAATTTCTCCCAACGATTTTAGAAATTGTCCTTTTATATATTCCATACGTTCTGCCTTATATGAGCTCAAGTGCTCCATAGTTCAATTCAGTTTTGACACTATACTGGACCTCTATTTCTGGATCCTTTCTTGAGACAAATTTTCTCTTTTATCAAGCCATCAGGGAAGCCCTCTCCGTCATAGATGCCTTAAATGTATTCTTTCTACCTTTCCGCTATTTGTCTCGAATGAGAAACAGCCCATAGTTGCACTAAATTATGTTTAGTTAAAACCTTGGCCATTGTTTCAGCTTCAGATGTCATAACACTAATGAACGAAAATTGTCATAGCCCAGCGTCTGCATTAAGACCAATAAAATAACTTTAACAGACATAAGCCTGTTTCGAACATAAGTAAAATTACATATGACACCGTATGTCCTCCTCCACTACCTCCGTAAACGTTCTTCTGCTTTTAACAATGGAATTCGCATTGCATTCTTAACGGTACCATCCTTGTTTTTAATTTCACCGAACGATGAAATCTTCACATCTTTCCTGCAATCACTTCGCCCTCCTTTCCTTCGTGGTAGACATAGCTGTATTCCTGTCTTTCACAGAACATTTTTGTACCTTCTTCTTTCGTCAGTCAATTGAAGTATTTCGTCTGTTACCAAAGATTTCTTCGGAGTCAACACCCTTATGCCTAAGTTTGACAGTCCGATATCTGCGATTGCCCTTTTTAGTGACGTTAACTTCTCATCAACTGAGCAGCCACCTGTGGTATTCCTTCCCGCTGTGTCTACATCTGAAGCGAACTTTGAACACGTCTCATTATTCTTCAGCTCTTCAGTATCCCACTCCTTCCACTTAGATTTTTCCCGTCGTTCCGCTTAAATTTCAGTCCATTCTTCATCGTTACTAAATTGTAATCTAAGTCCATATCTGCTCTGGGGTACGCCTTATAATCCAATACCTCATTTCGGAATCTCTTTCTGACCATGATATAATCGATGTGGAATTTCCCCATGTCTCTGGGTCACTCCAAGTATCCATTCTCGTGATTCTTCAACAGTGTATTTGCTGTTACCGTCAGTAATTCATTACAGAACTCAATTAGGCTTTCATTTATTCTTCTGCTTCCTCTACAAATGAGACGCAATCTCTATCAGTGCCTTTTATACGACTAGGCAAGACTGGATCCCCGCATTGGGCGATAGATTTTAAGGGCGGCCAAGAGTAAAAAAGAATTCACTTCAAATCTAAAAGTGAAAAAGTTCACAGTTCATGATCTAGTGGCTAGCGTTGCTGTCTCTGCATCACGGGGTCACGGGTTCGATTCCCGGCAGGGTTGGTGACTTTCTCTGCCTGGGGACTACGTGTTTGTGCTGTCATCATTTCATCATCATCATCATCATCATCATCTTCCGTGACATAGGCTAGATTGGATTGAGTTAAACATTGGACTGTGTAAAAAGTTGGACTTTCTACTTGCGCTGACGACTGCGCAGTTGAGCGCCTTACAAACCAAACATCATCAAATAGTAAAAATATTGAGGAGATTAGGAGAAACTAAAAAGAGAAAAAACTAAAACAATGGTTTATTTACAAGAGCATTGTAAGAATGTACATAATTTGAAGAAAGTCAGCACATTTCCTCGAACTACCTCAAAAATAATGTTGCTGCTACTGTGAACAAACGGAAAGGAAACATTCTTGCAATAAAATAAAATAAGTAATTGGCGCCAAATTTGGTTGCATTGGTGTATTCTGTTGAGTTCTAGTTGAAAGTGTTCAGAACATTCTTACTATTTCAATTATTCTGCGATATTTCAAAAACTGAGGAACGAAATGAGAAATAGCGGACATTTGTTCTCCTCAAACAGTTTTAAGTGAATTGAGAACGAAGCATGGGAATTGAGAACTGTCCCCAGATAAGTAGGACGTCTGGCCACCTTAGTATGTTGCTTAAAAGTAAAGTAAGATATTTATACTGTTGTGTCGTGGGGTTTTGGTGGTGGTGGAGATGGCCTGGATAGTGGGGAGACCGATGGTAAAAAAGAGGGCCGTAATTTTCACTTCTCTCCTATGGCAGCAGAAGACCTATTAATAATGAATTACCTCTTTAGTACAGTTATATACTTTCTCTACCTCCCCTTCCTATGCTTAAGACGTTGGCATTTGTATCTAAACCATCGTTGTCGGCGTTGATTTGTTGTGTAATCTGATGAGAACAATGCTATCACTGAACTGTACCCAGTAGCTCTCTCTCGGCCCTACTTTTTCATTCGTAATGAAACATACTCTTGTCGTACATTTTCTGCTGCTGCTGGTATTCCACCATATTCATTTGACTATAGGTCGTTTTAGTCTTTCCATATCATCTCACTGTTCTCCACCACATCTAGATGGAGTCTTTGTGTTTCCCTTGTCAGATTTTCTAATTTTCCTCCTACGTTCAAGCTTTTGACATTCGAAGGTCAAACAAATAGCATATTATACCGATTTGGTTGTTTTATCATTCCCTCATAATCAACCACCCCACGGCAACAACTTCCCGAAATCCGAATGACGGACTGTCCCGCAATCTTTTGCACGGAAGAGTTCGTAATGACACTTTTTCAGTTACGGTTTACGGTCCTGTCATGCAGTTTCCGTGTTTTTAATGCAGTGATTTCTACTGCGTTCTACATGCTCAAGCGCTTGATCATTGTAATTCCTTCGCCTTTTGTGGGCAGTTTCCCATCCCATGTGCAAGAGAGACCATGAATATCAGTACACTCCTCCACCCAATTCGACAAGGTCTTTTTTAGAGTGAATATTTCTTCTGCCAGAAGTCTTCGGCCACAAATACTGTTATTTTATTTTCGTATTTAAGGACGTCTGGCTTGAAACCCGGGAACAATTCCATTTTGAGTGCTAGTCGAAGATGCTACCCCAAACATTTCAGTAACAAATTTAAGCCATGTGTCCGTAAAGCACTTTATTTGTATGAATACATATTATTTTCATTGACATTATGTTATATATTAAATCGGTATCCTCACCACGTGGTGTACACAGCGTTATCTTGAGAGAGCTAGAACCACCAATCAGTAATTGCGTGGCGTCTCGCATATAGTGCGATCAGTCCCCACCCAACACACTCAAATCGATCATACACTGAGGTGACTAAGTCTTCTGAAAACGATATGCATGAACCACAAGCCAGTAGTATCGTGTACATAAGGTACAAAAGGACAGCTTTGGCGGAGCAGCCATTTTCATTCAGGTGACTATTGTGAAAACTTTCAGATGGGATTTAACAGACTTTGAACGCGGAATGTTAATGCATGGGGCCTTCCATTTCCGAAAAGTTTGGGGAATTCGATCATCCCAGGTCCGCAGCGTCTATAGTGTGCCGAGAATACCAAAATTTCAGACATTACCTCTCAGAGCGGACAATGCACTGACCGACGCCCTGCATTTGACGACGAGAGCAGCGGCGTTTGCGTAGGTTTGCCAGTGTTAACAGACAAGCAGCATCGCAGCAAGCAACCGCAGAAATCAATGCGGGACGTATGACGAATGTAAGCGTTAGGACAGTGCGGCGAAATTTGGTGTTAATCGGCTAGGTGAGTGCCTTTGCTTAAAGCATGAGATCTCTGCAGAGCCTCTCCTGTGCTCGTAAACATATTTGTTGGACACTTGACGACTGGAAAACCTTGGCGAAGTCAGAGAGTCCCTATTTCGTTATGTAGGCGCTAATAGTAGGTTTCCAGTGTGGTGCAAACCCCACGAACCCATGGATCCAAGTTCTCAATAAGGCAACGTGCAAGCTGGTGTAGGCCCAATAGTGGAGTGGGCTGAGTTTACATGGAACTGAGTGAGACCCCTGACACAACTTGAAGGACCATTGATTGTATTCAGCTGACTGGACACATTCATCGACTTCATGTTCCCTACGATGAAGTTCTTTTGGATGACAATGCACCATGTCACTGGGCCACAACTGTTCACGACTGGTTTGAGGAACATTCTGGAAACATTCTGGTCATTTCGAGCAAGTGATTTGGCCACTCAGATCGCCAGATATAAACCCCATGGGAACATTAATGGCACATAACCTACAGGTCTGTTCGTGCACGAACTCCTGCACGACAGACATATGGACAGTTATAGGGGAGCACACCAATATTTCAGCAGGGGCCTCCAACGACTTGTTGGGTCCATTCTACGTCGAGGTCATGCACTACGCTGCCCAAAAGCAGGTCCGATACGATTCTCTGATGCATACACCATGCCTTTTGCCACCTCAGTTTACATCCACCAACAGTTACGTCCATCCCACCGAAAGTGTTCTACGGCGAGTTCGTGGACGACCTCTGTCAAGCAATGGTGGAGCTGCATGTTGCAAAATACATTTTTATCTCTATGGCGTCGATGAGGACATCTAGCAGCATATTCAAGTGCGACAGCACCAGCCCATTTACCAGATGCACCAAGGACCAGAAGCATATCCACGTATTTATCGTTTGAGTATAGCATACGTCTGCCACACAGTTTTAGAGGTTTGCAATGAGGAAGTTCGATACTTATCCTAATGTACATTGGAGTCTCTTATGGGCGCGTTACTCCATTCACAACTAGTCCCTGTCTGGTGGACAGTGCATACAGTATAAACACGCCATCAGTCCTGTACAGAGTTCTACCTAATGCGCATTATCCCTCTGACAGATATTGTTCAGTATTAATTATGGGGACATTGCTAATTGTTAAAAGTTCGGTTTTGAATTACACTGTTTCTATAACGGTAATAGACGTGATTTTTCCACAATCCCATCGATAGAATAATAATAATAATAATAATAATAATGCATTGAGATATGTGCTAAACAGTATGCTGTTACTGGAGTCAGTGTTAAAAGGCATGGGACCATGTTCATAACAGATACAAATAATAACAGAGTTTCGGCATTATTTGCAAAGCATGTTGCTAGTCTTATTGGTAACGTAAGTCCCTTACGAAATATATGGACCTCAACGAGGCTGGAATAACAGTTGCTACCAATCTCTGGGACAAATTGAGGAGGGTACAATGAAAACAGGTTTTGCATATAGTAGATGTAGTAATTGTGAAATTCCACGACACTTAAAGGGCTTGTTTCAATTCTTCCAGTTCTACGATTGTAATATGTAAGTGTAAGTGTTATCTAGAGGAACCGCAGGAATCGGTGTTGACGATTAAGTTGTCAGATACCGTACCATATGGACTAAATTTACCAAATAAGAAGATATGCCTCAACCCAGGATTCAACCAACGACCTCCTGCATGCTAACCCAAAAATCTATCCATTGCACCAACTGTACAGCACTACTACTGTCTGCTGCCACAGGCACTTATGGTACATGTGGTTGCAGAGTTGCCAGATTGCCACTCTTTAACGTCCTTCTCGTGCCGGATGTACTCGCCAGGTGTAATCTTGTGACAGACTTTTTTTATGGCTGGCATGTGAGGAGTCTTGCTGCGAAAACCGAGTGCGCGAATTTCGCTTCACCCTGTACAACAAAAGAAGTGTGTGGCGCAATTATTAGATCGGTTAGTGCTGTTACAATGGTAGGTTATCAAGTTTTATGTCAATTTGAACGCGGTGTTATAGTCGACGCACGAGCGGTGGGACATAGTATCTCCGAATTAGAGATGAAGCGGAGATTATCCCGTATGACAATTTCACGAGTGTACCTTGATTATTAGAAATCCGGTAAAATATCAACTCTTTGACATCGCTGCGGCCGGAAAAAACGGGACCAATGACGACTGAAACGAAAAGTGACAGAAGTGGAACCCTTCCGCAAAGTGCTGAATATTTCGAGGCTGGGCCATCAACAAGTGACAGCGTGCGAATTGTTCAACGAAACTTTATCGATATGGGCTTTCGGAGCCGAATAGGCCCACTCGTGTCCCCTTGATGACTCCACGACACAAAGCTGTATGCCCCGCCTGGGCTCTTGAGCACTGACATCGGACTGATGATGACTGGTAACATGTTGCCTGGTCGAACGAGTCTCGTTTCAAATTGTATCGAGCGGATGGACGTGTACGGGTACGCAGAGATGGTGGAGACTCTGTAATGTTTGCGGGGCGTGCCGCTGGAGTGATATGGAACTCCCGATACGTCTAGATGCGAATCTGACAGTTGACTCGTACGTGAGCATCTTGTCTGATCACCTGCATCCATTCATGTCCATTGAGCGTTCCGACGGACTTTTTCAATTCAAGCAGGACATAGCTATACCCCACACGTTCAGAATCGCTACAGAGTGGCTCCAGGAGCATTATTGTGAGTTTAAACACTTCCTCTGGCCTGCAAATTCCCCAGACATGAATATTATTTAGTATATCTCGGTGCTTTGCAACGTGGTATTCAGAAGAGATCTCCACGCACTCGTACTCTTACGAATTTTTGGATAGCCCTGGAGGATTCACGATGTTCCCTCGAACACTACTTCAGACATTACTCCACTCCATGCCACGTTGTGTTGCGACACTTTGTAACGCCGGAAATGCATATCCTCCTATTTCCATCTATTGTACTATTATTTTTTTTCCTTGTTTTGTTACCTCAAGATATGACATTTATGTGTCTTTGTATATTGTAATTGTTTTACTATTTGTATATATATGCATTTATGTCGATGTATAATTGGTTTGTTTTGTGAATGTTATTTGTATTTATACGCTGGGTCTGGCCTAGGGAAAACTATACTATCGAACGAATACATCGATAGGTCGTGTGGAGAACGAAAGTGTTTAGGATCTCGGGTATAGTGTTAACTCTGTCGCGTGGAGCGCGGGCAGTGCAGAGGGAGTCTGGCTGGAGTAGCGAGTGGAGCAGGTGTGTTGTGTGACGCTCCCGCGAGTTGCCGCGCTTTCCGGGTTCAGCAGCATGTAATTGCGCTCGACTTGCGATGATAGTTTCTGACATGGTGTCGCGGACGGGAAGCATTAGCTGGCGCACATCAAGAGCCCGTTTCGTCTGGTGACCGTGTCGAGAAGAAGGCGCGCCAACTTCCAGCTTCTGCAACAGCGACGGCCGACAATGAGTGACTGTCGCCACATCCTCGATCGACGGCTTCAAACCTTCATTCAACCAACAAGGAAGACTGGAAGCACGTAAAGTTTTAGAACTGTATGGCAGACCTCAGCTTTTCAAACTTTTAAAATTGTTGAATCACAAAATTACAGCAATTTAGCATGAACCTTTGTTGCTCATTGTCCCAATTGCATTGCCAAGCAGGGTCCCTTCCTTTTCCGAAATGAACCCGAGTGTCGTTGAAATTCAAACGCCAGCATTAAAATAATATAATTAGATTTCACTGCTTTAATTTCAAAGTTCAGTTAAAGTATTCATAGCTGGCTACAATATTTAGATTACACATGCACAAATTAAGAGTGCGAGTTTTGTTACCGTATTTTAGCTTACCTGTGACTGCAGCTCAGCTTGGTACGTACTAAATTTTACTATTGTTAATTGTTCAGAATCATTTAAGTCAAGTTCAACGTTAAATCTCATATTTCTAAATTGCGTAGAGTCAAGTTGCTTCTGAAATGATTGTTGAGGTAATCCAAGACTAACCGTATTTTAATGAATTTCGATGTGCTTCAGAAAGAAAGCTCACTATTGACTTCAGTCACTAAATTAACTTTCGATTTTTCGGTTTTATTAATTCTTTTGCTAAATTATGTCAGAGTGTAGCGAGATTTATAACTTCTGACAAACTTTCAGTTTTCACACTACACGTGTCAACCTTCAGTTGCCACGCTTGTAGTGCTAATTATATGTGTAATAACCTTTCTTTTTCACTTACTATAGTAATTATCCTTAGGACTGGCGACCATAATTTCCCCCAAATCTCAAATATCGAATTACCGCTAGTTAATTGTTAACGTAACGGCCGCACATTTACTTTCTTTATTAACTTTACCCCTTTTCAAAATTAATTTCCACCAGTTTCATTGGCATTTAACCTTTCATTTAGATGTAACCCTTTCCTCCCTCTTTACCGACAGATTAACTTCGGTGACGATTGCTTTTCCCAAATTTCCATTAGGTACACGCGGTTTAATCTACACTGTCATTAAGGTCGGTAAGTGAGGGGGAGGTTACACGTGGCGACCGTGACAGGACAATCTTCAGATTTGAGGTTGTTCTGGACACGAATTTTGTTTGGTGCAAACGTCGTAACAAAGTGTTGGCTACGAACAGATAGTTACGTCAGCGAGATTAAGTAGTGGGAGGAATCCTAATTAGATTTGAGATTTGTTATTTATATTGAAAATTATTAAAATGAGTGAAGGCAACAATTACCAAAATTTGGTAGACTTGGATACGGAACAATCGGTCGAACAGTGGGAAACGCGCACCGCGGTACCCATTGTTCAGGGGCAGGCGGCTAGCGTGAAAGACGCGACCGCCGAAACGCAACAAGGAGCAGAAATGGAATTCCAAACTTTAGAAAATGTTTCGGAATCGGAAGTGAAAATCAAATCTGAACCCCTTGAGGACGAACACGCGGGGAAAATTAAAGAGGAAGCCGCTACGGAAGTAAAACCGGTAGTTTCCGGGAATTTAGCTGATTTATTGAATGTTTTGATTAACGAAATCAAGGCTCAGTCTAGCAAGATAGAAACTCAATCGGCAGAAATTAAAGCTCAGGCTGCCAAGCAAGAAGCTCAGTCTGAAAAAATTGACAGGAAGCTAAACAATCAGAACAAAGCTATTAATGTTGTTAACAACAATGTTGGAGTTGTTAACGCAAAAGTTGATAAAATCAAAGAAGATATTGTTGTGATTAATACCAAAATCGGTAATCTTAAACAGGAAATGATAGGCGTTCAGGCGGAAATTGCGAGCATAAATACGCGTTTTAATTCCGAAATAAGCAGAATCGAAAAAAGTGTAGGAGAAGCAGTTGCTCCGATCATCGAGAATAAGGTGACGGAACAAATTCAATTAGTGAAAACAGAGGATCAAAAGAAGGCGGGAACTTTAAAGGCTTTAGTATCCGAAGTAGATACCAAAGTGACGAAGCAGGCTAATTCCTGCGAAGAGAAAAAAAAAGGAAGTAGAGACGCTAGCGACAACCACTTGCCAAGTAATTACGAGAGTGTCGGAATTAGAAAAGAAACTTGACGAAAAACAGAGCTATGTGCCAATCTGTGCACACAGTTCGGAATTGTTGACTAAAGAGGATCGGTTCTACCCCTTGAAAAAAAGGCGGTATACATGCGACGGATTTCATTAAAAATTGTGAAAGAGTTTTACCCAGATCATGGACTAATGAGAGAAAAATTAATGCGGTTATTGATGTGTTGGCTGGTGATGCCAAGCGTTGGGGCTTAAACCTCAACATTACGAACATGACTCTTGACGAGTTTAAAAATTTGTTTCTGGCTGAATACTGGTCAGAGCAAAAACAGCAAAGGGTCTAGCGCGAATTTGTTGTATCGACGCCTTTCGATGCGAATTCGCGCGGTTCGATGAAGGAGTTTTGTGAGGGCTGGATCCGCAAGTTGGAATACTTGAGTGATCGCCGCACGGAATCCGAAATAGTCTGGGAACTCTACAAAAAGCTTCCAGATGATACAAAACGCTACATAGTGGTAGCTGTAACACCCACAGCAGAACTGGAGATTGAGTTTCAGAATAATTCGCAATTGTTGAGAGAAGATCGGATGTCGGATAACACGTCCGTCATTGAGCGAGGGTTTGCAGAGAGGGATGAGGTCTGGTTTAGGCAGTTCGGTCGCTTATACGACGAACTAAGAGATTATAGGGGCCTGTGCGGGAGAAGTGTTTATGGGGAGCGCGAGCAGGAGTTGCCGCGTCTCGTCCCACAGGAAGATAGTATTTGTGAAGTGATAGAAAGGTCTGGCCCTAACCGGCAGACTTTGCTAGAAATAGTTGATGTTAATGGGGAGCACGAGCAAGATTCGTCGTGTTTCGTCCCGCAGGAGTTAGATGTTGAAGTAGTAACGGAAAGTTCTGGCCCTAACCGGCAGACCTTACCGAAAGCTGTAGTGGTAGAAGTAGCCAACCCATCCGACGCAAACCTCCAGTTTAAACATTGCGAGAGTATTAAGGAGAAAGATTACGAAAATTTTAGTGATAGCCGGACGCGATTGGTAGAAAAGCACGTAGATTACAGCGTGTATGAGGTTAGAGCTGACTTTATACGGTCAGACGGTAGCAATGTGGGTTGCGCAGATCCAGAGGAAGTAATTGCAGATACTACTGGGTACATTCCTCCAGGTGGAGTGGCAGATGAGATCAATCTGACCAAAGAGGAATCAAAAAAGGTGACAATTAATGAATTGATAACAAAGCAACACGCACTAGTTGACGAGTTACAGGAAAAGGTTTCGGTATTGGAGGCGAAGCTACAGACTAATCCTCAGGACAAATGTGTTGAGATTAAAACTGTATGTGACAGAGACTGAAAAAGCCGCCAAATAAGCAGGATTTAGGATCAAAGCCGGATGGTTTTTTCTGGAATGACCTGGATATAGACGAGGATTTACTGTGGGAAAATAAAGAAACAGTCGAGGACAAGTGTAGACAGATAGTAGTGTCTGTAAATATGCACGACCTACAACTAAACGTGTTGATTGACACCGGTGCTGAATTGAGTGCTGTATCTGGGAAAATATTTGACTTACTGAAAGACAGACCTGGTATCGTAGTTATGCCAGTAACAGGAGTGAAAATTATCGGTGCTACTGGGAAGGCCAGTAAACCGGTCACATAACAGATTTTTGTCAACTTCGAGATATGTGGGGCACGATTTGAACAAGAGTTTGTCGTCGTGCCAGACTTAACTACGGAAGTAATTATCGGGTTAGATTGGCTATTAAAGTACCGTGCAGTGATTAATTGCGAAAGCAAAACTTTGACATGTACGTCACAAGATAAAACAATAGTAGTTAGCTTTGATGAGGCAGGAGACGGTGTGCATAGGCAATACCAGCCTATACACATTGTTAACTGGCCGGATGGTATTGACGTAGGTATGAATTTGAACTACTGTAATGTGAGGAATCTCGGCCTTGACAACAGTGTAGAAGGTGAATTTGAAGCTATTGTAGACGGTGTGTCAAACGTAACACACGAACGAAGACGAGGCCTGTATGAAGTAATAATGAGGAATAAGAGTGTGTTTCCAGACAAACCGAGTATTGGTGTGAAAAAAGATCGTTTGCCAGAAATAATGAAGCTAAAAACCGATGGTCGCATACGTTGTCATGAGGCTAAAGCGCGTTTTGCGTAGTTTGCAATCGGAGACTTAGTACTTGTAAAAGCTCATGCGAAATCGAGCGAGATAGACAATGAAATCTCTAAATTTAAGTTTGTTTATAATGGACCATATAAAGTCATTGGTATACCTCATACAAATGCTTATTGCTTAGAGTATCCAAGCTCTGGAAAACGGTTAGGTATACGGAATATTGTAGACTTGAAATTGTACCAACCTAGGATCGATTAATACCACACAATGGGTAATTTGTACAGTACGTAAATATAGAGTGTAAGATTAAACGATTTGCTAGATTACCATGCTTTTGCCTGACCAACAGGACATTAATGAAGTTGTAATTATTAAGTAATTAATTGTTACTAAATGATTTAAGAGAAACTGATTACTAATCTACTGAAAAATCCAAGCTGCTAGTTTAAGTTTTCAGCTGAGTCACAGTAGATTAAGCAATGTAAATATGATTTTGTAAGTAGCCGCAAGATATCATAAATATGTGATTTACTAGTCATTGTCGATGTACTTAGACGCTGTTTTAAGTGTCAGGCTAGTACATGCGTGTAATGACGTACAGTGTCGAGTTATCCACTGTGATACTGTTAATGGACTCCTTGAGATTACTCGGGAGTGAGTTTTCCCGAAAGAATTCAGTGAAACGGACGTTCTGGAAATGCCGTTACACAGGCGAGTGAGATCAAGCGTGCCGCACAGGCGGGCGCAACAATACTGGCGAGGCGGAGTCGCTGTCGGCTCTTGTGCCGCTGTCGGCTCTTGTGCCGCTCTCGGCATTCTTTGTACTTGCGAGTACGGAAGGCGGAGTTGTTTTTCTTCCCGGACAGCTGATGTGAAGGAATTCTGCTGTCGATATTTATGTTTTTTCGATCTGAAGTGTGTTATTTTCTTGTTTAGCGTTTAATGGACTCCCATGACGAGAATATTAATTATGAAAAGGTTACATAAAAATGCGTATTCTATGTAATTAATAATTAATTTGCGTATTTTGATCTACCTGTTTTTATGACCATGTACTCTGATTAATTTTGTAAATAGTATTCCATTTCTTGATAGTGCTACGGATTTTGACGATTTTGGAATAGCTAAACCATTTTCTATATTTTCTGTGAATTTTAATATGTTGTCAACCTGTTTTATTTTGTGCAAGATGACAGAGTGGACTAAGATTAGGAGTGTCTCCACTCAATTATTATGGTCTAAAAGTTGATTTATGGTTAATTAGACGGATGCTAAATTTTGTTGATGTTTTGAGCATATGCATTTCCGCTGTTTCTTTTTTGGGACATTTTCTGAGTCTGTTTACGTTACACGAACATCCTCAGACAATGTGGGGCACGTGTAACGCCGGAAATGAATATCCTCCTATTTCCATCTATTGTACTATTATTTTTTCCTTGTTTTGTTACCTCAAGATATGACACTTCTGTGTCTTTGTATATTGTAATTGTTTTACTATTTGTATATATATGCATTTATGTCGATGTATAATTGGTTTGTTTTGTGAATGTTATTTGTATTTATACGCTGGGTCTGGCCTAGGGAAAACTATACTATCGAACGAATACATCGATAGGTCGTGTGGAGAACGAAAGTGTTTAGGATCTCGGGTATAGTGTTAACTCTGCCGCGTGGAGCGCGGGCAGTGCAGAGGGAGTCTGGCTGGAGTAGCGAGTGGAGCAGGTGTGTTGTGTGACGCTCCCGCGAGTTGCCGCGCTTTCCGGGTTCAGCAGCATGTAATTGCGCTCGACTTGCGATGATAGTTTCTGACATGGTGTCGCGGACGGGAAGCATTAGCTGGCGCACATCAAGAGCCCGTTTCGTCTGGTGACCGTGTCGAGAAGAAGGCGCGCCAACTTCCAGCTTCTGCAACAGCGACGGCCGACAATGAGTGACTGTCGCCACATCCTCGATCGACGGCTTCAAACCTTCATTCAACCAACAAGGAAGACTGGAAGCACGTAAAGTTTTAGAACTGTATGGCAGACCTCAGCTTTTCAAACTTTTAAAATTGTTGAATCACAAAATTACAGCAATTTAGCATGAACCTTTGTTGCTCATTGTCCCAATTGCATTGCCAAGCAGGGTCCCTTCCTTTTCCGAAATGAACCCGAGTGTCGTTGAAATTCAAACGCCAGCATTAAAATAATATAATTAGATTTCACTGCTTTAATTTCAAAGTTCAGTTAAAGTATTCATAGCTGGCTACAATATTTAGATTACACATGCACAAATTAAGAGTGCGAGTTTTGTTACCGTATTTTGGCTTACCTGTGACTGCAGCTCAGCTTGGTACGTACTAAATTTTACTATTGTTAATTGTTCAGAATCATTTAATTCAAGTTCAAAGTTAAATCTCTTATTTCTAAATTGCGTAGAGTCAAGTTGCTTTTGAAATGATTGTTGCGGTAGTCCAAGACTAACCGTATTTCAATGAATTTCGATGTGCTTCAGAAAGAAAGCTCACTATTAACTTCAGACACTAAATTAACTTTCGATTTTCCGGTTTTATTAATTCTTTTGCTAAATTATGTCAGAGTGTAGCGAGATTTATAACTTCTGACAAACTTTCAGTTTTCACACTACACGTGTCAACCTTCAGTTGCCACGCTTGTAGTGCTAATTATATGTGTAATAACCTTTCTTTTTCACTTACTATAGTAATTGTCCTTAGGACTGGCGACCATAATTTCCCCCAAATCTCAAATATCGAATTACCGCTAGTTAATTGTTAACGTAACGGCCGCACATTTACTTTCTTTATTAACTTTACCCCTTTTCAAAATTAATTTCAACCAGTTTCATTGGCATTTAATCTTTCATTTAGATGTAACCCTTTCCTCCGTCTTTACCGACAGATTAACTTCGGTGACGATTGCTTTTCCCAAATTTCCATTAGGTACACGCGGTTTAATTTTTCACTGTCATTATGGTCGATAAGTGAGCGGTTCTAGGCTCTTCATTCCGGAACCACGCCGCTGCTATGGTCGCAGGTTCGAATCTTGCCTGGGGCATGCATGTGTGTTATGTCCTTAGGTTTGTTAGGTTTAAGTAATTCTAACTCTAGGGAACTGTTGATCTCAGATATTGAGTCCCATAGCCCATAGACCATTTGAACCATTTCACTGTGAGAAGCAAAACTTCCAACAGAAAGCATTGGTGTATTTCGTTTTTAGTGTTGCTGTCAAGTACGGCACGGTGTATAATGTGCCATATGTTCCCGTGATTGCTGTGAATGATACGGAAATACTGTGTACCCGAATGGAACAGCGTTATCAGGAACTGACACAACATTAAAGTGGTCTATTGGTTGGTCTCCATCTTCCAGACTGCTAAAACGTGTTGTATCAAGATGTCTGTAGCATTCGGATGTGACATTGGCTTTATGGCAACGTAAGGCAGCAGCCGACCGCGTCTGACCACCACAAGCGACAAACGTCACATGCGGACAAAGTACTTCTCTTCTGAGCCTGCCATACGAGAACCAATAATGACTCCCCTGCAGTATTCTCTGTCATGTCCCACCACTGTTCAGAGGCAAGCAGTACCTGGACTAAGCAGCCGTTAGCACTGCAACACAAACGGCGACGCTTGGTATTGTGCAATGAACACGATGCATGTACTGCTCATGAATGGCGTCGGATTGTGTTCAGCGATGAATCGTCCTTTTGCACTACACCAGATAACGATCGCCGCAGATGCGTTGAGAACAATTAGTGCCTGATTTAGGACACGTATCACTTCATTCCCGTTCATAACAATACTTTAAATTTCTTTGTCGACCATGTACAGCTACGCGTCCACACTACTTCTTTATATCTCATAGTCATTTAATATTTTGCAGGTTCTTGTTTCATCAGCGAGAGTGGAGGCGCTATCGTACCAAGACATCATGGTATAAAATTTCCTATAACTATTCCAAAACTGCAATAGATTTCTTCGTAATGTGAGATTTAGAACTTTCCCGGCCTTCATATTGTACGTTCTATTCTGCTGCGTCGCGCGTCTTATAGTTTGCAAACTGAACTGGAGCACCTGCAGAGCGTATTTCAGAAGAATAGGTATTCCTTCCAGAAAGTGGAGAGAGCGCTGCAGACGTATAGCGACAGAGAAAAGAAGAGGAAGAGGCCTTTAAAAAGACGGCTTTTTTACCGTATACTGGTAATATCTCAGCGCAGATATGCAGAATACTAAGGAAATACAAAGTGAAAGCAATCTTTCACCCTCCTGTCATTGACGACCTAGAGCTGCGCATAGCAGGTGTTTACTGGATTCCGTGCGAGTATTGGGCAAACGACGCGTATTGCGCAGGATCGCGTTGTAGAACATCAGCGGCATACTCGCCTCCAGCCTTGTAAGTCTGCAGTATACAGAAAAGTAGAAATGATATCACTGACGATCCTTTACATGAGGATGAGTTTGTCTTCAAACTGTATTCCCACTGGTCATGTAATGAAATACATAACTTTCATTATAAAGCGCGAAGTCAGAACGCCTCACTGGTGCTTGTACCTATTCGAAGCCAAACTGATCCTCATTTAAAAGTTCCTCAATGATATCATTTCCATTCTTCTGTACATTAATTTTGCCAACAACTTGGATGCACGAGTCGTTAAGTTGGTTGCGCTATGCTTCTCTCACTTATCTGCCCATGCTATCTTCAGAGATGTTTGAATGACATTTTTTCGAAAGTCTGCTGGTACGTCGGCCGTCTTACAGATTGTAGCACCATCTTGAATAGTCGTTTGGTTGGTATTTCCCCCAGCGACTTTAGAGCTCCTGCTGGAATATAACTCATTCATTCTGCCTTATTTGAGATCAAATGCCGGCCGGTGTGGCCGAGCGGTACTAGGCGCTTCAGTATGGAACAGCGCTAGCACTGCGGTGAGAATCCTGCCTTGGGCATGGACGTGTGTGCTGTCGTTAAGTTAGTTAGGTTTAAGTAGCTCTAAGTTATAGGGGACTGATGACCTCAGATGTTAAGTCCCATAGTGCTCAGAGTCATTTGAAACTTTAATTTTGAGATCAAATCCTCCACATTTGTTTTAAATTCTGACACTATACTGAACTACTGTTCCGCCTTATCGCTAGTTCCTCTGTTTTTAACAAAGGAATTCCCATTGCGCTATTAATGGTACCATCTTTGTTTTTAATTTCACCGAACGTTGAATTCTTCACATCTTTGCTGCGGCCATTTCGCCTTCCATTCCGTCTTGCTTGACGTAGCTGTATTTCTGTCTGTCACAGAACATTATTGAACCTTCTTCTTTCGTAGACCAGTTGAAGTCTTTCGACTGTTACCCAAGGTTTTTTCGGAGTTAAGACCCTTATGCCTACGTTGACTGTACAACATCTGTGAATGCCCTTTTTAGTGACGTTCACGTCTCATCAACTGAACATCCGAATGTGGTAATCCATCTCCCTGCGCCTACATCTGAAGGGAACTTTCAGCACGTCCCATTATTCTTCAGTACTTCCGTATCGCACTTCTTCCACATTGATTTTTCCCATGGTTTCTCTTAAATTTCAGTCCACTCTTCATCGTCACTAAATTGTGATTTGAGTCCGTATTGCTCCGGAATACGCCTTATAATCCAACACCCTATTTCGGAATCTCTTCCTGACTATGACGTAATACATCTGGATTTTTCCCATGTCTCTGGGTCACTTCCTAGTACCCATCCTCCTCTTGTGATTCTTGATCAGTGCAGTTGCTGTTTGAGTCAGTAATTCACTACAGAACTCAATTAGGCTTTCATTTACCCTACTCCTTCCACTAAAACTGCGATGCAAACTGCCTCAGTGCCTTTTATACGAATAGGCAAGACTGGATTTCCGCCTTTGTCGGTAGATTTTAAGGGTGGCAAAAAGTGGAAAAAATTCACTTCAGATCGAACAGTGAAAAAGTTCGCAGCTCGTGCACTAGTGGCTAGCGTTACTGCTTCTAGATCACTGAATCCCTGGTTCGATTCCCGACCGGATTGGGCATTCTCTCTGCCAGGAGACTGGGTGTTTATGTTGTCCTCATCATTTCATCATCATCACCAACATTCGTGAAATTTGCTATATTGACTTGAGTTAGACATTGAACTGTGTAAACATTGGGACTTTGTACTGCCGCTGATGACTGCGCAGTTGAGCGCCCCACCAAAACAAACATCATCAAACAGTGGAAGGATTGAGGAGATCAGGAAATAACTAAAAAGATCAAAAATTAAAACACTGAATAGTTTTCAAGAGCATATAAGAATGTACATACTTTGACGAAAATAAAAACATTTTCTTGAACTTCTTCGAAAATGAAGTTGCTGGTATTGCGTACAAAACGAAAAGAAACATTCTCGCTATTAAATAGAATAAGTAACTGGCGTCAAATTTGGTTACATTGGTGTATTGTGTTGCGTTAGAGTTGAAAGTGTTCAGCACATTCCTACTATTTCAATTGTTCTGGGAAATTTCAAAAACTGAGGAAAAATGAGACATTGAGGACATTTGGTCTCCTCAAACAGCTTTACGTGCATTGAGAACGAAGAAAGGGAATTGAGAACTGTCCCCGATAATTAGGGCGTCGGGTCACCTTAGTCTGATGCTTAAAAATACAATAGCACATTTGTACTGCTGTGCCGTTGGATTCTGGTGATTGTGGAGATAGTGGGGATAGCGTGGAGACCGATGGTAATAAAAACGAAGGCGGTCATTTTTCACTTCTCTCTTATGGCAGCAGAACACATAGCAAGCGCCTGATCTCTGAATTAGTATTGAATTATCTCTTCAGTATAGTGATACACTCTCTGTGCCTCCCCTTCCTCTGCTTACGACGTAGGCATTTGATTTGTACCTTAACTATCATTGTCGTCGTTGATTTGTTGTCTAATCCGATGAGAACAATGCTACCATTGAACTGTACACAGTATCTCTCTCTCTCCCCTACTTTTACATTCGTAATGAAACGTACTGTTGTCGTACATTTTCTGCAGCTGCTGGTATTCCACCATATTCATTTGACTAGAGCTCCATTTCGTCTTACCATTTCATCTTACCGTTCTCCACTACATCTAGATCGACCTTTGCGTTTCCCTTGTCAGAATTTCTAATTTTCCTCCTACGTTCAAGCTTATGACATTCGAAGGTCAAACAAAAAGCTTATTACACCGTTGTTGGTTATTTTATCTTTCCCTCATGATCAACTATCCGATGACAACGACCTCTCCGAATCCCAATGAGGGACTGTCCCAGAACCTTTTGCAGTGCAGAGTTCATAATGACACTTTTTCAGTTACGGTTCACGGTCATGAAGTGCAGTTTACGTGTGTTTCATACACGGGTTCCCATTGCGTTCTGCATGCCCATGCCCTTGATCATAGCGATTCCTTCGCTTTTTCCCATCCCAAGTGCAAGAGAGACGTTGAACATCTGTCCGCTCCTCCACCCTATTTGACCAGGCCTTTTGTAGCGTGAAGGTCTCTTCTTCTGCCAGAAGTCTTCGGCCAACCATATTGATAATTTATTTTCGAATTTAAGCATCTCCAGATTGAAACTCGGGAACAATGCCGTTTTGAGTTCTAGTCGAAGACACTCCCTTAACACTTCAGTAACAAATTAAAGCAATATGTGCGTAAAACACTTCATTTGTATAAATACTTATTATTTCCGTTGACATTATGTTTTATGTTAAATGTGTGTCCCCACCAGATGCCGAACACAGCGTTATCTTCAGAGAGCTCCAAACACCAATCAGTAATGGCGTGGCGCCTCGCATATAGTGCGATCAGTCCCCTACCTCTTATCTAGAGTGCTTCCACCCAACACATTCAAATAGACCATACACTTAGGTGTCTTCTGAAAACGATATGCATGAACCACAAGGCAGTAGTATCGTGTACATAAGGTACAAAAGGACAGCTTTGGCAGAGCAGCCATTTTCATTCTGGTGACAAATGTGAAAAGTTTCTGACGGGGATTAACAGATTTGGAACGCGGAATGGTAATTGAAGATAGACGCATGAGGTATTCGATTTCAGAAATGTTTAGGGATTTCGATATTCCGAGATCCGCAGCGTCTAGAGTGTGCCGAGAAAACCGAAATTTCAGGCATTGCCTCTCAGAGCGGACAATGCACTGACCGACGGCCTGCATTTGACGACGAGAACAGCGGCATCTGCGTAGGCTTGCCAATGCTAGCAGAGAAGCAGCATCGCATCAAGCAACATTTGAAATCAATGCGGGACGTACGACGAATGTAAGCGATAGGACAGTGCTGCGAAAACTGGTGTTAATCGGCTATGGCTGGAACTACCTACGAGAGTGCTTTAGCCAGAAGCACGAGACCTCTGCAGCGCCTCTCCTGTGCTCGTGACAATATTGGTTACGCACTAGATGACTGGTAAACCTTGGCGAAGTCAGAGAGTCCATACTTCATTTGGTAAGAGCTAATGGTAGGGCTCCAGTGTGACGCAAATCCAGAGAAGGCAAGAATCCAATTTGCCAACAATACAACATGCAAGCTGGTGGTGGCCCTATAATGGAGTGGGATGTGTTTACATGGAACTGAGTGTAACCCCTGGCCCAACTCAACGGACTGTTGATTGTAAAATCTTATATTCGGCTGTCTGGACACCATTTGCAGCCATTCACCGACTTCATGTTCCCAAACAACAATTGAATTCTTGTGGATGACAATGCGTCATGTCACTGGGGCACAACTGTTCGTGAATGGTTTGAGGAACATCCTGAACATTTCAAGCGAGTGATTTGACCACCCATATAGCCAGATATGAACCCCATGGAACATTAATGGCACATAAACTAGAGGTCTCTTCGTGCACGAACTCTTGCACGACAAACATATGGACGGTTGTAGTGGAGCACACCAATAGTTCAGCAGGGGCCTCCTACGGCTTGTGGGGTCCATGATACGTCGAGGTGATGCACTACGCCACCCAAAAGCAGGTCCGACCCGATACTGCGAGGCATACACCATGACTTTTGTCACCTCAGTTTACATCCACCAACAGTTACGTCTTTCCCACTGAGAGTGTCGGATACCTCCGCCAAATAGTTCACACGATGACATTCTCATAACAAGTGCTCGATTTAAGGGACGGCACCGGAACAGTCGCTAGATAAGCGTCACTTCTCAACAGTTCCAGCACTACTCCAGTTGAAAAGTTAGTTACAGCTACCTAGAGGGCCGACCACTTAAAGTCGTCCAAAAATCTGCACAGAGTCTCGAATATTTGCCATAGTGGCTGTCAGAATTTTTAAGCAGTGAGAGGCTGAGCTTAGATTCTCTCCATACTGAGCTTCAGTTACATTAGCCAGTAATCATCTACAGTTTTAGGATAGCTTAGCGCTACGCATTTTCCGGAAGCCAACTAAGAATATATTTTGATGTAACATATCAGAGTAAGAAATTTTTATTGTTTCTCATATGTTGGCTAGTAATTACCTGTAGGCATATTGTTGCGTGAAGAGTCTGTAGCAAGCATTTAAGCAGGCCACTTCCCTTTCGCTAGGGCAATTTGAGGCAGCGCTTGGTATTATTACGTCATTCACCTACCTTTGGTGAACACAGCATAGGCTATCGTCAAGGGTGTAAGGATTCTGGGAATCTATGATGACATATGAACTGGCAAAATAGGGATGTTTTCGTATTTTGACATATTTGGCCAACAATGTAGGCGTGGCTTATCAGATTATGGATCTGTGTGTTCGAATTGCTAATCACAGTTCATTTTGTGAAAGATTGTTGTGTATATTGTATATTCCTCTTAAGCTCTGTGTTATTGTTTTAGACATGACACAATCAGCACTGTGGTAGCCGATGAGGCCGCATCTCCAACAACTCTGTAACGAGAATAAGAAGCTTGTTGCAAACCTGGCCAAACTAGAAGCTGAGTAGCAACACGGCACAGAAAATTTCAACGGGCTTCCGTCAACCTTGCCGGGTTTCGACAGAAAACTTTAAGCCCGGCCGACTCATACGTCAAGAATAGCATTTCATCAGGCATCGTGCATCAGATGATTAGAATGAGCAAAGTTTTCCTTGTGGCTAATGATGGTCGTGACGTCATTAATTTAGTGAAAAAATTATTTCTGACAGTTGACCCACGCACTCCGTCCTATTCAGAAATGAAAGATAAATCGGAATCGCATTTTGTGGCTCGAATACAGTTTGCAAGCATAAATGTTTTCGTTTTTTTAAGAAGACGGATCAACGTTATAAAACGCAGAGTGCACAATTACGGGGCTTTATTAGGCAGTGTAAATTTCACTGTGTAAACGACAACTGTAAAAAATCATGTGTAGATTCACTCATTGTAATTACGCTGTTCATTTTCTCGTCAGGCAGTAAACTAATGAAATACCTATTTAGCTCAACTATTTTGTCTTTGTGAGACAGTCAGCCAATGGTTCGGGTAGATGAGGTGACGCATGTGGTTCCAGGGAGACATCGCCAGACTTGTTCGTGAAGGGTGCTGAACGTTGCTGCTAACTTTCTTGATCCACTGAGTGAATCATTGGTCTGAGGAGCCAGTACGGTTAACTTCAACAATGCTAACGGCGCTGCATGGCCCGTAAGGGAGCAGTCAAGCTGGGTTCCGAACGGCAACTAGTCAACAGCTCACTGTCGAATCATTAATTGTTTAACTGAAAGTAGATTGTTTGTTGCAAATTGTCGGCCCATCTGACTGAGTTCTGAAAATGCACATCCTTTTCCCGGTCTGAAAGACTGGGTGATCCTGACAGTGAAATATTTGGCCGTATCTCCGAACGGGTGTTACTAAAACTGTCACGTATTTGTCAGTATTTTTGACTGGCGTTCTACTGTTCCAACAGTTCTTTTCATCAATTTAACTGAACGTTCTGCTGGCACACTACGGTTCATATTCTGGTACTCTAGAGGAACGAAGGAAGTTGTAACAACTCCGTTTTATGTTTTAATTTTAATCAAAATTCCGTTTCTCGCACACATGTTCTAATTTACTAAGCAAACATGTTACACCAATAGAAACATCCGCGTTAAAAATTCTAGAGAAAAGACGCTTTTTTTGTGATACTTACAGATTTTCTGTGGGGGGGTGGGGGGGGGGGGGAGATGTGGAATATTCTTCAAAACGGTCTAACAGAATTGCATTCTTTCAAAATTATCTTGAAGTTTCACACTCGTAATAGGTTTCAGATGGTTCATAAATTACGGATAAGGATCTTGCCGTCCAGGATCCTAGTATTCAGACAGGTAATACTGATCATTCTCTCGATGCTTATCTTCGAGATGATGAAAATATTCGCTACATATATGAAGCATAAAATACACAATTTCTCAAAGAAATGGAAGAGCGATCATAGTGTGACACAATTTCTAGGGGAGAGAGACTAATCACTTCACAGCTTATTATTGATGTTTCTAATTCATCTAAGCGTTCTAAAGGTTACAATCAAGATACGCATCGTCTTACAATTCATTATGACTGAAGAAAGAAGGATTCCACGTGGTCATCAATTTCCAGATGTAGTAAGATGCGAACAGAAGCTTTATAAACGTACGAGTATTCAAAAAGCAAAGTCCTGCCCTCAATGTGGGAAAAGACCTATTGCTCCTAAACGTATGGTGTCTTTTCTTTAGCGAAGATACTACAGAGACGATCGCAAATCTTGTCAGAAAAATTTGGCGTCCTGATATTAAAGTAAGGAAGTACAGCTTACAAGGACATAACTGTGCGGGAAGCGAAAACTGCGATTGGACACATAGTTCTCTGAAGCATATTCAGATCCGTGAAGGAGCCGATAATCTCGCTCATTCCACTTGTCTGATCAGTTGCAACAGAATAGGCATTAGGAATATTACTTAGAGAACTTCGATTCTATGATCGACCTGCAGTGATTACGGACGTATTTAACAAGTGTATTAGGAACTACAGCCAAATCTATAGCCCTTGAGTACATACAACTTTGGTACTGTTCAGAGGCAGGGCTGAATTCCGCGTATGTATGTCCAATACGCCAGCCAAATATGGGCTTGGCATATCCACATAATGTATATATTTATAACGCATACATCTAATCCACCAAATGATGTGATGGAGCCACACCTTCCTCAGCGGAAAAAAATTTGCATTCACAAACAGAAATATAATATGCGACAATCGTTTTTGTTCTCTTAGAACTTGCTCAATAGCTACTAGATCACAATTTGACATCAGCTGCAACTCTGAAATGGAATAAATCCCAGTTACCAGCGGAATATCAAGCAAGAGGAAATCACTAAACTAGAGCTAGCTTTTTATGCCTTTACAAATGACATGAACCTGCTTTCATATTTCTCCAAATAATAAGACAGTCCAAATTCTTTAATCAGTGCATCTTTCCAATTACATTTACGTCTCAAATGGTGAACCTGAAATCACTTCTTTTTATAACGTAACAAAAAGTGGGACAGACAAACTAGATATAAAGTACGGTATTTGTTCTGGTAATTGTCAGTTATCTCATATGAAAAGTTCCTCCATGTGCATTTCTTGTGAAGAGCCAACGTGTTTTGCGTGATCACGAAAAGTGTAAAAAACTTCTACGACGAAAAATAGACATTAAAAAGTCTTCTTGCATTACCTCTGTGTATTCGTTTCTTTTCACTGAAACGGTGATAACGTAAAAAAATTACAAACGAGTTCTTTCTAGTAATAAATGTGTATTTATTTGTCTTTTAATATTGGTCATGGTTTAAAGTTTGTTACTCTATTTATTTATATTTTAAAAACAACACGACACACGACAGGTTAATCACTTCACAGCTAGTTATTTATGTTTCCCGTTCTTCTAAGCATTCTAAATATGACAATCAAGGTAAGCATCGGCTTACAGTTTCTTATTACTGACAAACAGACGTTTCACGTGATCATCAATTCCTATACGTTCTAAGATGCCAGCAGCAGCAAACAACATAAGAAAAGTACCGCTGTTCAAGATGCAATGACCTGCGCTCAATGTGGGAAAAGACCTAGTGCCCGTAAAAATAGGGCGTCCTCTCCTTGCCTATGACTCAAGTGAGACGATCGTAAATCATACCAGTGAAAATTTGGTGGAAATGCTCTCTGATGTTAAAGTAAAGTACAGCTTACAAGGACGTTACCGTGCAGGGAGTGAACGCTGTGATTGGAGACACAGTTCGCTGAAACATTTTCAGATTTGCAAAGGAGCCGATATTGGAACATTAGAATGGAATGAACCCCAGATACGAGCGAAATTTCAAGCAAGAGGCGATCACGAAATTGGATCTAGCTTTCATGCCTTTACCAACAATACGACCCTGCTTTCTTATGTCCCCAAAAAATAAGGAAGTCCTACATATTTCACAATGCATCTTCCCAATTAAGCTGACGTTTCAAAGAGTAAACATCAAATCACATATTTTTATAGAGCCAAAAAAGTGGAATAGACGTACTAAATATGATGTGCGGTGTTTATTCTGCTAATCGTAAAACAGAAATATGGATGTTGGCTATTATTTACCATATGGTGGACGAAACTGGATCAAACGTAAGTATCCTTTATGGAATTTTTGAAGAAGAAAGCCGATTTCATACACAGTTTTCCTGAAATGCGACTCTCTACATTTGTTCCACGATTTCGAGAAATTCCGACTGGCAATCGCGAGTCTGCCTAAAGAGCTACAAAATACGATTTTTATTTCAACGGTGGAAGAAGAGATAGCAAATGAAAAAATCCTTAGCCAGAGCTTTAAACTTTTACTTCGAGCTGTGGATACTTCATGTCCAACTAAGAAGCCGGAAATAGAGAAACTAGTCGAGTTTCAAAACAAGAAGAAAACTGCCGACAAGTGTATTTTTTGCGAAGAGCTGACGTGCTTGCTGTGTTACGAAAAGTGCGTGAAACTTTTGCGATGAAAAATAAACTCAAAATCTCTTCTTGCATCATTTCTGTGTGATCAGTTTCTTTATACTGCAAATGAGAAGAAAAATATTTGGAAGAGTTCTTTCTAGTAATAAATTTGTATTTATAGGTATTTTAAAAATTGTCATCGTTCAAAACTTATTATTACGTTTATTTATACTTTAGAAACATCGCGGAAGAGTGAGAAAGTGAAAATGGGAGAGAAAAACATATTTTAAAAGACTTAGTGGTCTAGGAGACAGATGTTACATCTTACTACCAAAAAGAACGTGAACAGTTAGAGCAGCGTCGTCAAGAATGTTTGCGGCCTGCGGTTCTCGAAAGAAGACAACTCGAAAATCGGATTTTTGTGTATTTATGGTACTGGAAGTTCAGAACTCAAACATGAATCCCATAAAACAGTTCAACACAACTCTTGAAAGTTCTCGGGAAAACTTCGAAGATTTCAGACCGTCTCTATATGTCAAAAATAGGTGGCCATATCTCGAGTCCTGGGGTAAGTAAATTTTCAAGCAGATGTGAATGTTCTAGTACCAATTCCTTGAAGTTTAAACTACATAAATATAGGAAAAAATCAGTAGCCCTCAAGATTTGTAATCGTTGTTTCGAGTCTCATTTCAGTCATTACTTTTTTCCTTTATTTTCATCTTGTTCGAATATCAGTTTCATTTAATGTAAAGCGCTTTGTCGTCCAAACAAGTCACAGGAAGGACAAAAGCACCACAGGCGCAAGGACGAGAGCTGATGCCAGTGCCATAGAGACTTGCCGGCCGAGTACAATCCGCCAATGACTGGACGACAACGAACGGAAGTTTACTTGGGAGATAAAAGAGCAGGTCTCGCCCACGTGATTGTAGATCATTGTCCACGGTTCACTCAGACAGGGAACGTCCTTTAGTGAACTATTAGAATTGAAGAAACATTTTTTTGTAAATTGCGTTTGCTATGTACTGTGAAGTTCACCTACGATTATTTGCACTTATCCATACAGGGCCTTTTTGGTGTTATAATAGAAGCAGTGTTGCAGACGTCACTATTCGACTAGTCACAAAGATAAGTGAACCTTTTTATTTCATTTGTGTGACTTTTGTTACTAATTGTTTTAGCGGTGTAAGACCTTCGTTCTCCTAGCCTGTTACCTGACCCAGGGGGCATAGCTGTGTAACAGTGTCAGGGAGAAACGGTCTTAGCAGTGTACTGCACCAGAAGCCGTTTGACGAACTCGACTATAAGATTTTAAAAAACAAAATTCATCAAATGTATGTTAATTATCACGTATCTGTTGGTTGGTGCACAATTTGCTGGCGTTCTTCAGTAAGTTTTATATATCCAACAGATAAATGTTGAAATGGCTCTGAGCACTATAGAACTTAACTTCTGAGGTCATCAGTTCCCTAGAACTTAGAACTACTTAAACCTAACTAAACTAAGGACATCACACACATCCATTCCCGAGGCACGATTCGAACCTGCGACCATAGCGGTCACGCGCTTCCAGACTGTAGCGCCGAGAACCGCTCGGCCACCTCGGACCGCAACAGATAAATGTCAGAGAGATTTTAATCATTAATAATATACTCTCCTTCATAACTGACAGAAGTCTACCAAGAATGGCGTCACTTTTCGAATTCGCGAGACTACATATCACGTGGTTTTGAGCCAAAGAAATCGTCGAGCTATGTTCGGAGAGCATTTTCATCCCGGAAGAATGTTCCTTGAACGTTGTTCGACAGACAGCAGAAAAGGCGAAAATCTTAGAGCAAAAGACAATGTGAAAACGGAGGGTGCGGAATTACTTCTCAACCGAAATCTTGTAATATTTTTTTGTCGCTATAGGATAATAATCGTAGAGTAGCATTACTCCACGTAGTCTACCAGATCATTATTCTCTCAAAGATCCTGCAAGACGTCTCAGTTAATGAAAATATATCAGTAGGGTGACTACACCTCGTAGAAGTAATTCGTGGTACGCTATAGCGTCGCTGGTCCTCCCTATGAATAACATTATCTTTTGTGGGTGCGCGCATATCTTTGTATGGTCAGTTGATGCTTTCTTGTTCTTTTCCTTATATTAGCATAAGGGCACCATTTCTCGTAAACAGTGACGATACAGCATATGAATGTTCAGTGTTGTTCACGGGCCAATTAATGACGAGATGCCTGAGATGCACATATAGCCACCCGCTGGTTCACGTGATTTTGGCTTAGAGCATTTGGGACTCCTACACCCGATTTTTGAACGTTCCCTGTTGCATGCAGATGTTGGACGATGGTGGACTGATCATAGTCCATTGCATTTGCCTGTTCTCGAGAACACTAACGTGAATCATTGCCTTTCATTCATTTAAAAGACCTTCATCAAACCCCGAAGGTTTTCTTGAACGTGGAAAGTCACTAATGTCAAAATGATCCTCATTGAAACGAGAAAACCATATTCTTACTCTGCTCTGCGCGTATGTTTCTGGCTGCCTCCGCTGCTGTCACGCCTTTGTTGAACTCTTACAGAAGAATATGTCGGAAATGTTCCGATTTCTTCACTTGGCACTCCATTTCCCAGCGTCCACAGCTCCACTCACTATCTCCAGATATCAAAATGACAAGATGTAAACTCAAATACCGACAGCAAACTGCAAATAAGAAAAGACAACCGATAAATAAACCCGTAATAGCCACAATACCAACATGCAAAATAAAAACGGTGCTACATTATGCACCTACTTAATGATTCAAATGAAACGTCACAATTTCAGAGACTTTACTGGTCTCATGCAGATATGGTTTCACGTTTATAGACTGAAGCGGTGAGTGAATATTTGTACCAGTGCCGAGAATCGAACCTGGGTCTTCTGGTAACTTGGCAGGTGCGTTAGTCACTAAGCCACCTTGGGAAACACGCTGCGGATTTCGGCACGGATAACTCTGGCATGCCTCCCTCCTTGATACAAATTATCACTGCCAACCCAATCTACAATAAATTCACCCTTACACATGAAGAGAATTGCCGAGGCCCTTCATGTTCTTGAACAGCTCCTCAGCATCGACCGTGAGGTGGAATTTAAAGCAGACTGGGCCGTGAGTGAGAATTTGGATCGAGGAGGGAGGCGTGCCAAGGTGATCCGTGCAGTTGCGTGAACCGGTCCGTGAAAGGTGGCTTAGATGGTTGAAACCTTCTTGACATTGTTGGAAAAAAAAAACCTTTTGACACATGATTCCTAAATTTTATTCTGATTTCAGTCTCACGTGAAAATGTGCTAATAAATGCGGGCATAAGTATTTTACTGACAGATATAGTTATATGGCTGCAGACTCACTTATTAAATGATCTTTTGTTGCTCCATAATGTCATGTAAAGAGTAATGTGTAACTGGAGCATTGGAATTTTGTTTCTCATTTGTGTGTGTCAGATATGTGTTGCTGTAGGCTTTTGACTGACGTATTTGTTATCTATTTTATGACAAAAGTTCCTTTGGTAACAACAGTAATGACCTCTATATCCTGCAGATGACACCAACTCTATTATTCTTACCATACTGGTAGTGCAAAAAAACTGTCAATGCTTCAGCGTTTATGGGAAGAGAATGTTATGTAAATTTCACATTGCGTTTTTCCTCCCCAGTTAAATGAATATTGTAGTTTATAATGATGAAAGAGACTAGCTGAGTGTTTATAAATTTGTGCCTCATATTCATAGACTGTGAAAACCGCTTAATTATTACAATTAATTTTTTTGTGTTTTTGGAATTATGCTGTACACAAATTTATTTGCAGAAAAGATAAATAGATTAAAGATAGAAAACAACTTCAATTTCCTAACTAAAAATTACTGGTAAACAGAAGACCTGCGTTCGATTCGCGGCCTTGGTACAAATTTTCACTCGCTGATACGTCTGTAAAGATAAAATGTAATAAGTGACATCTCTATGAAAATTTCACGTCTTCTTCGTTGTACTTACATATCGAATGCAAAAACTGAGTTTTCACTGCAAATATAAATTATAAATATAAATTATCAGTAACTGAACTTTTATAAAAGATTGTTTAGGTTTAAAAAACTAATGCAGATTAAATTCTATTACACTTCATGAAAATGTTCAGGAAACAATCATTAATTAGCCTTGACGGTGAAAGTGGAGGGTTGATATTAATCAAGAATGCCTTTAATGCGACAAAGAAGGCATTACCAACACCCCACTGAGTTTGAGTGAGGCTGTATATCTGGGCTATAAGATGTTGGATGTTCCTTCTGCGATACTTCAGAAAGGCTTGGTAGGAATGTAGCCACAGTATATGATTCATGGCAGATATGGTCACTTGAATGTACGGTCGCAGGAAGACAAAGCTCCGGACGACCACGAGGCCCTACTGAGTGGAGAGGCCGTAATTTTTTAAGTATGATTTAAGCGTATCGTACTGCGACTGCAGAAACAACATGAGTAGCATTAAAATTTTGGTAGTGCTGAGAATCGAACTTTTGCCACACATGTGGTAAGTGGGTGTTGTACAAGACAGCCACACGAACTGTCTACAAAAAAGACCCTGCTTTAGCATATTAAAGGTGCTTGGCAAACTTCAAATTTGATTTTCTCGAGCATTTTCGAGTGCACCATCGAACGACTTTTGCTGACTGATATTTCAGTTCTGAACTTCATGTACCATAAACATATAAAAAAAATTACAAAAAACTGATTGCGCCTGAATTCGATGTTCTGGCAGTTACATCGGTTATTAATGTTCCAGCATTTCACATTTTCAGTGGCTCATCTCGAACTCACGTTAACCTGTGATCTTGCAGTGTTAATCACGTAAATATGTTAGCTAGAGAAATGAATTCCCGAAATTTGATTACTATGCAATAATTATTTTATGGTGCTGCATATGTTTTACGTAATTGTAGTTAGGGCGACCAACAAACACAGAGATACATTTATTAACTGTGTAGCATACAAGCAATTTACTACACCAGTTTCATAATTCTTGGGCTTGAGATTTAGAACAAGCTTAGATTCACTATTCATAAGCTTTCGAATCATATTCGTGCAGAACTATCCATATTTTCTGAAGCAACATTTAGCTTTGAAGGTTACCAGGAACACATAACATTGAAGTTAAATGCTGTGCTGACATTTGTAAAGCATGCAACACTTGCTTGGCTTACACAATAAAGGCAGGCAAGAAGTTGGTAACCCTGACCAGATCGTAATTACAGAATCCGTAACCAGTTGTCATGGGAAACACCAGTCATGGTGGGTCAGAAACGTACAGCATATTATGGATCCATGGAGACTTCAAAGCTAAAGTAAATGTGCAGTCCATTACTGATTCTTACCTTGTTACGAAATCAGAAGAACTTACGTCCAAATTTTCAAAACTTGATCTGAACAGGGGATCTTTACCAATATGTTTGGATGACAACACACAAGGATTCACAGTTATCGATACTCTGGTCTGAACTGATTCAAGAGATTGCCATATGGGATCCCTAATGCTCCGAGTTTGTTCCAGTGCTATTTTGAAAACTAATAAGACTCCTAACGCTGTAAACTACCTAGACGACATCATTTTCCAAAGAAAATCTCTGAGTGAGTTGTTACGTGATTTGGAATCTGTCTTTACGATTTTAAAAGTGGAAAAATTGAAATGCATTTTCCATTAGTATATTTAACGTTACCGCACATTTATCATAATTTCAATAAGAAAGAAACTTTCAACATAACTAATAAAACTTTGCAAACAAGTCATTTCTTCGAAGTGAGATGAAGGTTTTCTAAAATGGGATAGTAAATATTTTCATTAATTAATGAGTAACATGAATATGAACTTGGAGTTTTTATTTCACCACTGATTTCGGTTATCCTCCACTCATGTCACACTGTTTACGTTTATTTTTACGACATTGCTGGCATACAAAATTGTCTTCTTCGACAACGCAATCTTCTCGGACCCAGCTATAATATTCCGTGCAGTGAGGCCACTTTTCCCTGTTTGTCTCCAGAAAAGCGCCTTGCACAGATTGGCACTCCGCATCATCATCGCTACTGTCTGTATCACTATTCTCATCAAGAGAGACATCGGACGCAGAGGCTTCTAGACGGTTCTTCCGCTTCACGTTCTGAGGACCCTCCACTCTCCATTCCAAATGGCTCTGAGCACTATGGGACTTAATATCTGTGGTCATCAGTCCCCTAGAACTTAGAACTACTTAAACCTAACTAACCTAAGGACATCACACACATCCATGCCCGAGGCAGGATTCGAACCTGTGACCGTAGCTGTCGCGCGGTTCCAGACTGTAGCGCCTGGAACCGCTCGGCCACCACGGCCGGCACTCTTCATTCCGAATAGATTTGTGGCTGTTTCATTCTTGGCTTCGGATGGTGATTTCTTCTGTTAAGATTCTTGTAATGGCTTCAAACAAGGAGACGATGTTATAAACTCAACACACTGCGAACGCCATGTTACTTGAATGGCCGGGTCACCAGACCGCTTTGCTATGTGTGGGGAAATTCTGATGTCTGTGTTGCTGACAGCGTGATCAACATCATTGTGACTAGTTTCATTTTCGGTATCACTCTACCGAGGGGGTTCAGCACGGTAGTGAACTGATAGATAATGCTACCTAAAGACGTTTCTGTTTCACGTGATTAGTCCATTTTTTTCTGAAGGCATTCACAGACGCTTCCATTCTTGCTGCTCCACATAAACTGGCTATTAATAACGGCGAGACAATATGACTTGGGTTACTTGCCAGCTGTGTTTCTATCTTTCGGGTATAGCACGCTTTAAAGGGCCCCGTAAATACCATAAGTTCCATCAGAAATAACCATCAGATCACTTAAATTTGTCTGATTTTATTTGTGACATTCTTTTTATAAGTACTGAGGGCTCAGCACTGTGAAATCGGAGGAATATTGATTATGTTATAAACAAAATATTGCCTTAATAGAAAGGTAAATAAAATTTTCCAAGTCTCCACTGATAAAACCATACACAATAATCCCCATTAAGGTAATTTTATGAAATAAATATTAAAAACAAATCTTATTATTTTGCTATAATAAACAGTGAAATATTGTCTTCTTATGATTTAATTCTATAACTTTTGTCTAACAATCTCTAAAGAGAACAACTTACCCCTATATGGGGTAGGTATCCCTCAATATATGATAGGTATCTTAATATGCGACACTGTCGTATACTTGGAGCCCATGGTAACACGTATTAGTAATCTCGCCATCTTGCAGCAGCATCCAAGTTAACAAGGTTCTTTGGAATGTGAACCTAATTGTCATAATTTAAGTTAATTGTGTTAGGAATAGGATGAATGAAAGCATACAGTAACATCCATTCAACATTAACCTCATATAATAACTTAACATTTATGTCACAAGAGATGCAAACACTACAATTTTTAACAGCCTCTATACACTCTGTCCAGTTCAGAAATGGTGTCGTCGTCATTTTGTCTTCCTCGGACATGTTAGAGACCTGTTTAACCGTCTAACAGTAGGGTTTTTCAAACCTCTTTGCTCAAGAGCCGATGCTGACATTTTGAAGGGGTGCCTCAAGTGGCACATTTACCGATCATATTATTAGTTAGTGACTTACTTAATGTACTGAATGTCGCTTTTCTTCTACACACTGCGATGTACAACAAAATACTGAATTACATTTCATATTCCTTGACACATGTACGTACCGCATGTGATAATAACCTTGTCTGTATTGTGAATTCACGAATTCATGTTACTCCAATGTCAAAATTTATACCATAGCACAGGGGTACCCGACAAAATTTTCTCGAGGATCCCCTCTTCGAGCATGAATGGTACCTTGTCATATCACGGTATCAAGTACCTAAAAAAGCCAAATTAAGAGTCTTTTTATACTTTTTCTATTTTTGGTACTTAGAAAATCATTGTCATATTCATTATAGAAAAAATAATGAGCTTAAAAGTTTTTCAATTTAGCCATCATTGTTATTGTTAAAATTTTTATTATTGCTCAAATTCTTTGTCTTCAAATCTGGGTGTTTAGTATAACAAACTCCTTAAAAAAATAAAAATTGAGTACGAACTGAAAATGACAGGAGAAAATTAAAACAGAGTGTATTGGTCTTTCAAGTGTACTAAAACTTGAGATTTTATTGAGCAGCCATGTGTGAAAAAAAAGAAAACACTAATTTCATGCAATTTATTATTTATTTGAAGAAAATACAGTTAGAATAGAGCACTCCATCAGTATACAGTTTGTTTTAATTTGGAGTTGTTGATGAGATAAGTTCAATCTGACCTTTGAGTCCATTATTTCTGAAATATTAGGTTCCACACTTGAAACTTTCACTCTGAAATCCGACCGCATGTCGAGCCGATTCCTATATCAACTTTTCATGAAACACATGGAAGAAAATGCTGGCTCACACCGATAAGTGGTTGCAAACGGAAGGATCTTTTTCATCTCCAAGATTCTCGTAGTCCTTACGTGCTGGTGCTCACAAGTCCGTAATTTTATCACCGATGAAAATGTTTATCATCGTACCACAGCTGAACAGATCCACAAGTTGATTTTGCTCTTCTTCAGTGAGGCCTTGGATTTTGTCTATTTCTTCACAGCTGAAGCGATTTCGAATCCATCTGCCGTCAGGATCAGGTTCAGGGAAATACTTTCTAAAAGTGGTGGCTAGGCTGCGTAGATGCTCGACTATATTGATTTTGATCTGGGCAGTCTCTCCTCTGATGGCTCCAAGAATTTTTTTAAAGTAGAAAAGTTAGTTAGTGACTCGTTGTCTATCCTTGACGCCCAGATCTGACACTTTTTGACCATAGATCTAATCTTATCCTCAACATTGAACATGTCTACATTTTTTCCTTGTAAACTCAAGTTTAACACATTGATGTGTTCAAACACATCAGCTAAGAGCACGCAACTGTGCAAAGTCAAGAGAGGTTAATGAGAAAATCCACGTATTTTCTGTCAAGAAGGATGACACGAACCGCGTCTCTAAGTTAAAATAATCTTGGCAAGATCCTACCTCGAGAAAGCCATCTTGCTTCTGTATGAATAAGAAGTTGCTCGTGCTCACTGCCGATCTCTTTATACTCTAGGAAGACGCTAGACGCAGAAGTTAGCGGTCGCTAAAGCTCTGCTCATGCACGAAGCTGCCAAAACAAAAAATCTGTTATCATACAAAATATATTTAATGTATTTTTTATTCTAATGGCATCTTGCGGGCCCCTCTGGCATAGCTCGCGGACCCCTGGGGGTCCGTGGACCACCTGTTGGGATCCACTGCGGCAGGTGATCGGTATGAGTGGCTCATGTCCATTAGTTGTCAGTACTGGAGGATTGACAATAAGACATTCCCTGTCACTTATCCAGTATCCCCACGGTGGACACGGTCCTTAGCTTGCGGTCGAATTCACCAACGTCAGTTAAAATTAAGCATATTTTAAATTATCTCTTCGTATTTTTGTTTGTCGCTAAGAAGGAAACTATAATCTAATAAGTTCTTAACGTTAGTTAACGTTTTTGGATATGTCTGTTAGTTGCTAAATGCATATTATTATAACATACGGCTAACTGTTGTGTGTGTGTTTTTTTATTTTCTATATTTTTATATTTATGGTACGTGAAGTTCAGAACTGTAATATCAGCGAGCAAAAGTCGTTCGATGAAGCTCTCAAAATTTCTCGAGAAAATATGATGTTAAGTTTTCCAATCATCTTTGATATGCTAAAGTAAAGTAAGGTTTTTTAGATAGGTCGTGTGACCGTGTCGTAAAACCCTCGCTTGCAACATGCGCGATACAGGTTCGATTCTCCGCCCCGCCAAACATTGTTTCTTGAACATTTCCATCAAGCGTAAACTAAAACACATAAGGATGAAAGATAATATAACGTGTATTTATTTTCTTAAACAGTCTTTTTACAAAAGACCAGTTTTAAATGATTTATATCAGCAATGAAAACAGAGTATTTGTATTCGATATCTAATTATAATTACTAGGTTGGTGATTAACATAATAGCTTAGCATTTTGATATCCCAGTTGTTATGGGTTCATACATCGGTTGCCATTATTTATTTTTAGTCCACTGTTTTTATTTGAGTTTACACCCTCATAGTTTGTCATCTGGAGATGCTGAGTGAAGCTTTGGACGTTAGAAAATGGAGTATCAAGTGAAGAAATCGGACCACTTCCTACATAGTCTTCTGTTTGAGTTCAGTAGAGGGGAGACAGCGGTGGAGGCAGCCAGAGACATTTGCACTAAGTATGAGGATAGTAGCATTGAACAGAGCTGGACAAGAAAACGGTTTGATGAAGATCGATTAGACGAATTAATAGACAATGACCCACATCAGTGTACACGAGAACCAGCATTTCAGCATCGTGTGACATTTTAGTGCAACGGGGAACAGGATGCTCTTAGCAAAAATCACATAAAGCTGTCGTGGCCGTATGTGCATCTCTGGTAGCACGTCACCACCTTGTCAGTGATGAACAACGACCATTCCTATCCTACATCGTTACTGGTTGCAAAGAGTGGTCTCTTATGCTAACGTAAGGAAAAGAAAGGAATGGTTAAGCCCAAACAAAGCATCAGTTTACCGTACAAAGACATGCACCTACCTGCAAAAGGTAATGTTATGTAACACGAGGAACACTGATGCTGTGGTGTATTACGAATGACTTATTCGAGATGTAATCACTCTACTGACATTTAATGTCGACAACCCGGGTGTCCTGGAGACGCGTTCTTAGATTAACGACCTGAAAGAATACGAGAAGTGATTCTACTCCACGATAAAGCCTGCTCACATTCTGCTGGACTGACAAAAACCATTATACAGGAGTTGGTTTGAGAAGCCATTCCTCACCTACCTTATTCAACTGATCTTCCGCTCTCACATTTTCACCTTCTCTGGTCTCTGTCGAACAACGTTCGAGGAACATTCTTTCGGGATGAAAATGTGCTCCGAACATGCCTCGACGAGTTTTTCGACTCAAAACCACATGTTTTCTACAGCCGCGGAATCGAAAACTTACGCCACTGTTGGTAGACTGTTGTCAATAGTGAAGGAGAATATATTATTAATGACGGAAATCTTCGTACCACTCATCTACTGGATTTATTTGAGTTATTGAACAACGCCAGGAATGTATGCACCAATCCAACAGATTCTAATTAATTAACATATATTTGATGAATTTTACTTTTGAAATGACGTAGTAATTCGAACTGAAAAATGTAAAGGCAAAACTTCATGATCAAAACGAGACTCGAACCAGCAAGTACCAGTCTCGAACGCTACTGATATTTTCCTCATCTTTATATATTTTAAACTTCACGGAAGTGCTGCTAGAATATGCACCTCTGTTTAAAAATTTACGTTAGCCAGGACTCGAACCCAAATCTCACACGTCGGTGGCGAGCACTCGGCATCATAGCCACATGGCCGCTCGATAAATATCGACCTTCCTTCATAATTTTAGAGACGGTCGGAAAACTTCAAGGTTCTTCGAGAATTTTCGAGTGTTCCATCGAACTATTTTACGGTATTAATATTTTAGTTCTGTACTTCACGAACCGTAAATACACAAAAAAGACGATTGAGCCATCCCCTTTGGAGAACCGATGGTCGCATAAACTCTTGACGTCACTACTCTAACCGGAACTTCTTCAAGTGGGCAGTAAGAAGGAACATCGATCTTCTATGTAACTAAGTCTTTTAAACTATATTATGTATATGGCTGGACTTCAGCAACGGTTACAGAATAGCTGGTGAATAAGACAGACAGCAGTAACAATAAATGATGGTTTTCAATTAACCTTAACCATGGTTTCAACGTATTTAATTCTATCTTATTCAGAAGGATAAAAAACATGCATACAATGTGACATCATAAATTACAATTCTTCGGTTTCAACAACTCGTTGACAGTGGCCGGCACCTTTATTTAAATTCCTTAAAGCCTTTATTTGTGGTTGACAGAACCATCAAAGGCCGCTTTAAGGAGAAAATTACAATAAAAATATCATAGAGTAATATGACACATAACATTGGTCCACGAGGTTCTCATAATGATTTATGATGCTGCACTGTATGCAAGAGTCTTGTCCTGATAAAGAGGGTGAACTTAAATCTATTGAGACCATGGTTAAGATAACTGAAAACCACCATATATTACAAATTGTTGACTGTCTTATTCAACTGCTTTTAAACACAGTTTATCTCTCCGTTTCCCACTTTTTCACTCTTCCGTGTTGTTTTCAAAGTAGAAATGATCATAGTAATACCTTTTAAACCATGAGCAAGGTTGAAATACATATGTATACAAATTTATTACTAGAAAGAACACGTTTGGAATGTTTTTACGTCATCACAGTTACAGTGTAATGAAGCTGAATACACAGAGGTTATGCAGGAGGAATATTTAATGTCCGTTTTTCATCCCAAAAGTTTTGCACACTTTTCCTGAACACTCCAAGCACGTTGGCTCTTCTCAAGAAATCCACATGCAGGCAGTTTTGGTATGAGAAAACTGACAATTAGCAGAATAAACACCGCATTTGATATCTAGTGTGTCTTTTCTACTCTTCTTTGAGTTATTAAAAATGTGATATCAGGTTTACCATTTGAGAGGTCATTGTAATTGGAAATATGCACTGATTGAAGAAAGAGGACAGCCTTATTATTTGGAGGAATAAGAAAACAGGGTCATGTCTTTCGCAAAGGCATAAACAGCAAGATGGAGTTTAGTGATTTCCTCTTGCTTGAAATTCCGCTGGTTTCTTGGGTTTATTCCTTTTCAGTGTCCCAGCTGATGTCAAATTGTGAGCTAGCAGCTCCTGAGCAAGTTTTAAAGGAACAAAACCGATTGTTGGAAATAATTTTTCTGTTTCAGTATGCTAATTTTTTTTTCTACTGGAGAAAGTGTGCCTCTCACATCCTTTGCCTGATTTCATGTAGGCATTATAAATATGTACATTATATGCATCTGCCAGGCCCATGACTTTAGTGCCATGTTTGGCAGTTTTAGGAGTGGCGCATATAAGCGGAATTTAAACGTCCCTCTGAACGGTACTAAAGTTTCATCAACTGCCATATCCAATCAAGTGGTATAAACTAACTTCCAGTTCAAAATAAACCTATTAAATATGTCCGTAATCGCGAAAGGTGGATCATATTTCTCCATCTGTTTCCCAGTGCCAGATTCATCGATTGAAGTGTTTTAAGAAACGTTCCTAACGTCTCTTTTTGTTGTTGCTGATCGAAAAATTGGCCTCCCCAAGATCGACGGGAGAAGGGAGAGAATATTGGCTCCTTCGCGGATCTCAATATGCTTCGAAGCGCTGTGTCTCCAATGACAGCGTTCGCTCCGTGCACAGTAATGCCTTTGTTAGCTGTATGTTCCTTTACTTTAATATCAGAACGCATTTCCGGCAAATTTTCACTGGCAGAATTTACGATCGTCTCAGCTGCGTCTTACTTCTCCGGGCACTAGGTCTTTTCTCACATGACGGTAGAACCTTGCATCTTGAATAGTTGTAGTTTTATGACAGAGTCAGAAACATGAGCAGCTAGCTGTGGAGTGATTTGTCTGTTTCCTCTAGAACTTATGACAGGCTGTGGTTGCTCTTCGATTTCTTTGCGAAATTGAGTTTTTCTACTTCAAATATTTCTCAAATATGTTCATCACTGCGAGAATCGCCATCAGGAAAGTCATCACTATCAATTTTCATTACTTGGATGCGTGGTAAGGTCATCATCAGGAATGTAAGACTCATCTCAACCCACTTCCTAGTCGGATACTTCAAGGTAATTTTGAGAGAGTGCTATGGCTAAAATGATGTTCAACATATCTGTAACGTATTTCCCATCTTTCCATATTGGAAACTGTAAGTAAAACAGAAGAAATCTCTCTTAATGGATTTTTAATAGGGATATTTCTATTGGTGTAATAAGTATGGGTACTACGAGGTGCACATCTTTGCTTCCACCGTTTGCCGATAGGTGGCGACAACGGTAAGTAGCGGTGGAACGAAACAGATTGCAGACGTCAGGCAGTTAGCTTGGACCTTGGTCAACATAACCGCGTTCAAACATTAGTCGAGTTGTGTCTGCATCATAAAGTTATTCATGATTGAAAATGTCAGTTTACGGGCCTAATTCTCGTCATTTGCCGGAGGTGTTACTGTTTTGTTTCAATATGAAGAAAACAGCGGCTGAGTCTCATAAAATGCAATGACGTACGTATGGTAACGACGCTAGTAGTGAAAGAACATGTCGTGAGTGCTTTCAAGGCTTCAAGAACGGCGATTTTAACGTCGTAGACCGGCATAGTGATGGAAGAGAGAATGTTTTCGAAGATGCAGAATTGGAGACATTGCTGAGTGAAGACTAGCGTCAAACTTAAGATGAATTTGTACGAATAGTAGGAGTGACACAGCAAGCCATTTCAAAACGTCTCAAGGCTATGAGCATGATTCAGAAAGAAGGAACTTGTGTCCCGTGTGATTTGAAACCAAGAGACTTTGGATGGCGTTTGTGTGTTTGTGAACACTTGCTTCAGTGGCAAAAACGGAAGGGATTTCTTCATCGCATTGTGACCGGGGACGAAAAAAGGATTCATTACGATAACTCTAAACCCAAAAAATCATGGGGATATCCCGGCCATGCTTCCACGTCGACGGCCTAACCTAATATTCACTGCTCCAAGATCATACTCTGCATTTGGTGGGAACAGCTCGGCGTCGTGTACTATGGCGTGTTAAAAGCAAGTGAAACAATCACGGGCGCTCGTTATCGAACGCAATTAATGTGGAGCATTAAAAGACAAACGGTCGCAATACAGCGAGAGGCACGACAAAGTGACTTTGCAGCACTACAACGCTCGACCCCACGTTGCAAAAGAGGTCAAAACCTTCTTGGAAGCGTTAAAATGGGAACCCGCCCTATTCTCAAGACATTACTCCCTCTGACTATCACCTGTTTGATCAATGGTGCATGGCCTGGCTGACCAACACTTCCGGTCTCATGAAGAAGTCACAAATTGGATCGATACGTGGATCGCTTCAAAAGTTGAACAATTTTTTCGAAGCGGGATTCGTACATTACCCGAAAGATAAGAGAAAGTAGTGGCCAGCGATGGAAAATACTTTTAATGATACAAGTTTAGTCAATTTGTTTCATTAAAGCCTCAAATTTTGGGGAAAAAACGGTGGAAGCGAAGTTGCACACCTCGTAAATTAGAATGCATGTGTGAAAAACGGAATTTTAATTGAAATTAAAACCTAAAATATGACTTGTTACAATTTACTTCGTTCCGCTATGAAACTAGGAAACTGAGTATAGGCCCCATTGAGAATGATCTTGGAACTGTTACGCTGTTGATAAATGAGTCCTCTATCGAACACAGCTTTCAAAAACTCTTTTCATTTCAATTGCTCTACCAGGAAGACTTAGTCAATTGCCGAGGGCACACAAAGAATATGTTCCTCTAAGGCCTATAGTCAGTGATGTTAGCTCGCCCATCTATTCGATTGCCAAGTTTTTGACATCATTATTACGATTCTAGGTCGGCCGATGTAATTCATATACCACGGACTCCGCACATTTTTTCTGTAAAGTAAACGGCATTGCGGTAGAGCCGAAGGACATGTTAGTTCGTTTTGATGTGGTATCGCCATTCGCTGTGGTTCTACTCAATAAAGTGTTGCAAACAACTGAATCGGATATTTCCTTCCGATGCCTCAGAACTGTTTCAGTATTGATCCACAATCACGTGTTTCAAATGGAACGACGAGTGCTATAAACATACCGATGGTGTCGCTATGGGGAGCCCCTTAAGCCCGACTATAGCGAACTTCTTTTTGGAAACATTCGAGGGGAAGGCATTGGAAACTGCGAACAAGAAACCAAATATCTGATTCCAGTACGTGGATGGTAGCTTTATTTTGTGGCGGTACGGCGGAGAGGATTTGGGTCGTTTTCACAAACATCTCAATGTGATCAGTCCGAAGATTGAAGTTTGCCATGACGGAGGATGTGTTGATTTTCAAGAAAGAACATGGTAGTTTGGGCCAGAAGGTTTACCCAAAACCCACGCACACAGAACTCTACCTACAACGGGATTCGAACCGCCACCCACAACAATGGCGAGGCAAAATTGACTGATAGTGCAAGGAAAGTCTGCGAACCAGAACTGCTTAACATAGAATTAAGACATGTCACCAATCCATTGTTCAGGAATGCTTATTCGTTCGGTGAGGTGAAAAGTGTTTTAAGACCACGCGGAGAAATTATAGCGATGCTCAACCCTCGATGAAATAGAAAATTTTCCTGCTGTTTATTAACGACGTTAAGGACAGCGTAGGAACTACCTTGAAAAATCGGAACTTCGCGATGATACACAAACCTACCCCGAAGATACAAGATCACCTACAGTCGACCAAGGACGCTCGCCAAGAAGGAGGTGGGAAGATATCCGCGGGTACTACAAAACGAACGGTCAAAAACCGACTAAAAGGGCACAAGGGGATTTACTGTGGAGTGAGGATTAACAGATCAGCTACTGTGGAACGCCCTTTGCAGCCGGAAGCCACCACATTCGTTTTGATAGCGCTCAAGTACTGACAGCTACAAACGCATACCATGAAAGGTTACACAAAGGGGGGATAGAGATCGAGAAATACACCCAGGAATTTCAGTAGGAAGAAGTATTGTGTCCAATTTAATGCCATCTGGATTCCGGAGTTGAAGAATATGTGTAGCAGTGTTCCACCACTGCATGATAACAGCAGAACTGATTGGTCAGCACAGCTCCGTGACTTGGAACATGGACTAGATGTTGGATGTTATCCGTCTAACGAACCCATCAGGGACATTTGAACGCTTCCATGGCTGCCAAAGTCGACTATCGGTGATATAATTGTGAAGTGGAAACGTGATGAAGGATAACGGCTAAACCAGCTCCAGGAAGGCCTCACGTTCTGCCAGTCACTATCGAGCATTGTGGAGAGTGGTTCACAAAAATCACATGACGTCAACGGAAGAAATACTTTGTGAGTTTCAAAGGGGTACCTGTAGTCCAGCCAGCATGATGGGTACAATCGTCAAACAGCTTTTTATACTTCCCAGGTTCCTGTATTCCATGCCAAGTGACGCCTGAAGTGAAGGCCACCACATAGTGAATGAATGGAAACGAGTGATTTCGAGATGATGATTATTTGTACCAGCATGAGTATGGACCCTATCATAAAGGATTATCTGTGGACAATTACATTCCAGAAAGGCGCTGGCCTGCTAGAGTCCCAAACTGAACCCAGTGGAGCACCTTAGTGATGAGTTTGAACGTAGTATCACTCTAGAACACGTAACCACTTTCTCAACTTCGGATTTTGAGGAAGAATGGGCAGCAATTCCTCCACAGTCAAACAGGCACCTCATTCGTTCTGTCCAAGCAGTCAGGAAGCACACCTCAGTCATAAAGGCGAAGCACTGACGCAGCCCAGTTTAATGTCTACTAACAGGTGTCCGGATGGTTATTATGGGACTGTGTAACAATACATGTTGAAAAGTGTCAATTTCACAGCAGGTTTCATTTCCTCACAGTATATCTTACTTTCTTGTGACTCAACAATTTTTATCTGCAATACAGGAGATTCCGTTGTAATCAGTTTCACTATACGAATATAATATCTTTTGCTACCTGTTTGCTCAGTCACTACATGAGTATTAAGTCTGCAGCGCGAACAAAACTTTTCTCTCACCCAGTAGTAAGCACTGCTGTATTTCAAACCGTGCGGCTTCCTAGTTTGAAGAGAATTGGCTGTTACTATTACTATTACATGCCTTGACTGGTTCCAGTTTTTGTTGGAGAATTACTTTCGAGGATGCACTGTGTTGGCGACGAAGTCACTTTTGTCTGTCGTACATACAAGCTGTTGAACAGATATTACAATGTACAAGCAATCTGTAAGGTCGGTCCAGTTTATTTTTCTCAGTAATGAAGTTTAGTGTTATGTGAGAGGTTAAATGGGAATGTTTACTGGTCGCTCACAGAGTGTATGTATACGATCCCTTGATTCCGATAAGCGGACTTAGTACAGGAAGGTCACCGATTTTGATTTTGTCGAAAACTGGCTGCAATATCTCTTAGTTTATTCACTGATCACTGTAATAAATTGGAAGGTGTATCCTCCCCAAGTGTACAAAGATTTATTTTGTGAACGATTTGTATTTAGGCATTTCGTTAGTGAGGTTACGCCTACTTGTGGACCCTATACCTGCTATTGTAGGTGTTATTTAAGCGAAATTCCCATTATTCATATCGCTATTGCCACATATCGCTAAAACAAATATCGCAGTATATTAATATCAGACCGTTCAGTCGAATGGGCTCGTAAGATTTCGCTTTAAAATCATTGGGATTTGGCTCGGAACGGGAAAAGAAAACGGTTTCTCTTTGCGCTGGTCGTTGCATGAAAGTCTTGATGAGCAGTATTTGTTTGGGCGAACTCCAGCTACACATTGCTGAAACGAAACTGCAAATATCTGCCGCTGAGTGTGAAGCTTCTTTCCGAAAACACACATACACACTCACACACACACACACACACACACACACACAAACATACACACACACACACAAACGCACGCGCGTGCGCGCTCACACACACACACACACACACACACACACACACACACACACACACGCACAAACACAAACATTTTTCAAGTTTAATGAATGAAAACATGTTCCAGGTAGGCTGTATTGTTCTCTAGAATCTATGTAATTGGATTCAGACTTTTGGTTATTTTCAAGCAACTGTAATACGTCCAAATATTGTGACATTTGTTTGTGCATGTACTGTCTTCAAGCTCTCACATATAAGTATACTTTATAACCGAAGCTATATACGTCTCTTAAGCTTGCAGCTACATTTTACGTTATAATATATTGAAATTTATTCAGAGTGGAGTAGAAATATAAATGTCCACGTTGCTTCAAATTAGAGAGCATTTGTAGATATTTGTTTTGCAAAACTTCAAACAAGAGTAAATTTCTATGAACAGACATCAAATAATGCTTTTCGTGCAGCCACAGGAGGTCCTGTTACGACTAAAAATGTGCTCAATAGGCTGCATGATGTGCAACTTCACTCCCAACGTGCATTGCGAGGCGCGAGATCCATATTTGCGATCATGACACCATGCAGCGCGGTACAGATGGACCCAACAACATGTCGAATGGACCGCTCAGGAATGACATCATATTCTCCTCGCCGATGAGTGTCGCATATGCTTTCAACCAGGTAATCGTCGGAGACGTGTTTGTAGGCAGCCAGGTCAGGCTGAACGCCTTAGACACACTGTCCACTGAGTGCAGCTAGATGGAGCTTGCCTGCTGTTTTCGGATGGCATTATGTTTGGCGAACGTACGCCGATTACGTAATTCTGTCAGAGACAGCAAAGGACTGGGAAGAGCAGTTGAACGGAATGGACAGTGTCTTGAAAGGAGGATATAAGATGGACATCAACAAAAGCAAAACGAGGATAATGAAATGTAGTCGAATTAATTCGGGTGATGCTGAAGGAATTAGATTAGGATATGAGACACTTAAAGTAGTAACGGAGTTTTGTTATTTGGGGAGCAAAATAACTGATGATGGTCGAAGTAAAGAGGATATAAATGTAGACTGGCAATGGCAAGGAAAGAATTTCTGAAGAAGAGAATTTATTAACATCGAGTGTAGACTTAAGTGTCAGGAGGTCGTTTCTGAAAGTATTTATATGTAGTGTAGCCATGTATGGAATTGAAACATGGACGATAAGTAGTTTAGACAAGAAGTGAATAGAAGGTTTCGAAATGTGGTGCTACTGAAGAATGCTGAAGATTAGATGGGTAGATCACATAACTAATGAGGAGGTATTGAATAGAATTGGGGAGAAGAGGAGTTTGTGGCACCACTTGACCAGAAGAAGGGATCGGTTGGTGGGACATGTTCTGAGGCATCAAGGGATCACCAATTTAGTACTGGAGGGCAGCGTGTGGGGTAAATATCGTAGAGGGAGACCAAGAGATGAATACACTAAGCAGATTCTGGAGGATGTAGGTTGCGGTAGGTACTGGGAGATGAAGAAGCTCGCACAGGATAGAGTAGCATGGAGAGCTGCATCAAAGACTCATGACTGAAGACCACAACAACAACAATGCCACTGATGGTCATGGAAGGCGCAGTAACAGGTTTTATGATACGTGAATGCCACGCTCTGACTGATAGAGCAACCATATCGGCAACATATTGGCGAGGCATTCATCTTCATGTACGACAGTTCGTGCCCCCATCGTGCACATCTTGTGGATGACTTCCTTCAGGATAACGACATTGCTCGACTAAAGTGGCCAGCTTGTTCTCCAGACATGAAACCTATCAAACCTGCCTGCGATGGACTGAAAAGGGCTGTTTATGGACGACACGACCCACCAACCTCTCTGAGGGATCTACACCGAATCGCCGTTGAGGAGTGGGACAATCTGGACCAATAGATCCTTGATGAGCTTGTGGATAGTATGCCAAGACGAATACAGTCATGTATTCATGCAGAGGACTTGCTACTGCGGATTAGAGGTACCGGTGTGTACAGAAATCTGCACCACCACCCGTGAAGGTCTCGCTGTAGGATGGTACAACATGCAATGTGTGGTTCCAATGAGAAATAAAAAGGGCAGAAATGATGTTTAAGTTGACGTCTTTTTCCAATTTTCTGCTTGAATATTGCTCAGCAGTGTGGGATCCGTACCAGGCAGGGTTGATAGAAGAGATAGAGAAGATCCAAATGAGAGGAGCGCGCTTCGTTACAGGATCATTTTGTATTCGCGAAATCGTTACAGAGATGATGGATAAACTCCAGTGGAAGACTCTGCAGGAGAGACGCTCAGTGGTTCGATACGGCCTTTTGTCAAACTTTCGAGGACGTACCTTCACCGATGAGTCAAGCAGTATATTGCTCCCTCCTACGTATATCTCGCGAAGAGACCATGAGGATAAAATCAGAGAGATTAGAGCCCACACAGAGGCATACCGACAATCCTTCTTTCCACGAACAATACGAGACTGGAATGGAAGGGAGAACCGATAGAGGTACTCAAGGTACCCTCCGCCACACACCGTCAGGTGGCTTGCGGAGTATGGATGTTGATTTAGATGTAGAACTCTCGGAACCGAGGTGATGGAAAACTTTTTTTTGACATGTGTACTTATCTCGATGCTCATTTGTAAAACTATTGCCTTTGGCTGAAATCAGCATCGCCAGCTTCTTTTGCTTGTTGAGCAATCCCTATAGCGGAACACTTACGATTTTAGTGTCATTCCTCTTCTACGTGTGTGGGTGATGTAGGATAAGACGTGTGGCGTGTTCCGAAGTAGGTCATCCCTCGTGCAGCTTTATATTAGCGCTCTGGTTACAGAATTAATCTGACCCAGTTTCCGTATTGGAAAAGTAACTTTAAAAGTTTCATCAGCTACCTTGCTATCAAGAAAAGTCGTTTGCCTCTTAAAGCTAACGAGCAGTGCTTAAGTAACTGCGACACGACCTAGCTGTGCTAACTGGTGGCGGGGCATCAGCACGGAGCAGGCCTCGAGCCAATATACGCGGCACGGCAGCCACGCTGCAGCGCTGCTGGCATCCGAAGCGGCCGCCGCACCGGATGCCGGCTCTCCCTCGCTCCAGCAGCAGGCACGTCCAGCCACTGGGCGGTGTCGCTTGTGTTCATCACACGGCTGCCGTAATCGAGCAATGGCTGGCTGGCGACAGGCGAGAGTCTCCGATTTGTCGGCCGACGTATTAGAAATCTCTCATGAGGAGACAACAAAAGTAAATAACACCATTGTCAAAGCAAATGTAAGATGCAACAGGATACGAACAATGAGGGGACGGAAGGTGACTCTTCGTCATTCTTTTTTATAGACAAACGTGGAAAGCGTAGTGCTGTCACTTCGGAATGATATGGAACTTCGATCGTGTAGACCAAATGGTTCACAAACAAATGCGGCAGCTTTGGACGGATTTGTAATTATCAGTGGAACTGCAGCTCATGGGAATATGGGGATACCTTTATACACCTGTGCCTGTTTCAAGACGAATATACCATTCTGTAATGCCACAATACTAATTCATCCTAAGTAAAAAAAAATTAACGTACGAAATGTCAATATTTCGCTCTTATAGAGCTTGAGTTGTTAGCTCTAGAGGCTAGGAAAAGCTCACACTTTCCCGCTGCAAACTGTTTTCCCCCTGGGAGGAGGACATAGTAATCGCTACCGTTTGTCTGTTTCAAATGGTACTGAGAATAATCGCGCGTTCTATTCAGGCTTCTGTGCTTCATCAGTCACAAACCAATATTTTGAACACTTTTAAGAACTTCGATACTTGTACATAAATTAATGTTGGGAAATGGGCTAATTGACATACTTATAAGGTTTCCACTTAATTAATATTTACGCTTCTAAATTTATATTTATTCTTGAACGTGATCCTGGCAGAGGGAAGCAAAAGATGTGCCATACATAAGGGCTCTTAAGCGGGTACGCCAAGATCTATAAGCACATGCTTCACGGAAAGCAAGATGAAAAAGTGCTCACAGCTATTTGGATATCCAATTTAGAGCCCATTGTTACTAGACATTATTTCTTTTTTCGGTCAATACTACCACTTCTGAAAATTTGTTGATGTTGTACAGGTTCATCTTGCACACACTAACCTTCCTTTTGAATTTATGAAAAACTCAGCAGAATTCCTACATTAGTTGCTGTCAACGGCATTCGCATAAAGACAGAAAAGGGCAAGGAAGCACTTTAATTCGTCATAGTTCAGCAAATTTTCAGTGAATATTTACAAATTATGGTCACAAATCTCGCTCCTAGGATACACCATCTACTCGTGAAACCCGTATCTGACCCCTACACTAGCTCCTGAGAGTAGCTTTTAAATATAGATACCTAGACAAACGCTGCGGTGGATTTGATTTTCACTACTGAACTCTGAACCGCGATGCAGAGCGCCTATCTTGCAGAGTCTGCCACTTGAGTTTGTTAAACATCTCCGTAACGCTATCACGGTTACCAAATAACCCTGTGACGAAGCTCACCGCTCTTCTTTGGATCTTCTCTATCTCCACCGTCAATCCGATCTGGTACGGATCCCACACTGACGAACAAAACTCAAGTATAGGTCGAACGAGTGTTTTGTAAGCCACTTCCTTTGTTGACGGACTACATTTTCTAAGGACTCTCCCAATGAATCTCAACCTGGTGCCCGCCTTACCAACTACTAATTTTATATGATTATTCCACTTCAAATCGCTCCGCACGCCTACTCCCAGATATTTTACAGAAGTAACTGCTACCAGTGTTTGTTCCGCTATCATATAATCATACAATAAAGGATCCTTCTTTCTATGTATTCGCAATACATTACATTTGTCTATGTTAAGGGTCAGTTGCCACTCCGTGCACCAAGTGCCTATCCGCTGCAGATCTTCCTGCATTTCGCTACAATTTTCTAATGCTGCAACGTCTCTGTATACTACAGCATCATCCGCGAAAATCCGCATGGAACTACCGACACTATCTACTAGGTCATTTATATATATTGTGAAAAGCAATGGTCCCATAACACTCCCCTGTGGCACGCCAGAGGTTACTTTCCTTGGTTGCTGCACCTGGATATGATCTGATCTCATTCATATGATGAAATGGTCGGTGGTAGGTAATGCTCTTGCTTGTGTGCGGTAGTGAAAGAATTTAGCTGCATTCAAAGGAAGACGGTGCCGAATTTAAACGACTGCAGTAAAAGCATACGGTGGCTGAGGGCCAAAGGGAAAGTTTGTTTCTGCGGGACCTGAGTGAATACATTTGCAGACTGCCGAGTTCTTCGATCTCATTGTGTACACACGTTGGATGGCGCCAGTCGGTTGGCGGATGTGTCCAGGTAGGCTGACTAGCACCGCGGGCAGATCATTGATGACTGGCAATAAAGCAGAGGACGGGCTCTTGTTAGGCAGGAAGCCTGTGAGACAGGTGTGTGTTTCAGCGAATTTATGATGGACAGATCAGTGGCGCTCAGACGTCCAGGCTATGGTACAAAACATATTTGTGAAGGCATGAGGCGTTATTGTGAAGGCATGAGGCGGTTAAGGAGTTTATGTTCGGAACGTTCGAAGACGATGCAACAGGGGAGAAAACGATTTTTTTTTTTATGGAGGGCAGTGGTTCCATCAAGGTCATGTGTTTAGCAAAAGACACAGCGTAAACACGTGGGAAAGAGGCTGTGAAGCAGAATCTTTCTTCCTTTTCTCCCAATTAATTTTTAAAGTCGCTGGTTGTTCAATTCTGTGTATGCAGAGTAGAGGGCGGTCTCCCAGCTTATAGTGCCGCACTCTAGCTCATGGTTGGCATGGGCCAAAGTGGGAGCAGTCTAAGATATAAATGTAGTAGTCTACCGAGCTGGTGAGAAAAGCTGATAGAAAGAGAATTAGACTCTCTTATACTGGCCCTTCGCTAGTAAGGAACTGCAGCTCTTTACCTAAGCGTTGAGACTTGTGTCTTTTGCTAGTGTGCCACTTAGAGCCTGTGAATGTCATCATCTGCACCGTCAGAGGTACTGCTTCCAGCATCATGCACACAAAGTGTGATGTATGGGGTACTTGTTTGTTTCGAGTTGGCCATCTAAACATTTGACATTTTCCGTCATGCATAGTCGTGACATGGAGTCACATTAGTTTGGCAAACCAGCAAACAAGTCCACCTGCACAATGGAATCCACTGGGGTTTCAGAGGCTCCTAGGGAAGTAGCTGCGTTCCGAATTAGCTGAACGTGAGACCGCGAACTTGCATTTGTTCGGGCGCGTGCTATTAGTAACAAATTGCTACTGTCCATGACTCGAGTAGCCGAGTGCATTGCAGTGTGCCACCCTGGGTATCGGAGGGTGAAGTATTAGCTGCTTTGGCGCAGGGCTCCAGTATATGATTCTCAGTACCCTGTTATTTGGAAGCATATTTTTATTTATGGAATAGTAGAGGATAGATGCTTTACAGTAGGATAGTTTTTGGGTCATACCATGGATTCACATGTATGAAGTCAGGTCAAGAGATTAGTTCTGGTTAGTGTAGTGTGTTGATCCCCAACTGATCACTTCGTTCTTCACAGACTGTACATCACTGAAAGGGTTTGTCCTATAAACAATGTTTGTATGTCGTTTCTTTAGCCATTTTATGTGATGTTTTTTTGTCTTGTGATGTTGAGAATGAGTAAATCTATTGCTATTTCGATCACAACTCATCCCATGGTTCTGATTAACATTATCTTTGCTATTTTTATTAAAAGATTTGATTAAAATCGAAAGTTAGAAGCTTGCAATTTGCGACCCTGACAGGATCTAGGTCCTTGGCACTTCTGTCATTACATTTGGCATCCTTGCCAAACAAGTCCACATTTTGATCAGATGAAACATAAAAAAAGGAAGAATGGTTGGTCCATTAGTATGTTGTAGGCACTTAAATCTATGTTCGTGTTGTTAATGACTTTATTTGTTTTATTTATAGTGTTTTTGTGTCAGTAACTTCTGAGTCACGTGTCAACTGTTTTCCCGTTGTTCCCAATGGCGTTGTCGTATCATTTTTGAGGTGCATACTACTGTATTTTTTTACATTTGGTTGTTTTTTATTCTAAATCTCATGCAATATTGTCTTAGTTTTGAACTGCAAACGGCTTTGCTAATGTTTTTTTGACATCATTGCATTGTACTTCACATAAGTTGTGAGTTAGATAATACGGTTGCCAACACTTTTCAATGATAATTAAAGTTTATTGTGAATAGAGAATTTGAATGATAACGAGAAGTATGGCAGGGAGACAAGTAAACTAGGAGCGGAAAAATAAAGCATACATCATGGAAGAAGAGCGCAATGAAATGCTAGAGGGACAGGTTGAAATAGGGAGAAGTGCTGGGGAACGGTATTAGCAACAACGATGTCGTACAAAAAGGAAATCAGGGAGACGAAAGCGATAAGGCTTTTCTTGAGGGGACGGACAGTGTCAGACGGCGTGTGATAGAAGATGTGAGCGTACCACGACATATCGAAGCAGAGTTGATTGTTAGAAACCTCGTATCAGAACGCATTGCTGCTGATACAACACCACAGAAATCAAGTATGGGTTCCGTCGAACACAATACTGAGGAAAAGGAAGAGGTCTTCAATCTGGTGGCATTTTTGATGGGAATGAAGAAGAAACTTGATAGACTAAAGGCAATGAAGGCTGGATTTTAAAGGAATGGAGAAAAATATTAATGGACTGAAAGGACCGGGGAAGAAAATTAATGAAACGAGGATGAACTTAAAGATGTCGGTGTACAGGTAAATCAGATGCGAGAGGAACACAAGTCATGGGCAAATCAACTCTGGGAAAAACTGCATAACACAACAGCAATGAAACGTTTACAGATTGCACGTGATGCTAAGAAGACGGCAGAGAGCGCCAAGACTGTAGCAGGTTTTGCAAGACGAGTAGCTGCTGAATCATCGAACGCGGGTAAACGCAAAGAACATCAAGGACGAGAGGCACTGGCCAGTTTCAACAAGAAGATCGAAAACATGGAAGAGCGCCAGAATGACGCGGAGCAGCGCATCGACACGAAAATACGTGTAGCCACTGATCTTCATGCAACAGTGGCTATGGACAAACTAGAGTCAGAGCTATGCAAATTAGGCACTTGTTTGGACGTGACCACTGCAACTTCAGTGAGCGAGACTGAAGAGGTCCGGACTCTCCTTTAGTTCAAATTTCAACAAGTAGAAATCAACATACGTATGGAGAACAAATTGGAGGAGGCACTAAGGAAACAATTTCAAATGCGGCCAAGCGCGAACGCAACGGAACCAGAAACCAAATCAGATCGGTGGGATAACTACATATCGTCAGCAGCGAGTAGAGTACATGGTGAGATAAACGTCGCATTTTCTCGAAACCGTGGAAGGAGCACAAATGAGGGGACGTCGAACGAGGAGAGTTGAAGATCAGATATTTTCCGTAGGACGGATGTTGTCGACGAAACGGCATTTGATTTTCAAGACTTTTTACAAGTTCGAAAGTTCGAAATTTCCTGAGATGAGGGTAACCTTAATAACCCACGCACTTGGAAATCGAAATGTGACCTCTGTTTACCTCAAAATTGGTCTTTAAAATAGGAATTAGACTTTATTTGTGGACACTTGCCAGAGTCAGTTGTGGAGAAAATGAGCGGAATTTCAGCGACGTGTAGAAGTTACCAGGAGTTCAAGGACAGCTTCTTAAATATCTCCTGGTCCAAGGAGACGCAAGTGCACATAAAGTAGAAGATGATTGTTGGCAAAGATTTCGAGAGTTCAGGCTACAATAGCCCAGTCAATTTCCTTGATGCAATGATTGACAAGAACCAGTATCTTGACATACCACGCTCTATCGTAGAAATAATACGTCACTGTTACACCAAACTTCCGTCAACATATCAACAAGTATTAACTGGCAGGAGTAATGTGGAGCTCAGTACTTTCCGCAACAGTCTTTACGAATTAGAGTACGCATTCCGAGCAGAGAATGTCAGAGAACACAGAAGAAACTCTGACAGATACGCCGCAGGCCCTATGTCACGTCCACAACATAACCATTACAGTAATGGGAATGGAAATGTGCGAAATGGAACGCCTTACGGAAACATTTCACTGTCGAGAAATTTCGGGAGTAATGAAATGGAAAAACGAAGAGACTGGGAAAGGGAACCGCAATAGTTATGTACTACACAACAGATGCTGGAATGGATGGAGGAATGATGGCTATGGACCGCGAAACAACGGATGGCGAAACAATGGCTCGAGTGTCAAAGATAATGGAAGATGTGTGCGAATGAACAACGGAGGAAAGGGAGTGGAGGTAAGGTCGAGGAAATTGATATTCGGGGACCGAACCCAGGACGAGGGGTGCGAGGAAATGACAACCAACATCAACGACTAGTTGAATATACAGAAGAGGCGCAAAGAGCATCTCCAACTGAACTCGGACCTAGACTCATCAATGGTATTACGTGTAGGTACGACGATCTAGATGAGACGTTACCGGAAGCCACAGATAATTTAATGGCCAGTGACAGTCGAACATGGGTATGGTAGCATAAGTTTTGTATAGTTATAATACTGTTAAAGACAAAAATCGTTTCTTTAGATTTTTTTTAGTTCACCATGATAATTAGCATAGGGACTGCTCCCATTACTGCTAGTGATAAGAGTTAGGCATTGTTAGAATTTCACTGTACGAGTATTTCTTCCTCACATGTATCAAGTTTACAGATGTACAGTGTGTTATCCCAGAGCAGACTAATTACAATTGTTTACAGATGTGCCGATTTCACGACGTATACTTTGTTTTTTATTTGTGTCTCAATTCTCGCGCTTTAATATTTTCTCATAGCAGTTTTGCAGCGGAATGACTGAATCAGGTGTTACACCAACGACAGAATTATATGTCTTCGAGCCCAAAACAAGTGCACGAGTAATGGGGACGGAATTATTCTTTTAACATCTTGGAGTTTAGGTACAATCAAATTTCTTCTGTTTGTTGTGTGTGCATTGCAGTGAACGCCCTTGTACGATCTGGCGTATAATTCATAGTATAGTGTGAGGTAGGGGCGTCATTGAGATTAATTTGCGACACCCATGGAGGTATTTTGCAGGACTGTCGTGTATTATCTACGCGAGAGGCGTGTTGACTTCCTTGTGTGTTACTCAGTGGTTTGTGACCATTGCCCAGTGCAATGTATCTTCGTGTGGGCGGATTATTCGAATCGTTCAAATAGCTCTATGCACTATGATGGGACTTAACATCTGAGGTCATCAGTCCCCTAGACTTAGAACTACTTAAAATAAACTAACCTAAGGACATCCCACTCATCCATGCCAGAGGCAGGGTTCGATCCTGCGACCGTAGCAGCAGCGCGGTTCCGGACTGAAGGGCCTAGAACCGCTCGGCGACAGTGGCCGACATGGCTGATTATTGTCATCACCAGTGGCACGAAATGTATTTGGTGTGTTTTTTGTCTATGGATATCGCCCTTGTTGCGATGTTTCTAGTAAATGGGATATTTTATTCGAGAGTGGTTACACAGGTGAGCTATCGCGACTTATGTGATTGTTGTTCACTGTGATTATTCACTTGTAGTTTTTGCATATGGTTTCCCGTACTATTGTGTGATGATATTCGTGTGGGCTTCCGTGAGTAGTTCGTGAGCGCCTGTGTGGTAGATCTTGGGAGATTTTGTAATCCATCAATTTGTGAGAAATAGAGGAACGGAACGAATGCAGCTCTGCTGTCAAATGTCGATGATACTTTGTGATTTTTTTGCTTGCTTCAGCAGCTGGTATTGAAAATTTGTACATCAACATGAGAAATTTTTGTGTCAGTTTCAGCAAAAAGAGAATTTCACAGTAGAACTATTTTTCGCACATACGACGGTGAGTAGACTGGTGACGTCGGCACTCATCAAAATTCACGTCATGCACCAGCGTTAGTGCCACCATAATGGCAATAGTAATGGGAAGTCTAGTACCTTCAGTGTTTCGCGTATCGTTTTTTAGTAGTTGGGTTGCATGGATAATTAGTAGACTTAGATGGTGTAAGAGTGACTGAAGTGAATGTGCAGTCTAAGCTAGCTCCGTATTTTAAGTTGCATGAAAGGTTGTGGGAAATTAACACTACACTACCTTACGGTACAACACCTCACCACTGCTTACGATTATAGAGACTTAGACACAGAAAATTAAGCATTTGATATTACTGCGGTAATAAAATGTAAGAAAACTTGTAGAATAGAATAACATTTTTTTGTCAAAAGAGCTGTAAACCATTTAATTTTTTTATTCTTAGAGTCATCATGTAAGGCAGTCCTTTTACAATTTCGTTATAATTTTCATGCATTTATGCTGTAAACGTATTTTTAGAAACACGCCACTAACTCCCCATGTAAGCGTTGTACGGACTATGGAAGCTCAGTGGATGGTGAAGTAACAGGCAGTTGGATAGGTCGCTGACGGGGAGCGGCTATAGCAGTAGGGCAGGCAGGGCGGAAGCAGAAAGGGCAGTCAAGGTCGTCTGCCAGCCCTATCAGACAGAGGGGATGCTGCTCTCTCCAGGCGGCGGTTACCCACATAGCGACTGCAGAGCAGCTCGTCGACTTGACGTCATCGGTCTACGTGAATGGAGGCAGTGCGGAAGAGCCTCCGTGCCACGAGCTGTCAACAAAGCACTGGTGCCCTGGTGGCATGCAAGGTCTTTCACCGCTGCTTCCGACTTCCAAGGTCCCAAGAGGCCTGCCGCTGAATGGAATGGCGAGCGCACGCCACGGGGGTGCTGAGGAGCGCAGAATGGAGGCACTTACGTGTCTGGACACATGGTTCAACGCAGACGGCGACGGTGGAGGTGACTGACATCAAACCTGTGTCCATTTGCTGCCCAGGTCAACCCATGAAAGTCTTCTGCATTGCCAACGCATTTGTGACTACCACGTCGTCCAAGGCGGTCAGTAATCGAGGCGCCATTGATTGCTCCGACAGCCATGGTCTTGCCACACCGAGGGTGCTGCCAGTTCGGTAACCTAATTTGGCAAACTCATCCCACATACCTGCCATATCGGCAGTCACGGACTGTGCGGCTGGTCCCGGTGGAGGTTAGAGTCCTCCCTCAGGCATGCGTGTGTGTGTTTGTCCATAGGATAATTTAGGTTAAGTAATGAGCAAGCTTAGGGACTGGTGGCCTTAGCAGTTGAGTCCCATAAGATTTCACACACATTTGAACATTTTTGAACCCGCCACATCTAACCTGTTATGTGACATGCGTGGTGCTGCGATTATTCGTGTGACAATTGTAAATTTATAAATCGGACGCCTTAAGGACCTTTGGGAAGGGACCTATAAGGGTATTTGTTGTTTTCAATTAATTGGTTTTATATATGCCTTGGTGTTTTCATTTTTACAAGGTGACATGTACTTTCTGTGTTTTATTATCAAGTTTTGTATTTTCTTACTGAACTGATGTAATATTTTTCGTTTTGTGTAAAGATTCACTTGTTTTAGGTCATGTATATGTTGTTTTGTTGTGTTGACACATCTTTGTGCTGAAGGAACAGACTAACACATTTTTAGGAAATAAGCCAAACACATGACATACGCCAGATGAAGACTAGGAATCTTTTATATCGGATGAATGTGAGAACTTTTGTGATCGATATTCTCTCAAGGAACGAATGCAGCCTTGTGTATAAGTGATCAATGGTACTTAGTTTCCATGCAGCAGAGAATCCTCAAGACAACATTATTATATTTTGGTTAGGGAAATAACCTTCCCTGGCCCCAGTTTTACTATGAATGAGTAGATAAATGTCTACATGACCCTGTAACCATTTAATAATTATCATTAAATTCTGACCCGATGGTATGACCATCACATTCTTATTTCTCATTTTAATTTTGTAGGCAGAGTGTATGTATGACCCCTGGTAGAATGTGGTAAAGGCAAGGTATAACATTGTGCTGGGCTTTTTAATGAACAAAGATTGGTTGATGCTTATTTCTTTAACAATAACCCAGCTCATGTTTCACAATTTATTCTGTTTCAAGTCACACTAACCATATCAAAGTGTCACAGCCCCATGAATAAATCTGAGAGGAACAGGGAGGTTGTGGCAGATTGCAGGGCATTTTAACTTCCGATACGGTGTTGTGCTGAGTAACGTTCTAAGGGAAGTTGATCGTTATTACTTGCTTGTTATACCTGGACACCATCTGATTTCATTCATATCAATAAATGGTTGGCAGAAGTTACTGCTCTTGCTTGGGAGCTGTAGTGAAGGAATAGCAGTAAGCTTTACCTGCATTCAAAGGAAGAGGGTGCCAATTTTAAATGACTGCAGTAAAAGCGCACAGAGGCTGAGGGCTGAGGGAGCATTTCTTCCGCGCAAGCTGGGTGAATACATTAGCGGACTGCCGAGTTACTTGGCCTCATTCTGTGGACACGTTGGATGGTGCTGGTCGGTCAGTGGCCACGTCCAGGTAGGCTGACTATCACCGAGGAGTCGCCGCTGTTACGGGCAGAGCATTGATGACCGGCAATAAAGTAGATGATGGGCTCTTGTTAAGCAGGAAGCCGATGAGACGACTGTATGTTTCTGTTCATTTTCGTGGGACAGGTCAGTGACATCCCGACTTCCTGTCTCTGGTCCAAAACATGTTTGTGAAGGCATGAGGCTTTTAGGTAGTTTGTGATCGTTCTTTGGAAAGTTCGAAGACGACGCAACACGGGAGACATCAAAGTCATGTGTTTAGCAAAAGACACAGGGTAAACGTGTAGGAGAGAGGCCGCGAGGCTGCATCTTCTTCCCTTTTCTCACAATTAATCTTCAAGTTCGCTGATTGTTCAAATCTTTGTATGCAGAGCAGCGGGCAGTCTCCCAGCCTCGATTGCCGCACTCCAGCTCATGATTGGCTGGGCTACAGTGGGAGTAGTCTAAGATATAAATGTGCTAGGCTATCGAGTTGGTGAGGAAAGCTGAGAGAAAGAGAGGTGGACTCTCTTGTACTGTCCCTTCGCTAGTAAAGAACTGCCGGTCTTTACCTAAACAGTGAGACCTGTGTCCTTTGCTAGTGTGCCACTTAGAGCCTGTGCCAGTCGCCATCTCAACCGTCAAAGATATTGCTTCTAGCATCACACACACAACGAGTGATGCGTGGGTGTATTTGTGTGTTTTTAGTTGGCTTCTAAACATCTGACATTTCCATCATGCATAGTCGTGGGATGGAGTCAAATTAGTTTGGCAGACCAGCAAACAGCTCCACCTGCACACTGGAATCCACCGGGGTTTCAGAGGGTCATAAGAAAGTACCTGCGTTCCGAATTAGCCGAACGTGAGACCGCGTACTTGTATTTCCTCGGGCGCGCGCCATTAATAACAGATTGCTACTGTCCATGCCTCCAGTCGCCGAGAACATCGTGGTGACTAGCAGGAGGTTATTCGCTGCTATGGAGTACGGCTCCAATATATGCCTCACAGAACCCTGTCTTTTGGAACCATGTTTTTATTTATGGAATAGTAGAGTAAAGATGCTTGATACTAGGGAATAATTTTTTTTTTTTTGGTCATATCACGGATTCACATGTATCAGGTCAGGTAAAGCGATTAGTTCTGGTTAGTGTGGTGCGTTGATCCCCAGCTGATAACTTTTTTCACCACAGACCACGTATCACTGAAAGAATTTTTCCAATTAAAGAAGTTTCTGTGGTATATTTTGCCAATTTTTGTGATTTTTTTGTCTTGTGCTGTTAAGAACGAATAAATCTATTGTTATTTAGACCACATCTCCTCTCAGTGTTCTGATTAACTTTAACTTTACATTTTTATTAAAGTCTTGATTAGAATCGAAAGTGAGAAGCTGCCGAGTGTTAGGGAGTGACAATTAGCAACAGTATACATGTCATACGAGAGATGAAAAGGGCACTGTGGGCTATATTCTTCCACAAATTATCCTCTGATGATACACCTATGCATGTTCTTTGCCAACTTGGTGCCGATTAATGGTGCAAGTACAGCAAAGCTCAGGTATCTGGTAAAGAGGAACAAGTTAGCCATAAAACAGCATACCATCTGCAGTGATGGAAGCTATTAAAGCACTATAAAGACAGTTAGCTCAACCTGACCTTCTTTCCAAATGTCGCCACAGTCGCACGCAAAACCTGAATGAGCAACATTTGAATCTGCGTACCAAAAATGTCTTTGTAGGGATGAAGACTCTATGCTAGGGTGTGTGCGATGCTGTCTTAACGTTTAATGATGGTAACAAGCGAAAAATTATGGCACTTGAGGAACCTGCGATCGCTCCAAAATCCAACACACTGCAAGCCTTACAGTTGATGGATCGACTTAGGATCATGAAATCCCAGTATGCGGCAGAGAAAATGACTAAAGAAGCAAGAGGCAGGAGGAAGAAGAAGCTTGTTGGTTTGCAGAATGATCGTGAACTGGACCTAGATAACGCTGATTATGGGCCTAGCTGTTTCTAGGAGCTAGCATGTCTGCACATGTGAGTTAATATCAAATGAAATGATTAAGTTTGCTATCCTCAAAATGACATTTTTAATACCTCAGAAACAATTACAGATACTTATATCTAGTTTTACATTATGTTACCTCTTAGTATACTGCTGCTGCTAAATCGCCAAAACATTACGTATGATGGTCTTTTACTTACAAAACCAAAAGTGAATTTATAAGAAACTGAACATAAATTTAAAAAAAATCATAAATAACTTTTTATTTGTCTATATATTTTGAGTCTGATTCAGTATTCAGAAAAGGAATGAAACTATACTTCCCAAACATTTCAGATCTCTATCTGTCAAAGGTTCTGCTATAAGGGGTCATCAAAATTGCCAATTTAACACTGTGCATATGGACTGTACGTGCTCCCCTTAACACATTAATTCATTTGTAAACCAATGAGAGGTTTGATATTCTCTTATACGTGGACTTATATACTTAAAGGAACTGAGTGTTTACTGCTTACTGCCTGGAGAGAAGCACTGTGCGATTAAGAGTCACCTGACACCCGTAAGAGTTGGAATAAAAAGGGGTGGTGGCATCGAAGCATAACTGAAGACACGTGGAGAAATCTCAATCAAATTCCTTAGGCACTCGACTTATTTGTAGGAAAGTACTGTGGGGACAAGATTCTCCACTAATTGTATGGGTGGGGGTGTGTAAGAGAAGAGGTGACTTAAAAGTGTTTGAAAACGATCTGATGGTATTCGTTTCTTGTATTTTGTCAAATACTTTTAAAAAATAGGAAATGCAATTCGTTTCTTAATTATGCTGTTCATTGTATCAGCTATGTCGCCAGAATGAACGCTGCAGTGAAGAAATTATTTTGTAACGTTTTGCGAGACCTAAAGTCAAGCCACCCAGCTGAGTAACACAGATGGAATGAACATCATCTCTGAAGACGTATAAAGTATAACAGGAGAGAATATGTGTGTTTACCTTAAATGCCATATTATCATATGTTCAGCATCTGAGCCGCTCAATCGGTGTCTACCAAACTTGGGATACATGTTACTTACTATCTGGTAGGTAATTCAGTAGGAGCTAAACCTACCAGTCTCATGTTAAGGTGGAGTGGCAGTAATAATGCAGTGACGGAAAGAGAAGGGAGGAGGAGTAGGAGGTAGACAGTGAGACTGCGACAGAGAGACAAGGAGAGAGAGGGGGGAGGAGATGGAAAGATGTGGGGGAGGAGGAGATGGACGGGGAGATGAGAGACGTAGATATAGTGTGAAGGGGAAGAGGAGATACGGAGATACAGGAGGAGATACGCAGAGAGGGTAGGAGAATATGGACAGGGAGAGGTGGAGGGGGAGGGAGAGGGCAAGACGAGGTGATACACAGATAGAGGGCAAGATGAGGAGATAGACAAATAGAGATGGAGGAGGAGATGGACGGAAAGGGGGGAACAGGGAGAGGAAGGGAAAGACAAAGCGGGAAACGGAGGTGGACGGTGAGACGGGAGAGGGTGATATGGCCTACTAGAAGATTTTCATACATAAGTTTCCAGGCATTGCTGGGTTTCCTAGGTAGTAAATTATACAACACTGGATATTTTAATACTATCCTGAAACATATTTGTGTTGGCTCAACAGAATACTAGTCCCTTATAATATCACACAACGTGTACTACGCTTTGGGGAATTTCGCCAAAGAAGGATTCGAACATATGTCGTATCGTCCACGTTTAGATTCCCTTCGGTCTCTCTAGATGGGTAAGGCGAATCCAATGCTGCTCGTTTGAAAACACCACCACAGATTTCCTTCCATCTGTTTCAGCAGCGATACCATTCCTTTGAGGAAGATACGTCGCACATCTCTTCCCTCCTTCCTCTAGTTTAGTGTTGCATTCCGCCTTTAACTACTTCGGTATTGATGGGACGTTAAAATTCAATCTTCGTTTCAGTATTCCTATATGGTAATTTCTGTTTCATTTTCGGTGAGGTATGTTAACAATTTTATGAGGAAAATAGTTCGATTCAGGCTGACGTGGATTTTCTTTTATTCTTCCTGGTATTAATCAATTGATCACCTACTCACACAACAACACAAACTACATTGACACATCTTTGGGGTCGGTGTGGGTGTCAGTAATCTGTAGCACAGTAGAGTCGACAGGAAGTGTTCTTAATGATGCCGACTTTTAACGATCAGTATACTTTGGGGCCGCCAGCCAACTAATGGTGCCTGAACTATAGCTAATCTGTTTGGGGCTCATGACACACAGGGTGGCCAGAAATTATCTTTACAACGTTGATCACACGTATTTGAAAAATGGACGTACGTAGAAAGGTGCGATTTGCGGCACAGTTTTCACATAGACCTATAGTACTTTTTCTTTTTTTTGTTACTAACGAAAACATATGGTACAGTGTGTGGGAGGGTTGATAGAGACCAAATCGGACAACTTCATCCAACAGAACTTGATGAACACTTTACAGAATCATATCACCATCAGGACCATCAGACAGCGGTAGACGAGTTTCAAAGAATTTGGAAGTATCGTGGAGAGGATAAGTCGTGGACGTCCGAGTACTTGTGAATGAATATTTGGATGCCACAGGTACTTATCCAGAGTCGATTTCTGGACGTCCTTAAGGAGTGATACAGTTCTGGAAAGGGTTCAACAGGCATTGTACACAGATCCCAACGAAATCAGTCACTCAAGCATCTCGACAATTTCAGATACCACCGACCGCGGTGCTACACATGAGACTGAAGCTTTACGCCCACAAGGAAGTGCATGCACTTCAACTTTATGATATGACAAAGCGTAAAACTGACAGTCTTAGTTGCATCACCAATGAAACAGATTATCTGAAAATGTGGTGTTCGTGGACTAAGATTCTTTAATGTGTCCAAGAGGGTAAACGAACAAAATCTGAGGAAGTTGTACTCTCAGATCACCAACCTTAGCATGGAAATTGTGCTCTACATTCGGAAGGTACCGTTGTGGTGTGGTCTGCTCCATGAGAGGTATGTGGGACTGCTTTTCTTGCCAGAGGCATCAGTAGCTCCGGCCGACTGTCTATTCTCATAGGTCGACGAACTGCAACCTGGCATCATTCTGCTGCAGAATGGTGTCCCTCCTCGCTGACCTTAATGGGAAAGCTTTGGACGACATATTTCCAGTCCGCTGGACTGGCAGAGGAGGACCCATTTTCTGGGTCCCAACGTCTCCAGAATACACCGAATACAATTTTTTTTTTTTTGTGCTCTGTGAAATATTCTGCCCATTAAACCCTGGTGAAGGGCCTGCAGGAACAGCGAAGTTGCATCAGAGCAGGAACTTCACACTTCAATGAGGACATGCTCCGCAAGACAAGGAGGGAACTGCAACATCGCTTTGATATTCTGCGTGCTATATATGTTGTACACATGGAACTCTGTTAAATGGTTACTAAAAATTTTGGTGTGTTTGAACATTATGTCACAAAACGCCAAACCCCATTTCTCGAACGGCGTGGTCGAGGATGGAGAATGAAATTTTCACTCTGCAGCTGAGTGGGCCCTGATATGAAACTGTGTGCCGGCCTGAGAGTCGATCTAGGAACCTTTGCCTTTCGCGGGCAAGTGCTCTGCCACCTAAGAGTTTAAATCTACCTGGAAGTTTCATGATCGAATATGTTTACATCATTTTGGAACATCCTGCACTAATTTATACAGGTTACCAATTAATAATATAGGTACATATGGTGCCCGAAATGCTGCCCCTAAATGTCAATAATTGCTCTTAAGGGAAAAGGTTTGACGACCACCGTTCTATCCCATGCAGAAACTTTACTATCACTGCTGCTCTGTTCTATTGAGTTGACATCCACTATCTCTTCTGCGTCTACTCATTCAATTTGCGGAAGTCCACTTGTCTGGCTGATATTTTGCCTTTTATTATGGGGAAACGTGTGGAAATTCAACATTTTGACGTGTTTAGAATTACGCAGTGCAAGTCTGAGGTCACCAAACCACCAGACAGATCAAGAATGGGCGTGCAGAGCAACGAAAGGTGCTCTATGCGGCTAACTGACCTTGTGTTCGGCTGTGTTATAATTCCATTAAAAGGGCTCCCCGAAAATTTTTCAGTGTGTAATCTCCACATAGCTAACGAACAACACCATAAAATGAGTGCAAATACGGTAACTACAAATTTAACAGTTCAGTACATCCTGCATCGGTGGAACACCACAACCCTGCGACAAACCTTTCTGGTCGAAAATGCCTCCGTCGAAGAATCAACCCTATATAGGCAAAAGCAACGAATTGGCCGGTTTCATTGGCCTTAAATTTTTAGGCTAGTTGTTCATACTAAGAGTTTACATGTTCCATTAACAATTTTTCGTATTACAAAGTTCATATTGCACATATTTAAACGTCTGCAACACACAAATAATCAGTGAGTGGAAAAAAGTAAGAAGAAGTGTTATCGAAACATAGTAACGAGCTTAAAACATTTTGAAATGGCAGATGTAGGCTATTAACACAGATTTACACTGATATTTATTAATACTTTAAACGAACATAGTTAATTTGTAAATATTAGGTGCTCTATGGTAGAAGTTTGCCTTAACCATCAACAGATAACGTAACCGGTTTCCAAAATTTACAGAATGTTACTCATGATAAAACTCTGTACCTGCAGATTGAACAATATCTTCCAATTAGCTTTCACATATTATACATAGTTTACAAATGTAGAACTAGTGTCACATAAAAACACTGCGAGAAACACAACCTCATGTCTCACAACTACAGAAACAGAAGAAAATGCGGTAAACTGAGTCTGGAGGTTTGTAATGTTCACTCCTTCAGGTGATCTTAAACTCGCTCACTAGATTGAAACAGCGATCAGGTAACATCACGTGTTCCTAAGTATAACATTCTTCCCTAACAGAAGGAAACTTGGTGCTACAAATGATTCGATAAACACATTTTCGAAGATATAGAATTAAATCATAGACCACTTGACGATATTTCATTTAGTGGCAGTATGTAACAGTTGTAGGCACATGAGCCTGTTCAGAAACCGACGGACGTCAATATAAAACGGTGTTTAAGCTGTTTGTTACGTGATAGCAACTACAGGTACATACTGACGCCATTTGTCAGAAGTACTAAAACGCTCTGGTCAGCATCGCGTATCAACGCTCTAAGGACTTGCCTTACCAATGGTAGACTTATTAAAAAAAAAAAAAAAACCTCAATAAATGTGTCTGTGATAGTTATGAGTTTTCTTGAGTGAAACACTCTAAATCACTTAGTAATTTTTTTATTTATTACGATGTCTGCGCTGCCGTCGTCAATAGATTTACAATTTGTAAAAATAAGTTCAATGTCAACATCAATAAAACCAACTGGAGTTGGCAGTTTGATTCCCAATTTAGCTGACTCTGAACTTTCTTATACTTCTTACAAATTTTCACCTGAACGTGGAAGAGGCTGTAATCTCGTAGTAAGTAGAAATACATCAAGCGATGTCGACATCATTATTAAAAAAAGAAAAGCTATTGAATAAGTTCTCGATTACTATGTTAATAAGAGCTAGAGAATACTTAGTATGAATTATGAAGTTAGGTGGAACGAAGCATGCTATCCCCCTCTCGCCGGCCGGAGTGGCCGAGCGCTACAGTCTGGAATCGCGCGACCGCAACGGTCGCAGGTTTGAATCCTGCCTCGGGCATGGATGTGTGTGATGTCCTTAGGTTAGTTAGGTTTAAGTAGTTCTAAGTTCTAGGGGACTGATGACCTCCGATGTTAAGTCCCATAGTGCTCAGAGCCATTTGAACCATTTTTTTCCCCCTCTCCCGGTAACCTAGGGGCAGACGGCAGAATGAGAGATGCCTGTAGTCTGTTAACAGTGACCTAGGCCACAGCAGTCCGCAGTGATTAGTTTACCTGTTATAGCTTCGTCCCTCTGACTGACAGCATGGGCAGTAGCCCCAGAAGTTGGAGCGGTAAGAAGAAGAGAAGCTACGAACGTCAGTTGTAGAGAGACCAGACAACAGTCGATCCATTGAGGTAGTGAGCTATGCGCATCACTAACTGTTGCTTAACACGTACATCGCAAAATAACTCGAGACCCACCATTAAGCTAACAAGGGATGAATACTTTAATTTCCATACCGTCCACAGGAAATTCGCAACGCTGAGCCCTCGCTTGCGCCACCATATCTTGATAATTGAAGTTTCTGCTTTTTTAAAGACAATGATACTGTTTCTTTGTCTATAGACGTGCAAAAACGTATAGGAGTGGACTTCTATGCCGAAGAGAAAACGTTTATTCCCGATAAACTATAAATGTAGAGATCGAATGCATATTGATATACCGAAAATGTAAATTGTAACATTTTCGCAACAATTACCGTTGTAGCAAAGCCGATTTGATACAGTTTTCGTGGGAGAGGCGATGAATATTTTACTGTGAGAATAGCATTTTAATAGAGTTTGTATGGAATTAAGTGAAATCACATTAATCTTTTAAATCTGAAAATGTGTATTGTTTCAGCTGTATCGACAGTTCATGACAAGTGAAGTAGAGGTATGTACATCTACATTTACACGACTTCTGTTCAATTCACACTTAAGTGCCTGGCAGACAGCACTTAGAAACACCTTCAGACTCTTTATCTGCCGTTCCACTCACTAACAGAGCGTCGGAAAATAGAACACCCGGATCCTTTTATTACGGTTATCATTCTCCCTACGTACGGTGGTAATAACAAGGTAGCTGCAAATTATGAGAGGAAAGTCGGTAATTGAAATTTCGTAAAAAGATCTCGGCGGAACGGAAAATGCCTTCGTTTTAAGGATTACCATTTCAATACGTTTACCATATGCATGAGAGTTTCGCCCTGTTTCGAGATAATACAAGAAGAACTGCCATTCTTTGAACTCTATTTTCTAAAGATACCATACAGCACTGCAATATTTTGGCAGAGGGCGTATAAGTGAACAGTGGGCAGTCTCTTTAGGAGACTTGTAGAATCTCATAAGTGTCCTCCTAGTTAAACTTAATCTTTGGTTTCTTTCTCCACGACATTTTCTATGTAATGTTTCCTCTTTAAGTTATTTGCAATTGTATCAATTACACATTTAGCCAAATTGATGTTGTTGTTGTTGTGGTCTTCACTCCTGAGACTGGTCTGATGCACCTCTCCATGCCACTATATCCTGTGCAAGCTTCATATCCAGTACATACTGCAACCTACATCATTCTGAATCTGTTTAGTGTATTCATCTCTTGGAATCCCTCAACGATTTTTACCCTCCACGCAGCCCTCCAATGCTAAATTTGTGATCCCTTGATGCCTCAGAACATGTCCTACCAACCGGTCCCTTCTTCTTGTCAAGTTGTGCCCCAAACTCCTCTTCTCCCCAATTCTATTCAATACCTCCTCATTAGTTATGTGATCTACCCATCTAATCTTCAGCATTCTTCTGTAGCACCACATTTCGAAAGCTTCAATTCTCTTCTTGCCCAAACTATTTACCGTCCATGTTTCACTTCCACACATGGCTACACTCCATACAAATACTTTCAGAAACGACTTCCCGACACTTAAATCTATACTCGATGTTAACAAATTTCTCTTCTTCTGAAAAGCTTTCCTTGCCATTGCCAGTCTCCATTTTATATTCTCTCTAATTCGAACATCATCAGTTATTTTGCTCCCCAAATAGCAAAACACCTTTACTACTTTAAATGACTCATTTCCTAATCTAATTATCTCAGCATCACCCGACTTAACTCGGCTGCATTCCTCTGTCCTCGTTTTGCTTTTTTTTTTTTTACGTTCATCTTGTATCCTCCATTCAAGACACTGTCCATTCCGTTCAATTGCTCTTCCAAGACAGACAGAATTACAACGTCATCGGCGAACCTCACAGTTTTTATTTCTTCTCCATAGATTATAATGTCTACTCCGAATTTTTCTTTTGTTTCTTTTACTGCTTGCTCAGTATACAGATTGAATAACTTCGGGGATATGCTACAATCCTGTGTCACTCCATTCCCAACCACTGCCTCCCTTTCATGCCCCTCGACTCTTATAACTGCCATCTGGTTTCGGTACAAATTGTAAATAGTCTTTCGCTCCCTGTATTTTACCCCTGCCACCTTCAGAATCTGAAATAGAGTATTCAAGTCAACATTGTCAAAAGCTTTCTCTAAGTCTACAAATGCTAGAATCGTAGGTTTGCCTTTCCTTAATCCAGCTTCTAAGATAAGTCGTAGAGTAAGTATTCCCTAACGAGTTCCTATAATTCTACGGAATCCAAACTGATCTTCCCCGAGGTCGGCTTCTACCAGTTTTTTCATTCGTCTGTAAGGAATTCGAGTTAGTATTTTGCGGCTGTGACTTATTAAACTGATAGCTCGGTAATTTTCACATCTGTCTACACCTGCTTTCTTTGGGATTGGAATTGTTATATTCTTCTTGAAGTCTGAGGGTATTCTGCCTGTCTGATACATATTGCTCACCAGATGGTACAGTTTTGTCGGGACTGGCTCTCCCAATGCTGTCAGTAGTTCTGATGGAATGTTGTCTACTCCCAGGGCCTTGTTTCGACTCAGGTCTTTCAGTGCTATGTAAAAATCTTCACGTAGTATCGTATCTCCATTTCATCCTCATCTACATCCTCTTCCATTTCCATAACATTGTCCTCAAGTACATCGCCCTTGTTTAGACCCTCTATATACTCCTTCCACCTCTCCGGTGTCCCTTCTTTGCTTAGAACTGGGTTTCCATCTGAACTCTTGATATTCATACAAGTGGTTCCCTTTTCTCCAAAGGTCTCTTTAATTTGCCTGTAGGCAGTATCTATCTTTTCCCTAGCCTTTACATCCTTACATTTGTCATCTAGCCATCCGAGTTTGGCCATTTTGCACTTCCTGTCAATCTCATTTTTCTGACGTTTGTATTCCTTTTTTCCTGCTTCATTTACTGCATTTTTATATTTTCTCCTTTCATCAATCAAATTCAATACTTCTTCTGTTACCGAAGGATTTCTACTAGACTTCGTCTTTTTACCTACTTCATCCTGTGCTGCCTTTACTTCTTCATCCCTCAGAGCTACCCATTCTCCTTCTACTGTATTTCTTTCCCCATTCCTGTCAGTTGTCCCCTTATGCTCTCCCTGAAACTCTGTACAAACTCTGGTTTAGTCAGTTTGTCCAGATCCCATCTCCTTAGATTCCCCCCATTTTGCAGTTTCTTCAGTTTTAATCTACAATTCATAACCAATAGATTGTGATCAGAGTCCACATCTGCCCCTAGAAAAGTCTTACAGTTTAAAACCTAGTCCCTAAATCTCTGTCTTACCATTATACAATATTTCTGATACCTTCTAGTATCTCCAGGGTTCTTCCATGTATACAACCTTCTTTTATGAATCTCGAACCAAGTGTTCGCTATGATTAAGTTATGCTCTGTGCAAAATTTTACCAGACGGCTTCCTCTTTCATTTCTTACCCCCATTCCATATTCACCTACTATGTTACCTTCTCTTCCTTTTCCTACTGTCGAATTCCAGTCACCCATGACTATTAAATTTTCATCTACCTTCACTACCTGAATAATTTCTTTTATCTCATCATTCATTTCACCAACTTCTTGATCATCTGCAGAGCTAGTTGGCATATAAACTTCTACTACTGTAGTAGCCATGGGCTTCGTGTCTATCTTGGCCACAATAATGCGTTCACTATGCTGTTTTTAGTAGCTTCCCCTCACTCCTATTTCTTTATTCATTATGAAACCTACTCCTGCATTACCCATATTTGATTTTGTATTTATAACCCTGTATTCACCTGACCAAAAATCCTGTTCCTCCTGCCTCCGAACTTCACTAATTCCCACTATATCTAACTTTAACCTAGCCATTTCCCTTTTTAAATTTTCTGACCCACCTGCCCGATTAAGGCATCTGACATTCCACGCTCCGATCCGTAGAACGCCAGTTTTCTATCTCCTGAAAACGATCGATAGGCTTTAAATTTGTGTGATTTATCGCGAAACCGAAACTAACGCATTTATTTTTGTCTTCATGTTGGTGGCCTCCCCGTTTTAATTATTCAGACAAAACTCCCAATTTTTGCGCCACACAGATATCGTGCGTAAGTCATTTTGCAATTGTGTTTGATATTCTGATGACCTTACTACATCATAACTAACAGCGTCGTTACAAAATAATCAGAGAGCTGGTCAGATTCCTCCTAAACTATTTGCATAGATTAGAAATAGCTGAGGGCTTCTAATACTGCACATCCTTGGGGAACGCCGGTTATCACTTCTGTTTTATTCCATCATTATTCATGTATTAGTACGTAGTGTGACCTTTCTGATAAAAATCATGAATCCAGTTGCACAACTAAACCGGTTCTTCATAGGCACGTAATTTGAATAGGAGATTCGTCTGAGGAACGATGTCAAAAGCCTTCTGGAAAATCAGAAACGAGGAATCAATTTGAGATCCCTTTCGATAGCATTCATTTCTTCGTGCAAGTATAGAGTTAGTCCAGTTTCACCAAAATCACATTTTCTGAATCCTTGCTTACTGTGTGTGTCAATAGAGCGTTACGTTTGAGGAACAAATGAAACGTCGGACCACGAAGAAATTAAGCGAACTGGACGGTAATCGGAAGATTTGAACTACATATATAAACAAACAAATGACTACAGTTTCACAAAAAATGAATGACTGATTCAGGAGAAAGAGATTCGCAAATTGATTAAGTATGTACTGCATTGGTCCATCTCTGGCTTTAGTGTAAGCAGTTATTAAGCTTAGCATTGATTGGTAAAGTTGTTAGATGTCCTCATGCGAGATATTGCACCACGTTCTGTCCAATGGACGTGTTAAATAGTCAACATTCCAAGGTGGTGGGAGGACCCTAACTGTAATGCTCAAAACGTTCGCAGTTGTGGAGGAATCCGGCTACCTTGGTGGTCAAAGCAGTGTTTGGCAAACACGAAGAGAAGCAGTGGAGGTTCTCGTCTTCTGCTGGTGGGCATTATCTTGCTGACATGTAAGCCTAGGATGGCTTACCTGAAGGTCAGCGAAACGGGGCGTAATTTATTGTAGACGTGCCGCTATGCTCTAAGTGTGCCGTGGATATGAACCAAATAGGTGCCCCTACGAAATGGAATGGCACCCCAAGCTATCACTTCTGGTTATCTGGATGTGTAGAGACACCGCGCTGGGCAGATCAGTATCACCTCACTGAACTGGGCATCTCCAGACACGTCTTCGCTGGTTATCGTGTCTCCAGTCTGGAGTAGAACTGTCTTCAGCGATGAGTCCCGCTTCCAGCTGAACGTCTGTGACTTTTTGGCGATGCCATAATCTCACCTCTGCTTGCATCACTTCATCACTATCAAAGTGAGGTATTTGGAGATTTACTTTAAGTTTAGGAAACATATGAAAATCTAATTGGGTCAAGCACGGACGGTAGGAGGATGATCAATGTTCCTGAATTCAAGAAGTGTCATGTGCGACCGAACTGTTCCAGTTCGTGCTTTCGGTTTTCTGAAGGTCTCGCAGTACCTTATAGATTTGATGGTGGTTCCTTTAGGAATGTATGTCGAATGTAACATCCCTTGAACGTCCCAGAACACTGTGAGTATGACTTTGGTTGCGACGTTATGTGTTGAACTTTTACACATTGGTTAGCTTTCGTGACGGAACTCTAATGATGTTCTCTTGCCTCTGGGTCAAAATGGGGTCATCTTCATGCTCAAAAGCGAAAGAAGTTGCTGAGAGATTTCCACACTCCTCTGTTCTATGTCGGTAGCTAGCATTCGAGGCACCAACACTCCACAGTTTTCTGTACAGTAGTTCTGCGAGGACCGCTCGTACACGTTCTCGTGATATGCTACACTTACTTGGGACCTGTGTCTATGTTATCCGACGACTGTCTCTGAAGAATTTACCAAACCGATTCCGATGAGTCCCGTCGGATGCGTTCGCAGTCGTCCACTTCGAACTCTGCCCCCCTCGTGAAAGATTAAACATCCCCTTAGAAAAATTATACATGAGTGTGCTTAAACTGACAAACAATATTTTTAGCGCAACGGAATCTGACTTTCAATAATCCCTACAAGAGAATGGCCCTGACTAACATTAGCCTATACCTTTCACAAATCACTTACCTCACAAAAATCTTCGTTACTCAAGCTATGCAATACAGCGAGCGCCACTACTGCCAGCTATATAAAAGATTCAAACTACTGAAGGCATTACCTACTGATAGGCATGGCTAGCAAATGAAAGATTTTGATAGAGAACAAACAATGTATTTACCTTAATTGTGTTCAAAAGTCATAATATATGTATATCAGTTCATGATATCCAATGTTACAAATTTACTGTCTCTGATGGACACACGTCCAGATCGTCCGCTCTCAAAATTCCACCATCTCTCTCCCCACATCCACCACTGCTGGCTGCTCTCTCTCCAACTGCGCAACGCCACGCGCTGTTAACAGCCAACTGCCCAACACTACAATAGCCAATAACAATGCAAACCAGCCACAGACTGCACACAGCACAGCCAGTGATTTTCGTACAGAGCGCTACGTGGCGTTACCAATATAAAAACCTAAACAGCCTACTTACATATCCCCCATGCTCCCCACAAAAAATATTACAAATTGTTTAGGGCAGTGGCCAATACAGATTAGAAAAAAAAATTTTCTTAATTATAATAACATAAAAATCTAATTCACACTCTTATCGATACGATGTTGGTCAAAAGCTAAAATTTCCTCAGCCCATAAGGACAGTCCTGATCGTTCATCACAGTAAAATTGCAGTGTTTTTCTCAAAGTCTGAGCAGTAAAAGAAAATGCACACAGAAGTAGTGGATTTCCTTGCAGTCTTGAAGAAGTAGTGTTGTCCTTCCAACAGAAAGACAGTGCTGAGTCTTGACATGCAGACAGGTAATGGGCCACAGCAGAGCAAACCCACAACAGAGTCATTCGAAGTTTTGAAGAATATTGGTAGGTAGGTCATCACAGAGCACACCCACTATAGTCTTGGTAGAGAGTATGGTATTGGTGGGCCACCAGAGGTGCAGACCCACTGCAGTCCTTGTAGAAATAATAGTTTTGGTGGATCATCAAAGGTGCTGAATCACTTCAGTCCTTGTAGATACGGCCAGCAGCCATCTGTTGCGACTCTTGTGCTATATAGCAAGTCAATAAACCACCACATGTCACTCACAAAGTTTTTGGAATTATCCTTAGAACCAGCAATGCTGTTAACCAGTCCCTTGCTGAATTATCAACACATGTGCAAACACTAACAGTCCCTACTTCTCACATATTGTCCATATACTATGACCAACAGAAATGTGAGCACTGAAATTAATGCTTACAAGTTACTTAATTTGATGAACTGGTGTCAATTACAATTTTATATGATGATAATACAATAACAAAGTACAAAATACATCATTAAAGAACATAACAGTACAGATAACATTTGTAGTGACACATACATTAAAAAGAATAGAAATAAACATATACATCAGTGTTACAGGAATTATGACATAAGAACATACATAAAAGATCAGAATAACTTTCGATACATCAACTTCACACATGAGCATTAAAACAAAACAGAATAAATAACGTCTAAACATCTTTACAAAGTAAATAAGATATCATCAGAAAAATTCTACAACATAACTCTTATTAGCTAAACACCTAAAGACAGGAAAAACACAAATTCACATAGCTCAAAAACACAAAAGTACAGGACACGGTTTGTTTTCAGTGTCACATTTGGTACTGCAGTCCAACCCAAAACTTCATTCAGTAGATCTTTCCTCTTATTCAGCATTTGTTCCACCAAAAAAATCCTATCCAAGGATGCTTTCTGTATTCTGTTCACATCCTCTTTCAAAAATAGTTTTTCTCCACTGTACTCTACTTTTTTGCCCAAACCATTTTCTTATAACTTCTCAATGCATTTCTTCCAATTCATCATAGTTGGTTTCTTATATGGTCTACCCCCCTCTTAAGCTAACTTAAATCTTCTGGGCTGAGATATATATACCAAGGTAAGAGGCAATGCAGCAGCACAAAACAATTAACACAAACAGCAATGATAAAAAAATGCAAATTGGCAAATGTAGCAGCATTAAATATAAATTAGCAAATAAGAAAAACAAATCAGTAGTAAAACTGGCTTAACAGACCAATACAAAGTCAAATCCAGTAACACTATGCCTGGCAAACAGCAGCAGCAAATGCTATGACTTATACCTAAACATGACAAAGCTCAAGCAGAAAAAATATTTCACTAAAGACAACAATGCAGATAAGGGAAATGTATATTCACATCTTACTGTCTATGTAATTAAAGTGGTGCACCACAACTTACTCTACAAAAGAAATTACCAAGTACTTGAAAAGAAAATTCTGTATGCAATTCCTGTGAATGGAAATGTCTTTTTGTGCTCCTTCGTTTTTTTAAGTAGATCATAAAGTTATTATTTACTGGATCTGTAGGCATAAAATATTTATTTTAGTACATTTATAAAATTTTATTTTAACCAATGCTGCAGAGCAGCTAGAAACTAGATATTAAACAAAATAGGCAAACCAAGGCGTGAAACGTCCTCATTCACTAGCCATATGGCATTTCATAATGCAGTAAACAATCTTTCAACTAGCAAGACAGTAGACGTGAAATGTTTCTCATCTTATCATTTCAGTAAATATCATAAATTAAGAACTCTACTGTGTAATCATGTTTTCAAGTTTGAGCGTGTCGTATTTGCGATGCTTTCTACAAAGAACTGTCAATATAAAGGTTAACGGCATCTTTTTTTCTCCACCTGATGGCTTTTTCTCCAGGCGACGCACAGCTGGGCGTCAACGTCGCATTACGTCGAGGACAGTTAGCTTTCTTACCAAAATTTACAGCAGAAGTTTAAGCTACAGTGACAGTTTAATACAAACAAAATTTCACAAGTCGAGAAATGACAGTAGAAATCTGTAGAAACAAAATCCTATAAATATAACAGTGTCCAAAAATTTTCACTGGCATTGTGATACATTCACGCATTTACACACATTTCATAACTCTTAAAGTACGACTCTTGGGTTCCAACATCCTCTTTCTCAAACCAGAGTCCCTGACTTCTATTCATTATTCATATACATATAAATAGTGTAATAACATTTCTCGTATAGCATCATACCTCAACAGCATAATACACATTGTCCTCATAATAATAACATCATAAAACTTCAGCCAAATCTCAAAGACGTCGTAGCTTTCTGCAATAATTTCAAACCCTAAACAATATTCTCTGCTCATTTCAATAGTGTCATCTACCTCAAACGTACCTTAAAAATCATGATCTCAGACCAAATACATCATTCAAAGCTCTCATAGTATCACAATGGTTCTGAAAATATATGAAGAGTTCACAAAGTACATACAAAATACAGTTTCATAAGTGTGAAGTTATCCAACTGTGAAATTGTGTAAACATCTGTCACTGGCGTAGTAAAAAAATAATTGTTTCTCTGTTATATAATCAGGTAGCTGTGTAATTCTGTGTTGGAGAAATATGGTACCGATGTGTGAAGTTGTATAAGCAAATACCATATTAGCAGGGGCTCCTTGTGCCTGCTGCAAACATGGTACACAAAGTAAGCGTGTACTCCCCTGAGGATTAATGTAATCATACCATCAGGTGTTACAGATTACAGCAATGGAATGAAATGTATCACGGAAAACATTCTTTGTAATTCAAAAATCTTTAAAAATGTTTTAAGTACAAAATTAATCACTCAAATACGTGTACTGCAGCGCTAAACTGTGCGTCTTGTTGTAAGATAATCTCTGTCACTACTTAACGGTAAAAATGTGCTAAGTGTAGTAATTGTCGTCGACCGTAAGCAAAGTTCTGTAGAAGTCAATATACTTACCTCGTAATAAACAAAAGTGAAATGCTATGCGTATAGATATCATAGTTATTACGCACAGTACCGTGATCAAGAAAGTACTATACTGTTCTGTATTGTTGTGTTACGAAAAATTCTGCCTTATTGTAGCTATACCACAAAAGTTACTACAAAAACATGTTTTACTTTCCAGAAGAATTCAGAAAAACTGTGCAGATATAGAAGAGATGCAGCACAAAAGCAATAATGTGGATTGTGTCACATATTAGTAGCGTCGTGATATAATCGTGTAGCTGTCAATGAAACCAAATGCTAAGTCATCTTTAATCCCACAGAAAGTACTTCAAATAAAGAATGTATTTTCAAGTAAACCAAAATGTTGCATTAAAATCTCATTAGCAGTACCTGTTTATGTTCTAAGTATGTAAGCCTTATAGTCGTTACGTAATCGTGCAACTAACAAGCAAGAATGTAAACACACAATAACACTGTGTCGTCTGTTCACTATAACAATGCATTCGTAATTACTGTCTAAAGATGTTCCCTAGGTTCCAGACTGGAAAGTTTATTTTAAAAAATAGTTGCATGTTAACAGTTTTTAAGTGTGACAAAGAGTACTAGAAACGTGAAGTGAAAAGTTTTATGGCAAAGACAAAGTTAAAAAGCACATTATCTTTCAATAAACGGTTTTACATGTGAAATGTGGTGTAAACCTTTACTCTTCCTAATATGCAGAGTTTCAACTTCAACGCAAGTATCATGTGGTATACGTTGGATTCTGTAAGGTCCATTGTGAATCAGAAAGAATTTGTGACTCAAGTGTTTCTTCTTACGTGGCAATGAATGAGCTTTAATGAGAACTTTCTGACCAATATATAATTTCTTTGCATTTGCTTTACCATGTAGTTTTCTCGTTTTGTTTGCTGCAGAATTTATATTTTAATAGCCAAATCAGTTATGTATTAGTGTCGAAGTTTACTTGTATTCGGATAAGGTACAAGCTCTCTGACTCTGTTTGGTGGTTCTTCATTCTGCAGTACAAGAATAGGTGGTAAAGCAGTGCAGTCATGAAGCATTTCATTCAGCACGTTTTGAAATAAGTGTAAATATCTGTCCCAATGGTGATGCTTTCTGTGACAATAAAGTCTGCAAAGCTAATTGATTTCTTTTATAATCCATTCAGACGAGTTACAATGTGGTGACTACAATGAAATAAAAACAGGTTTGATATTATGGTTCCGAAGCATGCGTGACCGAACACCAGTCCTGAATTGCGCTCCGTTATCTGAAATGACTTTACCAACATGTCCCACTTCAGGTAAGAAATTTTTAACAAAGGTGTTGGTTACAGACCGTCCAGTGGCTTTACGTGACGGAGTGAAAGTAACAAATTTTTAAAAGTTCAACAGCGACTAGAACGTACGAAAATCCATTCGATGTTCTGACAAGGGGTCCCAAGAGATCAACAGCAGCAAATTCTTTTAATTTAGAAGGAATGTTAGGAAACAACGGAGCACGATGTGAGATAGTAGATTGATTCGCCTTTTGACAAAGTTTACAAATAGACAAGACTCTTCGAATTCTCTTTTCCATATTGTTAAAATAACAAGTCGTTCGAAGAATATGATAACATTTTCGTGGACAAAATGTGCGTAGCTGAAATGAATTTACCAAATGAGCTTACTAACAAAATCGTCTGGAATGCAAAGTACCCATAGCTTGTCATCAACAGTGCAGCGTTTGAAGAGAATGTTGTTTCTAACCAGATAATAATGCCGAATCAGAGTGTGCGTCTTTTCATGCCATTTACTTTTGATGTCTTTCCAAATCGGATCTTTATCTTGTTCATGAGAAATGTCCTTTAAAGATGTGGTGATGAAGTTTTCAAAGGCGACTTTCTGAATGTTAAGAATACTGAAATTTTTCTCGAGGTTGCCTTTTGTGTTACTTTCTCAGGCCCCGCCAGTGCCTATGACAGTGCGTCCGCAACAATGTTCTCCTTGCCTGGAATGTAGACTACTGTGAAGTGGAATTCTTGCAGACACAATGCCTAACGTTTTAACCTGTCATGATTTAATTTTGAAGACATAAGAAATTATAATGCACGATGATCACTGTATAGTTAATTTGTTAAATGCCCGAATGATAGCTAAAGCTTCTAATTCAGTAACAGAATAATTTTTTTCAGATTTTGTTAGCACTCGGCTAGCAGAAGCAATGGTCAGTAGCGTCATTTTCTATGGCTTCTTGAAATAAATGAGCACCAAGACCGACTTCAGAAGAATCCGTGCTAAGGCAGAAATCTTTTGACAGATCTGGATGAGCTAGTATTGGCGCGTTAAGTAGCGATTCATTCAAAGAATTGAATTCAAACTGTGCTTGTTCGTCCCAGTTCCAAATAGTATTTTTTCCAGTGAGAGAACAAAGATTTGGTGTAACTAGAATTTGCATATTCTGAAAACGACGGTAAAAATTTACGAGACCCAGAAAACTGCAGCCCTGTTTTTTTGTGGATGGAACTGGAATGGCCCTGATTGCTTCTAACTGTTCAGGATCCGGCTGAATGGCTTCAGAAGAAATAATATGTCCCAAAAACCTCACCTTTGACCTACCGAATTCAGACTTTTCCAAGTTAACTGTAACTCCAGATTCTGCAAAAATACGTAACAAACTATTGAGGATGCCATTATGTTGTTCCCACGAGGCTTCTGCCATTAGAATATCATCCACATGTAAGGTGATGTGACGTTTTATGAAATCAGGTAATATGGAATTCAGCCAGCGAATGACCGCTGCCGAAGAAATGTTCAAACCAGAAGGAGGTTCCAGAAATTGATAACAAACGCCGAAACAAAGAAAAGCTGTCTATTTTCTACATCCTGGATGAGGTTCGATCTGATAAAAGCTGGATCTGAGATCAATGGAAGACAACACTTTTACACCATTAAATTTTTGAAGAAGTTTTTCCATCGTTTGCGGCCTGTCTATTTCAGGAATGATGATAGTATTGATTTGTCTCGAATCTAAGACAAGCGTGATCGATTCATTTTTCATCTCAACAATATGTAATGGATTGTTGTATGAGCTTACTATAGGCTCAATAATGCCCTCGTCCAGCATAGATTGTATTTCTGTTCTAACACGGTCCCTATAATGTGGTGGAATTATGTACGGTCTAACGTTATGTTTTACGTCGTGTTCCTGGAGTAAGATGTCCCTATTGTCTTCCATTTTTACGTAATTACTAGCTACGGCAGCTGCGTCGTCAGTTTCAAAATTACGTTTTGTGGCTGCCAGCGGTATGAGTCATTGCCTATTGTCTCTTTGTTGGCGCGCGTCGTTATTGGGATTTGGAGACCTAACTTCTAAAAATTCATCATGTCGAGAAAGCCCTGCCCTGTTTGAATCCCGCCAGTTCTGATGCAATTCAGGTTTGTCGTTACGATCATATCGTCTGTCGTCATGTCGGTAGATTCCATAGTTTCTTTCTTGTCGGTCACGTGGTGGAGAATTTCTCCCAGAATCGTAACTGCACGCTGGACCGTTGCCTGTGATGTTATTCTGTCTCCCTTGATAATAATTATTTTGGTCCCATATTGTCTGTTTCTCTGATTGTCTCTGTGATATTACTGCGGAGAGGTGATCTTTCCCTGTAATTATTACTACTCTGCCAACGGTTGTCTTACGGGTGGTGTCTGTTTTGGTCACGATTTACGTTGTAAGAATAGCATTTTCGGGTCCATTTATTATTTCTGTCATCGTGGAATTGTGACGGATGTGACCTGTAATTGTTGTGCTCCTGTTTTCGCGTTCCGTGATTGTCAGTGTCAATTTCCAATTCTTGTAACAGTCCCTGAAAAGCTTCAATGTCGTCTTTACAACATCCTGCCAAAATAGTATGTCGTAATTGTTCAGGCAATTTGATTAAGCAAATGCGGATGAGTTCTGAGGGGCTGTAAGGGTTTGACAGGTACTGATTCTTGTGCAACATGTCTTCAAAATATTTCACAAGACTGGAAAATTCAGATTGTTCGAAATGTTTCATCATTATGATGCTATGTTTTACTCGGTCTTGTGTGGATTGAGACCAATATGTTGAGAGGAAGGCGTGGTGAAATTCTCCTTCACTGCGGCAATCGTGAATGACCGATCGCATTCTTACAGCTGGTTCATCCTCTAAGTAGCCACACATAAATTCTAATCTGTGCTCTAATGACCAGTTGGGTGGAAAACAATGAGAGAATTGATGAAGCCACGCCTGTGGATGAATGTCGTTGCCAGAATTCTTAAATGCTTTGCATTTACGTGTAATCATGAACAGCTTATAGTCAAAATCATCGTGTCGATGAGTCGCATATTGGTTATTGTTACTTCGTTTCTGCGGTTCCATCCCAAAATTCAATGCGCCTTGCCAATTTCTTTCATAAATTCCGAAGTGACGTGTGTTATTATTTTGTGGCTGTTCCGTATTTCTATGTCCCTCTTCCTGTATTGGAGCGAGAGTGTCCTCTGAAATATGTAATTCTTGTATTACTTGTGCCAACTGATCTTGTACTTCCCGGATTTCTCTTTTGTACTGTGTATTGATTTGATTTTGATTTTGTTTGAATTTTCTAATTTGTTCATACTCTTCTGTGTCAGTGAAGGCTACAGGTCATGTGTCATTCAGATCATCATCTACCTTTGTAGATAAGTTAGTGAACGGATCCGAAAGTTCAACTACTTTATCTAATAGTGAATTTATTACCTCAGTGTGTTTTTCTGAACCAAGTTTCAGAGTGTCCATTTGTGTTGAAATCGTATCTACTGTGTCCTTTAAGTTTTCCTGAGTTTTTGCAAGTTGTGTAACCGAATCGGTAGATGCGAAAGAGTAAATTTTAGCTTGCAAGGTGTCGTGATTTTCATGAACAATAGTTTGCAGTTCTTTTATGGCTGCTTCGTGATTCTGTGATGTAATTTCATGCTACGAAAAAATAGGTGGGAAATGCTCACAAATTTGTGTTTTTACGTCATTACAGACTTTTAGGCATTTCGATTCGATTTTATGTAACTCAGCATTTAAATCTTCACCTGTTTGTTCAAGCGTGGTGTCTAACTTTCGAAGATTTTGTTCCATTGCGTCTAACTGTTGCTGTGTTTGTCTCTGGTGTTGTTCCATTGTGTCTAACTCTTGAAGATTTTGTTCCATTGTGTCTAATTTTTGAGGATTTTGTTCCATTGTGTCTAACTTTTGGAGATTTCGTTCCATTGTGTCTAACTTTTGTAGCCTTTGTCTCATTTGTTGCATTAACTGTAATAACAATGCACTGGTGTCCGAAACATGTACCTCAGTGCTATTCGGCAGTGCATTTGAACCGGCAATATTCGCATTTTGAAAGGCAGGAAATGTGTCTTGACTTATCTGAGAAAACGGTGAGGACGCTAAACCTGAATCTACAGTATTTGCAAGATTGTGTCCTGTCATTTCGTATTCCTGAGGCGAGCTGTTGCCGACCGATCGATCGATAATGCGTCCCTGTTCACTAATTGTTTCACTGCCTACACCATTATTTACAGCCCGCTCCATTTCCCTATGCACAATAAACAAATTACTACTTTGACCATTAGTTAATTCATTATTCGGCGGCGCTAACACACTGCTTTCGTCTTCACTGTCAATTCTCAGTTTGCTTTGGAGCCTAGTATTACGTTTTTCACACGCCATTATTGTCACTACATTTCAAACGACAACATAGAAAAGCACAATTTGAAGAGCAAAATAAGAAAACACATTAACATAGCATTGAAAATAATATCTCGCTAATTGCTAGTGCAGCTGCGAAATACTTGGTGCAAATCTACCTGCATGCCACAACTGTTTTACTGTACAACAATGAAAGACTGCAACTACAAAGGAGATTCTCTCTACAATTACGCGCTAGCAATAAACAAAAGCTACACTAATTACACAAACTACAAGAAAAAATCTGAAGATTCCAGTGAGGTATCCAGGGCTAAGGATCGACATATGAAAAGTCCCCTTAGAAAAATTATACATGACTGTGCTTAAACTGAAACACAATATTTTTAGCGCTACGGAATCTGACTTTCAATAATCCCTACAAAAGAATGGCCCTGACTAACATTAACCTATACCTTTCACAAATCACTTACCTCACAAAAATCTTCGTTACTCAAGCTATGCAATACAGCGAGCGCCACTATTGCCAGCTATATAAAAGATTCAAACTACTGAAGGCATTAACTACTGATAGGCATAGTTAGCAAATGAAAGATTTTGATAGAGAACAAACAATGTATTTACCTTAATAGTGTTCAAATGTCATAATATATATAGCAGTTCATCATATCCAGTATTACAAATTTACTGTCTCTGATGGACACGCGTCCAGATCGTCCGCTCTCAAAATTCCACCATCTCTCTCCCCACATCCACCACTGCTGGCTGCTCTCTCTTCAACTGCGCAACGCTACGCGCTGTTAACAGCCAACTGCCCAACACTACAATAACCAACAACAATGCAAACCAGCTACAGACTGCACACAGCACAGCCAGTGATTTTCATACAGAGCGCTACGTGGCGTTACCAGTATAAAAACCTAAACAGCCTACTTACAAAGTTACTACCATCGCTTCCTTTATTACGACGAACTAATCAACGTCACCCATAACTGAAGTCGGTACAATCATCACTGTGCACTGTTTTCATTCTTCTATAGATTTCATTTTGAGGTACGTTTTCTGCGTTTAGAAACGCGATTATAGATCGTCGTTACTCACGCACCCACATAGTTAGATTACACATAGCATATTACACGCTACGATTCGGAGCCGTCTAGCGGCAGACGGTTACATTTTGTCTCAACGAAGCAGGAAAGTCGATGGAGTACTCAGTTTCACACTTCAACCGATACTGGGAACAGAATAGAAAATTCGGAGTCGTTACCTTTCAGCACGCCCTCGTATATCAGTGAACTTATATGCAACATTATGTAATTGTACGTCACGAATTTTCGGAGGTATGACACTGAGATGACTGAAAAACTAGCGTTTCCTTAAAATGGATCGCAAAATACCACAATTATATTCATTAAGTGTTTCATAATGAGGGCAGTTAGTGACTCCCAACAAACATTAAGAGTAATTTGAAATCTTCCCTTAAGGGGAGTTAGAATAGAATAATTTTTTTTCACATTTTAGGATTTTTATCTCTTTATAAAATTTGCTATTTTCCAAATCAAATGATATATGTATATCACTTATAAACTCACATGGGAAGTATACTGTCTTTCCACAAACATATCAGAAATTCTAACACTCCAATTCTTACTTGTCTTTAGAAACAACACGTTTCATAGGCAGCGAATTAAGTCCGCTATTAGGGTTAACAGAAGGTGGTCTGACTTGAACAAGGAAATAAACAAAAAATTCTCTTGTATCTCCATAAAATTGGAGACAATCCGGTGTACCGCACTCTGTTCGCAAGTGGGGTGCACTCAGCCATTGTGAGGCAAACTGAGGAGTTAGTTGGTTGAGAAGTAGCGGCTCCGGTAAGGGAAACTGACGGGAGAGCGGTGTGTCGACTACATGACCCTCCATATCTGCACCCACTGACGCCTGTGGGTTAAGGATGATACGGCAGCCGTTTTTTACCGTTGGGCCTTCATGACCTGTTCGGGCGGAGTTCAGTTTAGTTTCTATAAATATAGGATTGTCCATAGCGTACTCAGGCAACATGTAGTCACCCAGAATTTTGAAATAATATCTTTATTCATGTCTTCGATAACCTGAATTACCGGCCACAAGTCATGGTACGCAAAACCCCTCCGCCTGAACAACACCCTCTACAAACTGCCGATTAAACTTCTCATTTGGCAGCTGGTGAACTGAACGCCTCATTCGAGAAGAGACATAATCGCAAGTTGGTGGACTACGCATCACGCCTCCGTGCACTTATTCTCCACTTTCTGTGTTATTTCGTCCATTCATGATACGTTTTTGCCAGCCGGAGTGGTCGAGTGGTTCTAGGCGCTACATTTTGAAACCGCGCGACCGCTACGGTCGCCGGTTCGAATCATGCCTCGGGCGTGATGTGTGTGATGTCCTTAGGTTAGTTAGGTTTAAGTAGTTCTAAGTTCTAGGGGACTGATGACCTCACCAATTAAGTCCCATAGTGCTCAGAGTCATTGCCACCATTTTGAACCATGACACGTTTAATTATGTGCCAAATGTAAACAACGTCATTTAGTTCAGAATTTGAAATTTTTACTCACAAATGTCGACACTCGTCTTCTGTCAGCGCCGTTTAGTATCTTTTCAAGACCACTGTTTTCGCGTCGTGTTATAGTGTTGCTGGTTGTTTAGATAATGCGTCGTGATGAACCCACGAATCAAACAAATTCATTCACGGTGTGGTTAGAGGCTGGACAAAAATGTGGTAAACACCGCCGGCTGAGGTGGCCGAGCGGTTCTAGGCGCTTCTGTCCAGAACCGCGCTACTGCTATGGTCGCAGTTTCGAATCCTGCCTCGTGCATGGATGTGTGTGATATCCATAGTAGGTTTAGTTAGGTTTAAGTAGTTCTACGTTCTAGGGGACTGATGACCTCAGATGTTAAATCCCGTTGTGCTCAGAGAAAATTTGGAAAACAGCGTGAGAAAAGCGTGCTCCAACATAAAGACAGATGACAGCCAGGCTTGCAGGTTGAGCCACTGTGGCTCTGAGCACTATGGGACTTAACATCGATGGTCATCAGTCCCCTAGAACTTAGAACTACTTAAACCTAACTAACCTAAAGACAGCACACAACACCCAGCCATCACGAGGCAGAGAAAATCCCTGACACCGCCGGGAATCGAACCCTGGAACCCGGGCGTGGGAAGCGAGAACACTACCGCACGACCACGAGATGCGGGCTGAGCCACTGTATAAGACCTCGGATGGTGCCTGTGCAGTGTCCTCGGCACGTGCAAAGTGTCAGTCACATCAAGAGCTATGTCATGTGTAGTGAATGCATTACGTCGGAGCTAAGTGCATCCGAATGTTGGCAAATTGTTGGTAACCGTATGATGGGTGATTCCGTAACCATCCTAGCTGAGCTTTTGGTGTTTCGAGAAGCACTATATCAAACATTGATACCGCTTACAGTGAAAGTGCACAGACAATCACTGAAGAGGTGTGTGACGAAAAGTAAGAGGACGACAGCTGTCCAAGTCACTGTAGGACTGAATGCCGCACTGCTGAACACTGCCAACACCAAAACAAAACGAAGAGCTACACAAGCTGAGAATGGCAGGGCGAACTAGAGCTCCACAACCACTCATTGGAGATGCGAACGTCGTCAACAGTGGAACGTCGTTCCGAAGCTATAAAACCTGAACTGAGAAACTATGGAAGAATGTCATTTCGTAGGATGAGTCAATGTCCCAAGAGTGAAATATAGCTGGGATTCGGTAATCACATGGTGTTCCATATCATGGTATTCCATGGACCAGCTGGTTTCTCTGTAAGGTTGCATTGCTACCAAGGACTGTTTGATGATTCTGATTCGTTCAGATCTGGTATTGTGACCTCGAGGATGAACTGTCGCCTTTTCACTTATTGAACCTCTCGGATTTTGGAGAGAAGTGTGTGTGGGATCTTTTTTCGCCTCCTCTTTTGTTCCAGAACTTGCCACTATTCTGGTGGATGGTTAGTATATGACACCCGTGGAACACATAGAGGGCCTGGATTAATACATTCAGAGACGGGCGGAAGCATTTCTCAATGACAACGGGTTACGTACACCATATTAGGCACGATAATACGTTGTGTTCCTTGGGTTCCACATTTTGGCCCAAGAACTGCATTCCCGTTCTCCCATTAAGACACGAATGGTCATGGAACCAATATACTTTTCCAATTCCACACAACCGATTGGCACATAGACATCACTTCACTACCACGACAACGTTGAAGGGTCGTATGACCAAGTAGTGCCAGCCAAACATCATCTACAACGTTGCAAATCCGACAGTGTGCCCTGCTGACAGACTGACTACCACTTCGTCCGGTGAGCTGAGATTGGCGCTTGAAACCAAGAGTATCTCTTTCGTTCACAGATGAGTACATAGCAGGATTACTAGAGTTTAATTGTCCAACGGCTTTATCGATACTATGTAAATGAAGCGTTGAACCAGTGAATTTTTTCTTCTTACATTTAGATCTGTATCTAAATCTACATGCAAACTCCACAAGCCATGGTATGGTGCGTGGCTTGTACCACTACTACCCCATACTGCTAGTGCTTCTTTTCCTGTTCCACTCGCAAATAGACTGAGGGAAGAACGACTCTCTATAAGTCTATGTATGAGCCCTAAGATCTCTAAACGTAACGTCATAATCCTTGCGCGAAATATTCTGCTGCGGCAATAGAATCTTTCTGTAGCCAATCTCAAATGCCGGTTTTCTAAATGTTCTCTGTAGCGTTCCTCGAAAAGAACGTCGCCTTCACTCCAGCGCTTTCCATTTGAGTTCCCGCAATACTGGTGTATTGTCCGAACCTACTGGTAACAAATCTGAATTGCTTCGATGTCTTTCTTTAATCCGACGTGGTACGGATCCCGAACGCTCGAACAGTATTCAACAGTGGTTTGCGCTAGTGTTCCATATGTGGTCTGCTTTACAGATGAACCACACTTTCCTAAAATTCTCCCGATAAATCGAAGTCGACCATTCGGCTTCCTTGCTACTATTCTTAAATGCTAATTTCACTTCATATTGCCCTTCCAACTTTAAACTTATATAAATAAATGATGAAACTGCGTCAACCTGCATACTGATAATGCTGTACTCGAACCTTATGGGTTTGTTTCTCCTATTCATCTGCTTTAACTTATCTTTTTCTACATTTACAGCTAATTTCCTTTCATCAGTCCAACTATAATTTTGTCTAAGTCATCTGTTATCCTCCTTAACTCAGTCAATAATGACACCTTCCCATATCATCGTTAGTGAACAACCTCAGACTACTGCTTACATTGTCTGTCAGATCTTTTATGAACATAGAAAATAGCATTCGTATTATCAAACTTTCCAACAACTGCCATCGTGTCACACTCCCCTGGGGCACTCTGATGATCACTCGCCGTCGGATTCTGTTACTTAAGAAGTCTTCGAGCCCCTCAAATACCGGGTAGCCTACTCCGTTTACTAGTACCTTCGCAAACTATCGGCATTTTGGTACGTTGTCAGACACTTTACGGAAATTTAGGAACATGGAATCCACCTGTAGCTCTTCATATATGCTCAGATAGTCTCGCGTGAAACAAGGGCAAGCTGAGTTTCTCGCTTTCTGAAACCGTGTTGATATGTGGACTGAAGATTTTCCATCTCAAAAAAATTTGTTCTATTCGAACTGAGAATATGTTCAAGAATTCTGCAGAAAACCGGTATTAGCGATATTGGTCTGTAATTTCGCAGGTCTGTTCTTTAACCCTTCTTATATGCAGGAGTCTCCTGCGCTCTTTTCCAGTAGCTTGGGACTTTGCACTGGGCAAGAGATTCGCAGTAAACGGAAACTAAATAATGGGCCAGTGTTGTAGTATACTCCTTGTAAAATGAAAATGGAATTCCATTAGGACGTGGCGTCTTATTTGCTTTCAAGTCTTCACTACACCAGCGATGCGTATTATGATTTCCTCCATTTCCTGTGCGATGGTCAAACGGCGGTATGTTTGCACGATTCTCCCGCGTGGGCGAGTTCTCAAATGTGAGTTTTAAAACTTCTTCTTTACATTTGGTATCTTCTTTTGCTACAGCAAGCTTTTAATCGGGTGACTGGACAGAAGGCTTAGACCGACTTAGTGATTCTGCTTGGAATCAGAAATTTCTAGATTTCTCGGCAAGATCTGTTGCTAAGGTACGACGGTGGTAGTTGTTGTAAGCTTCGCGCATCGATATTTTTTACAGAGGCACGAAACCCTATTAAGTTTTATCTGTCCTCATTTGTGCGTGTCGTCATAATCCTCAATCAGACTTCAGTATTCCTCCAAGCCAGAGGGTTCTTCTATAAACCGCTAAGGTCGTCCTACCAGTCGGCCACGAGATTTATGCTTTCCTTTCACTGCTTACACAAATATATCAATGAGCTACGCAAAACATAATCATGTCATCCTATAGTTGGTGAAACATAGGTGGCATTTGGGTCCCACTCGAAGGAATGTAATGGGAACAGCTGCCAGTTTACACAGCACTCGCGTACGATAATTTTCAGTAATGTTCTGTCCACTACTTTGACTAATGAGTTCTAGTAAAGAAGAGTGAAGTGTTCCAGTCTGAACTTTAAACTGAAATTGCTTCATACTTCAATACGACAATCAAATGAAAGAGGCGACTGTGAATTTGTGATGACGATAATATTAATGACGAAAATGCCTGTGACTTCTGATTAGGCTGTGGTTTTCACATAACTAGGTTGCACGTTAGTTGCAAAGCAATGAAATATTGGCGATGAAAGAGAAATGTTTGATAATGTTTATAAAAGTGTGATGGATATATTTATAGCAGTTCACTCATAACAGGAAAAACTGTGAGGTCATCCAGAAGAATACTAAAAGAAATCTATTACATTTACATTACACGACAGACTACACAAATCCAAAGAATATCAATGCTAGTAAATACTTTTGCATAACAATTTCAGACAAAAATTGTAACAAGCACATTGAAAATATTGCGAGGAAGGCGAAGCGAAGATTGTTTCTTATTGGCAAAACAGATGGATTAACACATATACTAGAGATTTTCCATACTACGCTTGCCTATCCCCTTCTGAAGTATTTGTGCGCCATAAGGCAGTACTATCCGATACGATTAGCAGTGGACATCGAAAAAGTTCGAAAACGTATGCTCGTTTTTTTTTATAGCGAAACAGAGGGGCGACTGTCTGGTTATCATACTCACGTTAGAGTTAAAAACAATGACGGTTTTCTATAAGGAGAAATATTTTCAAGATTTTCCAATGTGCAACTCTCTCCACTGATTGGAAAATAATTTTTTGACTCCTACCTACACAGGGAGAAATGATCATACTAAAGACGCAAGTGAAGATGCAAGTTGCATGCTGCACCCTCTGCCAAACAATCTGTTCTAGATTGCAGAGTAGTCATGTACATGCAGATGTAGAAATGCTTTATCCGAGTATTTATTCAGGGTTGTTGTCGCACTCTGAGGAAGCAATGTTACATATGACAACATTTTAGTTTTCATACCATTCGGGGGGAGATAAGGGTTCACGTATAGCCTTGTGGCTTCGCGTTTCAGTGTACCGTATAAGGGGTTCTCAAAAATTCCGTAACCGAACTAACAGAAATGATGGCGGAGACAACAGCAAATATGTTACTTTAAGCAAATAGGTTGCAGAAACGCATATCCACTGAACAAAAAGCACGCGTAACTACGCCCTTAGAGAACCACACAAGCAAAAGACACCTTCTTCCAACATCGCTGCGCCAGAGTTGATTTCAGAGGCGTGGTGGTGCGCTATCCTGATGCCCGTATTGACCCCGGAAACAACATGTAGCGCTGTAGTGTTTGGATGTATGTCGCAGGACACAAAATGAAGACCTATTTTTTTCTTTTTTTTAATCTTATGGGACTTAACTGCTAAGGTCATCAGTCCCTAAGCTTATACACTACTTAACCTAAACTATCCTCGGGACAAACACACACACCCATGCCCGATGGAGGACTCGAACGTCCGCCGGGACCAGCCGCACGGTCCATGACTGCAGCGCCTAAGACCGCTCGGCTAATCTCGAGCGGCAACGTGGAGACCTACATACGGCGTACATGTCCCCCGGAGCTAGAGCATTTAGACTGTCTTTTCCGGGGCCATATGTAAATAGAAGTGTATTTAACCTGTGTAGACTCAGAGGAGTTTGAAAAAAAGGTTTTAATTACCATTTAGTATTACATACTAAATACGCTACACATTCTTCATCGAACACGAAACGCCCTGTTACACAAATGCAGGATCTACACTAAAGTTAACGCTATTAAGATCATTTACTATAAAATTGATCGCAACATGCACTGAAAGGCTTTTACAATTGTTTTATTCTCTGTGATAACCAATGACCTCCTGGAAAGTCTGCTAACACTCAATATGCGTTTCCGACATCTTGTTCTGTATAGATTTACGTTTGTCGTTTTCTCCGTTATCACATCTGTCATTTTGCTTTTTATGTGATACCATATCAAACGCCAGGATGTAACTTACTACTAAATCAAGCAGGGTAGAGCATTGGTTAAGACTTGGTACTTCAATGGGTCAAGTTGAGACTGACATGTTCAGTTGTTTTCCTAACTCTTGTAAATCGTATGTTGGGATCGTTATTTCGAGAAATATGCGGTGAGCATCATTCTTTTCTCCGAGACTGCGCTCTATCTCTAAAGACATCACCGTCGACCGACTGTTGTATAGCAATCTTAGCTCCTGTTCCAATTCTTTTAATAGTTTAAGATCCAATTGCTATCCTGTATCTTCTCCAAATTAGCGTTTTTCATATCTGAGGACCACGACGCCGGTTGGACGTTGCAGTTATACGCAACGAATTCTCTTTATAGTTATGTGTAGATATGTGAACCGTACTAAATTGCCTCTGTGTGATTACCTAGCCGAAGGGCTGTAAGTTGCCAACGTAAACCATGTTAATTACAGCCGCTCCCAATTAGTTTAGCTCTGTGTAATTAATGCCAATAATATCTTGGTATTTCATTTCACCAGTTCAGTGTAAATTAACTTGTGTCTGCCTCCTCAAACTATTATATTGATTTGACCTTTTTTCGTTGCTGTTCAACATATAATAAATAGCCTGTCACGCCAGCATTTATCCCATCGTAGGGGTCCACTATTCTGGTGACATGGAAATTTATTTTACTTTATGACTCAGAGTACAGTAGTCAGCGCACACCACATTTAAATGTAAACTGTTAAGAACAGTACAAAATTTACAGTAGTTATACTAATAAATTGTTTGGTCAATCAAATGAGAACTATTCAATTAATAGATATAACATTAATAAATACTTTCCAAACCAGAAGCCATCAACTCAGATCTATAAAACACTATGACTGAAACTTGAATAATTAGTAGAAACAGTAATTATCGTGGAAATCACGTTGATGACTAAAAAAGTTGGTAAAGTGGAACGACGTAATATCATAAAAACTACTTTAGGGCAAATAAAACTATGACAGAAATAAGGAATTTCTGCGTAATATTATTAACACTATCCGTACATTTAGTCCTGATACTCAAATCATTTTATGTCTAAAATAATATTTTTCAAGGACTGCAATAAAGCTCCGCGCAAACACACGCTTCTGGTCTTCATGTACCATTTAAGGAAGCAGTCAGTTGTTAACCAAGAATCTAATGTAACACAATGTGCCAGTCAGTATTTTGTAATGTACAAACTTTATAAACACTGAATACGAGTACGTAGCATTTACGTCATTCAGATTCAGATTTTACAAACTTGTAATTTTCATTGTTGTAGTGCAAGCGTCAAATAATCTTCAGTAAATTTTTATTTGTAATTAATCACATGTACAATGTGAATTTTTAAATGCAACGGAGTAAAAAATTACTTGTAGAATAGAATCTGACACTGTAAATGTGTTGCATGTGGCGCAGGTAATAGATTTAATAATGACTGGAGAGCACAAGATGGTGCATAAGCAGGCATAAAAAGGAAATGTCTGCATTGAATTCTACAAAACAGTTCCTATATTTCTGAGTAAGATACTATCTTCATATACTAGCAGGTACCAGCTACACATATAAAAAAAATTTCGTTACTAATAATGAAAAGTAAAGGAGAACTATAAATATAGTGCAAATGTGTGTGAAACATATATTTTTGCAAGCAAAGTCCCTTAATCATCTATAACGCTTCTGTTTAGTGCACTTTCAATTTGCTGCTCTACCTGCTATTTCAAGTGTTTTGGACAGTGCTGAGTGGAAGTTGCATCCATATTTCGGAATCCACACAAAAGTACCTAACAAATACATCTAAGCGCTGGCAAACACTTCAGTCAATCATTCTTCGGGATTTAGATTTCATTAGGAGTCTGCAGCGACACAGTTCACTTTCATTCACATTACACCATACAGCGTCGATTTTCTCATTCAGATGAGACGTCTACAATCTCAGCTTTGTAATATTCACTCCATGGCCCTGCATTAGCATGTGACGGATTTTGACAGAGATTTTTATTGTGATCTTGCAACGTACAGGGAGTTAGTGCCTAGTTGCTAACCTGATGTACAAACGATTTTGCAACAGAAACAATTTTGCTACTACCAATCAACTGGTGGGGGAATTCACCATCGTGATTAAATATAGCTACTCACATCCTTACATAAGTGTTCGGTTGTGAATTGTGGCCTTGTGCCCTACGAGAACACTACATCGTACCTGGGATGTTAAGGAGACTTTCAGTAAATGATATTTAAAGCACATGAATAAATTTATCATTAGGTGAAGAGAGAAACAAAAATTACAGCCCTCCACGATGTTAATGTGAGTTAACTACACTACCAGATTTCACCATCAGTTTATCCATGGAAGACATACGTTTACTTTGAATGGTGGCCTTCCAATGGCTAATATCATATGCATTGCTATAAATGCAAATACCCTCCAGCAAAGCAGGCAAAGCATTTGCAGACAATGACTAATATAGTCCAGTGCAATAAATACAATTCTATTCGATAAATTACTTATTGCTCAACAAATGCAATCCAGTCGGTATGCAATGCTCATTTCACGATACCAAAGATGTCACTTCCAGCTAAGTCTTTACATTGCAAACTTGTGTACTGAGAAATCACTCTACTAAAAACGTGCTCGTCAAAATATTCAGCACATCGAATAAATTTGAAAAGGTGCAGCGCTCTGGCCCCTTAATTTCCTGCCAAAAGCCTTACCCAACCAGCAACGAACGTCAAAAGACCACTGCACAACCACCGCTTGCTCCCTCGTCAACTACTGTACTTCTGTTGTCATGCCACCTCTTGACGTATACACAGCCATAGGAATGTATTTACAGAAATTTCACATATTCCATTTTCAATAAATAAGATGTAAAATTACTGTTCATTTGCATTCCTTGATTACATAGATTAATTTTATACATAGCTGAGATCATTATGCTAAAAATCGTAACTGCAAGAACCTAAACAAGTTCACATTTCCTTATGCTTCACGACCCTGCGGTTGCCCTGCTAATCAACTGACCTACTTACAACGTATATCTTAATTCATGGAGATACGTTCCGTTTTTACAACTACATGAAAACCAGTTTGTTTCTGCATACGCGTTTCGCTTCTGTTATTTTTGAAGTACCTTTAGTGGTCTGTAATACACGTCTGTTTACATCATATTACAAAACCATTAAAGCAGTTACAAGCCTGTTATTGTGTTACGTTTTTATGTTAATTCCTTGTTTTTATGACTATAAACTACTCTTGCAGCACCAATTTCGTGAATTTAAGTGTTAGTCAGGTGTTATTTAAGATTTACAATGCTGCTAGTCCACTTGTATGGTCCTGGAGATCTGTTTACTCTGTCCCCGTAATCCAGGTAGCTTATTTTCGGGTTTCTCTTCACTCACATTTATTAAAAAACCTCAACTGCTCGATTCACTGTGTGTTGAACGTGTGCGTGTTTACAGTTTGTAGTGTACCAACTGTCGATGATGTGTTTATCTTTCGTGTTTTGCATTTGTTGCGTACGTATTGTTTAAGATTTCTTAATTTCATGTTTGTGATAGTGTGTACGTGAGTATGTGTGTGTGTGTGTGTGTGTGTGTGTGTGCGCGTGCGTGCGTGTTTGTGTGTGTGTGTGTGTGTGTGTGTGTGTGTGTGTGTGTGCGTAAGGAGGGGAGAGAGAGAGAGAGAGAGAGAGAGAGAGAGAGAGAAAGTGAAAGGGGAGAGAAGTAATTAATCACTTATTCTGGTTATGTTTTATATTTCTGTTTGTTATTGTATACTGGCTAACATTAGCAGCAAGTTATGCTTGTATTGATTGCTTTTGTTTTCATTGCACGGCCTCTTTGTATACGAAAGTATTTCTATACTCATTTTGATGTCCTGTTCCGTGTTGGATGACTCATGTTCACAATTTGTCACGTGTTGAGCAAAGGTAGTATAACTATCTTAATACATCCAGCTTCTTATATGATCTTCATATCTAGTTTCGAAATTCATGCCTGTCATTCCCAAATACACTGAGTAACGTTCCGGACATTCGAACTGGTGTATACCTGCTCCGTGGTATTTAAATAGTATGACTAATGTTTCAAATGCAACATAGTAACACATATATAACTACTACATAATGCGTTCATTATACGAGAACAAACATGTATTTCTGGCTACTGAAGATGCTTCATAAATAAAAGAAGTGAAAACCATACGAGAAAAGGAAAAAAATCTGCTTTTCATTTAGTCGAAATAAGGACCACACCTCCACGAATTAGAAGCGACTCAGAAACGGCAGAAAACAGAAAAAATGATGAATATGTTGACATATAGTGATAATTACACTGAAGTCGTCTCTTTCTTGCGTTTTCCATGCTGTCATTGAATTTTCATTAAATTTTCTGTAGATGTCCTGGGACTTAGGAATATGGACAAACGCAGTACTTGAGACAACTTTTAGAACAAATGAATAATGCAGTGAAAATCAAGTAAGGATGAAACAAGATGTGCTGCTCACGTACTGAGATTTCCATGGATTCAGAGTGTAAAGAAAATGTGTAGAAGAAAACCAGTGCCAAGAAGGAGAACAGAAAACCCCTGGAAAGTGGTCTCGGACATACAGAAGAAGACCACAAAGCAATGGCAGTCAGCGCTTGGAGAATGAAAACAAAGAACAGAGAAGAAAGGAGGCTACTGACAAAACAGACCAATGCTCGGCAAAGAGTGTAGTGCCTATCAGTAAGAAAGTATCATTTTCCACACATATATTCTGAAACACAAATCGCACACAAAATCCTTACAACTGCGTATAACCAAGACAAATATATATGCACATTAGATATTGCAGAACAAATACACTAATTTTTCTGACAAAACAGACCAATGCTCTGCAAAGAGTCTAGTGTGTATCAGTAAGAAAGTATCATCCTTCACACTTATATTCTCAAAAACAAATCGCACACAATATGCTTACAACTGCGTATAACCAAGACAAATGTATATGCACTTTCGACATTACAGCACAAATAAACTCATTTTTCTATTCCACATGCAAAGATGTTTTCGTATTTCTGCCTTTCACTTCTCCTTTAAACCAAACCCCTTCTTGTACACGCCAGCATAAAATCCTACGGTAATATCCTATACCGAAACGATATAATCATATCATCCAAAATATAATGATCATTGCCACACTTGGAATTACAAACAACTAAAATTAAAATGATGATAACTGCTTTCAACATCCAATCAACCTATTTCCTTGACTGGCTAACCACATGACCCAGCTGCTGTTTAAATTTTCATACCAGTTGTTGGTAATTTTTACATCTAATTTGTTGACCAAATAATTCAGATATTCCAAAAAATTAGAACCTTAATCTGATAATGGTGCATTTTTCATTCCTACAGTGTTATCTTCAGTGCGAGCTCAGGTATATCTTTTCAACTGTTTCTTTTCTAATTGTGATTGCACCAGTAAACCAACTATCGTCTTCCTCCTCTGCACCTCCATGATCCACCAAATTCTTTTTCACTGGGTGCTATAAATAATTTTTTAACTATGTCCACAATATATATAAGAAAATGGTATGTCTGAAAGAGCTGATACCTTCTTCATACACATATAGTTAAGGTTCACGGGCCATTTGACCATCTTCTTCTGTGCGGATGAACAGACAGTGCCTTAACTCTCACGGGAATCGCAAAACGCCGCGGGTAATGAGTATAATGGGCAGGGGCACTATGAATATAGTGCGGGACGATAGATTGGGAATGTAAGTCTTATGAGAAGTGTGCCAGAGATAAGTATCTGCTGTCGCACTAACTTCTGTGTCCTCCGTGGCTCAGATGGAGAGAGAGTCTGCCATGTAAGCAGGAGATCCCGGGTAGGAGTCACGGTCGGGGAACACATTTTCCACTGTCATCGTTGACTTATATCTACTCCCGTATGCAGCTAGGTGTAATCATTTCATTGTAATGTATGTCCACAATATTTGCTGCCTAAGTAATTAATGAATAAATATACTTATACGAAAAGGGAAACAACCAGACCTCATAAGCTCCTAATGCTCAAAAAATTGAACCAGTTCTCTGCGAAACTTTCAGTTCATCACGATAAGGTCCAGTGTTAACGACACTGACCTTAACTGTTTAAAAACCTCTTAATTACAAACTTGTAAACTGAGAAATTACTAAGTCCCGGATAAGTTCACATCGAAATGTTCTTTGCACTGGACGCACTTAAACATATGCGGCGCTCTAGGGTTCAAGTCTAGTCGACATTCTCACCCACCCATCTGCGAACATCAAAATTCCGCTTCTCCTTATTCCTTCCTCACCCTTGTCGCCTGATACTACTTTAGTAATGTCAGCTCTTGTGCAGATGAAATAATGTATTAGATAACTACTTCGGGCTACAAATGGAGTCAAGTTTACATATTCATTCATCAGTGACTGCAGTGCCGTTCTAATCAACTCACTTTCCTAAAAATCTTTAGTGCTGCTATTAAATGTAGTACAAATGACGGGAACTCGTTGTTTAGGGACTCGGACAAAATTTATTCAGCATAAATAATAATGAACTATGTGCCCGACCGAGACTCGAACTCGGGACCTTTGCCTTTCGCGGGCAAGTGCACTACCAGCTGAGCTACCGAAGCACGACTCACGTCCGGTACTCACAGTTTTACTTCTGCCAGTACCTCGTCTCCTATCTTCCAAACTTTACAGAAGAGTGCTAGTTCTGCATGTTTCGCAGGAGAGCTTCTGTAAAGTTTGGAAGATAGGAGACGAGGTACTGGCAGAAGTAAAGCTGTGTGTACCGGGCGTGAGTCGTGCTTCGGTAGCTCAGCTGGTAGTGCACTTGCCCGCGAAAGGCAAAGGTCCCGAGTTCGAGTCTCGGTCGGGCACACAGTTTTAATCTGCCAGGAAGTTTCATATCAGCGCACACTCCGCTGCAGAGTGAAAATCTCATTCTGGAAACATCCCCCAGGCTGTGGCTAAGCCATGTCTCCGCAATATCCTTTCTTTCAGGAGTGCTAGTTCTGCATGTTTCGCAGGAGAGCTTCTGTAAAGTTTGGAAGATAGGAGACGAGGTACTGGCAGAAGTAAAACTGTGAGTACCGGACGTGAGTCGTGCTTCGGTAGCTCAGCTGGTAGTGCACTTGCCCGCGAAAGGCAAAGGTCCCGAGTTCGAGTCTCGGTCGGGCACACAGTTTTAATCTGCCAGGAAGTTTCATATCAGCGCACACTCCGCTGCAGAGTGAAAATCTCATTCTGGAATAATGAACTACAATGTCCTACACTGCACCACACATCCTCATTTATAGCTGAGTTCAAGCGCTAGCAGATAGTGTGCTGTGCACAGTTCCAGCGCTTAGTAAGTTCCGTTACAGTGATATAAACAACTCCATAGACAACTTTTAATTGATTTTTAATATTTATTTGCCAACTTAGTAGTAATTTTATTGGCCTCGTCTCTTTATTGCGATTTTAGTGCTGTCGTCAGATTTCCTGTAGGCGTCCAACACGTGAGCCCATGATTTTGTTGATTATATATAATTTGTTGACTGTATGTATAATTTAATAAAAAACCGACCCATTTGCTTAATCGGAACTGTAATAAGTCCACCCACGACAGGTTTCGGCCTTAAAATTAGTGCACAATCAATTGTCTCGGAGAGTTATGGAAGCAATGTGACACTATTTCTCTGGAGCGCAACTTTTAGATACACTTGAAAGTTTCCTATTGTAACGGCCGAAATCTATCGTCTGTGGACTCACTAAGTTGTAATTTAGCAACTGTAGTGGCGTTTTATTAATTGAAGAATAGTTTCGGAATCAGCATAATCCAAACATCTACTAACTAACGTATAATTTAGTTTCTGAAACACAATGTCGATTTTCTACTCAGCGTTGATAACCACGTGATGCCTCAGTTATAGCTATTTCAGCCTTGAGGAAATGTAGGCGGCTTCAACTTGCTGATTTCAGGACCTTCATTACATCCTTGATCGGATTTCTGCGGCCCCACAAAATGTGTGTCAGCACTCATCCGCGTGTCTGGCCTACGACACTTCCCCGCAAGATGTCGCTCATTTACTCTTCCTACGTTTTGATCAGATTGTGTATCAGACACACCGCTTGTAACCTTAAAATATCAGTTGAGCAAACGGAGTTCTTTCGGTCACTAGTAGTACAATAGCCACGTTCACACTCAGCAGTCCTAATCAGTCCTAAGATAAATGGTCTCTAGCTATGGTTAGGGATTCGCACGAAATATCACTCACTATAGCTTTCGATATTTTCAGGAATATTACGAAAGGAAATTTTTTATACCAGAAAGAACGTTTTTCAATACTCAGCTCCAACTGCAATTATGATCACTTCAGATACTTGACAAAACTTCACTTCATGATTCAGGTGGGTGTAACTTCCTTCTTAGTCACTAAGAGAAACACGCTCACCAGTAACCTTGCCATTAGGTAAAATGTACCATCACTGATGAATGTTTACCAGACTTACTAAACAATCCCCTAAAGACTAAAGCAGAGAAATGTATGGTGTTCAAATAAGAACTTTTGACGAACCAGTCTAAAACTGGTATTACGTGATACTGTTAGGCTTACTGACTTGGGCTATAGGATTTTAAGATGTTGACCAAGTCATGCGTGTTTTAACTTTAATAGTTACGTTAATGTACTTTAATATGTTATTTTCCCAGGCACAGTGAATAAATACGCCAAATGGTTAAGTTTTTTACGTCATTGTACGTGTAGGCTTCACGTCTGAGGCAATTACCTGATAATGCTCAGTGGGGCAAATTCGGTTCATGAAATGAAGTGTTCCTTTTAAAGTAGAACGACAACATAACCAGGAGAATGACTTCTTTATTTAAGAGAAAATGCTCTGATACAGTGCGAAAGTCTGGAAGGTGACATGCGACCGTTTCAAGCATGTACCACGCAAGGAAAATCGCCGACAGTAGAATTACCGCTTTGTGTTGATGGCATGGTTGAGCATCGATCCTAGGACAGCATGAAATAAATAGAAGGCAACAGTGCTGCTAATGGCTTGCCACTTCTGTCAAAATGCAGCGAGCAGCACATGCCGAACGGAGGGACCTCCTCTCTGTCGGACCCACAAACTGCCACTCATTTGTGAACTTCTCAAATATTTGAATAAAGCTGCCTAGAATAATATGGTGTGGTGTACGATGAGCCACATCAATGGCTGGGTGCCGCAGTTTTTAGTTACAGGCCAATTTATAGAAATCGATATTAAATCTTTCAGCTGTAAATGTTCAATGAGTTAATAGGATAAGGATTCCAGTATACATTGTCACCGAGCACTACTTGTTCCCACGCTCGCTTCGGATGAAGGCAATGGAACTTTACAACATTTGTTTCGTCACCCTAACACGCACTGGCATTTACTTCAGCAAACACGTCAAGGGAATAGACCGATTACTAGGACCACCGAAACCGTCAACCGTCGCAGACGCTGCCGCACAACGTTTAGGTACACTCGAAGGGGAAGCAGTGGTAAATACTAAAATGGGCTATGAAACTCGAAACGTAGAACCAAGTTCGTCCAGGAAAATACCAGGTGATAAAAATGTTCCAATATTTAAAAATATTTTTTAGTCTCTACTAACCTACATAATTTTTACTTGAGATACACCGACTGCTGTGAATGTATTACTTTATGAACACATTTGGCCGAACGTTACTAAATGAATGTAATAGCGCTTCCTTGTTTATGGGCTATGTTGACAAAGGTTTCATTCTGACGCGATGTGACCCAAACCCATAGTTGAAAAATAATGGGTATACTAAATGACAGTAGAATGTGTCTAATTTTACAAGAAATTTTCAGGTGGAATCCCAGAAAACGAGTAAATGCACACAGTTGTCAACTTCCAGGCTAACAGAAGAGTCAAATAATTGGTATGAGTGGCATGACATTATCAAACCCACAGATTGTGCACACAGTTGATTAAAATGAGGGACGACCCAGGCTAGCTGTGGGGCAAGAAAAATAAGCACAGGTCATTTAATCAGCCTTATAGCACGAAAGGATTGGTAGATTGGTCGATTAGACTCGATGAAATGATCAACGATAACATCCGAAATCCATGTAGAGGTCATAGGTAGATGGGTCGCCACAAACCTCTGCTAACGATTACTAGAAGCTGGGTACAGGTCTGGAGTTGCTATGTGTCGTTTACAACCGACGTCATACCACAGACAGCAACGACTTGCACGCAGTATTCCCACAGTCATGTGGGACTTCCAGTGGCTCTCTGTGCTGTTTAGCGATGAATCTCGCTGATGTTTCTGGTGCCAATGTGTCCGTAGACGCCTTGATGGATGTCCATAGGCAGCAGCTATTCTCGGTACCCTTACGTATCCGACTTCTGTAATTTTGATCAGAGGAGTTGTTGGATAGGAAAAAAAAAACAACGTAAGTGACCATGGTGCCAAATGGCATATTCCAGCAATATAGTGCAAGTCCTCAGATTGATATTCAAGGTAGAATTGTCTTGAGAAACATACGCTCTGCCTGATACCTTGATTTGTCACCAGTAACGTTTGTTTAGGATGCGATGCGAACAATTGTTCTTCCATGCGAGCCTCCAGCCAGTAACCCCCAAAACTGACGCTGCATGCTTTTCACACATGCAAAAATTACGTAAAGATGAGATTTACAAACTATTTGCTTCCCTGGAACAACTAATATACGGGGTTTTTTGTTTCTGCAGTGACTCCTAATACAGGTGCTGATAACGGATATCAACTACGAATGGAAAAATGTTTAGTTATTTAATACACACTTAATACTTCCAGATCCGTCTGTGTAGTATAACTTACAAATTATGGCAGTGAAAAATTTCGTGTTCATTTACCTGTGGGCTCTTTGCTCACCAAACAAACTTTTAATTTCAATCTGAATTGGAATCCTATGTACGCAGTGCAACATGTATACAATCTCCAGTGTATGAATGGTTTTGTGACATGTGTTCCTAAAGTCCAGCAATTAATGGAACCAAGGCATCAATGCTGAAGAAAAGTGTTTAAAGAAAGAATACAGGCAGTCATATTCTGGTGGTTATCGTGCGAGATTTCGCTAAGTACAGCGATAATCGAAACATAAAAGACCTTTAGCTGCTTACAGGCGTTGATATATATCAACGGCGATAGTTGGAAGTGTGTGCTCCGACCGGGACTCGATCCCGCGATTTCCTGCTTGCATGGCAGACGCTCTATCCATCTCAGCTATTGAGCACACAGAGGATACTACGACTACAGGGGCTTATCTCTGGCACGCTCCCCGTGAGACCAACACTTCCAACTTACTGTCCACACACTACATTTAAAGTGCTCCGCCGGCCGAAGTGGCCGTGCGGTTATAGGCGCTGCAGTCTGGAACCGCGAGTCCGCTACGGTCGCAGGTTCGAATACTGCCAAAGGCATGGATGTGTGTGATGTCCTTAGGTTAGTTAGGTTTAACTAGTTCTAAGTTCTAGGGGACCAATGACCTCAGAAGTTGAGTCCCATAGTGCTCAGAGCCATTTCAACCATTTTTGTAGTGCTCCTGCCCACTATATATATTACTTGCGGCAGTCAGTCTACCGATTTAAATAAGAGTTTGGGCAATGTGAGTGCATCCTCACTGTAGAACTGTCCCTACTGATATTTATCAACGACTGTAAGCAGATAAGGGTCTGGATGTAATTGTAATTTCATTCTTCGAGAGCTGAAAGATCACCAATGGTATCGCTGCTCTAGTGTTAGTCTTAGTCATAGGAAAGGGGAATTTTGTTAAAATTTTGGAAAGGTGCGGTTGGCCGATGAAGTCTGGGTCCGCTGGCAGTGTGTTGTGTAGTAATAGTTGGCAGCGAGTAGGCCAGACAGGGTAAACATGGCGCGGAGCTGCAGCAGCGTATTGCACATATGATTTGTTTGGAGTGAAGCAACAGCAAGGCAGGGAACTGCAGCGTTGCTTTAAGTCATTGCGAATTATGTGGCGAGGCAGTAGGCCAGAGCCTGGAGTGGCCATATGTAAGTAGCTGTCATATGGGAATATACTTCTCCTATAGTTTCTGTCTCTCTCTGACACTATGTCAGAAGAGAGGGGAATAGGAGTATAAATAGTCAGGCACTTTTAGCTTGAGGGGAGTGCGGCAGGTCAGTCGAGAGTTGGGTCGGACCTGTGCTGGTATATGCTTACAGGGGCCAATCTGGCAGCGATGTTGTAATTGTTCTGTGTACCTGTTCAGGCTGTACTCCCCCTCCGGGGACACAACAATGGGGCGGCATGGAACGGCAGCCGGTTACTTGGAGATTGCACTGTCTGCCTGAAGGAGGGCAGTGACAGAGGTCTGCAGCGGGTCCAGGACAGGCCATGTTCGCTTTCCACCTGGCGTACCGGGGTCTGAGAGCTGCAGGAGGTGCAGCAGTGCTGAAATGGCGATAGAGACGGCGGCAGGTGGTGCCATCCGGCAAGTACTACTGGCGGCAAGTTGTGGCATGGCATCCAAGAGGACGTGGGTTAGAGACCGGTCCTGTCCTGGGAGCAGCGGCAGCCCGAGGGCCACGGGTGACCAGTCCATGGATGGACAGAGCAGGCCAAACGGGGCAGAGGGTGGCAGGGACCAGGGACTGGAACACTCCATAGAATCCCGGGCAGCCACGCGGCGACAGACGCGACGCCTTGGTGGGAGGCCACCGGGCAGAGCGCAGCCAGCTACCAGTTGAGCGGCCTTGATGATGGAGCAGTGGCGTCGGCATACGAGGAGTTGCTGAGCTGGCTGGACTCGCAGAACAGTGCTGCGGGTGGTACACTGACACTACACTGCGCCCATCAAAAGTACTGTAAATTATGTAAATAAGGAAATGCTACCGAAGACGACTATATCACTCTGCACTGCCCCTCGACATTATTGAACTTGCTCAGCCTCCTGACAAAATACGGCGTTTTGGGTTCCGGCTTCAACTTGGCCATCTGGTACTTTGTGCTTGACCATCGACGGTCCGCAACAGCATCTGTTCTATCAGACATGTCCAAAAGAATAGATACCATCTTCATGTAAAAGTGATATGTTAATCATAGCATTGTGAACTTAATATAGTGGCCAAGATAGATAAGAAGCCCTTGCCTACTACAGTAGTACAAGTTTATGTGCCAACTAACTCTTCAGATGACGAAGAAATTGAAGAAATGTATGATGAGATAAGAGAAATTATTCAGGTAGTGAAGAGAGACGAAAATTTAATAGTGATGGGTGACTGGCATTCGACTGTAGGAAAAGGGAGAGAAGGAAACATAGTAGGTGAATATGGATTGGGGCTAAGAAACGAAAGAGGAAGCCGCCTGGTAGAATTTTGCGCAGACCATAACTTAATTATAGCTAACACTTGGTTCAAGAACCATATAAGAAGGGTGTGTACATGGAACAATCCTGGAGATACTAAAAGGTATCAGATAGATTATACAATTTTAGGACATTTCCAGGGGCAGATGTGGACTCTGACCACAATCTATTGGTTATGAACTGTAGATTAAAACTGAAGAAATTCCAAAAAGGTGGGAATTTAAGGAGATGGGACATGGATAAACTGATTAAACCAGAGGTAGTACAGAGTTTCAGGGACAGCATAAGGGAACAATTGACAGGAATGGTGGAAAGAAATACAGTAGAAGACGAGGGATGAAGTAGTGGAGGCAGCGGAGGATCCAGTAGGTAAAAAGACGAGGGCTAGTAGAAATCCTTGGGCAACAGAAGAAATATTGAATTTAAGTGATGAAAGGAGAGAATATAAAAATGCAGTAAATGAAGCACGAAAAAGAAATACAAACGTCTCAAAAATGAGATCGACAGGAAGTGCAAAATGGCTAAGCAGGCATGGCTAGAGGACAAATGTAAGGATGTAGAGGCTTATCTCACTAGGGGAAGATAGATACAGCCTACAGGAAAATTAAAGAGACCTTTGGAGAAATGAGAGCCACTTGTATGAATATCAAGAGCTCAGATGGAAAACCAGTCCTAAGCAAAGAGGGGAAAGCAGAAAGGTGGAAGGAGTATGTGGAGGGTCTGTACTTGAGGGCAATGTTACAGAAATGGAAGAGGATGTAGATGAAGATGAAATGGGAGATATGATACTGTGTGAAGGGTTTGATAGAGCACTGAAAGACCTGAGTCGAAACAAGGCCCTGGGAGTAGACAACATTCCATTAGAACTACTGACAGCCTTGGGAGGGCCAGTCCTGACAAAACTCTACCATCTGGTGAGCAAGATCTACGACAGAGAAGAAATACCCTCAGATTTCAAAAAGAATATAGTAATTCCAATCACAAAGAAAGTAGGTGTTGACAGATGTGAAAATTACCGAACTATCAGTTCAATAGGCCCCAGCTGCAAAATACTAACGTGAATTACTTACAGACGAATGGAGATACTGGTAGAAGCCGACTTCGGTGAAGATCAGTTTGGATTCGGTAGAAATTTTGGAACACGTGAGGCAATACTGACCGTACGACTTATCTTAGAAGAAAGATTAAGGAAAGGCAAACCTACGGTTCTAGCATTTGTAGACTTAGAGAAAGCTATTGACAATGTTGACTGCAATACTCTCTTTCAAATTCTAAAGGTGGCAGGAGTAAAATACAGGGAGCGAATGGCTATTTACAATTTCTACAGAAACCAGGAGGCAGTTATAAGAGTCGAGGGGTACGAAATGGAAGTAGTGGTAGGGAAGGGAGTGAGACAAGGTTGTAACCTCTCCCTGATGTTATTCAATCTGTATATTGAGCAAGCAGTAAAGGAAACAAAAGAAAAATTTGGAGTAGGTATTAAAATCCAGGGAGAAGAAATAAAAACTGTGAGGTTCGCCGATGACATTGTAATTCTGTCAGAGACAGCAAAGGACTTGGAAGAGCAGTTGAACGGAATGGACAGTGTCTTGAAAGGAGGATATAAGACGAACATCAACAAAAGTAAAACGAGGATAAAGGAATGTAGTCGAATTAATTCGGGTGATGCTGAGGGAATTAGATTAGGAAATGAGTCACTTAAAGTACTAAAGGAGTTTTCCTATTTGTCGAGCAAAATAACTGATGATGGTCGAAGTAGAGAGGGAATAAAATGTAGACTGGCAATGGCAAGGTAAGCGTTTCTGAAGAAGAGAAATATGTTAACAACGGCTATAGATTTAAGTGTCAGGAAGTCGTTTCTGAAAGTATTAGTAAGGAGTGTAGCTACGTATGGATGTGAAACATGGACAACATATAGTTTTGACAAGAAGAGAATAGAAGCTTTCGAAATGTGGTGCTAAAGAAGAATGTTCAAGAATAGATGTGTAGATCAGGTAACTAATGAGGAGGTATTGAATAGGATTGGGGAGAAGAGAAGTTTGGGGCACAACTTGATTAGAAGAAGGGATCGGTTGGTAGGACATGTCCTGAGGCTTCAAGGGATCACAAATTTAGCATTGGAGGGCAGCGTGGAGGGTAAAAATCGTAGAGGGAGACCAAGAGATCAATACACTAAGCAGATTCAGATGGATGTAGGTTGGAGTAGGTACTGTGAGATGAAGGAGCTTGCACAGGATTGATTAGCATGGAGAGCTGCATCAAACCAGTCTCAGGGCTGAAGACCACAACAACAACATGTTAATGATTTAGAGTAGATTAATAACAGCGAATAAATTACTAGCTGAATAAATTCTGACTACAGAATAATTACGGTCTCGGCTGAAAAATGAGCGCTATTTAAATTTCGTTAACTTCACTCATAGTAAAGTTATCCATTCGTAAATTTTCGAAAACATGACCCGTGACCAATTACTGTTTCTTCATGCTTACTTCTCAAATTAATGTCGAATATGGTTTAATTTACAGTAACAACCATTTTCCAAATCCAGTGTTACAACAATATAATCGTACAAAATACTTTGCAAAACACAAGATGTAGTCATAAAATTACTTTGTCTGTATGAGCCTCAGCGTACTTGAGTCATTGAAATAACAATATCTTTTAATTAAGTTTTGGTTTCATTGTTGTTCTGCAGGTGTAGTGCAACAGTGTATGAAGAACTATAATTATTGTAGCGTCTGATTCCTATTTCGAATGGAAGGTTACTGTAAAATTAATGGGATTTATATTCTTTTCACTATTCCTTTCACTTTTGACTGTCTCCGAAGTTTTGGTGAAAGGACGGGACTCAGCTGATTGTTAATGACTTGGACCAATTAGCTTTACTCACTAACTTTATGATTTGACTAGACAACACTACAATGTTCAAGAAAATGAACTACTACTATTGCAGGTCGTCTACACAATTACAAAATAGCTGTCTGATATATGTTAGTGATAAATTTCTTTCTTGTGATGTAATGCTTTTTATAATATCCATTACAGGCAAAAGCCTCTCCATGATTAGGTAGCAGCAACATTCCCTAATTAAGAAATCTCTTTGCAAACATGTAAAGTGCCCTTACACTGCTTGCTCACTTACAAATTTTGCCTGTTACACATTACAAAACCAACTCCAGAACAATTTCCATTTGGCACAAGCGTGCCAAAACTGTATGTTTGTATATCAATTCATTACTTTGTCTCCAGTACTATGACTGCGCGCAATCGCTCCAACGATGTCCCAGTTTCATTAAAAGGCAGCCTTTTGGTCTCCATACATTAAGAAATTCCCTGATATTGCCAGTGTGTTCCCTTAAAATCTTTGACATAATTATTTCTTACATGTCGTTCTGGTACCATATTAGAGGTTCACAAACATTAATTACTGACCAAAACTCACAACTACATACAATTAAAATTAGTTTAAATATTATAGGGTGAAGTGACTGTACAAAACTTGAGGCACTGTTGTCGTGTTGGACATGCCACACGTTTGTGTGATTTGTATTGACAGTTACACATACAATAGAACATCGAAACATGCAATGCAGTGTCTATCATGGCCCATGTTTCGTTCGTAATGATCAAGAAATCATATAGAATTACCATTGTTCCACAGTTTTGAGAATATTGTGTGAATTACTGACAAGAAACATATCTGGATGTTCCATAGTGCCAAATATGAGATATTAGTCCTTTTCATACAAACATACATACATACACTCCTGGAAATGGAAAAAAGAACACATTGACACCGGTGTGTCAGACCCACCATACTTGCTCCGGACACTGCGAGAGGGCTGTACAAGCAATGATCACACGCACGGCACAGCGGACACACCAGGAACCGCGGTGTTGGCCGTCGAATGGCGCTGGCTGCGCAGCATTTGTGCACCGCCGCCGTCAGTGTCAGCCAGTTTGCCGTGGCATACGGAGCTCCATCGCAGTCTTTAACACTGGTAGCATGCCGCGGCAGCGTGGACGTGAACCGTATGTGCAGTTGACGGACTTTGAGCGAGGGCGTATAGTGGGCATGTGAGAGGCCTGGTGGACGTACCGCCGAATTGCTCAACACGTGGGGCGTGAGGACTCCACAGTACATCGATGTTGTCGCCAGTGGTCGGCGGAAGGTGCACGTGCCCGTCGACCTGGGACCGGACCGCAGCGACGCACGGATGCACGCCACGACCGTAGGATCCTAGGCAGTGCCGTAGGGGACCGCACCGCCACTTCCCAGCAAATTAGGGACACTGTTGCTGCTGGGGTATCGGCGAGGACCATTCGCAACCGTCTCCATGAAGCTGGGCTACGGTCCCGCACACCGTTAGGCCGTCTTCCGCTCACGCCCCAACATCGTGCAGCCCGCCTCCAGTGGTGTCGCGACAGGCGTGAATGGAGGGACGAATGGAGACGTGTCGTCTTCAGCGATGAGAGTCGGTTCTGCCTTAGTGCCAATGATGGTCATATGCGTGTTTGGCGCCGTGCAGGTGAGCGCCACAATCAGGACTGCATACGACCGAGGCACACAGGGCCAACACCCGGCATCATGGTGTGGGGAGCGATCTCCTACACAGGCCATACACCACTGGTGATCGTCGAGGGGACACTGAATAGTGCACGGTACACCCAAACCGTCATCGAACCCATCGTTCTACCATTCCTAGACCGGCAAGGGAACTTGCTGTTCCAACAGGACGATGCACGTCTGCATGTATCCCGTGCCACCCAACGTGCTCTAGAAGGTGTAAGTCAACTACCCTGGCCAGCAAGATCTCCGGATCTGTCCCCCATTGAGCATGTTTGGGACTGGATGAAGCGTCGTCTCACGCGGTCTGCACGTCCAGCACGAACGCTGGTCCAACTGAGGCGCCAGGTGGAAATGGCATGGCAAGCCGTTCCACAGGACTACATCCAGCATCTCTACGATCGTCTCCATGGGAGAATAGCAGCCTGCATTGCTGCGAAAGGTGGATATACACTGTACTAGTGCCGACATTGTGCATGCTCTGTTGCCTGTGTCTATGTGCCTGTGGTTCTGTCAGTGTGATCATGTGATGTATCTGACCCCAGGAATGTGTCAATAAAGTTTCCCCTTCCTGGGACAATGAATTCACGGTGTTCTTATTTCAATTTCCAGGAGTGTACATACAAAATGTAAAATTTATTAGTCATCATTATTATAACATATTAAGCGTAGCTGTTACAGCAGCATCGTGAAATTTAATTACATAAGTATTCTATCCTTATTTATGTAACAAGTGTTATCCATATTTACATTTCTATCTTCGACTGGTCAGTCGTATATCGGGTTTCTGTCCCCACAAATTAGTTTTACATAATGCTAACTTGCTGTTAGAATAGGTATTTAGCTGACTAACGTGTAGTGCACTCTTTTCCACAACTGCAACACTTCTGTCGTTGTGTGTTTCTCATGTCTAGATTAACAATTCAAACAGTGGTGGTTTACCTCACTTCCTGTTCTCATTGCTACACGCTGCATTTCTGCACATTATTGGGCGTCCACTAATTTTCTTTCACCTGCGGATTAGACTAATGTCTTAGTATCTTTGTATTTATTTCACTACCACATAATGATTCAGTCACTATAGCTAATCGTTATAAGTACCACTTAGTTCATAACTACACTGGCTGGAGAAGAAATAATCACTGTAGTGAAATGAAATTTACTGAATATTTTTGGCAAGGTAACATATTTAAGTGATTAACATTGCACGACCACATGCTAAATTAAGCGCGAAAAAAGTCGTGGTAAATGTTAAATTCTGGTCATTAATACCCGGTGCAACCACCTGGATGAAGAATGGAATCATACGTTGTGCCGTACCGGTGTCGGATGCCAGTTTGTGGGTTGAAGTTTCACGCCTGTACCACTCTTTGTTTCTGAGTCATCAGTCTTCTGACTGGCTCCATGCGGTCCTCCATGGTTCAAATGGCTCTGAGCACTATGGGACTTAACATCTGAGGTCATCAGTCCCCTAGAAATTATAACTGCTTAAATCTAACTAACCTAAAGACGTCACACACATCCATGCCCGAGGCAGGAGTCGAACCTGCCACCGTAGCAGCCGCGCGTTTCCGGACTGAAGTGCCTAGAACCGCTCGGCCACCGCGGCCGGCGGTCCTCTGTGAATTCGCTATCCTCTTCATCTTGGAGCAGCACTTGGAACCTACATCCTCATTTATTTGCCGGCTGTATTCGTGTTTCCTCTATAGCTTTTACCCTCTACAGCTCCCTCTAGTACCATGGAAATTTTTCCCTGACGTCTTGACAGATGTCCTATCATCCTGTTCCCTGTCCTTGACAGTATTTCCCACAGGCACCTTTCCCTACGATTCAGTGCAGAAAATCCTCATTCCTTACCTGCACTTAGTCGGTCAATAAATGGACAGTTAATGATCGTTGCGGATGACACTATTTGTCGTTCGATGATATCCCATAAATGCTCGATTGGAGACACACGCTGTAGAGCATGTTGGGCTACAACAGCAGTATGTCGAGGAACGTTATGGTGTTGGGAAACACCCCCGGTAGGTTGTTAATGAATGGCAGCGCAACCGCCGAATCATCAGAATGACGTCAAAATTGGAAGTCAGGATGCGTGGGATAACGTCAAGAGTCTCGTGCTGTCAGACCATAACTCCATTTGCAGGTCGAGTGTTCTAGGCCGCAGTCTTGTTGGTTGTAGGTGGTTATCGGGCCACCTTCTAACCAACACACAGCAATCACTGGATCCAAGTCAGAACCGAATTTTAGCAGAAAACATAACAGACCCGCAATCCACCCTCCAATGAGCTGCAGCTTGACACTACTGAAGTCGTAAAGGGTAATTGTTTAAGGTCAGTGGAATATCCACTATAGGGCTTCTGGCTTTTAGCTGTGCCTGAAGTAAGCGATTTGTAACACGTCGTTGCGTCACTGTGGTGCCAACTGCTGCCCATATTGCTGCTGCAGACTCAGTACGATGCACCAGAGCCATACGCCGATCACAATGGTTTTCCCTCTCCGTAGTGCCATTTGGACGTCCGGAGTCTGTCTCGTAGCCCCAGTACACGTCCTCCTTCGCACTCAGTAAAGCCGGCCAGTGTGGCTGAGCGGTTCTAGGCGCTTCAATCTGGAACCGCGTGGCTGCTTCGGTGGCAGGTTCGAATCCTGCCTCGGGCATGGATTTGTGTGATGTCCTTAGGCTACTTAGGTTTAAGCAGTTCTAAGTCTAAGAGACTGATGACCTCAGATTTTAAGTCCCATAGTGCTTAGAGCCATTTGAACCGTTTGAACACTCAGTAGGCTGTTGACAGTGGCGTCTTCGTCATCATAAATGCATTCTTGACTAATATCGACCCACCACGTTACAGAAGAATGCTGAAGATTAGATGGGTAGATCACATATCTAATGAGGAAGTATTGAATAGGATTGGGGAGAAGAGAAGTTTGTGGCACAACTTGACCAGAAGAAGGGATTGGTTGGTAGGACATGTCCTGAGACATCAAGGGATCACCAATTTAGTATTGGAGGGCAGCGTGGAGGGTAAAACTCGTAGAGGGAGACCAAGAGATGAATACACTAAGCAGATTCAGAAGGATGTAGGTTGCAGTAGGTACTGGGAGATGAAAAAGCTTGTACAGGATAGAGTAGCATGGAGAGCTGCATCAAACCAGTCTCAGGACTGAAGACCACAACAACAACAACAACGTTCCATCTCGAAGGTAGGTCACGCCTACTGCCGTTACAGTGTGCATATAAAGCAAATGTGATTTGCTTACTCATAATGGTGATGCTATCTGTCATCTTTTAGATTTAGAAACACGCCTACACACTTTCGTTTATCCCGCACAACTCTTTCTTGGAGCTGCGATATTTTTTCTGTCAGTGTATTTTAATATGATATTATCACTATGTATTTACAAAATCGCTTCTAATCTTCTATACCTTTTTGACATTTTTAGTGTAAAAATCTATCATTTTTATTCTGATGTTTCTTCACATCGGTAATGTCACTCACACATCATCTGTCCCCTGACTGAGGTTATATCAGGGGGGAGATTTAGGGCTCTCAATTAAAAACAATTCTATAACTAAGAACGAGTTAATAAATCGTTAATTGTGCCTTGTGCATTAGAAGAAAATCGGACTTCATTTCCTTATATAACACGATAGATGAATGATTTCAGAACTGTTTACAGTCCATAACGCAGGGAAGTGGACAGGTTTACTGTTCGCTAAGGTGATCCGGTTTTACTGCTTCGAACGCTCTTGTGCTTCAGTTCTGCTGTGTTATTTGCAGAGGCCGTAACCATACATGCAAATTGGGATTTTGCCACGTAACTGGTTACACCTGCTCTCCCCCTATTCCACGGCTAAACGCAGCAATATCGGTAGGATGAATATTCCGTGGTCACCGATTGGCAAATGTGAGATGTGATTACTATTCAGAGCCATGTAGCCATATCTGCTCACCCAACACCTAAATCATTGGAAAACGTTCCAAACTCTTCGTGAAAAATACCAGCCGCATGATACCGATTAATTCTACTTCCCTCTTTTAGCCTTTCGGTAACACAGCAAAGAGACAATATGAAACCGAGCTACATATCCGATTTCTTTGTAAAAATACCGATGTATAGTCCGTCATATGGAAAAGGAAATCCTCAGGCTGCAAAATCAGTAATTCCTCGTTTTGGTCACTTCATGGAGCTTAGCGTCCGGAGCGTGGTCAAAGACTAGTGATTCACAAACTGTGACACTATCCGTACTTCCAACATTCAGAATTATTTGTTTAAAGGCAATTCGTTGTATTTCGGCACGTGTATTACCAGCTATCAGACAGTGGTGTACTCCCGTATTGCCGGCCGTGGTGGCCGAGCGGTTCTAGGGGCGTTAGTCTAGAACCACGTGACTGCTGCTTTCGCAGGTTCGAATCCTGCCTTGGGCATGGATGTGTGTGACGTCCTTAGGTTAGTTAGGTTCTAGGGGACTGATGACCTCAGATGTTAAGTCCCATAGTGCTCAGAGCCATTTGAACCACTTGAACTCCGGTATTACTTTAAAATCTCTCTCCACCAACTGTTATTTAACATTTTCTCTCGTAAGCGAAATTCAGGAAATTAATTCAACGTGGCAAATACTTCCAACATTTCTCATAGGAAATTCACGGCGGATACATAAGCGCCATAAGGGTACTTGTTCAGAAAGCTAAAATATAGATAATGTGAGCAAGTTTTTAAAGAGGAATTAATGTATCTTGCTTAGTATTTTCTTTGCATACGCAGTACACACTCTACACAATTTTATTTACAACTCAAGTGTTAAAATGGCTTACTGGAATGCTGCTGAGTAATGTCCTTCAAATTCTCTGATACTGGGACAGGTAAACTCTCGATCATTTTCAGCGCACTAATTGAACGAGAGAGTACTGTGTGAAAAGGCGGAGAGCGGTTTGCGAAAAAGGGAAGTGAAGGGGACGAGAGAAAATATACGACTTTAAACAAACAATCCTTATTAAAACATGATCCAATAAGAGGAAAGAGATACAAATGCAGTAGACGTACTGAGTGAAACCTTCAAGCACAAGTGGGTAGCGCTGATAATAATTAATTGAGCATACGTGACATTGATGTAATTAACAAGTATAAGTATCAGTTGCGATTTAAAGTATCGCAATCACCTTGCGACTAGAAAGTGGATACGGAAAATTGTATTCTCACCACTTTTTTCGGTCTCTAACAACAACTACAATCCACTAGTAAAAAATTTATTTGTTCATACGACTGAGGCATAATCTAGCATCGTAACGTCTTATAAAAGGACTCATTACACAGCTTCGTGCCTTAGGAGTTCAGTCTTGAAAGTGGTGCTCAGTTATTGATGAAATCACGTGACACGAACTTGTGTTTTGTAAGTCCAGCTTTCTAAATCGTTTAATACGACAGAGTTTCAACACTTAAAAAGACGAACTGACGCAGAGAAAACTGTGTTTTTACAAAACGAAACTTTGCTACTCAACGTAACCCTCAGGAATATCAATACATTTATCCCAACGGTGCAGTAATTATTTTATACCTGATGCGAAGTAATCTTTATCATGTTGTTTGAACCACCTTCCCACAAATTGTTGTAGCATGCTTTGTCTACCGGACTGTGGTTCAAAATTGTTAATCGAAGTTTTATCACACGTTAAAACGTAGTAAAACAAAGATCACATTCCCTTTCATGGTGTTATTTCAAGTCTGTACACTTTGAGTTTTGATTCCTGGCCTTGTTGCGTTAACTCATTCGTGACTCACTTTACATTTTTTTTTAGCTGTACTTGAGCTTGTTAATAATAACGTTACAAACTATACCAACACATTGATGGAATTGTTTTTGTTATATCTTCAACAGTAATGCGTCGATCTTCCGGAATAATATCGTCAATGCCGGGTTTAAGTGAAGGATCTGACATTTCAAGTGGCCGGCCAGAACGTCGGTCGTCATTCATTCATGTTCAACCGTTTTCGAATTATTCTACCAATTTACAAAAATTTTCGCTGTTCATGCAACTTTCACCACAATGTAAAGTTATTGAAGAAAATATGTCAGTCGCTATTTTTCTTTCAGAAAGAAAAACAAAACAAAAAATTCGTTCAGATGTATTCACCTCATCCCAGTGCTGCCCATCAAAAGTTATTAACGTACTAAATTCATCGTACAAACTGTTCCATTTGCACACCTATTTCTCTCTTTGTATAACATTATTCATTATCATTTTTCTGCTAACACCTTCATCAAATCAAAATCTATGTATGAAGTCCTTTTACGTATAAGATGTCATGATGTTAGCCTACGTGCAAAACGCGTAAAAAAGAAATTTTTAACGGTTATTATTTGCTACCGAATAAAGCAGTGGAAAAGGACGTGCTCAGTATTAACTAACATAACATGTGACTGAATAAAGGAAATTGTAGTATTTTAAACAAAGAAATTTTATTACAACACGATCTAGTAAGAGATAAGACATATAAATGCAGTACAAGTAACAAGCAAGACCTTCAACCTTAATACATTGCTGAGAAAATTTGACGAATAATTTTGGTGCCAACGAATGTTGTTAGTGGTTCAAATGGCTCTACGCACATGGGAAATAACATCTGAGGTCATTTGAGACTTAGAACTACGTAAACCTGACCAATCTAAGGACATCACATACATCCATGCCCGAGGCAGGATTCGAACCTGCGATGGTAGCAGCCGCGCGGTTCCGGACTGAAGCGCCTAGAACCGCTCGGCCACAGCGGCCGGCTTATCGTTAATGAATCGTGGTAATTTAACACAATAAATCTACAGCTCCTGTATGGTCTCTACCGTCTGGAAATTTATAACGACACATTCCGACCCCAAGAATTTGCTGTGGGTCGCTGTATGCAAACGCCTCTCCGGGATACCTTTCTTTCTTCGTATGTGCGGACCTGCTGACATTGAGCCCTTCATTAGAATGAGTGCTTAGTTATTTTCTTTTCCACAGTCATCGTAGTAGTTCGTACTAATAATTACTCCCCGAATCTCATATAAAATTCTTAAAACCTACAGTGTAAAGCAGAAATAAAGTTTCCATTTAATTCCCCTGTTCTTAATTTATGCCATTTGTAGCGCCTCCCTCGTTTGCTAACACCTGTCGCACTTGACGTATCTGTCAATTTGGAGTCTGTTTGCGCTCCATGTTTGAAGCACAAGCTTTACTCTAGGATTGACAACCAGTTCAAGACATGCTTCGGCTGTGGAAACTTAGTCCTTCCAGCCGCGAGAGTGACTGGGACTCGGCTAAATTGTACACTGGCCTGGCAACTCTCATACTTCCTGGGGTGAAGCAGAATCAGTTTACTAAATTCACTTGATACTTACTTGCTATTTAGCTTAAAAATTCTGAACGACTTTTCATTTACGATGTGCATCTAACCAACACATACATGTTTTTAGTCCAGTTAGATTACTTCATACAAAAACTACAATTAATGTCATATTCATAAAGAATTCTATCCTTAGCTGCCCCTACGAGGGAACACTGAATGTTTCAGTCGGTCCGTACGTGAGAGGAAACGTAGTCGCAGAGCGAACACAAAGTAGCGTTAGTTTTTGGTTCTAGTCACACACGAGACTAAAAACTAGAACCTCTTCCTGTGAAAGAGGTCCAGCCTTTCGGTTCCCCTATCATGGTAAATAATTCAAATTTAATGATCCTACATAGACCAGAAAGCAATTATCTGACTTGATATCTTAGACACTCTCCATAGAGGGTACACATGATAGATCTTTCTGCCTTCACCTTCTATGACATCCAAACTCGTCACAAGCATATGCATCAATCTCCTTCTTCCAGCTCAATGTAACTCGCAACGATTGATTACATATTTAGTATTCCTCTCTTCATATGCTGCAAATATACTGGCAACGGCCTTATTTTTACTGGATGATGCACACAGCTTCCAAACCCGAACTATAATACACTCCTGGAAATTGAAATAAGAACACCGTGAGTTCATTGTCCCAGTAAGGGGAAACTTTATTGACACATTCCTGGGGTCAGATACATCACATGATCACACTGACAGAACCACAGGCACATAGACACAGGCAACAGAGCATGCACAATGTCGGCACTAGTACAGTGTATATCCACCTTTCGCAGCAATGCAGGCTGCTATTCTCCCATGGAGACGATCGTAGAGATGCTGGATGTAGTCCTGTGGAACGGCTTGCCATGCCATTTCCACCTGGCGCCTCAGTTGGACCAGCGTTCGTGCTGGACGTGCAGACCGCGTGAGACGACGCTTCATCCAGTCCCAAACATGCTCAATGGGGGACAGATCCGGAGATCTTGCTGGCCAGGGTAGTTGACTTACACCTTCTAGAGCACGTTGGGTGGCACGGGATACATGCGGACGTGCATTGTCCAGTTGGAACAGCAAGTTCCCTTGCCGGTCTAGGAATGGTAGAACGATGGGTTCGATGACGGTTTGGGTGTACCGTGCACTATTCAGTGTCCCCTCGACGATCACCAGTGGTGTACGGCCAGTGTAGGAGATCGCTCCCCACACCATGATGCCGGGTGTTGGCCCTGTGTGCCTCGGTCGTATGCAGTCCTGATTGTGGCGCTCACCTGCATCGCGCCAAACACGCATACGACCATCATTGGCACTAAGGCAGAAGCGACTCTCATCGCTGAAGACGACACGTCTCCATTCGTCCCTCCATTCACGCCTGTCGCGACACCACTGGAGGCGGGCTGCACGATGTTGGGGCGTGAGCGGAAGACGGCCTAACGGTGTGCGGGACCGTAGCCCAGCTTCATGGAGACGGTTGCGAATGGTCCTCGCCGATACCCCAGGAGCAACAGTGTCCCTAATTTGCTGGGAAGTGGCGGTGCGGTCCCCTACGGCACTGCGTAGGATCCTACGGTCTTGGCGTGCATCCGTGCGTCGCTGCGGTCCGGTCCCAGGTCGACGGGCACGTGCACCTTCCGCCGACCACTGGCGACAACATCGATGTACTGTGGAGACCTCACGCCCCACGTGTTGAGCAATTCGGCGGTACGTCCACCCGGCCTCCCGCATGCCCACTATACGCCCTCGCTCAAAGTCCGCCAACTGCACATACGGTTCACGTCCATGCTGTCGCGGCATGCTACCAGTGTTAAAGACTGCGATGGAGCTCCGTATGCCACGGCAAACTGGCTGACACTGACGGGGGCGGTGCACAAATGCTGCGCAGCTAACGCCATTCGACGGCCAACACCGCGGTTCCTGGTGTGTCCGCTGTGCCGTGCGTGTGATCATTGCTTGTAGAGCCCTCTCGCAGTGTCCGGAGCAAGTATGGTGGGTCTGACACACCGGTGTCAATGTGTTCTTTTTTCCATTTCCAGGAGTGTATTAAATAATATTATGCATGCCAAAATGGTTTTAGAAACGTCCGCCGTGGGTCATAGGCAAGGTGCGTCGCTTTTACCTGAGCTGACACCTGCTAGCGTCAGGTTTCCCTATACACAGGTTTTTTCTGTTACTGGAGGGGTAGAATATGATGTAAACTATTTCTGAGCTTCCAACGGATTCATACTGTTAGCAGACGGACGAACGTAAATTACGGAAAAATCCGGTTTAATCACTCAGCTTCTCGTTTGCACTGAAAGACTATTACCGTGAACAGACGGTGCAGCAAAGCAGCTCAATTGGAAAGTACTCTTCCTGTGGATACATTGGCAGCATACTGCATTGGCAGTTCGAACAGGTGGCCATTATGTGATTTTATTTCGGTGACTACAAATTCAGGTTGAGGCAGAAGTACGGCGATATGATCGATGAAGAAGGTAGTCAGTTGAACAGAGTTTTATCTACTCAGGGGAATTAGGAAGTCTGAATTCTCACCCAGTGTGCGCACTTGTACTACAACATCATCAAAACCCAGCCACATGTGTTGCTCCGTAGTCTGGAGGTTTGATCCAAGTTAGTATACGTAGTGTCTAGGTCTTATTCCCACTTCAGACTGCGGGTTTTAGTAGACACTGTATACTCCTGGTTACGCCAAACGAAGAACATCCGAAACCACCGTCGTTATAAATACATATGAAACGTGATGTCCCTCCGATATAGACGACAGGTTATGAGGCCCATGACAGAGGCATAAGTAGCAAAAGTTAGGAAATCTATTACCAATAACTATTCTTCCATTATTTTTATTTTAGTTAAAGAACTAAACGCTGTATGTTGTCACAGGGCACGTTTTCGATCTCTTATTTCAGCTTGAGAAGGCTTATATATTGGTTCTGAACTGCGATTCGATCTTGGATCGTCCCTTTCGATCTTTTATCTCTTCGTGACGACAAAGAGTCATGAATTCATAGTCTGCTCAGAATCCCCAATACCGCAAGACCTTTACGTATGGGTAGTGTAAGGTTTCGGATCCCGGTTCGGCTCAAACATTTTCATGATATCCTTTAAAGCTGTAGCATAAGCACACCTAAAATTATTTTGATTTTAAAATCTCTTCATTCTCTTTCAGTAACCATAAGTAACTGTATGGAAACCCAGAGAGACAGAGATGTTTTTGTCACACTATTTCCTGTTCAAATATCTCGCTCCTAGCTAGTGGTGAAAACGAAGACGATGGTGATCGTGTTGTCGTGTGTGTAGTAAACGACGATATGTGCAGGGTGCGATTCCAAGTCATACCTGCGCTCCTCGTCACATCATATCTAGCTAAAACATGTGCTACTCTCGCTGCTGCTGAAAGAAAACCATGATATCGTCTGTTCGTGGACAGGAAAACGGCGATAGGTCTCACAATCCAATCCTAGGTCTCGCGTTAGATTCCCGGAAAACCATAACTTCTTAATTTTCCTCGTCATTTCAGTATCAAGCATTTCGCTATTGCGGAGAATATTCGATATCTGGCATCTTATTGTTTCTGTATAACCTATCGGATTAAGTGCTGTGTTCCATACGTCGTACAACACATACATTACGTCATTTAAAGTTTGTTTCGATGGAATGAAACCACGTTGTCGTTGTGGTCTTCAGTCCTGAGACTGGTTTGATGCAGCTCTCCATGCTACTCTATCCTGTGCAAGCTTCTTCATCTCCCAGTACCTACTGCAACCTACATCCTTCTGAAACTGATGGGTGTATTCATCTCTTGCTCTCCCTGTACGATTTTTACCCTCCACGCTGCCCTCCAATACTAAATTGGTGATCCCTTGACGCCTCAGAACAAGTCCTAGCAACCGATCCCTTCTTCTAGTCAAGTTCGGCCACAAACTTATCCTCTCTCCAATTCTATTCAATAACTCTTCATTAGTTATGTGACCTACACATCTAATCTTCAGCATTCTTCTGTAGCACCACATTTCGAAAGCTTCTATTCTCTTCTTGTCTAAACTATTTATCGTCCATGTTCCACTTCCATACTTGGCTACACTCCATACAAATACTTTCAGAAACAACTACCTGACACTTAAATCTATACTCGATGTTAACAAATTTATCTTCATCAGAAAGGCTTTCCTTCCCTTTGCCAGACTACATTTTATATCCTCTCTACTTCGACCATCATCAGTTATTTTGCTCCCCAAATAGCAAAACTCCTTTACTACTTTAAGTGCCTCATTTCCTACTCCAATTCCCTCAGCATACCCGACTTAATTCGACTACATTCCATTATCATCGTTTTGCTTTTGTTGATGTTCATCTTATATCCCCCTTTCAAGACACTATCAATTCCGTTCAACTGCTCTTCCGAGTCATTGCTGTGTCTGACAGAATTACAATGTCATCGCGAACCTCAAAGTTTTTATTTCTTCTCCATGAATTTTAATGCGTACTCCGAATTTTTCTTTAGTTTCCTTCACTGCTCCCTCAATATACAGATTGAATAACATCGGAGAGAGGTTACAACCCTGTCTCACCCCCTTCCCAACCACTACTTCCCTTTCATGCCCCTCAACTCTTATAACCGCCATTTGTACAAATTGTAAACAGCCAATCGCACCCTATATTTTACCCCTGCCACCTTCAGAATTTGAAAGAGAGTTTTCCAGTCAACATTGTCAAAAGCATTCTCTAAGTCTACAAATGCTAGAAACGTAGGTTTGCCTTTCCTTAATGTAGCTTCTACGATAAGTCGTAGGGTCATTATTGCCTCACGTGGTCCACTATCTCTACGGAACCCGAACTGATCTTCCCCAAGGTCGACTTCTACCAGTTTTTCGATTTCTCTGTAAAGAACTCGCGTTAGTATTTTGCAGCCTTGACTTATTAAACTGATAGTTCGGTAATTTTCACATCTGTCAACACCTGCTTTCTTTGGGATTGGAATTATTATATTCTTCTTGAAGTCTGAGGGTATTTCGCCTGTCTCATACATCTTGCTCACCAGATGGTAGAGTTTTGTCATGACTGGCTCTCCCAAGGCCGTCAGTAGTTCTAATGGAATGTTGCCTACTTTCGGTGCCTTGTTTCGACTCAGGTCCTTCAGTGCTCTGTCAAACTCTTCACACAGTATCATATCTCCCATTTCATCTTCATCTACATCCTCTTCCATTTCCATAATATTGTCCTCAAGTACATCGCCCTTGTATAGACCCTCTATATACTCCTTCCATCTTTCTGCTTTCCCTTCTTTGCTTAGAACTGGGTATCCATCTGAGCTCTTGATATTCATAGAAGTGGTTCTCCTTTCTCCAAAGATCTCTTTAATTTTTCTGTAGGCAGTATCTATCTTACCCCTAGTGAGATAAACCTCTACATCCTTACATTTATCCTCTAGCCATCCCTGCTTAGCAATTTTGCACTACCTGTCGATCTCATTTTTGAGACGTTGGTATTCCTTTTTGCCTGCTTCATTTACTGCATTTTTATATTTTCTCCTTTCATAAATTAAATTCAATATTTCTTCTGTTAACCAAGGGTTTCTACTAGCCCTCGTCCTTTTACCTACTTGATCCTTTGCTGCCTTCACTACTTCATCCCTCAAAGCTACCCATTCTTCTTTTACTGTATTACTTCCCCTCATTCCTGCCATTTGTTCCCTTACACTCTCCCTGAAACTCTGTACAACCTCTAGTTTAGTCAGTTTATCCAGGTCCCATCTCCTTAAAATCCCACCTTTTGCAGTTCATAACCAATATTGTGGTCAGAGTCCACATCTGCCCCTGTAAATGTCTTACAATTGAAAACCTGATTCCTAAATCTCTGTCTTACCACTATATAACCTGTCTGATACCTTTTAGTATCTCCAGGCTTCTTCCATGTATACAACCTTCTTTTACGGTTCTTGAACCAAGTGTTAGCTATAAAACCATATTTGACATATTTGACATATTTAACATATTAAAATATTTTGTGGCTTTTTTACGCGGACAAATGTTGATGGATGGGAATCTTGGTCCATTACAAATATTTTCACCATGTAATATCAAGTTTACTTTAGCTAAATAATACTGGCTATAAATGTTGGATACAACGTCACTCTGTGTCGAGTCAGCAATGACTATCAGTGGTGTGTCGAAGTCTCGGTCAGGAACGAATAATTTTTTTATCTGTTTTTTTATGATATTGGGTTTCAATCTGTACCCAGAAGGAAACAGGTCATGTCATCTGATACCCATAACTAGCTGGTCATTAAGAACATCCATTTCATTAAGAACTTTCATTCTTAACGTCACTTTAGGCAAGTATGAAATGTGCTCTTCGAACTGCAAGGAGATCAATGTGCCAACATGAACACAGTTAAGTTACTGGCGATAACTTTTCGTTGATGAGGTTTCGATGGCTCACTTGACACTCTTAATCACGGTTTTTCGAACTGGTTTGTTCTTTAATCACTTTATGTAGAACCACATGCCTAGTGAAAGACGATTAGTATGTGCTTGGACAACCTTTTAGTAACTAGATAACTGTGTCTGTGATACAGTACCCATAGTCAACGTCTATGTTCAGGAATTATGGGAACTGGGGTAAAGCAAAACATTATTAATGTGTGTAGAAGAACAACAGCGCAAACCAACTTTAGAAACCCTTGCTTCAAGAAGGCACTAAAGTATGCAGATGAGGAGACCCATAAGCATGTCTAACAGAAACATAACGCATTATGAAAATAATCTCCACACACAATCTTCTTCTGTTAGACATACTTATATGTCTACAGATTAGTACAACTGCTGCTAGTATGTTCATGAATCCTTTATTTCTAGAGCTAGTCTGTCTATTGGCTTTTCTATGTGTGTTACACTTGAGGTGCTTCATTTATGACATGGCTGTTCGATATGTAATGTCATATGGACGTTTCAGGATAGAATTGTATAGATGTGAATTGGATAAAATAGCGTGAACTTGACCATGATAAATGAATACAGTTGAATGTAATACTCCAAACATTTGCTATTAGCTAATACATTTTGAAGTGAAGAGGTCTGTCTGATAAACAGGGGTCGCTCACATTAAGGTATAGGCTGTTCTCTGTCATACAACAAATATGTGGACTAATTAAACCAGTTTTTTTTGTATTTGGAAGACACCCAAGGATAGCGAGAGAGATCAAGTAAGTATTCAGAAACAAAGTTTTTAAGTGCCATAGCTTTCCAGGACCAGCCGTAGTCTTCGTAATTATTAAAAAGGAATTGCGGACTCCTGTGTTAAGGAAACTGTAAAGAAGGTAGGAATATAAGGAGATGGAAAGCCAATAAATTTCAGCAGACATCTTGAGATTCACAAAGGAAACACTAGACAACCGCTAAGTGAATCATGGGAGAGGAATAGCAAAATATATGAATAATAGATTGACAATAACCGATAAGGAGAAACGTGAAATAAAAAGAGGAGAATTTCTAAGATCTAGAAGCGTGCTTGACTACGGAAGCTGATTATAGGATAATTAAGCAAACCGAGAAAAGGTAATCTGCAATATAAAAGTTAGTATCACAAATGTCAAGCTTCGAACAAAGGGTTTAAAGCTGGAATAAATGTACGAAAATGCTAAATAAGGTAATTAAGACAAAGCTTAATTGAGAGGAGAGGAAGTGGATGAAGATTTGAGTGATTATGAGATACCAAGGGAAGAATTTGATTGAGTACTGAGGGACCAAAGGCGAAAAAGGAAACCTGAGCAGGCGAAATTCGATCGGAATTATTAAGAGATTTGTGGTTTAAACACTGTTACTGGAATTGTACGACATTCTAAGGAATGACCGACCGGGAATCGCTTTCTCTTCTCTATTTCGTGTGTAAATCAGACGTTTCTCGTAGGATGTGAAAGAGGGGCAGTAGATACGAAAAAAATCACTCAAGCTTATGGTCCACCCTCCACATTATTCAGATTGTACATAAAGTAAACAGTAAAGGAATCTAAGATGTTTAGGAACGATAAAAATGTCAGAGAAAAACTTTTATATCAGCTGACTAGGATGTCATCAATAGAAAACGAGTTTTAAGGTCGGTGGATTGGAATGCATAGTGCCTTCAAAAGAAGTTACAAAATAAATTGCAATGATGACATTATATCCACGAGATTTTAACTTAAGTACTTTATTAAGTTGTTCGGGCGTTTCTCTAGCGTGTGCTCTTTTTATGATGGATAAAGCACGTAACAAAAGTCACATGCAGTTGACAACAACACTTGTTGTGGTCGGCAGTGGAGACAGCCTCGAAATGAACCCAACTAAATAAAATTATTTTTACACCACGTCCATGTAGCTCATTTATAGAAACAGTCTGGTGCACATTATGTCAGCCTGTACAGTTTTTCTGGTCTGTTGTTCACATCGTAAGATTGTCAGTTCCAAAATATGGTTCAAATGGCTCTGAGCAGTATGCGACTGAACTTCTGATGTCATCAGTCGCCTAGATCTTAGAACTAATTAAACCTAACTAACCTAACGACATCACACACTTCCATGCCCGAGGCAGGATTCGAACCTGCGACCGTAGCGGCCACTCGGTTCCAGACTGTAGCGCCTAGAGCCGCACGGCCACTCCGACCGGCTCTAAAATATGTTTGCATATTTTAAGGAAAAGAACGTAGGCGTCTGATAATTCCGGAGGGAATTAGATTAGAAAATGAAACATTAAAAGTAGTAGGCGTGGTATGCAATTTGTGCTAGCAAATAACGGATAAAAGTATTTTACTGCTCACTGCGCGCAACATAGCCACGATCAGTTTTGCTTTTATGCAATTGTTGCAACTCAATATTTATTCTTCACTGCCGAAAGTTATTTTCCAATAACTCAACAAGGGCTCGTAGATCACTCGATTAGATAACCAAAAAATATTTCACTTTAAAATTAAGACGTTTTACAATACTCAAACAGGCTGCGCCACACACAGGTCACCGAGTTCAGATTTAAATAATTAAAATCATTACTGACAGCTTAATTTGCAGAAAATACGTTCGCCACAAAACTGGAAGACATGCTGCTCATATATCTTTATGAAATCAAAGAATCAATTACTGAGTTTTCCTGGCACAAGACTGTCAAGTTAAAGTGTCAAAATTCGTTAACACCTACGAAGCGTTAGTAACGGAGTCCAAAATTACGATATATAACAAAAACTGCCATCCCAGAATTCAGCGGCGGATACAGAAAAACCTCAGGGAGAACACTAAAGATGTCTTGAGTTACCTTTACTTTTACAGTAATGAAAAGTAATCAAGTCACATGCAAAGTTTAAGCAAGTTTTATTTAAACTGATTATACACATATACAAGAAATTGCCATCTCATGATATAAAAAAGTTACAGTTGTGGTTCTCTTCCTTAAATTCCTATTCATACTGGAAAATTTTTGCGGAGCAATTACTATGAATTACTATTATTAATACTTCAGAATAAACTTATCACTCTCCCTCTTGACTAATCTTCACACTTGCACTTGCTACAACTAGGACTTTTACTTATTCATTCTTCAGTCTTAATATATCTGCATGTGGATGTAAAGTAGTTCCCTATTCGGCGAACAGTCCGTACTTATAACGCTACGTCTCGAAGGTTCTCTGTACAAGAAAACAGTAGAATATTAGCGACTTATCTCGACAGACTAACGTATCGAAGTCACTAAAATGGCCACGACATTTCTCGTAGATATGTGTCAGCCATTTATGTGCCAGACAGAAACGTATAAAATACGAAGACGCGGACGAGCGTGCTACACAGTCAAGTACAACTACCCAATAACTCGATTCAGTCGAATCGAATAACGAAATAAACGAACGAATAAAGTGCGGGATGACTGTTGGGGGTGGCGCAGGTGGCAATACGGGCGGATCCCACAAGGGGGGCGACCAAAGCCCCCTCACTCCCCTCCTCCCCCCCCCCCCCCATATGCATCCACCGCTGTCCGAGATAGTGTTTAATAGCGATTGCAATGACAGCTTTGCCCGTACTAGTATGGACCTACCACGCTCTTAGTTCACCGCAGACCGGCCGCTCCAACTGCTAGGAATCAACTGACTCCACTGCCCCAGAATCAGCGCGGACCTGTCTTGGTGCTCTCAGTATTCCGTCCTGAAATCATCTGCTTCACGTCGAGAAAGGTAATGTCGCGATGTTCTCGAGGCAGAAATGCGTCTGTGCACAAATCAGTACGGAGTTAGAGAGCATCGCTGGTGTGAAACCTAGCCCGCCAATTTCTCACTTGATGTCCTGTAAACTATGAATGAAGCGGAACAGGGCAGGTTTCGTATTTGTAGATATCCCAGAAACATTGCACTTAGTATCCAAAAAAAGACTGTTAAAGAAGTGCCACTCACTCGTAATACGTTCCCAGATCTGTGAGTATTTCTAAGATTCATTAAATAACAGAACCCAATAAGTTGTCGTGCATGGCCAGAGTATACCAGAGACGTGGGTATGCACAGGAGCGGTCCAGGTAAGCATGAGAGGTCCGTTCTTGTTCCGCATACAAATAAATGATCTGACAGATAGGATGAGCAGCAGTCTGTAACTGATGATAAGGCTATAGTTTAATGTGGGTGTCGTCGTTGTGTAAGTCTGTGACGATATAGGATGACTTGGAATATCCATTTAGTGTGAGAAATGTAAGGTTGCTCTAAATGTAGAAAAATGTAGGCTACTGCGGATGAGTTGGAAAAACAATCCTGTATTGTTTGAATACACTATGCGTGTTGTGTTGTTTGACATAGTCACGACAGTTAAATATCTAGGCGTAACGTTGTAAAACAATTAGAAATCGAACGAGCACGTAATTTGAATAGTAGGGAAGGCGAATAATTTATTTCTGTTTCATTACCGAATTTTGAGAAACAGTAGCTCATCTAGAAAGGAGACCTTGTTTAGAACACGAGTACGTCTCATTTTTGAGTACTGGTCAAGTATTTGGAAGTATCACCAAGTCGGATTGATGATCGACATTCAACATTGTAAGCTGATCTCTGGGCAACAATCTTGCCGCAGAGGATACACACGTTCCCGTGAGATCACCGAAGTTTAGCGCTGTTCCCATTTTCCTGGGTACTCTCAGCCTTGTGATGCCAATTGAGGAGCTACTCGACCGAATAGTAGCGGCTTCGGTCAAAAATGCCATCTTACGACCGGGAGAGCGGTGTGCTGACCCCACGCCCCTCCTATCCGCATCCTCAAAAGTGGTTCAAATGGCTCTGAGCGCTATGGGACTTAACATCTGAGGTCATCAGTTCCCTAGAACGTAGAACTACTTAAACCTAACCAACATAAGGACGTCACACACATCAATGCCCGAGGCAGGATTCGGACCGGCGACCGTAGCTGTTACGCGGTTCCAGACTGAGGCGCCTAGAACCGCTCGGCCACACCGACCGGCTTCGCAACCTCCACCGAGGATGACACGTCGGTCGGATGGTCCCGCTAGGCCACTCGTTGCCTGAAGACGGAGTGCTAAAAAGAAGTTCACCTCTGCTTGTCCGTGTCTGCATACAACATTCAGGGATTGTTGCTCCGTATTGACGAAGAAAAAAGAAGTAAAGTCTCCGGAACCTCAATGTGAAAAGAAACGAGAACCAACACAAATATCCATCTAAAAAACAGAAAACATCATCCACAGGCCGTGTTATCTATAAAATGTCCAACCTCCCAACAGCTCATAAACATGCTCCCCAGATGAAACAAAACACCACTGAAACCCAAAAAAACCACACAGGAACTATAAATAACGAAACGAATTGCTGTTGGAATTGAATACAAAACACACGCAAGAAACAAGCTCAATAGCAGGAGAAAAATGAAAGGTAGTGGAAATGGTCACCTACATACGTGCATAAGTCCTATAATGCTCAGAGCCATTCGAACATAAGTGCATGACCGGAGTATCTGAAAGCACAAATAGAGACCCCACAGAAAACACAGCAGACCACAGCACATCAGAAAAAAGAAACAAATGTTGCACACTAAAAAATTGTAAAAAAATAGTACATGGAACTCGAAATGATGGGAAAGCATGGGACTGCAAACAAATTCAAAAATGCAGGATGTTCTTCTAAAAAATAAGTTCATTTGGTGGTAACACCCCGCAAAAATAGGGCAAATACAATAACTATTATCACAAAAACGTTGAAGAACGGGGAAATGGCAGTTGCAGAACGCATTACAAAGGGTGGCTGTCGGAGAGTTGCCTGAAAAAGAGGGATGTCATTTTGTTGACAACCAAGCACAATACTGAGCTTTTGGCAGTGAAAACAAAGAGACATGAAGTGAAAACCAAAATTTATTTGTGGATTACAATGGATCCAGACCACTCACTGCCTTTTCAGATCAAAACAAAACCAATGTCTCTTGCTTGAGAAAGCCAGTCAAGTGGTATCACAAAGTGGTCTTTGAGATACTATTCAATATTACTCTCGTAAATGCTCATATTTTTTATGTTCAAATTGCAAACCAAGAAATAGCTCATTGCCTTCTGCGAGGCTATTGCAAATGTGTTACTAGTGTTTGAAGATGTTCAGGAGACACAATTAATGGAAATCACAACCTGGACTTCGACGACGTTGTAACTGCTGTTACCAGAAACTGTTCAAAGCACGTGGGCGAAAGCATGATGTTAAACACAGAAAGCAGATCTCACTGTAATGCCTAGTTTGTGCTCAAAGATTCATGTGAATGGACTGTATTTTTTTTTTTTTGCAATACGCAAAAATGTAAATATGCAAGTACTTTATTTCGGCAACTCAAGCATTTATATAACATGACATTATCGAACTGTTCCTTTAAGCAGATCTGTGCGTAGCCCATCTATTTTAGTTGGGAGCAACATCAGGTAAAGTGGCAGTTGGTACGTTCGTATGGAATGCTGGTTAGAGAAGTTTTTCCCAACAATATATCCATTACGTAACGTCGCAGTCTTCCGGTAAAAAATCAATGAGCACCGGATAAATTTCAACATCGATGATATTTAAGGCATTAGGCCATGTCTCTTCCAGTCAATCATGTACACATTTTCCGTTAGTGAAGCACGTTGCGAGAAATTAATTGCAGATTTTCGCAGTATCTTGCCGGAATATCATTATCATTTAATGTTGCTATGATTTTTCTTTTTTTCATCTCGAGTAAGTGGGTTTATGCGATCTACACTACGATCATCAAATTCCACTCAGTAATCTAGTTCATCTCCTTAGGCAGTGAGGGAACCGTGCATAGTCGTGTAAAATAATTTATGAGCATCCTAAGTACACAAAACAGCCATTATCGCGACGGGTTCCGCTGCACATAAACCTGTAGAATTCACTGGCGCCAGCACTTCCATCAGACCCCGGCTCGTCGCAATGCACTACGCACTAATTCAGACATTTGGGCTGTGTGTTGCATTTGCCGTTCCACCATGCGCCATCATTCCCGGCAGAGAGGCACATACAGCAGCGATGGCTGCCTGGACAGTTTCCAATACAGTAGTTGCTGGCGCTTATTCACACTGGAATAGCAAACCTCATTGTCGAATCGACTTACATACAGCAATTGGGTATTACCTAAGCCCTTAACAAATTAATTCTGTATAATATGATGCCTAACTATAAAGATTAATAATGTATGTGAATAAATTTGCCATTTAGAAAGTGGGCTCTGGCCAAGATGTTCTTGACGAGAGTTGTCCAAACTTGACAGCAATGGTGGATACACTGCTAGTACTGAAACAAAAAAACAGTAAACGAAGAAATTAGAGATAAGAGTCCGTTACAAATAAGTGTAACGTAGTCTCATGACTAACTGAGGTTCTTTAGGCTCGATGCTTTGCTTGTACTTCTGCCGAGAAGTTATTTACGAACACATACAGTTACACGAAGGAATTTCTGTACTACAGAGGCATTTCACAATATAGATAACTTGTCTACGTTCCTTGGCTTAGTCCTTTATTTATACAACGCATGATTTGCAATCTGCTTACCGTATCCAAAGCTTTAGTGTCCCACAACGATCTTTAATGTCCTATAGTTTTATTCATACTGAATCCATACCTCGATCATTAAGGAAGTGTTACAACGCCCTAACTTTTCTTTACTCAGATCGTCTCATTTAGCTTTCTATACGACTCGATCGATTACACCGGCTTTGGTTCCACCTTTCCAGCTTGCTGGAGCCTGTGTGTGAATGCAGCAGCCATAGTAACTAATTACTATGCAGTACTTCCTCATTCATTATTATTATTCCCATATATATAAAGTAGTCTAATATTATCATATATGAAGAAAAGAAAAGGCTCATGTGTTCGACGCTTTTCGTAATTTTGAGTACCGCTAAAATACAAAATCTGAAAAGCTAAAATTTTAGTTCCAATTGTATCTGGATAAGAAAACCGCCTCATGAGAACCTTTTTTAATGATTTTTAAATATTTTTGTAGTTATTAAGTAAATCCTGGGTATGTAATAGCAAACCAGTAATACATCGCTATTTTTTTTTTTTTTTACTTGTCGAAGTAGGTACGATGGTCTAAATGAATACACTAGGATTCCACGTGTAGAGATAAGACTTTAATGATCGGCTTGTTACCGGTATACATCAACATACAGTCACTCCAATTTAAATCATCGCACTGAAGGTCCACGCGCTATCGGCAGCAAACCCCAAAGAAGCCATTCTAAAGATAGGCCACTCGACTGACAGCATGCTGGCACAGACTCAGCTCAGAGACTAGAAATATAGGCATTTTACTTATAATAACGCAGTAGTAATTCTCATATATTCAATTGTCTTAAGCATTTTGAATCGTCGATTTCGGAGCTGAAATTCTGCATCAGTTTCTTTGGAAAAATATGGCTTTCATATTTACCAGAGTGAAGGTTTATATCTAACATTAACAGAACTTTTCGTTGTTTCTTGGCAGAATTACCGCATTATTAATCTCGAAACACTTCCAAATGTGCTGCAAAATTATATTTGTTTGGTCACAAACCGGCTGTTTCTTTAGGTCATCGTCATATAACACCTGAATGTCACAGTCATGGATAAATGAGGTGTAATGTGCGCAGATATTACTCATACACAAAATACAGGTGATGCTTACAACAACATGAAATAGGATATCTTCCTGATGTGTTGGAATATTACATTTCCTGTTTAATACCGATTTTAGTTATTGTCACCATATCACGAAAACTGTAGTGCAATATACAGAAGTCTGGTATTCACGTGTATTCCTAATTGAGAGAGTTTTTGAAGTTTCACAGGACGCATCAGTCTCAGTATTTATGCACACTCTCCTCAAGCCTGCAAAGAGCGAGGGAAGAACGACTGGCTATATGTCACCATACGGGAGCTACTCCTTTCTGTCGTCTTCGTGGTCTCTCCACGAAATATACACTATGTGATCAAAAGTATCCGCACACTGACAAAAACATATTTTTTTCATATTAGGTGCGTTGGGTTGCTATCTAATGCCAGGTACTCCATATCAGGAATCTCAGTAATCATTAGCTATTGTGGGAGAGCAGAATGCGTTCAAACGTGGCCAGGTGATTGGGTGTCACTTATGTCATACGTCTATACGCGAGATTTCCACACTGCTAAACATTCCTAGGCCCACTGTTTCTGATGTGATAGCGAAGTAGAAACGTGAAGAGACAAGTACAGCACAAAATAATACAGGCCGACGTCGTCTCTTGACTGGTAGAGACCGCCATCAGTTGAAAGGGGTAGTAGACCGACATCTATCCAGACTGTCACACAGAAATTCAAAATTGCATCAGGATCCACTGCAAGTGCTATGAAAGTTAGGCGAGAGGTGATCATAAGCCACACATCACTCCGGTAAATGCCAAACGTCGCCTCGCTTGATGTAAGGAGCGTAAACATTGGACGATTGAACACTAGAAAAACGTTGTGTGGAGTGACGAATCACGGTATAAAATGTGACGATTCGACAGCAGGCTGTGGGTATGGCGAACGCCCGGTGAACGTAATCTGCCAGCGTCTGTAGTGCCAACAGTTAAATACGGGGGCTGTGGTGTTATGGTGTAGTCGTGTTTTTCATGGAGAGGGCTTGCACCCCATATTGTTTTGCGTGGCACTATCACACCACAGGCCTACTTTGATGTTTTAAGCACCTTCTTGCTTCACATTGTTGAAGACCAATTCGGGGATGGCGACTGCATCTTTCAACCCGATCGAACTGCTTGTAAGACTAACACTTTTCTCTAATAACTGAACATTTAGTCCTGTCATGGGATAGGCACATACAACACTCTAACGTTCCATGAAACATGCTAATCTTACTCTCTGAAAGGATTTCGATCTTTGACCTCGCATGTGTCAAATGGGCAAGGGTATCGGATTATACTTTCAATTTTGGTGAAACAACAGAAAAACCAAACGTGCTATAATCTTGGAGTAAAATCATAAATGAATCGAAAAAAATGAACGGTCTCCAGCCCAATTAGGCACATTAATCGGAGAATGTATGTGTTAGAAAATTGAATATTGGTTTTTGAAGTTACTTTTTCCCTTTGAACAGGAAACAGGATACAAACTGACACAGTACACTCTGCATTGTGTGTTGCAGAAGTTACCAATAACACACACAGCAGTAAGTTATGAGGAGCAAATCTGAACCAAGTTCGTACTCAAGAGCGTTTCTTAATCAAATACAGAAATGTCACTGTATGAAGTGCAGAACTAAATTTGATGATGACGGTCTTCTATCTAGTTGACATGAAACACACAAATAAAGATGAATAAATCATAAACACTCTCTGTAATCTCTTCTACTCAGAGTAGTTTTCCTTAATAACAGTAATGGTACAATTTTTTCTTAATGTGTGGAGAATTTTATGGGGACCCATAAACTAGTATAGTTTCGCTAGTGAAAGCTCTTTGATTATTACAGTAGTAAAGACTAACTCCAAAAGCTAATCAATCACTTCACTTGGAGTAGCTCATAAATTACTTTGCAAGACAATAAAACATAACACCGCGTTTAATTAACTTCAAAAAAGGAACTTTTCATGATGGGTAGCAAAAATACACCTTCTTTAAAACTGTGCATAATTTTTCTGCTAACAGTACTATCGTAAATTGTTCATTACTGATTTATATGTAACTAAACTTTAATTACTTGTGAAGCAGGTATTCTTTGAAGTAACATTTACTCAATCTTGCACTGTAATCCTAGAAAACTATATTTTATAATAAACTAAGGCTACATAAACAAAAGCCTGTCCAACGTCACTTTCGTGGTTTTAACTTAGCTTTTGATATTCCTTTTACTTTAAGCAGAAAATCACTTTTAAACACATGAATGCAAGAATTGATGATTTAAATCAAGAAACTCTGTTTTAGTGGCACTTAGGCGAAGACCCTGTGCAGGTTCGTATTCAGGATTGAAAATATGATTCCGGATACAAATTTATGTTTTATGTGATTAATATTGAAATAACACACAAATTAACTGGTCCATGCCCATGTACATTACTTAACTCAGTGTATGAAGTCTGTGAAGCAGTAGCGAAGGTTGGTGGCAGGCGAGATGGCGGATATCTGTACTCACGGCTCTTGATGAATGAATCCTCTATAAAATCTCTTTTTGGCGTCGGATTTTCGACATATTAGAGCAAATCCATTATGCCGTGAATACCAATTAATAGCGAGATCCACAACCGAGGCCAATCCCTTATAATGCAGCCTCCAGTTGTCTCTCTTATTACCGTCGAAATATACTGTGCTAAGGCTAGCCAAATACTGCTTGTAGATCACACAAAGGAGCAGCCAAACCCACCTTTTACATCGCGCCATGCCGCTTCCGTTGAGGTGGAACTCCCTATAGCATTTACATGTTACAAATTCAAGTGCCCTAAGCATGAACCACCTTTTAACAAATATTCTCTTTTTATAAACCTGTTTATATCATGATAATAAACAATTTCAACATATTCTTTATATTCTTGTGCTTTTTTTCATATATACATTACAAAACATTAATTTTCTTGCCATACATCCAGCAGCTAAAACAGCACAGAATACACACATCATGAATTTCAGATACACAGTTACATATAATAAGCCTACGCCTAATCGGCATAAGTGTTACAAGCTGTTGATATTGCACGGCCTGTGGCGGAGTCGTTACATGACAATAACACCCCTGTAATGGACTGGCCTGCACAGAGTCCTGACCTGAATCCCATAGAACACCTTTGGGATGTTTTGGAGCGCCGACTTCGTGCCATGCCTCACCGACCGACATCGATACCCCTCCTCAGTGCAGCACTCCGTAAATAACGGGCTGCCATTCCCCAAGAAACCTTCCAGCACCTGACTGAACGTATGCCTGCGAGAGTGGAAACTATCATCAAGAGTAAGTGTGGGCCAATTGAATTCCAGCATTATCGATGGAGGGCGCCATGAACTTGTAAGTAATTTTCAGCCAGGTGTTCGGATACTTTTGATCACATAGCGTACGTTGGCGGCAGTAGATTCGTTCTGCAATCAGCCGCAAGTGCCCGTCTATAACTTTCTCAATAGTTTTTCGTGAAAAGTGCGTCGTTTTCCTCACACGTAATCCCATTAGGGTTTCCGATGCATCTCTGTGATTCTCGCGTGTAGATCGACCCTGTTGAGAACATATCTAGAAGCACCCCTCAGAACAATCCTATGTCTTCTAATATCCAATTGTCCGTCCACCAGCATGCAAATACTTCCTGTGTATTTAATTCACCCCAGTAGTTTAAGCCATCGCCAGTGTATTTATTTCTTCCAAAATACGCAAAAATTAGCAATATTAAAAATTACGATTTAACGTTGCTACATTTCTTCTGTTTCGTTCCAGATATTGTATGGATAATTTCATAACTTTTTTTAACTTATAAGTCAGTGCATAATTGCTATTTTTGTTGCCGTTTTTCCGTATTCAGTATGTCATCTGCAAGAATAATAGTGGCTCTTTTTGATTAAATATGAAAGTAGCGTTAACGTACAACAGGAGTAACCGCTTATATTGCGATGAATGATGGTGACCACTATGTTGTAACGTAATCTGTCGTGCATTCACGCTAGGTGAAAAGTTTTAGTTGGAAGAAGTCAAACATTTGCACTTTGGCAGCAATTGAAACATTACGCTGTCTCACTGTTGACGTGCGAAAATTTTGAAATTTGTAGTGGGAATTATGACAACATGTGTTCCCCATTTGGACCTCAGTGCAGGTTCGGATAGTAGCTATGTGTTTCTTTGTTTGTGTGTGTGTGTGTGTGTGTGTGTGTGTGTGTGTGTGTGTGTGTGCGTGTGTGTGCTTATGTGCGTGTTCTCTTAAAGAATTACGGAGTGTGTTGTTGCAGAATGTTTCTTCAAAGGAGTTATTTCATCTTAACAACTACTTTCGCTCGAGGGAGGAGCAAGATAGTGAGGGTCAGTATTACTGCCACTTCTGAATAGTGACTCATCAGAAAATAACTCAATTTCTCTAACCATTTTCGGATTCTCTCTTCTTATGGATCCATCTTTATCAAACAACCATAAACTCTTAATGAAAACAACGCCACGTACAGGTATGTAAACAAAACCCCAGTACCAGTGCGGAACACGTAACGACGTTACAAGATTATCATTTAACAACTGCCTCTCATCCAGTGCTGCCACTACAAAACCAACATTCACAGATCTTCGGCCACGGGCCAGTAGAATGCGGCGCCCCTCCCCCCCCCCCCCCCCCCGCCCACACCCCTTTTGTTTCAAACGCGCCTGTGATCGTGTATGCACCACAGGCAAATAGGCACGACCCACACGTGATCGAATATAATGAGCCGCAGAGACGGAAAAAACGACGTGCATCATGTATAATGCACATGGAGGCGAGAGTGATAAAAGATAAATGGCTAATTGATAAAGGGAGTACTATGCTAATATGTTTGAAAGTGATGTAGACGACACAAGAGATTTTTTTGAATAATATTTTTCAAGAAAGTACATCTCAGCTAAAGGGAAAATGGTCCTAGGGTAACCAGTTATGTGACACGCAGAATGTTAACTTTATTAAATGCAGTTGTGATAGTGTTACTAGAATTGTAGAAAAACTCCAGTCCTATAGTATCCTAGACTTTCAGTAACTAAGTTAATTTCATGATCACAATATTAACCATTTCAAAACAGTTTGGACTTCAAGAGGACGATTTACATAGCAACGCACGATATATAACGAGTAGAAACTCATACAGTTCATTCTCAGTTCCTTAACGCAAGCAGGGGAGTACGTACAGACCTGACAAAAGTTAGTGTCCCTCCTAAAGTTATACTATTGTGGGTACCGTTCACCATCCAAGTAAGTCACCCACACCACCGCATATCTCTCCCTACCACGTTCTCATTCTTCATGAACGTGCATGAAATGGTCTGCAAGATTTGACCATCAAGTGTCCCAACTGCTCCCTTCTGCACACTGTTCGGAAAGTGTCTATCTTCACTTGACTATATCAGTTCTCCGCAACTGCCTGCTTCTCTATCGGCTGAAAGTAGTTCCATTCAAATACACATAATTATTACGTTATACAGCCGTGTTTTTGATTCAGCTTGACCAACTTCCACACTAACTAGTAGAGTGATACAGTATTCAAATAAATATATATTGTAAACAATCAGTAACACTGAGAACGTCCATAACAAATATAAGTAAGGTTGTTCATAAATAAATAAGCTAGAATTCCTGCACAGGAGTGCTATCATTAACTGACAGCAAAATGTTCTAAAATATTGCTTAAAAACTATTTATATCCGCTTGGCAGAAACGTTTTTTGGGACTATTTCCAACAGTATCGCTGTTTCCTGTATAAATTGTAATCAACTTGTAAATAAAGTTACTGTCAAAAATAGTAACTACACAAGTATGACAAGAAATTGTGTATCGATGTTCCATTCAGTTCATGAGTTGTTATGGAGGGTATGATCTTCTGAGAAAAATTTTCATGATTTAAACAATAAATAAAATAAAATACATACATATAATTTGTTTTAAAGAATGATAGCTGCAGGGCAGTGCTGTTAACTGATATGTCGTTTCCTGAAATTGCATGAAGCATTTAAAAGATGTTGATTCAAAGTACCATTGCAAAAATTTTTAGCCACTATAAATATAAAAATTTGTAGTTCATAAGTTATTTCAAATATTATTGTTTCATTGTATGCACCTTATTTTTCTGACTTGCAGATGTATTGATATTTGCTTTACAATGTAAATGTGATTTATCGACAGCAGAGATTTCCGCTGAAAACGTTTAATCAACGAAGTATATCTCAAGTAAATGGAATGTTGTCGTACCATAACCAGTAATATTACAAAGTGAATGATGATGTTATTAATTACAGTAAAGATGTAGTGAGAATTTTACGGTAATGACAACAGAATCCTCAAGCTAAATAGTCATCCAACACCTCCAAAAACTAAGTGAACACAATATTCGAAATTATCACCAGCTCAAAATAGTTCAGAGTTCAACATGACAGTTTGCACAATAATACGTGGCAGATGACGAGTAGAAACACTTGCTTTTTCTATTCTCAGTTCCATAATACTAGTGGTCAAGTTACAGCTCTGCACTGGAGCACATGCAGGCCTCATCAGAATTAGTGTAAATTTCAAAGTTAGAGTATTGTAGGAGCCATACACTGTCCACACTCTATCACCAGCAGGATAGAATAACAAACATTAACATGGGCATGTCTGCCTTCTTCCAGAACTCAATGTACTATACCGAAAGTTAAAGATTTGTAATCGCTATTTTCCACCCACTCTCCGTCAGCCACACCAGCGAATATATCGCTATAAGGCAGGCAGATCTTGCTTCTTCAAGAACTTACTTAGAAGTGTGATCTTCACAATCTCAGTGTCAAATGTCCCAGTCACTTCCTTATATGCACCACGCCAGAAGTGTCCATCTCCACTGGACTATAGCAGTTTTTCGCCACAGTTCAAATGGTTCAAGTGGCTCTGAGCACTAAGCGACTTAACTTCTGAGGTCATCAGTCGCCTAGAACTAATTAAACGTAACTAACCTAAGGACATCACACACATCCATGCCCGATGCAGGATTCAAACCTGCGTCCGTAGCGGTCACTCAGTTCCAGACTGTAGCGCCCAGAAACGCACGGCCACTCTGGCCGGCTTTCGCCACAGTCTGCTTCTCAATTGGCTGAAGACCGCCCCAACAGAAATGTGTTCCATAGTCATTGTTTTGTCTCAGCTTCATTACTCTCTGCACTAACTAACATATTACTACAACACAGGGTTATTACAAATGATTGAAGCGATTTCACAGCTCTACAATAACTTTATTATTTGAGATATATTCACAATGCTTTGCACACACATACAAAAACTCAAAACGTTTCTTTTAGGCATTCAAAAATGTTCGATATGTGTCCCTTTAGTGATTCGGCAGACATCAAGCCGATAATCAAGTTCCTCCCACACTCGGCGCAGCATGTCCCTATCAATGAGTTCGAAAGCATCGTTGATGCGAGCTCGCAGTTCTGACACGTTTCTTGGTAGAGGAGGTTTAAACACTGAATCTTTCACATCACTATGCGTGAAACTTGCTCGCACGCGTTCAACTGTTTCTTCGCTCACTGCAGTCCGACCCGTTGATTTCCCCTTACAGAGGCATCCAGAAGCTTTAAACTGCGCATACCATCGCCGAATGGAGTTAGTAATTGGTGGATCTTTGTTGAACTTCGTCCTGAAATGTCGTTGCACTGTTATGACTCACTGATGTGAGTGTATTTCAAGCACGACATACACCTTCTCGGCTCCTGTCGCCATTTTGCCTCACTGCGCTCTCGAGCGCTCTGGCGGCAGAAACCTGAAGTGCGGCTTCAGCTGAACAAAACTTTATGAGTTTTTCTACGTATCTGTAGTGTGTCGTGACCATATGTCAATGAATGGAGCTACAGTGAATTTTTGAAATCGCTTCAATCATATGTAATAGCCCTGTATTTAAATAAAGAAAAGTTATAAACATTTAGTTACACTAAGAGTATTCACAATAAATGTAAATGAGAACTGTTCATAAATAAATGAACCGGCGTTCTTGTGCGGGAGCAGTCACATTAACTGATAACAAAGTATTGTTTAACCAATTATACTAGCCAACAATAAAAATGTTTTGGACTCAAAATAGATAATGCTGATGTATTCCCACCTGCTCATTCCATAAATAACCATGAACATGGGCGATTACCTCTTGTTTTGGCAAAAAAGTAATAATTCATTTCTTTAGAGTTTACATTTTCTGTTTGGGAATAATTTTATTTTTGAAATTTACAGACTTGGCAACTGACAAAACACAATGTTATTCTGCTGAGTATTGGCTAGAAACACACATTTTGTTGCTGTGAGTGTAGGATTAACATTGCTTGTGTTGTAATTAATACACGAGTCTGTTGTTTTAAGTCTTTCTGGGGTCAATATCACAAAAATGTGTAAATTTATTGAACAACTTTAGTTTTATTTGTGGTGAAGTAACATTTTCATCACAGAAACAGAATCTGACACCTCTTCTTAAGACTACCTAGTGCAGTTATATGGTATGAAGGCAGGCTGTCAAGATAAGTATTGGGCTCCTCATATACATTGTAGTTATTTTTCCGTTGCGCTTGTTCTGTTATTATGAACTACAAGAAACGATCTCAATCAATCAGAAATGACTGATCTCATTCAAAACGCAGGTTGATCAAAGGAGAAAACCGAACTTTTACAGTAAAGATTACAGCAATGAAATCTTCTTAAACATGTCATGGTCCAATTACAGACAACTTCAGAGTAATTAGCTTCCTTATTTTGGGAAGAAAAACAGTGTGTTGTTGGTTGCAATATTAATGATTTGATGAAATCTTTGTATTTGAGCTATGATATTATGGCATGAAGGTTATTCACAGAATTCTCCCAGTTAAGTCTGAAAGTTGAATTACTTCACAGCAGCACCTATCTTCGCTCTGTTCCTGTTGTTCAGGCAAATCACATAAAGCAGACTTTTCCAAACATGAAAGTATGCAAGTATGGAAGTCCTCCTCGAGCCAATCAAATAAGCTGAACACAAATAGAAAATATGCTGTCCTCATAGGAGTGCAAGTAGGCTATACAAAGTGCTGCTGCTTTTTAGTTGTGTTGAACAATGGTGATACGAAATCATAATATTCAAGAACACTGGTCTGGAAGAAATATTAACCATAGCTATAAAAATAACAAAGCGGAGTCTCTCGTGGACACGAAAATGTAATTCTTCCACTAATACATATTAAGCTGGGGTTGATGAAAAGTTTTCTCAATGGAATGTCCCAGAAGGACAGAACATTACATCCTTAAGAATCGAATTTTCGAAATTAAGTAATGCAAATATTAATGAAGATATATGTTTGGGACTACAAACTCCTCAACTTGGAAAGGATCCTACATTTGACTGGGTAGTTATGGACGAGATGGAAATAGAAGCTTGGGGAGTCTACAGAGGAGTTGTTCATGGATTTCTACACAACAATAGAGATGGAAACATTCTCAGTTGGTGGTAATACTCCTGCAAAAATACCACCAACTTAGATTCAGCATGTACCTTAAGATGCATTTCCTCTACTGTCACCTACATTTTTCCTAACTTGTTATGCTGCCAGTGACAAACGTGGGGAGAAGTTCCATTAGGAAATTACTGTAATAGAAAGGATATCAGGGTCACTGGTATGAGGAAATGCTTAAAAATTAACTGGACTTTAGAAAACGTTGTTAGCATACTTAATTAAAATGTATCGTTCCATTAATCCGCTGAAATAGAATAGTTGCACGTAATGACATTGCATGTGATTGACCACAGTTTTAATATCAGTTGCAATGTACATTTAAATAATGATACTGGCAAAAATTGTAACATAATCCTCAAAAAACTATAAAATTATGACAAAATTTGAGGTGTTTATGCTGCATTCAGTTCCTGAGCTGTAGCAGACAATACAAAGTTCTGACAAACATTGCGTTATTAAATAGATAAATAAAACGAAATACAGATACAAGGAGTTCAGGAATGACAGGTATAGTGCAAAGCTATCATTTTAGATCCCATTTGTTGAAATGGCGTGATGCGTTTGGAGGTTGCTAATTCAAAATCCATTGTGAAAATACTGAGTGAGTGTAAATATTAACTTCTTTAGTTATCTAGTTGCTGAAAATGTACTGCATCAATGTGTGCCCCTATTTTTCAGGGAGTTAAGCTGTATTCAGATTTGCTTTATTATGTATGTGTGATTTATTATAGAATTTCTAAGAGTTGTAAGTAGTCACATACCAAATTGTGTTAACATCAGCCGTGTGTAGTGCGTAATATAGTCTTTGGAAAAGAGAGCGGCAGCCCGTCAGATTCCCCATTGTGGGATTATTTACACATTTCCAGCACCGTCGGCTGCCTTGGTACATGAACTCGACTGGGACAGCCGCGCGAAAATCTCATCCCACTGACTCACACTCAGGCAGTCAAGCAAAATCAACACTCCCCGGTACAAGACCTAGGTGGCCGAATAACTTGCATACGCACTTGTGACGTTACAAGGTAATACCGTGCTACAACGTACGATGAAAGATGGAACTGCAAATGCGCAACTTAGTGCAAACGGTCTCCCTCACTAAGCAAATTAGAATCTTATCTATAGGTAATGCGATCTTGAAGGATTGTTAGAATGTTGGATTCATTCTTTTGTGGCTGTTCAGGAAGAAAGTTTAATATGGACTTCTACACTCGTACTCTTAAATTAAGGATAATGCTGATACATGGCAAAACTTCGCTCTATTGGGCGGTTTGCGGGTTTGAATCACCTCGGGGTATGACCATGCAGTGCATTTGACGTGCGGTCGTCGCACGGTGGCGCTGGCACCAGTCCACATACGCAGTGGTGCGTTGGTGCATGTCAGAGTACGCTGCAGCGGGTAAGTGTGGAGACGTTTACAGACGTTCTAATGGCGACTGTGTGTTAAAAATGGCTCAATGAACACATATTGATGGCGTTATGAGGGGTAAAATACTAGGGCGACTAGAGGCTGGTCAAACGAAGCAGGTCCTATCATAGGCCCTCCGTGTGCTACAAAGTGTGATCTCAAGATTGTGGCAATGATTCCAGCAGACAGGAAACGTGTCCATGCGCTAAAGTACGCCACGTCCACTGTGTACAACACCAGAAGAGGACCGATATTTCACCATCAGTGCCCGCAGACGGCCACGGAGTACTGCCGGTAGCCTTGTTCGGGATCTTACCGCAGCCACTGGAACAGTTATCTCCAGGCGCACAGTCTACAGACAACTGAACAGACATGGTTTATTCGCCCGGACACCTGCAAGGTGCATTCCACTGACCCCTGGTCACAAAAGAGCCCGTAAAGCCTGGTGTCAAGTACAGTACACGGTCATTGGAACGGTGGTCCCAGGATATCTTCATGGACGTGTCCAGGTATAGTCTGAACAGTGATCCTTGCCGGGTTTTCATCTGGCGTGAACAAGGAACCAGATACCAACCCCTTAATGTCCTTGAAAGGGACCTGTATGGATGTCGTGGTTTGATGGTATTGGGTGAGATCGTGACTGGTGGACGTACACCCCTGCATGTCTTTGCCAGAGGAACTATAACAGGTCAGGTGTATCGGGACATCATTTTGCACCAGTATGCCCGCCTTTTCAGGGGTGCAGTAGTTCCCACCTTCCTCCTGATGGATGATAACGCACGGCCCCACCGAGTTGCCATCGTGGAGGAGTACCTTGAAATAGAAGATATCAGGCGAATGGACTGGCCTGCCTGTTTTCCAGAACTAAACCCCATCGAGCACGTCTGGTATACTCTCACACGACGTATCGCTGCACGTCTTCAAGCCCCTATGACACATCAGGAGCTCCGACGGGCACTGGTGCAAGAATGGGAGGCTATACCCCAGCAGCTGCTCGACCACCTGATCCAGAGTACGCTAACCCGTTGTGCAGCCTATGTACATGTGCATGTTGAACATATCCCATATTGATGTTGGGGTACACGCACTGGAAACAGTGGCGTTTTGCAGCACATGTGTTTCGGGACGGTTTTCTGAACTTTTCACCAATACCGTGGACTTACAGATCTGTGTCGTGTGTGTTCCCCATGTACCAATGCTATTAGCGCCAGTTCCGTGTAGTGCCACGCTGCGTTACACCACATTCTGCAGTTATAGTTGATTTATGAGCATGAGTGTAGTATTCTATATGTACATTTACATCTACATTTATATTCCGCAAGCTACCATATGGCGCGTGGCTGGGGATACCATGTCCCTCTACTAGTCATTTCCATTCCTGTTCCACTTGCAGACAGAGCAAGGGAAAAGTGAATGTCTCCATGCCTCCTTGTGAGCCCTTATTTCTCTTATCTTCGTGGTAATTACGCGAAATGTACATTGGTAGCAGTAGAATCGTTCTTCATTCTGCTTCAGATGCCAGATCTCTACATTTCCTTGACAGTCTTCATTGGAAAGAACATCAACATCTCTTCAGGGATTCCCATTTGGGAAACCCGAAGCATTTCCGTAATGCTAGTGTGTTGTTCGAAGCTACCTGTAATAAATCTAGGACCTCGCCCCCTAGTTGCTTCTATGTCTTCCTTCTATCCGACGTAGTAGGTATCCCAAACGTTCAAGCAGTGTTGAAGAGTGAGTGGAACCAAATGGACCATATTTTACTAAAATTCTTCTAATAAATTGAAGTCGACCATTCACAGTCTCGTCCACAGTCTTTAAGCGCTCCTTAGAAATCATACCGATTTGCAGCGTTGCGCCTAGACGTTTATTCTACGAGACTGTAACAAACAGCACACAGATAATACGGAATTGGAATACTGCGGATTGCTTTACCCACTCATCTGCGTTAACTTACTTTTATTTTTTCTTTCTCCATCTAGAGCTACATACCATTCACCACACGTTGGAGCTTTTTGCAAGCCATCTTGTGCCCCCAACAGTCACTCAACATTGTTGTTGTTGTTGTTGTGGTCTTCGGTCCTGAGACTGGTTTGAAGCAGCTCTCCATGCTCCACTACCCTTGCAAGGCTCTTCATCTCCCAGTATATACTGTAGCCTACATCCTTCTGAGTCTGCTTAGTATATTCATCTCCTGGTCTCCCTCTACGATTTATATCCTCCACGCTGCCCTCCTGTCTAAACTGGTGATCCCTTGATGCTTCAGAACATATCCTACCAACCAACCGAACACTTCCATTAGTCAAGTTGTGCCACATATTCCTCTTCTCCCCAATTCTATTCAATACCTCCTCATTAGTTACATGATCTACCCACGTAATCTTCAGCATTCATCTGTAGCACCACATTTCGATAGCTTCTCCTCTCTTCTTGTTCAAACTCTGTATCGTCCATGTTTCACTTCCATACGTGGCTACACTCCATACAAATACTTTCAGAAACGACTTCCTGACACTTAAATCTATACTCGATGTTAACAAATTTTTCTTCTTCAGAAACGCTTACTTATCCATTGTCAGTCTATACTTTATATCCTCTCTACTTCGACCAACATCAGTTATTTTGCTCCCCAAATAGCAAAACTCCTTTACTACTTTAAGGGCCTCATTTCCTAATCTAATTCTCGCAGCATCACCCGACTTAATTCGACACATTCCATTACGCTCGTTTTGCTTTTGTTGATGTTCATCTTATACCCTCCTTTCAGGACACTGTCCATTCCGTTGAACTGCTCTTCCTAGTCCTTTGCTGTCTCTGACAGAATTACAATGTCATTGGCGAACCTCAAAGTTTTTATTTCTTCTCCATGGATTTTAATACCTACTCCGAACTTTTCTTTCGTTACCTTTACTGCTTGCTCAATATACAGATTGAATAGCAAAGGAGGAGGTCTCTCTTCCTTCCCAACCACTGCTTGTCTTTCATGTCCCTCGACTCTTATAACTGCCATCTGGTTTCTGCTCAAATTGTAAATAGCCTTCCGATCCCTGTATTTTACCCCTGCCACCTATAGAATTGGAAAGAGTGTATTCCAGTCAACATTGTCAAAATCTTTCCCTAAGTGTACAAATGCCAGAAACGGAGGTTTACCTTTCCCTAATCTTTGTTATAAGATAAGTCGTAGGGTCAGTATTCCCTCACGTATTCCAATAATTCTACGGACTCCAAACTGATCTTCCGCGAGGTCTGCTTCTACCAGTTCCTCCATTCATCTGTAAATATTTCGCTTTAGTATTTTGCGGCTGTGACATATTAATCTGATAGATCGGTAATTTTCACATCTGTCAACACCTGCTATCTTTTAGGGTTGGAATTATTATATTCTTCTTGAAGTCAGAGGGAATTTCACCTCTTTCAAACATCTTGCTCACAAAATGGTAAAGTTTTCTCAGGACTGGCTCTCCCAAGGCTGTCAGTAGTTCCAATGGAACTAGTTTCGACTCAGGTCTTTCAGTGCCCTGTCAAACTCTTCACGCAGTATATCTCCCATTTCATCTTCATCTACGTCCTCTTCCATTTCATAATAATGTCCTCAAGTACATCGCCCCTGTATAGATCCTCTATATACTCCTTCCACCTCTCTGCTTTCTCTTATTTGCTTACAACTGGGTTTCCATCCGAGCTCTTGATATTCATGCAAGTGGTTCTCTTTTCTGCAAAGGTCTCTTTAACTTTCCTATAGGCAGTATCTATCCTACCCCTCATGAGATAAGCCTCTACATTCTTACATTTGTCCTCTAGCCATCCCTTATTAGCCATTTTGCACTTCCTGTCGATCTCATTTTTGAAACGTTTGTATTCCTTTTTGCCTGCTCCATTTGCTGCATTTTTTTGCTTTCGCATTTCATCAATTAAATTAAGTATCTCTTCTGTTACCCAAGGATTTCTACTAGCCCTCGTTTTTTTTACCTACTTGATCCTCAGCTGCCTTCACAATTTCATCACTCAAAGTTATCCATTCTTCATCTACTGTATTTCTTTCCCCCATTTCTGTCAATTGTTCCCTTATGTTCTTCCTGAAACTCTGTACAACCTCTGGTTCTTTCAGTTTATCCAGGTCCCATGTCCTTAAATTCCCACCTTTTTGCAGTTTCTTCAGTTTTAATCTACAGTTCATAACCAATAGATTGTGGTCAAAGTCCACACCTGCCCCTGGAAATGTCTTACAATCTAAAATCTGATTCCTAAATCTCTGTCTTACCATTATATAATCTATCTGAAACCTTTTAGTATCTCCAGCATTCTTCCATGTATACAACCTTCATTTATGATTTTTGTACCAAGTGTTAGCTATTATTAAGTTATGCTCTTTGCAAAATTCTACAAGGCGGCTTCCTCTTTCATTTCTTAGCCACAATCCGTATTCACCTACTATGTTTCCTTCTCTTCCTTTCCTACTTTCGAATTCCAGTCATCCATGACTATTAAATTTTCATCTCTCTTCACTACCTGAATAATTTCCTTCATCTCATCATACATTTCATCAGTTTCTTCATCATCTTCAGAGCTAGTTGGCATATAAACTTCTACTAATGTAGCAGGCGTGGGCTTCGTGTCTATCTTGGCCACAATAATGCATTCACTATGCTGTTTGTAGTAGCTTAGCCGCACTCCTATTTTTTTATTCATTATTAAACCTGCATTACTCCTATTTGATTTTGTATTGATAATCCTGTATTCCCCTGACCAGAAGTCTTGTTCCTCGTGCCACCGAACTTCACTAATTTTCACTATATGTAATTTTAACCTATCCATTTCCCTTTTTGAATTTTCTAACCTACCTGCACGATTACGAGATCTGACATTCCACGCTCCGCTCCGTAGAACGCCAGTTTTCTTTCTCCTGGTAACAACGTCCTCTTGAGTGGTCCCCATCCAGAGATCCGAATGGGGGACTATTTTACCTCCCTAATATTTTACCCAAGTGGATGCCATAATAATTTAATCACACAGACAGCTGCATGTCCTCGGGAAATATTACGGCTGTAGTCTCCCCTTGCTTTCATTTGTTCGCAGTACCATAACAGCAAGGCCGTTTTGATTAGTGTTACAGAGCCAGATCAGTCAATGATCCAGATTGTTGCCCCTGCAACTACCGAAAAGGCTGCTGCCCCTCTTCAGGAACCACACGTTTGTCTGGCCTCTCAACAGATACCCTTCCGTTGTGGTTGCACTTACGGTACGGCTATCTGTATCGTTGATGCACGCAAGCCTCCCCACCAACGGCAAGGTCCACGGATCATAGGGGGTGTCACTCAATATGACACCTTGTAAACCACAGAAACAACAGCAAGCAACGGATGATTGCTACTGACCCTGTCTATCAGACCAAATAGAGTGACAAAGAGAGGGAGGGAGGGATAGAGAGAGAGAGAGAATCGTAGCGGTCCTATCATACTTGCCTGAGTCACTCCTGATGATACAGTTGACTCTCATAAACATCCTCTGTCAAGGGCAACGTACTGGTTCCATTACGTTAAAAGCCTTCAAGACACTGTAGTGTCTGGTCACCTAATCCGTACACTACGACTTTGACAACAGTCCGCCGTTGGGCACCGTGTCAAATTCTTTTCCAAATTCCAAGGATATGCCTTCTTCCAGTTGCCTTTCAACCATCGTTCGCAAGATACCATGTGATTAATTTGCAAGCTGAGTTTTGCACGAGCGATGCTTTCCAAAACCGTGTTGAGCTGTGAACCGAAGCTTTTCTGTCTGAAAGATATTTATCGCGCACATTTGAACTGATAATATGTTCAAGTATGCTGCAGCAAACTAATGTTCGGATTACTGGTCTGTAGGTTTACGGTTCTTTTTTTTCCACTCGCCTTGGGATTTACTCTGAGAGAGAGATTCGCGATAGATCCAAGCTAGGTAAGCGTCCACTCCATTTAAAGCCGAACTGGCATTCCATCCGAATCTGGTGAATTAAATGTTTTCAATTCTTTCAGTTGTTTCTCCACGCCAGAGATGCCAATTGCCATGTCCTCCGTATGGGAGTCAGTGTGAGATGATCAAACAACGGTATGTTTGCACAGCTCTTCCGAGCTAATGATTTCTTAAAACAGAAATTTAGAGCTATGGCTTTCGTTTTGCTGTCTTTTAATGCCACATCAGATTCGTCAACGAGTGAGTAAGTAGAAGCCCTCGACCCGCTTGGAGATATAACACAAGTCCTGAATTTCCTTGCGTTCTCGGTAAGATCTTTTGCATAAGTACGGCGGTAGTAATTGCATGCTTCACACATCGATCTCTTTACAGACGCAGGAGACTCTGCTGACTCTCTGCTACTGTATCTGCTGTCCATACTGCCCAGAAAATACGATATTTCAAACTACATTTTGGTTGCCGTCTGTCTTATGGCTCCATCTCACACCGACCAGTTTTCATATGATGTCTAGGCTCTATGAGGTCTTACGCGACACCTAATAATAAGACATAACCAGAAAAAGGAATTCCTAACCACCAAGAAGCCGGCCATGTAGAGGTGATCACGTCACTTGAGTCGTCGCCAGTGCTACAAACAACTGAATCGCTCTGTCTCTGAATACAGTCTGGTTAACTTTCCCCCTCTGTGCCACAATAACAGCAAAAGTTTATCACTTATGCATCTTGTTAAATCGTTTCATTATTTTTTGCCCCATTTTTTTGTTCTTCTAGTTTACAATGTAATGATGTATAAAAAAATGAAATCCATACTTCAATTGTGCAAGAAGGCATGATTTTAATATGTGTTGAATGATAGAATTTAGCCTATCGAAACATCAACAAGTAGTATAGATGCTGAATGAAAAGCCACTTAGAATAAAGGAAAGAGCACCGCTCTTTTATCTTCTTCTTTACTACCACATTCTGTCGTTTGGAGATCGAGCTGAGAGGATGTAAGTGTCCTACTCGTAACTATATCCTTTCGATAATGGTTATTTAAATCTGTTGTGTCCGATCCGTTATTAATTCAAACCTTTACCTTCTCTTTTAATTACACTCTTGGAAATGGAAAAAAGAACACATTGACACCGGTGTGTCAGACCCACCATACTTGCTCCGGGCACTGCGAGAGGGCTGTACAAGCAATGATCACACGCACGGCACAGCGGACACACCAGGAACTTCGAATGGCGCTAGCTGCGCAGCATTTGTGCACCGCCGCCGCCAGTGTCAGCCAGTTTGCCGGGGCATACGGAGCTCCATCGCAGTCTTTAACATTGGTAGCAAGCCGCGACAGCGTGGACGTGAACCGTATGTGCAGTTGACGGACTTTGAGCGAGGGCGTATAGTGGGCATACGGGAGGCCGGGTGGACGTACCGCCGAATTGCTCAACACGTGGGGCGTGAGGTCTCCACACTACATCGATGTTGTCGCCAGTGGTCGGCGGAAGGTGCACGTGCCCGTCGACCTGGGACCGGACAGCAGCGACGCACGGATGCACGCCAAGACCGTAGGATCCTACGCAGTGCCGTAGGGGACCGCACCGCCCCTTCCCAGCAAATTAGGGACACTGTTGCTCTTGGGGTATCGGCGGGGACCATTCGCAACCGTCTCCATGAAGCTGGGCTACGGTCCCGCACACCGTTAGGCCGTCTTCCGCTCACGCCCCAACATCGTGCTGCCCGCCTCCAGTGGTGTCGCGACAGGCGTGAATGGAGGGACGAATGGAGACGTGTCGTCTTCAGCGATGAGAGTCGCTTCTGCCTTGGTGCCAATGATGGTCGTATGCGTGTTTGGCGCCGTGCAGGTGAGCGCCACAATCAGGACTGCATACGACCGAGGCACACAGGGCCAACACCCGGCATCATGGTGTGGGGAGCGATCTCCTACACTGGCCGTACACCACTGGTGATCGTCGGGGGGACACTGAATAGTGCACAATACATCCAAACCGTCATCGAACCCATCGTTCTACCATTCCTAGACCGGCAAGGGAACTTGCTGTTCCAACAGGACAATGCACGTCCGCATGTATCCCGTGCCACCCAACGTGCTCTAGAAGGTGTAAGTCAACTACCCTGGCCAGCAAGATCTCCGGATCTGTCCCCCATTCAGCATGTTTGGGACAGGATGAAGCGTCGTCTCACGCGGTCTGCGCGTCCGGCATGAACGCTGGTCCAACTGAGGCGCCAGGTGGAAATGGCATGGCAAGCCGTTCCGCAGGACTACATCCAGCATCTCTACGATCGTCTCCATGGGAGAATAGCAGCCTGCATTGCTGCGAAAGGTGGATATACACTGTACTAGTGCCGACATTGTGCATGCTCTGTTGCCTGTGTCTATGTGCCTGTGGTTCTGTCAGTGTGATCATGTGATGTATCTGACCCCAGGAATGTGTCAATAAAGCTTCCCCTTCCTGGGACAATGAATTCACGGTGTTCTTATTTCAATTTCCAGGAGTGTATTCACGCCGTTATCCTCTCACGTTCCTGGCAGAAATAGGGGAGGTGGCGGCGGATTGTTCAGATACGAACGATTGGATATAATTAGTATCCTTTCATTAATTGCTTTTCAATGCCTCAACGCAACTGAGATATTTATTTCGATCATTACTCGGCTGTAAGTAATATTTTAGTATTAAAACTGCGTGCATGTGATCGGTTTCCGTTTCCGAGCCATGACGTCTACCAGCAAAGTCGGTAGTCTAAATCAAGCAGGTCTGCAAATGAAAATAAAGAGCGTGAATGCCAATAAGGGAAAACGTTGTATTAAAACAGGGAACTTCCCCGTGACGCACCACATTGCGCGCTTTTTAGTAATATTTTCTATCCTCAATGAGGGTTCTCCCCATTTCACACTATTCCATTGGTCTTTCTTTTTTAATCTCATTTTGTTCGTTTTCGTTCGTTTCATCTGCTCGGGGCGGACGTCGCAAGACACCCGTTTCAGTTCTTCGCTGATCCGTTAACTCAGTTTTTTTTATTACAGAGAGCAGCTAACCCTCTGACCGAACACGCTGAGCTACCGTGCCGGCGTCTAAATTGCCCGATTTGCAAACTGTTATATTCTTGCAGCCCTTTAAGTAATGCCTGATCTGTCTCTTCCCTAGAGACTAGGGGGAAACGCTTCATCTGGCTCCCAAACGTGAGGCTCGAGGCATTATCTGAGAATTTCTGATATTATTTGTGATTACATCTTGTGTCTTTACTGATGTAGGAAACATGTGCTAGAAAAGTATATTATAATATCTGAATTGTGACCGATTCAACGAAACGTCTATTAAGAAAATTATAGACAGGAGAAGTACAGGGTGACACATAGTAACGGGAATATTTTAAATGAGTTCTGGCAGCCACGGGCCGGTGGCAGCACTGTGGGTTCGAGAAAGTTAGCGAGTGAACAGTCCTCCAATCCAGTAATTATGGATCAGTGGAACGGACAACAGCGTGCGTTAGCCATAAAAATAATTTGTAGAAACAAAGATAGCTTGGCAGAGGCGCAGAGGGAGTTTTGTCGTTTTTGTAATTTAGGACGTCATGATGCCGTTCCGTCAAAACACGAGACAAAATGTTGGATTAATAACCATGAAGAGACTGGATCTTCCCACAACAGGAAACCAACAGGACGACCAAGAAGTGTGCGTTCTCCAGCGAAAATTGATGTTGTGCGCGAGTCTGTTTTACGGAGCCTACGGCGTTCAGTTCGTTAGCAAGCAGCAGTGGTTGGAATGTACTGGAAGAATGTTCGTAGAGTTCATTATCTTGATTTAAAACTTGATCCCTACAAACTACATATGGTGCAACAATTGAAGGACAACAATTACCGGTTACGATTACGATTCAGACAACAAATGATAAAAAAATAAACAGTAACGATGAATTTATAAACAAGTTGTAGTTGTCAGATGAGACCCATTTTCTTTCATCTCACAGATTATGTGAATAAACGGAACTACCGTTACTGGGCAAACATAAATCCCAATGACGTTCATGAGCTCCCTTTACACGCTAGTAAACTGACGGTATGGGGTTGTGTTTCATCACATGGAAATATTTGACAGTATTTTTTCACAACCGAACAGGGAAACCCAATAACTGTCAATGCCGATCGTTACGTTGACATGTTACGAACTTTCGATACACCTGCACTGAACAAGTTTCCAAATATTCAACAAGCCTGGTTCCAACAGGACGGAGTGACAATACACGATGCATAGCAATCAATGGCAGAGGTGCTAGAATTTTTCAGCAACAGTGTGGTCTCACGATTCGGTAACATTCCGTGGCTCTTAGAACTCCAGATTTATCCATTTATGATTTTTTCTTGTAGGGGCTACCTCAAGAGCAAAGTCTACACGACTTGACCAAAAAGCCTCTATCAGTTAAAACAGAGAATTCTGGACGCAATTCATAGCATTCCGGCTGAGATGTTGCAGCGGTCAATGAGGAATCTCATCAGCAGATTTCACGAACGTATTCGTACGGGAGGACGCCATCTAAATGACGTAATTTTTAGAAAAATGATAAATGGTATTAATGTTTCGTAAATGACAAAGTTGTAAGGTTTCAATTTACATTAATGCAATTTCTTTCCTTCATGACTTCCAGTATTATTGGATTGTGGAAATGTTCCCATTTTGCTATGTCACCCGTTTTATAATATGACATCAGCAATCGATAATACACCGCTGAAGAACAGATAGGGGATACTTTTCTCTACTGCTCGCATTTCGCGCCTCGCGATCTTTTGTTTTTTTTTTTGAAATATCTCATCTAGCAATTCATAACTCATACTAAACGATAGTAAATGCTGTGTTGACGGACACTGAATTCTGTTAACTGCAGACTTGTCAAAGGTCGTTACCAATACGGCAGCATTACGGGAGCGCGCGGTTAAGATGGACCTTAGAAGAAATTTTGCTGATTTTAAAATGAGCGTTCATCTTGATCAAAAGTGAATAGAAATAATGTTTGCTGCATTAATCGTAACATTTGTAATTTGGATTAAAACATAAATCAATTTCAAATAACATCGATATTTCCATGTAATGACCAAAATAGGGAAAGGCACACCAATGGATACCGAAAATCAAATCAATATGGAAACTGATTCCTCTGTCGTGACTAATGGGGACCCGGCAGCAGAGGAAGAGAACCCCATCATCTCTGAAACAGAGTCCAACTCACAAGAAGTGTCTAGTGAGGAAATTCCCGAAACGAGTGAAAATGCAGGCCCTTTCACAGTGTTATTTAAGGAAATCTGAATAATGATTCATAAGCGTGACAGAGACAGCCACGTGAATTTACACGCAAATGAACAATACCCTAGCAGGACGTGATAAACAGTTTTCTGCGCAAATTAATAGCACTCTTGTTCTACGTGACCAACAGGACCACGCCAGCTTCCACGCAAGCAGACGGTACCTAGCAACGTGACAAAGAGTTAGCCAATCAAATTAATATCACTCTTACTAAGTGAGATGTGGAATTGGCCGCTCACATCAATATCCGTTTTTCAAGAATTTCTACCTAAATTACAGAACTTACAAAAACCTGCGAAGGCGTTCCGGAGGCAGTAAACAAGTTAACAAGGGATGTACATTCACTGCAGACAGTGTAGTCAACCATTGAAACCACTTGACACCAGCTGCCTCAAGTTGAGAGTTCAGGCATTGGCCCTGAGGAAGTGGTAGTGAGCGCCTAGACGTTCACGGTCAAATATCTTCCAATGAATTAACAAAGTGTATTGAGGAGGAAAAAACAAAGAGCTTAACGAAAAGTAGAATACCGAGAGCGAAGATACTAAACAGAGACATAAGTCAGAGGCACACTTAAATAAGATGTAGTGGGAGAAGCCATATAAAATGAGCTCACAGTGGGTGTATTGAATCATGAGATTTCTGAGTGGCACAAACACGTGTCCGCACAAGTCTATGACATGCACCACAAGGTAACGGCATGTATGGCAATGACATATCATGGCGCTCTCAGACAACTTACATTCAAATAATGTATGAGTCGGGTCACCCTTACTGCTGAACTTACCAGAATGAAACAGAACAGGTTAGTCCCCATTCAGAGTATTTGAATGACTCGGTATGCGCAGCACATACTTTAGTGGCGATGCTTCTTGAAGAAAGCTTACTAAAGCAGCGCAAGTTTCTGGCTCATAAAGGTTTTTCGAAGTGTCTTGCATAGACCATTGGATGAAAGGCAGAAAATTCAGTTTGTTGCAGCATATCTTGAGGGTAAAGGGGCCCTGTGAACAGCTGCTACTGTCAATAAATGTACTGCATGTGATGAATTTGAGAATGGTTTAGGAGCTGCCCTGGAGCATCTTTGGAAGGAAGGTTTCAACACCAAGCTTATAACCCTAAACAGGTTATCCTGAGAAAACACTTTGATTGCTATGTTAATAACACAAATATTGGGACAAAACTAAAAATAACGCCACCACATAAGAATGCGTCTTTAATGATTAGTATGATCTTTTCATTCTATATTTCAGTGTTATTTTCAGAAAAAGTGTCTCAAGTTTAAAATAGATTTATTGTGTACTGATGAAAGTATATTTAGTGCGGCATCGAAAGTAATACATGTGTAGAATGCATATCATCGACAAGAAGTGTATGTCGCTACTTCAAAGTGGTTATGACTTATATTGTGTGTTCTCCTCCCCACTGATTGCTTGTCAGGTTATTATATCGGTTCCAATTATTCAAAATTAAAGAGTGTGGGGCAAGAGCGTAGATCTGCAGTGCTTAGAGCGATTAGTGAAATCAACACTGAGGTCTCAATGCACGCGAATATCCGCCAATTCCACATGCACATACGATCGCCAACCAAGGTCATTTATAGGCGGAGTCCGCCTGCTTAGGTGGGTGGTAAAGTGCTCGCCTCCGATTCAAGCGTGCCCGTGTTCGATTCCCGGCCACGTTGGAGATTCTATCCGCTGTGTGTTGTGTTGCAATCATTATTTCATCCTCATCACCAGCGCACAAGTCGCCCAATGTGGCGTCTACTGAAAAAAGACTTGCATTTGGCGGCGGAACTTCTCTGAATGGAGCCTCCCGGCCAACGAAGCCGTACGCTCATTTCATTTTTCATTTTTCCATAGGCGAAAACTGATCCATATAAGGAATGATCTGGGTGGGGCATCGCACGTAGCCTGTCAACATTGGCTCGCACACCAACAATAGCCAGTGGAGTAACAAATGCTCTGGTGACGGCGCAGCTTCGCAGCCCGCACCGGCGAATCAAAACAATCATTAAACAGCTGGAACTCGCCGTGTTTTTAGCGGTGTCCGAGGAATAACAACCACCGGTTCAACCCTTCATATCATGAAAACTACAATGGGATCCCTCAGAAATATTGGCAACCACTGACACCAAAAATCACGAAAATCGGCCACTGCCACGAAATTCTAATCGTGATAACAGAACGGCTAACGTCAACGACAGACACGCAAAAAACACGGAACCTTCTCCGAATTGGCCGCAATCAGAATATCATGATGTTCGTACTGTTTAAGTGACAATTGAGCTCAGCTCGACAACTAGGTAACAAACTGAATCCGACGCCATCGTGCTCCCTGATGATAGTCGGGTGAAGCAAAGTGGGGACCATTTTCACCGGGCAACTGCATGTGTTGCGATATAACGATGGCTTAGACATTAGGAAAGACCTCTGTGATGACTCTGAATCGTGGGGAACCTGTATAAGAAGTTGTTCAGACTCCAGTTAATGCAGTTGTAAGAGAAATTGCGACCTTCGTTACACTTGACACAAGTGCAACTGCGTAGGATCTTTATTGTTGACATTTCCCTCAGAAGGGTTACCAATGCAATGAAAGTGCCGACTCTACCACCACAGAATTGTTTGTCATCGGGCGCTGTTGGTGTCACGTGCCACAGGGTAGATAAGCAAGTGCAGACAGAAGTTAAAAATGAGAACGGAACCATTTGATGCACTTTTCTCGTGGTGACAGTTTCCAGAGTCAGTTTTCTGTTGGGCATCGAGATTGGCAAAGAAGGAATGCAAGGATCAACCTTTCAAGCGGACAATTCCATTCAATATTCAGTTCTGGAGCCCTTGTACTAAACGGAATTAAAACACAGCCACGTCATGTTAAATTTTTCAGCGAGTTCAAATAACTCATACGGTTTAGGTTGTTCTACACACCCATTGCCTTTAATATTAAGGACATTTGCATGAAGGGTCGACAGCATATTAAGCCTGAAGAAATTATTTGCAAATACACACATCAAAAAAAGTTTCTCATCACCTCGATTCCGAGAGTTCCGGAACCCGTACAGGAAATTGGAATTTAGATCAACATAAACATCATACTCGCCCTTTGTATTGCTCATGAAAACACACATTACATGTTCTACCACCATATAGCGAGCCCTTCAGAGGTGTTGGTCCAGACTGCTGTACACACCAGTACCTCTAATATCAACTAGTACATCCTTTTGTATTGATGCAAGCCGGTATTCATCGTGGCATACTATCCACAAGTGCGTCAAGGCACTGTTAGCCCAGATTGTCCCACTCTTCAACGTAGATTCGTAGTAGATCCCTCAGATTGGTTGTTGGGTCACGTTGTCCTCAAACAGCACTTTTCAATCTATCCCAGGCATGTTCGATACGGTTCATGTCTCGAGAACATGCTGGCCACTCTAGTCGAGCGATGTCATTCTACCGAAGGAAGTCATTCACAAGATGTGCACGACGGGGGCGCGAATTGTCGTCCGTGTGGAAAAATGCTTCTCCAATGTGCTGCCGATATGGCTGCATTATCGGTCAGTGGATGGCATTCACATATCGTACAGCCGTTACGGCGCCTTCCATGATCACCAGCGGCGTACGTCGTCGCCACATAATGCCACCCCAATACAGCAGGGAACGTCCACCTTGCTGCACTCACTGAACAGTGTATCTAAGGCGTTCAACCTGACCGGGTTGCCTCCAAAAACGTCTCCCACAATTCTCTGGTTGGGGGCATATGCAATACTCGTCGGTAAAAACAACGTGATGCCTATCCTGAACGGTCCATTCGACACGTTGTTGCGCCCATCTGTACCGCGCTACGTGGTGTTGTGGTTGCAAAGATGGGCCTCGCCATGGAGGTAGGGAGTGAAGTCGGGCATTATGCAGCCTACTGCGCACATTTTGAGTGGTAACACGACGTCCTGTGGCTGCACGAAAAGCATTATTCAACATGTATTCAAGATGGTGGCGTTGCTGTCAGGGTTCCTCCGAGCCGTAATCCGTAGGTAGCGGTCATCTACTGCTGTAGTAGCCCTTGGGCGACCTGAGCGAGGCATGTATCTCTGTATCTCTCCATGTCCGAACAACATCGTTTTGGTGCACTCTGAGATTCCTGGACACCTACCTTGTTGAGAGGCCTTCCTGGCACAAAATAACAATGCGGATGCAATCGAGGCGCTGTATTGACCGTGTAGGCATGGGTGAACTACATACCAAACGAGCTGTGTACCTCCTTCCTGGTGGAATGACTGGAAGTGATCGGCTGCCGGAGCCCGTCCCTCTAATAGGCGCTGCTCATACATGGTTGTTTACATCTTTGGTCTGGCTTAGGTACATCTCTCAACGGTCAAAGGGACTGTGTGTGTGATACAATATCCACAGTCTACATATATCTTGAAGATCTCTGGGAACCGGTGTGATGCAAGACCTTTTTTGCTGTGTGTTGTTTTATAAATGCTATATGAAAATGGACTCGGCTTCTAAGCTCCTGTAGAAATCAGTGCCTCTGCATGAGAGATAATAGTGAGAACTGGAAATGGCAATTTGGATCCTGCACTGATATTATGAGTGACGACTACATTAAATGAACGACGTTGCCCTAGTGGCACCCACATGAGATTGTGTATTGACGTATATATCGCCGGCCGGAGTGGTTGAGCGGTTCTAGACGCTACAGTCTGGAACCGTGCGACCGCTACGGTAGCAGGTTCGAATCCTGCCTCGGGCATGGATGTGTGTGATGTCCTTGGGTTAGTTAGGTTTAAGTAGTTTTAAGTTCTAGGGGACTCATAACCTCAGAAGTTAAGTCCCATAGTGCTCAGAGCCATTTGAACCATTTTTTGAACGTATATATCGTATAAATTGTTTGAACAGCAGGACTAAAAAAATACATAGGAATATATTTGTCCGCACATGTTAACATGGGAGAAATGAGAAGCCAATCACACTAGATTTGAGGCTAGTTGCTCAATGGAAAGAAATATTTTCTTATATTGTTAAGTATTAAGCATGCCACGCAATCCTTTACTTAGAGGAAAAGAAAAGCATATTATTATATTGGCACTTACATAGTCCATTTTCAGTCTCGTAGTATGTTGGTAGCATAATGTCATAGTACTCGACGTATGCAGCTATGAACCGTTGAATGAGTGTTTCATCGCAATTTGTAATCTTCGGTCTCTTTGGCGATGGCTTTATTTATTTATTTATTTATTTACTGTCTTGCTGGTCATATCCAATTCGAGCTTCCGTAAGCGACGATTTATCGCATGTGATCATTAAACAATGATATCCTAAGTACTTGAAATTAGACCTATTGAGATTCATGTACTGATGAAAATAAAATTGAAATTATTTGTATCAGGCAACACGAAAATTACTGCTCACACTGCATTCAGTGTAATATAAAGAACCACTCTAAATATTGGCTGAGCCCAGTAATATAAAGCAAGTTTTGCAATCCATGGGGCTACCAAAGGGAGGGACGTTCTATAAATTGCTGTGTGTAGTTATTAGAGTCGGACTTGTGTATGTAAATCTAGTGTTCTTACACTCAAGTTTGAACGGCCAAGGTAGTGTTGGCAACGCTCCTGCAAGTGAAGATGCTACGTGGAACACGCAAACAGACGTTTAAGAGGCATTTGGAAGTGCACAGTGCCGGTGTAGTCAACTGGACGAGACGCGGAAATGAGTGATGAATCCCAGGACACTCGCTGTCTTCTCACCGTCTTAAGCACGTCCAGCAACTGGTGATAAACACTCCCAATTACAAGACCGCGTGATACTGATACAAACCGCGACCACAAACTAATTTCCCGCTGCAGCTGGTGATAAACACTCCCACTCACAAGAGCACGTGATACCGGTACAAACCGCGGCCACGAACTAATCTCCCGCTGCAATAGCTGGTGACAACAACGCCGCATCAAGCTCAGTTGTCGATGAGCACCTTGTAAATTAAATTATATGTGACTATATTAAACGCGAATCAAGCACCGTTACACTGCACTGGCGTCTGCTTGGTGCTAGTCATAAACAAGAAAGTGGCTTCCAATTAAGGAATTATTTCATGTGTTAAATATCTGACAAACACAGACTAATTTGTTAACACGGTACGTGTCGCGTCCAGCAAACAGCGACACCAACTTATAGCTGGTGGAGAATTGTATGGTCCCACGGATTCAGGTGAGGTGAATGTGTGTGTGTGTGTGTGTGTGTGTGTGTGTATGTGGTGTGTGTGAGTGCGTGTAAATTACAATCTATTCGTAACATGAATGTACTAATTAACTTTACCACAGGGCAGCATTGTGTATGAAATCTTAATGGAAACATCACGCGGTCCCTGCGAATGCTTCAGGTACGCCCTGGTGAGCGAAGGGTAACAGTCCAGCCGACTAATGCAGCGACCGGCATCTGTCTCCAGCTGCGGCAGTTCCCATTCACGCTCCGTACCCCAGGTGACACGGCGCCGACTACTTGTCGCCTCTTGGCAACACTCGAGGCCCGCTTCAGTGCCCCACAACGATGGGCAGCCTTGGTTCAGACCTCCACGACGATATTATATTGTGAAGCAGAAAATTGCTTCCCGAGAACTAAGCTTCCGGTAAAAAAAATATCGACGTTAAACAAACAAATATTTCAACAGTTTATTAGTCATTAATGTGAGGAAAGAATGCTATATAGAATATAAGACACAGACCTTATTATGTGTGTAAATAGTGAAAAGTCTGTTAAATCTAAGTTTACATATGTACAATAACCATGACTAATACGCATAAACACGTTACTACTCATAAAGATTTGAATGTATAGAACGCATCGTGACAACCATCGTTCCGTCGGGTTTTTCTCCGTGGCTCTTTCTTCCCGCAAACTGATCTCATTTGTGAAAATGACAAATGATCCAAGAGCGTAAGACTGTCGAGCACTCGTCAAGCTTTGGGAGATGAAAACTAATTCTTTTTTCTTTTGCATACTTATCAATGAAGCAATAATTCCGAACGTTTTCTTAAGAAATGATTATATTTGTAAAGTTGCCTTAACTTTTCATTCATTAAATATTTTACTTTCTATTTCCTATCTTACACTCTGTGTTTCTTTACTAAAAGGTCACATGAAGATAAAATGTAGAGAAGTAATTGCGAAGATTGCATTTAACCTACTGACACTGAGGTAAGCTGTAAAAGTTGTGACAGCAAACCCACTGTTTATGACAATAAACTAAAGAGCGCTGTTCTTTTATGTTAGCCTTCTACTATCACCTTTTATCATTTGGAGCTCGAGGTGTGCAGATGGAAGTGTAGTAGCTGTTACTGTATTTCTTCGATAAAGCTTATGTAAATTTGTGTGTTTTGTCGGCTCCTATACTAAACCAAGCCTTTTTCTTTGACTATTAATCATTCATGTTGTTATTTCCTCATGTTACATGCAAAAGTAGGTGAGGATGGCGGCAGATTATTCGGACACGGACGATCGGACGTAATTGGTGTCCTTTCGTTAATTAATTTTCGATTAAGTGACAAAACCCTCCTGACGTATTTATGCCCATCCTTTCGTGTCTGCAGGCAACATTTTTGCAATTAACACCGCACAGGTCAAATCGGTTTCCGTTTCCGAACAATGATGTGTGCAGCCTATTCAGTCACTTAATACCGAGTAGGTCAGCTAATAAAAATAAAGAGTGTTGAGTCAATAAGGTAAGTTGTTGTATTAAAGCAGGAAATTTTCCTGTGGTGCCCACATTGTGCATGTTTTGCAAAATTATCCATCGTCGATCAATGTTCCCTCAATATCGCGGCAGTTCTATTGTTCTAAGTCCCCCTATTGAAAAACTGTTAAATTCTTGCCAATCCTTTGAGTAACGCTTCATCTAGCTCTCATCAAGTGACCGGCGTCGGGGAGGGGGGCAGGGGAATACATTGTGCTATCAAACAATCGAGCTTAATATCGTCTCATACTGCTAACATACTTAATACTCCGTTTAGTAATAAACATTCGGCACTTTTATTTGCATTACTATGAAAAATAATTGAAGTTCCTCAAACAGAAGAAATACTGAAAGTGTTGCAAGGTTCACTTAACGTCGAGTAATACCACTTCGTAATAACATTTGATAATTACAAGAAATGTGTGAATGTAATTGCCAGAAACGTATGAATTACTTTTCACAACACAACCCCTTCTTTCCAAACACGTATCTAGCTGCGCATTTGGCTGTTTTTGTGATGCAAAATTGGTTTCGTTACAAATGATAATATGATGTGCATATCGAAATTTCTGTAGACTGGCGAGGCCAAAAAAAACTTCTACTCCAAGCTCGTCAGTTTATTTAAATTGTCGAGTCATGAGCTGTACTCATTTTATATCTTCTCTTTGGTGAAGAAAACTTAGGTTTCGCAATATATTTTGTTGTGTACTCAAACACAACACTCTTACTAAACAAATAAATACAGTGATTATCGTATACAGGTGAAGGTGGAGCGCTACGGGATGTACGTGGTGAAGACACAGTATAGCAAACCTTTATTAACGATAAGATCCTACGCTTCAGAAGCATCCGAACTCGGCAAATTCATAATGAGGACTAACAGTCAGCGATTTTAGTGCATGGACCTGGTTGACCACCAGCGATGATGTTCGTCGACGCAGTGTTCCATCAAAGGATTATTTTGAAACTGTATACAGTGATATGGGTTTTAAACGTTTTCGTATGCGAACTAAAATAACTACAATACTGCGATAGGGAAGAATGACCAATTTCAATTGCGGCACGCCAGCTCACGTTACTAACTTGTCACACTGTATTTTTTGTAGGTAATTAATCATATCAGTTTTTCCAGGTACAACGTAGTCAAAGGCTAGACCATGTGTAAGGAAATGTGCGCTTACATTGCGTCTTGCATTGATTTTGAACATATAACATGTACGTGACGCTTGCTTTTATTTTCCTTTGCTTCTTCCATTACGCATAGCTTGTATTCAAGTATTCAACTAAAAACATTGTAACAAATGGTTCAAATGGCTCTGAGCACTATGGGACTTAACTGCTGTGGTCATCAGTCCCCTAGAACTTAGAACTACTTAAACCTAACTAACCTAAGGACATCACACACATCCATGCCAGAGGCAGAATTTGAACCCGCGACCGTAGCGGTAGCGCGGTTCCAGACTGTAGTGCCTAGAACCGCTCGGCCACTCCGGCCGGCCATTGTAACGTAAGTTTGAAGTTATTACGTATGGGACCTCCAAGGACATATGTCTTCAAGCAGCATTTCCACGTCTGCCTTCCGATGTAATCCTCTAATGATCTCGTTAACAGTGGGACTCTAAACACTCCAGTGTAATCATGTTTTACTCACAGACGTACTACTGTTTTGTTTTTTATGGTGGTTCTAAACTACAAAGATAAAACTGAAAGAAGCAATGTTTCTCAAAGAACTCTTAGGTTAGCAGTGACAGACCGCGAACAACAAGCCTTCACAGACAGGAAACTTGAAGGAGGAACTTAGATGTTCAGCGTAAAAGGCTTTTTTCTGGAATAAAAACGGTGGCCGTGGTCACGCTAAGTTACAGCAGGAAACTCCTCAGCTGAAGCGCAGGAGGAATGAAGACGTTCCTGAGCACATTTTTCAGGATGTAGATGTTTAGAAAGCTCTGTGTCTTAGATCCTTTAAAAGCATTTTCTCAGAAGAATTCTGGTGACGGGTGGATTCAATACACAATTTGTAGGTAGCCTTTAATGTACTAAAAGTGACGTCAAAGAATATTTTTGTGAACGTGTGACCTGCAAAGATCTTATCGGGCATTCAGACGAAACTGATAAAAATGTAGGACATACGTTTCATTCAGTCTGTATTTTGTATCACTGATAATACAATTTAAAATTACAGTTTTCGTCATGAACTTGTAGAAATTTATATTAAAGTGAACTCTGAGTACAAAGACGATACAATTCAGTCAAATAACCCATGTCGTAACTAAATTAAAAGAAAAAATTGTAATGGCCCGTCTTTCCCCAACAGGTGGACCAAGTGGACTCATTGGTGGGGTAGGTTGGACATAGGTCGGATTACTATACTAAACATGTCTTTATCAATAGACAAACAGCGTGATGCCTTAATTACTTAGTTGCAAGGGTTTAAAATAGTGTATGAGTGTTCCCATTTACAAAAAATTGAAGCAAAACTTTAAAACACAAATTGGAATAAAAATAAGAAGAAAAAGTGTATCAGTGTGTCTCAGTTTCGTCTGCATAGTGACAACCGTTTCTACTGCGACTTTAGGCTGCACTAGTGAAACGATAGTGACAAACAGAGAAGGTGATGGTCAGCCTGCAGATGGGAAACAAATTACAGGCAAGAAAACGTGTCTATCTCTCTCTAACTCTGTTACACAGTATATTCTCTCACAAATGTTTCCCTTAACATGTTATTGCAATTAATATTAGAAGCCTTTAGTTGGAGCACTCGCCGCCTGCTGTGTAAATCGCTGCCTATCCACGCTGCTCCCAGCCACGGCTCTCTGCACCACCTGTTATACGCACTGCTGTGAACATCGTAGCAGTTTCAGCTTCCGACGCAAGCGTGCTACTCCGCCGCTTACATTGGCACTGGAAACAGAGTTGCCGTCTATGTTTGTTAGAAACATAAATATGGCGAGAAACTAATACTACAATCCCTTCCATATTAAGATAAGATGTAATGTGTGTATACGAGTATCATAACCTGTAAGTGTCGTTTCAAAGCCCCCAAAATGAAACACAGACATTAGATCACTCACATATCAAATCATCGGTACACAGCGCTATCAGACAATTGGAACGTGAACTTTCCACCACTAAAAGTGTCGTACAGTTCTACACTTGCGGCACAGGTAACATCAATAATAATTTCGCACACTGGGTTTGAGTATCTTTCACCGTACTCGGTGGTACGTCTGGTATTGAGCATTTATGAAAACTGCATTTGGAAGAAGTAGAAGGTATATTGTTACCGAAAGCCTTTTTTCCCAAGCGTCTTGCTGTGGGATTGCGGGTTAATGATAAGAGATAGGAATTATTGTTGGTCGTCTTTTAGGACAGCCTGAATATTGCTTTTCTGGTCAGCGAGAAAGCGATGGAAAACAGACTGACCATAGTTGCCAGTCTGCAAGTCCACATTCTTCATTCGTTCACCGAAAGAAATGTTTCTACGCTTTGTTTACTCAGCGGGATAAGGAACTATAATTATTAATAAGTTTTTAGTTCTAACTGATTCAATTATATTTAAGATCATTTGAGACACACTAAGCAGTAAAATTCCTGATAATAATAATAGTAATAATTATGTCTCTATCGCCGGCCGGGGTGGCCGAGCTGTTCTAGGCGCTACAGTCTGGCCGCGAGACCGCTACGGTCGCAGGTTCGAATCCTACCTCGGGCATGGATGTGTGTAATGTCCTTAGGTTAGTTATGTTTAAGTAGTTCTAAGTCTAGGGGACTGATGACCTCAGAAGTTGAGTCCCATAGTGCTCAGAGCCTATGTCTCTGTCATAAACAGCACTATGAGCCTTTCAGAGGCGGCCTCTACAGTAAATTTCGAATAAATGATCGTTAGCGCTGACTTCTAATAAACCAAAGTATTTCCTCGCCCCAGAAGTGGAAAATAATCCCGCCATTTGGCACGCGGTTTTGTTAGCGTTACGGGCGGCGGACAAACAGTTACTTCCGCGAAATCTAAGTGATCCGGGACGGTGTAAAGTCCTCGAGAGTTCGCTTCCTATTTGTACCGAAAACATACGTTTGGTCGCAGCCTGTCTGTGACGTTATCCGAGGAAGCGCGTAAGCTTTCATTTGACTGACGCGGATTATATGGTGGTTGGGTGTGAACTGAAGTCACTGCCTCTCAGGGGGTATATATATATAAGGGCCAAAGAGAACACCTGTCGTCACCTACTCTATGCCTCGGTAGCAACCCCTAAATGGCCGCTTTCTCAGCCACATGTTATAACACTGTCACGAATCAACCTAGAATCTTCGTAATTTTTATATGAACGGATTTAAGTTGGCATTAATCAAAAGTATTTAAATTTTGCCGACTATAATTTTAGAATTGAACAGACAGTAGAACATGACCTCTGAACTACATCTCTAAGAGACCTTGTATTGATTCTTATTTGCGTCAAAGTCTTGAAGCTTGTTACTGCTCTGTTATTTAATAGATGAAATCACGTGCTGTAATCAGAAACTTCTAACACTAACATAACTGATGCTTAAACTACTATAAATATGTACATTTCTGTTCCAAATTTAGTTTTTAGTAAATTACTCGTAAACTATTAGAGACAGCTGAATGGGGTCACATAGTTACTGCTTTTATATAGAACTGAAATATCATATCAATTTTCGTATTTATTACTCTAATTTTAGTGCCTTTTACTTTAAGCAAATTCTCCGATAGGGATCGAAATATTGTTCTGATCAAGTTGTAACAGTTGATTTTGACATGCATTTTCATATATTGACCAATTTTTGGCATTCTAATTTTATTATTTAGTGGTACTTGCTTTTTGTTTAAAACGATGTACTTATTGAAAGATGTTCATCTGATCGCTCTGCGATTTGACAATTTAAACGTTAATATACTGGACGTTTGTTGAGAAAGTATGGAAAAGTAGCTTTACTTTTTAATTTCATTCTTAAATTATGGCACAATACTTGTATGTTACGCAAAGGTGCGTTATGGCGACGTGGAGTTAGTAGCAATGAACAGGTGTTAAGTCCCGGCACACTCGCTCGTCTCTGTATCTCTCAAACGATACAGCGCTTCTTTCGCCACATCGTCTTCCTGACTCCTAGAAGTATACCTTAATTTGCGTAGTATGTTGGCAGCTACCTACATCCGAATGAAGAAGAAATCCATAGAATCCGCTAGATCGTCAGACATATGCATTCCACGGAAGAGACAGTAACAGAAAGATGACATGAATTCAAAAACAATATTAGCCTTCAGGTAGCTCGGATTGGGTGTAAGTGTAATACAAGTCACACATAAATTACCAATTTCATTACGACTAATATGGAAAATTTCCAGTTTTAAGATAATGCAACAGTGAAGACCATACATCATGAGTGACAAAAAATATGACGCACCCAGAAAACGTGTCAGTTTAACTGACTGCACCTACATATTACGGACAGGTACAGCTAAACTAATAGAGTTGCAATTCTCATTTCTCTGAGTCAGACATTCGGCCACAAGGCCGCGTTGGTGTTGTTTGTATTTGCTGTTGATACTACGCGTGGTACGGTGTATACGGCGCGTGAAGAGCGTGAGCGGCTGAGTAGCAGCGGTGAAGAGGACACCGCGTGTGAGACACCGTCATCTCCACCTGATAGAATTTGAAATTTGTCACATTATGGATCTCCTTTTGGCCAACTGATCGAATCGCATAATATGCGAATTTGTGGGATATTCGGATGTGGCGATAGATTGATGCTGCTAAGCATAACAATGTGAAGCAAGAGGCATGCTCGTCGGGAAGGGTCTGTCGGAAGGCTTCTGGGTCCCACCAGAGACGATCGCACCACTTTGTGCCAAGCATATTGCAACCCCTTCACATGGGGCACCTGCTACCTGTAAACAAGAAATGAACTCTATGCAACTTTCTGACTCACTTTCACCGTTGGCCAGGGGTAAGCAGCAGACGGACTCAGGAATTGACATCCTAAGCATTGGCTGCAATTAATTAAACAATGAAACCGGCAATGTTCCGAGTAGTGACGTTATTGGGAGGCAGTGACTGTTGATGAACGGCACCGCATTGTATTCAGCAATGAATCACACATTGCATTACCCTAGCTGACCATCATAGGTGAGTATGACAGTTACCTGTGGATCTTCGCTGTGCTTCCGTGTTTTGGAGAGGCGCAGCGATGTCTGACATGGCATCATGGGATGGCATGTCATTGGATAAGACTTCAAGGCACGGCTAGTTGCGATTGAGGGAACTGTCAGGGCACAGCAGTATCTTACGGATATCCTGCACCATGATGTGTTACCTCTCATTAGGCAGAATCGTGGTTCCATTTTTGATTAGGACGATACTCGTTCATACGGGATACGTGTCTCTGTGAACTGCCTGAGTGATAGGGTAGGCCTGGCCCGGAAAGACCCGCTGTTCTGTACTTTGCATAACATGAGTGGGACCAGCTTGGATGTCAGCTCTGTGCCTGTGCTGGTATCAGGAATACCAAGAACCAGCTACTGGAGTTGTCTCTGAGCTTCCCTCGGGAGCGGATAAGATGTGCATCTTACACCATTCCCCACCAAATCAGTGCATCTATCTATATACTGGCCAGCCGTGCCGCAACTTTGTACAGATAAGTGGCCCCATGTACATAAGTTCCTTGGCAATTTGGCTACATTTTGCAAACACATCATGAATCATTTCAACCTGTGAAGTTTCACTACATTTCCTCGTGTCCTTCTAAACGCTTCTCTTCTTTCGTTAGGCAGTGTGTCTGCAGGTGGGAACGCTACTGCTTTTTGAGTCATCAGCCTCGTGGTTGGTTTGATGTGGCCTGCCACGAATACCTCTCCCGTGCCGGACTCTTCACGACAGACTAGCGCTTGCAACCTACGACGTAAATTATTTGTTTGACGTACTCCAATCGCTGTATGAAACGCTTCTATTGGAAGTGAAATAAATGTTAGTTCCAAAGCAGCAAACGTTTACAGCAGATAGTCATTAAAATCGAGAGAGATAATTAAACATTCAGTATAACCTTACCAAGATCTTGTTACATTTTATTTGATGATGTCAGAAATACTTTGATTATCTGTAAATCGCGTCATGAAGCTGGCTAGTCTATTTATGTTGTATCTCTGTTCTTTCAAATCTCATCCTACAAGATGCGGTCATGCCTGAAATGGAAACTACAGTGGAAATGCAATGAAGTTTGGAGCATTTATGCTGAGAAGTGTCTGTAGTGTGGCTGTCGATCGTGTCCCATCGCTCTTTTGAGTTCTGAGTTCACTGTGAGCATGTAAATGCCTGGATAAATAAGGTGTTCCTCCATGTATGAAATCCTGGTAACAGATTTCGCCTGATGTCATGTAACCGACACAACATAGCACTCATGCGAGTCCTTCTTCACGAGTATTCTCAGCTGCGCTCTTCACTGGCAGTGAAGATGCTTCTGCAGCATTTTCGGTGGAAAGTGTATCACCACCCACAATGTACCCACAATATAGCCTCCTGTATTTCTTCTCTGCTCACGTGAATCGCTGGCTATGAAGACAATATTTTGGCATAGACAACGAGCAACAGACCAGAGTATTGTACGAATGAACAGGCAGTGGTCTTCTACGAGGAGGGTATTGAGCAGCTGGTATAAGGATACGATAAATGTCCACGTCAGAACGGTAACTATGTAGGGAAGTAGATAAATTGTGAAGCTAACTGTTGCAAATAAATCATTGCTTATTTTCACAATGATTTCCATTTCGCGACCGATGGCATCTTACTTTCCGAAAAGTGCTCGTATCTTTGACAGGTGGAATTATCGGGGTTGTTTTGTAGTGACATGATTCTCCGGTTTCAGACAGTGAGTGATGTTTTTCTTCGCAGCACCGTATATATATCTGAAGTATAAGGTGGGTATTGAATTTAATCTTTATATACGTAATTACCTAACATAGATATAAAATCACATTCATCACCAATTGTTGAATTGTTACCATGATTAGTTTTAGGTGGATGTTGTTATAATTTACGACTCTACATGTCAATGAATGATGGAGAAATCTATTTACGTCAGATGTCTCCTAATCAATAAAACAAATCAACCAGCTGTATGCTCTTGAAAATAAAAGTAATTAGCCTCATTTAGTTTCATTATTCATCATCACCTTCACTTTAAGGGCTTACGAGTGACGCTGTTGAGTCTTAATCAGTCATTTTACAGATATCACTTATTCTTTAGTTTTTAAAAAGACATCATTCCTCATACGGTGCACAAGTATTTCATGGCTTGTAGTAATAACTGCTCCACAGACATTCTTCCTTCACGGCCATAGTGCCTGTTACTCTGTATGAATCTATAGCAATGAACTGTAGCCACTGGACCATTAAGAACGAGGTGCTCGGATTAGAAAAAGTGTAAGACAGGCATGTAATTTGTCACTGCTACCGTTAACTCTACACACTGAAGAAGCAATGATGAACCAAAAGAAATGTTCAATTGTGGAATTAAAATTAAAAGAGAAATGATATCGCTGATAAGATTCGCTGATGGCAACGCTATCATCAGTGAAAGCGAAAAAGAACTATAGGGTCTGCTGAACGGAATGGACAGTCTATTGACTACAGAATATGGATTGAGAGTAAATCAGAGAAAGACTAAAGTAATTAAATGCAACATAAATGAGAACTGCCAGATAATGTCCGAACAGATTGTAGCGAAGTAGATGAAGTTAAGGAATTCTACTACCTAGGCAGCAAAGTAGCCCACGGCGGGGAGAGCAAGGAGACCATCGAAACGAGATTAGCTCTGACAAAGAGGGCATTCCTGGTCGAGAAAAAGAAAAGACTGCCGGTATGAAACACAGGCCTTAATTTCAAGAAAAAATTTCTTAGAATGTACGTCAGGAACACAGCGTTGTATGATAGTGAAACATGGACTGGGGAAAATCCGGAACAGAAGGAAGTCGAAGCATTTTAGATGTGGTGCTACAGAAGAAAGACTTTTTCTTTTCCTTTGTATTACTCCTCTAGCTACTTGTTTGAATGTAGTGGGCGCTTCTCTTTGTGTCATGCCTTATATCACATACGTTAATGGTAAGTGACCACTGATCAGTTACAGATATAGCAATTATATTTTATATTTTATATTATACTACAGCAGTAATTTTTCGCGAGAACATGCAGCTTAACTGTATGGTTATATGATGATGGCGTCCCCTAGGGTAAAATATTCCGGAGGTTAAATAGTTCCCCATTCGGATCTCCGGGCGGGGACTACTCAGGAGGACATTGTTATCAGGAGAAAGAAAACTGGCGTTCTACGGGTCGGAGCGTGGAATGTCAGATCCTTTAATCGGGCAGGTAGGTTAGAAAATTCAACAAGGGAAATGGATAGGTTACAGTTAGATATAGTGGTAATTAGTGAAGTTCGGTGGTAGGAAGAACAAGACTTCTGGTCACGGGAATACAGGGTTATAAATACAAAATCAAATAGGCATAACGCAGGAGTAGGTTTAATTATGAATAAAAAAATAGGAATGCGTGTGAGCAACTACAAACAGCATAGTGAAAGCATTCAAGTGGCCTAGACAGATGCGAAGCCCACACCTACCACCGTAGTACAAGTTTATATGCCGACTAGCTCTGCAGATGCCGAAGAGATTGATGAAATTAGTGATGAGATAAAAGAAAATAATTAAGATAGTGAAGAAAGGCGAAAATTTAATAGTCATGGGTGACTGGAATTCGATAGTAGGAAAAGGAAGAGAAGGAAACGTAATACTTGAATATGGAATGGGGGTAAGGAATAAAAGAGGAAGCCGCCTGGTAGAATTTTGCACACAGCATAACTTAATCATGCCTGACACTTGGTTGAAGAATCATAAAAGAAGCTTGTATACATGGAGTAAGACTTGAGATAGTGACAGGTTTCAGATAGATTATATAATGGTAACACAGAATTTAGGAACCAGGTTTTAAATTGTAACACATTTCTAAGGCCAGGTGTGGACTCAGACCACAATCTATTGGTTGTGAACTGTAGATTAAAACTGAAGAAAATGCAAAAAGGTAAGAGTTTAAGGTAATGGGACCTGGATAAACTGAAAGAACCAGAGGTTGTAGAGAGTTTCAGAGAGAGCATTAGGGAACGATAGACAAGAAAGGACGAAAGAAACACAATATAGGAAGAATGGGTAGCTTTGAGACGAGCGCTAATAGAAATCCTTTGGTAACAGAAGAGATACTGGAGTTAATGGATGAAAGGAGAAAATACAAAAATACGGTAAATGAATCAGGCAAAAAGGAATACAAACGTCTCAAAAATGAGATCGACAGGAAGTGCAAAATGGCTGAACAGGGATGGCTAGAGGACAAATGTAAGGATGCACAGACGCATATCACTAGGGGTAAGGTAGATACTGCTTACAGGAAAATTAAAGAGACCTTTAAAGGAAAGAGAACCTCTTGCATGAATATCAAGAGCTCAAATGGAAACCCAGTTCAAAGTAAAGAAGGGAAAGCAGAGAGGTTGAAGGAGTATATAGAGAGTCTATACAAGGGCGATGTTCGTGAGGACAATATTATAGAAATGGAAGAAGATGTAGATGACGATGAAATGGGAGATTTGATACTGCGTGAAGAGTTTGACAGAGCACTGAAAGACTTGAGTCGAAACAAGGCTCCAGGAGTAGACAACATACCATTAGAACTACTGACAGCCTTGGGATAGCCAGTCCTGTCAAAACTCTACCATCTGTTGAGCAAAATGTATGAGACAGGTGTAATACCCACAGACTTCCAGAATAATGTAATAATTCCAATCCCAAAGAAAGTAGATGTTGACAGATGCGAAAATTACTGAACTATCAGTTTAATAAGTCACAGCTGCAAAATACTAACTCAAACTCTTTACAGACGAATGGAAATGCCGGTAGAAGCCGACCTCGGGGAAGATCAGTTTGGATTCCGTAGAAATGTTGGAACTCGTGAGGCAATAGTGACCCCACGACGTATCTTAGAAAACATATTTAGGAAACGCAAATTACGTTTCCAGCATTTGTAGACTTAGAGAAAGCTTTGACAATGTTGACTGAAATACTCTCTTTCAAATTCTGAAAGTGGCAGGGGTAATATACAGGGGAATGAAAGGTTATTTACAATTCGTACACAAACCAGATGGCAATCGGGGGACATGAAGGGGAAACAGTGGTTGGGAAGGGAGTGAGATAGGGTTGTAGCCTCTCCCCAATGTTATTCAATCTCTATAATGAGTAAGCAGTAAAGGGAACAAAAGGAAAATTCGGAGTAGGGAGAAATTAAATCTTTGAGGTTCGTCGATGACATTGTAATTCTGTCAGAGCCAGCAAAGGACCTGGAAGAGCAGTTGAACGGAATGTACAGTGTCTTGCATGGAGTATATAAGATGAACATCAACAAAAGCTAAACGACGATAATGGAATGTCGTCGAATTAAATCGGGTGATGCAGAGGGTTTTAGATTTGGAAATGAGACGCTTAAAGTAGTAAATGCGTTTTGCTATTTGGTGAGCAAAGTAACTGATGATTGTCGAAGTAGAGGGGATATGAAATGGAGACTAGCAATGGCAAGGAAAGCGTTTCTGAAGAAGAAAAATTTTTAACATCAACTACAGATTTAAGTGTCAGGAAGTATTTTCTGAGAGTATTTGTATGGAGTGTAGCCATTTATGGAAGTGAAACGTGGACGATAAATAGTTTAAAGAAAAAGAGAATAGAAGCTGTCCAAATGTGGTGCTACAGAAGAATGCTGAAGATAGATGGGTAGATCACATAACTAATGAGGATGTATTGGATTGGAATGGATTGTTTGGGGGAAGAGACCAAACAGCGAGGTCATTGGTCTCATCGGATTAGGGAAGGACAGAGAAGGAAGTCGGCTGTGCCCTTTCAAGGAACCATCCCGGCATTTGCCAGGAGCGATTTAAGGAAATCACGGAGAACCTAAATGAGGATGGCCGGACGCGGGATTGAACCGTCGTCCTCCCTAATGCGAGTCCAGTGTTCCAAGCACTGCGCCACCTCGCTCGGTGAGGATGTATTGAACAGAATTGGGGAGAAGTGGAGTTTGTGACATAACTTGAATAGATGGGATCGGTTGGTAGGACATATTCTGAGACAGCAAGGGATCACCAATTTAGAATTGGAGGGCAGTGCTGAGGGTAAAAATAGTAGAGGGACTCCAAGAGATGAATAGACTAAACAGTTTCAGAAGGATGTAGGCTGCCGTAGGTACTGGGAGATGAAGAAGCTTGCACAGGACAGAGTAGCATGGAGAGCTGGATCAAACCAGCCTCAGGACTGAAGACCACAACAACAACAACATTTTTGTCACTCACTACCCCATTACCAGCGTCTTCAAGAAACCGTTATGAAATTAAATTAGTAGATCTATACATTAAAGAATTGAGTGTAGTAATCGAATAATTATAGAGGATGATAGGATACTAAATCTAAATATTAGAAGCAGTGTTCTACATAGAGGATAGTGTATCTAGGAACACCCAATGTTCTATGTTCGGTTGTTCAGTCTATTGACGGAATTTATATTGACATGAATGAATCCACACAGATACTGCCATAAGCAGTTTCCACCAAATTCCGTCTATTGTTGATGTTAGATATGAGCTTATATTTTCCACTGCATTCTTAAATATTTAAATGCTATATACTATAGTAAAACTATTAAAACTTTCTTGTCAAAACTGGAAGTAAGGAATTTTATGGTGAGTAATATATTTTTACATACAATAATGTAATACGTGGGTAGTCAAGTCCAATTTTCAGTCTTGCATTGCGATGTAGATTAAAACAAAATAAGGTCGCTGAGTGTGGAACAGGAGACACTTGCAAATTAATAAGATTTACTGTCTGAAAATGGAATCTAGTCATTCTTTCCAGTACCTTCTTTTTAAAGATATATTTAACACCTGTTAGATAATACTTTTGTTTCATGTGATGTCACTTGCTGATTATTCCTATGTAACAGAGTAATTATGTAACTAACAATCAAACAATATATTGATAAGATTCTCTGGAGTGCAATGCTTTTTAATTTCCATCGAATATTTGTTCCTCAGTACACAATTGTGATTTCCATATTTGGGAAAGTCTTAATTTTCTTTAGCACATTTTTGTAATTTTCGATAATGCTTTTAGCACATAAAAAGTGAGTGCCATATTTAAAATGGAAAAGAAAATGTATCATACTTCTATTAACGGACTGTCTAGATGTTCAAGTCTGAAAAGCATGCAAGACACTATATTATCCCGTACATGCTATTTTTTTTTTTTTTGAGTTATCAGTCTTCTAACAGGTTTAATGCGGAACGCCATCAATTCCTCTCTTGTTCCATCTTTATCATTTCACAGTAGAGCTTGCAACCTACATCCTCAATTATTTTCTAGAAGTATTCCAGTCTTTCTCGTGCTGTACTGCTTTTACCCTCTGTAGTTCCCTCTAATATCATGGAAGTTATTCTATGATTTCATAACGGATGCCCCGTCATTCTCTCTGTTCCTGTTGTCAGTATTTTCCATATATTTATTTCTTCTCAGATTCTGCATTGAGCCTCCTCATTCCGTACTGCATTAAAAATGAACTCAAAATACGTTATTTGAATTGACACGAATTATTCTGGAAGTTTTTCATCAGTAACAGTTGTTTGATATCTGAAAAATGTAATTCAATTTGGCGTGGCTTGAAAAACCTAACGATTTTAGTCAGTCATTCCAGTGCAGAACTCTTAAAGAATACTCCCAAACCAACCGACCACACTTAATGTGTATGAAAATAGGTTATAATTAAGCAGTGGCGTTCTCAGTTCGACTAGGTAAAACGAAATAACATTAGTAAAAGATTTTGGATGGCATTGGGCCACAATCACTTGACCCTCAATTTTTAAAAGATTAAACCAGCATTTGAATGTGTATTATTACATTTTACTTTTGTATTATATTTAACTTTTTCATTGCCCACATTTGGCATTTATGTCATAATCAAGCATAATCGTGAAAGCTGGAACATCCAAATAGAAAGATACATAGTAAAATGTTTTTAATTTTTCGAAGTAACATTAGATGGACACTTGAATAATATTATTAGGTATTCACTTAGTTCTTAGCCCATTATTAAGACATATTTACTATGGAGGTCGAAAGCATGTACACAAGGCAAGTACATGTCGATAAGATGCAACTGTCCAAGATTGTTGATTCTAGAACACGTAGAATACTTAGAAATATCACAGATATAACCTTACAAGGGCTTGGTGTCACCTGACAGCAGTGAGTACCGTTTGAGATAGCGTTGCGAATCATCGTCTTTGCATTTCCATGTATACATCAGATCGTTAATAACATGAAGTGAATATATGTTATGCAGCCTGGAAACACCGAAGTTTCTAAGGAACAGACGAAATAAAGTACAGAAGCCAATGAATCGCACTTAACCTAATGGTAAGTTGTAGTAATAATATAAAGGTAAGAAATATGACATAAAGTGAAAAAATGGGTGTCAGGTGAGAAAATGAAGGGTGGAAAGAGGGGAAGCAAAATCAAGAGTTGATATTAGTATGTGACTGCCATATAGGATCAAGAAAAATAACATAGTGAAGAGTAGGATAGTGAGGGTAAGAGTGGAGGGGAGGGGGTATTGACTGGAACAGGAAAGGGACAGGAGGGATAGGGTCAGCCCTGATATAGAGATCAGTTAATGGAATTCATAATTAGAAATAATCATTAGAAGTGGGTACATGGTGGGGAGGGGCAGAGGGTAAAAGATTTGTAGGATGGGATATGGTTTGTAGGACGGAAACAGCATAAGAAACACGAGTGAATATTTGATTGAGTGTTGAAGTTGGGTAGGTCATTACAGTTATGAGTTGGGGGTGGGAAGATCACTTGGCGGTGGGTCAAGAAACTATGATGGAGACGCTGATTCATAAGGGTTATAAGCTTGGGAGCGGGAGGAAAGAGACTGTTCCATGCATTATGGTACAGAAGAAGGTGAAGAAATGGTGGCAAGGGAAGGAGGGTACGGCATTATTGGATTAGTATGGTAATAAAGGAAGGGAGGGGAAGGGGCAGAGAAAATTTGGGGATTAGGAGGTGGAATGGCAGACATATATGATGAAGTTTACCGAGGTAGAAAAATGGGTGAATGAAGAAAAAGAGGTAGTAGGTAAGAGGCAGAAAATACTGTGGAATAGGTGGGGGAGGGAGCAAACAAAGCCAGCAGCCACACAGCATCTCCATATGTGCGTATGAAGTATAATATAATAAAGGGAGAATATATCATAACCATAACATACTTACAGAAATTTGATTATGTATTACAGATTATATCACATGAAGTAATTGCACTTTAGTAAGTAAAGAAACCTAAAACAAATAATAAGTTAGTATAATAAAAAGATGTGCAGCTGACAACCGATTATTTGTATTCTTAAAATGAAGCAAATACCTTTGGTCCAACCAATCATGAATACTCGTATGTACATGTACACCATACGTTATCTACTGAGCATGACTACTTCTATGTATGTGGACACCATGTCTTGTCAACATATTCTAAAATTGAAAGGGGCAGTCAACAAAACAGCAAACAGCAATCGTCACGTTTGCATTGTATTCTTTTGCCAAGAATACATTACTCATCCAAACTATTTACAGTTACTTTTAACCAAGTCTATCTACCCAGAAATAAAGCACTGTATCAAGTTGCTAGAAATATTTGTTACTGTGATACACTAATATTTGGTTCAGATATCATAGGTACAATGCAATTCAGTAGCATACAAGATAGAACATATAAGATTATAGATATGAGTTGGGAGTTGGAAGATGACTTGGCGTCGGTCAAGAAAGTATGATGGAGTGACTGATTCAGAAGTGTTATAAGCTTGGGAGGGGGAGGAAAGAAACTATACCTGGCATTATGGTACAGAAGGAGGTGAAGAAATGGCGGCAAGGGGAGGAGGACACTGCATGATTGGATTAGTATGGTAATGAAGGAAGTGAGGGGAAGGGGCAGAGAAAAATGGGGGGTTAAGAGGTGAAATGGCAGACAGGTCAAATAAAATTATGAAGAAGAGAGAAAAAATTTAATAAGTTAGTGAAATAAATAAGTAGGATATCCTGTGTTAAAAGTAGATATAAATGTGGGCGAGGGAGGGGAGGGTGGAGATGGGGGAGTAGAAGCTGTGTTTGGTGGACAGGAATAAAAAAAAAGGGACTTATGTGAAGTTTTGTTTGAAAGTTGAAATTTGGTAGATCAGGATGGGAATGAGGTTGGTGGGGAGAAGATTGGTAGAGGACTTATCAAGAAACTATGACGGAAATATTGATGATCAAAGAATTAAAACTTGGGACAAGAAGACTGTCATGGAGGCAACGATATCCAAAGCGCTGAGGAAGAAAAAGGCGAGGGTGGTGGAAGGAAAGTGAGGCTTTAGATTGGCTTACTACACATAATTGAAGGCAGAATGGGGTTTAGAGAAATGGCGGGGGGTGAAGGGGAAATAGGAAACAAGTGGCAGACAGGTTTAATGATGCGTAAGGAGACATGATACACTTGTATGATGAAGTGCGTGAGTGAAGAAAAAAGACGGAGGGCAGGGAAAGTGCGGTATGGTAAGGGTATTGGATGGGTGGTGGGAGCGGTAGAACAGGGGAGGATGGGATACGAAGGGCATACAGCCACAATGCAGCATTCAAGTGTTCATATGAAACGTAATATAGAAATGAGGTAAATATAGTGACCATGATATGCTTACAGAAATGTATTAGTGCATTACAAATTACATGGAATATATGTCATTATGCACTGGTAGGTAAAGACATGCAAAGAATACAACGTTGGTTCAAAGAATCAGGAATACATCAGTGTACATGTACACCGAATATTACTAGCAATCGATGTAGATCCTAAAAGCAACATGCAGCTTTATTTGGAGCAGCAACTTTGCAAAAATTCCAGCACGTACTAACGGCCTAATTTATTGTTGAGGCTAGATAGATAGATAGATATTCAGCGATCACAGGCCCTGCAGATCATGCACTGCTTCCACAAACTGCCTCCATTCCTTCTTGTTTTGTGCCCGGTTCCTCCAGGTATCTTCAATTAACAGGGCTGCTATGTCACTTGCCAGGTCGTCCATCCAGCGCTGCCTTGGTCGTCCAGTGGGGTGTTTGGTGTTAGGTTTTCCTGTTAGTGCCATCTTCGCCTGTCTTTCATCTGCCATACTGGCTACATGGCCCATCCATTGTATTCTTTTGCTCTTTATCTTCTGTGGGATAGTTGGTTGTCGCATCGGAAAGTAGATTTCCTCGTTTTTCCTCATCCTACATTCTCCGTTCCTAAAATTGTCCCCATAGCTTCCTCATTACTCTTCTTTCAAACATTAATAGTTTTTCCCTTTCTCGCTTAGTCATGCCCCATGTGTCTGAACTGGTCATTACTACTGTGCAGATCACTGTATTGTAGATTTTCATGTAAGTGCTCACTGAGATCGATTTAGAGCCAAACGTATCTCTAAGGGAATGCATGCATTTCGTTCCCACTATTATCCTTTCCTTGATGTCCAATTTTATGTTGTTGTCCGTAGTAAACCATGATCCCAAGTATTTGAACTGGTTTACTCTCTTGAACCTCTTGCCATCTATCTCAAGATAGTCTGCCTGCTCCTTTCTTCTTCCTAATTGCGTCTCGATTCATTTTGAGCCCTACCTTCCACGCATTATTGTCCATTTCCTGGCTCATTTCTTTCAACTCGTGCTTTGATTCACTTAATAGTACTATGTCATCTGCATATGCGAGACAATTGCAGTTACCTTCCACTCTACTCCAGCCCGTTCCTGTTGCCTACACTCTTTTACTACTTTCTCTAAGATGACATTGAAGAGAACACATGAGAGAGCATCCCCTTGTCTGAGGCCTGTCTCAATCTCGAATATTTCTGATGTGGCTCCTCGGAAACCTACTGCTGCCTTTGACCCTTCCATACAGGCTTGCACTATTCTCACTAGCTTCTCAGGGATTCTGAAGTCCTGTATTTCATTGTATAGGCTATCTCCTGTGGATGCTGTCATATTCACGTTGAAAATCTACGAACAGGCTGTCGACATCTTTATCATATTCCCAATGTTTTTAAAAAAACCGTCTTACTATGAAAATGCGATCTATTGTCGATAGGTTTGGTGAAAAGCCAGCTTGGTACTCCTGTATGTTGTTCTCTATGAATGGTTAGAATTTTCTGAGGATAATGATGGACAGCGTCTTACACGTTACATTCAACAGTCTGATTCCTCTGTAGTTATCACATTCATTTTGCTTCCCTTCTTATGGCAGTTTCTCCTTCACCCATATCAACTGAATCACTTTATACATCTCTAAGTGTAAGCTCTCACCTCCCTCCTTGATTAATTCTGATGTTATTCGGTCTTCCACTGGGGCTTTGTTGCTTCTGAGACCTTTAACTGCGATTTTCACGTCTTCTTCACTAACTTCCCATTCTTCTTCACCTTTCCTTTCCTCCTTAGTGTTTGCAGGTAATATCCCATCTTCATCATTCAAGTGTTCTGAGAAGTATTCTTTCCATCTTTCTACAATTCCTTCCTTGTCAGTTATCAAGTTGCAGTTCTTACCTCTAATGAAAAAAGTTGGACTCTGAAATCAACGTTTCAATTTTTTTCTGTATTGGAAGAATTGCCAAGAGTTCTTGTTTTGGCTCTTTGCCTCAACTTCATCTAGCAAACTGGCTAGATATATTCTCTCATCTCCCTTCTCTTTTCTGTAGCCTTCTGGCATACCTCGTTGAACCATTTTCCCTTATTAGTTATATTCTTTCTTCCCAATATATCCTCCGCTACATTTAGAACCGTGGACTTTATTTCTTTCCACCTGTCCCCCACGTTTTCTCTTGGTTCTAGGATCTCTAGGACTTCAAAACGGCTTTTGATTTCTATGGCATATTGTTCCTTAATGGCACTTTCTCGTAGTTTCTCAACATTCAAAGCAAGTTCTAGTATCCCCCTTCTTCTTATGCATGTAGATGAACATGAGTTTAAGCCTGCACACAATGGGGAAGAAGTCTGACGCACAGTCAGCCCCTCTGTACGACCTGACGTCCATGACTATGGCTATAGCGCTGACCCACCGATATGTGATCTATCTGCTTGGTGGGTCTTCCATCCGGTGAACACCATGTTCCCTTAGGTATTCTCTTGTATTCGAAGTAGTTCGAACTTAGTCTCAGGTTCTTTGAGACAGCTAAGTTGTTCATCCTCTGACCATTCTCATTGGTCTCACCTTGCAAACTGTGCCTTCCTACAGTTGGTACGTAGAATTCTTCTTTTACTGCTTTACGATTAAAATCTCCCAGCACTTTTCTGATATTCCTAATTGGTGTGCTCTCAATTGTTTGTTCTAATTGAACATAGAACTCTTCATTTTCCTCATCTGTTTTATCCTCAGTTGGGGCATGAACATTGATGAATGTGATGTCTGACACTTGGTTTCCAAACACTATGTAGGATATTCTCTTGTTAACAGCTTTGAATTCCTTCACTGAATTTGCTGCTTTGTTGCGTATTACAAAACCAGTGCCGAATTCATGTTTATCTACACATCCGCAGTAGAATAGTGTGTATCCACCCTCTTTCTGAGTTCCTTCTCCCAGGCATCTTGTCTCTTGTACCGCCACCAGGCCCAGTTTATATCGGTTAATTTCTGAGACCATAGTCTGGATGGTTCCTGGTCTATACAGGGTCTGAACATTCCAAGATCCAAAATTAAAATTTCTAAATCGTGAGCCGTTTGTACTTTGCAGTTTTCGTATTTCATTGTATCCTTCCTCGTCTGAGGCAAGTTTGTTTTTTGTAACAAAGAGTTTTTTACAGGACTGGGTTGTTAGCCCAATGCCCAAACTTCCTCCTTTATCTGGGCTTGGGACCGGCAGTGTCTGTTGCAAGGCGACTGACCCCAAGTGGAGTTTAATGTTGAGGCTACGTGTGTAAAACTGGTACATATTTCAGTTACAACGAGTACCTGAAGTAATCTGTTCAAAGAAGATAATAAATTTAATGCAAAATAGAGCAAATAAGAAGTTGACAATAACATAATATAGAAGCAGTGATAGACATGTTTACATTGTCAGTCAGAAAACAAAATCCACTTCTAATACAAAACCATTTAAAGGACATTTTAACAAAGTACATCAATCAAGAGGATGTTACACACATAATTGTATTAGAAAATTAATAGTAGCACAATGACGATGTACAGTTCTTAGTCCCTATCCATGTTGTTACTGTGGCATGATAACATGTAGTTTTATATATGACAGATACGAAGTGGCTCAATGGGTACAAAACATTTAAAGTATAGACACCCATAAATTTGATGTGCATTGAATAAAACATATTTTACAAGGAGACTGTGAATGGAAGATCTGAGAACAATTCAAATGCTCTTGTATAAATAAGTCACAATTCATCATCCTAATGTGCATGTGACACAGACTGCAAGAAATGGGAAACATACAGTGACTACGGTAAGCTCATGGAAATGTATTGATGTATTACATGTTATAGATTGTGTGTTTATAAATCCTAAGAAAAGCTTGACTAAAAAAATATTTGAGCAAACATTTATTCATCAGAGAATATGTAAGGAGGAAAAAGAAAGGAAGATCTACTAATATTCACCCCTCTGCACTATGTTGCTAGAGGTCAAGCATGTTTGATATTGTACATAAAATATTAATAGGTTAAGGTTGTGTACATTAATGTGTTTGGTTAAAACTCCTATAAATAAACATTCTGAGAGTTATGTACTGTATTACAAAAATGATTATTCCTGTTTCCTATAAATAAACGTTCTGTAAGCAATATGCAATAATTGATAACACATACTGTACATGATTATTACTGTTTGTAATTACATTATCACTGATAATCTTTTTTCAGTGTCTTAAATTGGTTTTGTCATGCTTAAGGAGCCAAAAATCTGAGGAATTCTAGCCAACTGAATCATCTAGCAGTTTTTTACACCAGAAGGCCCTATGTCACATTAGAGTTTATTGTCCTCACTAGAGATTTTGGTTCTGTCCATAATTATGATACGCCCACTTCAAGTATTTTTGATTACGTTTGTTGTTAACAAGGTATGATGAAAATGTTCGCTCATGTATACTTACTAAAATTTTTGAAACCATTATCAGCGATCTTATATTAATATTATAATTAAAAAACAGTCTTGATGGCAAATTCCTTTTAATTGGAGTGACCGGTTTCAATCCTTAACGATCACCTTCACACTTGAAATAACGTAAGTAAAGGTAAAGGGATCCTTACAGTATCATATATACAATGAAATACAATTACAAACTACATATATCCAGAACGGCAGGTGGACTTCCATGGAGCAAGCTGCACCGACCTGCGACGCTGAACTGACTGCTAAATGGATACGCAGGGCGTGGTCTTAAATAGCAGTAGTCTCTCTCACCGTTCTGTGTATGACAGCAGTGTTAACCAATCAGAAGCATACCATGCTCACCACATTTATTCCATCTGTGTGATATATTTCATGTACATCCTGAAAGCTGCATTGTGCTGTAGGCCCATTGTATCCCACTCCTCCTACTAAGCCTCCTCCCACCACCCTCATCTCTATTGTGATGGGCCCAGTTTCAACACTCAAACAAAAGTACACTCATGTTCTTTTGCTAATTCCTGCTGTCCAAACGTCATTTCTACTCCATCTCCAGACCCTTCCGCCTCCCATTTGTAAATACTTTTAACATTTAATTTCCCACTTAACCATTTCACTAACAGGCTTCTGCAGTGGGGTCACTCCACCCCCTCCAAAAACTAGGGACCCTCCCAACTTTCCAGTCACATATTTCACTTTCTTCTTATTCAAAATTTTATACACTCTTCATATAATATCAGCTTTATGCTACTGACTTGCATTATACCTAATAAATAATCCCCTCCATTAGCGTGCTATCATAACTCACATTTCTAGGCACTTAGAAGTTAGGTTAACCCCTGTGTTGCTGATTGATTTTCTGTCTCAGTTAACTACATGAAAGATTTCTGGATTGATGTACTATGTTAAAAGTTCCTGCAAATGGTTCGTATGCGCAGCGTATTTTTGATACTGATTGTCAATGCAAACATGACTATTAGTGTTTCTTCTTTCTTCCGGTTTTCCACTTCTAATATTTAGGATATGCGTCTGTTGTTAATAAGATATAATGTACATCCATCCACTAAATGACGGCTATAGTCAGGAAACCTGTCCCTTTCAGTCCCTTACAATACCCACCCCCTTCCATCTTACCCTTGCAGTCATACTCTCCACTTCCTCCCTTTTTTTAAACTTATACGAACTTCACATAATAATATATATTCCTATTTTTGCTTCCCCAATTTCCAACAGCCACCTTCCCCACTTTTTCAGTTATATTACTATATTTATTATTTTTTGTGTTATTAATAGCACATACCACACCGTTAACTGCGATTCATTGGCTTCTGTGCGTTGTTTCGTCTGCTCGTTACAGACATCGGTGTTTTCATGTTGCATAACGTATGTTCACTTCATGTTATTGCCGATCTGATGTATGCATGTAAATAGAGAGATGATGATTCACATTGCTTCCTCTAAAGGTAATCACAAGCGGTCTGACGGCACGTAATTCTTTTAAGCTTATATCTGTAGTACTTCGATGTATACTATGTCTTCTAGAGTCCACATTCCTTGACAGTAGCCTTGTTTACCTGTTTCGTACTGCCGTAGCAAATGCACTATGTGATGCAAAGTATCTGAACACCTGACTGATAATGAGTTACAAGTTCGTGCCGCCCTCCATCGGCAATGCTGGAATTCAATATGGTGTTGGCCCACCTGTAGACTTTAAGACGGTTTCCACTCTCGCAGACATACGTTCCATCAGATGCTGGAATGACAGCCCTTTCTTCACGGAGTGCTGCACTGAGGAGAGGTATCGATTTCGGTCGGTGAGGCCTGGTACGAAGTCGGCGTTCGAAAACATCGCAAAGTTGTTCTGTAGGGCTCAGGTCAGAACTCTGTGCAGGCCAGTCCATTACAGGAGGGATGTTATTGTCGTGTAACCACTCCGCCTCAGGCCGTGCTTTATGAATAGGTGATCGATCGTGTTCAAAGTTGAAATCGCCTAATTATCAAAGTACCTGCAGTGGATCCTGATGGAGTTTGGAATTCCTGTATGATGATCTGGATAGATGTCTGGTATTACACATTACGATCGTCTTCACCTGTCGGCCGTCTCAGTCAGTCAACAGACGAAGTAGGCCTGTACGCTTTTGTGCAGTACGTGAATCTTTATGTTTAAGATTTGCTATCCCATCGGAAACAGTGGACCTAGGGATGATTATAAGTGTGGAAACCTCGCGTACGGACGTATGGCGCAAGTGACACCGATTCACCTGACCACGTTCGAAGTCAGTGAGTTTCGCGGAGCGCCCCATTCTCCTCTCTCCCGATGTCTAACGACTACTGAGGCCACTGATATGGAGTACCTTGCAGTAGGTGGCAGCACAATGCACGTAATATGAGAAACGTATGTTTTGGGGGAGTCCGGATAGTTTTGATCACAAAGTGTATGAGTTAATAATGATCTAGCAAGTAGGTGAATATCTCTTAATTTGGTATCAGCGTGCATGTAATATTTTTCTAAAATTGTTGAAAACTTTATACTATGTTTCTTGCTGTTCACATGTTCCAGCTTTTAGCGTTGTACTTGGTAATGGCATATAAGCAGAAGACTCGATAGTCCAAAAGGTAGACTTAACAATCCACAGTCAAATAGCGGTTTACTCTATTGAAAAATAACATGGGTTGTGAGTTGTAGGATGTAATATATTTTGGAACAGGTTTTGTCATGCATTGTGTGACGTTCTACAAAAAGTAGTTCACGAAGTCTATCGACGTTATAATTCTACGTTCAGTTCGTATTTAAGGGCCTTTTCTGTAGTTTTCTTTTCTTCTGCAGCCGACTTGAAGTCTGAAATGTTACTCTGAGCATAAGTTTGAATAATACTTATAATATATGCCCATCAGTAAGCCACTTAAAAAATTCAGATTAAACCTACCTTAAATTTTTCAGAATGATGTCTTCGTAAACTCGTATATTACAGTAAATATCCTATTTACGGTAGAGCAGATGTGGAATTGGCAAATGATTTCAAGAGTTATTGTAAATCGTTAAATTCCCTGCATGAGGCTACCTCGTTTCAACTACTCGAAATCTTTACTAAGTGATGAAGGTGATGTAAGTAAAGAGACGTGAAAATTTATCAGGTGCTATTCTTCGAGAGCATATGAAGATCATTAATTTTGTATTCCAGACTACCAAATTGTTGATTGTGCACGATGTTTTTCATTACAAGTATGGTACTTTCAGCAACTTTTTCCACTCTAAAATTGGTATCGTTGAAAGTTATTCTCTTGTTGAAAGGTATAAGCACAGAAGTGCTATTCACTGTTTTACTCCGTTGTGAAGCCAGCAAAGATCTTACCATTCAGTCACAGTTGGCAAAGTTACGATACGAAGAACCCCCTTTCATAGTCGCATTAAGAAATAACATTGTTTCGGTAACAATATTTGCCCGGGATAGACGTCACGAGAGAAAGTTCTTTGGTGATTCCATTATTCGCACACAAAACTCAATTACGCAGAATTCTCCCGTGAAGCTGGTTCTCTATAGGCTTTCTTAAGCGAGCGGTTTTCGCACAGTATGATCTCCTGGCCATGTACACACAAGCGTAGACAAAGAAAAAAACATAACAGTACATTTTCTGGCACACGAGGAAGAATGATTCACTTTCAATAACTGGAATACAGTTAAATGATTGCAGTAGTGTAAAGTTCATATTGCGTTATGGTAGCTCTACGTGAATGCTAATTAGTAATTTGAGGAGTGGGGCACAATTAGCACTGAAAATAGGAGAAAAGATGTTAACATTCGTTACGTGACAAGAGAAGGTGCAGATACTATGGAGCAATAGACCACAGGCAGTCTGACTTTTAATTCAGTACTGACAACATATCGTACACAAATAAGCCTGATTACTTCTCTTCTTCTCCTTGTCAGTTTTTAGTTACGTACGAACCATTGCTTGAAGTCATGGAAATCTTTACGCGTATATTAGTAACAATGTCAGAGCTGCAGAATTGATTTAACCGCGAGCACGTGTTGCAGAACTGATGTGTATGAATTAGTTCCAGTTCTGAGGTTTTTACGTCATATCAAGACAAAGAAATACACGTAATTTCGGCGATGTAACAATGATTTGTTAGAACCCTAGGCAACTTAACATCTGCAGTAACAGCAACAAGAATTCTGTAAACGGTGGCCCTACATTTATCACATCTCTCCTGATTCTGACCCTCGTTTTCAGACGGTAGATGCCAGATACATAATTTTTGGATACCGAACACTAGGAAGAAAGTTGCCAAAAGAAAAACCGCTTTTTATGTTACATAATATGCAACAGTTTTTGTTAATATAATCTGAACTACATATAATGTAGTATGTGCGAAAGTAAAACATGGAGACTGCTTTCAGTTGGGAACTTAATCAATACAGTTAATATTGCTCCCGGGTGTGCAGCCGGCTATATCCGATTACGAAACTCACGGCCAAACATTTCTGCAAAAGGGATTCAATTTTACACCAACACCGACTTCTATAGCTCTTACATATTTCGTCAGTGGTATGTTACAAGTAATAAATAACCTTACTCCGGAGCGGCGAGGTGGAAGAAATAGGTCCGCAAACGTTCCGTTCGTCCAACAGGGTAGTCCACCGGAGACCCAACATCCTGAAAGTGAAATAGCTGCTGTTCGAGACCTACTTAATGATTCTCAAATAGTAATAATGAACCTGAAATAGTAATTTTACCTACTTACAAAGAAAACACCACTCTACTCCTTCCGCAGAATGTAATCGCAAATTGTACGGCTTATTTTGGATCCAGTGTATAGAAAATTAAGAGTGTAGAAAGGATTACCATCGAGCATCGAAGTTAGACCCTACGAGGAAAATCATCAAAAACCTGCGACGTTGTGTTGCCTCACCGGGAAAGCTCTACGGCATATATAAATTCGTAAAGAACTTATTCTTCTACGGTCTATTGTAAGCGACATAACTACCAGTTAGGCAAATACCTAATTGTGGTATGAAGTACTCAATTGGAAAAATGTCACTGCCACATCAGGAACTATGCGCACTTTTTCGACAGCAAGAACTACGCATTCGTAACCGCCATCTTCTGTAACAGATTTCCGCAGCTCGTGGTCGTGCGGTAGCGTTCTCGCTTCCCACGCTCGGGTTCGCGGGTTCGATTCCCGGCGGGGTCAAGGATTTTCTCTGCCTCGTGATGACTGGGTGTTGTGTGATGTCCTTAGATTAGTTAGGTTTAAGTAGTTCTAAGTTATAGGGGACTGATGACCATAGATGTTATGTCCCATAGTGCTCAGAGTCATATTTCTGTATCAGAGGGTCGCTTTCGCGCTCATTCAAGCTGATAAAAGCATCAAATTGGCTAACCTCTACGAACTTGTCCTCATTTTTAACTGCATCCGAATACTGAAGTCCTGACAGACATTTGACGGCTATTATAATATATTAATGAAAGGCATCGTCATGGGGTGCCCTCTGTGACCAGTTGTAGTGAGCTGGGGGTGAGTTGGGGGAAGAGGCCAAACTGCGAGGTCATCGCTCTCATCGGATTAGGGAATGATGGGGAAGGAAGACGGCCCTGCCCTTTCAAAGGAACCATCCCGTCATTTGCCTGAAGCGATTTAGGGAAATCACGGAAAACCTAAATCAGGATGGCCAGACGCGTGATTGAACCGTCGTCCTCCCGAATACGAGTCCAATGTGCTGAACACTGCGCAACCTCACTCGGCGTGGCGTAATATTCACCGAGGATTTCGAAGAGAAAGCTCTAGAGGCAGTAGCACAGAAGCCCACGATATGTTGATGATGCATCTGTGGTCTGGCTACAGGGGAGTGAAAGACTCCCAGTGTTTCCGCAACATCCCAGCACCACAGTCACCGTGGAGGAACGAAAATAATGACGAACTCTTCTTCTTGGATACCCTAGTGAAGCGCAAAGCGGACAGCAATATGATGCACTGTACAAGAAAGCAACACAGCCTGAGTTGTATCTCCAAGCCTCCAACTGCCATCATCCTTCACAGATTGTGTATATGCTACGTACACTCGTCCACATTGCCGGTGCAATATCGGACCAAAGATAGCCTCTGAAGCGCAACCGACATTCAAGAAGGACGAATATGGTAGGAGAAAAATCAAACGTGCTTTCAGGTAGGTGATACAGGCCCAGCCAAACGTATCTAACGAGCAGAATGAGACAACGGCGTATCTGCTGTACGTCGGAAAATTATCGAACAACACTCATTGAAACTTAGCATGATGTATCATTAATGACTTTTTCTATCCTCCTCTGCAAAAACTATTAGATAAGGTGATTAGTGACTTGCGGCTCTGTATACCAGCTGTCATATGCAGTTAGGCATACATCAGAAACATGGGACGATCAGTGGAAGTACGGTACCAGCAGCACAGGAGACACACAGAATTGTGGTTGCAGAACGCTTTATAGCTACCGGCGACACTAAACATGAGGAAACGTAAATGATGAGTCATATCTCGTCCTTTTGATGTTGTACATGTATTCTATAGGAGGCAGTTGAAAACGCGAGTGGACGACGACCTAATCAATAGCGACAGCGATTTCATTCTAATTAAAGAGTTGGACGCAGTGCTGTACCAGCTGATGTCGCAACACCAACAGAGAGGGACCGTTTCCGAAGAAGGTGGAGGGATTGCTGAGCGACTGAAGTTGGCGCACAGCCTTCGGCCATCGCCTCAACAAGTCAGGGTATTTGGTTGGAGGAGGAGACGACTGGGGGAGTAGAAAACGTATGAAGGAAGCTAGATGCAGCAAAGACGCTCATTGTGTAGGTATCAACTGAAGATGCGGACAATGAATGTATAAAGGGAGCGGGATGTAGCAAAGTCGCTCATTGGGTAAGTAGCATCTGAAAATTAAGACAAGGTACGCCATGGCAATACTGTGATTCGTAAATGACGCTATCCTGCTGGATATCAGAGGGCAATACAAACAGTTGATTCTCTGGGAAAGTTAAAAATCACTCATACGTATATTTGACTGCATCCGAATACTGAAATCCTGACAGACATTTGAAGTTGAAACAGGGGAAACTTCACATCATCCTGTACCACACGAGACCAGCTTGTCTGCTATCACAGATGGCCTGGAGCTACGTAAGCAGACAGCATGCGCTCTTCAGTCTTTTGCTGGTATCTACTCTCCATAGCCTGTAACGAAAGATCTCTGCTTAAAATTTAGTCTGAAAATTTTGGAACTTTTTAATTTTTGTCACGACGTATACGATCCGAAACTGTTGCCAGTATCTAGAAGCCAAAAACAAATCCAGGATCGTCTTTACATTACTGGAAATATTTAAACCACATTTTCAAAGACCTTATTCAAAAACGCGCAGATGAAAATACGACACAGTGTATTCCTGAGATACGCGTTGACAGGAGGAGTACTACGGAATTAGTAGAATCACTGAACAGTAAACGAACAATACTCATATGTGAAATGCTGTATCTGGGTGCTAGGACAGGATTCTACTTCGCAACTAGATTCATATATTGTTCTATCGTATACAAGGTGATTTTTCTACATTTTCATAAGCTACAGCCAACGATCCCTGAGGGACAACTGGCAAAATATGTCATAATGATATGTGGCTGGAGATACGTTCCAGGGGAGGTATTTGCAACCAGGGATAGAGACTGACTGAAACGACACATAAGAAAATAACCAGAAAATTGGAATTTTTTGTCTGTAATACCATTTTAGCTCAACACGCAACAGGAACGTGAGCTGGAGCACCATGATGTGATAGCCACATTACCCTTAGCACCAACAAAGGCAAGTCGTCCAGGGAGGGAGGTAGGGCCTCTAGCGAGAAATGCAGATATGTTTCGCCTTTGAGGCGCCGAGGGACATGCCACGAGGCAGTTGCCAGTGATCTCCACCTACACACTGAGGCTGAACAAGTACAGATGGTCGCTACCACCGTGACAAGGGGTTGTCCGTATCCCAAGACTGGGTGATGCGATGGCTGAAAGTATCGTCACTCGTAAGGCCAACATCGCATTGAAATGGATAAATGACAAAGATCCCAGTACTGTGGCGGCCTCTACGATGGAACTTCGACAAAACCGTAGCTAATTTTCATGTGTTGCACGAATTGAATGTGATACGGATTGTGGCAGTTGTGTGGAAAATCATTCACGGAAGTCATCTGGCTTACTTCATGCTCGCAGATCACCACTTCGGTGCTAATACAAGGCTCACTGTCAAAGATCTTTTAACCTCTCCTTCAGGTGTAGTTTCCTTTAAACGTATTTCCGACCATAAGTCCATCTGATCTGCTTTAATACGTATCTATTCAGGGGACATTTCTTGCAGTTTCTCTGATTTCGGAACATCACTCTGTATAATCAATGAAGCACATCTTGCAGAGGTTTAAACAATTACATTTACGATTAAGTTACATTAAAATTCTATTTGTTGTTGTATGTTCTATCGTTACAGTCCAGAGGTACTGTCCTTCATTGCAAATCAAAACGTCTGATTCTCGGGTTAGATCACACGACCTGAATTATGAATAAATCTCATGAGGATTGGCGGCTGAAGATTTCCAGCAAAGGAAGCAGTCTTCCTATGCCAAATGGATAGTCAAAAGAGGGAGGAGGAGCAGAACACAATCAGTGTAACCTCTTGTCTTGGACTGGTAAACTGCCTCTTGCCGTATTCACAAATACTCTTGATATCAAATATAGATGAGGCAAGAAAATAACTCGCTATCCCTGATAATAGTTGCTGTTACTTGCACGCAGCGACTCTACATCTTAGTCACAGTGTCTTATAGGTTTAGGCAAACCCTCATCACCGAAAATTATCACAAAACAAAGAATAAAATATACAACGTGGTTTATTAAAAGAAATCATACATTAAGTATCTTGAGTTCGGAGAGGATGCGTGGCAATGTTAACTTGCCTTTCTCAAAATTTTAAAACCTCAACTCTGAATCCAGTGAGCGGCGACTAGCGCAAATAGCGGAATGTACATTTTGGCTCTTGCGAGGAGGCGATTGTAGATAAATCCTGATTCTCAGTTGAAGTACGGTGATGACACTGTTGAAGTAAGTGTCTGAGTGATGTCACGCATTCACTTATAGCCTTGTTTGGAGGGTGGATGTCGACCTGCTACCTTTTAGATAAAGCCAAGTAGAAGGAGAACAGTCCACGTTGTGCATGCCCTGTGTAGCGTCCGATCATAGCTACACTGTAATAAATATCAAAAATGCTCTCTGCTGTAAGTTCATCTCCAGTTTACTTATAAGGCTACCTGTATGCCGTTATCAGGCCCCAAACAACAATGCTGCTATAAATCTGTTGTTTAGGGCCTCCTGATAGCATATTATTTCGCCGAAACCGGTAGCTTATAACAATAAACTGGAGATGTTCTTACAACTGACGCCTTTTTTGATAATAAATACATACTTATCAGTTGATGTCCCGCCATCCAACACAACAAGAAGGGATGTACCTAAGTTATAAGTTTAGGAAATGTATATTTGAGAGTATGTTTGATGCGTCGTTACAACTACAAGGAAACTTCATCCTTGCTACTCCCTCACCCTCACCTACTCACGACACAAAATTTAAACTCCATCACTACTCCCTATTTCTCTTACAGAGTATATTGTAAGGTAACTAACTAGAATTACACACATATAATGAACTACAGAGAGAGAGAGAGAGAGAAAATATGTACAGATCAAAGAAAAACTAGTGACAATGTTGGCAACACTACAAAACATGATACACACCAGCATGCAAATAAACAGTGAACTATGGGATGCGAAATCGTGCTGCGTTAAACGTCAAAAATGCATAGTCCTGCAAAGCAACGTAAAATTAGACCACAACTGTCTGTGTCTAACGAAATAAGGAAAAACCAAGCTGAAAGTACCGCAAGTTAAAACCAACAATCCGTTGACGAACTGCTTTTCGACCTACAAAAGAAATCACATTGTAAATACCTGTAACTAAAGACCACCGATGATGCTTTACTTCAATAAAGCGAGAAGCGTCTAGTGAGAAAAACCCGCATTTTCTTTTAGTGTTTACGACACACCAAAAGTACCTTCAGAAGTCGTAAAGCAACTACGGACAATACGGCCACAAAAATCAAGAGTTTAATGCATGTTTTGAAAATCAAACAATAGCTTACAAAAATGGTCCCGTGTAATGCTTAAACGTAACCATGGTTTTGATGCCTGTAGACGAGGAAAATATTCCTATGACGGAGCTGACTGATATTTCTAGCAGAAGAGACATTTTTTCAGCAAAATTGTCTTTATCTACATTACTCCAGTAGCAATGCTGCCTGGCATCCTTTTTGTACCTACAGTACCCTAGTAGGATTGTAGTGGTATTTGATGCAACTTTTGTTATAGCATTTCTGGACTCACCATTCGTGTCTTTCCTAATTATAAACGAATGAAACCTTTGTAGACAATGAAAGCAAATCACACGTACCAGTGCGGTTTAAGTTTTGGTTCTCTGACTAACTTATTATCTGAAGACCACTCCCATTTCAAGTTTCCCTTTATTTTGAAAGGCAGCAGATACTTTGGCACAATTATTACTATCAAGTTAACATTTAACGCCTAAACGTCAGCAGTGTCTTGACTGATTAAATCCAAAGCCTAAGCTACATCGGCAATCGAAATGCATATTATGTCCTATTGCTAATTTTTAGAGCAAGTCAGTATTCACATTTTCAGACGTGGACCTGATAAATATTTTTTGAACGTAGTCTGAGGAAAGTTGTGGACACCACTGTAATTGTAATACTGTTGTAGAACTAAAACTTTTACTAAGTTCAAATATAACGTCAAATAGTTTGTAGTCGATAAGTAGAATGATGCTTTGGTAATAAATATATCCATGGAACTTTCTGCGCCAAAGACAATAGCAAGAGCTTCCTGTTCGGTTTGACTGTAGTCTCTCTGAGCAGTTGTCAGTGTTTTGGATGCAAAAATGATCAGGCTTTATAAACCATGATTTCTATCTTAAGAGACTGCGCCGATAACGTATTTGAAAGTAGCAGCTCCAGCGGTTAATATTTGTGTTGGATCATATTCGGCGCAACATTTAGCGTTGAGTAAGCTTTGTTTTAGTTTGTCAAATGCCCGTTGTCATTCACTGATCGAGAACTATTAAGTATCTTCCTGAAACAATTTTTTAAGCAGTTCGCTTTCACTTTCTTCATGTGTTAATAATTTTCTGTAGTAACTGATTTGGCCAAGAACAGTTCGATTTATAACCAAGAATTATTGTGTTTCATCACGCAGAGGTCATTCAATCTAGTTTCCTAAAACACACGCCAGCACTTAATTCAGTCGCCAAATCATCCTGTTTTCGAACTGTTCATCAGTCTGTTACTAACTGTGCTCTGAATCTCACCTTTATCCACAATGTACCGTACCATTAGGTTTTTATACTACAACAATTCCGTTGTCTATTGGCTGCTAGTCAGTTCAAGTTGGCCTTGTTCTTGATTTGCTCTATATTTTAATACAAATTTAATACTTAGTGCATTAAAGAGTTTTGTCACAGCGTTCGTCCTCAAATGATGTACGCTTAATAGCTCTTAATGTTAATTGTTGCTTCAGAAGGATGTAATATGTTTTTGTAGCGGCTTTTGCAACTCTTTAGTAGAAACGTAAAAGTAAACCTTAATCGCCCCTTCATTGAGAAGACGAGTTTATTGAATAAATAAAGGCTCAGTACATTTGTCATTTTGTGCGACTCTATTACAACAAATACTGTTTGTTTTGCTAATTGTTTGGACGCAATCTCTGTTATGAAGTGACCATAGACGACTGCTAGTTGGTTACTCTACTTAACACTGAATTTCTAAATTAGGTTAATTCTAGCGACCCATATTTTCTGTAAATCTACAGTATAATTACAGAGAGATAGAGAGGCCCGTGTCAGTTTCAATGTTTAATTTTACTTTATTACTCCAAGTGTCAGAGACAAACGCTGGTTACTGCCTGTGAATATAGCGTTAACGCTATTGTGTCTACATCTACATCTACGTGATTGCTCTGCTATTCACAACAAAGTGCCTGGCAGAGGGTTCAATGAACCACCTTCAGGATGTCTCTCTACCTTTCCACTCTCCGACGGCGCGCGGGAAAAACAAGCACTTATATTTCTGTGCGAGCCCCAATTTCTCTTACTTTATGGTGATGATCATTTCTCCGTATGGAGGTGGGTGCCAATAGAAATGTTTTCGCAATCAAAGCAGAAAACTAGTGATTGAAATTTCATGAGAAGACCCCTTCGCAACGAAAATCGCCTTTGTTTGAATGATTGCCACTCCAATTCACGTATCATGTCTATGGCACTATCCATCCTCCTTCACGATAGTACAAAATGAGCTGCCATTCTTTGTATTTTTTCGATGTCATCCGTCAAACTTGTTCGTCAAACGCACCGGGGAGGCCCTATGATCGGCTTTCGCTGCCTGTCGGACTCTGGCATGTTCTCCCACTCGACGACGGGTGAGGGGCCAACCTCAGTGCAAGCAGTACCTGGGGAGGCGACAGGAGTGGACCCAACCGGGGACACATGCCACGTGCTCGACGCAACCCGCATCCTCATGTCCGAATCCCCACAGTGATGCCCCTTCGCAACAGCCTCAAGCTGTGTGATGGAAGCCAACGCTGGCTGGAGCGACGGGTGCCAACTCAGCTGGCATCTGTACGCAGCAATCACAGTTCCTAACCATTACTACAGTCGCTGCCGTTTGAAGCTAGTAAGAATATACAATAAACGAACTGTGTACGCGGCTTATTAGCAGAAGGAATTCGAAGTTCTCTGTTACTAACAGTCTAAACGACACTTAGCTACACAAACCAAAACAAACAAAGGCCTGTACGATCTGAGTGTCAGCCACGAGGACTGGCCGCGCGATTAGAGGCGTAATGTCACTGATTGTGCGGCCACTCCCGCCGGAGGTTAGAGTCCTCCCTCGGGCATACGTGTGTGTGTAGTTCTTAGTATAAGTTAGTTTAAGTGGTGTGTAAGTCTAGTGACCGATGATCTCAGCAGCTTGGTCCCTTACGAAACATTGATTTAGATTCTTTCATCTTGAATGTCACTTGGTTGGTCGGTATTTTTACTGCTTGCTTTAATGTCCTATTACTCAGCCTTATTTGCTTTGCGTTGCGCACTTCAAATTTATGAGCTTTCCATCTGCAGTAAGTGCATTATGCTTATCTACGGAAATTGTTTCCACACTTGCGATTAACATTACAGCGGCACGTGAACAAAATTTTCCTCAGTGTGATCGGTTTGTAAAAAGCTGCAGCGTCACGTGACATACTTACTACCCCTTTCTCAAGGCTTCACTATGCTGTCTCTTGACGCATTATGAACACACTAACGTCTAAGAACAGCAGCGCGTCAGGAAAAATCCTGCAGTGACGGGTTATGAAAGTTCTCCCTTAACACATCGTTGGGCGAATGCAAAATGAGAAAGAAATATGTAAGAAAATCAGCGTAGGAGAGTCTGTACTTCTCCTTTTGGTGCAGAAATTTCCGGTCTCTGCTTCCCTCTCTTTGTCACCTTCATGGGGCTTTTCAATACACCGAAAACATATGGATGGCTGTTTCTATGTACATTTGAGCTTTAGAGTTCAGTTCTGTGAGTCATGGTGTTACTGCACCTAATTCAGGATACATAGGAGTACCTATCAGTCAATGTTAAAATCTCCATGCTATAATCAGCAAGAAGAAATGTTTTGCACAGCACCTGATATCTACATCACGAATAGATATAGCTACAATGTGGATATCTTTTGGTCAGGGTTCTATCTTCCTCTTCACACGCTGTGTGCTGTGAAGTCGAATTCTGGTCTTGTTCCAGCAGTGCGACACTGTGGTTGCCAGTCTGCAGTAGTAAAGAGAAAGTGGAAACATCGCCTTGAGCCAACATCGGAGACTGCAGTAGGCAGCGTCTCACAAATTGCTGGGTGGCGCTGGGTCGTTATAGGCAATGCTGGCCTGACTTATTTAGTGTCGGTATGATTCGCCCAACGAGCCATAAGAAACAATCACCAGTAAAAGCGGGAATCAGAAATAAATTGCAGGAGTGGCCAAATCATCTTCTGGCAGAGTCAGAGGCCTTGCGGGTAACAGCTGACTACTTGTGGGGTATCGTCGGGAACTTGTTGACATGCATACCAGACGTCGTTCCATCGACGTGCCTGGATAAGGGATCACCGGCAATCATCCGCTGAAGGTGCTACTGTGGAGCTCATGGTCTCTTGTTATTGGTATCGAAGAGAAGATGACGATCCTAGACAGTGACGAGCAATGGTGGGAAAGCTGGTTATGGAAAGACAGTGTAGAGTAAAAACTGACGTGTGGCTTGGGGGGTACATCTGCTAATGATAAATTTTATGTTGGCTGTAGCCACAGTCGCAGTATTTTTTTAATTGACGATGACGCTATTTGAATACAATAATTTTAATTTTGTTATCATACGATCCAGATTTCGGCCTTAGGCCATTTACAAGTACAAAGGCTGGAATAAACAGTAGAAATATAAATCATAAAAGCTAGAAACCTGGTAACCACGAAAACTAGTGTACAAATACCATGGGTCCTTACCTTATTTTGTACTTCAGAAGACATCAGACTGGTATGAAATATAAGTCCCTGTCGGAAGAGCGTATGTCTAGTCATATAGACCATATCCATCATGAGTAAAAGCGAGAAATCCTCTAATGAGCCTAAATATGTTGAATTTCATATCTAGACCCTGTAACAGAGCTTGTGTATGAAACTGCTAAAAGAGTCATCACAGTCTGCGTAATGGTAATTGTGGTGTGTTAGGGAACAAGGTAACCGATCTGTTTATTTTGCGTGATAATTGTGTTTTATTTTCATACACTGGTACATAACAGTGTTTACAGATGATATGGTGATCTATTACGGACGTTGATACGTAAACATTGTGAATTTTCTTCGTATAATTGTAACAAATATGGAATTTCTACCATCTAATAGAGTTAATTATGTAAAACATGGTGCATTGTATACACAGGTAGTAATATGTACCGTTACAGGTTCCAACAGATGTACCCAAATGCTCCAAAAAGTCCCTCACATTAGCACAGTCATCAAAGAAAATAACAAAGCAGTGTTGACGAAATGGTGGAGAGATGAAAGGAACATGGTTCAGTTGTGCAGCCTGTAGAAAATGAGATTATTCAAAGTGGGTAGGGGTAGAGGTGGCAGTGGTGTGAGTAGTAAGGAATTGGGGGGGGGGGAGGGGACTGCTGAGAGAGAGACGGGGTAGTCTCCAGAAGTGTAGTTCAGTCTCCACTCCCAACTCATACTGCCCTCTTTCCCACACTTCTCTCCCCTCCCTCCCTGGGGACCCACACCACTGCTATCCCTATGCGGTTTGAATAATGTGTCACATTATATTCGCTCCACAGTCGTATCAGCGTTTTTCCCCCTCCCCACTATTTCGTCCCAGTGCGTTGTGCTTTTCTTGGCTGATTGTGCTGTTGTGAGTAAGTTTTGGGAACATTTGTATACGATTGTTGCAGTTTGTAACTATACTACTATTTGCCTGTATAATGCACATTGTTTTACACAGTTCACTATATTACACGGTAAAAATTCCATATTGGTTAGAAATACAATATCACAAGACACTTCACAATGTTTACATGTCAACTTCAATAGTGAACGTCCATGTCATTTGCTGTGACACTGTTATGTACCAATGGATGCAAAGAAAATTAAATTATTACGAAAATAAACAGTTCATCTATTTTGTTCCGTAATGCACCACAGACTGCATTAAGCAAACTGTGATGCCTCTCAGACGATATGTGGAAGACCATTTATGTCCGTAGGAGTTGTAGTTCAGACGTAATAGTGCGGCACATACCTGTTTATTGGTTAACAGTTTCATACAGCAGCGTTACCATAGGGTCCACAAAAGGAAGTATTCAATATATTTAGAGATCTTAGAAATTTTCTCTTTTGCTAATGAAAGATTAGGCCTACAAGACGATAAGACTTTTCCACTGGGACTTGTATTTCATACAAGTCTTATTTCTTTTGACATACAAATAAGGTAAAGAATCATGATATTCACACACTGGTTTCTGTGGTTGTTCTGTTTCGTGGTTTATACTTCTACTGCTTATTCCATATTTTGTACTTGTAAATGGCGTAAGGCCAAAATCACGGTCGTACAAGAAAGAAATTAAAATTATTAGACTCAAATGGCAGCTCCATCATTAATCCAATTATTGTTATTGGGCAGCAATGGTAAATGTCACAATACGCTAAATGCTGAGGGAATTAGATTAGGAAATGAGAGGCTTAAAGTAGTAAAGTTTTGCTATTTGGGGAACAAAATAACTGATGATGGTCGAAGTAGAGGGGATATAAAATGTAGACTGGCAATGGCAAGGAAAGCGTTTCTTAAGAAGAAAAATTTGTTAACATCGAGTATTGATTTAAGTGTCAGGAAGTCGTTTCTCAAAGTATTTGTATAGAGTGTAGCCATGTATGGAAGTGAAACGTGGACGATAAATAGCTTAGACAAGAAGAGAATAGACGCTTTCGAAATATGGTGCTACAGAAGAATGCTGAAGAATCGATGGGTTGATCACGTAACTAATGAGGAGGTATTGAATATAATTGGGGAGCAGAGGAGCTTGTGGCACAACTTGACTAGTAGAAGGGATCAGTTGGCAGGACATGTTCTGAGGCATCGAGGGATCACCAATTTAGTATTGGAGGGCAGCGTGAAGGGTAAAAATCGCAGAGGGAGACCAAGAGATGAATACACTAAACAGATTCAGAAGGATGTAGGTTACAGGAGGTACTGGGAGATGAAGAAGCTTGCACAGAAGGCAACACTTATACTACGACATAATATGATAGGCTGAATGAAGGAAAATCTTTGTGTGTAACGTTTGCCGACCTAGATAAAACTTTTGAGAGTGTTGAGTGGAATACACTTTTTGAAATTCTGAAAGTAAGAAGGTAAAATTAAGTGAGTTGATGATTATTTTCAACTTGTACTAGAAATCGAACGCCATTTATAAGAGTCGACAGGCATGACAAGGATGCAGCAGATGAGAAGGAATTTAGGTTCTCCAGTCATTCCATGGTGCAAAAGATCTCATAATTACGGAAAACTTCCTTTCCAGAAATTTACGAATATAGCATACGTTGTGACCTAAGAAATTCCATAATAGTTTTGAAATATATGACGAAAAGTGACGACAAGAATAACATGTGAACTCACAGTAAGGAACACAGCAACAAACTTCAACGAATCTCTTGACTCTTTTATTTACAAAATATTGCGTGATTTTAAATACATCAAAACATGCAGCCCAAACTATTCATGTAATAAGTGAGCAAGGAAATACTAATAAAGGAACACAATGACGTTTTAAGGTACAAGAGATTTTCTTTGCTCAAGGCAGAATAGTATTTACACAGTTATATATGGCGTAGTACTAAAGCTGACTAGTAACTTAGGACCTCCTGTGGTTTGAGGAAGTCTCACGCAAAAGATTTTATTTACCTGTTCCATGAGTTCATTATGGAACCGATTTCAGTAATTAAACTGTGAGGACATGAAAGGACAAAAGCGAATGTCAGGTTGTTTATCACTTCCTCGCGCAAGCGTTGTGTTACCTGATGTACTGGGAGAGTGGTAACGTGGTTCATCTGAGACAGAATCCACGATTCAAGTTCCCCACGAGTGTCTCCTCGAGAGTCTTTCGGCGTCTCTTTGTCCACATGTTTCCACTGCTTCCTTTACTCGAGCCTAAGATATCGGACTTGATAGATGTTCACACAATATGCTCTGTACGACAGTCTTTTCTCGTACCGATAGCCTTTTACAAGAAATCTTTGACGCATATGCAAATAAGAGTACGTTCTAGGGAGGAGTGACTCTGTACGACACATTGAAGCCGACCTCTACGATCGCGCATGCCAAATGTACATGGGACTTAATGATACTGTTTTTGTTGTTGTGGTCTTCAGTCCTGAGACGGGTTTGATGCGGTTCTCCATGCTAATCTATCCTGTGCAAGCTCCTTCATCTCCCAGTACCTACTGCAACCTACATCCTTCTGAACCCGCTTAGTGTATTCATCTCATGGTCTCCCTGTACGATTTTTACCCTCCACGCTGCCCTCCAATACTAAATTGGTGATCCCTTGATGCCTCAGGACAAGTCCTACCAACGGATCCCTTCTTCTAATCAAGTTGTGCCACAAACTTCTATTCTCGCCAATCCTATTTAATACCTCCTCATCAGTTACGTGATCTACCCATCTAATCTTCAACATTCTTCTGTAGCACCACATTCCCAAAGCTTCGGTTCTCTTCTTGTCCAAACTATTTATTGTCCATGTTTCACTTCCATACTATGCTACACTCCACACAAATACTTTCAGAAATGACTTCCTGACACTTAAATACATACTCGATGATAAACAAATTTCTCTTCTTGAGAAACACTTTCCTTGCCATTGCCAGTCTACATTTTATATCCTCTCTACTTCGACCAACATCAGTTATTTTGCTCCCCAAACAGCAAAACTCCTTTACTACTTCAAGTGTCTCATTTCCTAATCTAATTCCCTCAGCATCACCCGACTTAATTCGACTACATTCCGTTATCCTCGTATTGCATTTGTTGATGTTCATCTTATATCCTCCTTTCAAGACACTATCCATTCCGTTCAACTGCTCTTCCAAGACCTTTGCGGTCTCTGACAGAATTACGATGTCAACGGCAAACCTCAAAGTTTTATTTCGTCTCCATGGATTTTAACACCTACTCCGAATTTTTCTTTTGTTTCCTTCACTGCTTGCTCAATATACAGATTGAATAACATCGGGGAGAGGCTACAACCCTGTCTCACTCACTTCCCAACCACTGCTTCCCTTTCGTGTCCCTCGACTCTTATAACTGCCATCTGGTTTCTGTACAAACTGTAAATAGCCTTTCGCTCCCTGTATTTTACCCCTGCCGCCTTTAGAATTTGAAAGAGAGTATTCCAGTCAGCATTGTCAAAAGCTTTCTCTAAGTGTACACACGCTAGAAACAGGGGTTTGCCTTTCCTTAATCTTTGTTCTAAGATAAGTCGTAGGGTCAGTATTGCCTCACGTGTTCCAATATTTCTACGGAATCCAAACTGATCTTCTCCGAGGTCGGCTTCTACCAGATTTTCCATTTGTCTGTAAAGAATTCGCATTAGTATTTTGCATCCCTGCTTCTTTGGGATTGGAAATATTATATTGTTCTTGAAGTCGGAGGGTATTTCGCCTGTCTCATACATCTTGCGCACCAGACGCTAGAGTTTTGTCAGGACTGGCTCTCGCAAGGCCGTCAATAGATCTAATGGAATGTTGTCTACTCCCGGGGCCTTGTTTCGACTCAGATCTTTCAGTGCTCTGTCCAGCTCTTCACGCCATATCGTATCTCCCATTTCATCTTCGTCTACATCCTCTTCCATTTACATAATATTGTCCTCAAGCACATCGCCCTTGTATAGACCCTCTATACACTCCTCCACCTCTCTGCTTTCCCCTCTTTGCATAGAACTGGGTTTTCATCTGAGCTCTTGATATTCATACAAGTGGCTCTCTTTTCTCCAAAGGTCTCTTTAATTTTCCTGTAGGAGCATCTATCCTACCCCTAGTTAGATAAGCCTCTACATCCTTATTTTTGTCCTCTAGCCATGCCTGCTTAGCCATTTTGGACTTCCTGTCGATCTGATTTTTGAGGTGTCTGTATTCCTTTTTGCCGGCTTCATTTACTGCATTTTTAGATTTTATCCTTTCATCAATAAAATTCAATATTTATTCTCTTACTCAAGGATTTCTACTAGCCCTCTTCTCTTTACCTACTCGATCCTCTGCTGACTTCACAACTTCATCCCTCAAAGCTACCCATTCTTCTTCTACTGAATTTCTTTCCCCCATTCCTGTCAATTGTTCCCTTATGCTCCCCCTGAAACACTGTACAACCTCTGGTTTAGTCTGTTTATCCAGGTCCCATCTCCTTAAATTCCCACCTTTTTGCAATTTCTTCAGTTTTAATCTACAGTTCATAACCAATAGATTATGGTCAGAGTCCATACCTGCCCCTGGAAATGTCCTACAACTTAAGACCTTGTTCCCTAAATTTCTGTCTTACCATTATACACTCCTGGAAATGGAAAAAAGAACACATTGACACCGGTGTGTCAGACCCACCATACTTGCTCCGGACACTGCGAGAGGGCTGTACAAGCAATGATCACACGCACGGCACAGCGGACACACCAGGAACCGCGGTGTTGGCCGTCGAATGGCGCTAGCTGCGCAGCATTTGTGCACCGCCGCCGTCAGTGTCAGCCAGTTTGCAGTGGCATACGGAGCTCCATCGCAGTCTTTAACACTGGTAGCATGCCGCGACAGCGTGGACGTGAACCGTATGTGCAGTTGACGGACTTTGACCGAGGGCGTATAGTGGGCATGCGGGAGGCCGGGTGGACGTACCGCCGAATTGCTCAACACGTGGGGCGTGAGGTCTCCACAGTACATCGATGTTGTCGCCAGTGGTCGGCGGAAGGTGCACGTGCCCGTCGACCTGGGACCGGACCGCAGCGACGCACGGATGCACGCCAAGACCGTAGGATCCTACGCAGTGCCGTAGGGGACCGCACCGCCACTTCCCAGCAAATTTGGGACACTGTTGCTCCTGGGGTATCGGCGAGGACCATTGGCAACCGTCTCCATGAAGCTGGGCTACGGTCCCGCACACCGTTAGGCCGTCTTCCGCTCACGCCCCAACATCGTGCAGCCCGCCTCCAGTGGTGTCGCGACAGGTGTGAATCGAGGGACGAATGGAGACGTGTCGTCTTCAGCGATGAGAGTCGCTTCTGCCTTGGTGCCAATGATGGTCGTATGCGTGTTTGGCGCCGTGCAGGTGAGCGCCACAATCAGGACTGCATACGACCGAGGCACACAGGGCCAACACCCGGCATCATGGTGTGGGGAGCGATCTCCTACACTGGCCGTACACCACTGGTGATCGTCGAGGGGACACTGAATAGTGCACGGTACATCCAAACCGTCATCGAACCCATCGTTCTACCATTCCTAGACCGGCAAGGGAACTTGCTGTTCCAACAGGACAATGCACGTCCTCATGTATCCCGTGCCACCCAACGTGCTCTAGAAGGTGTAAGTCAACTACCCTGGCCAGCAAGATCTCCGGATCTGTCCCCCATTGAGCATGTTTGGGACTGGATGAAGCGTCGTCTCACGCGGTCTGCACGTCCAGCACGAACGCTGGTCCAACTGAGGCGCCAGGTGGAAATGGCATGGCAAGCCGTTCCACAGGACTACATCTAGCATCTCTACGATCGTCTCCATGGGAGAATAGCAGCCTGCATTGCTGCGAAAGGTGGATATACACTGTACTAGTGCCGACATTGTGCATGCTCTGTTGCCTGTGTCTATGTGCCTGTGGTTCTGTCAGTGTGATCATGTGATGTATCTGACCCCAGGAATGTGTCAATAAAGTTTCCCCTTCCTGGGACAATGAATTCACGGTGTTCTTATTTCAATTTCCAGGAGTGTATAATCTATCTGATACCTTTTAGTATCTCCAGGATTCTTCCATGCATACAATTTTCTTTTATGATTCTTGAACCAAGTGTTAGCTATGTTTAAGTTATGCTCTGTGCAAAATTCTACCAGACGGCTTCCTCTTTCATTTTTAGGCCTAATCCATTTTCACCTACTATGTTTCCTTCACTCCCTTTTCCTACTGTCGAATTGCAGTCACCCACGACTATTAAATTTTCGTCTCCCTTTACTACCTGAATAATTTCTTTTATCTCGTCATACTTTTCTTCAATTTCTTCGTCATCTGCAGAGCTAGCTGGCATATAAACTTGTACTACTGTAGTAGGCATGGGCTTAGTGTCTATCTTGGCCACTATAATACGTTCACTATGCTGTTAGTAGTAGCTTATCCGCACTCCTATTTTTTTATTCATTATTAAACATACTCCTGCATAACCCCTATTTGATTTTGTATTTTTAAATCTGTATTCCCACGACCAGAAGTCTTGTTCCTCCTGCCGCCCAACTTCACAAATTCCCACTATATCTAACTTTAACCTATCCCTTTCCCTTTTTAAATTTTCTAACCTACCTGCCTGATTAAGGGATCTGACATTCCACGTTTCGATCCGTAGAACGCCAGTTTTCTTTCTTCTGATAACAATGTCCTCCTGAGTAGTCCCCGCCCGGAGATCCGAATGGGGGACTATTCTACCTCCGGAATATTTTACTCAAGAGGACACCATCATCATCCAACCATACAGTAAAGCCTCATGCCCTCGGGAAAAATTACGGCTGTAGTTTCCCCTTGCTTTCAGCCGTTCGCAGTACCACAACAGCAAGTCCGTTTTGGTTAGTGTTACAAGGCCAGATCAGTCAATCACTCAGAGAGTTGCCCCTGCAACTACAGAAAGGGCTGCTGCCCCTCTTCAGGAACTACACGTTTGTCTGGCCTCTCAACAGATACTCCTCCGTTTTCGTTGCACCTACGGTACGGCTATCTGTATCGTTGAGGCACGCAAGCGTCCCCACCAACGGCTAGGTCCATGGTTCATGGGGGGAGGTTAATGATACTAATGTTAAATAAAGAGGTAATGTTACGCACTTACTAATTCAACCTCGCATAATAGTGACCTTTGAAGCCTCAAACGTTAATAAACGCCTGCGTTAGGTTTAGATACCAGGAAGTAACAACACGAATGGAAGACCAAATTCGCTTTTTCTTTTGCATAAATGATGAGTGTCTTACTAGATCCTTCTAGAAAATGGAAGCAGTGATCCCTCTAGAAACTGAGTGAGGATGTACAAAATGCCGCGTAATCAACGAAGCATTTTTGGTCCACATAGTTATGCTCCAGTCTGCTACTCGAAAATTAAACAGTAAAACGAAGTTTCCTAAAAGTATAGGTAAAATGAAATTCCGGAAAACGAAAACATACCAGACGTCGCTTCAGTACATTATGTCAAACATGATTCTGCTATTCGTAAACCCATTCGCACTTATAATGTTAACAGGAAATTCTTGCCTGTGATCATGTTGAAGAAAGTTCCACTGAGTACAAAATAACTACCATAATCGCACAGATTATTGTATGTTTGCGGATCTAAGCTGTACTTGCATCAGAAGTGATTGCTTGAATTACATAAATGTGTAGAAGATGCGTGACCAACTAACATATATCATTTATAAAATGAAATTTATATTTTGTGATGATACAGAATGCACAATGGACCAACACTGAACGACGTTGGGTTCCAGTTATGTGTAAAACATAGGAACAAAGAAGCAGAAAAGAAAGAGAAGTCGTCGACTCCGAGTTTATCTCTCATTTATTCATTTGTGTTTCTTTTCCTTCCTTTTCGTTATGATAATCAGAATGGCAGACCACGTAGTTCCTCTATTTTTGAGGACGTTAGAACACTATAATTGCCTCACAGGGCATTCATGTAAACACAGTCATATTGCGTTGTAAACAAGATTAATTCAAGGGAGATTTTGTATAGCATCCACCACAATGTGTGCTTGGCGTATCAAACACCGTACCTTATGTGATTTGTGTTTGTCATTTTTATTTAAATCGTTCAAATGGCTCTAAGCACCATCGGACTTAAAGTCTGAGGTCATCAGACCCCTAGTCTTGGCACTATTTAAACCTAACTAACCTAAGGACATCAAACACATCCATTACCGAGGCAGGACTCGAACCTGCGACCGCAGCAGCATCCTTTTTGTGTAAGATTTATCAGATAAGTTGAAAGTTAAATAAAACTGGTCGTTATTAGGTTAACTTAAATACGCCACTGTTATCATTCATACAACCTCTACTATCCTCTTCTTTTTTACTATGGTGGTATATGAACAGCTCAGATGTATATTTATGATTAACGCAAGCGGCGGCTTGCAGTTGCTGTGCAAGACAATCTGCTTCACGTACGACTTGGTCACATTAGTAATTGGTAGTCTACATGTTGGAGCAGTAAGCAAGTAGAATTCATGTGTAACAGTGTATTAATCTTAGGATTATGGGCAGCATATTGAAGATGTCTGAAATGGAAGCTGTGTGTTTTGCCAAAGACGGTAAATTCTAACTCTATAAATGAGCGTAGCTTATCATTTATGATCATCTTAGTAATTTTTATATGAATCATGCCGTACCATCGCCATCCACTGTTTTCACCTTTCCACGTAGTTATGCATTAACCCTCTACTGAAACATATTCGAAATTATTCGGCTCTCTTTCCCCAAGTCCCATCTTCACGGACATATCCCTTCTTCGCTACCACACAATGCTGTGATCCATACGAACATTCATAGAACTTTCTCCCTCGACTTAAAATATTTTGTTGGTACTGGTGGATTTCTCTTGCTAACAACGCCCTCTTTTCTTGTGTTACTACACTGTATTCTCCTTGCTTCCTCCGTGAAGTGTTTTTCGATGAAATTTCGGACTTGCAGTTGGCGTCAACTAAACTGCACTATATTTGGTCTGTGCACCCACCAGTCTTTCTCACGGAAGCCATCGACGTCCTCCGCTCCACCGTGTATGGGGCTCTGCGTGTATTCCTCACATGCGTCAAGATCAAGATGACACACAAACCGGCGGCTGCACCCTCGCTTGTTTAATTGCGGAACTTAGATCTTCTCAGCGTTCCCGCTCCCCGCTGCATTCCGCATACCCTCTCGTTTTCGGGTAGAGTAAATCGTTGAGATGATGTAGCATGAGTTATCCAACTGGTAGCCACTGTCGTGGTTCAACAGATTTTCCGCCAGTATACTTGAAAGTTGGTGGCTCCCAGCACACCTTGTCTCCCACCGCTTGCAAAACGATATACAGTTAACGCACGAATCCAAAACACAGGCAAGTCTCTATTTATGTTTGTGGATGTAAAAAGAACCGCGGATGATGGACGACGACAGAAGGTGTACTGTAGCCTAACACACATCAACTCGTTTCTGTACATGGAAAGGCACCATCACTCAGCTCAGAAGTATACTGACCTGAATACCCCCGAAAGCCTGTGCTCACCGGATAAATCATACTCTTTTGTGATTCGTCAGTCTTCTGGCGGGTTTGATGCGGTCCACCATCAATTCTTATCCACTAAGAAACTTTTCATGTCACAGTAGCACATGCTATGTCCTCAAATATATGCTGGTTTTATTCCAGTCCTTGTCTTCGTCTACACTTTTTATTCTCCACTAGTCCCTCTAGTACCAAGGAAGTTATTCCTCGTGTCTTAAGAGATGTGCTGTTATCCAGTCCCTTCTTCTTGTCAATGGTTTCCATATATTCCTTTCACCGCCGTTTCTATGGACCTCCTCCGTTCTCATCTTCCAAACACACGTAATGTTCAATATTCTTCTGCAGTACCACATACCAAATGCTTCGGTTCTCTTCTTTCCTGCAATCCCACAGTCCACCTGCATTTCCCACAGTCCACGTACCACCATCATGCAACACTGTGCTCCATACCTACATTACGAGAAATTTAGTCTTCAAATTAAGGACTATGTTTGATACAAGTTGATTTTTATTGGCTATGAATGTCCTTTTTATAACTACTAGTCTGCTTTTTCTGACCCTTTTGCTCTGTTTATCGTAGGTTATTTTGCTGATTTGGTAGCTGGTTCCTTATCTTAGTTTACTTCGTGATCCCCAATTCTGTTTTTACGTCCCTCGCTGCTTTCTTTTCTGCTACGTCTTTGTTACTTCTCATTACTTTCGTCTATCATCTGTTTCCTTTCAATCCATATTCTATACAGTTTCACTGAGGGTATAACGTACTCAGCGAGTCTTAACAATGCTATCTTTCCACCTGTAGTTTTACTCCAACTCCTGTACATACTTTTTATTTCCGTCACTGGGTCTACGATGTATAGAATGAAGAGCCGTGAAAGACTATATCCCTGTCTCATAACTTTTTTTGCTAATCTAAGCATTTCGTTCTTGGTTTTTCAGTGTCATTGTTACCTTGTGGTTGTTATACATACGGTATACTACCCACTCTTCCCTATAGCCTACTCCTCTTAACCTCAGTGTCTCGAATATTTTGTACCATATTTCATCTTCGAACGCTTTTTCCCTGTAGACAAATCCAATGATCGTATCTTGATTTCCCTTCAGTCTTGATTCCATGATCATCCACAACTTCAGAGCTGCCTTTCTCATACTTGCACCTTTCCTAAAGCCGAACAGATCTTAATCTAAAAGATAATCAGTTTTCTTTTATACTCGTTTGCATATTATTCTTATCAATAACTTGGATGCTTGAACTGTTATACTGATTGTGTGATACTGCTCTATTGCAATTTTCGGAATGGTGTAGATGATGTTTTCCTCAAAGTCTCATGATGCATCACTAGTCCCACATACTCTAACTCCAACGTGAAAAGTCATTTTGTTGTCACTTCTCCCAGCGATTCAGAAATTCCAAATATTTGTTATCTAACCTTCTGTATTACTTGACCTCAAGTTTTCGATAGCTGTTTCACATCCTGATTCTAATACTGGTAACCCTGTCTTTTCCGTATCTTCCTCTTTCTTCTTCTATCACCTCATCAAACAAGCCTTCCCCCCTAAAAGAGGCCTTCAGTCTACTCTTGCAACCGACCAATTCTCTCCTCTGAAATTAGCATTGGATTTGCCATTGTACTCTTAACGTTACCATCTAGCTTCTTATTTCACCGAAGGTTGTTATGACTTTTTTATATGATGAGTCAGCCTTTCCGACAGGCGTTTCTTTTTCAGTTTCTAGATATTTTTCATGGAGATGTTTTCTCTTACCTTTCCTCCACTTCCTATCTATATTCATACTTCAGCGACTTATATTTCTGTATCCTTGAGTTTCCCGGAATATGTTACCCCTGATTTCTTCGCAGTTACCTTCCATGAACATATGTTTTTCTTTCTAACCTATGTGAATGCCGTTTTGGAGATGTCCATTCCTCTTCAACCGTGCTGCCTATTGAGCTACCTCTTACTGCTGTATCTATAGCCTTAGAGAACTTCAAGCGGATGTCATCATTCCTTAATAAATACTTCCGTAACCCACACCTTTGCGTATTGATTCATCCCGACTAATCTCTTGAACTGTAGCCTACTATTCATCACTTCTACATTGTGATCTGAGTCTATATCTGCTCCTAGGTACATCATACAATCCAGTACCCGATTTCGAAATCTCGACCGGACCATGATGTAATGTAATCCCAATCTTCGTGTATCTCCCTCTCTTTTCCACATATGCCCCATCCTGTTGTGATTCTTAAACAGAGTATTCAGCTGAAATTTATTGAAAAACGCTATTAGTCTTTCTATTCTATTATTTGTAATACCAAACCCATATTCTCCCGTAACCCTTTCGTCTATTCCTTCCCCTGGAAGTATATTCCGGTACCCATGACTATTAGATCTCCATCTTCATTTATGTACTTAATTACCATTTCAATATCCTCAGATACTTCCTCCATCAATATCTGCTTATGAGTCGATACCCTTACGTGACCTATTGTCATCGGTATTGGTTAGCTGTCAATCCTGATGTGTACAGAACTATCTCTGTACACTTAACAGTAACTCACTCTCTGCTCTACCTTCTATTAACGAGGAATCGTATTCCTGTTATGCCACTGTCCGCTGCTGTTAATATCACTCTATATTCATTTCAGTTAGCTTACATCATCATCGGGCAGAGATTCCGTTCCTAGAAGCAGATATAGATTCAGGTCACAATTCAGTAGTGATGAAGAGTGGGCTGAAGTTTCAGAGATTTCCCAGAAAGAACCAATTCGCAAAGAAGAAGGATACAGAAGTCTTGAAGAATGACAAGTTATGCTTGAAGTTCTCTAAGGCTATAGACACAGCAATAAGGAATAGCTCAGCAGGCAGTACAGATGAAGACAAATAGACGTCTCTAAGAAGGGCCCTCACTGAAGCAGGAAATAAAAACGTAGGTACGAAGAAGGTAACTGCGAAGAAACCATGCTTTACAGAAGAAATACTTCAGCTGATCGATAACAGAAAGAAGTACAAAAATGTTGACCGATATTCAAGAATACAGAAATACATGTCATTGAGGAATGAAATAAACAGGAAGTGCAAGGAACCAAAGACGAAATGGCTGCATGACAAACGCGAAGAAATAGAAAATACGTGAGTGTCGAAAAGTCTCACTCAGTGTATTGGAAAGTCAAGACAATGTTCGGTGAAATTAAAAGCAAGGGTGGCAACATTAAGAGTGCAACGAAAATCCCACTGTTAAACGCAAAGGAGAGAAAGGATAGGTGGAAAGAGTATATTGAAGGCCTCTATGTGGGGAACGTCTGTGTGGTGTGATAGAAGAAACAGGAGTCGATTTAGAAGAGGTAGGCGATCCACTAAAGAATTAGAATTTAAAAGAGCTTTCGAGGACTCAAGATCAAATAAGGTAGAAGGGATATGTAATGTTCCATCAGAATTTCTAAAATAATTAGGAGAAGTAGCAACGAGACGACTGTTCACTTTGGTGTGTAGAATGTATGAGTCTGGCGACATACCAACTAAGTCCTTGAAAAAATGTCACCCACACAATTCCCAAGCCTACAAGTGCTGACAGGTGCAACAATTATCACACAATCAGCATAACAGCTCGTGCATCCAAGTTTCTAAATTTCTGACAAGAACAATATCAGAGGCATGGAAAAGAAAATGAAGGACCAGATTGGCTTTAGGAAAAGTATAGGGCCATAGAGCAGTTCTGACGTTACAGTTGATAATGGAAGCCGGGCGAAAGAAGAATCCAGACACTTTCATAGGATATGTCGACCTGAAAAAACAATGTATAATGGTGCAAGATGTTAGAAATTCGGAGAATAATAGGGGTAAGCGAGAGAGAGAGAGATGGGTAATATACAATAAGTACAAGAGTCAATAGGAAATCATAAGAGTGAGGACCAAAAACGAATCGCTCAGATGAAAAAGGGTGTAAGACAGGGATGTAGCTTTTGCCCCTACTGTTCAATCTGTACATGGAAGAAGCAATGAGGGAATCAAAGGAAAGACACATGAATGGAATTATAATTCAAGATGAGAGAATATAAGTGATACGATCCGCTGATGACGTTGATATCCTGAGTGAAAGCTAAGAAGAATTACAAGGGCTGTTCGGATACTAAGTTCCGATGGTGTGCAAAATGGAAACCACAGTGAAAATCCGATGAAGATTTGCGCAGACGCGTTAGGCAGCGCCGCTAGTATGCACGTCGATCGCGTCACGTCGCCCTTTTCGGTTCTGAGCACACAGTGAGCACGTCAAGATGCTTAGAACAACGTTGTCTCCTGCCAAGTATAAGCGCCTAGTGTGAAATTTCACCCGATGTCATGAAGTCCACATAACATAGCTGTCATGAGTTTCCTTCTGCGTCACAGTTCTCGGCCACACTCTGAAGGGGCAATGACTATGCTCCTGCAGCGTTTTCGAAGGGAAGTGTTTGATCATCCACTATAGAGCCCGTAATTGAATATCCTGAGTTCCATCTCCTCTCGCACGAACGACTGGCTTTGAAGACAATGTTCTGGCACAGACGACGAGCTGTACACCAGAGTAGAGAACTGGCAGGAAATATAGGCGGCTGCTTTCTATGACGAGAGTACGGGAAATTCGGTACAGCGCTACGACAAATGTATAAATCGGAGCAACGACTATGTAGAGAAATAGCTGGAAGGTGTAGCTAACTTTCGCAAATAAAATATTTTTTAACTTCACAGTGGTTTCCATTTTCGCTTTGCTTTCCTAATAGGCCTCGTACATGATCTTCTGAATGGTACGAACAGTCTATTGAGCCAAGAATAAGGACTGAGAGTAAATCACAGAAATAAGAGAGTACTGAAACGTAGGAGAAATGAGAACAACGACAAAATGAATAAAAGGACTGACGATCACGAAGTAGATGATGTAAAGTAATTCTGTTTCCTAAGCAGCAAAATAAACAATGGTAGACGTAGCAAGGAGGACACTGAAGGCAGAATATCACTGGCAAAAATGGCATTCCTGTGTCAAACATAGGTCTTAATATGAGGAAGTAAAGTCTGAGAATGTTCGTTTGGAGTACAGTATTGTATGGCAGTAAAACGTGGACTGTGGGAAAATCGGAACAGAAGAAAATCAAAGCATTTGAGGTCTAGTGTTACAGATGAATGTTGAAAATTAGGTGGTCTGCTGAGGTAAGGAATCAGACATTTCTGCGTAGAATCGGAGAGGAAAGGAAACTGTGGAAACACTGACAATGAGAAGGAACAGGATAATGGGATGTATATTAAAACATCAGGGAATGACGTCCATGATACTAGAGGGAGCTGTAGAGGGCAAAAACTGTAGAGGAATACAGAGACTGGAATACATCCAGCAAATAAATAAAGATATAAGTTGCAAGTGCGTCTATGAAATGACGAGGTAGGCACAAGAGAGGAATTCGAGTTGGGTAGCGTGAAACCAGTCAAAAGACCGATAGACTGATGACTGACTCATCTAACCGGAAGACTTTGTCTTCTATCCATTTCACTTCACTGACGCCCACGATATTTAGGTTGAGCCTTTATATTTTCCTTTCCTGATTTTCTAGCTTCCCTACCACTTTCAAACTCATAACGTCTAACTCCTCTACTAATAGAACGTTAGAGTTTCTTTGGTTATTCTCTCTTTACCTCAGAGTCAATGACCCTATCCCCTCGTCAATTCCCCTTGGTGGTGCTGTCCAGGAGATAGGAATGAGGCACTACTCCGACATATTTTGCCAATTGGTAGATCATCATGACACTTTTACAATTACGGCCCACATCCTTGTTGATACACATTATGACTTGAGTGCCGTGGTTTCGATTACCTTCGGCATCCCCATTCATTTCATAACTGCGATTTGTCCCGCCTTTAGGGATAGTTTACCATGGCAAGGGACGAGAGAAGCCCCGATACTCAGTCCACCCCTGCGTCCTGTTAGACACGGCCGTTGACAGAACTAGGGCACTTCTTATATCAGAAGGCTAAAGGCACCGTAGATGATGGTGTTCATTCAAAATTCACGCAGTAGCAGGGTTCGAACTTATGACTGAGGAGGTTTTGGTTACTAGTGAAAGACGATACACCACTTGGTTTGCTTTTTGTTTCCTTTCCTCTAGATTTTGGAAGCAGCAGAAAGTGATCTCAGGTCAGCTAGTTACTTGTTTGGGCTTCGTTTTTGTCCTCTCATTTCTGTTCGCATTATTGTCGGCAGTTGGTTTTGGCGGACGCCACATGACACTCTTTTTAGTGCACAGTCGAGTACTTCATTTATTTTCTTATTTTATTGTTTTATTATTACACAGGGCAGCGAGTCTTCTGATCGAACACACTGAGCTACCATACGGGCGCCCTAGACCCCGGGTGACTAAATGGCATAACAGTATCAAAGAGAATTGAGAAAGTTATATTACGCCTTTCAGGCCAACGGGTACCATAGCAATTTAATAAAAGTGGCTAATAAGACCAATCGGAGAACAGAGAAGAAAGCAAGAGGAACTTCCACTAGTGCACATACCGTATGTGAAGGGCGTCAGTGGACAGCTGGACAACGTCTTCCGCCGACGAGCATTCAAACAGATTTTCCACAGCTGCCACAGGTTTCACAAAACGATGGGTTCCTTCAAGGATGCAGTGAACATCCTCAATACTGCAGGAGGACATGAGCTATGTTTCGGATGCGGAGCTGCCTGCACAGGGTAGACGGCAGCCATCACTCACGTGGCAGAACAAGAACATTATGTGGAAGTAGAACAGCTTAGTAAATCGCCGATATTGAGACAGCGCCGGGATATAGAGAACTTAACAATTTCGAGGAAGCCTGTTTACAATAATAATGCTAGTGGACACGGCCACGAAAGATACAACAGGGTATTGAAATTGTTAATTAGCCTGACATCTTTCATAGAGAGGATAGCTTCAAACTTCTGGGGATCTGCGATGCCAACTGTCGCAGACGACGGGTGGCAAGCGGTTGAGGTGCAGAAGCGTCAGCTGGTGTGAATGTGACAGCGTATACAAACAGCTATATAATAGTTGTCAGTATATTATATCCGCGCACAACATGAGAAAAACATGTGCACAAGATTTACAGACAGGCACACATTCCTCAAAAATTTGGATAGCCCACCAATAGGATCTTACAGGTATATACACTCTTCCCCACGTCATTAGTGGCCTATAACATTCCAGGACGAATAACGTTTCAGGTGTCGGCGTATTCATACTGATAGTTTGAAATAAATTGGGGACCATCCAGGTAGTAAAAACATTCTTGACCTGATGACGACTCGTTGTAATTGCGACAATAAACGAACCCGTCGCATCTTTATGTGAAACTTAACTGAAACACCTGTGAATACTATTATATAGGATCGAGATATTAACTGTTCCGCAGCTGGAAATCTAAATTTACGAAAGGTTAAGCGTAAACGTCAATACGTTTGTTGCTTTCGCTTTCAGCCGAGTTAGAACACAGAACAGAATAAAAATTAAGCCTCTGGAAATCACTGCTCGGGTGCAATCAGTGAACGGGTGCTGTCCGACACATTTTTTCCCGTTAACTGTGCAGGACATGTTTCCACGCTACCAGAAGCTGTTATTACCAACGAAAACTGTTTCCCGTCAGCTACCGTTTCTTGCAGCACTCAGCGGAGAATTGGCATCATTTTCTGCCCCTAACTAACCTGATATTACTTATTCAACAAATATCTTTTAAACAACATTTCAGTTAACCTTTTGTCCAGTCTGTCCAATCTTAAATAATATTTTACATAAGAGAGTACAAAATTAAACGAACTTACAGATATTATATAAAAATATATTAAACACTGTTGTTCATAAACAAGTTGCGTAGCTGTTCCAGAAACAAAGTGTAACATTGTCTACACATGTATCATTCCTCAGTTTGGGTCGAATATATTTTACAAATTTTCAACATAACAATTCCTTCACTAAGGACGTTTAATGACTCATGCAAAAACATAAGTAACCATGAAATACATCTTCAGTTGTAAAGATAAAGCTGAAACGTTTCAGGCAGACAGTGCACCCCAGAACATATCTGGCACGGTGTCCCTCTTTCATAGATATTTCCCTATCATTTCCTCTTGTGAGTCTTTGCTCACTAAGTCCTACTCTCTTCAGATCAATGTCATAAATTTTGTTTCATTTATTTTTATTTTTCAATTTATTTAATTTAATTTTTATGGCCTTCTTAGAAATTCAGTCCTTGGATTTTCTGAGTTCATTAGGCTATGCTTTTTACTCCTGTTCTACATAGACCAAATTAATAAATATGACAAACTATTAATCTCTGTCTCCTGTTAGCTAAAGCTGTCATAAATATATCTCATTTACGTCGGAACATTGTTCTGATGAACACCTGGTACATACATCATAAATACACAATGTTTCTGGTGACTAAGCCCTTTCCTGACGATATTGTAAGTAAATTGCACCTACATGCAAAATGTGAAGTATTAAATGAATTTAAATTTGCTAATTTTTTGACCGTTTTAACTTCATTTCTTATGAGTTCTCATTAGAACCAAACCACCAATTTGGAACTTAGGTAGTTTTAATCGTTCGCAGTCTGAAGCAGATTCTCTCTGTCACTTATGTTACTTTCATTCCGAGAGGAAATCCTCGTAAACCTTCTAGTGAACATTCTATCTTCTTCTCTCTCAAGATTTCTTTTGGAATAAAACCAGAAAACTCACCCAACTATCTTTATTGACTTCACGTTTTGAACTCTAACACTACTATTCTAATGCTTTTTAATAACAATGATAGTCTAATTTGGTACCACACGTCTGGATATAACAGCCTGTTTTCCCAAAATGTCCAATCGACATCAACGATTCTGTTCTTATCCTGAGATTTCTTCTTTCTCTACATCGCCACCTTTCGTGCAACCTTCCGGCGTTGCTCCACATCCCCGTCATCTTCAAGCTCTCCTTCGTTCCCTATGACTATCTAATCAGCTTGATTTTTCCGTCGTCTTGTTAACTTCTCCAATTTCTTTGACGTCTCTAACGGTGCTTTACAAGAACGACGTATCTTTGCTGTCCGCTAATTTTTTATATACCATCTTCTTTTTTTGTTTATGTTGTTTCGTTATGGTTGACCCCACTCCTTGTATCGTACAAATAACATCATCGGTACCGCTATCATCAGAATCCTATTCTGCCTCGAGTTCTCTCTTACTTCGTTGCACTAGGTATTATGTTAAAAACTCCTCTGTTAGTCTCTATATCTCTGGTCTCTTTTGAATCGTTTATGTATATCCGTTGGGATCATATACTTTCTTCGTCTTGCTTTTACTATGCTTGTTCTATAAACTTCAATATATCAGCAGAAGTACCGTCTGGCTCACACTTTCTCACTCCATTGGATATATCTTTCAGTTTACAATCTGTCGAAACGGTAACATCGCCATACACCTCAGATCCTGCTAGATATCTATCAGAGACTGAATAACTGTCTTTAATTCCCATCTTCAGATCAGTTCAATTTCTTCCTTGAAAATTACCTTCTTAGTTACTATATCATTTTCGAGTTGGTGTTCTTATTCTGCAGATGGATTATTCTCTTCTACATTTGCACACACAACGTGCGAATACCTCTTCCTTCCTTCCTCTTCACAATTTCGGATAGGATCTCTTCACACTCGCACCCTTGCGCTTTTCTACTCGGTTTCCACTATCGCAGTTCTTCACACGACTGATGGAATTCTTTCAGGGATGTCGCATCATACGAATCAATCCCCTGCTGACAACTACAGTCACTATCCGTGACAACAAACAAATCTATTCGTATTTCCATTTCGAAATCCACCTGCTGATCTTGATTCTCCACATCTGCCTTATATGTAGCCTTCGATTCGTCATAGTTCTCCTTAATCTGGTTTTCTTCACGTGCTATCGAGTCGACGACATCTCTTGATATCTGCATCCCAAAGGTAATTATATCATGGGTTCAGCTGTGAAACGTATCTTCAAAATGACAATGTCTTATGTTCCTGCCCCTGTCTTTTTTCTTCTTGTACTTCAGTCCTGGCCTATTATTGGGCCGCTTGCGTCGTTTCGGCCCATAGGACCCCCTGCCATCGGTGCATCTTCTGTATCTTACTGTTCTTAAGGTTACGGCTCCCACTGTGAGAATAGTTTCCTGAACTGAGCCCTGTCATGTTTGTTTGGTGTCAGTGATGTCAACCTCTTTCATGTTTCTTTTGATTTCTGTAACCACGTCCGTCACATGTTTCAAACGACGTATCTGTAACCCGGAGTTCAGGAAAGGCAGGATTCGCCTACGAGTGTGGACGGCGCCGTAATCAGTTACTGTTGGTTCCCTTTTTCAATTACACACATTTATTTTAAAACGGTAATTCCATACTCAGCAATAAATGAAAAGATCACACGTTATTAATGAATGAATAAACAACTGTGAAGTTAAGAGTGCTTTCAGTGCTTTATAATTTACCGAAACTGGCAAGTTAACGATAACGACTTGGAAATCAGTAGACAGAAAACAGCTTAGAACAGTACAGTGATTGGTTTTAGGCTGTATTACAGTTTTACTAAGACAAGAAATACAACTAAACAAATAAGCTTCTAGTCCCACGGTTCCATCATTGCTTCTTCGATGTACAGACTAAACAGTAAGGGCGAAACACTACATCACTGTCTTACACCTTTTTCAAACTTGCACTTCGCTCATGGTCGTCCACTCTTATTATTCCTTCTTGATTCTTGTACACATCGTATATTACCCGTCTCTCCCTACAGCTTACCCCTATTTATCTCAGAACTTCGAACATCTTACTTCATTTTACAATGTCGAGCGCTTGTTCCAGGTCGACACAGACTCTGAACGTGTCTTGATTTGTCTTAGCCTTGCTTCCATTACCAACCGCAACGTCAGAATTGCCTCTCTTGTGCCATTACCTTTTCCATAGGCAAACTGATCGTCATTTAGCACATTCTCAGTTTTCTTTTCCATTATTCTGTATACTATCCTGGTCAGCAAGTTAAATGCCTGAGGTGTTACGCCGATGTGTGATACTTCCAGCAGTTATCAGCTGTAGCATTCTTCGGAACTGTTTGGATGGCATTTTTCCGAAAGTCAGGTTGTATGTCGCCAGACATAAATCCTACACACCAGCGTGAGTTGTCATTTTGTTGCTGTCAATGTACTCTTTCCACCTATCCGCTCCCCCATCTCCATTCCCTAATGGAATTCCCTATGCGCGCTTAAAGTTACCACAATAACTTTAGATGCCACCGAAGGTTGCTTTGATTTTCCTGTAAGCTGAGTCTGTCCTCCGACAGTCATTTCCTTTGCGATTTATGTACATTTTTCTTGCAGTCATTTTTTCTTAGCTTCCCTCCACTTGCTGTTTACTTTATTTCTCATAGTCTTGTATTTCTGTATTTGTGTATTTCCCAGAACATTTTTGTATTTCCACCTTGCGTCGATAAACGGAAGCATTTCTTCTGTTACCCATGATTTCTTCGCAGTTATATTCGTTTTACCTATGTTTTCCTTTCCAACATTCGTGGTGGCCCTTTGTAGAGATGTCCATTCCTCTTTACCTGTACTAATGGTTAAAATGGCTCTGAGCACTATGGGACTTAACATCTATGGTCATCAGTCCCCTAGAACTTATAACTACTTAAACCTAACTAACCTAAGGACATCTCACACATCCATGCCCGAGGCAGGATTCGAACCTGCGACCGTAGCAGTCGCGCGGCTCCGGACTGAGCGCCTAAAACCGCTAGACCACCGCGACAGGCTTAACTGTACTACCTACTGAGATATCCCCTACTGCTGTATCTATAGCCTTGGAGAACTTCAATCTTACCTCGTCATTCTTTAGTACGAGGGCAGTTCAATAAGTAATGCAACACATTTCTTTTCTCGGCCAATTTTGGTTGAAAAAACCGGAAATTTCTTGTGGAATATTTTCAAACATTCCTGCTTCGTCTCGTATAGTTTCATTGACTTCCGACAGGCGGCAGCGCTGTACGGAGCTGTTAAAATGGCGTCTGTAACGGATGTGCGTTGCAAACAACGGGCAGTGGTCGAGTTTCTTTTGGCGGAAAACCAGGGCATCTCAGGTATTCATAGGCGCTTGCAGAATGTCTACGGTGATCTGGCAGTGGACAAAAGCGCGGTGAGTCGTTGGGCAAAGCGTGTGTCATCATCGCCGCAAGGTCAAGCAAGACTGTCTGATCTTCCGCGTGCGGGCCGGCCGTGCACAGCTGTGACTCCGGCAGTGGCGGAGCGTGCGAACACACTCGTTCGAGATGATCGACGGATCACCATCAAACAACTCAGTGCTCAACTTGACATCTCTGTTGGTAGTTCTGTCACAATTGTTCATCAGTTGGGATATTCAAAGGTTTGTTCCCGCTGGGTCCCTCCTTGTCTAACCGAACACCATAAAGAGCAAAGGAGAACCATCTGTGCGGAATTGCTTGCTCGTCATGTGGCTGATGGTGACAATTTCTTGTCAAAGATTGTTACAGGCGATGAAACATGGGTTCATCACTTAGAACCTGAAACAAAACGACAATCAATGGAGTGGCGCCACACCCACTCCCCTACCAAGAAAAAGTTTAAAGCCATACCCTCAGCCGGTAAAGTCATGGTTACAGTCTTCTGGGCCGCTGAAGGGTTTATTCTGTTCGATGTCCTTCCCCATGGTCAAACGATCAACTCTGAAGTGTATTGTGCTACTCTTCAGAAATTGAAGAAACGACTTCAGCATGTTCGTAGGCACAAAAATCTGAACTAACTTCTCCTTCTTCATGACAACGCAAGATCTCACACAAGTCTTCGCACCCGAGAGGAGCTCACAAAACTTCAGTGGACTGTTCTTTCTCATGCACCCTACAGCCCCAATCTCGCACCGTCGGATTTCCATATGTTTGGCCCAATGAAGGACGCAATCCGTGGGAGGCACTACGCGGATGATGAAGAAGTTATTGATGCAGTACGACGTTGGCTCCGACATCGACCAGTGGAATGGTACCGTGCAGGCATACAGGCCCTAATTTCAAGGTGGCGTAAGGCCGTAGCATTGAATGGAGATTACGTTGAAAAATAGTGTTGTGTAGCTAAAAGATTGGGGAATAACCTGGTGTATTTCAATGCTGAATAAAACAACCCCTGTTTCAGAAAAAAAGTGTTGCATTACTTATTGAACTGCCCTCGTACTTCTGTATCCCACTTCTTTGCGTATTGAGTCTTCCTGACTAGTGTCTTAAGCTTCAGCCTACTCTTCATCACTACTATAGTGTGATCTGAGTCTGCATCAGCTCCTGGGTATGCCTTACCATTCAGTATCTGAATTCGAGATCTCTGTCTGACCATGACGTAATCCAATTGAGATCTTCTCGCCTCATCCAGCCATTTCCAAGTATGCCTCCCGTTCTTGTGATTCTTGAACAAAGTATTCGCTATTACTAGCTGAAATTTATTACAGAACTAAATTTGCCTTTCTCCTCTCTCATTCCTAGTCCCAAGCCCATATTCTGTTGTAACCTTTTCTTCCATTCCCTCCCCTACTGCCGTATTCCAGTCCCCCATGACTATTAGATTTTCATGTCCCTTTACGTACTGTATTACCCTTTCAATATGATCATATACACTCCTGGAAATGGAAAAAAGAACACATTGACACCGGAGTGTCAGACCCACCATACTTGCTCCGGACACTGCGAGAGGGCTGTACAAGCAATGATCACACGCACGGCACAGCGGACACACCAGGACCCGCGGTGTTGGCCGTCGAATGGCGCTAGCTGCGCAGCATTTGTGCACCGCCGCCGTCAGTGTCAGCCAGTTTGCCGTGGCATACGGAGCTCCATCGCAGTCTTTAACACTGGTAGCATGCCGCGACAGCGTGGACGTGAACCGTATGAGCAGTTGACGGACTTTGAGCGAGGGCGTATAGTGGGCATGCGGGAGGCCGGGTGGACGTACCGCCGAATTGCTCAACACGTGGGGCGTGAGGTCTCCACAGTACATCGATGTTGTCGCCAGTGGTCGGCGGAAGGTGCACGTGCCCGTCGACCTGGGACCGGACCGCAGCGACGCACGGATGCACGCCAAGACCGTAGGATCCTACGCAGTGCCGTAGGGGACCGCACCGCCACTTCCCAGCAAATTAGGGACACTGTTGCTCCTGGGGTATCGGCGAGGACCATTCGCAACCGTCTCCATGAAGCTGGGCTACGGTCCCGCACACCGTTAGGCCGTCTTCCACTCATGCCCCAACATCGTGCAGCCCGCCTCCAGTGGTGTCGCGACAGGCGTGAATGGAGGGACGAATGGAGACGTGTCGTTTTCAGCGATGAGAGTCACTTCTGCCTTGGTGCCAATGATGGTCGTATGCGTGTTTGGCGCCGTGCAGGTGAGCGCCACAATCAGGACTGCATACGACCGAGGCACACAGGGCCAACACCCGGCATCATGGTGTGGGGAGCGATCTCCTACACTGGCCGTACACCACTGGTGATCGTCGAGGGGACACTGAATAGTGCACGGTACATCCAAACCGTCATCGAACCCATCATTCTACCATTCCTAGACCGGCAAGGGAACTTGCAGTTCCAACAGGACAATGCACGTCCGCATGTATCCCGTGCCACTCAACGTGCTCTAGAAGGTGTAAGTCAACTACCCTGGCCAGCAAGATCTCCGGATCTGTCCCCCATTGAGCATGTTTGGGACTGGATGAAGCATCGTCTCACGCGGTCTGCACGTCCAGCACGAACGCTGGTCCAACTGAGGCGCCAGGTGGAAATGGCATGGCAAGCCGTTCCACCGGACTACATCCAGCATCTCTACGATCGTCTCCATGGGAGAATAGCAGCCTGCATTGCTGCGAAAGGTGGATATACACTGTACTAGTGCCGACATTGTACATGCTCTGTTGCCTGTGTCTATGCGCCTGTGGTTCTATCAGTGTCATCATGTGATGTATCTCACCCCAGGAATGTGTCAATAAAGTTTCCCCTTCCTGGGACAATGTATTCACGGTGTTCTTATTTCAATTTCCAGGAGTGTATTTTGTCTATCTCTTCATCTTCAGCTTCCGACATGGGCATGTATACGTGAACTAACGATGTCGGTATTGGTTTGCTACCGATTCTGATAAGAACAGTCGTATCACTGAACTGTTCACAGTAACACATTCTCTGCCCTACCCTCCTATTCAGAACGAATCTTATTCCAGTTATGCCATTTTCTGCTGCTGTTGATATTATCCTATACTCATCAGACCAGAAATCCTTGTCGTCTTTCCATTTTACTTAATTGATGGCTAGAACATCTAGATTGATGCTTTGCATTTCCCTTTTCATATTTTGTAGTTTTCCCACCAAGTTCAAGCTTCTGACATTTCAGTCCCTGTCCCGCAGAATGTTATCCTTAAGTTGGTAACTCAATATTTTTCTTACGGTTGAGTCACCCTTGGCAGTTCCCTCTCGGAGATTTGAATGGGGGATGATTCAAGAAAGGTTTTGCCATGGAGAGATCATCATGACACTTCTTCCATTACATTTCACATGCTCTTGATCATTGCTGACTCTTCGCCTTTTGGGGCAGTTTCGCACCCCTATGACAAGAGAGTGCCCAGAAGCTCTGTCCGATCGTCCGCCGTCTATGACAAGGTCGTTGCCAGAATGAGGGCGACTTCTTCTGTCGGAAGTCTTCGGCCGCCAAAGGGGATTACCAAACAAAATTTAAGCATCCGGGAGCAAATACGTTTTGATTACTAATTAAAGACAGTACCTCGAGACACAGGTGTTCCCGTGGTTGCTGTTATAAATCCAGATAAGTCAGTATGGAATGGTGCCCCCGAAACTATTGAAAAGGCTGCTGCCTTTCTTGGGGAAATGCACGTTTGTCTGGACTCTCAACAGATATGCCTCTGTTGTTGTTTCAGCTACGGCGCGGCTACCTGTATCGCTGCATCGCGCAAGCCACCCCACCGTCGGCGAGAACCATGATTCATGTACGTGTCTGTGTGTGTGTGTGTGGGGGGGGGGGGGTCAATGCTACAGTAAATTTTGAAACGTAGTATCATCCTGTTCAGTGGAGAGCCAGTATCGACGTAGGAGGGCGTCCTGTAACCGATGAACCGATGGGAAAAGCGTGTATGATCTGTATGTCTCTCGTCACTGCAAGGGTCCTTCGAACGTCCCTCCTTGGACTCAGAATTCACTTAGGTTTTCACGTATCCAAGGGGTCTTGCAAGCCTCGTGTAGCTCTTCTCGGATAAGAGCAGATTCAATAGTGACCATTGTACCCTCATACGACGACAAATGGGAAGACGTACGGCACCCTATACCATCGAGGAACTTCATCGTTTCGGTGGGTTAGGAATTATGGTGGCAGAGGCATAGTGTTCTATGTGCGTACTGTCTTCCTGATATTTAAACACGTGCCCTCAAGAAACAATCTTATTGTGGAAGTGTACTGCTTTCCCATGTACGTCTTAGCAGAGGTGCTTTCAGCACTGACTTCATTCCTGTGGATGACAATGCGTGACAACATCGAACTGAGTACGTGGAAGAGCTCTTTGAAAGAGAGGATATACGGCGAATGGATTGGCGATCACCTTCCCTCTGACTTAAATCCCATCCAGCACTACATAGCTGTACTGCAGAACACACACGACCATCATCGACCATACAGCATCTGCGTTGGTGGAGGAATACAACTTCATAACATGGCAGTTTTGACGAACCTTGTGATCAGAAGGGGAGCATATTGCAGAATGATCCGTAATACTCTGCGATCTTCTTTCCTCGCCTGGGTTTATCTGCCCGAGCACTGAGGTTTGGCGAGGGGCGCTGGTGTCGGCTGCCGCGGCTTGAAGGGAGGGTGTGGCGGACTGCGGTGGTGGAGTTGGTAGGTACGAAGCACTTCTGCACTGAGTTGGCAACGCAGAAGAGCAGCGGCGGCGCGGCTGTATCGGACGGCGCTGAGTGGGGACTACTTTGGCTGTCTTGTGGCGCAACTGGGGTTTGGCAGTGTTCACGAAGCAGACGCAGTCGCTGTTTGTGGGCTACTTTCGCCTGGCTGAGCCCGCCGTATTTCCCCTGAGGATGTTGCGATGCTTGGCTACCATGGTGTGCTTCTGTTGTTGTCGGTTGGAGGTTGCTACACATGGTGACGCCTTGCAACTGCAGATATGACCTTCAAGCGGTTACATGCTCCGCGCTGTTTATGGCGTTGAAATCCTTTCACCCAGTGTTAATAATGTTGGCGCTTTAATGCCTCTTCCAGACTCATTTAATTGCTCTGTCATTGACTGTGTTACGATTTGTGGGCCACCGAAGATTTCATAGAAGTTCGTCAGTCATGTTAAATGTTTGTAATAATGTGCTAAAGGAACATACTTCTTTGATTGTGAGACCTCCATGTTGTTATTTGAGTCGATTCCTTAAAAGCAGTTACACCGTAAGTATTTCACGTACTATTTTAAAGGAAATAGGTTTTGACATTAAATCAAGTTTCAAAGTTCTTTTCGAATATTAATATTACTAGTGGTTGTTTGAAGTGAGGTCAAAAGCGCTGTTCTGAGAATATATATATATATATATATATATATATATATATATATATATATATATATATATATATATATATGTGTGTGTGTGTGTGTGTGTTTCAATTATTTTATATATGTTTGTTTGGTAACTGGACTTCTTTTGAAATGTTATCTATAGTTAGGGTTTCTTTGTTCGCATAACGAGGTGTCTGAAAGATATATTCTAATTATATTTGTGTGGCTAAGTTAACCAGTGGGATTTGTTCATAGACGCGCATGACGGTTGGTAAGGCTTGTGTCCGAACGTCAGTTACTTGTCTCATACGGTGAAGTACGGCTGCTGTGATAAATTCTGAAAGTTAGCCTTGCGCTAATATCGTTTTCCTGTGTTTCACATAAATGTTTTGTTAGTCTAGTTGTAGTGGCTGTGGCGTTCTCGTGTCTTGTGGCGGACTTAACTAAATGACTTATTGTGTTTTTGGTTTTCCAAGTTCAACAACTCTGATCCATTTTGACTGTTTGTAAATCCTTTAAGTAAGATGTTGGTGATGGCAGTAAATTTGACGGACACATTTTAAGTCATTTTAACGAACTTGCTGAATATATTAATACCAAATATTTGATGTTAAATTTTCATCTTAATGAAGTTTGATATCTGCCAATTTTTAACGGGTTTTGGAAAAAAGACTTAAATTAAACTTGCTTCCTTTGTTATAAGGTTATTTGCTTTGCCAATCTTTGGCTGTATCATAGCTTTAACCTTAAATGACAGTGGGTCAGGAACATTTTAAACGTATTCCTTAATAAAACTGCAGTTGAAATTCAGTGTGTGTGTATATATTGTTACCAGTCGTGGATTGTTCCATGCTTTTTTTCGTTTTTTTTTTCAATAAATAAATATTACTTCTGTGTATTCTGAAACTGGACTCAGTGCTCAGCCCTGTGCGATGCAATCCTTGCTATAGTAGCAAGTGACGTGGCTGCGATATCACGAATATACTCATTGCAGTACACTGGCTGTACCATAGCGTTTGGTATATTTTTTTGATTGCATTTTGGGTTTTGTCTTTGTCCTCCCCAGAACTTTTTCAGTTGTTGCCCGTTTTGCGTTTCAGTATTGGTGCCGTCAGAGTAAAGAAGGTCAGCGGTGAAGCCAGAATCAGTAAATCTTGTCTGCAGTCAAAACTTGGTGCGGCTGCTGCTACCGAGCGATTCTAGGATCTTCAGTCTGGAACCGCGCTATTGCTAAGGTCGTAGGTTCGAATCATGCCTCGGGCATGGATGTGTGCGATGTCCTTAGCTTAGTTAGATGTAAGTAGTTCTAAGTCTAGGGGACTGATGACCTCAGATGTCAAGTCGCATAGTGCTTAGAGCCATTTGAACCATCTGAATTTCGTATCCGCAAGCAAGATGAGAGAGGCGGCATTGGAGAACTCTGTCCACGCTTGCGGGTGGCCTAGATCCTGCCACTAAACATTTCAGCCGTGTCAGTGTAAGGCGTGAGTGAAGATATTCTGATTTCTGAAAATTTATTGGTATGTCTCCAGAACGATGTGTCAGGATTCCAACTTGCCTCCCCGTCGTGAATGCAAATTTGTCTCTTATAGACCCTCTTTGACCAAATGGCTAACAGAGTCGGTGATATTTTTACTGTCAATAAGAACCTCTGGATGTTAGCTGAAATTCCAAAATTGAAGGACGAATGTCGGACCTTATCAGCATATGTTATCCTTGACTTGGCGTGATGAACAGAATGTTGGTACCAATATCAGTGAGGGATGCATGAACTGCAAATTAAGAGCCCGTTTCCAAATTTGCCAAATATGCTAATGGCCATTTTTCAAGAGATGCCAAGTTTATCCGTTGATAATATTGATCAATTAGTTGAGTTCTTTTAGCTGTTGGTTATGTGAAAATACTAACGTGTGGCAGGTGGGTGATAGTGTGGTGATAGAACTCTAAAATCGCTTCGCAATAGGCAGTGAAGCCATCATCATTGCTGAAGCACTAGAAAATAAGCAAATGTTGTGGGGTCTCCGGAAGTGGCCTTGCAGTAAGTGTCTTGATACTCGCGAAAAGAGAGGAATAACAGATAAACATGTGTATCGAATACGACGCGAATATGAATCTTTGGCTTATTATATTAATGAAGTGCGTCTTCCAATCCTAACCTTGTGTGCTAAGATGTCTGAAAACTAGGCGGAACCTAATATCTTAGAAGGCATGAGGTGGAAAGGCATGTGTGGGACACTGTGTTGTGCTAAGCAGTTATGTTTTTTTTGTTATTTACACAAATCAGTGTTCAGTATTGAAAATGTGCGTTGTGGCGACAGTAGGCGGGGAGAACTAAGCGTAGGCTGTTTCCAGAACAGAGTAAATTACACTACTGGCCATAAAAATTTCGGCACCACGAAGATTACGCGCTACAGACGCGAAATTTAACCCACAGGAAGAATATGCTGTGATATGCAAATGATTAGCTTTTCAGAGCATTCTAAAATAGATGGCGCCGGTGGCGACACTTACAACCTGCTGACATTTGGAAAGTTTCCAACCGATTTCTCATACACAAACAGCAGTTGACCGGCGTTGCCTGGTGAAACGTTGTTGCGATGCCTCGTGTAAGGAGGAGAAAGGCGTACTATCACGTTTCCGACTTTGATATAGGTCGGATTGTAGCCTGTCGCGATTGCGGTTTATCGTATCGCGACATTGCTGCTCGCGTTGGTCGAGATCCAATGACTGTAAGCAGAGTATGGAATCTGTGGGTTCAGGAGGGTAATACGGAACGCCATGCTGGATCCCAACGGCCTCGTATCACTAGCAGACCAGATGACAGGCATCTTATCCGCATGGCTGTAACGGATCGTGCAACCACGTCTCGATCCCTGAGTCAACAGATGGGGACGTTTGCAAGACAACAACCATCTGCACGAACAGTTCGACGACGTTTGCAGCAGCATGGACTATCAGCTCTGAGACCATGGCTGCGGTTACCCTTGACGCGGTATCACAGACAGGAGCGCCTGCGACGGTGTACTCAACGACGAACCTGGGTGCACGAATGGCAAAACGTCATTTTTTCGGGTGAATCCAGGTTATATTTACAGCATCATGATGGTCGCATCCGTGTTTGGCGACATCACAGTGAACGCACATTGGAAGCGTGTATTCGTCATCGCCAAACTGGCGTATCACCCGGCATGATGGAATGGGGTGCCATTGGCTACACGTCTGGGTCATCTCTTGTTCGCATTGACGGCACTTTGAACAGTGGATGTTACATTTCACATGTGTTACGACCCGTGGCTCTACTCTTCATTCGATCCCTGCGAAACCCTACATTAGAGCAGGGTAATGGAGGATCGCATGTTGCAGTTTCTGTACGGGCCTTTCTGTATACAGAAAATGTTCGACTGCTGTCCTGGCCGGCACATACTCCTGATCTCTCACCAAGTGAATGGTGGCCGAGCAACTGGCTGGTCGCAAAACGCCAGTTACTACTCTTGATGAACTGTGGTATCGTGTTGAAGCTGCATGGGCAGCTGTACCAATACTCGCCATCCAAGCTTTGTTTGACTCAATGCCCAGGTGTATCAAGGACGTTATTGAGGCCAGAGGTGGTTGTTCTGGGTACTGGTTTCTCAGGATCTTTTCACCCAAACTGCGTGAAAATGAAATCGCATGTCAGTTCTAGTATAATGTATTTGTCCAATGAATACCTGTTTATCATCTGCATTTTTTCCTTGGTGTAGCAATTTTAATGGCCAGTAGTGGAAAGACATGTGTAGGACTCTGTGTTGTGGTAAGCAATTATGCTTTTTTTTTTTTTTTACACTAGTGAGTGTTCAGTATTGAAAATGTGCGTTGTGGCGACAGTAAACGGGGAGAACTAAGCGTAGGCTGTTTCCAGAACAGAGTAAATTATGTTGATGTTCAACATGATCATTCGCCTAGTGTTGGTAATGGGGTATGTTACCATTGTGGTGCACCAGGGTATTTTGTTACGGATTGTCCGTTTCCTAAGAGTAGGCGTTGGGATATCTGATGCCAGAGGATAGGTTGTCGCAGGGTGTTCCCTGAGAAGTGTGAGCGATTATCGTATGTCTGCACCTTATTGGGTACGGGACCTGTACTTGCCCTGGTGGATTTCTGCAGTAGCGTGTCTCTTCTTAATTATGCTTGGTATAAAGACGTAGAAGTAGCCAGGTTGCCTTGACTAAGTCTGGTTATTTGGTTGTCTTTCTGATGACGGCAGCCCCACCGATGTAGTACGGTAGTCTTAGTTTTGAGCTGAGCATCCATAATTTCACATGCCCCATCAAGTGCTTCGTTGTGATGAGGTTGTCTGCTAAGCTACTTCTAGGGTGCGATTTTTTGCAATTATGTCAGTGTTTCTAGGCTTACGCTTGTGATCAGTTTGCTATAGGTGTTCAGGCCGGGGGAAGTTTTAAAATGCGTTCTCATGGTATGAATACGGGTAGAGTGAGCATTCTGGACGCTGAGATGGATGTTTGCCATTTACCTGAAGCACAAGCCTCTCAGGTGACAGATCAATTGGATGAATTCCCAGGAGTATTTACTGATAGTTTAAGGGCAACTAATAAAGTTAAATGTCATTTTCGGGTCACTGATCATAACACCGTGTGCCAGACTCCTTATCGGTTATCCTCTCCTGAAATGGAGAAACTAAGCGAGGTTATTGTTTAGCTACTTTTGGGCGGTGTAATTCGACCTTCTGTCTAAAGCTATGTGGCCCCAATTTGTCTAGCTCCTAAATCACGTGGTCAAGGATTGGCGTCTGTGGCTAGCTACCGCACATTAAACCCAAAGATTATTTTGAAACCCGTTCTACTCCCGGAGTTACATAATTGTCTTACGTGGCATCTACGCCAATTATTAGATACCCTCGCGGAAAGGTCGAAACCGATTACGGTGTTTTGTGCGAACTACAGTCTCATTGAATTTAATAGTAAACTTTGGCATGGCCACCTGTGCGTTTCATAGAGCTGTCCGCGATACTCGCACACGCTATATACAGAGTTGGGTAATGTCCAGGTGGTGGATTCATTGTTAATATTTTCTTTGAGTGAAAGAGTCATTTCTGTTCCTGTCATTCCGTATTTTTTCAGTTAACTTCAGTACTATGCTGTAGCGGTACTGTAAATGTATTGTCAAAGTTCCTTTGAGCTTTGTTACTTGGCAGTGACATATCACGCAAAAATTACATTCTTTTCTTTCTGCGCACCAGTGTATAAGCACGGTACAAAAAATAAGCAATATCACAGCAGGTTATACCTCTATTACCAAGGACGTCTTCCACCAACTTAGTACTGCTACATTCAATGGGCATACCAAGTCGACCTAGTCTATTTGCAACAGTTGCAACTTATAAATCAGAAAACTTAGTTATATGCGACAGTTTACCACGTCTTCAGCGTGATTCCAAGAAGAATTAAGAACTCTCTCTTGTCCAAGGATATAACATACCGTCAGCGTGAAGATAAAACACAAAAGAAAACAATATCCTTACGCTCGACAAGGGCACGGCATGCAGTACTGGAACTTGTAACGAACAGTTCGTATCCAAAACACATACACCAGCCTATGGCTGTCTTCTTGTACACAGTATCCGTCGAAGAGTAATCTCAAACTGGTAATTTGTCAGCTGAGCACAAGACTCTGCACACCACCAAAGCATACTCCTAGTGTTTGGTGTATTGCTGCAGCAACAACACTACCCTACCTAGTACCTGGGTGTGGTCGCTGTCTTTCGTCGCCACCGGGAGAAGAGACGTCTGACTTCCAGGTAGATATGTGCACGTCTGCTTGGCTACGCCACGCGTTGACTTTTGACTGCACAGGCTACCTGTTTCTTCTAGACACCATGTTACAGCTGAATTCTGTAACAATTGCTCGCCAGTAAACAACTACTCTCCACTCTGCTCCTTCACTAGAAGTTGGCCCCAGAGGATATCGCCACAAAGCCCGAGCAAAGAGTGAGTCCCCTGGCAGAGGGTCGCCATCCAAAATCCACCAAATTCCTGCTCCTGGTGTCGTAAGGTCCGAAACAGTCGCTTCGCAGGGCCCCATCTTCACTTCTCTCTCCTCCCAGCTTGATGCATTTCCCTCCCCATCTGCACCAACTGACGCGAGAAACCGCACTGGACCGTAATGGTAATGAAATGTTGAAGACAAAGTGCCAAATTACTCTTTTCAGTCGCCACACATACTATACCCCCTTCTGATGTAACACCACTTTAAGCTACTAAAAACATCTCCAGCCGGTGGCATATCTTTAGTTGAGATCTTGACAGGAGTCTCAAAACAGACAATTTGACCAGGCGCCTCCTAGAAGGTGGGAATTTTTTCCCATTGCTGCCGAACTCGTTCTACTTATTTTGCGAATATTCTGAGGTATACACTAACTCCAACTATGAACAGATTGGGATGCCTTTCCTCATCCGGACCCTTAGAACTCCACTCATGGGTGGTCAGTGTATTTTTCCAAGCTCTCTCCTACCTTTCTCTGATCTCCTTTAGAGGCAGTAGTTCAATTGACCACAGTCTACGGAGTGGTGAAACGCTGCTGAAGGCAAAAATGAATCCAAGCAGCTTCTCCTTCTGCGTCTCATACTTAGCCATATAAAATGCATACTTTAACCATTCCAACTCCCATCCCAATGGTTGTGATCTAAATGACAATACAGAATCAACGCTAGATACAGATTACAGTTAAATCTTTCTGCGAACTGAGGTGTTGGGCTGTTTGACATGACAGTCAAATGTTTACTTCCCAAATCAAAACAGAACTTCAGGAGCCTTTGGATGCAAATGCGATGATATTATCGGAAACTCAGACATGACAGGGACCCAAGGTACGTAAAAGTCTCTTCAATCAATACATTGCAGCAGGCTTGGCCACAGTCCCTGAAGGAAAAGCTTGAAAAGGCATTCATGGGTACCGGAACGTACTTGTTTCCTGCCGCGGCATCAGAAACGGACAAAAAATCGATATACGACTTCTTCAGCTGGGTTTCTATCAGTTTCGATGCCAACATACCTTCATTCGTACCGTGTGAAATTCCTTTAGAGAGCAGGCCTTACAAACGCACATGCAGCATATTCCCATTCATTCCTTTTATTACAAATTATTTCCAGATTTAGATGTGTGTTCTGCAGGCTCCATCCACCATGAACCATGGACCTTGCCGTTGGTGGGGAGGCTTGCGTGCCTCAGCGACACAGATGGCCATACCGTAGGTGCAACCACAACGGATCGGTATCTGTTGAGAGGCCAGACAAACGTGTGGTTCCTGAAGAGGGGCAGAAGCCTATTCAGTAGTTGCAGGGGCAACGGTCTGGATGATTGACTGATCTGGCCTTGTAAAACTAACGAAAACGGCCTTGCTGTTGTGGTACTGCGAACGGCTGAAAGCAAGAGGAAACTACAGCCGTAATTTTTCCCGATGGCATGCAGCTTTATTGTATGATTAAATGATTATGGTGTCCTCTTGGGTAAAATATTCCGGAGGTAAATTAGTCCCCCATTCGGATCTCCGGGCGGGCACTACTCTAGAGGACGTCGTTATTAGGAGAAAGAAAACTGGCGTTCCACGGAGCGGAGCGTGGAATGTCAGATCCCTTAATCGGGCAGGTAGGTTAGAAAATTTAAAAAGGGAAATGGATAGGTTAATGTTAGATATAGTGGGAATTAGTGAAATTCGGTGGCAGCAGGAACAAGACATCTGGTCAAGTGAATACAGGGTTATAAATACAAAATTAAATATGGGTAATGCAGGAGTCGGTTTAATAATGAATAAATAAATAGGAGTGCGGGTAAGCTACTGCAAACAGTATAGTGAACGCATTATTGTGGACAAGATAGACACGAAGCCCACACCTACTACAGTGGTACAAGTTTATATCCCAACTAGCTCTGCAGATGACGAAGAAATTGTTGAAATGTATGATGAGATAAAAGAAATTATTCAGGTAATGAAGAGAGACGAAAATTTAATAGTCATGGGTGACTGAAATTCGAGTGTAGGAAAAGGGAGAGAAGGAAACATAGTAGGTGAATATGGATTGGGGGTAAGAAATGAAAGAGGAAGCCGTCTGAATGAATTTTGCACAGAGCATAACTTAATCATAGGTTACACTTGGTTCAAGAATCATAAAAGAAGGTTGTATACATGGAAGAACCCTGGAGATACTTACAGGTTTCAGATAAATTATATAATCGTAAGACAGAGATTTAGGAACCAGGTTTTAAACTGTGAGACATTTCCAGGGGCAGATGTGGACTCTGACCACAATCTATTGGTTATGAACTGTAGATTAAAACTGAAGAAACTGCAAAAAGGTGGGAATTTAAGGAGATGGGACCTGGATCTACTGACTAAACCAGAGGTAGTACAGAGTTTCAGGGAGAGCATAAGGGAACAACTGACAGGAATGGGGGAAAGAAGTACAGTACAAGAAGAAAGCGCAGCTCTGAGGGATGAAGTAGTGATGGCAGCAGAGGATCAAGTCGGTAAAAAGACGAGGGCCAGTTGAAATCCTTGGGTAACAGAAGAAATATTGAATTTAATTGATGAAAGGAGAAAATACTAAAATGCAGTAACTGATGCAAGCAAAAAGGAATACAAAGGTCTCAAAAATGAGATCGACAGGAAGTGCAAAATGGCTAAGCAGGGATGGCTAGATGACAAATGTACGGATGTAGAGGCTTACCTCACTAGGGGCAAGATAGATACTGCCTACAGGAAAATTAAAGAGATCTATGGAGGAAAGTGAGCCACTTGTATTAATCTCAATAACTCAGATGGAAACCCACTTCTAAGCAAAGAAGGGAAAGCAGAAAGGTGGAAGGAGTAAATAGAGTGTCTATACAAGGGCGATGTACTTGAGGACTATATTATGGAAATGGAAGAGGATGTAGATGAAGATGAAATGGGAGATACGATACTGTGTGAAGAGTGTGACAGAGCACTGAGAGACCTGAGTCGAAACTAGTTCCATTGGAACTACTGACAGCCTTGGGAGAGCCAGTCCTGACAAACATTTACCATCTGGTGAGCAAGATGTTTGAAAGAAGTGAAATTCCCTCAGACATCAAGAAGAATATAATAATTCCAACCCCAAAGAAAGCAGGTGTTGACAGATGTGAAAATTACAGAACTATCAGATTAATATGCCACAGCCGCAAAATACTAACGAGAAATATTTACAGACGAATGGAGGAACTGGTAGAAGCAGACCTCGCGGAAGATCAGTTTGGATTCCGTAGAAATATTGGAATACGTGAGGCAATACCGACCCTACGACTTATCTTATAACAAAGATTAGGGAAAGGTAAACCTCCGTTTCTAGCATTTGTACACTTAGGGAAAGCTTTTGACAATGTTGACTGGAATACACTCTTTCCAATTCTATAGGTGGAAGGGGTAAAATACAGGGATCGGAAGGCTATTTACAATTTGTAAAGAAACCAGATGGCAGTTATAAGAGTCGAGGGACATGAAAGAGAAGCAGTGGTTGGGAAGGGAGTGAGACCTCCTCCCGTTGCCTTGGGAGAGGCAGTCCTGACAAAACTCTACCATCGGGTGAATGAGATGCATGAGACAGGCGAAATACCCTCGGTCTTCAAGAAGAATATAATAATTCCAATCCCAAAGAAAGCAAGTGTTGACAGATGTGAAAATTACCGAACAATCAGCTTAATAAGCCACAGCACCAAAACACTAACGCGAATTCTTTACAGACGAATGGAGAAACTAGTAGAAGCCGACCTCGGGGAAGATCAGTTTGGATTTCGTAAAAATATTGGAACTAATGAGGCAATACCGACCCTTCGACTTATCTTACAAGCTAGATTAAGGAAAGGCAAACCTACGTTTCTAGCTTTTGTAGACTTAAAGAAAGCTTTTGACTATGTTGACTGGAATACTCTCATTCAAATTCTGAAGGTGGCAGTGGTAAAGTACAGGGAGCGAAAGGCTATTCACAATTTGTACAGAAACCAGACGGCAGTTATAAGAGTTGAGGTGCATGAAAGGGAAGCAGTGGTTGGGAATGGAGTGAGACAGGATTGTAGCGTCTCACCGCTGTTAATCAATCTGTATATTGAGCAAGCAGTAAAGGAAACAAAGGAAAAATTCGGAGTAGGAATTAAAATCCATATAGAAGAAATGAAAACTTTGAGGTTCACCGATGTCATTGTTATTCTGTCAGAGACAGCAAAGGATTTGGAAGAACAGTTGGGCGGAATGTGCAGTGCCTTGAAAGGAGGATATAACATGAACATTAACAAAAGCAAAACGAGGATAATGGAATGTATTCGAATTAAGTCCGGTGATTCTGAGGGAATTAGAGTAGGAAATGAGGCACTTAGAGTATTAAAGGAGTTTTCCTATTTGGGGAGCAAAATAACTGAAGATGGTGAAAGTAGAGAGGATATAAAATGTAGACTGGCAATGGCAAAGAAAGCGTTTCTGAACAAGAGAAATTAGTTAACATGGAGTATAGATTTAAGTGTCACGAAGCCTTTACTGAAAGTATTTGTATGGAGTGTAGCCATGTATGGAAGTGAAACATGGACGATAAATAGTTTGGACAAGAAGAGAATAGAAGCTTTCGAAATGTGGTTCTACAGAAGAATGCTCAAGGTTAGATGGGTAGATCACATAACTAATGAGGAAATACTCAACAGAATTGGGGAGAAGAGGAGTTTGTGGCACAACTTGACAAGAAGAAGGGACCGGTCGGTAGGGCAAGTTCTGAGGCATCAGGGATCACAAATTTAGCATTGGAGGGCAGCGTGGAGGGTAAAAATCGTAGAAGGAGGCCAAGAGATGTATACACTAAGCAGATTCAGAAGGATGTAGGTTGCAGTAGGCACTGGGAGATGAAGAAGCTTGCACAGGATAGAGTGGCATGGAGAGCTGCATCAAACCAGTCTCAGGACTGAAGACCACAACAACAACATTTGCAGACTCCCAAACGTCCACTCAATTGAGACTGGTGATAATACACATGTAATCTAGGTTCTACTTCTGTGGGCACAACATATTAGATCGAGTCCAGCTATAGGTATTACAACAGACTATATCATTTTTAATTGTACGTATACTAACTACTTCCTTTTTTCTCTGTTCTCTGCTCACTAGCTCTTAAGGCTTCATAATACTCCTATTGTCTGGCGAGGTCTTCAAATAGAGTCGGGATGACACTCAATATTGGGCCTGTCTGTAGCGGTTAATTACACTGTGTTTTTTTTCTCAAATATCCCTGAAACATGCGGCTGAGACAGTCCACAATAACATTACTGGGCCCCTTGAAAGTTTCACTTCGAACTGGAATTCCGAAAATCGGGTATCCGTCCCAGCAATACCGCCTGAGCACCAGCACCCAACTATGAGTCTGGTTGTCTGTCTACAGCTGAAAGGGATTGTGCTCTAGGTGGAATAAAAATTTCGCAATGGAAACATAGCTTCGAAAGCCTCAAACTGATAAACCATATATTTCGTCTCTAATGGGAACAGTCTTCTCGAGGAATGCGAGGATGGCTCTGGCCCCTAAGGATATTCCTGAAACAGCACAGCAGTTAATGTCATCATGGATCAGGTATTTGAACCATAAACCTTTTATAGAAGTCAGGAATAGCTAGGAGAAGGGCTCCGGCTAAAGCCTCCTTCATTCCCTGAAATAAAGCGTGTTGAGTCTTCCCCGCACAAACAAACATTTTTACCTAATTCATTCAGTGGCCTAGACAACCGCTCGAAAATTATTCCCAAAAGAATCCCTGCTCGTCTTTCTATCTCATTTGCATTTCTTCACTCGGGACATTCTCTAATAGCCTTACAGGAAACTGGACTTGCAATTTCTATGGTTTAACGATCAGTCCCGCCTTCCGAACGCGTGTGTACACCTGTCTGAATCGCCCAATACCTCCCTCCCAGTCCTTACTAAAGAGTAACTACTCGTTCTAAAACGTGAAGTTAATATCAGAAAATAACGTATTTAATAGCCGGGATTAAACAGCCGCACCACTGGCGCGACCAAAGGACACCCGTTGATATTCAACAAGATTCCAGTTAGTGTCAAACGCTGTCAAGTGCTTCGGTTCCTCTTCTAATAGAATTTCATAATATACACGGTTAAGGTCTAACGTAGGAAACACACAAACACCAGCAAACCAACCAAAATATAAACATATAAATTTTGAAATGATGTTGGAGCAGCCAACTAAGTTCTTACTAAGGTCTGTAATGTCATACCTCTCTGGATTTGCGAGCTCGTTTTGGTAAATTAAACGTGGGTGATGAAAACTGCGATTTGCGAAGTCGAATAGCTCCTCGGTGCAACATCTCTTCCAATAAACCTTTTACTTCTTTCATGAGCGGTTACCGGTAGAGAGGACGGTCGTCTTATCGGCAGAGCATTGGTTAAATGGATCCATTGTTCTGTTAAATTAGTAAGCTGTAATTTATCAGTTAGCAAATCAAACAATTCACTGCTCAACTGCTGCACTTGTTTCCTCTGATTCGACAGTAAATGACAGAGTTGCGCTACCTCATCTCCACTGTCCCCTTGTTGTACGGCAGCTATTGGAGACTCAAAATCTAGGCGAAACGAGTACGTTTTGTTCGTGCAAAATAGAAATGTGAAGTGATGTTTTTCGCAATTAGGTTTCAGTATTGTCCTCCTCATTACATCAGATGCCAAAATCAAATCGAAGGAAATCCTTCCGCTCTCCTCGGTTAAAACTTCCACTTGAACAGTCGGTCTGGGACTCTCAACTTGGGACACAGGTATCCTAGCATATACAAGGAGCTCGAATTGGTCATGAGATATGAAGTCTCATTCTCAATCAACGGTCGCTAGCCACATTTCGCCTGAGCAGAATGAAACAACCTTTCCCTCACAATTATGACTTAACTGCTGGTATCAAGAAGACCACATACAGACTCGTTATTAGTATCCTCATCGAAAGAATGAGAGCCCACGCTGCTGTTGTGTGAATCTAGCCCCAATACTAACAGGGTTTGCACCCTTACACAGTTATCTTCTTGTTCTGCTGCTGTCAATCCATCCTAAAGTGTTCCACAGCACCACAGGGGAAGAAACAGCCGTTAATTCTCGGGTCTCGGTTTAGCAGCGCACTTCCTTTACGATTCACAGCTGCATTCTTTTCGGCACCTCTCCCTTCGTCAGCATGCATGAACCCTTCAATCTGATATAATAATTACCCTGAATTTTAGAATGTGCAAGGAGGTTGACTTGATCCCCTCCACAATACTAGTACCACTTTGGCTTCCGTTTTCAGAAGGTCTAAAGCAGGTGCAGGTGTGCGCACTTCACTAATATACTCACCAAACGGCTCCCTTATACAATATTCGCGTCTGTAATGCGATTCGACCAAATTCCGCGTTACCCTAGCCGGAATTACCTTCTTACAAAAGTCATGACGGAAAGCGGTCACTATTTCCCCTTCATTTATGGCATCATCTATTATTCCTATCAAACTAATTCTAGCACATGATGTAACTGAAATACTTCCACGTAACTTAATCCACACACTTGTTTCAGCTCACCAAGCGACACCATATAGTATAAACATTTCTGTCTCAGGTAGCGGATCTACCGAGAATTCTCGTTTAAGCAGCATTCCTGATAATGGATTGGGTGACGTAGTCTAATGCGTTTCCTTTCGTGCCCTGGTGTCCTTAGATGTACTGTCTGCTTAACATGCTTCCCTAGTAACAAATTTAAATCCATCCTGCTATCCTGCAGTCCTTACGATCTTGGCACAGTCTCACGCTACAACTTATGATTCTCTGCCCTACCGCTCACTGCCTGCCTACTTTCTAGTTCCTTCACTGAAGGTAGCAAGTAATTAGCCTCGTTGGCATAATATGAATTCCTGTCCTGTAGAATATGCAATTGCCGACGTTGATACATGGCCAGCAGTCGGTATTGGCTTGGGGAGAGGAACAACCGGGCAGTGGGGAATTTCATCATCATTCGTAACATACAACGGAATTTATAAAATTTCACAGTTCTGCGATAAATAGCTAACAATGTAACAATTGACAACAGTTACAAAGACCAGATGCTTCAGTACAATAAAACTTCTACCTAGTGACACATCGGGAGACGGGATTCAAACTCCGACGTCGCCACACCTCTAAAACTAATATACAAGGGTGTCAGTGCGAATACGGACACTTGTAATATACCAACAACTGGAAAGAGGAAGAAAGCGAATGGCCTATGGATCAAATAGAATCTACAGACTTTTTATTTGTTTAAAAAAAAACATTATTAGGGTGACGACACATACTAAAATCAAAGCCCTTTCTTAAATTAACACAAAACATCTGAAATCGAATAATATGAGAGAGCCAAGCCGGCAAGGTAATGCCCCACGCCTTTGGTTAAATGAATGAAGAATAATAATTCAGTAAAGCCCAATTAATTTACAAGTGAACATCATCATCTTGTTGCTGCCACAATTTGATGACCAAGCAGCACAAAGCAATTGATGGAAAAATTACTAATTTCGAGGAAACTGGTCTCGACCCAAAAGTAATGTTACGTAAGAAAGTACAGTTAATTGTGGTTCATAATAATAACAGAATCTTAATAACCTCAGAAACAGCTACTACACAGTGAAATCAGGAATAAAACTCATTAACAAGCTTGCATCACAAGAAATTGACCCATACTGTAGAATAAAATACTGAATCCTTACTGACTGAATTAGTCAAACGTCACTTAGAGTCACAGGTTAACGTTGTTCACTTCAAGATGGTTACTGAATGTCAGAATGCCCAGAAAGATCATTATTGTTCACTCCGTTACACACAAAAACAGCCGAGCAGCCGTGATTTAACGCAGTTCAAAAACGCTCTCACCCAGTATAAATTTTAGGTACGGGCCTGCAGACCTACACACGTTCGGTGGTCGTGCCTCACAGCTGATGGCTCCTCTGTCTGAGAGCTGCTCACCACACGACCTCCTGGTCACGCCTGGGCCACGCTCCAACACCCGCTCAGGCTGCGTGTCTTTGGCCAGACTGGAAACCACCTGCCTCAGCCGCTAAGTACGGACTGCCCAGACGGTGCACTACCCTGCCCGACTCACTGCACTCAGACATCTCGTTCCACACGTCCAGAATTCTCGCGGAACATGGGCAGCGAACCCCAGGCCAAGTCTGCAGGAACGGTCTCGGATGATGGCAGACTCCTCTGCTCGTGAGCACGCCTTACCACAGGCTGACGCTCTGCTGAGTCTCCTCGACGCTAAGAGTACTCGCCGTGTGCCATGCACCCTTTCTAGCATCGCACACAAATGGCTACTGCTACACACAACAGGGTTACCAAAGGAAGGATGGAAGGACGATTGGTATTTAAGGTGTTATCGACAATGAACTCATTGGGGACAGAACACAAGTTCAGGTTGGCGAAGGAAGGGGAACGAAAAGTTGTCTTGCCTTTTCAAAGCAGGCATCCCAGCAATCAAGCAATTTAGATGAATCACAGAAATACTTTATATGAAAGGCTAGAGGTGGATCTGAATCATTGGAGTCCAAAATGCCAGTCCATTTTGAGGGGTACGGAGGAAAAATTGATAGAAACATAGAACAGTTGACCATACCTTCAGAGTGATTACAAACTGAATACAGTATGCATAAAGGTAGAACACACACTCAAAATCGTAGAAACATACAGTACAAAAGGTCGCTCTTTCGTCCCCTAGTATCACACCATACAGTACCGGATTTTGTAACGAACAATTCATATTCAGAACATATTCACCAGCTACTGGCTGTCTTCGCTGTGGGCTGAACCTATAGAACAACAGTCTCAGTTTCACAATACATCAGGTGACTAAAAAAAAAAAACTGCGGACCACTAAAGCACACTCCTAGTGCTCCGTACAGTACAGTAGTAATGAAACAACACTTCTTCATATCTTTTCGTGGTTGCCATCCACATAGTCAATTTTTACCACAGTTTTATCACGCCTCACGTTGACCGTTGAGTTAGGCAAGGCTATCCGGTTGCTTAACTATCGTCTCAGTAGGTTCCAACTAACTATCTTTTCTCCACTTTGCTTCTTTACCAGAGGATGGCCACAGAAATCCTTGCGTTTAAGCCCGCGAGTGCGAGTCTTCTGTCTAGAGCACAGTTTGCCAAATCGTTTTCTGTAGAATAATGATATTCCGGAGGAAGTGAGTAAGACTCTGAGGAAGGCTACTAACAACGTGACGTGCTCTTCGGCAGTTTCATTACACCAATAACTTTTAAGAAATTACATTATCTTCCATATGTTTTTAGTTATGATTTAAAATTTATGTTATCAGTTTATAAATTTTATTAACCTTTAAAATAAACAAGATGTTCCATCAAAGTACCAGGATTCTCAAAGTATTCTGTCAGAGAAAACGTTCGAGAGCCCCCGATCTATAAAACGATACTGCTCTCGAATTACGTACACGATTACATCACCTTCCAATGCTTCAGGACAGGCTGTTCTCGTTTTGCCTAGATTTTTGTCTCTGGTAGGTGCTTTAGAACAATAAGGGAGTGAGTGGGGGCCCAATGATCGGTAAGAAGTAGCACCCACTCTGTAAGGGGTTGAGGACTGTCAAAAAACCTGTATACACTCTTGACATAAGCTGCCCTAAAACTTTGGCTCTTCCTGTCCTGAACATTCGCAATGGGGCATGGTCGACATCTGAGTTAGTTCCATAAATATTATATAGAGGGAAAATCTGCGGAACTTGATGGCTCGTAAGTGGACGAACATCACGCAGGCAGTTCATTAACCTTTTCGGCGCTGCTGGGGCTGTACGTCCAGCCTGCCCGATGGACCAAGTGGGCAAAGGTACTAGAGTCCCCTCAACAGACGGCTGACACAGCCATAGCACGCTGCAGGCTGTGTCCACAGTCGGCTAATCGCACGTACCAGCGCGCTTAGAACCACTGTGAGGTCGTAGTGGTAGCAGGTGTTGATAACCACGAAAGCGAGCTTGAAAACTAATCCATATACAAGTTTGTCACGGGCTTGGAAGAAGTAACTTTTGAAAAATAAGGACTTTTGTATTTCTGATTGGAAAATTCTGTATCTTAAGATTTACATTGGCAATATACGTGCCTTAATCTATTAAAATCTTTTTATAAGCAATTGGTAAGTATCAAGATAAAAAGGTTTAAACGGAACAGTTCCTAGCGAAGACGTCCGAGAGTGACCAAGTGGTTCGAATCCTGCCTCGGGCATGTATGTGTGTGGTGTCCTTAGGTTAGTTAAGTAGTTCTAAGTTCTAGGGGACTGATGACCTCAGATGTTAAGTCCCATAGTGCTCAGAGGCATTTGAACAAATTTTTTGAAGACGTCCGAAACGCGGACCTTTTTCTATTCCGCGCGACAGCGAGTGTTGCCGAGAAACTGCAAGTATTTCTGCTTCGCTGCTCGCCTTTTCAAACATCTGATACTCCAGTTCTGTATGACAAATCATGCCCTCCCACATTATCTATGATTGTATCATGTGTATTTCGTAGATTAGGAAATAAAATTAGAGATACTTGGCCATGCGTGGCGATTTGTGTTCCTCGCAGCTGAGAGTTTGATGAGAAACTGCAGGTATTTTTGGTGCACTGTTCGCCTTTTGTGACAACCTTTACACCATTTAGTTAAGATAAGTCATGCCGTTCATATTGTATACTTCTTTGTGAATTGTCTTGCATCCATTATGGAATTAAATTGTACATATTCAGTCGACTGGTAAAGAGAAAGTAACCAGGAGCAGGTGAAAGCTGAGCACTTTCCGACATTACGAAGAAGAGCAGATAATGACGACGTTGGCACTCTATCGTGCACGTTTACCTGGTTCCGGACCGTCAGGCCTTCCAGTTTGCGAGGCGTAAATGAATTCCCTCAGCCGTCTCGTAGTTCTACTTATCGGAAGTACATGTACGCTATTGCCGTCTGCGCGCTCTACCAGTTGGGCACACATATATGCCAGTAGCCGCGAAGGGTTTGACACATATCACGTGTCAGAAGTTTTTGATGTTGCTGGGCAACAGTCATACAATACTTCTTATATGAACACGCCGCCATTTGACTATATTGTTGTTTACTTAATTACGACCTAGGTTTCGGCCTTCCATGCCACTTTCAAGTTACTGAGTTTATGTCATACTGCAGGACATCAAGCTCAGAAAATGTCATTCAATAAGAAAAAATGTTTCGTGGGAAGCCAGTATTTTCGTAATTTATGGCCAATTTGGAGTTTTATGTCCTGCAATATAATTATGTTACTGACATAATCTCATTGACTTTAAAATGGTGTAAAAGGCCGAAACATAGGTTGTAATTAAATAAACAACAATAGAGACAAATGGCGACGTATTCGTTTAAAAGAATATCATGTTTGGAACCGGATTATCCTGTTGAAACGTGACACCACACATCACTATTAGTCGTGAACTGAAGTCATATCAGTTGGCTTCTTACACCCTGAAACGTGGAGTAACACCGCTGAGCCTTTCTTAAACATTGGAAGAATGAACGACTCACTAAGTCGCCACCAAGCTCGCCAACGATGGTCGTGCCAGACAGTGCAGAAACACATGTCATTGTTAAATACAATGGGTCGCCTGCCATCAGCAGTCCATGTTTCCTGATCATGTTACCGCTCCAAACGCTGCTTTTTCTGTTCTGGTGTTAATGGAAGAATACCTGTTGGATGGTAATTCGGTATTGGGGATGATGTTAGCACCATATGCATGGCGCATGGGTAGATCAGGGAGTCCGGATGACAGTTACAAATGAGAAGGTTCTATAATGTGCTTGGTACGCAATATGACGATCGTCTATTGTTATGGTCCGACGTGGTCCACCCGATCCTTGACAGCGACTGTACCAGTACTCTCGTTCCCACGCAGTCCGACTTTGGCCTACTGCCATATCCAAACGGCCCACTATTGTGGTCGATTATAGAACCAAACAGTTTGCCGAGTGGAGGCCCACAAGAGTATAACTTTCAAAGTCCGTCAGGCCACACGATTATGCGCCATCTACTTGTCTTTCACAGAGGTCACTCATTTCACGCTGTTCACAGATATTACTGCTTGGCCTGGTCAAGACACTCAACGCAAACAACATTTGAGCACCCTTGTGGACGTCCTACTCTTACACAGGATTCCTACACTAGTCAGTTACACACACACACACACACACACACACACACACACACACACACACACACAAACTGACAGTGTGGATGTGTACGAATTACAGTTCCATTCTACCATGTATTAAGGATAAATTTCTTTTGATTTATGGCAGTGCAAGCATTCTTCCATCCATATGGTATGTACGTTGTATGCACATACTATATACACTCCTGGAAATGGAAAAAAGAACACATTGACACCGGTGTGTCAGACCCACCATACTTGCTCCGGACACTGCGAGAGGGCTGTACAAGCAATGATCACACGCACGGCACAGCGGACACACCAGGAACCGCGGTGTTGGCCGTCGAATGGCGCTAGCTGCGCAGCATTTGTGCACCGCCGCCGTCAGTGTCAGCCAGTTTGCCGTGGCATACGGAGCTCCATCGCAGTCTTTAACACTGGTAGCATACCGCGACAGCGTGGACGTGAACCGTATGTGCAGTTGACGGACTTTGAGCGAGGGCGTATAGTGGGCATGCGGGAGGCCGGGTGGACGTACCGCCGAATTGCTCAACACGTGGGGCGTGAGGTCTCCACAGTACATCGATGTTGTCGCCAGTGGTCGGCGGAAGGTGCACGTGCCCGTCGACCTGGGACCGGACCGCAGCGACGCACGGATGCACGCCAAGACCGTAGGATCCTACGCAGTGCCGTAGGGGACCGCACCGCCACTTCCCAGCAAATTAGGGACACTGTTGCTCCTGGGGTACCGGCGAGGACCATTTGCAACCGTCTCCATGAAGCTGGGCTACGGTCCCGCACACCGTTAGGCCGTCTTCCGCTCACGCCCCAACATCGTGCAGCCCGCCTCCAGTGGTGTCGCGACAGGCGTGAATGGAGGGACAAATGGAGACGTGTCGTCTTCAGCGATGAGAGTCGCTTCTGCCTTGGTGCCAATGATGGTCATATGCGTGTTTGGCGCCGTGCAGGCGAGCGCCACAATCAGGACTGCATACGACCGAGGCACACAGGGCCAACACCCGGCATCATGGTGTGGGGAGCGATCTCCTACACTGGCCGTACACCACTGGTGATCGTCGAGGGGACACTGAATAGTGCACGGTACATCCAAACCGTCATCGAACCCATCGTTCTACCATTCCTAGACCGGCAAGGGAACTTGCTGTTCCAACAGGACAATGCACGTCCGCGTGTATCCCGTGCCACCCAACGTGCTCTAGAAGGTGTAAGTCAACTACCCTGGCCAGCAAGATCTCCGGATCTGTCCCCGTTGAGCATGTTTGGGACTGGATGAAGCGTCGTCTCACGCGGTCTGCACGTCCAGCACGAACGCTGGTCCAACTGAGGCGCCAGGTGGAAATGGCATGGCAAGCCGTTCCACAGGACTACATCCAGCATCTCTACGATCGTCTGCATGGGAGAATAGCAGCCTGCATTGCTGCGAAAGGTGGATATACACTGTACTAGTGCCGACATTGTGCATGCTCTTTTGCCTGTGTCTATGTGCCTGTGGTTCTGTCAGTGTGATCATGTGATGTATCTGACCCCAGGAATGTGTCAATAAAGTTTCCCCTTCCTGGGACAATGAATTCACGGTGTTCTTATTTCAATTTCCAGGAGTGTACATTTTTCTTTCGCAAAATGTAAAAAAAATTGAGCACCAAACTAGTATCATCACATTTCCTCTCTTTGGTCAGCATTTCTGCCTAGGAATTTCTCTTCATCATTATGAAAATCAGACTCCAGAAGAACACCAAAGATACTTTTCAGTATCAGTGGTAGCCCCGTAAAAACAAAGGGTTAGACAATGAATCGTGTCGCCGATTCCAGAATTTATTCTTGGTAGAATTAAATGCTCCGAAGAGCGTCTCAGATGGGAAAAGCCACGCCTCTTAAAGTACGTATACAAATAAGTGGAAACAGCTTCGTCGACGTACAAAATGGCGTGCAGCTTCTGGAATTTACATCTAAAAATACGTGCTGGCGGCAACTCGATAGTTTGCATACAAATTCGAAATTTTGGGAAATCTTAATTGCGCGCACGTTCCACAACGGTCTGCAAATTTATTTTTAATTGCTTGCTCGCTCATCCGTGGGACGATTTCTTCCTGGAGAAAAAGTGAAAGAGTAAAACGCTTTTGCAATTTAGATCAGCAAAGCGTAATTTAGCTCTGTGGCGTCCAGTGTCTGTGACAATGTGAAGTGCCACTTGAAATTATTTAATTTTAAAACTGCTTCATAATCTCAAGTATGATCTTCCTCTTTCTCACAGCCAAGCAAACGGTTGGTTGTCACAACGATTTGATCTCTTTCATAGATAATTTACATTTTCGTTATTGATGTCGCTGTAACAGTCACTTGATTGCTGGAAGGAATGCACTGTCTCCATCGAACATTCGCTGGTTTTGTGATATGAGATTCCCAAACGAAAGGGGGTACAATGTTGAACTGTAGTGACGTCGTTCAAGTAATTTTGATGGTTAGTACTTCCGGAGATAGCTTAATTTTGTTGAATAACAAGAAGATTATAACATTTTCCACTCATAACCCTGATAATTCACATAGCTCCGTTGATGGAAGTGTATTTTACTTGTGAGAGATAGTTCTTGCCATATGGGAAAAATCTCTTCTGACCTACTTCTCTTTTGCGTGCAGGCTTGGAAAATGATCGAAACATTTACCACTTACTACTTCACCCTTTGTAAGGCAATTAGAAGAATTCTCAGAAAATACTGCCCGTAGCATTCCTGCAGGTGATATCGACTTCGCCACATTGGTATTACTCTGGTGTGCTAATCTTAACAATGAATGATTCTTGCGCATAACATTTCACTGCATAGTAACATACAACAATGAAACTTGGACCATGCGTATAAAGAACTACTACACAGTACAGTAAAGAAGGTAATTGAAATAAATACGCAAAGAAACGACCAGAAATGACACTTTTATTCAAAGAGGATAATTGCACTCAATTCATCGCGATTTATGATAGTCCACAAGATATTGCAGAAGGTGGGATATGGTTTTTAATTGGGCAGATGATCACCATAGAGAGAAACATACGTATTTCTGTGATGACCTAACGTCGGTAAGCAGTTCTTGTGGAAGGGGGTTCCATTCCTATACCTTTCCAACTGATACCTGCTAGATGGTCTCTGGAGTATGTAGAGGTGCTACAGTACGTCTCCCCACTGTATTCCACACGTGCTCGATGGTATTTAAGTCGAGGGATTGGGCAAGCCCGTCCGTTCGCCGAATGTCCACTTCATTTCATGAACAGTAGGATACCGTCGCACATTGTCACCCATAGAAGTAAACAAAAGTGAGGACTAATTGCACCTCTTATAACACTATTACAAACTAGTGTTACCCTCTGGGAGGATTTTTAAGTTTTTACTGTGCGTGTGTCTAACGGATAAATGTATCGGACAGTAATTTTGTAAATATTGCAATTAATTGAAAACCAAACAGGCTTTACTTTGGGGGTTAATGAAAGTAGAAACGTTCATACAAATGAAAAAATAAGCAGTCGCCAGCCTAATTAGGCATATTAATTTAAAACATTGTTTAAGAAAACTGAATATGAATTGTTGAAGTGACTTCCATTAAGATTCCCTTTGATCAGCACATTGGATACACAGGAATACAGAGCGATCTAAACTGTGGGTAGCCTTAGTTACCATTAATGCACTAACCAGTAATCACAGAAAGCAAGATAGTGCCGCACTCGTATAATAACAGTTTCAGTTACTATCATTACATGATTAAGTACTGAGATTTTACTGAATGAAACACTGAACTAAAGTTGGGCATGAAAAGATTTCTGACTTAAGTGACATGCAAATATCACAGATAAAATTAAACAATAATAAATACACACTTATAATACTTCCACTTATAGAAATGTTTCAGATTTCTTTAGTATTGGGTATATTCCCAATATCTTTCCAATATGAAAAGAATATGGTGGAGACTCATAAACCGATACGTCTCAATAGGCAACTCTATGATTATTTCAGACGCAAAGTTCAATTCAACGAAAATGAATGCTAAGCCCCATTTGGAATAATTTATGTTTTCATACTTTAAAGCAATTTACTCAGCAGTGAGATCGATTAAAAAATGTAATAGTTGATGATAGCAATCAAGGCTAAATTACGTTTCAAACAAGTTTAATTTATGTGCCTTTTTCATCACCTGTGAAGCAGGTATTTCAGATAGTAAACTATACACGCTCTGGAACAGAATTTTTGCACATTTAATACACGGAAACAAATCACTATTTTATTAGAAACAGGATACTCGGTTTTCTGCACACTTAAGAGGGAATCCTGCATCGTTTCACGATTGGGATAATTTTGTGGTTCTAAACACAGCTTTATAGCACTTGGATTATTATTGGAAACACACGAATTACCTGGTTCATGCTATAATACATGTCGGTGTGCCTGAAGCAGTGGCGAAATAGTAGTGACAAGCGACAAGGCGACTAACTGTACTAACGGCCCTTGATGTTGAATGCTCTTTACAATTTCTTCTTGGCGACAGATTTTTATCGTATTAGATCCGTAATGCCAAGATCACCATGCAATAGCCAAATCCTCATCCGAGGCAAAATTCCAAGCAAAACGTCTTCCAAGTGCCTCCCATGGCACCCTCGATGTATACCATAAAACGGCTATCCACTGACTGCGTACCGTTCCCACCAAGGAGCCGCTCAGAACGAACGCCAAAAGCACATTTCACCTCACGCCAAGCCAATTCCATTGCGGAAAGACTTCCCTACAGCTTTTGTATTTCGTAATGCAAGTTCTCTAAGCAAGAACCAGCATCCAATAGAGATAGTTTTCATCATATTTAAACATCGTTTAACTATTTACATATATACATCACAAACTTTAACTTCCTGTTACAAATCAATGACCTTAACTAACACAGAAGAAACACTTCATAATTATATATACACATTTACATAGTATAAGTCTACTTAACGTCGATATAGGTGTTACACTCTGAAGAGGCACACATGTGTTAGGACTATAGTGTGTACGTTTTCTGAGATTTGGAGCTCGGTACGCCTACACTACTTTATGCCGCGCCTCACCATAATATTTTGACCACCAAAAAGATCCTTTTCAATAACGGTCTTGGGTGCATTACACAGTCACACCTCCCGTTACGTCTTGAACCAATACACAGACTGAATCGGCCATCATAAGAGAAAGACACAGGACCGTTCTCCTCGTAGGTCCAACCCCTATGCCATTCGCACCATCGCAGACGGTGCCGCTCATGAAGGGGTGTCAACGCAACACTACGTACTGGTCGTCGGGCAAATACGCCACCTCCATGCAGTCGTCGTTTCTCTGTGGAGCGTGGAACTGCGTGTCTTGCAGTACTGGTATTGTGGTTGCAATTGCATTCACTGTTTGAAGTGCTTCTCTCTTGCCTGTTGCACAATGTAGCGTTTACCTGTTGCTGTAGTTGGCCTTGTTCGACTACCTCCTCCTTTGTGGGTTGTAGTGACTGTGGTTCAGATCGCTCCCCATGCAAGTGAATCACTGCTGTGAGTCATACCAAAACCCAGGGTTACATTCGGCACTCTTCATACTTCTTCCAGTGTCCCTAGGGATGTTCCCAGTGTAACGTCATCCAGATTTTCTCTCCCGGCCCTGTTGTAGTGATGAACAACATCGCAGATCACCGTAACTCCTTGCTGATTGACACACGCTTTGTTTTCCCGTTCCATCAACTGCCTGGGTTTGCGGGTCCAGCCTCCTTTGGCGCTTTAGTCGCACTGATACGTGACGTTCAATTCTCTTTGCGTAACAGAGAGACTTCGGGCAATATTCTCCCGCACTTTCATCTTTTCCGCTGAGTGGTTAATGTCACTTTATCTATCTCGTCCATAGGTTTTGCAGAGCAATGAATACTGCTAATTGATTCTTTTCATTCTTGTGTTTGCTCAGTCATTCAGGCTGTCCATTCCTTTTTGTTCATCGTAATTACTTGATATAGTAAATTTCACCATGGTTAAATTTCCTAGAGTTTACTTTCATCGTGTGATCATCTGCCAGTTGAGATTTTCTAGGCCTTTCCGCTATGCCTAGTGCATCACGCTTTTCACTGTTCTTCAAACGATCATCTCCTGATGCTCTTTCTTCGTTTAGGATAGTAATCCTTTACATGGATCAACTGCAAGAGAAGTAAGGCCACTAGGATTTTATCCTCCCTTTTCCTAACGTTTGACAGTGAAGGTACAGACAACTTTCAACGGGTTTTCATTGGTGAATACCCTCCAGGATACATACGTTTATGATGGCACAGTACACCGTTGTATTCATTTACTTAAAAGTACGCTAATTAAGGAAAGTGCTGAATAATCAAAACTATACTACCAACCGAGTTAAAGTAGGAAGAGCGAATATAAGAAACTCCTTTCTGTACTGATTTAAGCGCTATATCTTATCAGTTACGAGAAGTACGTGGCTTTTGTAAGGTGTACTGCAGCATTGTGAGTTTGGATTTGCCCGTAGACCACAACAAGTGTTGTATGACCTGAGGAACATTTCTAATGACACATCAGCGGTTGTATTAAAGTGTAGGTAGCAGAGTATGTCACTGTGGAGTTCACCCAGTGCTTGCTCCAGTCGTGTGTTACCCGCCTACTGGAAACATTCATGTCTTTTTTTCACCCTTCTGCTGTAGGCGAACGGCCGACGAGAACTATTTATATTTTCTGTTATCTGAACGATCACGTTTCGTGCTCGTACCATATCATATAGGCTCTGCAATATCTAATGACTTCACGTTCCTTATATTTTGCTTCGTTTTATTTCTTCACTCTTCATTCATGTACAGGGTGTAAGTTTTAAGTTGACAAACCAGAATAACTCGAAAAATAAGCTTTACACGAAAAAACTGTGTAGAGTCCGGAGTTGATTATTTTCGAGGGGACATCTACTGGTGCTTAAATTAGTCGGCCACCCCAGCCCCTGGGGGTGGAGTGGGAGGCAACTTTAAAATTTTTAATGGAAATCCCAATTTTTTATTGCAGAATCAGATTCTACATAAAAAACTACGTGCATTTGGTCTTAAACACTAGTTTTGGTTCGTGGTAGTTGGCGCTGTAAACCGAGAAAATCCATGTTCTCAATTTTTCGTGGAAAATGGTTACGGATAAATAAAAAATTCGTATCTACTTCGTGATTCGCTAAAACTAAAACTCTCCCTCTCTTCCCATAGGGTGGGGTTTGAGAGAGGGGAATTAGAGTTTTAAAAATGTTGACACAAATATAAATTTTTTCCGCTGATTGGGATAAGCTTTGTTTGTTTAGTGGTCATGAGGCCCCACAACTTTTAATTATGAAAGAAATCATCTGACTAGCTAACTAACTAAACATCCAACTTCCTAACGAGTGTACTCAGTAACTAGAAAACTAACTGACTCACGAACCTCATTTTTCATTAGATACGGAGAAATCACTTTTGTTTTGTCGAGAAGTCTCACAACTGGGGGTGCTTGCTTAATTTGAGTCTTTTTGTTTCGGATGGAAAAACGCAAAAAACGTCATTGATAAATTTATTGACCTAAATCACATTGTTAACACCTTATTTGATTTCAGAATATAGCGGCTGTTACGTCGTTTACATTTCTAGAATTATGTACGACAATCCGTATCACACTCAGCACTGATCAATAATCGATGCTCTTATCCAGCCGTTGCTGATGAGCGGCGTAATGTTTCGGAGTGCCGCCGATAGCGCAGGTACGAGAAATTCGCCCTTTCTTGTAATAATACTGAGCTTTAGATATTATAAGTATTAATATAATAAACGCATTGTATCTTTTACCCGTCTGAGCATTCAGACAGCAATAAATCGTTTATAACGATTGTCTTTTGGGCGACTTATGTTAGATTACCTTGTGTGACTGCGTTCGCGGCTTTTTCTCGCTACCAGTCGCGTTTGACGTTGAGTTAATAATGCTAGGCAGAATTACACCGAGCGGACCGCTTCTTGCTCATAAAAATTCTAACCCTGCCTTTCCTGATGCCCCTTATCTTTCCTCTCATGAAATTAATAGGTGGCATATATCCTTATGAATTATCTTTCTGTGGAAGAAAAAATTGAGATGCTGTACATTTGTGGAGAAAGTGGCAGAAATTTTGACGATGCAGTCCCGCTTTACGTGCAGCGTTTTCCTGCCCAAGTATGATCACGGTCCTCTTTTCTTCGAGTTAGTAAACAATTTACTGCTGAAGGTAGTGTGAACCAGAAAAAAGCACCCGTACAGCTACTGTTTGTGGAGAAAACAATCAAGTGGCAGTCCTAGCTGCTGTGGCTCATAATCCACATGCGAGTACAAGAGAAATATCAAGGCAATCAAGAACTTCACGCATGAGTGTTTGGATAATCCTTAATATCCTCACATTTCACCCATACCATGTATCCATGCATCTGGAACTAAATGGCGATGACTCTCCAAAGCCGTCTAACGTTTTGTCACTGGGCAGTTCAGTGGATGCAAACAAACCAAAACTTTTTTGCCAGAGTACTTTTCTCCGATGAGGCAACATTCACAAACCACGGCGACGTTAATCGCCATAACATGCATTACTGGAGTGAACAGAACCCACGCAGGATTCGAGAAGTCAACCAGCAGCGACTTTGGCCAGTTAATGTTTGGTGTGGTATAATTGTCGATCAACTGATCGGCCCATATTTTTACGACGGTAATTTGAATGGCAACAAATATCTAAACCTACTTGAAAATGAACTTCCACATATAGTTGAAAAGCTGATCATCGAACTTCGACAAAACATGTGGTTTCAACATAATGCTTGTCCAGCGAATTATTCATTAGTAGCGGGCGATTAACTAGATCGACTTTACCGTGGTGGCTGGATCGGCAGGGCAGGTCCTGTGAATTGGCCAGCCAGATCGCTTGACCTTACCTCGCCAGATTTTTTCTTATGGGGATATGTAAAAGATATCGTTTATCGGGAAACGGGCACCACTCGTGAAAACATGATGCAAAGAACAAGAGAACCTTGCGCGGCAATTACACCAGACATGTCATCAAGATATGTGCAGGCATTTACAACAAGAGTGAATAAAAGCATCGAAGATGGAGGTCATCACTTTAACCATTTGATTTCATAAAATGGTGAGATGGAAGGGGTTTACGGACAACATGCAGGCCGAAAGTGAGAGGCAAGGGACTCACTGGAAACAAGCACCCCGAAATTAATTTACTTGCAAGTATTTGCAAATAATCAACAATAAAACTAAACCAATCGTCCTTTCCAGGACTACCAAATCTTAAACGGGAATACGTTCAGCTTTAGTTAAAGAGTGGGTTAGTCTTTTCCTCAATACGTCTTTTACTTTGTTTACTCTGTTAGTTAATGAATTCACTCGTTAGTAAGTAGGATGTTTGATTAGTTAGATAGTCAGTTACTTAGTTTGATAATCAAAAGTTGTGTGGCCTGATGACCACAAACCAAACAAAACTTTTCCTAATCTGCGGAAACAGTTAATATTTGGATCAACATTTGTAAAACTCTAATTCCTATCTCTCAAACCCCACCATATGGGGAGAGAGGGAGAGTTTTAATTTTAGCGAATCAAAATTTACGAAGTAAGTACGTATTTTTTATTTATCCGTAACCATGTTCCACGCAAAAATGAGGTAATGGATTTTCTTGAATTACAGCGCCAACTACCAAGGTTTAAAACACGTGTTCAAGACAAAATGTACGTAGATTTTAATGTAAAATCTGACTCTGCAATAAAAAATGGGGATTCCCATTTAAAATTTTAAAGTTGCCTCCCGCCCCACCCACAGGGGCTGGGGTGGCGGGCTAATTTTAGCACCATCAGATGTCCCCCTCGAAAATAATTAACCTCAGATTCTACACATCTTTTCGTGTGACGCTTATTTTTCAAGTTATTCTGATTTGTCAACTTAAAATTCACTCCCTGTATAAATAAATGAAGATAATATTGTCTCTGCGAACTGTTGTAGTGTTAAGATGTTATTAAGTTGTTTCTTCTGTATCACACATCAATGGCTTATTCTGTTCTCCTAATTAAGTTTATGTCCTTTAGCTCTATCTCTTTTCGAAATTACTATTTTAAGTTACAATAATTGAAAAGCCTCCCATAAACTATGGACCTTGCCGTTGGTGGGAAGGCTAGCGTGCCTCAGTGATACAGATAGCCGGATAGCCGTACCATATGTGCAACCACAATTGGTGAGAGGGGGGGGGGGGGGGGGGTTTCTGTTAAAGGGCCAGACAAATGTGTGGTTCCTGAAGAGGGGTAGCAGACTATTCAGAAGTTGCATGGGCAACAATCTGGGTGATTGACTAATTTTTCCCAAGGGCACGCAGCTTTATGGTTAAATGATAATGGCGTCCTCTTGGGTAAAATATTACGGAGGTAAAATAGTCTCCCATTCGGAACTCCGGGCGGGGACTAATCAGGAGGACGTCGTTATTAGGAGAAAGAAAATTGGTGTCCTACATTTCGGAGTATGGAATGTCATACCTCTTAATCGGGCAGGTAGGTTAAAGAATTTAAAAAGGGAAATAGGTAGCTTGAAGTTAGATACAGTGGGAATTAGTGAAGTTCGGTGTCAGGAGGGACAAGACTTCTGGTCAGGTTAACACCGGGTTTTAAATACAAAATCAAATAGTGGTAATGCAGGAGTATGGGTTTAATAAGGAATAAAGAAATAGGGACGCGAGTAAGCTACTACGAACAGCTGAACGCACTACTGTAGCCAAGATAGACACGAAGCTCACGCCTAACACAGTAGTAAAATCTTATATGCCTTCTAGCTCTGCAGATGACGAAGATATTGAAGAAATGTATGATGAGATAAAAGAAGTTGTACGCGTAGTGAAGGGAGACAAAAATTTAACAGTCATGAGGGACTGGAATTCTATAGTGGGTAAGGAAGAAAAGGAAAAGTAATACGTGGATATGGAATATGGGTAAGGAATGAAAGAGGAAGCCGCCTGGTAGTAGTTTTTCACAGAGCATAACTTAATCATAGCTAATACTTTGTTTAAGAATCATGAAAGAAGGCTGTATGAGTGGAAGAGGCCTGGAGGCTCTGAAAGGTTTCAGATAGATTATATAATGGTAATACAGAGATTTAAGAAGCGGGTTTTAAATTGTATGACGTTTCCAGGGGCAGCTGAGGACGCTAACCATAATCTTTTGTTTATGAACTATAAATTAAAATTGAAGAACATACAGGTGGGAATTTAAGGAGATGGGACCTGGAGCAAATGAAAGAACCAGAGGTTGTAGAGAGTTTCAGTGAGAGCATTAGGGAACGGTAGACAAGGACACGGGAAAGAAATACAGTAGGTGAAAAATGGATAGCTTAGAAAGTGGAAATAATGTAAACAACAGAGGATCAGGGCTTGTAGAAATCCTTGGGTAATTGGAAGAGATATTGAATTTAACTGATGAAAGGAGAAAATAGAACCAATTTTGAGATCTACAGAAAGTTCAAAATGGGTAAGCAGGGACGGCTAAACCACAAATGTAAGGAATTAGAGGCATATATAACTGGGGGTAAGATAGATACTACCTACAGGAAACTTTAAGAGACCTTTGGAGAAAAGAGAACCACTTGCACTAATATCAAGTGCTCAAATGGAAAACCAGTTCTAAGCACAGAAGAGAAGGCAGAAAGTTGAAAGTACTATATAGAGGGTCTATAGAAGGACGATTTTCTTTAGGGAAATACTCGTATTATGGAAATGGAAGAGGACGTGGATGAAGATGAAATAGGAGATATAATACTGCGTGAAGAATTTGACAGAGCACTGAAAGACCGATGTCGAAACAAGGCACCGGGAGTGGATAAAATTCCATTACAACTACTGATGGCATTGGAGAGCCAGCCCTGACAAAACTGATGTATGAGACAGGTGAAATACTCTCAGAGTTCAAGAAGAATCTAATAACTCCAAATCCAAAGAAACAAGTGTTGACAGTTGTGAAAATTACCGAAATATTAGTTTAATAACTCATGGTTGCAAAAGACTAAGATGAATTCTTTAGAGACGGATGGAAAAGGTGATAGAAGCCGACCTCGTGAAAGATCAGATGGGATTCCATAGAAATATTGGAACACATGAGACAATACTGATCCTACGACTTATCTTAGAAAGTAGATTAAGGGAAGACAAACCTACGTTTCTAGCATTTGTGGACTTAGAGAATGATTTGACAATGTTGACTATAATACTGTCTCTGAAATTCTGTAGGTGTCAGGGATGAAATACACAGAGCGAAAGGCTATTTAGAATTTTTAGGGGAACCAGATGGCAGTTATAAGAGTCGAGGGTCATGAAAGGGAAGGAGTTGTTGAGAAGGGAGTGAGACAGGATTGTAGCCTATTTCCAGCGCTATTAAGACTGCCATTGAGCAAGCAGTAAAGGAAACAAAAGTAGAATTAGAAGTAGTAATTAAAATCCATGTAGAAGAAATAAAAACTTTGATGTTTGCCGATGACATTGTAATTCCGTCAGAGACAGCAAGAGAGCTTGAAGAGCAGTTGAACGGAATGGACAGTGTCTTTAAAGGAGGCTATAAGATACCCTTCAACAAAAGCAAACCGAGGATAAAGGAATGTAACCGAATCAAATCAGGTGATGCTGAGGCAATTATATAAGGAAATGAGAAACTTCTAGTAGTACATGAGATTTGCTAATTGGGGAACAAAGTTGCCGATGATGGTCGACATAGGGACGATATAAACTGTAGACTGTCGTCGGTAAGGTAAGCGTTTGTAGACATGTACGGAAGTGAAACATGGAACGTATCTCGTTTATACAAGAAGAGAACAGAAGCTTTCAAAATGTGGTTCTACAGAAGAATGCTGAAGATTAGGTGGGCTGATCACGTAACTAATGAGGAGGTACTGAACATAATCGGCGAGATGGGGAATTTGTCGCACAACTTGACTAGAAGGGATCATTTGTTACGACATGTTCTGAGGCATCAGGGATCACGAATGTAGTATGGCAGAGAAGCGTGGAGGGTAAAATTCGTAGAGGGAAACCAAGAGATGAATACACTAAGCTGATTTAGAATTTATTCGGGGATGAAGAAGCTTGCATAGGATAGAGTAGCATGGATGGCTGTATCAACACAGTCTCTTGACATAAGACCACAATAACAACTCAAAAAAACATCTGTGGCTCCAAAACATGACTCCGATGTCATTTGCGTGTTCTTAAAAGTTGGTAAATGCTTCTAGATGAACGTATTTATCACTTCATTGCGTCTCGGAAAGTAAGTTGTTAGCAATATCAAAGAAAATCGACCAGAAATCGGACATTAATACTTCCCCCCTCCTCCCAAAGTTTCTCTCTCTCTCTCTTTTTTTCTTTTTTTTAAGTTCTGGATGTTTTGACGCGGCCCGCAACGTATTCGTTTACTGGGTGAAACTATTAATCTCCGAGTAGTATTTACAACCTAGGTCCTCAGTTATTTGCTAGGTGTATCTGTCTCCTGTCTTTCTCTACGGTTTTTACCTTCTACAGCTACCTCTAGTGCCATGGAAGTTATTCCCTGACATCTCAGCACGTTTACTACATTCCTGTACCTTCTTCCGTTTCCCACATATACCTGTTCTTGTCGGTTCTGCGGAGATCTTCTCATTTCTTATTAGTTTGCGTAATTTTATGCTGTAGCAGCCCATTTTAAATGCTTCTATTCTCCTCTGTTCCGGTTTTCAGTTTTCCCACATCAATATTTCACTATCTTACAATGCTTTTCTCCAGTCGTAAGTTCTCACAAACTTCTTCTTCAATTTAAGGCCAATATTTGAGATTAGTAGACTACTCTTGGCCAGCAATGCCGTTTTTGCCAGGGCTTAGTCTGCTTTGTACGTCCACTTTTCTCCAACCATTGTTTGTTTCTTGCTACCTAGGTAGCAGATTCCCTAACATCATTTACTACATGGTGCCCAACTATGCTGTTAGGTTTCTCGCTGTTCTCTTTTCAGCTACTTCTCACAACTTTCGTCTTTCTTCGAAGTACTCTCAATCCAAGTTATGTACACATTAGACTGTTCATTCCATTTAACAGAGCCTGTAATTCTTCATTTTCTCTGAGGGTAACAATGTCATCATCACTGATATCCTTCAATCGCACTGTTGAATCTTACTTTTATTTCCGTCATTACTTCTTAGATGTATAAACTGAACAAAATGGGCGAAGATTGCATCTCTGTCTCACAAATTTTATGAGCGTGTCTTTATGTTTCTTCAGTCTCGCTCTACACAGAGTACGCGAAAGAACTTGCCCCCCTTCTAACAGCCGTGTACCGCAAGTCTCTAGAGGAACGGAGGGTTCCAAATGATTGGAAAAGAGCACAGATAGTCCCAGTCTTCAAGAAGGGTCGTCGAGCAGATGCGCAAAACTATAGACCTATATCTCTTACGTCGATCTCTTGTAGAATTTTAGAACATCTTTTTTGCTCGCGTATCATGTCATTTCTGGAAACCCAGAATCTACTATGTAGGAATCAACATGGATTCCGGAAACAGCGATCGTGTGAGACCCAACTCGCCTTATTTGTTCATGAGACCCAGAAAATATTAGATACAGGCTCCCAGGTAGATGCTATTTTTCTTGACTTCCGGAAGGCGTTCGATACAGTTCCGCACTGTCGCCTGATAAACAAAGTAAGAGCCTACGGAATATCAGACCAGCTGTGTGGCTGGATTGAAGAGTTTTTAGCAAACAGAACACAGCATGTTGTTATCAATGGAGAGACGTCTACAGACGTTAAAGTAACCTCTGGCGTGCCACAGGGGAGTGTTATGGGACCATTGCTTTTCACAATATATATAAATGACTTAGTAGATAGTGTCGGAAGTTCCATGCGGCTTTTCGCGGATGATGCTGTAGTATACAGAGAAGTTGCTGCATTAGAAAATTGTAGCGAAATACAGGAAGATCTGCAGCGGATAGGCACTTGGTGCAGGGAGTGGCAACTGACCCTTAACATAGACAAATGTAATGTATTGCGAATACATAGAAAGAAGGATCCTTTATTGTATGATTATATGATAGCGGAACAAACACTGGTAGCAGTTACTTCTGTAAAATATCTGGGAGTATGCGTACGGAACGATTTGAAGTGGAATGATCATATAAAACTAATTAATGGTAAGGCGGGTACCAGGTTGAGATTCATTGGGAGAGTGCTTAGAAAATGTAGTCCATCAACAAAGGAGGTGGCTTACAAAACACTCGTTCGACCTATACTTGAGTATTGCTCATCAGTGTGGGATCCGTACCAGGTCGGGTTGACGGAGGAGATAGAGAAGATCCAAAGAAGAGCGGCGCGTTTCGTCACAGGGTTATTTGGTAACCGTGATAGCGTTACGGAGATGTTTAATAAACTCAAGTGGCAGACTCTGCAAGAGAGGCGCTCTGCATCGCGGTGTAGCTTGCTCGCCAGGTTTCGAGAGGGTGCGTTTCTGGATGAGGTATCGAATATATTGCTTCCCCCTACTTATACTTCCCGAGGAGATCACGAATGTAAAATTAGAGAGATTAGAGCGCGCACGGAGGCTTTCAGACAGTCGTTCTTCCCGCGAACCATACGCGACTGGAACAGGAATGGGAGGTAATGACAGTGGCACGTAAAGTGCCCTCCGCCACACACCGTTGGGTGGCTTGCGGAGTATCAATGTAGATGTAGATGTAGATTATCATACACAATATCAGAACTGCCTATCTCATGCCTTTACCGTTCCTAAGACCAAACTAATCGTCACCTAACAGCTAACAAAGTGTCCAACGGAAGAAATTTTGGCAGTACTAATTTTGTAATTTTGAGTATTCGAGTAATTTTATGTAATAAATTTCGTCACTATTTTGTAAATATTTTCTTAAGCATCGGTATGATTGTCTATTTTAAATGCAATAACTAAACTGTTATATAGTAACATGTAGTAAACACGCTGTTCTAGTGAGGATACTTTACTATATTGAACAGTCAGTATATTTGAAGTAGGGAACTAGTCGCTGGAGGCGGCCGCGCGGGGTGCCTTTGAGACTGGCCCGAGTTTTTGTGCAGTAGAGGTAGAGAGAAGTGCTCAGGCGTAGTGGTTGTTAGAGGCCTGAAGTGCTGCGCACTGTGAGATACCACAGTGAAGGAATTGTATGTTATGGCCAGGCATAATTGCAGCGTTAAATGGACATAGTGCAAAAAGCATCAAGAGGAATTAGCATGAAAGAAGGGCACTGTGTAACCAAATTTGTTTCTTCTAATGCGACACTATTAAGAGTCTGTTACCATGCGCTGTCGATGATTATTACCTTTCGCACCACCAGCAGCTACTCATGCAACTGAGACCAGATATTTTGAAGTTTACCAAGGCTATCCATCGTAGTAGTTTCATTTTGTCAGTAATTAGCACCTTAACGTTAATGCTGTGGACAAGTGCTTAAACATGAACGATTAGCAGGTAGGGTCCTATCATGCCATTATTAATTACAACCGAGTGTAGCTGTTGGCGACAAAAAGATTAAAATTCTAAGCAAACGTAACTCTAATAATTTGTTTCAAAAGTGAAAGATGTCAAAAATTTAAAGAAATTTTGAGACAGATTGTTAAAGATATGGACAGCGTTCCTTAGCGAAATCCTCACTTAAAAAAACAGCATTAATATTCTGAGATTATTAAAAAGTGATTGCACAGAATTTTTACACATTATTTGGGATCAGAATGTTTAACTTCTTTGTGTGATCAATAATTTCTGCTCTCATCTCCAAATTAAGTAGCAGTGTTGTAAAGATGGTAATCGGTAGTTGTTTAAGGGAAGTTACGCGATAATGAGACATATTTTATTAACAGAAATTAATTATTTAAAAACAATTGTAGCAGTAGAATTATTAACGGTAAGCATTATGATAGGCTGCGCGAAGCTATTTGTTGTGCAAGCTGAGTGCCAAACAATTAGCTGTTAAGTGCAAATGTTTAGCGTAGTTTACTTCCATGATTTCACGATTAAATTTATTTTATTTTGTAACTGTGATTCTGAATCTGAGATCGTATCGGTGTTCTTTTGCCTGTTCCCGCCTCATTGTCCTGCCTCAATTACTATGTAATTACTTTTCCAAATTGATTAGCAACCATAAAACGTTGTTCGGTCACAGCGTAAGCTGGCAACGGTTTTCTGTAATCATTGCAACCATAACTACAATGTATTTAACTTCATTAACTTAAATTTCACTAACTACTTTGTAGTTTCTATCATTTGTCAAAACTGCTTCCATCGTTATGGCACGTAGAAGTAGTTTAGCGGTATCGATTCGGTTATAATTGATTCTACATTGGTTTAATTGGTTCTTCGGAACCGATGCTTTTCCCCAGATGAGAGGGACGTCAGCAACATGAGTCATCAACTCTTGCACTTACCCGAAAGTGTAGGTCCGTCATAAACCTTCCTGTAATTCCCACACTTGTCGGCTCTGCAATCTTTGGAACGGTGTGGTGGATTTTTTTTCCGCAAGTCTGATGGCGTATCTCCAGTCACTCGTTCTACACACGAACACGATTAGTAGTTTTGTTGCCACATTCCCCAATGGTTTTAAATATCCGGATGGTATGTTATCTATTACTTGTGCCTTATTTCGTCTTAAGTAATCCAAAGTGCTATTAAATTCTGACACTAATGGTGGGTCCACTGTCCCCGTCGACTGCTGTTTCTTCTTCTATCACGTTATCAGGAAAGTTCGCCCTCTATTACAGTTCTTCAATATTCTATATCAAACTATCCGATCTCTCATCTGCGTATAACAGTGGAATTTCTGTTGCACTTTTAATGTTAGCTCCCTTGCTTTTAATTTAATTGAAAATACTGCCAAATCGTTCCAGACTGTAGCGCCGAGAACCGCTCGGCCCCTCCGGCCGGCTTTGAAGAGGTCCTAGATAACAGAACGCAGCATATCATTCTTAATGGAGAGAAGTCTTCCGAAGTAAGAGTGATTTCACGTGTGCCACAGGGGATGTCGTAGGACCATTACTATTCACAATATATATAAATGAGCTTGTGGATAACATCGGAAGTTCACTGAGGCTTTTTGCGGATGATGCTGTAGTATATCGAGAGATTGTAACAATGGAAAATTGTACTGAAATGAAGGAGGATCTGCAACGAATTGACGTATGGTGCAGGGAATGGCAATTGAATCTCAATGTAGACAAGTGTAATTTGCTGTGAATACATAGAAAGAAAGATCCTTTCTCATTTACCTACAATATAGCAGGTCAGCTACTGGAAGCAGTTAATTCCATAAATAATCTGGGAGTAGGCATTAGGAGTGATTTAAGATGGAATGGCCATATAAAATTAATCGTCGGTAAAGTAGATCTCAGACTGAGATTCATTGGAGGAATCCTAAGGAAATGCAGTCCGAAAAAAAGGAAGTATGTTACAGTACACTTGTTCGCTCACTGCTTGAATACTGCTCACTGGTGTGGGATCTGTACCACATAGCGTTGGTAGAAGAGATAGAGAAGATCCAACGGAGAACAGGATCGTTTAGTAATCGCTAAATCTTTACGGAGATGATAGATAGACCGCAAGAGAGACGCTCAGAAGTTCGGTACGGACTTTTGTTGGAGTTACAAGAACATACCTTCACCGAGGAGTCAAGCAGTATATTTGTCCCTCCTACGTATATCTCGCAAAGAGACCATGAGGATAAAATCAGAGAGATTAGAGCCCACGCAGAGACAGAGAGACGATCTTTCTTTCCACGAACAATACGAGACGGGAATAGAAGGGTAACCGATAGAGCCGGCCGGGATGGACGAGCGGTTCTAGGCACTTCAGTCTGGAACCGCGCGACCGCTACGGTCGCAGGTTCGAATCCTGCCTCGGGCGTGGATGTGTGTGATGTCCTTAGGTTAGTTAGGTTTAAGTAGTTCTAAGTTCTAGGGGACTGTGACCTCAGATGTTGAGTCCCATAGTACTCAGAGCTATTTGAACCATTTTTTGAACCGATAGATGCACTGAAGTTACCCTCAGCCACACACCATCAGTTGGCTTGCGGAGTATATATGTAGATGTAGAAGAACATGTCTGCAGGTGTTTCACAGATCCGATTTCACCTAGTCTACGCCACCCAAGATCTATTTTTCCGTTTCTCCATCTGTTGTCATTGCAAAAACAAGTCTGCTTACGGAAGTGAGAAGCTAGAGGTACTAAATTTAGAAGCTTTTGTCCAGTATAAAGGTAGAGGTGATTTATAATTACAAACGTAAAAATTAATCGATAGAAGTGAGTTACTGTGGCCTGTGAAATCACAAAATACACTTGGAGTGGTAGTAAATGTTACTGAACGTGATGCTAGCTGTAAAATTAAAGGTAGCAGTCCAAGTAATCACTTCTACAATTGCGGTATCTCTAAAATTCTGGTACTAGTCTATTGACACATTCCCTCTCATGATGCCAGAAATACTGTTACATGGCTAGCAGTGAAGAAACTGGAGTATCGCGGTTTGGGCACGCGACTTGGACGGTGTTTCTGAGGGTATGTTTTCGGGGGGAGAAAGGATGGACAACACAAAAGAAGAGGCGTGACTGCGATTTGAACATGGATGAATATGAGAAAGGAGGAGGAGAAATAGGCTTGGAAAGAACTAAAACAGTGAAGTGCGAAATATATGAAAGCAATTCATAAAAAGATTGGCATAGGATATTTTAGTGATTTATAAGACAAACATCTTGCTGTCTTGCTTTCGGCTATTACATGGGCCATTACCCTACACAACTGAAATGTAGAATCAATCTGTACAACAAATATTCCGTCTCTTCGAACCGTATATTTATTTTGTTCTGTGCTGAGGATGGTAAGTTGCCACTTAGCTTCCGGTGGGCACTTTAAATTGCATGAGGCGTGTAAGTTCTTCACTATTCCAGGTCCTCCAGCACGTCACACCGTTGCTCTTCCAGCGCTGGAACGCCTCTTTACTAATCTTTCATAAGCAACGAAGCCGTTTGGTACCAGTGCAAAGTGTGTACTTGTGTTCCTGGGGAGCGTTTACAGTCAAGAATTCGCGGTTTCAGTCGGCTACCAGACTGGTTACGACAGAAGCCCAGGATTATTTTACATTTAGTGTAGTGCAGCAGATATTGCTCTCCTGCCTATTTGCTCTCACTTTGTTATTTCCCGACATTTTAAAAGAGCACCACAGCTAAGTACCTGTATTTGCAGATGAGTCTAAAAAGAATTCCGTTCACCGCTCTGTTATTTTGCCTGATCGGTTGTTCAAGATTCGGTTCACGCAGACTTCAGTGTCTCGGAAGCCGCATTATCCGCCATCTCGAGGGCGCTGGAGCAGATGAGGTGTGCCGTGCCTGCTAAATTCCTCCTGCGTTCCAACACGCTGAGCGCTTTTCAGTCTCTGCCACTCTTGTATACCGCCCATAAAATTGTCCACAGTATCTGGGACGCACTTCTCCGCTTACGAAGACCGGGGTTGGAGATGTCTTACTGCTAGATGCCAGTGCATGGGGTACTGTAGGGATTGAAATGGCAGACGTAGTAGCCAAGGAGGCGTATCGTGATCCTTTATAAATTCAGTCTACCACCCCCCTGCGAAGTATCGTCTTGCTATTGAGGTACAGACTCATGCGTCGATGGAAGAAGAGTGGCTCCATCTACCAAAGCCCACAAAGTGGCCCTGACGTACCTTTCCAACCACGCAGTCGGGACGGGTGTCTCCCTGCTCGTCTTCACAAGGACAACAGCCTTATCACACTGTGGCTACTTGCTCTGGCGAGAAGACCCTCCAATGTGTGGTGTTTGTGGTGTTATTGTGTGCCCCATTTTACTTGACTGAGTTTCATTTGCTGACGAGAAAGCAGCGGTAGACTTGCCGACAGATTTGCTCTTTATTTTAAGTGACATCGAAACAAATGTCGTTCGAGTTTTAAGGTTTTGTTTTATGTCCAACTTGTTTCCTAAAGTCTTAGGGACATGTTTTTAGTGCGTTAACTCGGTGAATAGCTCAACCAAATTTTTGTAGGTGTTTCGCCAGTTACTTTCTAATGTGTGGTTGTGTAGCTCATCTACACTTCTTTCTTGTCTTACTGAGTGTAAGATGGATGACTGTGTGTGTGTGTGTGTGTGTGTGTGTGTGTGTGTGTGTGTGTGTGTGTATGTATGTGTGTGTGAGTAACCGCTAGTGAGGTGAGAGTGAATAAGGGAGTGAATTAGTGTCATTTTGTAGATTTACTCCTCCCGTTGTGACAACATTTTTAGCTCTTCTATCTACATTCGTATCTTTTAATATCTCTAACGGCGCTGTTAACATAGCCGTTGAGCGCTCATCAACTCCACACACACGCACGTGCACACGCATATTTCACTCTCCTCGAATGTAAGAAGTTGTCGCAATAGGGGAGCAGTTTATTGTGGACAGGCGGATACCCATGTTAGTGCTATTGCAAGAAACTTCGAGCCTTTCGTTCCTACCATTCTTGTGCTCCTTCGGTAAGTATATACATTATTTTACACTTTTCTCTACCAATTTAAACACTTAACAGGTGAAAATCATATTTCGAAAAATAAACACGTAACGTAAATTCCCTAAGGGAGTAAATTTAGAGTGAAAGTGCGCAAGGCTTCCAGGTATTACTTTGAAATGTTCACGCTTGAGATAAATTAAAGGTCATACGTCACGAAGCTCCAGAAAAGGATTCGATGTCAAAATGAATCTGTGAACTACAAAGGTGTTCTTACACGTCGAACCATCTGACCACCTAGGGGATAGAAATTTTGGGAGTGGATTATTTTCTGCGACTATACAGAAAATTTCAACAAAACTGAGTTCGTAATCGTTTACATTCTCATAAAAATTGGTAGACCACTATGGGCAGTGCCAATATGAGTAAGTCGGCCTGAAGAGCTTGAGCATTTTACTTAGTTAAATGTTCCACTAATTATCTGAACGATTCTTTTATCGAAATGAGCAAGTTTAACATTAATGAAAATGTTATTAAGTTCTAACTACACTCTAACGCAACTGTACTTAAAGATTAGGTTTTCACCTTTAATTTATACAATAGCAGTTTTAAAAAAAGATTTCGTCATTGGAATAGAAGGAGCTGTCGAGGAGGAATAACTATAGGTTGGTTTTAAAACTTGATTTCCACACAGTCAAACATTTTATGTTGTTGGAAAAGTCACAAAACTTTATTTCTGTATAATGAACTCCTTTCAGAGCCACCGAGAGCTTCGATAATAGTACTGTCATCACTATACTTCTCAAACTATGATGGATTATTTATGGCGAATTTCGCTAGCGACTATGTGCTCTGTGATGTTGCAGTTAAAATGCCTAACCAATTTGACAGTTACCTACGTGACTACCGAGAGGGAAAACGTGTTATACTTATTGCTCGATTTTGTGAAATCAGCATTTGTGCAATCGACATTTCTGCAAACATCGTTTCAGCTGTTATAGTATTTCGTAATGAGGTTACCTAATGCCTTAAATTATTTTACTCTGTAAGGTTCCCCTCGCATTTACATCCTGATCAGTTATTATTATTATTTTTTTTATGGCCTTCATTGAACCACTGTCGTTAAAAATACAAAGTTCTAAACAAGTTGTTACATATGGATACAATTTGGTTCCACAATAACTTAATATATTTAGGTAATATAATTATTAGAGGCTATTCTTATATGAAAGGTGGTTTGCTCTTCTGTCTGCCCAATATTTCTTCATTCTTTCAGATATTTTCTTTCTTTCTTCATCTGAGACAACTCTTCCTGTACTCCTTTTATTGATTTTCATTTGTAGTCTGGTTTGCGGGTCTTGCAGTATTCTGGTTTTCTCTGGCTTGTTTTTTAGGTCATCTACTGTAATTTGAAGTTCTTTTATATCTTCCTTAATTTCTGTGATCCATTTAATATCGCTCTTGCTATTCCACAATTTTTGTATTATTTTTTTACTAATTCTGTTTTCTGAAGTTCTCATCACATGTCCAAAGAATGAGATGCGTTTCTCCCTGATTGTGCTCATGACTGGTTCTATTTTCTTATATACTGTTTCATTTGATGCTATTCTCCAATGTCCATTTATTTTATACTGTTTATTTGTACATGTCCTAATTATTCTTTCTTCTATTTTTAGTATTCTGTCAATTTCTGCTGTGTTAGTTGTTTTGAAGATAGTTTCAGCTGCATATGTTATTTCTGGTTGTGTAACTGTTTTATAGTGTTTTAATTTTGCATCTATGTGTAGGTTTCCTTTGTTGTATGTAGTTTTGGTCATGTAATTTGCATAGTTAAGTTTTTTTATTCTATTTTGCCATGATGGCTTCTCATTTGGATTTTATGTTATTATTTCGCCTAAATATTTAAATTTATCAACAATTTTGATTTCCTGTTCTCCTATTGTAATTTTGTTTGCAAGTGCTGGATCAGTTAGCATAATCTCCGTTTTTTCAAATGATATTCTAAGGCCTACTTTCTCTGCTATTTCTTGTAGTGATTTCACTTGTTGCCTCGCTTCTTGAACTGTGTTGGCTAGAAGAGAAAGATCATCAGCGAATCCCAAGCAGTTTAAGCTAATATCATCTTTTGCACTTCCAATTCTTATCCTCTTTGGATTGTCCTTGTACCATTCTCTCATTATGTATTCCAGTGCACAGTTGAAAAGTAACGGTGATAGGCAGTCACCTTGTCTTAAGCCTGTTTTTATGAGGAGTGGTTCCGAAATTTCTCCTCTAAACTTCACTTTTGATTTGGTGTTGGTTAGAGTGAGTTGTATTATTTTAATTAGTTTTGGATGGAGTCCTAGATTTGTTAAAATTTTTAATACTGAAGGTCGGTGGAGACAGTCATATGCCTTCTTAAAATCTACAAATGTTATTGCCAGAGGTTTCTTCCGTTTCTTGTAGTATGCCATAATCAATTTTAAACTAATTATCTGCTCTGCACAGCTTCTCCATGGTCTGAAACCACCCTGATATTCCTCTAACTCCTGTTCTAATTGCTCCTTTATTCTTTCATATAGGACCTTGGATAGAATTTTATATGTGCAATCTAGGAGAGAGATGCCCCTGTAGTTGTCTGGGTTGCTCTTATCTCCCTTTTTGTGTAGTGGGTGGATGATAGCTGTGGTCCAATGTTTGGGAAATTGTTCTGTTACCCAAATTTTTGTTAGAGTAATGTGTAAGGAGGTCTTGACTGTGTCACTTGCATATTTCCACATTTCAACAAAAACCTGATCTTCTCCACATGCCTTATAATTTCTTTGTTCTTTAAGAATTTCTTCTACTTCTTGGAAAGTTGGAGGGTCTAGTTTGTTAGGTTTGGTTTTTATTGGGGTATTTATGTTGATTTGTAAGGGTTCTTTGGATTCCTCGCAATTAAGAAGTTTGTAAAATGCTTTTGCCATGATTTCTGCATTTTCCTTGTTACTGTGTGTCATTCTTCAGTCTTCATCTTTCATTATTAGAGTAGGGGCCTCATATTGTTGTAGTTGTTTCCCAAAGATTTTGTAGTAGTTGGTTTTATGATAATTACCTTCTATAGACTTTATAATATCTTTATGAAATCCTCTCTTGATTCTACCAATATTTTGAGTGAATTTTTTTTTCATTTTTTAGGTTGATGGCATTTTCTCCAGTTTTAAGAGTTTGAAACTTTAACCATGGTTGGTGTCTATCTTCATGGAATCTGTCACATTCTGATGTCCACCATGCATGTTTCCTTCGTGGATTCAAGGGAGCTAGATTCTCTGCTTCTTTTTTAAGATTAGGCACTAGTCGTTCTAGACCATCTGTTAATTTGATGGTTTGTGTTACTTGTTGGCACTTATTATTTTTAATTAGCTGATGTGGGTCAAACCTCCTTTTTTTATTAGTTTTTCCGGTTCTCTTCTTTAACGGTGTGAATTTGATTTTAATTTTAACCATATAATGGTCTGAGCCTGTGTGTACTCCTCTCGGTACTTTAACATTGTGGATCTCCTTATGAAAATTTTTGTCCATACTGACATGGTCTAGCTGCCACTCGCCCTTCCTCCAGTCTGGATGTTTCCATGTTTTAAGTTTAGTTGGCTTCCTCTTAAAGTATGTTGATTTAGATATAAGGTTGTGTTCTCTGCAGAGTTCTACAAGTCTTTGACCGTTTTTGTTTGTAAATTTACGTGGACTCCATTTTGCAATTATATCTTTATATTTCATTTCTTTTCCCAACTGAGCATTGAAATCTCCCAATAAGATTTTTACATTCTTTTTATTTACTCTGTTCACAGTTTGTTCTAGAAGGTCCCAAAATTTATCCACCTCTTCCTTTGTTTTGGTTAGGCAATTTTTTTCATTTGTTGGGGCATGAGCATTTATTATTGTATAGGTTTTATTCATTGTTTTAAAGCTTAGAGTCGCAATTCTTGGTGATACTGCTTGGAAATCCGTTACTGAATCTATTATTTTTATGTTTACTAAAAACCCTGTTCCAAACTCGGGACATTGTTTCATTGCCCTCGGCCCTGGTTTCCCATTATAAATTCAGTATCCTTGTGATTCGAATGGGTCCTCTGTGGTGTTTCTCATTTCTTGGATTCCTGTTATTAAAATTTTTCGTTTATTTAGTTCATCTGTGAGCTCCTTGAGTTTTCCGGTCTTAAGTAGTGAGTTTATGTTGTGTGTTGCTATATAATTTATTTGTTCATGTTTAATCTTCTTTTTGTGTTTCAGTGTGCATTTGGATGGTTGCAAACGCTCCGATTCGTTGCTGTCTTCTAGTTGACTACCCACCGAATCCGATGTAGCCTTTTCCTGCCCTTTTGAGCAGGACGGTGGAAATGTTTTCCTAAAAGACCTGTCCATTTTTGACTGTCGAAGGTTGTCAACCTTAGTTGGAGCAAGCTCCGATTTACAACTCCGGTTGTTAACCGCAAGGGTGTGTTTGGTCCGCGAGAGCTATTTTATTTCACTCAAGTCCGCCAGTAAACCGGTGAGGACTTCCCTATCCGCCACCTGGGACGCGCCACGTAGGAGTATCACCTCTCCTCCTACTATGACAGCATAGTACAATAATTGAAAAGCACTTTCTAAAATTCAGTTGAAGAGGGTTAAATGCTTGTTAGCGGAAATAACCTAGCAAGATGCCGACTCCATCCGGCCGTATCGCGATGCTTTACGTTGTGGTTGAGAGATGACTAAAAGAATGTGTAAAACGAACTTCCTGTGGGGCACATTATTTACTAAACACTAACGATGTAAACTTTTGTCGGCGTATACTCCCCACTCCACCCCCAAAAGAGCGACATGGGACACACCCTCCCGCATTTATCCTAATGCCAGAGGTTAACGGCTGCGTCAGCAAACTGCCAGTGCGTCATTTGTCCAGACTCCTATCTGGCCAAACTGCCAACATGAGACACTCCTTCACTGTCTTCTCCTTTTTTGACAAGCTGTGCGCTACACCCGGAGTTGCTGCAAATGCAGCACGAATACACCATTTTTCTCAGTTTTCGATTTATTTGCTCAAAAACTTTATAGCCTTCTATCAGTGATGTTATATCAATCTTCAATAACACCCTTCGAACACAGTTTAATAGTACAGGGTGATTCAAAAAGAATACCACAACTTTAGGAATTTAAAAAACTGCAACGACAAAAGGCAGAGCTAAGCACTATCTGTCGGCGAATTAAGGGAGCTATAAAGTTTCATTTAGTTGTACATTTGTTCGCTTGAGGTGCTGTTGACTAGGCGTCTGCGTCAGTTGATGCTAAGATGGCGACCGCTCAACAGAAAGCTTTTTCTGTTATTGAGTACGGCAGAAGTGAATCGACGACAGTTGTTCAGCGTGCATTTCGAACGAAGTATGGTGTTAAACCTCCTGATAGGTCGTGTATTAAACGTTGGTATAAACAGTTTACAGAGAATGGGTGTTTGTGCAAAGGGAAAAGTTCTGGACGGCCGAGAACGAGTGATGAAAATGTAGCACGCATCCAGCAAGCATTTGTTCGCAGCCCAGGAAATTCGACTCGCAGAGCTAGCAGAGAGCTGCAAATTCCACAATCAACTGTATGGAGAGTCCTCCGAAAAAGGTTAGTTATGAAACCTGAACGTCAACTACCCGAGGCAATGGATCGGCCGCCAGGCAGCCCGTGACAGAGCACGTCATCACTGGCCTCCAAGAAGCCCTGATCTTACCCTCTGCAATTTTTTCTTATGGGGGTATGTTAAGGATATGGTGTTTTGGCCACCTCTCCCAGCCACCATTGATGATTTGAAACGAGAAATAACAGCAGCTATCCAAACTGTTACGCCTGATATGCTACAGATAGTGTGGAACGAGTTGGAGTATCGGGTTGATATTGCTTGTGTGTCTGGAGGGGGCCATATTGAACATCTCTGAACTTGTTTTTGAGTGAAAAAAAAAACCTTTTTAAATACTCTTTGTAATGATGTATAACAGAAGGTTATATTATGTTTCTTTCATTAAATACCCATTTTTAAAGTTGTGGTATTCTTTTTAATCACCCTGTAGTATTCTTGGATGTTTGCTTCAGTTATAAAGAATAAACGTGTATACCTAAGGTCATGATTTCCATTCATCATTTGGTTCTGGGTGCAGACCGTTTTCCTGAAGGGCAATTAAAAATTAACTGAAATTCCTTTTCATCGCTTCTGCTTTAATTAATTATATTACTGCGATGCAATCACTCAGGTACCAGCCTGCAGTTCAATACGGTGTTACGTTAATCTTTCTCGATATCTGTCTCATCGTCTAATGGCTACCAGAGTAGCTCCGGAAAGAAATTGGTCTTTCACACATAATGCCGGAAGTTTCTTTTCACCATCCTCGTAACACACACACTGGTAAGAAACGGAACATAGGATTTAACGATATCGAGATCACTACAGACCGTACGCCATCTGGTATAATTTTAAGGATGGTTAGGAAATGGGCTTTGCCTTTCCAAAGGCAATATACCGGCGTTTGCTTGGAACCGTTTAGGGAAATCATAGAAAAACTAATTATGGGTGGCCGAAAATGGATTTGAAGCTTCGTCCCTCCAACTATAAAACGGGGAGGTCTACAGTGTAATGTACATTGCTAAGGTCGTTAAGTATCAAAACGTTATAAATCAGTGTTTAGGCGAGAAGTTCGCTATTTGTTAGTTACAATCAGTCGACACCTTCATCCCGAATGTTTCTTTACTCTAGGGTTAATAGAGCCTCCTGAAGGAACGCAGCCGGCCGAAGTGGCTGTGCGGTTAAAGGCGCTGCAGTCTGGAACCGCAAGACCGTTACGGTCGCAGGTTCGAATCCTGCCTCGGGCATGGATGTTTGTGATGTGCTTAGGTTAGTTAGGTTTAACTATTTCTAAGTTCTATGGGACTAATGACCTCAGCAGTTGAGTCCCATAGTGCTCAGAGCCATTTGAACCATTTTTTTGAAGGAACGCAGGTTGTCCAGAAAGATCAGTAACCCTACGTGTTTGTTGACGGCTTACGTACCGTTGCGGCGGTATATAAATTTTTGACCTTGTAATTTATTTTCTCCTTTCTTATCTTTTCTACGTGATTATGTAGCTCTCAATTCGTTCGAGCAATCAATCATTCATGATAGGAAATACAGTCATAGCTCAGTCACTCAAAATGATTCTGAAATTTTACTTGTTAGAATGAAATCAGGCGATGATTCTTCTTCTCTGCCGGCTCGTGCTTTGCGGCAGTCTGCTAATCTGTACAAATAAAATGCCTCGTAATTTTGGGAGCGTTGTATAATCAGTCGGGAAACCTCATATCAAGCGGATATTTGGCTTTGATGAAGTTTAACCTTCCGAAGAAGTAATGGAGCTCTTGGATTATTAAATGCAGGTTCGTATCCAGTCTTTCGGAAGTTCCCTTCTGATTAACAACTATGCAATATATCGATAAATATCATTAATTCTCATATTTCCAATACACACCTTTTATTTGAAGGAGCAATCTATACATATTTCCTCTTAATCGTACAGTTCGTATCAGTTATCTTCTGTGATAAATCTCAATAATCAGATTACAGTTCTTCCAAACCAAGCTCAGGCTAATCGGCACGAAGACAATCTCGGAAGCTCCCGTTCTTTTTTTTCTAACAACCACCAGAGAGAGTACTACAAAGAATACTTATGCGCTCATGGCATAGCTATTGTATGAAACTACTTTTCGCATGGATTCTGCGAGTATGAAGACAGAATATTTGTAAACGTCATTCAAGGGTAGAATTGTATCAGAATAATTCATCGAATATAAAGAGATATTACAATTGCCCCTCGCAGCGAGCAAAGTTAATGATAATACACTTTGCGAGCTAACAGAAAAAATTTGTTGGGTTGTTTATTCAAAAGAGGAATATTTTGAATTAGTAGAATTTTACTGTAGAGAGTATGGGTAACATGTTAAGACAATAAGTTACGGGAATACCTAAGCTGTAGCTTTTACATGTATCGGGGTATACCCGCATCCCGAGTACATAACCAGGGAAGATGTAGATTGGTGCAATTACGAAAAAGGTCTACCCATTTGTTAACGGGCCTTCACAGGGAAACCCTGGAAAACCCGGAAGAATAGACCCCAGCTCAGGTATTAAAGAAGATAGGAAAGCCTAAATCCAGTAATTTTGAAATATATAGAAGCTCTATAGATTAGATCGAAGGAAAAGTGCCTCATAGCCAAAAAAAATTTTTACAATATTGCTCAAAAAAAAATTTTCAAAATTCTTCTTTCGACGATGTAGCCGGCGATCTCGTTGTGAAGTCGATGGAACAGGAACACTGGGTACGGACACCGGGTAGGCGACGTACAGCGTTTGGTGGACGCGGCACGTAGGACAGGCGATGGCTTATGGTACAGGATAGAAGCTGGTAACGTGCCGTAGAAACAGGAAGATGATCTCAGGAACAGATGGTCAGGTACGTGAACATGAAACAGGTTTAAAGTGGAATAAGAAAAGGTTCTGACTGAATAAATCCCTGGAAGAGAGTGGATTAAGGCAACGAAGTCCATATTTCATCGTTGAACTCAAAATCGGAGTGGATCCTTATATTCTTCCATCTGTACTAGACTGGAACATCCATCAGTCCTGACAATCGCGAATTATTTTTGTAGTCTTCAATACCAAAGTTGTTTTGCATTACAACTGCTGATTGTCCAAAACATTGCCAAATAGACTGTGGGCAATTAAATTTTGTTGTAGCTCATATCGAATGTATTCCTCTCAAAAAAAATTTTAATCTTATCTTCATTTTGTTACAGTGCACGTGGAAGTAGAGCATTGAATCTGTCCGAGGTTTGCTTTCAATTACGAAATTATGGATAAATTTTAAGTTTACACCTGATGAAAAATTTTAAACATAGGCATATGACACTGACTCCACAAAAGGAATAAATTGAAAAATTTTCATTTTTCTTATAATTAATTGATTTACAGATCTACTTGCAAATAAATATCATTAATGATGACGTATGTTCATTTAACAAATCATCCACTGGTAAAATCTTCTTCATCCTCTCATGAACATTTATGGAAATATATTTCAACAATTATGTCCATAATATGAAACACACAAACTGCTATTCTTAAAAAGTTAATTAAAATTCTTAAATTAATTCTCCTGGTAAAGAAGGCATAATGAAAAATCTAAAAATTATAATAATTTTCTCTCGCGCAACCAGAGAATTTCTTCAATTGTTTCCAACAGTGACATTATCGACTGTTGCTTCATTTCACAGTTCATTTGTTTTCTTGCGCGAACAGCGCACATCATACACACAGCGTATTTACCTACATATCCCACACGGTTCAAGTTTCACACGCAATTCTCACATAAGTGCCGTGTCTTGAGGAAACGTAGATGCACTTTCATTGTATATCACTGTGGCTTCTGCTCATAGTCCACACTTACAAACACTAGTAATTAACAAATTCTTCTACCTATCTTAAAAATTTTGTGCTAAACTATCGCAGGAGTAATCTCACTGTCTCTTAACCTATCACAGAAGTAATCTCACCGTCTCTTAACCTATCACAGGAGTAATCTCACTGTCTCTTAACCTACCACAAGAGTCTCTTAACCTACCACAAGAGTAATCTCACTGTCTCTTAACCTCTAGGCAACATAAACTTCTTGATATTTATATACACATTCGACTCATAGTCAAATTCCACACTAAATTCTTCTCCATATTTGGTATCACAGATCTACGATCCTTCACTAAATTTCTTAATATCATTAAGCGGGAATAATCCCTTTATTCTTTTCGATTCGGGATATGCCAACAAGTATGATCCAGGATTGGGTATATTTACAATAACATATGGTCCGGTATAAATAAGATTCCATTTCTTTATGTTCTTCATCAGTTTCGAGGAATGGATGTGTCGCCTCAATAAAACCTTTTCTCCAAGATGAAACGTCTGAATCCGGTGAATCCGTTTATCATATGTCAATTTCCGTTGTATTGCCTTTTTAGTTAAATTGACAAGTGCGAGTCGAATCTTTTCCTCCCATTTTAAATTCTGATCTTCATACTTTTCGTCCGTTGCCTCCAGGTTTTGGAACGACTAAGAGCGGAGAACAATATGGACTAGTTGATGGCTCAATCAAGTTCCACTCTAACATTCTATTTATCTCCCTTTGAACAGATTGTTTTAAACGCCAGGGGATCGGATAGTGCGTGTAACAGTAAGTCTGATGTGGCTTCACTTGTAGGTGACAAATATACCCTTTAATAATTCCTGATTTCTCATCAAAAATCTCTTCATATCCATCTAACAAATAATGAAGCTGCTGCTTTTGTTCTCTGGTAAGCTGATTTGATTCACTAGCTTTTATCATTGTTGTTTGGTTAAAGTCCTCCTGTTGTATCAAATCCTTTGAAAGCTCCTTCCAACGACGGTTTGTAGTGTCAATTAATTGAATTATGGCACCGCAACAATATTTCTCATGCAAAGTTTCCTTTCTATTTAAATCCAGTGCTATCTCTTCTCCATTTAATCTAAATTTAACTAGTCCTTCCAAAAAAACAATCTGACAATCGTACTCCTGCATACTCCCAATACCAAGAATACAGTCCACTAATAACTTCTCCACTACAAGGAACGTGCATTTTATTGCTACATTTCCCATTTTCATCTCTAATTGTGTTTGTATTTTGGCATTGGGAGAGCGTGCTCCAACAGCTCCGATGATTTTGCAGTTCTGTACTGGCAAAATTGGTACCTTCTTCTTCCTAATAATTCTCCGAAAAAGAGCGCCTGAGATGACATTGGCGGAAGCGGCGGTGTCCAATATCACATTCGTTGGAACATCCTCTATTTCAACACATACTTCCGATACCGGAACACTCGATCTGTCATTATAACACGTTATTAAATCCTTTGTTAACTCTTCAGTCAACAGCTCACCATCATTACATCTTAACAATTGTAATTTCACTGTTTCGCCCCTAACATATCCCCTGACCGCTCCTCCGGGTCACGATGCGGTCATGTTTAGTTTGACTGATTATTGGTCCGATTGGTATTTATCTCTTCAGCTACTTCATTGATTATTGGTTGTTGTGGTGAATTCGGTCTATATTGTCTTGCCTGATTTGTGTAATTATTGTTGTTGTTTTGCTGGTGTTGGTAGAACTGTCCTGTGTTGCCATACATTGGATTATATCGATTAAAATTCCTATTGTTCCTAAAATAGCCCCTCGCTGCACCATTACTAAAGTTTCCATTATGGTAATAATTATTATTTGCATTTTGTCCATTTCTAAGTCTCCTCGGAGAGTGTAGTTTGTTATGATTATTGTTACTGCTACCATTACTGCCATTCCCATTCGAGTTGCAGCTCGGATTCGCTTCTGTTACTCCTCTTTGATATGACATTTCTCTTGCCCTTTTATTGTCCTCCTCAATTATATCAATATGATCAAGCGTAGTCATAAATGAGTCTATATCCTTATCATTTATATATAACAGCTGATTCCTTATACTGGTGGGTAGTCTGGACTTGAGTATTCTAAGTATATCCAGCAAAGGAATCGGTACATCCCAATACAAAGATTTATTAATGTATTTCTCAAAATATCTCTTTAGAGATCCTCTAGAAAATGAGAAAGGCTCAGGATATAATACTTCCTGCCTAAGTCTTTCTTGTATTCCAGCAGACCAATATTTTGCTAGAAAAGCCTGCTCAAATTCTTTATAACATTTACAAGAAGATGTTTGTTCGGATGCCCACAATGCTCCTGTTCCTTGTATATATCCAGATACAAAACTAATCTTTTGCCATTCTGTCCAAGATCGTGGAAATAGACCATTGAAACTTCGAATAAAGACTACAGGATGAACATTCTTTTTGTCAGGGTTAAAGATTTGAAATTGTCTGTGTTTAATCATCTTCTCCTCAACGCTACTACGATTCCAAAAATCATCCTGTTCGTACTTTTCCCTGTGGCTATCCGTTATATCGAATCTTACTTGTGACGTTCCAGTCCTGTCACGGTCGCCACTGTAATTTATTTTCTCCTTTCTTATCTTTTCTACGTGATTATGTAGCTCTCAATTCGTTCGAGCAATCAATCATTCATGATAGGAAATACAGTCATAGCTCAGTCACTCAAAATGATTCTGAAATTTTACTTGTTAGAATGAAATCAGGCGATGATTCTTCTTCTCTGCCGGCTCGTGCTTTGCGGCAGTCTGCTAATCTGTACAAATAAAATGCCTCGTAATTTTGGGAGCGTTGTATAATCAGTCGGGAAACCTCATATCAAGCGGATATTTGGCTTTGATGAAGTTTAACCTTCCGAAGAAGTAATGGAGCTCTTGGATTATTAAATGCAGGTTCGTATCCAGTCTTTCGGAAGTTCCCTTCTGATTAACAACTATGCAATATATCGATAAATATCATTAATTCTCATATTTCCAATACACACCTTTTATTTGAAGGAGCAATCTATACATATTTCCTCTTAATCGTACAGTTCGTATCAGTTATCTTCTGTGATAAATCTCAATAATCAGATTATAGTTCTTCCAAACCAAGCTCAGGCTAATCGGCACGAAGACAATCTCGGAAGCTCCCGTTCTTTTTTTTCTAACAACCACCAGAGAGAGTACTACAAAGAATACTTATGCGCTCATGGCATAGCTATTGTATGAAACTACTTTTCGCATGGATTCTGCGAGTATGAAGACAGAATATTTGTAAACGTCATTCAAGGGTAGAATTGTATCAGAATAATTCATCGAATATAAAGAGATATTACAACCTTATAAATCTGTTACGGAAGGGAAATGTTTCCTTACGTACCTAACGAAATAAAAAATTATCTATACCATACATAGATGTTTATTTATCTAGCTGTACTAGTTGATATTATTGCCATCTTCATTTACTGCACATCGAACGTATCACTTCGAAATGAACCAACTATGCGGTACACATTACAGAATTACGTGCCGTCGAACAGTCTCTGCCAATGTCAGTCGATCAGATCGTTGGACATAACCGCTGCCTTTTACCACTGCCCGACTACTGAGGTGTGGTTTACCACCATTAGGAAATCTCTTAAGAACGTAATCCCAAATCCCCGTTTTTATGGATTTGCATGAAGAAATTTTATGCCGTACAGCGTAAGCAATAATGATAGGCACATACATCTAGATATTTCTAGATTTCTGATCTAAGGAAAAGATAGATACACATCGAAAATAACTGCCACATCGATGTTTTTGACAATGAGTAACCTGGTACTGAAGGAGGACTTCATATATAATAGATATCTGATGTAGCCTTTACGATAGGATACACTGAAACAATAGCTTATTAATACAAAAGACGGGTAGATGATTATGGAAGCAATGTTAGCAAGGCAATAGAGGCCGATCCATTAGGTTTAAGCAGAGACTGGGTTCACTGACCGAATTGTTGTCAGACTGTTGTTATTAACACTCACAATTGTCAGTAGTCCTGTAAAGGCAAGCAATTTTTTCTCATTAGAAAAAACAACATTTAGACTAATTGTCGAGTATATCAAGAAAGCTGAAAAACAAGAAACATAAACCTTTATTGTTACAGAGGCATAAAATAAAACATGCTACATATTAAAATTTTCTGTAGCGTGGAAAGCAAGGGAGGAATTTCTTGAACCCATATGAAGAGATTCGTTTTTTCTTTCAAATGAGGAATTTTCTGTAGAATCTATTGGCGCGTAAGTTTCATACAGTACTCAACAAACAATAACTCAAAGGGAAAATATTGTATGAAGTCTAGCTTGACAGAGATTAAGGAACATAACCAGTTTTCGTTCAACAAACTCCCCCACCTGTCAGGTGTCCTAGGGTTAACAGGAACAGAATAATATCAGTTATAATGCTAATACTATGGATTATAACGCTAATAGAAAGTGTCGCATGACAGTGATTCTCTCTGGAAGAAACTAACAACGACGGTAAATTGCAATCAGAAGAACAATTGAGAAGAAGTTGTGAGGCAAAGGTCGTGAGAACAACACCTAAGGATGAAGCAATCTTGCTCGTTCAGTTACCTTGTAAACATCTGGGAAGGCACCTTCACCATCTAAGATGCCGCGATGAGCTGGTACCTTGAGATACAGCCAAGTAACAAAGCAAGCCACCCTTCCATTCGCCCACAGTGATAGCACTGTCAGATTTCTCATCGGCAGGACCGTAAAGCTCTGTTATGTAGGTGTACTAGCCAACGTTTACAGAAATGAGTTGTCTCTCTGAGACAAACCGACATCTATAGTGAACCATATGTTTCCTCGTTCTGTAATCACACTATTTCCACCGCCCTGAGTACGTGATGCGATGGATGTTTCTAGCAGTCGTACCCGCATCATCGACACAGTGTGACAGGAGTCGTGACTCTTGTAACCAAATGACACGTTTCTATTGATCCGCGGTACAATCTGATTGGTCCCGTGCATACTGCTGTCTTAAATGATGGTGTCGTTGGGTCAACATAAAAACAAAAACGGATCATCCGCTGCGGAAGCTACTTTCAACACTGTTCACCGTACAGTGTGCTCCGAAAAGCCTGTACATACACCATCATTGCAATCTATCGCCAGCTTCGCCATAGTTCGTCGAATAACTTGATTTACAGAGTGGGCATGCCCCCGACCTATCAGCTGAGGTGTAAGCGTGTCTCGTGAATTAATTCAATCACTTTCCATAGATACTCACGACAGCAGCAAGCAACGATCCGACTAGCTTCTGTATTTGTCAGATAATCATTCCCAGCCGGCTAGCCATTACAATCTGCCCATTATTAAAGTCATTGCAGTTAGTCCCTTACCCCGTTTTCTCTCCTGTCGTCATCGGAATGAATCTGCATTCCTCTCAGCTCCTACATATACTTCTATTAAAGTGTCATGTACTCACATACGCCAGCAGACGGCATTTAGTCTCACGGTGGGAACTGCTCACAACGTTCTGGCTCTTCAGTTTATTATTTCTGTCTGCATCAGCAGTTAATGATGTGGTTTCGGGCGTTCATCCAAGTTTTCAAATCAAGTCTTCTGCAAGGTATTTTGGTGACCGAAGCAGAAGTTGTTCTGGGTGCTCTGAGCTGTGTTGTTATACGTAGACGCTGCGTGGGCTGCAACACTCACTTTATTAAAATTTTGCCTCTCATATGCTACCGAAGTAAAACACTGAGAGACTTTGAGTTTCATGTTATAAAAATGTGATGTCCGAAAAGTAAATGAGCGTCTGTCGGTAGAGATGCCGCTGGAAGTCGAACTCAGCTATAAATGGTGACCTCGGGCAGCGAGTACGCATAATCAGTCCCGCAGCACGAAAGAAAGATGACTGGGTAGGTCAACAAAATATCTTGCAAAAAAATTTGGTCTTAAATTACATTGATGACAATGAATCCCATAATTAATCAATCAAGCCGCGAAACGTTCAGAGATCCATTTGTACTCTGCAGAACCCCGCATGGCGCGATACCTGGGTGTCGTATGTGTGGTGGATGACCTGGCTCATTGCCGATGAACATGTTCCTTTAAGTCTGAATACGTACAGTTGTCTAGACAGAGATTCGAATTGGCGCCCCAAAGTATATTTCTGTTGGTGACAATGTCTGCAAACAAGTTAATGGAAAAACCTTATGGTGCCTTATGAGTCGAAACTCGACGAAATTTTTGGGTCATTGGACAAATCTAACTACCCAATCCTGTGCTTACTCAATCTTGAAAAACCTAGTGGTTAAACCAGGTTTGATGGGAAAGCAGTAACTGAAGATCTGTTGTCTGAAGCGGAGTTGGTGTCAAAGGTAGTAGTAGGGCGACTGGAAGCTGAATTACCTATACAAGTTGTTTCACAATTCGTGTTATTTTACTTCTAAAGGTTTTAGAGGGGACTTTGTAGATCAAGTTTTACATAGGAACCCATCCAACGACGCCGCAGAGCGACAACGTTATAGGCGCTTGCGTCTGTAAATGTATGTATGATATTTACAGAATGATTCCATGATGATGTTACAACTTCCAAGGAAGATCGGAAAAGGATAAGTGTATCAATCTGAGGTGAGTCCTTGTACCGGTAACGAAGGACTCGAAACTTGTAAGTGAAAACCGTGAAAACCGTTCTGGTACCTCTGACAGAGGAATACATGTACCAGTACTGTCGTTGCTAAGACTGATGATGATGTTTGGTTTGTGGGGCACTCAACTGCGCGGTCGTCAGCGCCCGTAAAAAGTCCCAATTTTTACACAGTCCATTCTTTTACACAGTCCAATCCAGCCACTGTTACGAATATTGATGATGAAGATGAAATGATGAGGACAACACAAACACCCAGTCCCTGGTCAGACAAAATCTACAGTTGCTAAGACTGTAGCGAAGGAAACCATCGGAGGTGGTAGTATGGACCAAAACAAAAAATGGTCTAGTAAACATGGGCTACAAAATGTGTGCCTTAAAGAGCTATGAGCACTCGTTCAGTAGAGGAGATGAGTTTCACACTAGCGAAGATGAACTAGTGCTCATAGCTCCTCATGTAAACAACTATAGCCCATGTTTAAAAGCCATTTTTTCTTGCCTTCCTCTATATTACCACCTCTGAAAGTTTCTTGCTCAATATTTTTAGCAACACTAGCCCTTGTATGTGTATTCCACTCTCAGAGGTACAAGAATGATGTTCGCTTGTAACTTTCATCTCGTTAGTTTCCGAAGCACGCACATTTACCTCAGTTTCATACATTTATCCGTCTCCATCATCTCTGAAATCACTCTGTATATACATACGTTTACGGACGTCGGAGACTACGACTTTGATGCTCTGTAGCGCCTTTGGATGACGTTTACGGATATGCTATGTAAACCTTAATCAACAAAGTACCTTCTACGATCTCTACAAGCGTATAACGTGAATTTCGTAGCACCTTGTAGGTATTGGTTCACAGATTTGACCATTTGGAAAGAATATTTCGAATCCTTGTCAAACGGAACAGACACAGGCGAGCCACCGATATCACGTGTTTTAGTCTTAGGGGCAATCTTAGGGGCAACAGGAGAAGTGTCAAGGACAATTTGGTATGAAGTCATGCTACCGGACAAGGTAACTGAACGTAGGTTTCATATATTCTTCATATGAGTTTTAACATGACTGGAAAGAGGTGAGGGGAGCAAAGGGGAGTGGGGAGCAGGGGAGAGGGAAAGTAAATGTGTGACTAAAAAAAGTGTGATGCAGAGGAGCTGAAACTATATCAGTAACAAATATAACTGAGCAAGGGAAGAGGGTTGGTATTAGTGTGACACTGACGAGTAAACGCTTTGTAGAGGAATAATTTAAAGCCTCAAAAGCATGAACGGCAACATACGAGGGTTATTCCAAAAGTAAGGTCCGATCGGTCGCGAAATGGAAACGACTATGAAAATCCGATAAAGCTTTGCACAGATGTGTTGGGTAGTGTCTCTAGTATAACCCCAGTTAGCATCACGTCGCTCTTCTCATTTCTGAGCTCGCAGTGAGTGCGTAAAGATGTCTAGAAAATAGTGTCTGCCGCCAAGTACGAGGGCCTGGTGAGAAATTTCGCCTGAAGCTATGCAGCCAACATTACATAACTGTCGTGCTGTTTCGTCTTCACGACAATTCTCAGCCGCATTCTGCAGGGGCAATGAAGATGCTCCTGCATCGTTTTCAAATGGAAATGTGAGATTACCCACAATACAGTCCGCAATTGTCTCCCCCTGAGTTTCATCTCTGGTCACATGAATCGCTGTCTTTGAAGACAACATTTTGACACAGACAACGAGGTGTAGGCCAGCGTGGAGAATTGGCGGAAAGCACTGGCGGCTGCCTTCTATGATGAGGCTATTGAAAAGTTGGTACAACGCTATGACAAAAGTCTAAGTCAGAACGGCGACTACGTAGAGAAGTAGCTGAAAGGTGTAGCTAATTGTTACAAGTAAAACATTTCTAATGTTCACTGTGGTTTCAATTTGGCAATCAATCGGACCTTACTTTTGGAATAACCCTCGTATTTTTACGCAGCATCACGCAGCTTTACCGTTAATCCCTTTCTTTCCGTTCTCCTAAATCTTTCCACACTTCGTATAGGTTCTATGTCATCACAGTTGGAAAGAACAGTCGCTACTGTGCTGTCATTCAATCTCATCTAACCGTTAGAAGCTGAAAACATTTTCCTCTTTTTTAGTTTACCAAACTCAGTCATCGAAGGCAAAGTCACTTAGTCTCCAACCCTATTATCTCGCATTGTCCCTGTGCCACCAGGTTTCTTCTACACAACTGCAGCAACGGAACTGACGTAAAGAAATTGTCAAAGTAGAGTTTAAATCCACCGGGAATATTTCCATGCTGAATCAAACCAATCACTTCATACTCACTCTGACCACAAGACTAGTTTTAGGTATTTTCGTATGTGTGTCACAGTAAGGTTCTACGTGTAACGTACCTATCTGGATTTGCCAAAACCCATATCTTGAAACCAAGCGTGATTCGCTCGCTTTTGATAAACTGTTTAATCCCATGAGTACCTTAATATGGTACAATACTCTCATCAATACTGAAACGGTACAGTAGTTTCCGCTCTACAAGCAGCAGGTTTCGCTGCTCTCTCGCACCGGGAAGTAGAAACAGAGGCGGCTCCACAGCCAATTTTATTACACGACGCGGCCGGCCGCGGGTGCAACAGAACCCATGTAGACGGGTGGAAAGAAATGTGTCAGACTTCATAATAAGTATTTATATGTGTCGTGTATTATGAATTTCTTGTACGTGGATGTGAATCTGCACATGAACCTTCCAAATCTCCTCACACCTTTCCGTAAGGCGTGGCAAAATCTTTGTTGGGAAGTAGTTCTGTTGTATAGTAGTGCCAACCTTACCCCTGGCTAGGGGATCAGAGAGACAGCACAGGCAGGTAAAAGCCAAAGACTTTCCTGTGCCACAAGATTTGGGGTGGAGAGGTTGGTCAAGGCCAAGTGGTTTGACCACCCCCTCCACCGGGGCCCAGGAAGACGTCCGGGTGCCCGCCATATTCAGTGTGAGGTGTTACAGAAGACGGATAAGTGAGCAGACGTGCCCTCTGTACGTCTGTCTCAATTTTAACGCATGGAAGAGAGGTATTTGAATATTTGTACTAATTCCTTTATTTCCAGCTTCGGATTGTGTAAGGTGATGAATGTGTTCGTTTAACTCCGAAAATTTGACCCTCTGCGTTAAAGTATCTGCTCCCCAGTTTGCCCGTTACCCTTCTCACATAGTGAATCTCCTATGTAAAATATTGGGAGATTTTGGTGGTATACATTTGGCCAACGCAATTCCGTCTTACCCGTAGAAATGTGCGTGCAGATTGGTATATAATATACCCGAGCTATAAGTTGTAGAATTGTAATATCTGTAAACATAAATAATTGCTGCTATCGCTGTAAAGTCGAGTGATAATGTTTGAAATAAATGGGAAATCAACTGTCAACAATCTTTAACATACCTTAAAAATCACAAAGAAGTCAAGGTAAAGGTATTTATTTAAAATAAAAGCTATAGAGTACAGGGACCCACACATCAGCGTGTGAGCCCTCCAGCCCCTTGCCTAGTATCGTACAGAAAGGACACGCTCTCTAGGTAGCGCTCTCAAGCTCCTCTCCCCAGTTGTCCGTTGCGCAATTTTGATCCAGGGCTTGACGACATCAACTTTCATCTGGCGTCCCTAGGCAAGGAGGAAAGACGGTAAACTTTCAATACAAACCACATTGTCAGAGGGAACTTCTTGATGTAATCATAGGAAAAGTTGAACAATGGCCCAGCTTTATAAATCTCAAATACATTTATGTTAGTTATGTCATGCAAGCGTATGTATCACAAGATTTTCTCAAATGTGTTTCGCCTAATAGATTCAGAAGCTACTTGTCACGCAGGTTCCTTCTGCAAATACATTCTTTTATTTGGCAATTTATGATAATGTGAGAGAATCTGTATTCCCAGGGAAGTGCACAGCTCATCATAGGAAACGTTCAGATTATGATATCCTGTCTGTGCAAAATATAAATTTGTTTGAGGAACAGTTCCTCAGAGAAAAACTTTTTAAGAGAAACCACCGGAGATTTTATTATATTTGAAATAGAACCTAATAACTGTCGACCATAAGGTTCACTCACTCTTTTTTTAGTTCCAACTTGGCTTCTTTATTTGGTCCCAAGTTGATATAATGGGTTTTATACATAATTTCGTCCTCGAACCTTTGGATGGGAATGGAGGCTCTGCAGAATAGTCAATACCTTCAACTGCTTCTTGTCGTTGGCTTTTTTCCCTTACTACAAAATTTTTACTTAGCCTCCCATTCTTCATTCCTGTCGTATTTATTACAGATGTTTTGGTTGGAGTCTCTGTACATACCTTAACTTCTACATCTTGTAGGCACTGACTTTCTGCACTAACGGCAAAATTTTACCTCAACATGCCCTTCTTCTTTCCCTTTTTATTTACAAACTGTTCATTTTCCGCGAACTGAACTTGTGCCTGTGCCCCTAGTATACGTACAGGAAGATGACATGGTATTCATTGAACTTCATCATCTGATAAAACAGAATCAACATCAGTACCTCTAGCTTGTGCTTCGTAAGGAGGGATGATACCAATTAATCGTATTGTTTTGTTTCGATCTGCTTCAAAATATTTATGATTTGCTCCGCAGTCCATAAATTATCGTTACAACTGAAGGACAACACAAGTATGCCAGGCGCATAATTCCCACCAAATGTCATGCTAAAACATTGTTCACAAATTCCAAAAAAATGCTGTGTATAATTTAGACTATTTATCACAAGACCGCAAAGAAACTTCACTTCATTTACATTTTTTGTCGAATCGGTTTTTAACACTCACACACAGCAACAGATTTAACATTCAAAGCAACAACAAATATACTTCAAATTATGAACAACATAGAAACGTGTCCACAACTGCTTCCAACAGATAAGGTATATGCATCATTGTCATTGTTGCCAACATTAATTTCAAAGTACATTGCCAACTATAGTTGCCACTGGGCATTAAATGATTTATAAGGCGTATGAAGGGCAATGAATGAATTATTAATTCATGTGTGTGCTTGTGTCTGGTATATAAAACTGAAAAAATTTGTGTTTTTAAGTTGTATGCGTACTTTTGTTTCTCATAGTGTAACCTGCTGGAACCCTCTTAAGATACACCTCTCCGTCTCTCCTACGCCAAGTCATTGCCTTCCTGGGAGGAACCTACAGTTCCTCTTTGCGGCGACTCACCACTCCTCTTGACGCTGATATTTCCCGTCTTTGGGAATAAATATGTACTGGGGTAATTTATCACCAGTTGCCGTGTCGTTCGTCATTTGCACCACCTGAAGCTGGATGACCATTAATGGACCGCTAATGTCCAACTTAAACAACACAGTAATTTTGAAAGAATTGTTAGTTAAGGATAACGGTTTAGAATTTTATGTTAAAAACCTGACGATAGACCAGAAAACTGAGTTGTAAATATTACAATTTAAAATTCCTGCAGTTTCAAGCCAATGAGGGCGAGGTGGGATTTGACAAATCACATGCGCAATCACTAACGTCGGTTTTTGACAATGGAAATTTATTTCTGAGCATAAAGATTGACTAACATGCGAAAGATATTCCATTGGAAAGTGTTCGGATGTGTTCATTTTTTAAGACCATTCGGTGAAAATCATGTGGTGATCCATGTTGTAGATCACGAGATATTTCAGTTTTAATGAAAAACTGAAATCAGCACTTGAGATGTCACAACAAAGCTGGAGTGGCGATTTATGGAGTCGGTAGGGCGGTAGAGCGCCCAAGGACGCCACATCATCATGGTGGGCTTAAAGCTTCGTTCATAGAAAGTTTTTGAAGGGCCAGAACAAGAATATGGAAGCCACAAACTAAAACCTGGACGCAATTTCGTAGTTAGACACCACTTGATAACGACCAGGTGTCTGTATCCGAGGAACGGGCGGCCGAGGAAATCAAACTAGTAGATCAGGAAAAGATATTTTCTTAGAATAACAATGAAGCAAGAATCATTTTAGACAGTGTTCCGAAGAAGCTTCCACTTGAATAACCGAAGTAGGGCATTACATTTTCGGTTGATAAATAATCGTTAACGTGGCTTCTATGACATCATAGCAGATTCAAAAAGATCGCCTGGCGACCTGATTGATTTCGGGCCTGTGTCAGATAGCAGTCCACCTCAGTTCCACCATAAACTTCGAATTTTTTCACTTTATGTTAAATAAATCTCAACACATAGAGTAATGTGGACAGTGACTTCAATTGGTGATTCATGGTACATTTCTGCTGATGACAGTCTACAAATTTAACAGACACAGGTTAAGTGAAAGAAGCTTTTGACACTTCATACTCACCATTCAACCAAATGCCAGTAAGTTTGACGAGGCTAATTACCTTGTGGTGTGCTGGCTCAGTCTCGCTATAGATTCTTCACAGTGCCCATTTGGACTTGACAGTGGAGTTATAGTTCATGTCTTATACATATGGTGCGTGTTATTGCTGGCAGAATCCATAACGAAGTTGGCTGTTCGTACGTAAGTGATGTGTTGCAGAGCAGCGAAGTCATTTTAAAGTTACGTGAAAGTAACTAACTCAGTAGGGTTGACTGTCTAATCAATTGGAAATACTTGCAGTCTTGGAAACTCCCTGAATTCTGATGTATGCTACTGTCAACTTTGCGTAAATGGCCTAACGTATGTACAGTCATGCTCAAAAGTATCCGATTGACCGGAATTGCATTTCGCATGATTCGCATGCAACCCACATCACGCAGCTGTCCAGGAGGTCCTCTAATCGTTCCTTAGTACAGTCGTTTGACTATTGAAAATGGTTCCAACAAGTCACCAATAGGAAACACTGCTCTGTATTGCAATAACTCAAGATGTAAAGTAATAATACGATACTTCAAATATCAGGGAACACCCTATCACAGGTAAGACTGTCTCAACGCTTGTAAGCTCACATTTATTACAATGAATGACATACATGAAATGTTACCACTCTCATTATTACCTAAGATAGGTAATGCAGGTAGTAAGTTCATCGTATTCATGATTTCCTCTTCAAAATAACATACCTTAATTATTATTTAACACAAAATGACATTAAAAATTTAAGTTATTCAAGACCAGCTAGTTGAGAATATGTATGACCTTCAAATGACACGACGAACCGCCTCGTTCTGCATATGGATTCAAACCCAGGTCATGCAGACTAAGCAAAGATTTCGTGACTGACGGAAACTAACAGTCATGCCTGATTAGGCATACAGAGAGTGATATACCTCGATTTTACACAGTATCAATTAGCAAGTACCAACTTTAAATTACAGAACGCAAACATTTTTAACGGACGCGAAATCCTACACAGTACCTATTGTACCTGTTAATGAACTGCGAGAGATGTTATATATTGCTTCTTACCTACTAAAGTACTTGAAATGCCGTGAGGTAAAGCTTTGTGTTAGACAGGGATTCGAACCCAGAACCTAATCGGATAGACATATAAGCTCAATCAACTGTGACATATCGGATTAGCCCGGCAGTAGCTAGATGTTTTAACTGAAATGACGAGACGAGACATTAACTATTTCCTTCCCAGGAATCCAACACGGGAGCTATCGCTGTTATATTCTAGAGAAAACAAGCGTTAAATATGGGTTTGTAGCACCAGCAGCGACACGTGTGCATGTTTGAACTGGAAATAATATGACGAAGTGTCCAGTGCTGACTGGGAATAGAGTCCCAATCAAATCGTTGTTGACTACACACAAAGAGACGTCAGCTATCGAATTTTTCTCCACCAGCAGCTCGGAATAACATCTTGAACTTACAGTGATCTCGCAAATAGTTCTGTGTCTCACTGGGAGTCAAAATTGTCAAATATCGTTAGAGTTGACAAAGAAAGAAAATTCATTGAAAATCGAAATTATTATCCACCAGCAGATAGGTGTTCTCATGCTAGAGCTTGACAATACATAATGAAATCTTTAGTGCCGGGCCAGGATTCGAACCCATTCACGCGCAAAACGTGGAGATGTTGAGGAATCTGCAGTTTTGAACAAACAACAAAGTGTAGCCGAGCTGTATTGACATGAAGGGGTCAAATTCCGCGTTAAGAGCGGTCGGAGTTACATTCCCAGTTCAGAACCAATTTTATCGACATAAAGAAGCTCAGATAAAAGATGGAATAAGTGTCCTGCGAGACTACATAGCGTTTGTTTCGTGACTAGAAATAAATAACTAGAATAAGAAGGGTTACTGGTGATAGAGTTTCTAAATGTCTCCACCCCAGACTTTATTTTGGCTCAACCTAACTTCTATTTGGTAGAGAAGGAATATAATTTTTAATGTGAATTTCACACCACAATGCCATTATATCTTCTTCACTTTGTGTACACAGAAGAGAATGGAATTTGTCTCTCCCTATCTAAAATCATAAACCGCTGGTGGAATCGAACCCAGACCAGAGATATATGAACCTATCATCATCCCAACAGACCACAAAATCCACTTCTCGGCGGCTTATTTTTCTATCTAACGCCGTTGTGCCACACTGTCTTAGACATCTGACACACAGGCTCCCTGTATCGATTTGCTGCATGTTCAGTAAATTCATTTACTTGGTTGACCAAATCACCATGAACTAGATTCCTCAGCTACCCAGTGCATACATTCAACGTTATTTTGTAATCACCAAAATAAATTCACGTAACTCCCACCAACACAGAACTGCCAACAGTGAAGCATGCAGAAATTTAAATAGGAAGTATTTCTGTCCACTTGAGCTACTCTATTGCGCCATCTGTTTGTTGAAAACGTCGTGCAGTGCAAAAGAAAAGGTATAACTGTTTGTCACTCATAAGTATTCACCTGGCCATATGCATTATCCCACAGCGCTGTGGAATGCAGAAGTTCTGGAGGAATTGTTCTTGACTTCTGGAGGTGTTATAGCTACGTGTCAGATGGTAGCGTAATGGTAAGTATCGCGCACGGTAGATAGGATGTCACTAGATCGAGTACACTGACTGCTATACATTTTAAAACGCAAGTCTGCTGTCTGCTGAAGTTATTAATCTAATGGAACTTGTAACATAATTCCCTTCACTTCACAACCCAAAATAGTCGCATGTGGGGAAAGGGCTAACTTCGGCGACATTTTATTCGATTCAGGTTTAATAGACAACCAGGCAGCAGATGCATCTCGAAACTTTTGTATTACGTATGGGTACAGCGCATCGTGCCAAATTGCGTCGGAAAAGTATTTTCTACACTAACTTGTCGTCTGGTAGTGGCATTTTATACTTCTGCAAACCTTGGTTGACAGCTTTAGCTCAGAACAAGTTTACTACATGCATGTAGACTGTTATAGAAAACATCTGAGAATTCGCATATATCTTTGATGATTAAGTTCTCTCTCATGTTTACTATTGCTTTAACAAGACTAAAGGATACCTTATGAAAATTGTATTATAAGAAATGTAATAAAACTAGCTACAATAACCTTACCACGAGAGCCTGTTGTAATAAAACTGAGTATCTGTACACAAGCGGGCCTCTATCGACACGAATTGGTGAAATACTACTCACTTAGATTTTGATTGGGTCTGTTTTTAATTGGTATGCTGCGTCATACTCAAGAGGTATGCAAATGTGGCATTTCATAAATAAAGTTATGTATGCCTAGAAACCAAAAATTTGCTTGTCAGCAGCGGAATGATGCGTTACCTGTTGTGAAGCATTGTAAGTTTATCACCGTTGCACTATGAGCCGAAAGTATATTCTTGCAATTTCTTTATCGATGTTTGATCTGACTGTTTGTAGCTCTTTCACAGAAGGGATAAAAGCGCTACACGCAGTGAGACTCGAACTGCGAACCATAACAGGCGCTTTTCACTGGGAAGCACGTTACCACACAGCTGGCGAAGAAGTACATGTCTTAGCTTCCTCTTACGAGACCAATAGTGACTAGAACTCGTAAACCGCTATTTGAAGGACGAGATTAGTTGCGATTTCCTCATGCAACGACTTCTGGGCGGAAAACCGTAAATTTACAGTCTTTTGGTACACTTCAAGCGGTAATAATTCGGATTATCCATTGGAAATTACAGGTAAAATCAAATGAACTTTGAGGCTTAGTTCCATGGACACCAGGAAGTAACTCGTCGATCACAGAGTTGCCAAACATACATTGCCCTGAGGCCAAATGTCAGATACAGTACCAGCAGGACGATGTGATCCTTCAGCGGGCTGGGAAGTGACCATAGCTGGTGTCTCCGAGTCGCGGCTGCTAGGGCATGGAATATGTAATGCGTCTGATTCGCATTTGTGTAACTAGGTTTAGGGACTGGAGGGTAGTTACTAATAATACTCAGAACTGACTGCAAATTATGCATCATAAATCAGTAACTGTCATAGTTGTTTTTATATTTCTTTCGTAAGTGTACTCAAAACTAAGAAACTCATTCACAGACGTTTTCTTGCCTCGCCGATAGTCGAATGACACGCACACGAACACACACACACACACACACACACACACACACACACACACACACACACAACACACACACACACACACACATACACATTCGACTATCGGCGAGGCACGAAAACGTCTGTGAATGAGTTTCTTAGTTTTGAGTACACTTACGAAAGAAATATAAAAACAACTATGACAATTACTGATTTATGATGCTTAGTTTTGCATTATCAGTTCTGAGTATTATTAGTAACTACCCTCCAGTCCCAAAACCTAGTTACAGAAATGCGAATCAGATGCATTACATATTCCATGCCCTAGCAGCCGCGACTTGGAGACACCAGCTATGGTCACTTTCCGGCCCGCTGTAGGATCACATCGATTCATCTTCTTCCTGCTGGTATTGTATCTGAGATTTGGCAACAAGGCAATGTATGTTTGGCAACTCTGTGATCGACGAGTTACTTCCTGGTGTGCATGGAATTAAGCCTCAAAGTTAACTTGATTTTACCTGTCATTTCCATTGAATAATCCGAGTTATTATCGCTTGAGGTGTAACAAAAGATTGTAAATTTACGGTTTTCAGCCCAGGAAAGTCGTTGCATGAGGAAATCGCAACTAATCTCGTCCTTCAAATAGCGGTTTACGAGTTCTAGTCACTATTGGTCTCGTAAGAGGAAGCTGAGACATGTACTTCTTCGCCAGCTGTGTGGTAACGTGCTTCACAGTGAAAAGCGCCTGTTATGGTTCGCAGTTCGAGTCTCACTGCGTGTAGCGTTTCTATTCCTTCTGTGAAAGAGCTACAAACAGTCAGATCAAACATCGATAAGGAAATTGCAAGAAAATACTCTCGGCTCATAGTGCAACAGTGATAAAATTACAACGCTGCACAACAGGTAACACCTAGTTCCGCTGCTGAAGCAAATTTTGGGTTTCTAGGAATACAAAACTTTATTTATGAAATGCCACATTTGCATACCTCTTGAGTATGACACAGAATACCAATTAAAAACAGACCCCATCAAAATCTAAGTGAGTAGTATTTTACCAATTCGTGTCGATAGAGGCACGCTTGTGTACAAATACTCAGTTTTATTACAACAGACTATCTTGGTAAGGTTATTGTGGCTAGTTTTATTGCATTTCTTATAATATAATTTTCATAAGGTTTCCTTTAGTCTTTTTAAAACTATAGTAAACATGAGAGAGAAACTAATCATCAACGATATATGGGAATTCTCAGAAGATGTCTATAACAGTATGAAAATGCACATGCGGTTTATTGATTGCATGCATGTAGAAAGCTTGTTCTGCGTTAAAGCTGTCAACCATGGTTTGAAGAAGAATAAAATGCCAGTACCAGACGACAAGCTAATGTAGAAAATACTTTTCCGACGTAATTTGGCACGATGCGCTGTACCCATACGTAATACAAAAGTTTCGAGATGCATCTGCTGCCTCGTTGTCTATTAAACCAGAAAAGAATAATATGTTGCCGAAGTTAGCCCTTTCCCCACATGCGACTATTTTGGGTTGAGAAGTGAAGGGAATTATGTTACAAGTTCCATTTGATTAATAACTTCAGCTGACAGCAGACTTGCGTTTTATAATGTATAGTAGTGTGTGTACTCGATCTAGGGACATCCTATCTACCGTGCGCGATACTTACTATTACGCTACAATCTGACACGTAGCTATAACACCTCCAGAAGTCAAGAACAATTCCTCCAGAACTTCTGCATTCCACAGCGCTGTGGGATAATGCATATGGCCAGGTGAATACTTATGAGTGACAGACAGTTATACCTTTTCTTTTCTACATCTACATCTACATCTACATTGATACTCCGCAAGCCACCCACCGGTGTGTGGCGGAGGGCACTTTACGTGCCACTGTCATTACCTCCCTTTCCTGTTCCAGTCGCGTATGGTTCGCGGGAAGAACGACTGTCTGAAAGCCTCCGTGCGCGCTCTAATCTCTCTAATTTTACATTCGTGATCTCCTCGGGAGGTATAAGTAGGGGGAAGCAATATATTCGATACCTCATCCAGAAACGCACCCTCTCGAAACCTGGACAGCAAGCTACACCGCGATGCAGAGCGCCTCTCTTGCAGAGTCTGCCACTTGAGTTTATTAAACATCTCCGTAACGCTATCACGGTTACCAAATAACCCGGTGACGAAACGCGCCGCTCTTCTTTGGATCTTTTCTATCTCCTCCGTCAACCCGACCTGGTACGGATCCCACACTGATGAGCAATACTCAAGTATAGGTCGAACGAGTGTTTTGTAAGCCACCTCCTTTGTTGATGGACTACATTTTCTAAGCACTCTCCCAATGAATCTCAACCTGGTACCCGCCTTACCCACAATTAATTTTATATGATCATTCCACTTCAAATCGTTCCGTACGCATACTCCCAGATATTTTACAGAAGTAACTGCTACCAGTGTTTGTTCCGCTATCATATAATCATACAATAAAGGATCCTTCTTTCTATGTATTCGCAATACATTACATTTGTCTATGTTAAGGGTCAGTTGCCACTCCCTGCACCAAGTGCCTATCCGCTGCAGATCTTCCTGTATTTCGCTACAATTTTCTAATGCAGCAACTTCTCTGTATACTACAGCATCATCCGCGAAAAGCCGCATGGAACTTCCGACACTATCTACTAAGTCATTTATATATATTGTGAAAAGCTATGGTCCCATAACACTCCCCTGTGGCACGCCAGAGGTTACTTTAACGTCTGTAGACGTCTCTCCATTGATAACAACATGCTGTGTTCTGTTTGCTAAAAACTCTTCAATCCAGCCACACAGCTGGTCTGATATTCCGTAGGCTCTTACTTTGTTTATCAGGCGACAGTGCGGAACTGTATCGAACGCCTTCCGGAAGTCAAGAAAAATAGCATCTACCTGGGAGCCTGTATCTAATATTTTCTGGGTCTCATGAACAAATAAGGCGAGTTGGGTCTCACACGATCGCTGTTTCCGGAATCCATGTTGATTCCTACATAGTAGATTCTGGGTTTCCAGAAATGACATGATACGCGAGCAAAAAACATGTTCTAAAATTCTACAAGAGATTGACGTAAGAGATATAGGTCTATAGTTTTGCGCATCTGCTCGACGACCCTTCTTGAAGACTGGGACTATCTGTGCTCTTTTCCAATCATTTGGAACCCTCCGTTCCTCTAGAGACTTGCGGTACACGGCTGTTAGAAGGGGGGCAAGTTCTTTCGCGTACTCTGTGTAGAATCGAATTGGTATCCCGTCAGGTCCAGTGGACTTTCCTCTATTGAGTGATTCCAGTTGCTTTTCTATTCCTTGGACACTTATTTCGATGTCAGCCATTTTTTCGTTTGTGCGAGGATTTAGAGAAGGAACTGCAGTGCGGTCTTCCTCTGTGAAACAGCTTTGGAAAAAGGTGTTTAGTATTTCAGCTTTACGCGTGTCATCCTCTGTTTCAATGCCATCATCACCCCGTAGTGTCTGGATATGCTATTTCGAGCCACTTACTGATTTAACGTAAGACCAGAACTTCCTAGGATTTTCTGTCAAGTCGGTACATAGAATTTTACTTTCGAATTCAATGAACGCTTCACGCATAGCCCTCCTTACGCTAACTTTGACATCGTTTAGCTTCTGTTTGTCTGAGAGGTTTTGGCTGCGTTTAAACTTGGAGTGGAGCTCTCTTTGCTTTCGCAGTAGTTTCCTAACTTTGTTGTTGTACCACGGTGGGTTTTTCCCGTCCCTCACAGTTTTACTCGGCACGTACCTGTCTAAAACGCATTTTACGATTGCCTTGAACTTTTTCCATAAACACTCAACATTGTCAGTGTCGGAACAGAAATTTTCGTTTTGATCTGTTAGGTAGTCTGAAATCTGCCTTCTATTACTCTTGCTAAACAGATAAACCTTCCTCCCTTTTTTTATATTCCTATTAACTTCCATATTCAGGGATGCTGCAACGGCCTTATGATCACTGATTCCCTGTTCTGTACATACAGAGTCGAAAAGTTCCGGTCTGTTTGTTATCAGTAGGTCCAAGATGTTATCTCCACGAGTCGGTTCTCTGTTTAATTGCTCGAGGTAATTTTCGGATAGTGCACTCAGTATAATGTCACTCGATGCTCTGTCCCTACCACCCGTCCTAAACATCTGAGTGTCCCAGTCTATATCTGGTAAATTGAAATCTCCACCTAAGACTATAACATGCTGAGAAAATTTATGTGAAATGTATTCCAAATTTTCTCTCAGTTGTTCTGCCACTAATGCTGCTGAGTCGGGAGGTCGGTAAAAGGAGCCAATTATTAACCTAGTTCGGTTGTTTAGTGTAACCTCCACCCATAATAATTCACAGGAACTATCCACTTCTACTTCACTACAGGATAAACTACTACTAACAGCGACGAACACTCCACCACCGGTTGCATGCAATCTATCCTTTCTAAACACCGTCTGTACCTTTGTAAAAATTTCGGCAGAATTTATCTCTGGCTTAAGCCAGCTTTCTGTACCTATAACGATTTCAGCTTCGGTGCACGACGTTTTCAACAAACAGATGGCGCAATAGAGTAGCTCAAGTGGACAGAAATACTTCCTATTTAAATTTCTGCATGCTACACTGTTGGCAGTTCTGTGTTGGTGGCAGTTACGTGAATTTATTTTGGTGATTACAAAATAACGTTGAATGTATGCACTGGGTAGCTGAGGAATCTAGTTCATGGTGATTTGGTCAACCAAGTAAATGAATTTACTGAACATGCAGCAAATGTGTCAGATGTCTAAGACAGTGTGGCACAACGGCGTTAGATAGAAAAATAAGCCGCCGAGAAGTGGATTTTGTGGTCTGTTGGGATGATGATAGGTTCATATATCTCTGGTCTGGGTTCGATTCCACCAGCGGTTTATGATTTTAGATAGGGAGAGACAGATTCCATTCTCTTCTGTCTACACCAAGTGAAGAAGATATAACGGCATTGTGGTGTGAAATTCACATTAAAAATTATATTCCTTCTCTACCAAGTAGACGTTAAGTTGAGCCAAAATAAAGTCTGGAGTGGAGACATTTAAAAACTCTATCACCAGTAACCCTTCTTATTCTAGTTATTTATTTCTAGTCACTAAACAAACGCTATGTAGGCTCACACAACACTTATTGGTTCTGAACTGGGAATGTAACTCAGACCGCTCTTAACGCAGAATTTGACCCCTTCATGTCAATACAGCTCGGCTAAATTTTGTTGTTTGTTCAAAACTGCAGATTCCTCAACATCACCACGTATTGCGCGTGAATGGGTTCGAATCCTGGCCCGGCACTAAAGATTTCATTATGTATTGTCAAGCTCTAGCATGAGAACACCTATCTGCTGGTGGATAATAATTTCGATTTTCAATGTATTTTCTTTCTATGTCAACACTAACGATATTTGACAATTTTGACTCCCAGTGAGACACAGAACTATTTACGAGAACACTGTAAGTTCAAGATGTTATTCCGTGCTGCTGGTGGAGAAAAATTCGATAGCTGACGTCTCTTTGTGTGTAGTCAACAACGATATGATCGGGGCTCTATTCCCAGTCAGCACCGAACTCTTCGTCATATTGTATCTAGTTCTAACACGCTCACGTGACGCTGCTGGTGCAACAAACCCATATTTAACTTTCGTTATCTTTAGAATATAACGGCGATAGGTACCGGGTTAGAGTCCTGGGAAGGAAAAAAGTAATGTCTCGTCTCGTCATTTCAGTTAAAAAATCTAGCTACTGCCGAGCTAATCCGATATGTCACATTTGATTGTGCTTATATATCTATCCGATTAGGTTCTGGGTTCGAATCCCTGTCCAACACAAAGCTTTGCCTCACGGCATATCAAGTACGTTACTAGGTAAGAAGCAATATTTAACATGTCTCGCAGTTCGTTAACAGGGACAATAGGTACCGGGTAGGAATTCGCGTTCGTAAAAATGTTTGCGTTATGTAGATTAAAGTTGGTACTTGCTAATTGATACTGTCTAGAATCGAGGTATATCGCTGACTGTATGCCTAATCAGGAACGACTGTTAGTTTCCGTCAGTCGCGAAACCTTTGCTTAGTCTACATGGCCTGGGTTTGAATCCATATGCAGAACGAGACAGTTCTTCGTGTCATTGTAGGCCATACATATTCTCAACTAGCTGCTTGTGAATAACTTAAATTTTTAATGTCATTTTGTGATAAATAATAAGTAATGTATGTTACTTTGGAGAGGAAATCGTGAATACGACGAACTTACTACGTGCAATACCTATCTGACGAAATAATGAGAGTGGTAACATTTCATGTATGTCATTTATTGTAATAAATGTGAGCTTACAAGCGTTAAGGACAGTCTTACCTGTGATAAGGTGTTCCCTGATATTTGTAGTATCGTAGTATTACTTTACATCTTGAGTTATTGCGATACAGAGCAGTGTTTTCTAGTGGTGACTCGTTGAACCATTTTCTATAGTCAAACGACTTACCAAGGAGCGATTAGAGGACCTGCTAGACGGCTGCGTGATGTGGGTTGCATGCGAATCAGGCGAAATGCAATTCAGGTCACTTGGATACTTATGTGCGCATCTGTACATCAACTTAAGAGGAAAACTGACGGCCGCGGTAGGATATTTGGTTTTACCAGATTAGCGCCTTTTTTCGCAAACGGTGCATTTTGTGCAAGCACAACTGCATCGTAGCCCTGTACGTGTTGTTCAAAAATGATCAAATGTGTGTGAAATCTTTTGAGACTTAACTGCTAAGATTATCAGTCCCTAAGCTTAGATACTGCTTAACCTAAATAAGCCTAAGGACAAACACACACCCCCTTGCCCAAGGGTGGACTCGAACCTCCGCCGGTACCAGCCGCACTGTCCATGACTGTAGCGCCCAAGACCGCTCGGCTAATCCCGCTTGGCAATACGGGTTGTATTAAGAGGCTGAGAGTGTATTCTGAAATTTAGGTATGCTAAGTCTGAAGATAAGTCCGTGTTATAAGTAACTCGCTAGTCCTTGTTAGATTCTCGCTTACAGTCCCAGGCAGATTATTCAGTATTACGCTGCGTATGTAAGATTTTTAAATCGTTCTTGCTCTTGGTATAAACCGACGTAGTTAAAATGCTGGAATAAATTACTTGGGAACGTTTGTGGATGGCAATTTTGATTCAAAATAACTTTATGTTACTAAACATCATTTATTTGTTATAGAGAGCGAGCCAACCATGTTTCAGGTGTGTTAGTACGTGTACATTCTGTGTGACAAACAGTTTCCCTCTATCGCAGGAGATGTACATAAATGAGTATAAACCGGAAATCATCCAAATTTACGCTGCCGATCATTATACGAGATTTATGTTACATTACTGGTCTCTCTTCGAAACGTCAGATCACGGGACTCAGCGAATAAATCTCCATCCGACGTGTAAAACGACAGTGAATCCAATATATGTATTTACTATTTGCTGAATAGGTCGCTGAGAGAAAAGTCATTGACTGAACTCAATATGACTTATTAATCTGGTATTATGGGTTTCTGAGTTTGCCATCTTCAGTTATCCGGGAACTGTAAGCAACCAGTAGACGTAGTCTGTTACCTTTCCAACATACAACTATTATTTCGACTAGTACCTGTGTCTACTTGTGTACGTCCTTTGGTATCTTACAGTTCTAGAATAAGTCATGATGGAGAATGACTTTTCCCTCAGCGTCCTAATCATCATTTCGCTGGCTACATACATTTTCCAACAATGTCCCATTCCTCCTTTGTGACGTCATGTTACGCCAATTTTAGTCTGTAATTCTTTGAGAGTTTTTGTCACAGCAAATAAACCTCTGACGATGCATGCTGCTCTTAAATATCTTTTCTGTTTTCTCTATCAAACAGTCAAGAATTTCGTACAATGCCCAAGAATTAGTCCCGTGCTGGTCATGCAGCTAACAAATCTCATTCTTGCACTATCAATGCTTCTTTATGATACCTATACTTCCTATGACAACAATTATTTAGACGTTACATCTTAAATCACTCTGGGAAATTATTAGGGAAGCCTTCACGCCTGTGACTTATTCCACTGATCGATAGACGATGACGTATTTAATAGCAGTTATACTTCTTCGTATAATTCAGTTGAACAGATTTATGTTACAGCCAGCTTAGAGTCTTTGCACCCCGCTCTGATCGTTTCTGTGTTTTTCAGCAGACCGTACAAGTTTCTGGAAGACTCCACGACAACAGCGGCGTCTGCCAAAAGCCTAATAGAGATCTTAACTTTAACTTCCAGGTGATTTACATGTGCTGTGAACACCAGCCGTCCTATGACACTGGTTTGAAGTAAGCCAGTCGCTAATTTCGTTTCTACCAACACCAGCCAATTAAAAACGACGCGCTGAGCTCTAAGACTCAGAATAACATGTGTTCAAGGCCATGTCGGATACATTATTGTTTACACACGTATTTAGTTCACTAGGTGACGGTGTGAATATGTCTGTGACTCTACAGAAGCCAAGAAAATTACTTATCAGCTACGATATAGTATGATAAAAATTATTTTGGAAACTCACTTTTGAAGTAATATGTACTGCAGTCAAGGGCATTATTGATGATAATGTGACAAAGGCAATAATAAATGTGTAGTTCCTAATCCTTTGTGGTATACATATGGCAATGTTGCCGGACGCATTGAGGTGCATTCTATGTATATTGGTGGCTCAGTTTATAAGCGTCTGATTCCTAATCCTGATTCCTAATCTGCGGTATAATCTTCAGATTTTGGGCAGTCACTGCTGTTTTCATCCCGGATACTGTTTTTATAAAGTGAAAGAGGTCAAGCAGCAACGTGGTGTGGAGTCCTCCTACAATTGCAGACCCACCTGCAACAGCCTGGGTAAATTATTTCAGAAGTTGGAAAAACGGAAGGGCAAGCTGCGTCCCTTTTGGGATCACACCGAGTAAGTCCACTTCAGTGTGATGGGATGATCATGATTTGGCGATTTTATTAAACTAATTGCAAATTTCTTAGATTAGTAAAATTGTATTGAGAGAGACGAACTAGCTTACTACAACCAGATTGAAATGAATGTGGGTTGCACAGTGGTCATGCAGAGATGTAGACGATTTCACAGGATTGACTAGCGTGTTCAGTTGCGGCGGGGAGGTGGGCGGGGGGGGGGGGGGGTACCACTCAATTCTCCTTATTGAAGAACACAACGAAAATCATAGAGCACTCGATACTAATATGTATCGTACGTCTAAGGAGCAGTTTTTCTTCTGTTCTCTTAGGTATCATACACCCATTTCGCTACCAGTTTGTTGTATGTGTACGGCAGGTAAGGGACGTTCAACAATGGATTTAAAATTGTTTCTATCATACAGTGTATAGCTCCTAAAAGACGTAAGACGCATTTCCTCTGCTATTTCGGAGAATATTTACACTATCGTTTTTACAATATACACCTGGAGTCCTGGTAAATCTTCGTGTTCTGCTATCTCTGGTTATACATACCGATAAAAAAAAATCACATGAAAGTAATCTTGTACCGCTCTATCGCCGCGCTATCGACTGGGAACGTAAAATTCCTCATTAAACATTTCTTTGTAACGGGAAACAAAACGACACTTTCCGTCGACGCTGGACATCGCATGGAAAACGTTAGGACCAGTATCTGTCTGCGCTGAATTCATTTACATATTACAAGTACGCAATTGCAAATCTTTGCCGAATGATGAGAGAAAATGCACCTGGTGATTCTTTAGAGGGATACTCGCTGTATGTAAGGACATTCCTTTAAACGCAGGTGAAGAAAATTCGTATTATAAAAAATCACAATAGACATGCTGCAAGTGAGGAAACTGGCACTAATGTGTTTAAAGGAATGAACGAGTAGTTTTCCGCGCATTATTGGGTTCGACATCGATTGTAAATGTATTCCAAGGACAATACTCTCTATGACAGAATTTCCAGAATAGTTGGGTTCAAATATTGACGAGAGTTTAAAGTACACACTTCAAAGCGTCTTCGACAACTCAGTGCAACGGCCTTTTTACGTTGTAGCTGGTCGTTTAGGAAGCGAGACATTAAGTCAATATACTTACCTTAGCTCTATAATACCATGTTGAATTATATGTAGGAGTGAATCTTCTTCAAGAATGTAAATCTACCCTCCTCAGAACCATACCACAACAAATTTTTCCTGCTCACCCAAGACAACTGTTTGAGTAGGTAATTATTTTAACGACTGCGTTACGTCACGTATAATCTCTCTGTTGTAAGTAATTTATCATAGTGCAGAAGAAAAGTTTATCACTAATTACAACAACTCAACAAAAATATGAGCTTAATCACTTTTAATTACTTCTTATTACAGCCTATAAAAATATGAGTAACGGTATATTGAACTTTTGATAATTTACCCAAAGGTGATTAATGACTGACAGAAGAAGAATCTACATTTTTGAGGAAACATATAACGTTCATTGTGAAAGACGTCGTCTCTTCTGTTGAAGATATATATTTGGAAACTTACCGACGAAATAACTGCGTAATTATTCCCGTATTGAATTAAATGTTACGTTCTTTTACATTTAAAATAATCAATAAAAGGTGAGCGAAATGCGCCACCAATGTACAAAATACGATACTCTCTTCGAAAGTGACTCGTCACTCGGTACTGTGGAACCTTTGACCAACGCAGCCTTTAGCATACTCTGGGGCTACCCATATGCAACAATAAGTCCGTGTACTTCCTTGAAACATGTTTCTCACTGTCCAGCACGAAATATTACCGAAATATGCTAACGAAATTATCGTTGGTGGAGCACTAGGTAAAATAAATGAGAAGTTCCCTAAATACGACCTTACATATGAGAGAACATATCTCTTTAGTTAAAACGAGTTGGAGAGACTAGTGGATAATTTAAGGGAAATCCTTCTACTGACGATGTGTTCGTGAATTAAAAGTGAGACACTTCTCTTAAGAGGAGAAAATTTAAAAAGCAGTGGAAGAGAATAATGCAGCAGCGGGGGAGAAGACCGCCCCTCGAAATTCTCTCCGGGTGTACAGCGGCAGTTCCCGGGGACTCGCACTTCCCGTAACTGTCTCCTCCGAGTTCCCTCGACTTTTCGTTTTACGAAGTTTGCACGGCGTTCTTCGAACATTCATGAATACTGTCAGTTCCCTCCAGTCCCTCCAGTAATCCGTCCTAATTACAAGTATTCTTCTTCTTATCGTTGCTCTTTCCTCCTGCGAATTCCCGATAAAAACCGTTCATTTTTCCATTCTTTGCCCCACTAACTGCAATCGATTCTTCCTTCACATTGAAGATGATATCTGAATGTAAATTGAATCCATTAAAATCATAGAACAGAAAATCATATTACCAATACGTAATCAGTTATTATTCAAACAAATATCCCATACGTAAAGTTTATGTTAAAAATCATCATCATACGATCATTCAATATTGCTGTTATTACTGTATACAAATTTTTAGTATTTGTCAGATCTCTAGAAAGTAAAATTTGTAACAGAATGACGGATATGGTGATTGCGATAAATCTTAAACAATCTGATGTTGTTCAGTAGAGAAGAAACAGTGAATACTGATGGCTCGAGATAGACGTAAATGCTTGTCTGAAATGTATTTATAACATTACGTTCTACGATCACGTCAGTCCTTCGTATGTTCACTTTGGTGCTGCTTCACTTTTCTTTTTTTTTGGGGGGGGGGGGGGGGGGGTCATAGTCTTCTGAGAGGTCTGATGCGGCCCGCCACAAATTCCTCTCCTTTGCTAACCTCTTCATCTCAGAGTAGCACTTGCAACCTACGTCCTCAATTATTTGCTGAATGTATTCCACTCCCTGTCTACCTCACCAGTTTTTGCCCTTTGCAGCTCCCTCCAGTACCACGGAATTCATTTCGTCCTGTCTCAACAGATGTCCTATCATCCTGTGCCTTCGCCTTCTGCGCTGAGCTCCTCATTCCTTATCTTATGAGTCCACCCAATTTTAAACATTCGACTGTAGCACCACATCTGAAATGCTTCGATTGTCTTCTGTTACAGTCTTCCCAGCCTCCATGTTTCACTACCATACAACCCTGTGCTCCAAACGTACATTCTCATGAATTTCGTCCTTAAATTAAGGCCTGTGTTTCATACTGGTAGAGGTCTCTAGGCCCTGTTTGCCACTGATAGACTGCTTTTGATCTACTCCTTCCTCCTTCGGTCATTGGTTATTTTACTGCCTAGGTAGCAGAATTCCTTAACTACCTCCGTGACCATCAATCCTGATGTTAAGTTTCTCGCTGTTCTCATATCTACTACTTCTTATTACCCTCGTCTCCCTTCGATTTACTCTCAATGAATACTGTGTACTCATTAGACTGCTCATTCCGCTCAACAGAACATATAATTCTTCTTCACTTTCACTCACGATAACGATCTCATCAGCGAATCGTATCATTGATATCCTTTCACCTTGAATTTTAATTACACTGCTGAATATTTCTTCTATTCCATCACTGCTGCTTCGATGTACAGTCTGAACAGTAGCAGCGAAAGAGTACATCCCTGCCTTACAGCATTTTTAATCTGAGCACTTCGTTCTTGGTTGTCCACTCTTATTGTTCTCTTTTGGCTCTTGCACATGTTGTACATTCCTCGTTTCTCTGTACTGCTTAGCCCAATTTTTCACAGAATTTCGAAAATTTCGCACTATTTTACATTGTCGGACGCTTTTTCTAGGTCAACAAATCCTATGAACGTGTCTTGATTTTTAGTCTTTCTTCCATTATCAACCGCAACGTCAGACTGCCTTTCTCGCGTCATTACTTTTTCTAAAGCCAAACTGATCGTCAAATAGCGCACCCTCCATTTCCTTTTCCATTATTCTGTATAATATTCTTGTCAGCAACTTGGACCCATGAGCTGTTAAGCTGATTTTTCGATAACTCTCGCTCTTGTCAGTAGTTTCCGGAATTGTGTGGATCATATTTTTCCGAAAGTCAGATTGCAGGGCGCCAGAATCATATTTTCTACACACCAGCGTGAATTGTCGTTTTGTTGTCCCTTCACCCAACGACTTTAGAAATTCTACTGGATTGTAATCTAGCCCTTAAGTCGTTCGAAGTTCTGGATACTCTATCTCTTCTAAATCGACTCCTGTTTCTTCTTCTACCACATCAGTCAAATCATCCCCCTCATACAGCCGTTCAATGTATTCTTTCCATCTAGCCACTTTCTTCTCTGCATGTAGCAGAGGAATTCCCGTAGAACTCTAAGTGTTACCACCCTTGCTTTAAGTGTCACCGAAGGTTCTTTTGAGTTTCCAGCAAGCTGAGTCTGTCGAAGAATCACTTCTTTTCCGATTTCTTCACATTTTTCATGCAGTCATTTTGGCTTGGGTTCCCTGCACTTCTCATTTATTTCATTCCTCGGCGACTTGTATGACCGTATTCCTGAGTTTCCTGATACGTTTTTTTACTTCCTTCTTCCGTCAATCAACTGAAGTGTTTCTTCTCTTAGCCATACTTTCTTCGCAGTTGCCTACAATGTGGCTATGTTTTTCTTTCCAACTTTTGCGATGACCCTTTTTGGAGATGTCCATTTCTCTTCAACTGTACTATCTACTGAGCTAATCCTTATTGCTGTATCTATAGCCTTAGAGAACTTCAAGCAGATATCGTCGTTTCTTAGTACTTCCACTTCTTTGCGTATTATTCTTCCTGACTAATATTTTAAGCTTCAGCCTTCTCTTAATCACTACTGTATTGCGATCTGAGTCTATATCTGCTCCTGGGTGCGCCTTACAAACTAGTATCTGTTTCGCTATCTCCGTCTGACCATGATGTCAGGTGACTTGATTTTCATGTGTTCTGTTCACTTTATCTTATTTTAATCACCGGGCTGCCAATACCTGTCGTAACATATAAAGTACTGATCACTATTCCTTAACTGCAACATCTGATTGGATACACCTAGTGTTGTGTTGGTAGAAGAGCCAACACCGTGTTACTAGTGGAGGTCGAAATGCACGCGTTTTAACTCACGCAGGCTGGCATGAGGAGGGAAGAACTATACTGACGTGAGGTCTGCAACATCACAAGAAATTAGAATTCAGAAAGCGGTCATAATTAGTTTCATACTTAACATTAATAAATTTATGATGAACGTCGCTCTTGACGGTATATAATTCACAATAATCTCTGTTCAGAATACATTCATAGTAACTGTATATGGTGCCTTGCTAAGTCGTAGCAATTGACGTAGCTGAAGGCTATGCAAAACTGTCGTCTCTGCAAATGAGAGCGTATGTTGACAGTGAACCATCGCTAGCAAAGTCGGCTGTACAACTGGGGAAAGTGCTAGGGAGTCTCTCTAGACTAGACCTGCCGTGTGGCGGCGGTCGGTCTGCAATCACTGATATTGGCGACACGCGGGTCCGACGTATACTAACAGACCGCGGCCGATTTAAAGGCTACCACCTAGCAAGTGTGGTGACTGGCGGTGACACCACGCCTAGCACGTTGGCTTCAGCATTTCTCGTTGTCCTTTCCAGCCATACGAACAAACTACTTCGTAAACTGTATCTCACTCAGAAATACTTAGCCTACAGGATGATATAATGCTTTATATGTCGTCATCATCGTGGCTTTCGTATCGGCATAACCCAGTAGTTTTCATTCAGTCGAACAGGGAACCAATGTCCCTGTTACATTACGTATTATTCGTGCTTTCCTCGATCATTTATCTTTATCTTTGTTTCCATCTGCCTCATTTGCTACTCTCACCTTCTTCTTTTCTTCTGTGACCTATCAACTTCTTCATTCCTTCTGTACAACTGGCACCCTTTTCTTTTAGTTATATTAGTCAGTATCCCTTCGTATTTAAACTATATGACCAAAAGTTTCCGTACACCTCCGTATAAAGTGATTGATCACTATGCTGTGCCACGAGGTGGATACGCCACTAAAAATAGCTTAGTGAAATACTGGTTTTCCCACAAAAAAAATTGTGCAATTACGTTTGTCAGCTGCTTTTTTGGTGTTTTCTAAGGTGCCCAACCAGCTTTTCATGCTTACTGTTTTATTGGAGGTAGACTTTTAAAGAGAAACCCAGACAAACTCCAAATATCAACTCTTCTTTTCAGGTTTCGAATATTTCATGAAAACTATATGTATTTCAAAGGTAACCAATGATACAAATTTAAGTTACAAAAAATTCGTACAAAGGGTACACCTAAGATTTGACTCCTGTCGTGCGGTATCAACGCAAGAGCGCACTGAGAAACGGCGAATTATTGCTCATTCTGCGGATACGTCTAAAACGCGCACCCCCGTTAACTCTTAGCAGATACATGTTATATACTACATAGCCTACATCATATGAAACAACTTTAAGTCTCCAACAGTACACATTTTTAACATCCATTTTTTCCATAAATGGGAGGATGGAAAGGGAAAATAACGAAAAATATCTTGTGCGTCCTATAGCCAAACAGCCAGCGCTATACTTTTGTTACATTTTGCTTCAAAGGGGATTTTTTTTGAATGAATTGACAAGAAAGCACGTTCGATGTAATGGTGAAGTCATTATATTGATAACATATTAGCTACATAACAAATAACAGAAGACTGGATGTCAAATCTGCATTTGGTAAGGTACTTGTGTCATGAAACAAACGTGCATCCTTGGATTGGGTCACCACTTCGAGGCTGTTCTCCATCTGGAAAATGAAGAAGACATTTAGTGTTAGAACATTGTTGCAAAAGGCAGGTAAGTTATATAGTGAACTAACCACATAAGAATAAATGACTGTTGTGATGTCATGGGCGTATGTAATTTACTCGTCGCCATTTTTGATATTTGCGGGCAAGGAAAAGTGTCTGATTACTCGCTGTTCCAGGTCAAGGGTGTTGGGCCTTGAAAGGTTCAGGCAAAGCGTCAGGTCTGTGAAAGATCGAGGCTGAACAGTGAGTTCTTGCAGTTCTACAGGTGAAAGAATTGTATTTGAATGATTAACGTTGCAATAGCGAAAAAAATAATGTGTGTTAAGTAAACATGCACAGTGCTGTAAAGTACTACCACAATTAATACCTTCTGTTGTCTCAGCATATAAGGACAGTGTTACTGCAATAAACTCGTCCGGGTCGTCTTCGTCTTCTATATCCACGACACTTCACATTGCTAGCACAGTTTTACGCAGAACGGCCCTTCTCGCCAGCATTTCCCTCCCCCCCCCCCCCCCCCCCCCCCTATCTTGGTCTGTACATGCGCATCCGTGGCATCGGGGTAACGTCTTTCACAGGGAATGAGTACGTTCTAGACCCACAGTGCGAATACTTACAGCACAAGAGGTCACCCTCGTTCTGCCAACGGCCTTGTGAAAGAGAGCGCAGGAGCGGACAAAGTTTTAAGGTAATCCTTTGACCCTGAAGATTGAAAAGTCACCAGTGATTAACGGCGGGAGTATGCAGAAGGAAATTAAAGACACATAATTTACGTCCACAGGACATGTGGCTTGTAAATGAAAAAGTGTCATGATGATCTAATCATTGGTAAAAGATTCTGGACTAATCCTCCACTCGGATCTGCGAGAGGAGAATGCCTATCGGGAGTTGACGATGAGAAAAAGACTGAATAACCAAAGAAAGAGAACAGGTATCTCAAAAGTTTGAAAGTGGTCGGAAAACTAGAAAATCAGAAAAAGGAAATCTTATGACTCAGTCTATGGATAGCGGGATCAGTGAAATGAAATGGAAAGAAGATATGGTCTTTTGGACGAGCATATGGTAATATCAACAGCAGCAGAAAATGGTATAATGATAGTAGGTTTCTATATGAATACGAAGGTAGGGCTGATAGTAAGTTACTATGAACAGTTTAGAGACAGGTTTGCACTCTTCAGAACAGGCAGCATACTAACTCCGACGACAACAGTTCAGGATTATATTTAAACGAAGCAAGCAGAAGATGAAGTGACAGAGAGGGTGTATTAGGATTGTGAACGGGTAATACACTTTGTAAAGAGACATAAAAATGTAATAGTCATGAAGGCCGGTGTGTGGTTGTCGGGGAAGTTGTAGAAGAAAGTTTTAGAGGAGATAGGGGTTTTGGCAAAAGAAATGAAAAAGGAGAAATACTAGTTGAGTTGTGCAATAAATTTCAGCAAGTAACAGTGCATTTTCTGTTCAAGAATGACGAAACGACGAGGTATACTTGGATAAAGCAGTGAAAAACGGGAAGATTACAGTTAAATTACATCGTGGCCAGGCAGATAATATGAAATCTGATATTGGGTTGTAAAGTATATTCAGGAGCAGATGCAGAAGCAGATACAGACTGACGTCAGAATTAAGAAGTGATGAAGAGTAGGCTGTAATTTAAGAAACTACTCAGGAAGAATCAACGTACAGTGAATTGGGATACAGAAGTACAAAGGAATGAAGAAATAAGCTTAAGTTTTATGACTACAGAAACTGCGATAATTAACAGCTCAATAGGCCGTTCAGATCGAGAGGAATGAACATCTCTAACAAGGGCAATCACAGAGCTTGGAAAGAATAACATTGGTACAAAGTGCTAATTGCGAACAAACCAAGGTTAACAGAGGAAATACTGTGACTGAACGTCGAAAGAACGAAGTACAAAAATGTTCATGGATACATTCGAATAAAGAAATGGAAGCAACTCAGGAATAAAGTAAATAGGAAGTGCCAAGAAGCCAAGGAGAAAAATCTAGAGAGAGTGTCTGAGCGACTGATATCGCATACTGAAAAGTCAGAACAACTTTTGGTAAATTACAGCAAATGCGTTATTATTAAGAGTACAAAGAGAATTCATCTATTAGATGATGCGCATAGAGGGGATAAGTGAAAAGCGGACGTACAGTGAAAACCTCTATTAGAGATAGACTGATCTGATGACTTGATAGAAGAAGAAGTCGGTAGGGAAACCATAGGGTAGCCCTTATTAGAATCAGAGTTTAGAAGATATTCGGAAGACTTAAAGTTAATTAAGGCAGAAGAGTTATTAAGAACACGTTCGCTGGTGACATTGCTATCCTTACTGAAAGTGAGTATGAATCACAGGATGAGTCGAATGGAACGAATATTCAAATGTAATAGAGATTGAGAGTAAATCGAAGAAAGATGAAAGTTATGACCAGTAGTAGAAACGAGAACAGCGAGAAACTTAGCGTCAGGTTTAAGAATGACTAAGTAGCCGAAATTAACGAATTCAGCTACGTATTCTGCAAAATAACCTATGATAGGTGGAACAAGGAGGTCATAAAACACAGACTATTAATGGCAAAAAAGTCGCCCCTGCCCAAGAAAAGTCTGTCAGTAGCAAACATAGGCCAAAATTTCGGGAGGACATGTTTGAGAAAATGTAGTTGCAGTACTGCATTGTACGATACTGAAACATAGACTGTGGGAATACCGGAACAGAAGAGCCTCGAAGCATTTGAGGTACGATATTCCTTACGGATTTTGAAAATTGTGTGGTTTGTTATGGTAAGGAATGAGGAGATTCTCCACAAAATCAGCGAGGAAAGGAGTATATACAAAACACTGACTGGAAGAAGGAACAGGGTGGAAATAAAAGACCTGTTAAGACACCAGGGAATAACTGCCACGATACTAGAGTGAACTACAGGCGGTACAAACTGTAGGGGAAGATAGAGACTAGAATACATACAGCACGTAACTGACGACATTTTGGAATTCCTATTCTCAGATGAAAAGTCTGACGCAGGAGGGGAACACATGGCAGGTCGCATCAATCCAGTCTGAAGACTGATGACTCAGAAAAACAATAATTAGCCGAAGGAACCTCCCGGAGCAGGAAGTAGGAAGCAATGAGAGCCAACCCACTTTCGGGCATTTTCCATTCCCATTGCACTGTAACTAAGTACTTTCCCATCACAGCACGTGATGGAAAACTCTGGAAGTTCGTTATTGAACTCCAGTGTCAGTGGGAAGTATCGAAGACCTGGGTGCTAATTGCTTCTAGGATGGTGTGGCTAAATGCATACGGCTGAGGGTGTTGAGTGTTATTGTTGCAAGGTTAGCCCCACCGTGAAGGCAATCAGAAATTTTTCACTAGCAACTGGTACTTCGTTTCGATAGTTCGCAGGATCAGTGAATGTGGTAGCGCACCAGTCAAAATCTGGAATTTTGGAGAAAGTCTTGGGAAATTTAACTTTCGCTTTGTTGAATAATGCGGCCTGAAACAGGGATTTACCAGGAACAGGGACATGACATGGAAGAACTATGCCCTTTATCTAACACCCTTTACCCTTGGACAAGAATATTTATTTTCATATATTATCATTGATAACGGAAGGTCCCCTTTGACAAAAAAGTTCAAAAAATTGAAGTTAATTTTACATTACACGCATTCAAAATGGGGCGTGAGACAGCCGTTAAAATACTGTAATAATTACGTCAAACAGATTTAAGAAATAAAACCTTAACAGAATTGGCAACTTTAAAATTTTTTAATCAAACAATTTTAAAAAACCAGCGAATTAAAATAATTAAAACAATTGTACATAATTTTCTTCAAGCGAATTCGAGTCCGAAACATTAGGCTGACCCCAAAATATAAATTGTAACAAACATAAAATATCGATTACACAAAAGGTTTACACAAAAAATTTACAAGAAATCTTAGAACAGGAATGCATTATGTATTAATCATTAAAAAGAATTTCCTGTACAAAGCCAAGTAATAAAATACCTCTTGGCCGACAGCATAATTTCATCTACAGTGCAAGTCTGATAACGTAAGATACTCACTCAACTGTAGCATAGATAGCCAGAACGTGCGACTACAAAAAGAAAGAAATCCGCTGTAGGAAATGTTCGATAGCCGGTCCCACAGCCGCAAGTAAGTAAAGTCCACGCGGCAAGCAGTGGCCGAGGCGGAACTCTCTCCCAGCAACTTAGTAAGCGCTGCTAACAAACAAAAAAGAAGAGTGTCTGACTGGATTATACTGCAAATAAAGTTATGGTTTAATCATGATTGCACTTATACAGCATTTCCAACAAGTTGATACGTCCTAGGTAATAAGCTTCGCTAACAGAACTACGGAAAGGGAGCTGTAATTTCTTCCAGGATGAGACATAATAAACGGCTCGATATGGCCTTACTATTAGCCGGAGCTCATAACATGCTTAAAAGGGCTAGATAATAGTAATACCAGAGATCCCACCAGCTTCTAAAACATCGAGAAAGGAAACATTAAAACTTAGAACAACTGGATCTCTTGCATCAGAATATTAAAATAAACCGATTAAAAAAAAAAACCTGCGTAAGACATAAGCCCCTACAGCTATGCGTGATAACAGGTCACATTACATAACCATGACAACATTAAGCATGGTACATTTATTGAGAGAGAACTTTGACCTGCAGATTAAGACAAGGTACTGAAAATCACAAAGAGCAGATAGGGCAATACACTGTTCCTAAAAATCATAGATCCAAGTAACAATGCGTGCATGGGAACTCAGTGAACATAAACAGGAATATCTGTTCAAACAGCTTTCGCTGCGGAAAATCGGTGCACAGTGCTGAACAACTAGTTTCGCACGACATAAGCAAACCAAGCCTTTGCCTTCCGCCCTGCCCTGGCGAAGAAGAACTATGATGAGCCGAAAAAGATGTCGTGCGGATCCGGTGCGTGTTATTCCAAGCACTGCTGTTGCCCCAGACTCCAGACTGTGCGAAAACTCCTGCCAACTGCCTGCGTAGCGCCCTTCGGAGGCCCCTCTCCTTAGACGCGATTCTAACGGCCGTTTTAGAAGATCAGGCGAGGCAGCGACAACTGCAAAAGGGATTAGTCCGCACCCCTGGTGAGAAGGCAACTAAAGGTTACCGATAGTAGAACGAGCCGCCAAAGATCAACCACCTCCACTTAAGCCAAATCCCAACTTCCCCCCCCCCCCCCCCCTCCCCGACCTATTTTTTTAATGAGAATAGAAGGAGAGAAATGTGTCACTTACCTGTTTTAAACTCGGCTCACATGTCCTTTCAAGCTTTTCCCAGCCAGAGGCTACGGACTAACAGACTAACGGAAGATGTTAACAAATGCACTGGGTCACACAAACATACGAGCAAGCTCCCTGGTAAAGCCATTACGTTGATTGATACCCATGCTAAAATTCGGAACAAAATCCTTATCCCCAGCGCGGCCGCAAAATGGTCTCCTTTCCTAATTATGCCGTCTCTTTTGACGGTGATGGAATAGGTCGAAGTTTTTCATAGTTCTATGCCAGTTCTCCTTAATCGCATAAGCGATGATCCGCTCTGGATCGTTTATACTCTAAAAATTAGCCAGGGGCGAATTACGGAAATAAGAAACTATGAAACCAGCAAGAACTGCTTAGGAAGCCTCGTCCTGTGCTGAATTGAATTCAACATTAATGCAAGGGTTTTAAATGTCCGAATTGGTCTGATTCTTTGCATTATAAATAAGTAAGGGAACCATAAGGTTCCGATGAACCTACTCCGAAGAAGGTTGTGGTTAAGGGGGGGTGGGTGGGAGGGTAGTGACAATATGATTAATGGCACTACCAAAACAAAACTGCCTAAATTCTCGTGACACAAGAGGCGTCGAGGTTCATTGTCACTAACAAGCACCTTTGGCGGATGGAACCGGGAAAGTGTTTGAGTTAAATGACTAATAGTTAGCGAGGAGGTAACCCATCTACTTGCAAAGCTACACAAAAAGAGAAGGGGCATGTACAACAACCTACATATAAAAGTTTACAAATCGTGCTGCCGGCAACTTTGGCCGTTAGTGTGATGCTGTAGTATCCACTGCTAGTCAGCATCTTGTTGCATTTTCTGGTTCTTCATTTCTCTGCTTGTTTGGTGGATCTGATTCTCGAACACGTCCACTGTTCCCTCATGCCTATAATCTCTTCCTCTGTTATCTGATCTCTCGTCACGCCTCCTGTTATTCCTTTGGTCATCTGATCGATACAGAGATCCTCAGCGTCTATTATCATTTCTCCTACCCCATCAGTTTGCATTTAGTGACTCGGTTTCCACTTATATTTGATGATTTCTGGAGGGAAGTCCGTTTGAATGAAGATAACATGTTGCACTACTGCTCAACTTCTATTATATGGTAGTTCGTGCAGTAAGTGCTGAAATTCATGTGCATCGGGTAGTTTTCTTCCGTAGATCATAATTTCTCTTTGAATTTGCTGAGGAAGCTTCATTACACAGAAACGTAATAGTTCAAACGAATCAAACGGCGCAGCGCATCCAAAAATTGGTTCCCCCTACCAAATTTCTGAAGTAATGTGCCTGGTTCTCTGATCTCGAGTGTACATTACTTTCTGCCTTTATTATTACCTTCTTCATCTGATCTTGCTTTTCTTTAGGCCAGTGCTCTTAGAGGAAAGTGCTTGTGAATTCTTCATACGTCTTGCGTCGTCCCGGAAGTACTTACATTCTCGTAGTAGCCTTGCCTGCGTCATTCCTCCGTTCGCTTCTGCTTAATCTCGTGTCTTTTTTCTCTTCGCATTACCTACATGTTGCGTCACTTTTCTTTCGGAGTCCCGCATTCTCCTTGAACCGTTCGTGTAGAAATCGCTGCAGGCTCTGCAGACCGAATGCTGCAGGTGGTTGAGATGTGGATCAGAGATTCGCATTGCTCTGTGCTGCAATTTCGTGGCTTCTTGTTCTAATCTTTCCCCTGTACGCCGTGTCTCACTGTCGTTGTCTTCAATCGTCTCTACTTTGCTATTAATTTGTTTCTGACTTTGCTCGTTTCTCATAGTATTTACGTCTTGCGATGCTGTTTCCCAAGGCTCGCTAGTATTTACTTTCTGATCAGTCTTTCGTTGTGATTTCATATCTCAGCTAATGTTATCCTTTTCCAAATTTCCTGAAGCTTCCCTCTCCACTTCGCTCATTCTTGTTAAATGACTAGCTTTCGCACTCATAACGTTTAACACCCCCTAACGCAGTCGTTACACCACTACGCGCCTAACATTCAACTAAAAAGTAATCTACCCAATAAAATTCTTCAAATCTCACGTGCACACTAAAATTTAGTTCCCTCCTAACACACAACACGTACAGCAGGCCAAATAAGTAAAATTCCATCAAAATGTTTAAAGATGATTCTTCAGCTGGTCGACGATGGACGTTTACCAATCGGACCTCACTGAAAGAAATAAAGAAATGGTTACAAATCAGTAACTTCTAATATAATGTCATTATTAGTCTATGGAATTCAAAGACTCTTAAGAAAGCAAGTACCTTCAATATTACGTCTCGAGGCAGACTGAGATATTAGGTAACAGGTCTATCAGTAATATTCTGGAGTCACCAGATTCTAGAGCACATATAAAAAGATCCTTTAATCTGACTAACAAATCATAGCTCTCCAGATCATGAATAGGGAATTCCTTAGCAACATAATTAAACAAGAATTACAAGAATTAAGACTAATTCCATTTATTACGTTAAAGCGTACATAGAAACATCTGAAAAATATTGACGATATAAACCCTTACCTTTGTACAACTGGATGAAGTCTTCCGTGTCTGATTCTAATAACTGTGTTCGTCAGTGAAAAATGGTAATATTCGCCAAGCCGCACCGAGAGTACTGGAATACTATTATTAAAAGGTAGACAGCTCTAGATATTGATATTCGTTTGCACCAGTGCACAGAGTTGAAAGCATATTGAGCGCAAAATATAAAAGCGAGACTTCGTACTGAGGGTTGATAATAACTGAAACTTAGTGGTTTGTCTGTTTCTACGTTTCGTCGCGCTGTCGTGAATACATCTTGCCGTGTTAATCTGTAGATGGAGTATAAAGTGGCTGCAAAATCAGTCACAGGTTTCGCCACAACAACCCACGATTGCTGCTACACTATGTGATCAAAATTACCTGGACATCTGGATGAAAATGACTTACAAGTTCGTGGCGCCTTCCGACGGTAATGCTGGAATTCATTATGGTTTTGGTTCACCCTTAGCCTCGATGACAGCATCCACTCTCGCAGGTATACGTTCAATCATGTGCTGGAAGATTTCATGGGGAACGCCAGCCAATTCTTCGCATAGTGCTGCACTAAGCAGAGGTATCGAGGTCGGTCGGTGAGGCCTGACACGAAGTCGGCGTTCCAAAACACCCCAAAGGTCTTCTACAGGCTTCAGGTCAGCACTCTGTGCACCCCTATCCATTACAGGGATCTTATTTTCCTGTAACCACTCCGCCACAGGCCGTACATTATGAGAACGTGCTCGATCGTGTTGATAGGTGCAATCGCCATCCTCGAATTGCTCTTCAACACTGGGAAGCAATAAATTCCTTAGAACATCGTTGTAGGCATGTGCCACCCAAAACAACAAGGGTGCAAATCCCCTCCACGGAAAACACGACCACATCATAACACCACCGCTTCGCCGCGCGGGATTAGCTGAGCGGTCGGGGCGCTGCAGTCATGGACTGTGCGGCTGGTCCCAGTGGAGGTTCGAGTCCTCCCTCGGGTATGGGTGTTGTAATTTTAGTAATTTTCGCCTCACAAACATTAATATAGGCTCAAAAGTAAATGCCTGATGGCCTAAAGCTATCGAACAATTGTAAAGTAAAAGAAATGAACCATCGCATAGCAGCGACAGAGTCTATTATTCTTTACCTTTTCCGTTCTTGCTCGGTGCCTGTAAATCTCTATGTACATGTATCGATTAATGGTATAAAAAGGAATTCTGCTGTTTCAAGACAAATGAGGCTTTTGGCGCCTCACATTTTACAGTTTGTAGTCTATGAAAGGCGGACGCGGTCTTGCAGCGTTCCGCAACTGTACTTTATATTCTATGTGAAAATAATGAGTGAATATGCTGAATGTTATTTTTTTTTTCAATCAGAAAACATGTAGTTTCTTGTAACTGATTACGAACAGTTAGCATCAAGCGGACATTTTGACTGTTATGTATAAAGTATTTAACCACAATGGTCATCTATTGTAATTTAATATGAAAAGGTACGTGGCATTCAAAAAATAGGTGTGTTACGGATAAGTGTGCTTATTTTAGTAAATTAACCTTGACGATTTCCATCTCCTCATTTACCTGAATTATAATTATTTTGTGTTACTTATCACCAGAAATTACGATCACGCTGATGGGCCAAACGCAGCATGAGGCAGGAGGAACATTATCGTTTTCCTATTATTTCTGAACCACCTTTTTTGTGTAGTGTTGCATTTCTTTGAAAGTCTATAAACCTTCTGGTCCCTTAGTGTTGATCCGGGTATGACTACATCGCGACTATAAAAATGCACAGAAATTATAATATTTCTTTCGAACGATCTCAAATATATATATATGCTGCCCTTATTCAGGTATTTAATGCTCAACGTATGTTATTATAATAGTGTAATCAATCCCTGATTCTGTAGCCAAGTGGCCCACCAAAATATTCACTTTCTCGACATTAAAAAAGTAACAAATCTTTTTATTTTCGTTCCCCAAGAGCAACGCTACACTTGGCGCACGAGCAGGGACTTGATCAAAAATCATTTCATGTATGTGTTTAAAAATTTTTCAGTGCTTGTTCTAGTAATTGTTTCATTACTTCATGTGGATGCAATTCAACCGAGAAAGAGAAGTGGGAAAACCTTTTAATTAATTCAGAGGAACGATTGATGAACTTATCAAAAAACGCGAGTATCCAGCCGTATCACCATCAAGACAGCCATAGTAAGTCAAATTTTTATACGCAGTAGCCAAGCTTTCGTAGTGACGTTGCATCTTTAGAGTTGATCAGATCGTAAAGCTGTCTTTCCTTGCCTTGAAACAGCTTTATTTCAATTTGTCCATAGTCCATTCTTATGTAGTTAAATTCAGTGAAAGTGTACCATTGTTGTCTGTGCATAAAAAAAATTACGATATGGCGGATAACTACGCTCATAACTGGTAAAATTGTGATATTTCATTTGTTTGTAATTAGTAGGAACCATCTTGTCTTGTTGGCGTACATGAACGTCAGTTCTTACCCAGAGTTAAAATTTCATCTTAGGTCCCAGTAAGCCATAGCACTACATCACAGACAAACGACTGACGTCAGTAACAAACAATGTCTGTAGCATTTTGACGTTTGACAAGTAATTCATGAACATGGCTGACGGTAAACAGCGGACACAACAAAAGCAGACGACAGCGGTGATGCGAATGGACCTCACTATCCATTACTATTACGCGCGATAGGTACACGAGGGGAGGCAGAAGCAGCCTCGACCGAAGTTTTAGAAGCCGGTCCTAGTGTGCAAACTATTCCCGCTTTTGGAAAAAATGACTTGGCCGCAATGATCGAAGCAATAATGGAACGCAAGTTCGAAAGTCAAAGACAGAGAGAAGCGCAAAGACAGGAACGTGAAAAGCAGGAAAAATTAGATGAAAAGGCCCGCGAAGAAAAAGAGAAGGCCGAAAGACGGCATAATAAAAGTCAGGTCCTTACAAATCTGTGCAATTCAGTAAAATCAGACATAAATTCAGTAAAAACAGATCTGCAAACGGAGATAAATGACCTAAATACAAGATTAAATTCGGTAAATTCCGAACTATAGGCAGACATAACAGCTGATTTAAATACTCTGTTGGGTAATGTCCAAAGTCAAATCAGTAGTCAGATCACAACCATGAGGCTAGAAATCGACACACAAGTAGAGTCAAAAATAGAGGATATTTCAAAACGGTTACATGAAAAAAATCGAAGCAGCCAAGGGAGAGATAAATTCAAAAGTGATGGAATATCAAAAACAAGCTGCGACCTTAAAAGAAGAGTATACTGCAATCTCTGATGAGGTCAAAGGAGTTAAAACCGGAGTAGACACAATCGAGAATATTGTTGATGATCTTTCCAAACAGATTCAGACTCTTAATGTAGAGGATCAAATATAGAATACTGTTAAGGCACATGGTGAAGCATTGTCCGACCACTACCAAGAGTGGATTAAAAACAAAGACGGATTCATAGAAAACATGGTCAAGAACGAACTCAGGGAAACCGCCAAAAACGTGACCTTTGAAATATTGGCAGCCCCTGGAAAAACAGGAGACTAGGTGATGTCAGAATTAGGCCAGATGAGACGAGCGTTAGCTCAAGATTTACCTGAATGGCGTCAACAGATAGTTGATGAAGTTCGTACACTAAAATGTCAAGTTGAAAATTCCCCACCTCCCGTGTCAGGAGAGTGGAATACTTCACCACGATGTAATGAACAACAGCAGGTACATTACCGTTCACCATTTGATAACGCTCAAACTCATAGTTCTACAGAAGCACAATTTAACCAGAGTACCAGCCCACCCACCTTTGTCAGTTTGATGCAGGAGGAAAGCGTGATCAAACATCATGTTTTTCCGACCTTTCACCCACAGAAAAGAGAAATACATCCTATAGTGTTCCTCCGAAATTTTTCAGGAATTTTCCCCAATAGCTGGACTGTGGGAAAACCGGAACAGAAGAGAATCGAAGCATTTGAGATGTGGTGCTATAGACGAATGTTGAAAATTAGGGGGACTGATAAGGTAAGGAATGAGGAGGTTCCACGCCGAATCGGAGAGGAAAGTAATATGTGGAAATCACTGATAAGGAGAAGGGGCAGGATGATAGGACATCTCCTAAGACATGAGGGAATGACTTCCATGGTACTAGAGGGAGCTGTAGAGGGCAAAAACTGTAGAGGAAGACAGAGATTGGAATACGTCAAGCAAATGATTGAGGACGTAGGTTGCAAGTGCTACTCTGAGACGAAGAGGTAAGCACAGGAAAGGAATTCGTGGCGGGCCGCATCAAACCAGTCAGTAGACTGATGACCAAAAGAAAAAAATCTGGAGTGACCGCCGGCGAATTCAATTCGTTACTGGATTTATCGTAGGCGATGCTGCCTTATGGGGAACCGAAATGGTCGACTCTTGTAAAAGTTACAAAGAGTTTGATCAGATGTTTTTAGCTAAATTCTGGAGTTCTGGTGTGCAGCAGCGCCTGAGATAAGAAGTTTACAACGCCGAAGTGGTTAACAGTAAGCGTGGTAGTTTGAGAAGATATTTTGAAAAGTATTTAGCGAAAATCAAGTTCTGGGATTCGCTGATCGCCGCCAAAGACGTTATTATGATTCTAAAAACTAAGCTACCGACTGCGGTCAGAGAAAAGTTAGTAAACGTGTCTGAGGACGATACGGACACTTCCCTATCAGACTCGTTAGATCTGATTTATGAGGACGCTAGAGTGGATGTTGGCAACGCCCACTTCAGTGCAGGCGGCCAGCACAATACAGAATACGCAGGCAACAATGGTGGCCGAGCGAAAGCGCGTCACAGCGACGGCCAGTACCAACCTCACAACGGTTTCAAAAATAAACACCCTACGTACTCAAATAGTAAATACAAAAACAAGTACAATAACGGCCAGAGATACAATCCAATATATAATTCGTCACCACCTCAGTACGGAAATGCACTTTATGATACACAGCCCCAGCAATATGGAAAAACGCAATCGATCAAAGGTAATTATCAAAACGATCAGTCTTACGATTCAAATCGCCAGTGGAAAGGAAATAAATGGCATAATTAAGGTGGAGACCAACGTTCACCTTTCAGTAACGGTTACAATCAACACCAGCCACAGCAAAATACCTTTCAGCCACAAAATATACACTTCAAGAAACAAGCGAACGGATCTTCGGGAAGTCTGAAGCCTAAACGCCCGCATAACACGCAAATTTGTTATGCACAAGCGCATACGCCAGGACAACAAGATCCATTTCCAGCCGAGATCGTACCACAAAACCAACACCAGTTCCAGACGGAAGAAACTTTAAGAAATATAAATCAGCAGGAAAGTAAGCGTCGATCGGAAAATTAATAGCAGCACCTTTGAGCCTCCTAGGGGATGCTGCAGGTTTGAATGGGGGCACCCTGTCCCCTAGTCCACACGAAATTAAAGCAATTAGGCATGACAAAGAGACAAACTTACGGGATGATCTAGTAGCAGACACTGAGACGAAGGACAATGATGACGTATGGGGCGAACAAGTTCAAGCTTCCATACGAGTATCTATTGCCAAAATACCAGTAACAGCCATTGTAGATATAGGAGCTAATATAAATGTCTTATCTTTATGTTTATTTAAGCAAATATCCTCTGTATGCAAAGTTTTATCACTTCCAATTCAAGTTTGCGGCGTTTCGGGCGCATCTGGTCCATTAACACAACCTGTAAATCTTCAGACTCAGCTTCAAATCCAGATAGAGTCTATTTCAGTAACGTACATTTTTCTTATTGTTAAAAACCTATCAGTGCCATGTATCTCGAGTATGGAATTCTTGAGGCAGACTAAAGCTAAAATTGACATCGAGTGTGGAATCTGTACTCTAGTAGCGAGCCAGCAACAAGTAACTGTAAATTTGTTAAGAAGTAAGGTGAAGACAAACGTTAGGGTGCTTCAAATAGCAGTACGGCCATGGCCTAAAAGACAACAGTAGTCAGACAGAAGACATGACAGATCTTGAAAGTGTTATTGACGATCAGTATAAATACCCAATTCCCGGTCAGAATGAATTATATGGTAAAGCTAGTGAGTCCAGTGAATTATCCAAACAACAGAAGAATGAGCTTTACAATTTGTTAACAGATTACGTTCAAGTATTTTCTAAGAAACCTGGACTAATAAGAGGCTTTGAATATCGAATGGATGTCCTGCCCCATTCAACCTACTGTAGAACAAGCTATTCCATTCCATATGCGAGACGCGAAGCTGGCAAGTGCGAGATCAGGAAAATGTTACGCTGGAATGTGATAGAAGTATCTCATTCACCTTATTCGAGTCCTTTATTGTCTGTACTAAAATCAGATGGTAGCGTAAGGCTAGTCTTAGATGCAAGATTATCTCTTATCATTGACAACGTATTCTAACCTCCGAAGAAAGGCATTTGATAAGAAGGTAAACAGAGTTATCGATTTCAAAGAAGGAGAAAAGGTATTAGTCAGGACTCACTTTAAACCATCCCTGTTGTTAAAGAAGAATCGTAAGTGGCAACACATTTATGAAGGTCCCTTTGTGATAATGAGGAAATCGCACATTGGTGGCTATTTGTTATCTGACCCTGCCACGAATAAAATCAAAGGATTGTTCCACCATCATGATTTCAGAAAATTTTCTAATGCCAGGAATTAAGTTAATTTAAGCTGTAAGAAAATTCTAAGGTATTGGAGATCAGGATTAACCAATGAGTAATAAGAACTGAACGGAACTGACTACGGACGTTAACCGTGCTAAAAGGAAACCTTATGTATTAAAACAACGCGCCTGGAAAATAAAATACAGAATAAGTTGTAGACAAGTATTTACATGAATAATCTTTATGTAAACAGAAGGACATGTCATAGAGGCGATTATCAATTTTAGTTATCAGTTAGTATGTAAGAAAAATGATGTACTCGAGAGGTATTAATTAGCCCCGAGGTACTAAAATGAGGAAAGAGGAAGGAGCGAATAATGCACTTCTCTCGCTAAATAGTCATTTGAGAATGAGCAGGAAGGAGCGAATAATGCACTTCCCTCGCTAAATAGTAATATGAAAATGATGATTATATGTGCTTAGTATTAGTAAGTGAAATATAATCGAGGACAAATTAATGACCTGTTTTAAAAGGGAATACTTAAACGTCCAGACAAAAGAGGGAAGTTGTGTGAAAAGATTCGATTCCATGAGGTTATTCCCTATTTTCAAATGTGACGTAAATAAGGCACCACCTGTTATCGCAAAAAAGTCGGTAGATTTAACTTGTAAATTCCAGCACAGTGCTGTGCCAGCGATAAAATAACATCTCTTTGAAGTGAACAGATACCTAGGATTAAGCATGAACAGATTGATAACGTAGTGCAATTGTTCTAAAAAGTCCTGACGCTAACCATAAGTAAAAGTATGATGGAATAAAAAGGAAGTTTATTATATAACGCAAAGTAAGACGAGTGCAGACTATAAACAAGCTGAGTAAAAGAACATATGAGTAACATGGTTTATTATGGCAACTTCACGGTACTATTGAGCATCAGCGATACTGCAAATTCACAAGCTAGCAGCAAATAGAATAAGAATCTCGCCCAAGCCTCACAGCTCGCGACAGCAGCAAACAACAACACTCTAGTTAGAGGCTTATATATACAAATGATAATTAATGCCCAAATGCGTAATGCATAAGCTTGACTTAGTCTAAGAAATGAACAAAGAGTAGTAAGCAAGCTGCAGCAAGATACATATTAGATTCAAATGCTTGAAGTGATAGATTTTATTTTAAGTGTGCACTGCAATATTTATTGTTTTCTCTGTGATTGTTGAACCCCTTTCCTAAGTGCAAATCCTTTAAGATCCTTGATCCTATCCACTCCCCAGGATCAACTTGTAAAGATGCACGTGTGCTTGGGAAGTGAGGCACTACGTATAAAAATGAGTAGGTTCGCGACGCGCATATTGCTTTTGTAATGCGCAATGAAAATTAAATTTTCGACCTGGTTGAGGAGTAATTTAAATTCTGTCGACGATCCGCGAGTAGGCCCTCTTTTCCCACTTTTCTTTTTCGACTGTTAGTATTTCTACACGAAATCCAGAGGCGGATTTGCTATTTTCAAATCTGTCCTCGAACTTTCTTTAAAGACAAACACATACGAGAGAAACTTTCACATAAATGAAGCTCCCCTCACAAGTCACTAAATAAGATGTGCGTTAAAGAAAATGTATTGAGCCTACAAAATGAATAAGCAAGCGTGATAAAGTTCACTATGAATGAAATTAATATGAAAAGGAGATTGGAATGAATTTGGTCAAAGAAAAAGGACTTACAATAGCTTATCTGTGACCGTAGGCATAAATGAAAAAAAAGACTAATTAAGAAACAATTGTTCTGATTCAAAGTGGTCAATTAGATTATTTCTCTATTTAAATGAACTCTTGTAAATATTAGTATGTAAATCAACTTGTAAACACCGTGTGATGTTATGAAGCGAAAATTTCTTTTAATACACCTTTCACGCAGACGCTCACCACAGTGCAAGTGAAGTTTTAAAGTTCGACGATTTTCAGTGGCAGTATTCTACTGCACCATATGTGTGAAAAATTCATTGATGTGTGTAGTGTGTAATAATCAATGTCATTCCACACACGCAGTTGCCGCGGTAGCTACCATTTACCTGTGAATCCGTAATTGGATAGTGGACAGGAAGTGATGTGAGGCAGTTTCGGTGGCAGAGGCTCCCTCTAGCAATCTAAAAAGCACAAACCCACGATCCGCCGAACAAAAGCGACGCACGGCATCTCAAACGCGATATCAACGCTCTGCATGAAAGCTCCGGTTACGTGCGCGCCCACAGACTGAATTTCAAGATTGATCGCAACAGTGGAGGTGGACCGCCACCATGTGACGAAATAATGTAAACTTTCAACCGCCAACAGCAGTTGCTGTGCGCTATATTCTGTAGCAAAAACATTCACATCCAATACTGAAAACGTTTCTGTATGTATCATAAGCCTTCTGAGAGACTCTAAGATGGAGAAGTTAGCGTAATTAGTATAATGATTGATTGTACACAGATATAAGTCACAAGTTCACCTCTGAACAATGTTGAAAAGTAAACTTTAACGAGAGGTCACGATACGAATGAAAATAAGCACACGAAAATACGTCAAAGGATCCGATCCTTCCTATATCCCATCCCACATGTATAAAAAATTAGTTTTGCAAGCTATTCTAATATAAGATATTTTATCTGTTTCATATGTGAAAAAATTCGGAGAGCCACACTCGAGCCCTGAAAGTGAAAGATATGGACTTCCTTGTCGAAGCCATCACCAGTGGCCGCTCTACAGTCCAAGTCTACCATAAATAGTGTATGTGTGACGAAGATAAATGTATAATTAAGTGCGACAACGGACAAGGCAATCAATCGACAAGACGATGACAATTTAATGAATACAGTCAAAACAAAAAGTTGTGTACCAGTTGTGATAGTCAAATTACTTTTGCAACGATCAAAAATGAAGTGTGACCCTACTTCCTTATAAAATTTTGTAAATATGTTTACTTATAGCCTTAATTTTAAGAATCATCAAGAAAGACTGAATCCACGCAAACACTGATAGAAACACAGAACAAATTCACAACGATCCACCGTCAGTAATTACAAATTGAAACGTTAATTCATTTATTATGGAATGAATGTGATATTAAACTTTTAATAACCTGTATGTTACATTCGAAAATTACAAATATTCCAATGGGCATGAGGATGAAAGTAATACCTTCGGTATTCCTTCCCTCCTCATGGGAGGCAGTGTAATATTAGTAATTTTCGCCTCACAAACATTAATATACCCTCAATATAAAATGCCTCATGGCCTAAAGTTATCGAACAAAATATTGAGTGAATATGCTAAATGTTATTTTTTTATTCAATCAGAAAACATGTAGTTTCTTGTAACTGATTACGAACAGACAGCATCAAGAGGACATTTTGACTGTTATGTATAAAGTATTTAACCACATTGGTAATCTATTGTAGTTTAATATGGAAAGGTACGTAGCATTCAAAAAAAGGGGTGTTACAGATAAGTGTGCTTATTTTAGTAAATTAACCTTGACGATTTCGATCTCCTCATTTACTTGAATTATAATTATTTTGTGTTACTTCATCACCAGAAATTACGATCACGCTGATCGGCCAAACGCAGCATGAGGCACAAGGAACATTACCGTTTTCCTATTATTTCTGAACCAACTTTTTTGTGTAGTGTTGCATTTCTTTGAAAGTCTATAAATCTTCTGGTCCCTTAGTGTTGATCCGGGTATGACTACATCGCGACTATAAAAATGCACAGAAGTGATAATGTTTCTTCCGAACGATCTCATATATATATATATATATATATATATATATATATATATATATATATATATATATATATATGCTGCTCTTATTCAGGTATTTAATGCTCAACGTGTGTTATTATAATAGTGTAATCAATCTCTGATTCTGTTGCCGAGTGGCCCACCAAAATATTAACTTTTTCGACATTAAAAAAAAGTAACAATTCTTTTAGTTTCGTCCCCGAAGAGCAACGCTACAGTGTGTGTGTTTGTCCTTGTGATAATTTAGGCTAAGTAGTGTGTAAGCTTAGGGACCGATGACCTTAGCAGTTAAGTCCCACAAGCCATCACATACATTTGAACATTTTTGAGCCACTGCTTCAGAATTTTACTGTTGGCACTACTCACGCTGGCAGATGACGTTCACCGGGCATTCGCCATACCCACACCCTGCCATCAGATTGTCACGTAGTGTACAGTGATCTGTCACTCGACAGAACGTTTATCCATTGTAAAATCTTCCAATTCTTACGGTTCTCACACCAAGGAAAGCGTCGTTTGGCATTTACCGGCGTGATGTGTGGCTTATGAGCAGCCGTTCGACCATGAAGTCCAAGTTTTCCCCGCCTAACTGTAATAGTACTTTCAGTGGATCCTGATGCAATTTGGAATTCCTGTGTGGTGGTCTGGATGGATGTCTGCCTATTACACATTACGACTCTCTTCAAATGTCGGCGGTCTCTGTCAGTCAACAGACGAGGACGGCCTGTACGCTTTTGTGCTGCACGTGTCCCTTCACGATTACACTTCACCATCGCATCGGAAACAGCGGACCTAGAGATGTTTAGGTGTGAGGAAATCTCATGTACAGACGAATGACACAAGTGACACCCAATCACCTGACCACATTCGAAGTCCGTGAGTTCCACGGAGCGCCCCATTCTGCTTTCTCACGATGCCTAATGACTACTTAGGTCGCTGATATGGAGTACCTGGCTGCAGGTGGCAGTACAATGCACCTAATATGAAAAACGTACGTTGTTGTGGGTGATCGGGTACTTTAGATCATATAGTTCAATTGAAACACAGGCACAAGTATTTCTCAGTCTGAAGTTCAACTGCTTGAAGAAGCGCTCATAAGCCTTGCTCCTGGGTGGCAGTTCAGCTTGCCGAAGCCATCAGGCGATGAAGTGACTCGCGTTTTTGCGTTTTAGTTCTTTACGCCTACATGTACATCTCCAACATACTCCGCAAGCCACCTATAGGTGTGTGGCAGAGGGTACTTTCGCTACCACTATCTGATCCCTCCAACCCTGTTCCACTCGCGAATATTGCGTGGGAAGAATGATTGCCGGTAAGCCTCTGTATTGGCTCTAATTTCTCGAAACTTTTCCTCGTGGCCAATACGCGAGATGTACGTGGAAGGATGTAATATGTTGTCTGTCTCCTCCTGAAAAGTGCTGTCCCGAATTTTCAGTATTAAATCTCTCCATGATGCAGAACGTCTGTCTTGTAACGTCTGCCAGTGGAGTTTGTTTAGCCAGCTAAACGATCTCGTGACGAAACGCGTCGCTCTTCGTTGCATCATCTCTATCTCCTCTAGCAGTCCTACCTGATAGGGATCCCAGATAGATGAAGAGTACTCAACAAACGTTCGACCAAGCGCCTTACAAGCTATTTCTTTCGTGGATGAGATATATTTCCGTAAGATTCCTCCTATGAAACTGAGCCTGGTGTCTGCTTTTTCCACTATCTGTTTTATATGGTCATTCCACTTTAGGTCGCTCTGGATAGTTACGCCGGGATGTTTTAAGGCAGACGCTGTCTCCAGCTGTTTTTCGTCACTAGTGTAGCGGTACAGCAATGGATTTCTTTTCCTATGTATGTGCAATCTGTTAGATTTATTTACGTTCAGGGTCGACTGCCATAGTCTGCACCACTCACCAGTACTCGGCAGGTCGTTCTGCAAATTCGTTCTTCTAACGTTGCTACTTCAGTGTAAACAACTGCATCATCTATGCATACCCTTAAAGAGCATCGGATGCTCTCTACTAGATCATTAATATGTACTGTGAACAGCAACGGTCCTATCACACTGCCCTGTGGTACTCCGGATATTACCTTGACATCTGTCAATTTAAATCCGTTAAGAGCGACGTGTTGAGTTCTAGCTGCAAGAAAGTCAGTTCATTTGGTAGAGCTACAGATATTGCAGATGCCGACCAGTAGAAAGATGCCTTGCACGAAGCTAACCCGCTCTTTGATTTAATAGTGATTTACTAGTAAAGCGTTCCCTAGGATTTGATGCTGAAACATAGCGTCCGGCTCTCTCTCTCTCTCTCCTTTGTCTTCTGTGGCCAATGAGGTGGACGCTCGACGGTAGATCCGCATTCCTCTTTTCAACTGCTAGTTTACTTCCTTTAGTCAGTACTGGACGCCCATACATCGTTTAAAGCTTTCTGGTTTTGCCGTGCCCGGGCCCGGGCGGTGGCGTACGCTCACAAGGGTGGCTTCACTGTGGGTTTCCAATCCTTACGTCGATCTTATTTCCTGCTGACGGTGTACTTTGAAGAAAGCCCTCTTTCCTACGTTTCGTTCATAGCACCGTCTTCGCCGATCCTTTCTAAAAGCGTCATTCCTCCTATGTTTCTTTGTGACCAGCTCCCGTCTGCTCGCTTGCAGCTGAGCACAGCAAGCTTCCAGAGTCTTACTGAGATAAACCAGGCAGTGTGGTATAAGAAATGTAAATAGCATTTAATAGCTACTTTCTGTTGTTGGCACTGGTATACGTGTGACTAGTCGGTGGGAACTAATTATTTTGATACAATTAGACTTTTCACTTTGATTTCATATTAGTCACTAGACAGTTCTGGAAAAAAAAAACAGTCGTGTAATGCAAGTGGTTTTTTTTTTCAGTGTGAAAAATTTTTCTGAGGTATGACACGGTTGTGCACTGGGGAAGAAATACTGTAGTCCTGAAATCTCAAAGTGTACCAGTCAAGAAAGTCATTGTTGTATGTAATAGTATAGTGTTACATTATTAGCCCACTACATTAGGCGACATTGCATTAGGAAGTAGTACTAAAAACCAGTTGTAATTTACAATATTTTTAAATTTGAAGTCTAACACAGATTTTCTTATTCAAGGCATATTATTCAGACATCAAAGAATCTCAGTTCGTATGCAGATCTCTCGTTTTCCATGACAGAAGGTCTTCTTCCCCTTCAGCGTACAAGGTCATGCACAACTGAGAAAGTGTGGCTTAATTGACAACATGTTGTGCAACTAGTTTTAGAAACATACATAATTTACACACCATAAAACTCTTTTAACAGAAGAATTAGCAACAGCATTGAAATAGCTTTAATATAACACACACAGATATGTAGAATTCGTAATATTGACAAACGCTGCGCTAAACAATATTCATGAACAAGAATCAGAAAATGCCAGAGATAATGGTGGTTTACAGTGCATAATCATTCATGTGATTCTGAAATCAGTCACCAGTTGGAAACACTAGCATGGATATGTCGTCCTAGGAACACTATCCTCCTAATACTGCAGTCTCGCCTACTCATGCCGTAATTAGCTTTAAATTTTCACAACAGTAAATCTTAGGAAAACTGTTCCATCAATAGTGGCTTAAAATGAAGAAAATGATAATTAAGAAATGTAGTACAAGAGCTCAGGGGCAAAATCGCGGACAAACCAGGAAAAAAGGTAGCAGATCGATTAAAGGATAAAGTAGAAGGGAGGATTGAAGAAATTAGTAGCAATGCCATTGTTTGGAAATGAACTAAGACGAATTCCCAAGGAAAATAATTAAAAAGTTGGGAAAAGAATGATGCAAAAGTTGAAAAGAGGACAATTGTAGAAAAAACTGACACTGAGTTGGACATCGTTTCAGAAAATTAAAGATGTAGATCTATTTCGTGCTAATGTGAAACGATTCGTAACTGGAGAATAAGTAACAGGCAGATGGCAGAAGGACATGGATGATTTGTAGGACGAGGAAGAATTGTGTTGCAGAATAACAGATAAGGGGACGATGGCTGAGAAGGAATAAATGGCTAAAGCAGAAATTCGAAAAAAAATTGCGATTTAAAATAATGTAAGTCATAATTTTGAGCACATGTAGCTGCATTTCGTCGAGGAAGATCGCGTGCATTTTGGAAATAACAGAAAGTAGTCAGTGGCATGTATAGGGCACAACAGTATCGGTGAGATGTCTGCTGTCTCACCGGAAGTGTATTGCCCACGAGTGTCGTCGGACTCTGTGCACTATTCCTGAGAATGATTGTAACCGTTCAAATACAGTTATTGATGTCTGAAGTTCGCGAAGTCTTAAGATACATCAGTTCATACAGAAGTCCATGTTGTTACTGCTAAAACTCGACAAGCCCTTAACGGTGGCCAGGAAAATGTAACTTACTATCGTTGTATATAAACAAAAATATTGTGTTGAAGTATTGGTGACAGGTAGATAAACACAAACAGTCTTCAATAGAATGGAAAATAAGAACATTGAAACAAGACCAGAAAGCAAATCAGGGAAGAATTAACAAAAAGAAAAGCCAAAGTGAATTTTATGGGAGAGACCTCGGAACCATTCCAAATCAAGAAAACAGTGAGGCAAGGAGATGCATTTTCACCCATTCTGTTTAACTTGGAGTAAGAGAAACTAATCTTGATTGGTAAAAATGAACCAGTGGGGTAAAGAGAGGGAGAAATAAGGATATAACCGTCAACGTAAAATGTCTGGCCTTTGCGGACGGAATAGCCATCATAACAAATAATAGAAAAGAAGCCCAAGAGCCTCTACAGACACTACATGAAAACTCAGGCAAAAAAGAATACCGATCTCTTATGAATAAACGCAGTACATGTACACAAAGTTTGCATAAGGTAGTATGCAAAGGTAACACAAGTACAAAGTTTCAAATGTGTAGGAGAGATAAGCGAGAAAACAGGACTGAACTTGACATCTAATGAAGAAGGGATCACAAAACTCCAAAATAAAAAAAGGAAACTGGGAGAATTACGCGGAACCTTTATAAGAAAAATTATACTTGCATCAATGCAAAATTAAGACACTACAGTGCAGTAGTCTTACCAGAGGCCTTATATTGCCTCAGAAATAACAGTAATGAAGGGAAGAACGAAAATAAAGAGACAGAAAACCATGAGAAGCAAATACTGAGAAAGATCTACGGTCATATTCAGTGAGAGGGGATCGGAATAAAGAGACCAGTAAAAGAACTGTACGAACAGACAGAGACGATTACAGATAACATCAGCAAAAGAAGGCCAAAATTCTACGTACACATACACAGGATAAACGAAAATAGATTGAAAAACAATCCGAGTATGTGAGGAATCAATCGTATCTAAATGCCGTAAATTAAACTAAATACAAAGGAACCACAGTTGAAAACAACAAATTGGAATGAACACTGAATATGTTTTGGGGTAGGCGGTCCAAAGACTGCGTTTTATTAGCAGAGCACTGAGGTGATGTAACAGATCTATTAAGGAAACTGCCTTCCCTATGTATGTCTGTACTCTTTTGGAGTACTGCTGTGAGTTGTGGAGCCCTTATGAGATGGGATTAACGAAGTAAACCGAGAAAATTGAAAAAAGAGCAACATGTTTTGTATTATCTGGAAATAGCGGTGAGAGAGTGACACGGACATAATACAGCATTTGGGATGGACATCATTCAACCAAAGCGGCAGGATCTTCTAACGAAGTTTCTATCACCAACTTCCTCCTCTGAATGCGAAAATATTTTTTGACGCCAACCTACATTGAGAGAAACGACCATCATAATAAAGTAAGGGAAATCAGAGCTGGTGTGGAAAGAGGTAAGTGTTAATTTTTCCCTCGCGTCATTCGAGAGTGGAATTATAGAGAATTATTGTGAAGGTGGTTCAATGAACCCTCTGCCAGGTACTTCAGTGCGATTTGCACAGTATCCCTGTCGATGCACATGCAGATGTAGACGAATGAACTTTTTAACTTAGTGACAACTAATAATGCGAAAACCAGCTGGATAAAGGAAGCCATGGAATATCTCCAGAAACCGAACGCCTTCACGGGAGACGTGCAAGACAGGGAAAAATACAGAGAAAAAAAAATCAGAAAAAAGAAATTTCAGCAAACGTCCAAAGATAAGAAAACAGGATAGGACAGGAGAGGAAGAAGAAGCACAGTGAATATGTGAGATGTTTTTGGGAAGAAAGAATATAGAGAGAGAAAAAAATTCCATGAAAATAGTTGTTCTCTAGGGCTCTACTTAAGAGATATTTATTCATAACAATAATAACAATGATCACAAACATTAAGAACTGTCACATGCATTTGAGCAATTCATCATCGTGTCTCTGGATTACAGTGTCACTGCTTGTAATATCTTCAACCAAAACGGAAAGAGAACGTTCCATCTCGAGCTCCGTTGTTCCGTAGCAGGAGGGACCGGAGTACCCTATCTGTATGCATTGGTTACAGCGGCCAATTACGCTGCACGGTCCGACGCCATCCTTGAATTCTGCGGCTGAGGTGCACTCTGTCGATATACAATTGGTACCTCTTAAAACCCAAACTGTGGTCACACAGCAGCCACTGAACAGCTTATAGACAGTAATTTGAAGACCAGTGTTGTTACAAGAGAGTACATGGTACTCTATATGGCACCTCAAAGTAGTTTTCGACTGAGAAAGTCGTATTCTCCCACTGATAGAGCAATCTTAACATACTGACAGTAGCTAGGCGCCAATAAAAGGTTTAAAGAGAAATGTTGGTGGCAAACTAATGAATACAAGCACTGTCTTTTCGTTAACGTTTTCTACTATGCCAATGAACAATGAAATCTGAGATAAGATCTATCAATAATAATTGAGGCCGTGATGCCCACACTGTGATTCGGAAATTTACATCGGTACCTTAAAAAACACTACAAGACAAAATTTTTAAGTTTACTATTTATTAATGTGCCACAAGTTGCCAAGGGTAGGCGTAGTGACTACCACAAAAGTAAGAAATTTACATATTAGTGTACTTCCTATGACCTCAAAGTAGTGTATTTCCTGGAGCCACTTATATTTTAAAAATACACGCTGAAATATTTGTAAATGGTTTCGCTGAAAGCTTTATATCCAGCCAATATGCAATAACCAGTACACATCATGAGCTGATGTGGGAAATATTAACCCCACGAAACAAAACTGAGAGTCCCATCATGTCAGATTTGTCCTCATTTGCAGTTGCTAGAGTATTCTAACTGACTCGTACTAAAATCGCGTAATATATTTACTTATATTTAGAAACAATACGAATCGTGAAAAATTTTCACAGTAGTACTGTTGATAGCGTGACAGCCTGAGACACAATCATAATTCAGAGTACTGAGTACTTTTGGGATTCTTATTATGAGAAGATACCCTTTCATTCAACGTCTTCTGTTATAACTCTCATGACTTCGTCATTCGACATTCAAAGCAGCTAACCGAACTATATGGTCGATAACTGAGCTATTGCATGAGATTAAATGCTCATTGGTTTTTCAACATAAAAATGCAAATAATAAATATTGACCTACAGGTCCACTTGTGGGGTGGCGGGTGGAATAATAGAATTTGTTTTGTATTTATGCTGTTTTTTGCCGTTCTCAACACTGGCTCTCTAACTACAATATTGGCAACCAGAAAGTGATTAGCAAAACGTGAAGCCTGTAATTAGAATTCCTAGTGCCCCTTTCATCTGAGAAATACATTTATAGCTACAGCTTATACCTCTGAGGAATTAGGCGATTGTCTGGGATTCATAATCACAGGCTTCACGTTTTGCCAATCGCTTTCTGGTTGCCAATATTGTAGATAGAGAGCCAGTGTTGAGAACGGCAAACAACAGCATAAATACAAAACATCAGTTCTATTATTCCTCCAGCCGCCCCACATATGCTGCTAATCGGCCGGGAAGGAAGCTGAGTAAAAGTGAAAGTGATTTTTAAATATTCGGATTCGGGAGTGAAATGAGACACGCAACAGAGTAATAGAACAGTGATAGTGTTACGTGTGCATGTGGACGACGCAATTGGATTAACAACGCATCTGGATTGACGGAGCTGGCACTGAGTCTAGCGGCGCTGCCGGCATCACGAGAAGCAAGTTTCGCTTCACCGCAGTCGTCCGCCGGAGCAACCGGAGCCGCACCTGCAGTTGAGGGCCACGCAAACACACAGCAGCCGTCGAAGTGCCAACTGCAGTTCAACGCGCCACATCGCATCAGTAATCCTGGTACGCCGCGCCGGCAACGCCATACGTCGTGCAGAAGGAACTAAGTTAAGTGAAAAGCTGTTAAAATTTTTACTAACCTGCACTAAAAGACTGTCGGCAATGGAACCGCCAGAAGAAACTGAGGTTAAACTTAAATCAGAACCTACGTCTGTTGAGGGAACTGTAAATCCAGACAACGGTTCAAGAGTAAATATGCATGAAAATAGTAATGTTAAAGTGAAATTTGAAGTATTGTCTCCTGACAGTTGTGTGAAAAGGGGCAATGATTCAATAATAGAGACCTCTGTAGTAAAACAGAAATCAGAAATTTTTAATTTATTGGATGATAGCTTATCCGATGAGTTATAAACGAAACAGTCATCAGAGGTGGTAGAGTTTAAAAAGGATAAGTTAGATATGACTGATCAATCAGATGTTTCATTTCGTTTTGATGATTCTGGTATTGGAGCTACTTTTTCGTCACCTGAGTGTGATAAAAAACCAGCTAGTGAGCAACCCAAAGATACTGGGGCTATTGTTTTAAATGTTATATTACAAGCAATTGCTACCAGTAATGCCAAAATGACAGCTGAATTAAAGTCTGAAATAACTGAGGTCAAAAGCAGTAATGCTGAATTAAAGTATGAGACTGTGGCCAAACCAACTAATTTTAATAAACGATTGGAGGTAATGGCCAATACCTTCAAGGCTGGTTGCAATAAGTTGAAAGAGGATCTGGACAGTTTGAATTATAGAAGTGACTACAATAATGAGGATATTAAGAAAAAGGTTGCTCAACAATTTTCTGAAATGTATAAAACATTAAAATCCAAAGTTGCTGAGGTTCGCAAAGACTTCCAAATGGAAGATGCGAAGCTGGAGCACAAGTTAACAAAAAAGATCGAGGCGGAATCTGAACTGTGCTCCGATAGGTTTAAAGATGTCAATATAAAAGTAAATATATGCCAAGCAGAAGTAGACGCAATCAAAACTGATACTACTCATATTGTGCAAAGAGTAGATAATGTTGAAATGAGAGTAGAAAATGTTAGTACTAACTTTGCTAACATTGAGAGTAAAGTACCTTTAGAAACTTTTGGTAATGGTAGTATGCAACAAGTTGTAGCTGCAAACGCCGCATTTATCGGATGTCGGCAGTTCTTGCGGTTCGATCCAGATAAAAATATCCACCCGCTAGATTTCTGGAACGATTTTGAAGATGTTATTCCACCAACGTGGTCTGAACGAGAGAAAATCTCACTTATTAGAAGCCATTTAGCGGGTGACGCCATGCGTAGGACACCTGATGTTATGTTGAAGTGTAAAACATTAGCGTAATTTAAAACAGCTTTCATTAATGAGTATTGGTCTAGCAATAAGAAAAATGAAGTGTTGAGAGAGTTTTGGAGTGGAAAACGGTTCAATGCAGGCAAGGAATCTATTAAAGAGTTTGCCAGGTCATAGATCTCACGTTTGTCACATTTGGCAGAAAAGCTAAAACCTGAAATGATAATACTAGGTCTTGAAGCCAATTTGCCATGGTATTGGCAAACTAGAATTATATCTGCCCCTAGAGACAATCTGGATCGTTTCATTGAATATTTGGAACATGTAGAGCGTGTGGCTGCCAATGAGGAGCAAACATGTGATAACAGAAATGCTAATAACACTGGCAGTAATTTTAAGAACGAGCAGAATGGCAATGTAAACATCAGAACAGTAGGTGTTCGCCATCCTAAGAAAGGTAGGAATTGGAGAAATAATTACCTGAACCAACAATGCCATCCAAATGATAGTAATTTTGTTCCAAACAAAATTATGCAGGTATACAACAGTGCGAAAAGCAATTCTGTGCCAGTTAACTATAATGGAAATTAAGGAAACAGTAGTAGGCCGAGGCAGGAAAACTAGTTCCCGTCTATGAGGACACTGGCGCTCACCAGGCGGTTACTTTTCCTAAGCCAGTAATTACAGCAATTGGTATGACAGATCAGAATACTCAAACTGAGGATTCGGATGATATATCGGTAGCATCCAATTATACTGCAGAAATTTTATACCACTCACAGTATTTGATAGATGCCATGTTAGAGACGCTTTGTAAGTGAGAAGAGAAAGAGAAAGGCCCCAGTCCTCTCCAGACGCTGATTAGCGCACCACCTGTGCCAGGAGTCAAGTCACGTCGGTATCATTGATGTAAACAGCCTCGGAAGTAGTAATAAGTTACTCGGCATACGTGTAACCACGAAATCGTTTTCGAGTGAAGTGTTACTTTTGGGATGACGTTAATGATCTATCTTCAGTTTGCGCATGTCGTATTTTCACGTGCCGCCGCAGGAAAGACATTCTACCATTATTAGGGTAGCGTTTGATGAACATTATCATCAAATTATGGCGAGCGTTCACTTAAACATTTAATTTGAACAGTTATGGTTGCATCAGCGCAATACACTCTGAACTGCTCTGGTAGCTGAATTGTGTGGATTCTTTTTGGTCTGTGACTTTCTGAATATAGTGAACATATTGGAGAGAATGGTTTCTGATTATGAATCCCAGACAATCGCCTAATTCCTCAGAGCTATAAGCTGTAGCTATAAATGTATTTCTCAGATGAAGTGGGCACTAGGAATTCTAATTACTGGCTTCACGTTTTGCTAATCACTTTCTGGTTGCCAATATTGTAGTTAGAAAGTGTTGAGAACGGCAAACAATAGCATTAAATAAATAATAGGAACATTTAACAATTATTCCACTAGCCGACCCACACACTTGCGACTAGAGAAACGTTTGTATTTTCACGAGTGTCCTATCATAATTATCATCATCATCATTTAAGACTGTTTATGCCTTTCAGCGTTCAGTCTGGAGTATAGTCCCCCTTATAAAATTCCTGCATGATTCCCTATTCAGTGCTAACATTGGTGCCTCTTCTGATGTTAAACCTATTCCTTCAAAGTCATTCTTAACCGAATACAGGTACCTTCTCCTTGATGTGTCCCGACTCCTCCTACCCTCTACTGCTGAACCCATGAGTCTCTTGGGTAACTTTACTTGTCCCATACGTGTAACATGACCCAACCATCTAAGCCTGTTCGCCCTGACTACTACATCTATAGTGTTCACTCACAGTTTTTCTTTGATTTCCACATTGTGGACACCCTCCTGCCATTGTTCCCATCTACTAATACCTGCAGTCATCCTAGCTACTTTCATATCCGTAACCTCAACCTTATTGATAAGGTAACCTGAATCCACCCAGCTTTCACTCACATACAACAAAGTAGGTCGAAAGATCGAACGGTGCACAGATAACTTAGTCATGGTACTGACTTCCTTCTTGCAGAAGAGAGTAGATCGTAGCTGAGCGCTCACTACATTAGCTTTGCTACACCTCGCTTCCAGTTCTTTCACTATGTTGCCATCCTGTGAGAATATGCATCCTAAGTACTTGAAACTGTCCACCCATTCTAACTTTGTTCCTCCTATTTTGCACTCAATCCATTTATATCTCTTTGCCACTGACATTACTTTCGTTTTGGAGATGCTAATCTTCATACCATAGTCCTTACATTTCTGCTCTAGCTCTGAAATATTACATGGCAAACTTTCAGTCGAATCTGCCATCACAACTAAGTCATCTGCATATGCAGGACTGCTTATTTTGTGTTCACATATCTCAATCTAACCCAGCCAGTCTATTGTTTTCAACATATGATCCATAAATAATATGAACAACAGTGGAGACAGGTTGCAGCCTTGTCTCAACCTTGAAACTACGCTGAACCATGAAATCAATTTACCATCAACTCTAACTGCTGCCTGACTATCCATGTAAAAACCTTTAATTGATTGCAAAAGGTGGCCTCCTGTTCCATAATCTCGTAGAACAGACAATAACTTCCTCCTAGGAACCCGCTCATATACCTCTTTCTAGATCTATAAAGGATAGATACAATTCTCTGTTACACTCATAACACTTCTCCATTATTTGCTGTAAGCTAAAGATCTGGTCCTGACAACCTCTAAGAGGCCTAAACCCACACTGATTTTCATCTAATTGGTCCTCAACTAATACTCGCACTTTCCTTTCAACAACACCTCAGAAGGTTTTACCCACAACACTGATTACAGAGGTACCTCAGTAGTTGTTACAACCTTTTCTGTTTCCATGTTTAATGATTGGTGTGATTACTGCTTTTGTCCAGTCTCATGAAACCTGTCCTGACTCCCACGCCATTTCTATTATCCTGTGTAGCCATTTAAGACCTGACACTCCACTGAATTTGATGAGTTCTGACTTAATTTCATCCACCCCAGCTGCCTTATTGCACTGTAACCTATTGACCATTTTCTCCACTTCCTCAAATGTGATCCTATTTCAATCATCATTCCTATCCCAATAAACATCGAAATCTGAAACATAACAGATCGTATTTTCACCTACATTGAGCAACTCTTCAAAATATTCCTACCCATCTGCCCAGGGAATCCACAGAATTCACCAGCAGTTTTCCTGCCTTGTCCAAAATACTTGTCATTTCCCTCTTACCTCCCTTTCTAAGACTGCTAATTACACTCCAGAATGGTTTTCCAGCAGCTTGACCCAAAGTCTCCACCCTTTTTCCAAAGTCGTCCCAAAATTTCTTCTCGAATGCTGCAATTATTTGTTTAGCTTTGTTTCTTTCTTCGACATAACTTTCTCTGTCTACCTGAGTTCTAGTATGTAGCCATTTTTGATACGCCTTCTTTTTCCTTTTACAGGCTGCCTTGACTGTGTCATTCTACCAAGCTGTCTGCTTCATCCCACTTTTATGCACTTCTGTTCCAAGACATTCTTTAGTCACTTCTAGTACTGTTTCCCTGTACCTTGTCCATTCCTTTTCCAGTGACTGTAATTGACTACATTCAACTAACTGGTACCTTTCTGAGATCACTGTTATGTACTTGTGCCTGATTTCCTTATTGTGAAGTTTCTCCACTCTTATCCTCCTACATATGGACCTGACCTCCTGCACTTTCGGTCTCACAATACCAATTTCACTGCAGATTAAATAATGATCAGTGTCATCAAAGAATCCCCTGAATACACGTGTGTCCCTCACAGCCTTCCTGAATTCCTGATCTGTTATTACATAGCCTATGACAGATCTGGTTCCCCTGCCTTCCTAAGTATACCAGTGAATGTTCTTATGTTTAAAAAAGGTGTTTGGCACATATATCCAAGAGTGGTTTCCCGTTCCTGTTGGCCTCCATATCCTCTCCAAATATACCCATAACCTTTTCATAATAATATCATAATTATTTTGCAAATATTTACGCTAAGTTTAGTTCACATCACTTTTATCTGTTTCAATTTCTAAGATTATGTTTAAATCCTCAAATCATCTCAACCCACCAAATCTCTAGCACGAAAGCAGTGTGCCATTTGGTTTCCATTGCTTTGTGTAATTGACTTCTTTGTACACCCCAGACTTTTGTGTCAAAACACAAGAAGACTAAAGGTTAGACTCTTATTCAGTGTATGTTAATTAATTACAATATCAGTATGAAATACTTGGTAATATTTCAAACTCGCTACCTAGGTGAAATATCATTTTAGAATGATATTCATCAGTCAAAATTTTGTCATTTTATCTACATGATGACATTTCATTGTTGTTTCATTTTCACCAATTTATTTTACTTTAGTAATGCTATCATTATCGCTAGAATCTCGTTTAATCAATATAAACATAGTTCGCATGGGTAATATATCGGCAGTCTGTGAAAACATTCGAATTGTTAACACTAATTTACACAGCAAATTATGGTTGAGTTAAATGTACTGCCATGGCGTTAATTGACAATGACGCAATAGGTTCATTATGACGTGTAACACCCTTCATGCTCGAACAGTTACGACACAGAGTTATAATACGATCAGCCTCAACCGATTTTATCCGTTGGGTGTGTCCCTGTGAGACTCTTACTACGTCGAGAGCACCAATTTCAGTCTAACATTTACCTCTGACTATGTATCTGGAAGCATCTGTTTTTGTTTTGAAGTGACGTATCAACACTCAAGTTATGCAGAGCTTCATTCAGATTACTCGTTGAGAAACGAACCTCAAAACAGAGGATAAATCTCAGATGAAGCACAAATACTAACTACGATAGTGTAATCGTTCTGTGCACGATAGCCATGAATTTGGTTATCTACTTACTTACAGTCAAAGAGCCTCACTAATCCTGTTAAATAACAGTTAATACTCTAGAGTTAATCTCAAATTATGGCGTATGTGAAGGTCTGAAAATGAGGATACAAAAACAGTTGGTATGCAAAAAGTGATTGCAGCAAGCTAACCCCTCCTAAATTATCAGTACCGTAAGCTGTGATGTTTCTAACAAAAGTAGGAACATTGTAAGTCGAAGCCAATTAACAGATCCGTAAAATGTTGCCACACTGCAGTACCCAAGACGCTTTCCTGTATGTCCTCCACTCGCTTACAGCTGCAATGTTGAAACAGTTAGCCTCCCATAAGCGTCCCTGAAGTCTCCTGCTTCTATTCTGGCCACCAGGATTAACGTCTGTTTCACACTGCATACGTCTTAAAAGTGAAATAAAAGGTATCTAAATCACTTTTGGTTACAGAGGCGTAGTTCATTGATTTACACGGGGGATGAAAACTATTTAAAAAAAACTAAACCCACAAAATAGTATCAACGGCCATTAGAGGAGGGAGTTCATCAAATTGGAGGACATACCTGTACCTACCTGAAAGGTCGAAAGTGTGAACCTCTGAACTGAAGGATATGGGAACAGTGGAATGTGGTCCTAACAGAGAATCTTTCACTTAGGTGGAAAGCAAGAGCAATGAGTTTTGATCGTTCATGACTTTATTGGGATGATTATTAAGACTAAGAGCAAGAATTACGAGGCTGAAGCGTTCTTGAATTGTTGGAGTAACTAAGCAGGCCACAATGTGTGACAAATAACGTTATTAAAACCGCTCACTTTTCGAATCTACACTATGTGATCAAAAGTATCCGGGCACCTGGCTGAATGTGACTTACAAGTTCGTGGCCCCCTCCATCGGTAACTCTGGAATTCAGTATGGTGTTGGCCCACCCTTAGCCTTGATTGCAGCTTCCATTCTAGTAGGCGTACGTTCCGTTAGGTGCTGGAAGGTTTCTTGGGGAAAGGCTGCCAGTTCTTCACGGAGTGCTGCAGTGAGAAGAGGTATCGATGTCGGTTAGTGAGTCCTGCCACGAAGTCGGCGTTCCAAAACATCCCAAAGATATTCCGAATGATTCATGTCAAGACTCTGTGCAGGCCAGTCCATTACAGGTACGTTAATGTCATGTAACCACTCCACCACAGGCCGTGCATTATGAACAGGTCCTAGATCGCGTTGAAAGATGCAATCGCCATCCTCAAATTGCTCTTCGACAGTGGTAAAGAAGAAGGTGCTTAAAATATCAATGTAGGCCTGTGCTGTGATAGTGACACGCAAAACAAGAAGGGGTGCAAGCCCCTCCATGAAAAACACGACCACACCATAACACCACCGCCTCCGAATTTTACTGTTGGCACAACACACGGTGTCAGATGACGTTCGCAGGGTATTCGCCATTGCCGCCCCCTGCTATCGGATCCCACAGTGTGTACCATGATTCGACACTCCTCACAACGTTTTTCCACTGTTCAATCGTCCAGTGTTTATTTTCCTTACACGAAGCGAAGCGTCGTTTCGCATTTACCGGCGTGATTTGTGGCTTATGAGCTGCTGCTCGACCATGAAATCGAAGTTTTCTCACCTCCCGCCTAAGTGTCATAGTACTTTCAGTGGATCCTGATGCAGTTTGGAATCCCTGTGTGATGGTCAGGATAGATGTCTGGCTATTACACGTTACGACCCTCTTCAATTGTCTGCGGTCTCTGTCAGTCAACAGATGAGGTCGGCCTGTACGCTTTTACGCTTTATGTGTCCTTTCACGTCGCGTACGTACCTATGACACAAGTGACACTCATTCTCCTGACGACGTTCGAAGTCTATGAGATCCACGAAGTGCCTATTCTGCCCTCTCACGATGTCTAATGACTACTGATACCGCTGATATGGAGTACCTAAGCAGCAGAACGCACCTAATATGAAAAACGTTTGTTGTCGGGGGTGTCCGGATACTTTTGATCACATAGTGTAAATCATAATGTTACAGCATAACTTATTAATCATCCCTTAGACGAGCACATTGGTCGGTTTGGTAACTTTGGATAGTGTGGAACGGGTAACAAACAGCCATATGACCCTCTCCAGCTGTGGTATGCCATGTGCATGTGCCAGTAGGTGGTTGACCTGCAGGCATGACAGGATGGCTGAATAGAGCAGTCGTGTATGGAAGTGCCCATGGATACACCGTTAATGAAGTTGCCACAGAGAGACTCGTGAATGTGTCCACTCGCAGCCATTTAACATAGTAGAAGGACAATTACTGTAAAAAGCTCCTAACTTCCAATCTGTGAGAATAGGGATTGCTGCTGCCAGTGAATACCAGTCCATCTCAACCAGTTTCTTCGAAGTCATTGTGAACTAAATCGCATGCAGCACATATTAGAAGTTAGGTATATCGTAAAAGATTGTGGTTCAATATTGTGACATTAGGGTGCAGATTTTCCGTGGGACAAACAGCACATATATCTTACGTACCTGATTAGAGCGTGTTCCGTGATCTCACGAGTTTGTTAAGATCGTTGCAAGGCCCCATGTACAGCGACAACAAAATGGGCCACTTAAACTGTGTTAAGGTGACGGTTTAGTTCAGGGAGGTGTTGTTTCTGGGATATTCTGAGAGTTGTTTTCGCCTTTCGTTCAGGTTACAATAAACTTGAATCAGGATGTTTATTCAACCTTACTACATGATCAGGTGTTGCTCTTTCTTCAAATGGTTCACGGTTAGCGTGTTGTGGACAGCAGCTAATGACAAAAGTCATATTCACGAGTCTGTGCGCTTATGTTACTTGTTTGGGCAACATTCTGTACCCTTTCCAATTTAGACCGTCCTGCTCAATCAGTCGAACTCAAAAAATTGCAAAAATTCTGAGACTTTTTCCAATAGCGGGTGAAACACGTGAATCAACATTCCCACTCTTAGCCAGCTGTACGAGATTCAGTTATCAATTATTTACTCAGCCGGATATGAAATACCTGTGGAATCTTATAGATTCTCTTTCTCGCTGAACAGAAGTTCTTATCACGGTCAGTGGCGGTGATGTGCTGTATTAGCGAGGTGTCTCCTGCGCACTGAAAGTCGCGAGCTCTTTCTTCTTATCTCGTGTTTTCTACTGAAAATCTCGTGCTTGTACTCTTGTTAACTTTACTATTACGGAGATCGCCTAAACTTTATTTTTTATTTTAATTGGTCTTGTGCGCATCAGATAACTTACTTGGTCTTTCTGCTGCCACTGCTTTATCTGCTGCATTCCATTATTTAACAAAAACATAAAAGACCCTATTACTCATGCTGACTGGAATGCATGTTCTGTATGGCGGCTACTGCTGTTGTTGTTGCTGCTGCTGCTGCTTACTACAACTAAATATAACTCCAGAGAAAGGGTCTGATCAAATTTAAACTCGATAAATGATATTCTAAACAAGTAATAAACTATATTCTGAAAGCGATTCTTTCTCATTCAATTAACAAAACGCTAGAAAGTCTTTGAACAATCGCTTCATATGTAAATCTGCCTCCAGTGGCATTAAAGCACTATTACAAATTAATCAAACTCTTGAGACAGACTGAAATACTTCTCAGTTAAATGCATAGTGAAACAATTCCCTGACAATTACAAAAGAAAACAATGACAAAAGTCAATATTTAATCTATTCGCCTAACAATGGCTTCCCTTAAGAATTCAGCTCCTATCGTTATCAAAATTACCGTCTGCTGCATCTACATCTACATCTACATTGATACTCCGCAAGCCACCCAACGGTGTGTGGCGGAGGGCACTTTACGTGCCACTGTCATTACCTCCCTTTCCTGTTCCAGTCGCGTATGGTTCGCGGGAAGAACGACTGTCTGAAAGCCTCCGTGCGCGCTCTAATCTCTCTAATTTTACATTCGTGATCTCCTCGGGAAGTATAAGTAGGGGGAAGCAATATATTCGATACCTCATCCAGAAACGCACCCTCTCGAAACCTGGCGAGCAAGCTACACCGCGATGCAGAGCGCCTACGCACATACACAAACCCTTTTCATGAAATTAATAAGCACGTTGAAAATTGTAAAAAATATCAACTCACTACCAAATTCTGTGTCGCTGCTGGCGGACACGGCAGTACGGCAGCTCGGCGACGACCCCTCGCCCAACACACGTCCGCACCACAGCAGGCGGGCTCCTACACTGGCTTCCAAATTTCTACTAGTTAATTCGTGCGCTGCGAAGCGCGACAACAATATCTTCGATTCCAGAGCTTGTGTATGCACGCTGTAGCCAACCTTTACATCCTAAGAGAGTATTGCCAACTCTCTACATAACACTTTTTTTCTCCACTGTTGGCCTATGTACGCCTTAGAACCTGTTCAACCTGTTCAATCGTAACCAATAATTACTATATTTAGCTTTCTAAGTAATTATTGAGCAGAGAATACTACATTTTTGTGATTTATCATTTAACTCTTCTGGCAATGATTCAGATAACTCACTGGAAAGCATGGAAGTCCACTTAAAGCAGGAAACGCCACAAGCCTTCCCTTACAAAAATATGAAGACCACATTGCAAATCCCCTGAGCTCGGACTGGTCTTGAGTCCAAAGCTGTCACCAACGCTGATGGATCAACGCTGACGGGTCCTGCATTCAGAAGTGCTGCAAAGCTCTTTATGACAGAGGTGCGCTTCCTTCCTGGGCTCAGCTTGGGCAGTCTTGCTCTACCATCTACTTCACTACCTTCAACTATCTCGCATCACTTAGTAGCCAACTCTCTTGGAGGCTTGACTTTTATATAAAACTAAACTGTGAGGAAATAAAATCTGTGTCTGTGTAGGCACAAAAGCGATTAGTCATATATAACTCATATGCACATTTCCAGTGTGTCAAGTGTTCCCGTAAATCTTCTACTGCCACATTATGTGATATACTAACTGCTATGATGGAAGTTTGTCTTAACCGTATATGAAGATGGCTTAAATAAATAGAGACCAATTAAAAACATTTAATAATATAACGACTTGTACTGTTTGCAGTGGAATACTTTATTTTAAACTGTAGATATTATTCTGAATGATACTATTACCACAGTTATCAAAAACACACTCAAGTCTGAAACGTGCCCTATGGCATCTAAAATAATTCGTGTACCGTGTTTTTGTGCTACAGGTGATTTGTTCAGTTTGCTTTCAGATAAATGCATTAAATTCCCCGCGCTGTAGAATATATACAGAAGGATGTACGAACAAAGCACTCTCGCAGCACGAACAAGTTTTGCCGTTCATATCATTTTCTGTTTCACTTTTCATTACAGTGTTAACTCTACTTCTGGAAGGATTTTGAGCGACTCTCTGTTGCATCTTCATGACGATGCAAATTTAACTGTTCACTGGATCAGCAGCAGCAGTGACACAGTGCATTGCCCTCAGGGAAGGAAATTTCTTTTAGCAGCTCCAATAGAACTTTTCCAGTTTCGAAACCTATGCAGAGAAGATAATTTTGTTATCCTTTTCGTTCCACAAAGATAAGCAAATATATTCTGTCAATGATGTAACTTTTCAGATGTAATATAAGTAATAAGCGCTCTCACGTTTAACTGAACATCCATCATCAATAAAAAAAACTAAAAACGAAAGTTCTGTATTCCTGGTCATTACTATTTCAGACATCTAACAAAAATGGACATTGACTAATACCCATAATGTAACACATTTCGGACTTATTAGCGATTAAGTTATGAATTATGAAATGCTAGGTGAATTTCAGTTTAGGATATCTGAAAAAGTTTCCGTATTTCGAATTCATTGACCACTTGTAATTAAGTACAATTTGAAACTGGATTTAGAATGGAACGCGGTCGTCAGTTTTCACAATCTTTCCCAGTACCGATTCTTGACCTTTACGAAAATCGGACTCATCACGTCGTCTCTAAGTACAATCACTTACCGTTCCACCACTGTACTTCAGTGTGTGCTGTTGTGCAAGAAGAAGTGCAAATCAAAAAGCATATTCTATTAATGTTTGACAGAGGTACAAGAAATTATATACAATTAAGTCTATCAACACTTCAGTGGCATATTACGTTGTATAACGAGTGACATAGGAGAACTATGGTGCCGCACACACCAATGCACACTGAATTCTCCTTAACTAAGCACAGAAAAGGTATAAATGCAAACTTATTATAAAAAATTATGGTAAATTTACTTGGCAATTATTACATTTCTAAGAAATAACTGTGTTGGTCTTGAAATTTTTGAAGTAATACCGTATAAGTTATGTAAGATGGAACAATGATATTCTAAAACATAATTTAACGCCAGTAGTAGCAATTCTGCAATAGACACGAGTGTCTGTAACCGATATTGACATTTTCTCTTTTTCCAAATTCGTCTTAAATCTATTCACAACATACAACAGTTATGATATTGTAATTTCATCACAGATTTGTTATTTGCTTCCCATTGTACTGACTTCACACGAAATGTTCATTCACTTTTACTTGGTGAGCATTCTTTTAAGTGAGTGATCCTGTTACTTGCGTGCCAATAATGAGGTCGACAATTATAATTCACTTTACGACTGTTTATTCGTTTATTTTAACAAGTACAGACCACTCCTTCCTGTGCGAAATGAATGTTGCAGACGAGGAGATAAGTATCTGAAAGATAAGTCTAAATATCACTATATTTTAATAATTTATTAATTTACTGGCAATAAAGTTAGAGGAAGTTTGGACCCTATAAACTTTTGTTTAGGTGTAACGCAGTTCTTTGCCATGTCGACGACGTTCACAACGAGGGATCAGCCTTTCTCAGTGATGAATAACTCTCTCACATTATTATCAATAACGCCATAGGTATTTGCCGGCCGCGTAAAGAAGTGACTTTCTATTTCAAATTAAGGTGATGGTGGTTTGCTGCGCCACACTACATTACCACCCAGAATTCCATTCACTGTGTATCTGCTTAATGCTGCCACACATTGACTCATTCAGTGACATTAACCCTCTGTCCTCGACTGCGCTCAACATCATAATTATCTTTGGCATGAGTACCAGCTTACTGCTCCTTCTTCAGGCGTTTACAAGAACTACAGAAATTGTTTTTGTGTTCAATCTAAACATTCCATTACTTACATTACAGCAAACCATTAAATAAAACAGGTGCATTTTCATCATCAGATACTACTGAGAAAATTATTTACAATGATTTCACACAAAAACCTGAGAATTTTTATCTGCCTTTCACAGTACAGGGGCATATATATAAAGAATATTCAAATCGAACGTACAACAAATGGAGAACGAAATATATAGTAAGTACTACTAATAAGAAAATATTAAGTCGTTACAAGATACTTACGAATTTATTTATATTAATAGTATTGTTAAATTTTCTTCTTTTCATTTGCTATTTTTGCGCTAGAACAGTATTTCTACATACAGGTGTTTTGACTAGTTTAGGTCATCATTATGTATGGCAGTTGAATACCTGAGCATAAATGAATTTTGCTGAGGAAGGATTTTGCTTCAGGTGTCTATTGAGGTTTCTGGTTTTTCATAGAGTTTTTCTTGTGTCATAAGAAAGATTACATATATGTAGAAGGCTATGGCCTCACTAACGTTTCAGCTAGACGTCCCCTATAGCAGTGTGATTTTCATGTTTTCTATAATTACGTGGAAAATAAATCTTTAATATCAAAACCTTTTAGTGATTGTACTCTTCTCACCAGGTTCTCCTCAAGCAGATCACAAACATTGTTAGTCACAGTTGAGAATGACAACATATGTCGAGGGACATTTGCTAGAACCTCGGAGGAAGTAATCACATACAGAGAGCTAAGATTAAAGTGTAGAAGGTATTTTATTTGCCTGATACACCACCTATCCATTGGTCTGGAAGTCCGATATTCTTGATGAATATGCCGAGTTAGGGGTCGCATTGTGTTAACAAATGAGAACATGTACCTCGCCCGATGTGAAGAGTATCCAGTGACCTACTGGTTGGTGAGCCCATGATATACTGACAAAGAAAACTGAATGACTGTAATTGCTTAATTTACTTCTCAGTGTTCTGATCGAAATCGAGAAAGCACGACGTTCTTTTCGTCTACATATCTTTATATTGTAGTCTTTAATCGTTGCAGATAAATCACTAATAAGGATACATCTTCGAAAATTGACATCTGCTTTCGATTATACCGTTAAAATTTCCAATCCTCACTGCCATGAAACAGAACTATCTCAGTGGAACTACTGAAATTGCTTCCTAGTGATATTTCTCACAGTTGGCATTAAGCTGTATTTTTCATTTGGTGCTCCCCACGGTTTTCTGTGACTTCTATAGCAAGCTTTCATGGAGTATGTTTATGTTACCCTTCTTGTCAACCCTTCCTGTCCCTGTGAAACTAACTGTAGTACCATTTCACTGATGATGTATGAAGGACAGGATTATAAAATTGGAAACTTTAATCATCATCAGCAGCAGCAGCATCATAATTTAAGACTGATTACGCCTTTCAGCGTTCACCCTGGAGCATAGTCCACCTTATAAAATTCCTACATGATCCCCTATTCATTACTAACGTTGGTGCCTCTTCTGATGTTAAGCCTATTAGTTCAGAAACATTCTTAACCGAATCCAGGTACCTTCTCCTTGGTCTAACCCGACTCCTCCTACCCTCTACCGCTGAACCCATGAGTGTCTTGGGTAAATTTGCTTCTCCCATGCATGTAACATGAACCCATCATCTAAGTCTGTTCGCCCTGACTACTACATCTATAGTGTTCATTCCCAGTTTTTCTGTGATTTCCTCATTGTGGACACCCTCCTGCCATTGTTCCCATCTACTACTACCTGCAATCATCCTAGCTACTTTCATTTTCGTAACCTCAACCATATTGATAAGGTAACCTGAATCCACTCAGGTTTCGCACCTATACAACAAAGTTGGTTGAAAGATTGAACGGTGCACAGATAACTTAGTCTTGGTACTGACTTCCTTCTTCCAGAAGAGAGTAGATCGTAGCTGAGCGCTCACTGCATTAGCTTTACTACACCTCGCTTCTGGTTCCTTTCCATATGTTGCCATCCTGCGAGAATATGCATCCTAAGTACTTGAAACTGTCCACCTGTTATTTGTTCCTCCTATTTTGCACTCAATCCGTTTATATCTCTTTCCCACTGACATTACTTTCGTTTTGGAGATGCTAATCTTCATACCATAGTCCTTACATTTCTGATCATGCTCTGAAATATTACTTTGCAAACATTCAATCGAATCTGCCATCACAAATAAGTCATCCGCATATGTGAGACTGCTTATTTTGTGTTCACATATCTTAATCTCAGCCAGCCAGTCTATTGTTTTCAACATACGATCCATAAATAATATGAATAACAGTGGAGACAGATTGCAGCCTTGTCTTACCCCTGAAACTACTCTGAACCATGAACTCAATTTACCGTCAACTGTAACTGCTGCCTGACTATGTAAAGACCTTTCATTGTTTGCAAAAATTTGCCTCCTATTCCATAATTTCGTAGAACAGACAATAACGTCCTCCTAGAAACCAGCTCTTATGCCTTTTGTAGATCTATAAAGCATAGATAAAATTCCCTGTTCCACTAGTAACACTTTTCCATTATTTGCCGTAAGCTAAAGGTTTGGTCCTGACAACCTCTAAGAGGCCTAAACCCACACTGATTTTCATCCAATTGGTCCTCAACTAATAGTCGCACTTTCCTTGCAACAACACCTGAGAAGATTTTACCCACAACGCTGATTACAGAATACCTCTGTAGTTGTTACGATCTTTTCTGCTTCCATGTTTAAAGATTGGTGTGATTACTGCTTTCGTCCAGTCTGATGGAACCTGTCCCGATTCCCACGCCATTTCTATTGTCCTGTGTAGCCATTTAAGACCTGGCATTCCGCTGTATTTGATAAGTTCCTACTAGTTTTCATCCACTCCAGCCACTTTATTGCACTGCAATCTATTGACCATTGCCTTCAGTTCCTCAAATGCGATCCTATTTCCATCATCATTCCTATCCCATTATACATCGAAATCTGAAACATTGCTGATCGCATTTCCAGCTACATTGAGTAACTCTTCAAAATATTCCCTCCATCTGCCCAAGGCATCAACAGGATTCACCAGCAGTTTTCCTGACCTGTCCAAAATACTTGTCATTTCCTTCTTACCTCCCATTCGAAGACTGCTAATTACACTCCAGAATGGTTTTCCAGCAGCTTGACCCAAAGTCTCCAACTTGTTTCCAGAGTCTTCCCAATATTTTTTCTTGGATGCTTCAGTTATCTGTTTGGCTTTGTTTCTTTCTTCAACATAAATTTCTCTGTTTACCTGAGTTCTAGTATGTTGCCATTTTTGATACACAGTCTTATTCCTTTTACATGCTGCCTTGACTGTGTCATTCCACCAAGCTGTTTGCATCATCCTAGCTTTACACACTACTGCTCCAAGACATTCTTTAGTCACTTCTAGTACTGTGTCCCTGTACCTTGTCCATTCCTTTTCCAATGACTGTAATTGACTACATTCAACTAACTGGTACCTTTCTGAGATCGCTGTTACGTACTTATGCCTGATTTCCTTATCGTGAAGTTTCTCAACCCTTATCCTCCTACATATGGACCTGACCTCCTGCACTTTCGGCCTCACAATACCAATTTCACTGCAGATTAATTAGTGATCAGTGTCATCAAAGAATCCCCTGAATACGCGTGTGTCCCTTACAGCCTTCCTGAATTCCTGATCCGTTATTATACAGTCAATGACAGATCTGGTTCCCCTGCCTTCCCAAGTATACCAGTGAATGTTATTATGTTTAAAAAAGGAGTTTTTGATTACTAAGCCCAAGAGTGGTTTCCCGTTCCTGTTGGCCTCCATACCCTCTCCAAATTTACCCATAAACTTTTCATACACTTCTGTTCGATTTCCAATCCTGGCATTAAAATTATCCATGAGCAGAACACTGTCCTTGTCCTTTAACTACTACATCACTGAGTGCGTCATAAAAACTATCCATCTTATATTGATCGGTCCCTTCACTATGTGAGTATACTGACACCGCCCTAATTTTCTTGCTAGACACTGTCAAATCTAATCACATCAGTCTTTATTTACGTACCTTATTGCAACTACGCTGGGTTCCATTTCTTTCCTCATGTAAAGCCCTACACCCCATTGTGTTAATCCTGCTTTGACTCCTGACAGGTAGACCTTCTATTTTCCCACTTCCTCTTCTTTCTCACCCCTTACCCGAATGTCACTAACAGCTAAAACGTTCAACCCTATCTTTCTTGCAGCCTCTGCCAGCCCTAACTTCTTCCCAGAGTTGCCCCCAATAATATTAATAGCTCCACATCTCGTTACGATTCGTTTGCTGAGTCGTATCTTTGGGTTCCCTGGTTTGTCAATTAGAGGTGGGACTCCATCACCTCCAAGGACCGAAGTATTTTGCTCAGATTGTTGCCAGCATCATATTTAAAGTACCATGGAAGCAGGTTGCTAGCCTTACTTGCCCCAGGTCCCATTGAGTTTTACCCCTAACGGTTAAGGGACTAACCAGTGGATTAGGTAGTTTTTGCCGTCGGAGCACAGAGGTGACCACAACTCAGAATATTTCCGAGATGCCCAGCTTTATTTCAAAGTAACTGGTATCCCGACTGTCAAGACCACTTACTTGGCCACTCATACGTTGCCTGTGGTTCATGAACTAGGACATGACAACAGGAATCCACACCATGAACCATGCAAACTTTAATATCCGGCAAAAATAATATCAGATTTTCTTTTTGATTTTAGGTCTCACTTATTAATGATTAATGATTATTGATGATGGAACACAAATATTACATAAATGTTTGGAACTTAATCTACAGACAAATGTAAATGACCACTACATCCATAATTCGATCAGGAAATTTGAGAACGTACAATCTGATGAACAAAGAATTGACACGGTCTTCATGAATGTAGGTCTATCAAGATAATCAACAGCCAAAGAAATTAAAAACATTGTAGATGCAATACTTGTGCACAATGAAATAAGGAAGATAACCACAAAATCAAATATTGGAACATCCTTCACAGAGGAATAGCATAGAGAAAACGTAATCGTAACTAAAGCAAACAAGAGGAATACAGTGGTACTCACGGACAAACAAGAATTGAATAAAAAACACGAGAATTCATTAAACAGAATAAAATATCAAACCTAATGTCAGATGCTACAAACAGGTTTTTCATGGAAATGAAAAACATTCTCAGGAGAACAGAACACACAGTCGATAACAGAGAAAAGCCCATATGGCATGCATAAAACCAATTCTCTAATGCTCTGTAGTCTACCAAAAAAATTCTTATCATAAGCACATCCATGAGCTACATTGTAAATTATATACACCCACATCCATCCTCGTCAGACATGCATTAAACACACTGACACACCTGTACGAAACATGAAGAGACAGAGAAACTAATAAATTCTTAAGAGATATATAATTTGTACACAGCGATATTGATATCATTTGATGTAGGGAATATGTACTCCACAATCCTAGTCTAAGAAACAAGCAACAGGATGTTGATACACATAGTTAGTTAGTATAGGAACACATCTCAGAAACAAGCATACTTCAACATCCAATTACTGACCACAACTGCCTCGAGTTTAATAAAGAACTCTACTTGTAACGTGAAGGATTGCCACTGTAATACCACATTTCGGGAAATTTGGCAGATATGTTCATGAACTAAAAAGAAACAACACAAAACTTGGAGAATATACCATACTGTACAGGAGGAGGGACATGGCATGAATGTAATTTCAGCCTATGCTTACTAGATGAATCAAAAAAGAACATAGAACAAATACACAAAGAGACGAATACACTATACAAAAACCAAACTAATGGAAAAATCACAGACAAATAACCAAAGGTCTTAGCCTATGGAACATAATGAAACGATGAAAAATAGCCAACACTCATTCTGTATTTATAGCGTAAACACCAATACTACAGAAACCATCAAACCACCTAAGCTCTCAAATAGATGCAGTTCCCAAATACATACCGTGCAGATTAACATACTGCCACTAGGCTAACACAACTACAAAATGAACCTAGAACATAGCAACGCAAACAGGAGAAACATTGAATACAACGAATCTCTAGAAACGAAATTAAATAAGAAGATAGAGAAATGCATATAACAAAATAAATTATGTAAAACAAACGCATCTAATAACACCACCGGTATTACACAACATGAGAAATGCAACAAAGCTCAAGACCGAAGCTAGTGCACACTAACAAAATGTAACAAGCTGAAGAACTATGCTGGTAAAGTCTTTCAGACACAGGGAAAGTAAAAGCCTACAAAAATAAATTAACATGGAACAACTGAAAGAAGAGGATGACATGACACATAATATGAAAATTCCGGCATTTGCTAGGTTCAGTGTAACATCTGAAATAAGATGTAAAGAACGTGAAAGACCATGGAATTATGAAAATAGCCATTCAACATCTGCAGAGAAATACAAATAAGGTAATCAACAGTCAGCCATATTAGGAACAGTTACAAAAATAATCACATACAACACTACAAAAAATGCTTTCAAATTCTGAATCCAGTCACAGAATTGAAGCGCACATTAAAAGAGCAAACAGCCTTCAGCAACTAAACGTTATTGATACTTATAAAAAAGTATCTAATAATTTATTTATTTACACGTCAAGTTCCGTAGGACCAAATTTAGGAGCAAAACCTTAAGGTCATGGAATGTGTCAGTACTATAGCTTAATTGTGACTACTTCTAACGTTTAATATGATTCCCGATTTGTTCTACATCATATCCTTATCCCACTTGTCAGCCACCAAGGCTGCCTTTTATTGATAGTACCCCGTTTAGAACTTTCTAATGGAAAGCAAATCTCAAAGAGCATGTGAAATGTATTAATGAAAACATTATATTTATCATCTATGTTATTGGCACTATAAACATCCCGCCACTCGTGTTCCTTGACGGGCTTTAAGAAATTCTCTATGGCCGTTGGATTATCTTTCCCACATAGTTTGTAATTATATGTGACATTTTTTGAGTACAAAAGCCTTTTAACGGCAAAATTTGTACATCATTGTCCGCAAGGCCATTCGCCCTTTTACCAACAGAATGAACATCTTGTAATGAAGAATGAATAAAAATATTGTCTATGGTTGTGAAACTGTTCCTCTGCACCCTAGTTGGAAGAAACACAGTCTCCATCAGATCATATGAATTTAGGGGATCTACCAACGTCCTTTCTCTTGTACCATCAGATACAAATTTTATATTGAAGTCACCACATATAGCTAATTTCTGTTACTTCCTGTAAATTGAATCAAGAACCCCCTCTAACTTCAGCAGGAATGCTCTGAAGTCAGAGTTTGGGGACATATAAATAACACCCTCTACAAGTTTAGTTTCACTCAATTCAATTGCTCTCACATAACATTCAAATATCTGTTCAGTGAAGTCCTGTGATACGTATATGGACTCATATGGAATACTGCTTTTTACCTACATTCCCCCCGCCCCCCCCCCCCCCCCCCCCCCGCCACCCACTAGGAACTCATTGAAAAACAGCCAGCTACTCTGTATACTGGTAAAGGATGCCTCAGTATTGTCAAATTATCTAAGTGGTAACCCAATATACCAATAATTTCAGTGTCAGCATCCATAATCAGTTCACTAACTTTATCTCTAATACCTTTAATATTTTGATGAAATGTGGTAATTCCTTCTCTACGTGGAAACATGACGTTCTCTGAAGGTGGTCTCTGAGTTAGTGGGACTTCCTTTAGCAGGTATTCCTATCAGCGGACTTCAATCTAAAACAGTTACAGCTCTAACACCAACTACTATAGGAATTTTTCCATGAGTTGGAAACATCACCACCCACTACGCTGTCACTTACAAGCTTTGCCAGCCGCCGCTTCTCATACCTATTGGGGTGCAAACAGTGCCTAGCGACACCTGATCCATTGACATACTCAGTTTGCACCACTGAAATGTGACTCATACCCTCTGCCATCAGTGCCTTCTCGAGCACCGTGCCAATATGCTTTACAGCCACATTAAGATGAAGCCAGTCATGGCGCTGAAACAGTTGCGCGAAATGCGCATTAGAGCCACTCGTCTGAGTAGCTATCTTTATTAGGTCACCACCTACACCATATCTATTGGGACTATTCCATGCCACACCCACTATCTCTACATGATCCTCCTTCGTAAAATTCATGCGTAACTCCGATATACTGTCAGTCACCTGAGCCAGCCCTGCACTACCCTTCACTATTGACCTGGTACTCACTCCCTAACACTTCCTGCAACTGCTGGCTCACACCTCTACCGTGTGAACTACTTAGCAGCAGAACCTTCTTCATTCTGTTAGTCTTTGAAACTGCCTTAGGCATCTGAATTTCTGAGGACTGTTGCATGTTAAATACACCTACAGCTACAACAGCCTCCTCTCCACTCAACTCAGGAAGTTGGTCAAATCTATTGCATATACGCAATAGTACAACTGCCTGAATACCTCCTCCTCCCACCTGTCTTCTTTCCAACTGCCGGTTCTCATTGCCGAGCACCCTTCACCCTCGTGAACCTTTCTAGTTCCTCCTTTGCGTATTGTAACTGCACCTGAAGAGCTCAGATCTTACTCTCCTATTCCTCTGGAAATTTATTTCTACTACAGATTCTGCATTAGCAGGACAGGATCTAGCTAGGATGCTCGCTGGCTTCCCCCCTGCAATCCTCCCCCCACCCCCCATGAATATACTTTGATGAAATCTCACACCGTAACCCACTACTCACTAACCTATGACAGAGCCGACACTTCTCTCTCATGGTGAAATTTTTCAGTTACTGAAAATAATTAAACATGTACTTCACCGAAGTTCAGTTATAACAGCAGAACTATTTACAGAACTAACAATAGGGTTCTCGAAATTCTCTCTCTAATAAGAAAGCAACAAATTTTATTAACACTAGTAAACCACAATTAATACCAATACCAACAAAACTTCAAAAAAATTTATTAGCTAAAACCAAATCGTTATTGCGCCGTAAACAGCAAGAAACACCGTTGAAAACTATTAATTTTAACAACGGTATAAAAGGGCACAAACAACTTGGTCAGCACTTAGCTTTATAATCGCTACAGCTGCAATCTTCCTAACCACCACATAAAGCAGTTCTCATGAAACAGGCAACGTATCCACCCATCAAAGTAATAATTTTATGACATATGCCAAAATGGCCCGCCCACTGCAGTCACCTCGCTTCGGCTATGTTTACTATCAACGGCTCCTCAGCTGTCTTAATTACTCGTAGTTCGTCATTGGATCGTCCGGCTCTTATTTGTGTTTGTTTGTCAAATGTTGGTCCAAAGCTTTTTCGAGAATTGATGTTTCGTGCCCTTCACTTTTGATCATGCTCCATGCTTCCGCTCCACGCAGAGGTACTGGACTGGAGATTTTGTTGTAGAGATTAAGCTAGGTTTTCTTGGACAAGAATTCGGAGGACAGAAGTTTCTGAACGGAATAGTGAACTTTTTTAAGATCCATAGTCCAGTTTGTTGTTTCACTAATCTTCTATTGCTGTCATTTGTATTTCACCAAGGTGTTTGAAGTTGTTAGTGTTTTTGAAAGTGTAGTTTTCTTCTTGGATATCATCACGTGGCTTTGTAGCTACGTTTTCCCTTCGTATGATCATATATGCTGACTATTATTTCAATTGTCTTTAACAGATTGTTCATACAGTTTGAATCAGTTTACTGTACCGCGGTTCACAGTCACCATTGTTACGTCTAATTATAACTATACCATCTGCACAGGCTAAGACATTTGGTTATTTATCTGTGCTGCTCCCATTAGTTTGGTTTTTCTACCTACTCTGTCCATGAGAAACGTGAAGATTTCTGTGCATAGTTCATCACCTGGCTCCAGCCCAGTTTTCATCTCATAAGCTGTCCGATCACAGTCTTTCACCACGCTTACTGCGTTCTTCGTACATATATTGATCATGCTGATGTGTTTCCTACGGATGCTGTATTCTGCCATGATTTCTTATACCGTTTCTCAGTGCACCGAATTGTAGGCCTTCTGTATGACTACGAACGGGTAATGGATGTCCTTGTTATACTCCCATACTGTTTCACTGATGGTCTTAATGCATAATATGCTGTCTATTATTGACCTACTGTTGCTAAAATCATTAGATATGTGTGTGTATGTGAGAGGGGGGGGGGGGGGGGGAGGGGTAGTCTTTGCAATATTACACGCGACAATACGTCGCTGCAGATGAAACAAATTCTCCATAAAATTGATGAGCACCATTACATCTCGTTGAATCGGGTGTAATGCCGGTGGTCAGCGTTTTCCTAACACAATATCTCGACGTCGTACCTCGGCGTCCGCATCAGGTGCGTCCTGTGACCAGGCGGTACGACGTCGAAATATTATGTTAGGAAAACGCTGACCACCGGCAGTACACCCGATTCAACGAGATGTCACAAAATCACCGGGAAAGTCTAAGATATTACATTATGAGCACCAAGTTTTTAAAATTGCAGGTTACCTCTTCGTACGTTGGGTCATTTGCAAGTGGTTCAGCCTTTGTTACCCAAGATTTCTGCAGTTTGTTTACAACATACACGTTTCCAATTAACTGCTCTGGCAATTAAATTCCAACGTCAAAACACGTTGATGTACATACACCCGTATCTAAGCGTTGAGTAGTTTTTAGTCAGTCTAGTTTCGCTTTAAAAATTAAGTATTAATTTATAGCTGCATTTGGCCTCACGTGTTGTTTTTGTGGCAGCCTTTCACGTGCAAATTAAACGATACAATTAATTTTACACATTATTTCATAATACAGATAAGGCACTGCTTCATCGCTAAATTGGATATGCTAGAAAATATATTCATTTGGTAATTTCTCTCATACCCCATATCTCATTATGATGCTACGTTGAAAATGGGTTAGCTCGCATATAAAGCATGTATTTTTAGGAAAATTTAAAAATGTAAGTCGAAAATCTAAGTTTGAAGCCTAGCCGAAATACAGCAAAGTTCTCGATATGATTCAAGGGACTCAACTTCTGAGGTCATCAGTCTCCTAGAACTTAGAACTACTTAAACCTAAATCCATGCCCGAGGCAGGATTCGAACCTCCGACCGTAGCGAAAGTTCTCGAGATTGCATTCCTAATGTCAGAATCTTATAACAAATTTATCCTAAAAGGCAACAAATTATATGAATAAAGTTTTAAAATAATAAAGTGCTGTGACGGGTTTCATGTTTCGTTAATTATATGTTATTTGAAGCAGATATTGAAGGGATATTTGTAAGGTTTAGCTAATCTCAAACATTTAAAATTTAACAGTGAGCAGCTTCTGCCTTGTTTTGTCGATTCATATCGTTCGCGGGGACTTGGAAATAATTAAAGGAATGAATAAATGGCAAACACTACTAAATACCTAGGAAAAACTATGCCTTAGCCTTTCGTTGGGACTCGTGAATGAAGGGGAGTACAGGATTTAGTTGGGAAGAGCTTATTTATTTCAGCGACTCTGATTTACGTACCGTACCATAGTATCTCTCTCTCTCTCTCTCTCTCTCTCTCTCTGTCCCTTTCTCTCTCTGTCCCTTTCTCTCTCTCTCTCTCTCTCTCTCTCTCTCTCTCTCTCTCTCCCTTCCTCCCTCTCTCTCTCTCTCTCTCTCTCTCTCTCTCTCTCTCACACACACACACACGTAAACTCACTGCTGATGCGAATGCAAGGTAGGCAGAAAGTGGACCGTCCCACTAACCTGCCGCATATCGATATGCAGAGTGCTAATTGCGTGTGCACCATGGATCCCCATCTGACACCATCAGGCGCGAGGCCGATCCATATGACGTTGCGCGAATGGCCCTCAGGAGATACCGTTTGGCTCGGGCGTCAGGTCAGAACGCCATTACCCGATGCAAATGACGTTCTGTCGTAACGAGCCGATCTCAAAGCATACGCGGTAATGCGTTCGTCAACGTGCCTAGCGGTGGCTATCGCAGCAGCCCCTGGGCTGACATTTTCCACGTTATATAACGTGGCGACCTGTAATATGTCCCTGACTACATATAATAAAAATTAATAATTGCACATAACATACCAAAAACTTTTAAATGATTTATAGCAGTAAGAAGCTGAACTGAATCAGAATCCTACCTTAGGGATTTAATTTCTGTTTATTACAGACCGACTACAAATATATCCCCTGTCCAGCCCTCAACATCAAATTCAGCTTTTTCCTCTTTATTTACCAATGTTGAGTTCCACGTCTTTTGAAATCGGAAATATTTGTGTTTCTGCGACTTTACCAACAGTTTTAATTCATCTCAAAAAGGTCGGGCTCTCATCGTCTTCCGTTCTTATATCACAGTTATTACACGCCATTTCCTTCCCATCTCTCTTACTTCTTAAATGAGCCTGTCTCAACTACGGCTATTACTCTCACCATCACTTTCCAAATTAAATATCTACCTCTTTCCAATTATTTCACATCCAGCTCTTTCCAAACGTCTGCTATACCTATCCGGGTTGAGAAAACCTCATGATACTGAGAACACCCGTAAAAATATGGTACCCACTCACACGAAACGACACCAAGAAGCCTCAGGGCTGCTCTGAACACAGAATACGAATCATACCAATGAAAAATTTTCTGACATCTAAGAGTAACGGAATGTTTCGATTGCGTAACAGCACTAAGAAATAATCCATGATGAACTAACTACGAATGAATACACAGCATTAAGGGGCGATACAGAAGATTTTCTATCCTGCATGAATAGCAGCTTTCAGTTTTTAGAGTTACGTTTAGTTAATCGATGACCGACAACATATTGGCGTTGCTTATCCGTTATAATCCCCCGAAAGTAACACAATGAATCGGCGAAGACAATTTCTAATAAGAATAAAGTTAACATAAGTACACGAGACGAACAACATTAGTAATATTTCTTAGACAATGAAGTATACTTCACAACATACATTTTAGAGGAAGCCACAATAGTTTTCTACTCCTCCGTTTTCATAACAAACTGAAAGTTATGATTATAAGGGACGTATTTGGAGATTACGAGTTTTGTAATAATATGGCCGAAATGTCTGCGCAGTGTACTTGTTATATCGGATGCTGTGTCAAACTGATAGCATGCAACAGGACATGTTCGGCAAAGTGTTGTGATGGATTTGGAGTCGATCTAAGCGAAAAGTTTACTAAAATATCTTCACGTAGAAGATAACGGTTTCGTAAAGCATTGCGTCCTTCTGCTTTAGGAAGACCATAAATGTTTGCTGCACATCTTCGTCTGGCAAGAATCTTTGGCCCTGCAAGGACATTTTAAAAGGACCAAAGATGTGACGACATGGGGAAGACTCAGGACAATATGTAACACTAGCCTGCCTTGAATCAGACTAGTGTTACCATCTGAGAGGATTTATAAGTTTTATCGTGCGTGAATGTCTAATGGATAAAGGTATCGGATAGTAATTTTGAATATGGTGAATTTAACAGAAAAATTAAAAGGGCCGTATTCTTTGGGGTTTAATGGAAGTGGTAAATTTCGTATACGAATCAAAAAAATGAATGGTTTCCAGCCCAATTAGGCACACGATGTGTGAAATATATGTCTAAGAAAATTAAATATTTGTTATTGAAGTTACTTTCATTAACATTTTCCTTTGAATAGTACACAGGTTACAAACGGACACAGGACACCCTGAGCTGTGTGTAGCAGCAGTCCCCAATACTACACACACTAGTAATCATAGAAAGCAAAATTTGTGCCAAACTCACACTAATGAGAGCTACACTCATGATTGTTTTTTGGATCAGTAGTGAAATGTTACTCCAAAAAGTGGAGAACTAAAACTGGCCTTGTGGGGGTTATGGCTTAACGGGCATATAAAATACCAAAAATTAAAATAAATAAAAGCACATTTACACTGTTTATAGTCCCGTTTGTAGAAATGTATCAGAATTCTTTAGTAGCAATAATATTCCAACTATCTTTCTAATCTGAGAAGAATATTGTGGGGACTCATTAACTGATATTGTATTACTAATCAAACTCAATGATTATTTCAGTAGCAAAATTCAATACAACTAAATTAAATTCTTAGCTTCACTTGGAAAAGTTTATGTTTTTACTTTTCAAGGTAAATTAATCAACACTGAGCTCAATTAACTTCAAAAATTCGTTCATGATAATAATCAAAGCTAAATTAAGTTTTAAATCAGTATAGCATATCTGTCTTTTTTCATCACGTTTTGAGCAGGTATTTTAGACAGTAACATTTACACAGTGTAGCAATGAATTTATGCAAAATGATACTTCACAATAAGCTGAGAGTATTTCAGTAAAATTCTAACTAGTTTCACTTTTGAAAATACTTGTACATCTGACAAACATAAATAAACAGTAATAGTGCATTTGAAGCAGAATACTCGGTTTTTATAAACATTTAGGAGGGGACCGTGCATAGGTTCATGATCAGGATAAAAGTTATGGTTCTAAACACAGGTTTATAGCACATGGATTATTATTGAAATCATTTACACAAATTGACTGGTCCATGCTCTGATACATATCCTTATGCATGAAGTTGCTGGAGCAGTGGTGAGGTAGTGGTGGCAAGCGACGGCTCTTGATGTTTGAATGCACTATACAATTTCTTCTAGGCGACGGAGTTTTAATGTGTTAGAGCCATTCCTATTGCCGAGAGTACCATGCAGCAGCCAAATCCACTTCCGTGGCCAAATTCCTTGCAAAGAGGATTCTGATTGCCTAACTTGTCACTGTCGATGTGTACTGTGCAATGGCTAGCCTCTGACTGCGTATCGTTCCCACCAAGTAACTGTCCAGTTCGACAGCCAAAACCACCTTTTACATCGTGCTAAGCCACTTCCGTTGATGAAAGACTGCCCTACATCTTTTACATTATACAATAATAGTCTCCTAAGCATGAACCAGCTTCCAATATACAATGTTTTTCTTAGAAATATACACAAATTATAAAATTTATTGAATTTAAAAATCATGTAGCATTTTCCATATATAAATTACGATACTTTAAACTTTCTGTCACCAATCAATAACCTTAAAAAACATCGAAATTACAGATACAAAGTTACATTATATAAATCTGCTTCTAATCGATATACTTGCTACAAATAGGACGGGTGCTCGAGTGTTTCCCACTGGAGTTGTCGTAATCTCTGCAATGCAACATGGGGTTGTGCATTATCATGAAGTAGCAGCGCCCAACACTGAACTTTTCTCACCATTCTTCAACAATGGTTTTCGTCAAACGTGTTGCCCCATACACATTCTTTATTCTCCAGTGGAGGTCTCACGGTGTTTCTTTTTCGACAGCCAAGAAAATAACAGCACATTGCTCAGGTTTCGATGCATTTGGTAACGTCACTACAGTTCACGTACTCCCATTTACCGGGTACACGTCGGAAGATGACAAATACCACACTAACCCCTTGCCTACAAGTCGGAGTTTGTACAGGGTGTTAATAAACTATGGTTACAAACTTCTATGGGAGTGTGTGCATAATATTTTGAGCAGTAACCCATGTCCGGAAACGTACCGTTTTCGTTCTCTAACGGTTTCAGTTCCGTTGTTTTAATCATCCACGTCTGTTTGAGGAACTAAATTAGGCGTGACACATTAAAATTATTAGGCAGCAATTCGAAAGTAAATATAACAAAACATCCACTTATCACTTAAGCACATTTGTTGCTATTTACACTAAGAGGATATGGCATCGCCTATCCCCGCAATGTTAAAATATACCTACTATAGGGAAAATTCTCTCGCAAACTACTGGAGGCAGAGAGATAAAATTATTTCTTTAGTTGCATTGAGATGTTATAACAATACTGAAACAACAGTTTATTGTCAAAGTATTTGCTTTACAATTATTTTAAGCAAATAATTTCCATAACTTTTTACTAGATTACCACCCCTAAGTCTTTTGTAAATCAAGTAATTAAAAAATCGTTGTTTCAATGTGTAAGAGAAACCCAAATTTCAGATTTCTTGGTTCACCAGTACCTGAGATAATGTTCCTAAAAGAAGTAAAAAGCAACGGGAAACGGAGAATGAAGATTAAAATATTCCTGATCCATAGTTAATAACCTCTTCACAGTCTTCATCTTCAAGTCTTCTTTTGGCAGTCCTCTGCACCTGTCTAGTTTTTTTCACTAATGTCTCGATTATATTCTCAGCATGCTTTAGTCGTGCTGATATAAAGTCAACATAGCACGTACTGTGCGGGAACCAACACGCAAACGCAAATTTTAAAAGACCTGGCATTTAGTTGTATTCCCAACATTGAAGGTTGTCACAGCATCATACACACAAAAACGTGGTGTATTAATTCAGACAAACACTATTTTTGGGAGACGTTGCCATATCATACTATTCAAGTACTCGTTGGCGTTCTGCGTTTTTCCATGAAGACATTTCATCAGAAGACTTCTGTCAGCCAGATCTCTAAAAATTTCTTCCATGATGGCTAATGGTAGACTGTGCTGGTGAACGTATTTACTCCAGTTGTTAGTCCTCTATTGTATTTACACCAGCTCCTTTCACCTTTGGATCACATACCAAGTTGTGGATGCTCATCTATGGATGCAGTGTGGAAATACAAAGCTCATTTAGCTTTTCTCATTTCCTCAAGATTGCCTGTATCTTGCCTGATTGCAAGGCCATAGCAACTCTGAATGTGGCCTATTATTGAATCAGTCAATCTTCCTTTGTAATGCAAGGTTTTCCCATCATGTAGTTTTTCCCTTTCATAAATGATTTTCACCTTCTCAGCCTGGCACCCATTCTCTTCTTCACATTTCCTATAGATTCAAGTTTGCTTATATTTACACTGTTCCCATATGATTTGCTTTTCTAAACTTCTTTGAATGCTTTAGAGTCACCATCTCCCAGATACCTGAAGTAGCAAACATTATACCATTCTGAAGAGCGATGAAACTGTTTTCATCCCTGCAACCTCCATGCCGCCATTACTACTATAATAATTAGCAACACAGTCATCACTATGTTCATTTTTCAGCCTGGCTATGCATGTACAGTATTTAGACATTATTGCAACATCAAAAAGCTTGCCATTGTCAACACTAGTTGCTGTTACAACACCATTGTTGGAGGTGTGACCCCATGTGCCAACAAAAGCTACTGTGAGGTCACAACTGCCATCATTTTCTTTCACTGCTTGTTCCACAGATAGCTGCATTGACTTCTGTGCTACATCTTCAACTGCAGATGCTAGTACATAGTGGTAAAAATCAAACTTTGAAGGTACACCTGGAAAATTTAGAACACCACATAGCATATCACCAGCTGCTTTGCCCTAAACAATTGCTCGCAATCCATAAACTAACCTAATATTTACACTATCAAGTTCAGTTTTCTTGTAACCATTACTTAGAGTTACTGAAACAGAACTTGGAAACTTACAGCCGTAATTAGAAACACAGCATATTAAACTAAACTGGGTAGAGAAACGTTTCTTGACATTTTTGCAGCACACACAGTTTTCAAGAGCTTCACACAATGTACTCCTATCAATGGGTTCAAAAACTTCTTTCCCTTTATGAAATAAATTATACACTCCTGGAAATTGAAATAAGAACACCGTGAATTCATTGTCCCAGGAAGGGGAAACTTTATTGACACGTTCCTGGGGTCAGATACATCATATGATCACACTGACAGAACCACAGGCACATAGACACAGGCAACAGAGCATGCACAATGTCGGCACTAGTACAGTGTATATCCACCTTTCGCAGCAATGCAGGCTGCTATTCTCCCATGGAGACGATCGTAGAGATGCTGGATGTAGTCCTGTGGAACGGCTTGCCATGCCATTTCCACCTGGCGCCTCAGTTGGACCAGCGTTCGTGCAGGACGTGCAGACCGCGTGAGACGACGCTTCATCCAGTCCCAAACATGCTCAATGGGGGACAGATCCGGAGATCTTGCTGGCCAGGGTAGTTGACTTACACCTTCTAGAGCACGTTGGGTGGCACGGGATACATGCGGACGTGCATTGTCCTGTTGGAACAGCAAGTTCCCTTGCCGGTCTAGGAATGGTAGAACGATGGGTTCGATGACGGTTTGGATGTACCGTGCACTGTTCAGTGTCCCGTCGACGATCACCAGTGGTGTACGGCCAGTGTAGGAGATCGCTCCCCACACCATGATGCCGGGTGTTGGCCCTGTGTGCCTCGGTCGTATGCAGTCCTGATTGTGGCGCTCACCTGCACGGCGCCAAACACGCATACGACCATCATTGGCACCAAGGCAGAAGCGACTCTCATCGCTGAAGACGACACGTCTCCATTCGTCCCTCCATTCACGCCTGTCGCGACACCACTGAAGGCGGGCTGCACGATGTTGGGGCGTGAGCGGAAGACGGCCTAACGGTTTGCGGGACCGTAGCCCAGCTTCATGGAGACGGTTGCGAATGGTCCTCGCCGATACCCCAGGAGCAACAGTGTCCTTAATTTGCTGGGAAGTGGCGGTGCGGTCCCCTACGGCACTGCGTAGGATCCTACGGTCTTGGCGTGCATCCGTGCGTCGCTGCGGTCCGGTCCCAGGTCGACGGGCACGTGCACCTTCCGCCGACCACTGGCGACAACATCGATGTACTGTGGAGACCACACGCCCCACGTGTTGAGCAATTCGGCGGTACGTCCACCCGGCCTCCCGCATGCCCACTATACGCCCTCGCTCAAAGTCCGTCAACTGCACATACGGTTCACGTCCACGCTGTCGCGGCATGCTACCAGTGTGAAAGACTGCGATGGAGCTCCGTATGCCACGGCAAACTGGCTGACACTGACGGCGGCGGTGCACAAATGCTGCGCAGCTAGCGCCATTCGACGGCCAACACCGCGGTTCCTGGTGTGTCCGCTGTGCCGTGCGTGTGATCATTGCTTGTACAGCCCTCTCACAGTGTCCGGAGCAAGTATGGTGGGTCTGACACACCGGTGTCAATGTGTTCTTTTTTTCATTTCCAGGAGTGTATTTCTCTGCCAAATCTCTTAGTTTTTTATAAGAAATACTGTTTTCATTTGGAGTAAGTTCGTTCGGCAAATCAGTAGTAAGTAGACTCTCATTTCCAAACAGCGATGATGAAGAACTGCTTTGCTTTCCTAATTAATCGTCATTTCTGTTCTTTTGCCAGTTCATACGCTTTTTAAACACTTTTGCTCTAGAACTAGGCATTTTCACTAAGAAAAATGAAGCACTAAATACGAAATAACTCGACAACAGCAATTTTCATATAGCAGACAGTTTACAAACAATCGCTTCACAAAGTCAAAGAGTAACTTGAGGAAACCGGAGGGAAGTATTTTCGGACAAATAGTGAATAGAGACTCGCTGGAAAGCGGAATATTTGAATTCATGTGACATAAATGTACTGCCATATTTTTATGGTCAGCCATGAGAGACGTGTGTAACTAAAGCGAATACCCGATCTCACAAATCTATAAAAATGAAATAGCTATAATTCTAATAGAGCTATGTATGATACGTCATTTTGAAGAGGAAACTTGGCGGAAAATAATACGTCAATAAAATTAAAATCGATTTTTAACGCAATATCCCATTCCGTATCCCCTTTCAACATTATGCATTTACCCAGCGTACAATACCGAGAGAATGTAATGTTCCCAAAACTCAAGTCTCAGTTCAGCAAAAATGTATGAATGACGCATTATGAATATTTCATTCGTTAAATATTGCTGAAATATAATTAAGGCGCTTTTTGTAATAATGGTAAAAAATTTCTCAACACTAAACTGTCACCACATTGTAAGACTTTCGTTTTAGTAACAATTTTTGGAAAATTACTTAGTAACGAAGCAAGGGAGGCACCTCAAATGTCATCGGCTTTTGAGCCGTATAAGCAACTTGTGTAGCGGTTCGTGCTATCCAATTGAGTCTTGAGTAGAGAGTTGAAGATCAGTCGGTGCGCTTCCAAAATCGCGGCTCTGTGAGCAGTGCAAGATATAATTATGTTTAAAAAGTGTAATTTGATTTGTTAATACTTTTACAATAATGTCTAAAAAAAAATCTGGTATATAGAGGCTGTATACAAGGGTGATGTGCTTGAGGACAATATTATAGAAATCGTAGAGGACGTAGATGAAGAAGAAATGGGAGATATGTTACTGCGTGAAGAGTTTGACCGAACACTGGAAGACCTAAGTCAAAACACGGCCCCGTGAGTAGACAACATTCCATTAGAACTACTGAAAGCCGTGGGAGAGCCAGCCCTGACAAAACTCTACCATCTGGTGAGCAAGATGTATGAGACAGGTGAAATACCCTCAGACTTCAAGAAGAATATAATAATTCCAATCCCAAAGAAAGCAGGTGTTGTCAGATGTGAAAATTACCGAACTTTTAGTTTAATAAGTCACGGCTACAAAGTACCAACGCGAATTCCTTACAGACGAATGGAAAAACAGGTAGAAGCCGACCTCGGGGAAGATGAGCTTGGATTCCGTAGAAATGTTGGAACACTGACCCTACGACTTATCTTAGAAGATATATTAAGGAAAGGCAAACGTACGTTTCTAGCACTTGTAGACTTACAGAAAGCTTTTGACACTGTTGACTGAAATACTGTCTTTCAAGTTCTGGAGGTGGCAGTGGTAAAATAGAGGGAGCGAAAGGTTATTTACAATTTGTAAAGAAACGGACGGTAGTTATGAGAGTCGAGGGGCATGAAAGGGAAGCAGTGGTTGGGAAGGAAGTGACACAGGGTTGTAGCCTATCCCCGAAGTTATTCAATCTGTATACTGAGCAAGCAGGAAGGGAAACAAAAAAATTTGGAGTATTTATTAAAATCCATGGGGAAGAAATAACTTTGAAGTTCGCCGATGACACTGTAATTCTGTGAGAGACAGCAAAGGACTTCGAAGAGCAGTTGAACAGAATTTATAGTGTATTGAAAGGAGGATATAGGATGAACATCAACGAAGCAAAACGGGGATAATGGGATGCAGTCGAAATAAGTCGGTTGATGCTGAGGGAATTAGATTAGGAAATTGGACACGTAAAGTAACAAATGAGTTTTGTTTGGGGAGCACAATAACTGATGATGGTCGAAGTAGAGGGAATATAATATGTAGACTGGCAATGGCAAGGAAAGCGTTTCTGAAGAAGACAAATTTGTTAACATCGAGCAAAGGTTTAACTGCCAGGAAGTCGTTTCTGGAAGTATTTGTATGGAGTGTAGCCATGTATGTAAGTGAAATATGAACGGTAAATAGTTTGCACAAGAAGAGAATAGAAGCTTTCGAAAAGTGGTGCTACAGAAGAATGCTGAAGATTAGATGGGTAGATCACATAACTAATGAGGAGGTATTGCATAGAACTGGGGAGAAGAGGAGTTTGTGGCACAACTTGACTAGAAGAAGGGATCGGTTGTTAGGGCATGTTCTGAGGCATCAAGGGACCACCAATTTAGTATTGGAGGGCAGCGTGGAGGGTAAAAATCGTAGACGGAGGCCAAGAGATGACTACACTTAGCAGATTCAGAAGGATGCATGTTGCAGTAGGTACTGGGAGATGAAGTCCATAGCTCAGGATAGAGTAGCATGGAGAGCTGCATCAAACCAGTCTCTGGACTGAATACGACAACAACAACAACAACGTGGGTTAATATTCGTAAATAATACTGATGATTAGTAACCCGACGTGTGACTCTTAAAACACAGTATCTGTGGGCAGCTTTCTGTGTCCTCTGGTGCAATGTGCAGAATACGATACCGTGGCATCTCAATAACCTTTTGGACACAGAATTTCAGTAATAGTGAACCTTAGACGGTTTATCGGTGCTTCCAATACAGCGTCTGTACAAGGGCATCAAACTCACATCTGTGTACCACTCCTCTGCTGGTACGATAACATCACTCGAAGACACAAGGCTGATAAGTATTTCTGAATTTCAGTGGTTTGCTTTGATGCTGAAAGACGCAATTGTGTCTCTTATACGTGCTTCCATCCCCACATAAATTCAGGTAGTTACATCAGTCTACAGTAACACACTGAAAGTAATTCCAAGTGCAATTATCTGTGATGATTAAATTTATATTCTGTACCAACAGCAATGTAAATGAAGACTGCAGTTGAATTCCTGGTACTGGTGGATATTTTTCTTTGGTTAGGGAGGGGGGGTGGGCTGGAACTGGATCGACTCAGTTTCGTGATAACAGCTGTACCGCCATTTGAAAGAGAAGTAGCCGCTCTAAGATGAAGAAAGCCAACAGCTGTGAAATGACACATAACTCCTCCACACTGCATCGAAATGACATAAGTCAGACTTATTATACCCTGTTAAATACCTTTGAGAGTAGGAATGTCTGGAGTAAAACCAAATGTGCTCCTGTTTGTCATTTATAAAATCAGTTATGTTACGTGTTTCTGAAATGAATATAAAGAAGCCCAGTAGATATTCCAAAGCAGAATTCCATGAAAACCTTTGGAGCAATGAAGACACTGGATATGAGAATAGCGAACCAAAAACGCATAGAAGTACCTAATCCAGTCAGAGAACCTTAGTGTGTAGCAAAGGTAAAATCTTGAAGAATGAAGTGGACTGATCATATAAGTCTTCAAGAAGGCATTATGACATAAACGTTACCAGAACGGAGATGGGCACTATGATATCAAATAAAGAATGGAATTGTACTCCAATTTCTTGAGAATATGCAATTTTGAGAATTGGTCTGGAGATAGACAGGTTTGGCAAAATATTGTTAAGTCAGCATCAGAGAGCTTATGCAGCTTATAATTGTTTTATAGTAAGCAATAATGAAAATATTTTGCTTTACTTTAATACGATCAATGATTAATGCTTTGAGAAATCCGTACAGTGTGCCTTCACGTTTAATCCACGTTTCTATCACTATTATTTAACAGTTGAATTTTTTAAAAATTAAAGAGAAATTGTCTCTAATCACTTCATTCAAATTGAACACTGAACTGACTTTCCACTGTCTGAAATTTTTCATTAGATAGTATAAACACAGCTCCTCTTTCGGAGACATAGGTCTCTACTTATTCAGTGGTAAGAGAGGTGAATTCTGGAACTCAGTGAGAAACTCTTTACTATTACCGTATTTTATGTATGTACCCTGTTAATAATTACCATATGAAAGAAACATTTTAGTTGTGTTCTTATCAGCCTTCAATGATATTATAATATGATGCGTCCTTGAAACTCTTGTAAGTGACCAACAGAGGCATTGTTTAGTTTTCCTGCTGACATTTATTTTCTCCACGATATGTGAGAGGGCATAAGAAGTTTGGTTTATATTATTCAGCTGCGGTATGGCTGAGCAAGGGTCTGCCGGATGTTGCTGACTTCCTATTGACGTGTTTCGGTGCACTATATTTTTACCATTCAGTAAACCACACCTGTAAATGAACAGAAAACTTTGCGCCAAAATATTGCGGCACAAATTTAGCAACATCCGCTTGAAGTTTCATGTAAACGTTTATGTATGACAATAGTTATAAATACAATTATATATGTGGTGATTGCTTTTTCGGACCTGTTTGAAAGAACATACGCCAATGATTGACTTATGTAGCACTACATTCAAAACTTATGGAAAATCGGCATGACACAGCTGCTATGTCCGTTGAGATAATGCAAAAGCTACACTTGAAAATTTGTGCCACACTGAGACCCGAAACCGGATAATCCACTTCCTAAATGAGACTGACTTACCTAATGGCGTGATAGAAGAAGAAACAGTAGTTTACAGGGGAGAGGGGGAGGGGATCCAGTATTAGGATCAGAATTTAAAAGGGCTTTGGAAGACCTAAAAACGAATAAGGAAGAAGAGATGGATAAAATATCATCAGAATTTTAAAATCATCAGCGTAAGTGGCAACAAAGCGACTATCGGCATTGTTGTGTGGATGGTATAAGAGTGGTGATATACCACCAAACTTTAGGAGAAACATTATGCATTCAGTTTCGAAGACAGCAAGAGATGAGAAGTGGGAGATTCATCGCACAGTCAGTTTAACAGCACATACATGCTCATACAAGCTGACAAGGATAACATACCGAAGAAAGGAAAAGAAAATTGAGAATTCGCCTTATGACGCTCAGTTTCGCCGCAGGAAGGCAGCAGAGAGAGCTCTGATATGTGGATAGTAATGTAAGCAACACTGAACGAAAATCGAGAAACTTTCTTTGTATTTGTCGACCAGGAAAACAGTTCAGCATTATCAAATGGTTCAAAATGTTCGAAATTCTGAGATAGATATAGGTAAGGGATAGGCGGACAACTTGTAATACGTATAATACGTACAAGAACCAAGTGCGAGCAAACAGGCTGGTAGATCAAGAACGAAACGCTTTGGTTGCAAAGGATTTATGGCAGAGATTCAGTGTTTCCCCCTACTGTTCAGTCTATACATCGAAGAATCAATGAGGGAGATAGAAGAAAGGTTCACGAATGGAATTAAAATTAAGAGTTAAAGGATTCCAACAATAAGATACGCTGATGACGCTGCTACCCACAGTGAAGCTGAATTAGAGGATACGTTGAACGGAATGAACAGTCTAATGAGTACAGAATACGGGTAAAGAGAGAATCTAAGAAAGGCGAAGGTAGTGAGAAGTAGCAGAAATAGACTAGCTACAGCCTTAAGATCAGAACTGGGGATCACGAAGTAGATGCAGTTAAATAACTCTGCTACATAGGCAGCAAACTAACACGGTGGAAATCAAAAGTACACTAGCACTGGAGAAAAGGGCATTCCCAGCCAAGAGTTTCAATTGTAGGTCTTCATTCGAGGACCAAGTATCAAGAATGTACATCTGGAGCATTGTTTCCTAGTGGCGTACGGACTGAGTAGAAAACCGGAGCAGGAATGAATCAAAGCTTTTCCGATGTGGTGCTATAGAAGAATTTTGAGCCTAGGGTTGACTGATAAGGTAAGGAATGTGTAGGATCGCAGCAGAATCGACGAGGAAAGGAAAATATGGAAAATACCGACAAGAAGGAGAAAGAAACTGGTAGGACCTCTCTTAAGACATCAGGGAGTAACTTCCACGATACTAGAGGGAGCTGTTGTGGGTTAAAACTGCAGAGGAAGTCAGAGAGTGGAATACATCCAGCAGATAACCGAGGACATAGGTTGCAACTGCTAGTCTGAGATGAAGGGACTGGCGCAACAGAGAAATCGGTAGCGTGTCGGATCCAGCCAGTCAGAAGAAGGGAGCATCGCCTGGGATAAAAAATTTGTGGTGTATTTAACAAATGCCTACTTGGCAAATTCTCATAGATCATCTCTGAGAGACGTTGTATTAAGGTTACGCTACTACACGGGGACAATAGGTACTGATTATTAATACATACACTTGTCTCAGCAAATATTTGCTGAGACACTATCGCAGGCACGCATCAAGTCCGGTCTGGCTGGAGCCTGTCCCCACAGATGAATCACTACACCCCAGTGCTGGGGGAAGGTGGGCGAGGAGACATAGCGTCATAACTTAGAATACTTTTGGCGGGGACTATTCCCGCGTGGAATTTACTTTCAGGAGGTGGATAACATCAATGGAAAATTTTCGTAAGTTCAGCGGTCGGTATGAAATATATTTATATCCCCACATAAGGCAAAACAACTCAACACCTAAGGGAGAGACCGAGAAGAGCAGTCTGTGGTAAGCTGATTGGCTGTCAGAGGAAATGGACCAATGTATGGGTAGTCTTGAGGTGGGGCGGCACCTCCGTCGCATTGCAGAAGGCGTCTGACGATGTACTGTCCGCTTCTGTTGTATGGAATCCAGTGAGAGCAATGGCTTGTTTATGGAGTACTGCAAACGCCTGCAGATCTACAATGAACTCCTAGATAAAATTCTTCTCCTTCTTCCGTCATGCGTTAGGCTTTCCCTCAGCTTGTTGCAGCTACACCTGGTCCTTCCATCGTTTTGCAGGTCTTCTAATGCATCTTTTACCTTGAGGAGTACATCGCCAGAAACGTAGTGTTAATCTTGATTTAGTCACAAAATACTACCCACGCACAACACCGACGTATTTCTCCTATTAAATTATTTTATGCAAATCGGCCGAAATAATTAGGTGTCATACATTAGCCAAAAGAAATTGATATTACGTAACGTACTGTGAGCACTATTTTTAAAGATTCAACCTGAGCTGAATTCTGTCTTTTAAAGTAGATTCGGGACCACCGGCGCACAGTTACTTCCATACATTTATATCTAACAACATTTATGTTTGTTAAACTTCCCGATTCTAAATTGCCATGGAGATATTTTTGCTAAGATGGCGGCAGACAGACGATATTCAGCTTTTGTTTATTGTTATTCTCGGTTAATACATTCACATAAAAGTCTTTAAGCCTTTTGTTCACTATTCTTTAGCATTTAAAATTATTCTCAATGACAAGTGTTTCACATTTTTTATACCAGCTACTAGTAAGCTCCACAGAAAGTTACTAGCGCTAATGGCTGCGTTCGTAACTATGTAGTTGAAAACTATCAATAAAAACATTACTTAGATTAGAATACAACTGACATAAATTCAAATCCACGTCTAGACAATAGCGACTCTACTTTTATTACAATAATTAACAATATATTTACTGGTTTTCTCTTTACATACCTCACATGTGTCACGTCCGAACAGTTCATCGGTTAGCACTGGTAGAACAACTGAACCACAATTATCACACACAAAAGATTGTAATTGTTGTTGTCTACGAATGTAATTTTCTGGTAATAGTTTCAATTCGCACAGAAATTATATTATTACGGAAATAATGATATAATTATCGTCATTTTTACACGATACAGTCTTTTTATACGTAGCATCGATAATATTTCTTGTAGTTGGTACACTTAGTACCTTATTTAACATCTTGTTGCTAGAACATAGGTGTTGTGGATATTAAATTGCCCCTTGAGCTGAGAAAAAGATATTTCATTGTTCGCATGATGCAAATGATGAGATGCAATATTTTTTAATACATGACACAAATAGTGTTGAGTATTTAAATGGCTTCGGTAACTGTATAGTCTTGGAAAAAAGCGGCGGATACTTCCCGGGTTCAGTTATCCCCTCCCCCCATTTGGGTTCACTGGACTAGGAAAACCGGGAATAAAACCGTCCAAGAGGCTTCAAGAAAGTACAGTTACTTACTCTTAATTACAGCCCCTCTTCCCCCCCCCCCCCCCCCCCCCCAAGAGAGCCGCTGGGTCGCAGGCAGATAGAGGCTGCTGCTGGATCGCCCTCGGCCGCGTGGATGGTGCGTCGGCTGCCGTCGGCTTCATCCTGATTGGATCTGCAGCTGTCTGGGTGTAGTACTGCGGCAGGTCTTGCTTCTCTCTTTCCACGTCCCTCTCGTACAAGATGGGTACATGAGATATCGAAATATGGCTGTGACAAGATAATAATTATATTCAACTTGTGGAAGAAGTTTTTCAGTCTCAATTTCCACTTTAATTCACACGGATGGAAACAGTTTGTTTTGGAGGATGTCCTCTATCTTTACACTGATCATTTAAATGTAGTGATTCACAATTAGATTTAACACAGTATGTTTGTATACGACACTGCACCGTTATTCAAACAGGTGTCCATCGTGCACTCAGTTTATTTTCTGCGGTATGTAAGCATTTCTACGAGGCGCTGGCTGCGCAGCCAGCGTTGCATTATATAGTTGCCGCGTGGCTGGTTGTACAGTATGCCACATGATATTCGGCACGCGAAGACACCTTTAACACTTTAATGTGAGGTCATACATTCTACGTTGTCATAAATGCTGTTAACAGGTTTTCAAGGTCCGTGTCATTGCTGCTATCATTTAACACTCTATGAGCGTTCATGTGTTCTATGATCACACTCCTGATCACTGTTTATCACTTTTTACAAACAAATAACACAGTTTTTCACGCGTTCACTAGACTTTTTGAGTTCTTTTGTGACACGCTTCACTGTCCTGATTCCTGTCACTATTGCTGAAAGTACTTGACAGAAGATCTAATATGCTAATGACACTTAACAAGATAGTGAGGAGTTGTACATTGGCACATCAGAAAGTATTGTTACATCATGATAACGAAAATCATGGACTGTCACATAAAATACGAGACAATAGGACTTCAAAATCTGCCACATTGTTCTGACCATAAGCTCATTGTTGAACTGTGTAGATATTAGTACACTTCCCTTTTAATGTCATACATTTATTAGTGTTTCTTTGTAGTCATTAATACATGTTTTCATTTGGAATATTACAATATTATGAGACAGATGTCCACGTTGGGGTCACCTAACAGAGAGACGTTCATAAGACCATACGGAAAATATAACAAAGTAAAGAAAACTGTGTACACAAATCGGTACATATTTGGAACACGTTTCACTAATAGTGAAAGCGGTTTCTGACAGACACGCAACTCATACACAATTGTCACCCGCGACGTGTGTGCATCTACATGGGTCAGGTTCATGGAAATATTTTTTACACGTTCACTGTCATATATGAACAAATACATTATGTAAGGATACACATGTTTTTAAATATTGAGCACTTCTCTATCTCACGTGAAAAAGAAAAAAAAATTATATTTAATAAAACAGTATTTCACAAAAAACTTGTGTCAAGTTTCGGATTTCTTTGTCCAGGGGACCGAGTATAACCTCTGCAACAGGTCTTATGTGGATAGACCTTCATATCATAAAAATAATCTTTTATGATACCTGGTTGTTCACTGAATATGTCATGGGTGCTGGATAATAATTTTCTTAATTGTGCTGCCTCTGAAGTGTCAGTGCAAGTTGCCTCTTTCACCTTATCCTCGATTGTTGCCGCTATGTCACTCATATTACTGGGTGCATCATTACTTCAGTTATTGTGACACTTTCGTGGGTCCTCATATCCTTACACTAACATTTTCTGTTTTCTAGCAGATAGATTCACTTCTCTTTTCAGCGGAAGTTTCTCACCGAAATCCCGATTCAGCTTCAATGTTACTGGTCGCTGTTGGCACTTAAGTATACACGTTCCACGGGCGAGATCAATTACAGCTTCCTTGTCCCGTAAAAATTCAACACCGGTATTGGCAAGTTTTCCATTAATAGGAACGTGCACAATACGCTATCATTTCCAAAGGAACTTCAACCTGTGTCTGGTGCTTTATAATCTGTGCCTTTTTGCCCAGCGCTCCTGTAACCTTACAATTCGTAACAGGCAAAATCGGCACTCTTTTTATTTGCGTTACCTTCTCGAAGAATTGTTTATACATTACTGATATACTAGCACCTGCGTCGAGGAGAATAATTGTTGCTTCACCATTCATGGTTCCAGTGATACTTGCTTGAATATTCCCTTTTTCTAGCCTATCTGGGACAGCAGAATCTTCATAGAGTACATCTTAAATCCTCTTACCATCCTGATAGCGAACGATATTTATTTTCTGTTTTATTGACCTATCGCCTTCATTCTTGGTCTTGGTCACCTGGCGAAGGCCTGTAGGATCCGAGATTAGTTTGTTGTCTTCTGTATAGTCTGCTTTGGTTCCGAGGGTACCTCCACTATTTTCACATTTTGTGAGTCTACAAACGGAAGTGGCCTACTTGGGTGCCGCCATTGTGGATACTGATTGTCATGGCTACAGCCTGTATACAATTTATTGGCTGACCTGGATTCATAGAATTTTGTTGCGGCTGCCAATGACTTAGCCCTGGTTGTCGCCAATACTCATTGTCACCTTGTATGTTTTTAGGTTTATCCTTATACGGACTGTCTGATCTATTGTCATTTCGTCTTTTACGATAACTATTGTTCTTGTTATTATTTGCATATTCGTTAATATACTGCCTCTGATTACCATTCGGATTCTTGTAGTCGTTGGACTTCTGGTAACTACTGTTATTATTTAAATAGTCAGAATTTTTGTTGTAGGAATTTCTACTATTATTATGTTTTTTATTATTGAAAGTCTTTTTTTATTTTTCTTGGGACTACCTTCGCCCCTATTTCCACTGTTTCCATTCCAGGAAGCTTTTCCATTAGGAATGTTGGTACTACATGTCGCGTCACAATTTTTTCTGGCGTCTTCTTGAACTAAATCTCGGGAATCGATAACAGATAAAATTCCTTCAAATCGGTACCTTGGACATTGAACAATTTTTCTCTAATACGTATCGCGAATATATCCTTCAATACACGTAGCGAGTACCGCGTGGTTACTGGTTCATCCCAGTACCGTGTCATATTAATATATTTTTCGAAGTATTTCCTTAAAGAAATTATCTTCGGATAATATATTTCTGCATTATAGACAATCTTCCGCGGTAGTTCATGAGTCGACGCTGACCAGAACTGATCGAGAACGCCTTCACAAACTTACTGAAAGTCCTGGCGGCTTCTGCTGCATTTAACTCCCAGAGCGATGCATCACCAGAAATGTGAGAAACCACAAACTGTATTTTCTGTTCCACCGTCCATGACTTTGGAAGAACACTTTTGAAGTTGCGAATAAAAACTGCTGGATGAATATTTTTCTTTCTTTAAGTCTCCGGAGTTATCGTCCTTAGCAGATGGTGTACTAACTCCATTACAAGTACACTCTGCTTAATAGTTGGAGTTCCTTGGTACACATGATGCTGGGGTATTATGGGTTGATTACCAAAACTTGGTCTTGCATGTGATGCATTAAAGTTCGTTGGCAGATTTTCACTTGTCAGTGTCAGTGTTTTCATTACTGTGTGCTGATATTGTTTCAAAATGTTGATTTTCAAACATTGGTTACTTCCGTTCGGACTTGTTTTTGAAGTTCTGTGCGAATGTTACCCTACATTGACTCCACAGTAGTAGCCATAGCTTTGAACTGGATTTCTAATTTATCGACTTCAGTTCGAAGACTATTGACTTGGAACTGGTGTGGTGGTTAATGGTTCGATAGTAGTTCTTATAGCACTGATCTCTTTGTTCAAATGAGTAGAGATAGCTTTATCGCGATCGATCAATACCTGATTTATTCTGTGAACAATCTCCTTATCTCTCTATACGAAAATACCGTTCATCTGTTCCATAAATTACCGGCGGTAGTGGCTGAGCGGTTCTAGGCACTTCAGTCTGGAAACGCGTGACTGCTACGGTCGCAGGTTCGAATCCTGCTTCGGGCATGGATATGTCCGATGTCCTTAGGTTAGTTAGGTTTAAGTAGTTCTAAGTTCTAGGGGACTGATGACCTCAGATGTTAAGTCCCATTGTGCTCAGAGCCATTTGAACCATTCCTTCCATAAATTTCTTTTCACGCTCTTGGTACCTGAGCTCGCGTTGCTTTTCACGCTCTTGCTCCCATCGTTCCTATTCCTATCTTTCTATAGCCCTTTCTTGCTGCTGCTTGATGGTGAACCTTTCAAATAGTGACGATAGCATATCCTGTAGTGACACCGTTTGAGGATTACTATCTTCTGCTCCTTTCCCAGTAGATATATCATCATTAATTTGTAACTGTTTGACTGCAGAAATGTCTGCTTGTTTTGACAACTACTCAGTTTCCCTTTCGCTTGGGACATCACTTAACGGATTGCCATCATCAATTATTAGATTTTCTAGTAATTTTACAGAAGAGTGTGTAGATTGATCTACTTGAGGATCTGATGCCATTTCTGTAGCAGAACATCAACGTTGCACTAGCCTACTGCAACACAGTAAGTCTGCAGTTGCGGAACATTGTATTTCTAACGAACGTTCAATGGAGTACGACAAAACTTCGATTTTGGCCACTGCAAAAACTTTGTGACACTTCATTATCAAATAATGAATTGAAATACGCATTGCGGGAAATCTAATGAACTGTGATAGTGGTTACCAATTGAATAACGCATGAAATCCCGTCATCTCCGAAATTTGTTCGAGACGAAGACGCCAGAAGACTTCGATAGCTGCGGCGAGCGAGAATATCGACGGAAGCTGAGTACTGCAGTTCCACCAGCGAGGGCGCTGCCGCTGGTCGGTGTGGCCCTTCTGTCTCTGCAATTGCAACGCATGCGCTGTAGTACTAACAGCGCACTCTATAAGCTGGAGCGGAGAACGTCTTCGTCAGTCCTTGATCGGCTCACCTGAAGATGGCTGGCAGTTGTCCAGCCGATATATCGTGTAATGAAGTTTATGACGACCGGCTGCAAAACCGAAATATTTTTGACCAGTTGATTCGCCGGGAAAATGTTAAATTTTACATCACAATACTCAATAACGAAATAAATAAATGTTCATTGGTGACCCCACGTTGGGAGCCAGTGTGACGGGACCGGTTTATAGTATTTAGTGACTTTAATTACTAATAAATGATATTTCAGGTAGATCGAAAAAAATACAAAATCAGTTACCTATTGTCAGCGTAACAATTTGTTCGATCTCAAGAATGATTATCTCGCCTAATATTTGTCACTCTCCTACATAAATCTCCACTTGACGTTGTGTAGAAATGCTGTCAACTCGTGAGAGTGGCAGTTAATTGCATTTCATTTATCAAATTTTATACAGCTGTCACTTAAGATGGAAGTACTTTTGTCTACCAAAAGGAATATTTAGTCACAAACTACTCCCCGCGCACAACACTGACGTTTGTCTCCTATTAAAATATTTAATGTAAATCGTCCGAAATAATTAGGCTTCATACATCAGCAAATATGAATTCGATAATACGTAACGTTCTGGGAGAACTATTTTAAAAGATTCAATCTGAGTTGAATTCTATATTTTAAAATAGATTCAGGACTACCGGTGCACATTTATTTCCATTCATTTATATCTAACAACATTTATGTTCGTTAAAATTCTCCATTCAAAATTGCTACGGACATATTTTTTCTAAGATGCCGGCAGATAGACGACAGTCCATTTGTCTATTCTTATTCTCGATTCGTTTTGTATCAAGTTAATATATTCAGATAAAAGTCTTTAAGCCTTTTGTTCCCTATCCTTCAGCATTTAAAATTATTTACAATGAAAAATGTTTCATACATTTTATATCAGCCACTAGTACACTCCGCTAAAGTTACTGACGCTAAAGGCTGCTCTCCTAATTGCGGGGCTGAAAATTATTAATTAAAAACATTAATTAAATAGGGTTACATCTGAAATAAATTCAAATCCATGTCCAGACAATAGAGACTATTTTTCTAATAATAATTAACAATAAATTTACAGGTTTTATCTTTACAGACCTTACACGTCTCACGTCCGAACAGTTCATCGGCCAGCATGGGAAGAACAACTGAACCACAGTTATCACAGATTAAAAAAAAAAAAAAGATTATAATTGTCGTTGTCTATGAAGGTAGTTCTGTGATAATAGTTTTAATTCACACAGAAATTAAATTATTACGGAAATAATGAATTAATTTTCGTCATTTTTACACGATACAGTCTTCTTATACGTAGTGTAAATAATATATTCTGCAGTTGGTACACTTACTTCATTTTTAACATCTTGTGGCTACAGCATATTGTCGTGGATAATACAAGTAAATGATCGGACTGCAGCGGGTAGCAATACAATATCCTGTCAGCAAAGGCAATGTTATTACATTAATACTAGCTGAATAAAAAATAACCAGCAGAGCAATGTGTTTAATTGCTAGCAAATTCACGTGCTGAGTGTATGAAAATTAATACAAAATAAGCAAAAAATTATTTGTGTAGAACAAATGTATGGTGACAACGAGAGAAATAAAGTAATTGTAGGTGTGAATAGATTAATGTAAAATAAGGCAATCTCTGACTGTAGTAAGAGGATGAAGATGTGTTCGGCAGGAAGAGGAGAGGAGGAAATAAGTTATGATGAAATTATTATCATGGACAAAGATTATGAGGCTAAATTATGATAAATTACGTACCTATATGTGGCGGGTTAAGTGCAGGATCAGGGCACTATCTTGTTCGGAATTTCCCATACTGAAGACGAATTAGCAATCATAGTGGAACAACTTCCGAATATGTAAAGTGAACAGACAGAAAAGCTATACCATGTTTTGATTAGTAATAAAGAAGTATTTTCAGATTAACTAGGTTTAGTCCATAATTTCTAATATAAAGTCGAAACAGGTCCACCTGAACCTTTTATATGTGCATGTATATCATGTACCATTCTAAAAGAAAAAGGCAGTAAAAAAAGAACTGAACCACATGCGAGAGTGGGAATTATAGAATGATGAAAAAGTCAGTACAATAATCCACTGATTATGGATACTAAAAAAGATACCGGTATTAGGATCATAATAAACACACGAGGTCTGAACAATGTAGTGAAATGTGAGGCAGACCATCCGGAATGGTTTTATGATATGCAGCAGAAATTTCACATTGCGTGATGCATGACAAATTTAGATCGCTCTGCAGGTTACTAACCATATCCTCTGGAGTAGGAATCAAGGAAATCGACATATTATCTCATTGTAGGACAATGCTATCAATATACAGCTTTTCCTTTTTGGTTGAACATATCCGTATCGGTGTTCAAATGAGCTCTTGAAATTCTGTTCAGGAAGGAAATTGTTGCCAGAATAATGATCTAGGTCGATGAATCGCTAATAACAACTTCTTCATGGAAAGAACATTACGAGTTCATAAATGAAATTTTCCAGTTATTGATACGTAACAATAACATTAAAGAAATGTCAATTTGTGAATACAGAAATATAGTTTTTTGTCCATATTACAATGACATCATGGTTAACCAAAAACCAACGAAGGATAGAAAGAGTGAAAGCCTACCCAGCTATGAAAACTAAAAACCAATTAACACTTTAGCGGTCTTCGCAGTTTTTATCACAACTGTTTGGAGGTGCAAGTTTTTAACTATCCAGATTTGTGTAATTTACTAAAGGAAAATTCAGCTTTTATCTGGACAGAAGAGTGCAAACTGGCCTTTGAAAAATTAAAGGAAAAACTACGAAAGATCGAATTTTGCATCACCTAGATTGGACATTAACTTCCCAAATGGGGCTGACTCGTGGGATTATGATACTGCAGTTCATATTTTCAAGGAAATAGGGGAAGGAGAAATCGAAGAATGCCACACAACAGCTTTCGCAGGTAGGATTGTATCGAAACTCAAGAAGAATTTTATTATTTCCGGAAAAGACGCTATATGTATTGTCCGGGGCTTTAAAACGTTCAAAGGACTTTTATTCGGACACAAAACTTTTGCTTCGTACTGACTATAGAGCGCTGAAATTATAGAGGATTTTTCACCTGTTTCACTGAAAAGTCACTTGCAAAGTCGAGAAGCTAGGACAAGAACAAAGTCGCCTACTAAGTATGGAAGCAACGAGGGGAAACATGCTCCAATTTACAACAAAGACAATCCTGCGCAGCATTAGACCTCCCTCAGATGTCGGAACATGCAGGTTCGAGGCTCTGAAACAACTAGATAGTCATTATTTATACAAAAACCTGAGTACGATTTACACTGTGTAAAATCTACAGATAACTGCATGGCTGACAAAGTGTCAAGGTTCAGTAATGAAACGGATATGTAGGCAGCATTTGAAGAAATGTATTTCTAGAATGGTGAGGGAAGAAAGAAAATAGAGAATGTGTGTAAAATGCACCGCTCTCACAATGAAAACGAATGTTTAAAATCAGCTAATACAAAGTTAGATACTGGAGATGAAGCAGGCCAGAAATTACGATGATGTGTTGTACTTGAGACAAATTGAGAACAGCAAAGAATGGCGCGTATCTCGGCCACCTATATACGCAACTGAACTGATAGACTGTTTTGATATGGTTTTGGGTATCTGTGGACCTAAAAACTGTGTACATGAGTTAGCTGAATCAATAATTTTTGTTAGCATTACCAGGAAAGCAACTGAGAGAGTGCGAACATGTGACGGATGTGATGTTCGTTACCCAAAACTTGTTAATTACTTTTTTTTAATTGTATTTAGTTCTTCTGTGACAAAATTACTAAGAACATCGGTCCCTATGCTTGCTCACTACTTAATCTAACTTAAACCAACTTGTGCTGAGGAGAACACAGACACACCAATGCCCGACGGAGGTTCGAACCTCCATTGGGCGGAGCCGCGCGAATCATGGTAAGACGCCTCACACCGCGCGGCTACCACGCGCGGCCCTGATAATTGTCCAGACACATTGTTTGTGTCAGAGACATGTTCAAAATTTGTCGAGCTTTATACTTTACGTAAAGGTACAGCCAAGGGAACGTTCTCTAGATTTATAGAAGACTATTTTGTAAAATTTTGGAAGTCAAACACAGTATTATCTGATGATGAACCTCAATGTATTTCTAAAATTTCTGAAGATGGTATGAAAGACAAACCGATAGACATTATTAACGTAGCTGAATTCCACACATTGAGTAAACCACCTTAATTTTACATGTTTAAGTTAATTACATACTTCAGTACATATTTCCACAACAATCACAGGGGATGGGGCAAACATGTGACAGACTGAAGATATTATGAACTTCGCGTTGCATGAAACTACCGAATTTTATTGAAGAGTGATTATGTTGGATACTAATCTAAAAGCAAAGTGAAAGATTTTATTAATTTGCCAGCATGATAATAATTGGACGTTGCAACGAAGAACGAAGAGCCCAGAGTAAAAGTGCACAACATTATGATGCAAGAATCAAAATGATAAACGTCTAAGACCAGAGAAACTAAAGACTGGGAATGTTGCCCTCATGAAAACTATGGAAATGTGATGTTAAATACTGTAATTTCGAAATTAAAATTTATTTGCAATGGACCTTTCTAAACTAATAGCGTTCCTCATCTTAAAGCTTTCTGTCTACTATACCATCAGCCATGTAAATGATTAGGTTGATATGAAGCATTACCAGAGTCGAAATGATTGAAGTTAATATTTTAAAGAAGTAACTGCAAATTATTACAAGATTTCGATTTTTGTTTGTAACTATACAGTAAAGCATTCATTTAGAAATAAATATAACGAAATAAATTAACTGAATAGCTATTAGTGATAAAGATTATTAATTTCAGAAGAATTATTGTTCATTCCAAAAGTAAATACCAAGATACTAACACTTTTGTTTAAGTTGCACGAAAATTAAAAGTTACTGACCTTTATTAATGCACAAATATGATTTGATGACTTACTAGTCTATACCAATACATGTGAACAGTAATCAGTTTATTATTATTATATTAAACTCTATTAATTTGCAACGACGAACAATAATAATTTTTCGTTGCTAAATTAACTAATGTAGACTTGGTGTGATAGTTAAGAGGAGGCTGGTTTTATCTATGCACTGATGTAAGAACGTACTCTCTACGTAACAGTTTCCTACATCAGTAAGCAGACACGAGTGACCGGTTTCTCTAGAAGTTTGAAAGTACAGTAATGGCACGTAATCGAACTTTTATAATGTTTTTATAGCCGGGAAAGCATTACTTTCGAACTACGAAACTAGCAACTTTTGGGTATTATGTTTAATACGGTAGAGAATAATGATTTAAGTTACTGGGAAGAAAATGCTTCGACGCCCGCGGAGCTAAGATAAAATAAACTGCAGCATGGCCATGTTTTAGAACCGCGCAGCGCTCGACCCAGACGCTGCGACGCGTATCGTAACCAAGCACCTCTCTCTATCTATCTATCTCTCTCTCTCTCTCTCTCTCTCTCTCTCTGCAGAAAGTCCTTTATTCACTCAATTGAGTATTGGAAATCTATACAATACAATTGTTGCTCTTTTTGCTGACTAACTGTACTATAGGATACTGTTTATTCTAGGCAGGTCTTTTTCTCTTTGACCTCTTCCTAAAGTCCAATGAGGATAACGGGATTCACTGAACAATGATATCGGTAAAGAAAAAACAGAGCTATTACACCGGATAATCACTCCACTACGTTATAGTTTTTAATAAATTTAACTCCCATGTCTGGAGCACGGGACTTAAACTGGTCGATTTCCAATAATTAAATACCAACAGCCGTTGTTTTGGTATTTGTTGTTAAGCAACCAGTTTCGACATAACATTATGTCATCTTCAGGCCTATACAGGGAAGGTTGGAAAAGAGCAAAATTACGTATAAAAAGCCAGAATACATTGCCTAATTATAGTAAGTATTAGATATTAATTTGCATAACTAAAAGAAAACTGTCTTAATTTATATCAACACGATAAAACGTAACATGTACTGTCAAAAATTAACCTGTTATTCATACATACTGCCACAACATCAGTAACCTAATGGAAGTAATCATAAAACAGAAGCATCAAAGTAATGCAACCAACAGTCCCGTATACGCATTGTCTGTAAATATGTATGGTTATGCGTGGTAAGAATCTACCAGTTTAAAGTAGCGGTCAAAGGGACCGACTCATCACATGTGAAGTAAGATAACAGGATCATACGTATATCATGTACAGTAAAGGGGTCACTGTAACTTACGGTAATCTGTATAGTTTGTGTGCCAAAAGGAAAGACTAATTAAAAGGTGAATTACGAAGGAAACCACAAACAAAAAGTGGATATTGAGTATGTCAACTTTTCAAAAATCACTCATTTTGCAACAGTACCAGCAAGGTTATTATGTCTCCTACTGTAAGAACACTACTTCGAAGATGGAGAACCAACATCAACTATTTGGGCAGAAAATTCCTAACATCATCCCTCTTGGAAGTATATGGAAAGAACATGATCAGCAGTAGTCTCGTTATAATAATTCGAGAAAGTAAATATACTACATAGTTGTGTCACTATGGATTTTGTATACAGAACAGTGCTCAACCTAATCGGGTGTAAACTATTCCATACAAATCACTGGGGAAACGCAAGAACCAAGGAGTAAACTCAGTTATATACCACGAAATGTTAAAGCAAATGAGAGTCCACATTGGGTGCCAAAAGTGGAATAGTTAAAGAATGACGTACACTTCGCCATATAACATCCGAGTATATAACTTCTTAGTAACGTAATAGCGGAAAAATTACTAGAAAATAATTACTGCCCCTCAGACCATCATTACAACACTTATATGCAGGTGAAAATTGGTAGATGTAACAGTTACAATCTGCCAACAGGATAATGTAAAACCCGATTGGACTGAAACATACACATAGATAAACCCAAAAGTATCCCATTCCCAAATGACCTAACTGCACGAGTCAAATCAGGTAAAACCACACTACTATTTACACTACAGGACCTACATTAAGCTATACCTGACAAAAAAGACGTAAATCAACCACAGAGGGTCAACACACTTGCGTATATCGAGTAACCTTAGTGTTAGAAACAAATGCAGCACTGTCAACTGGTATCGGGAAGGTTTTTTTCTAAAGAGAGAAGTCAACATGAGTAATAAAGTAACGAAGTATATTACGCAGACAATGTCTGGTACTCACAAAAGTACTTACTCTCACTTGGAGAGTTGTCACCCACAGTCTAAACAACCACTAGAACTAGAGACCAAAAGATGACACCACAACCTGTAGCATATAGCATGGAGAAGCCTACCAGAGATGAGCCAATATATCGCAGTTCACTCAATGGCAAAAAGACGGACTTAGGTAACGTAACAAGAAGATAGACGCAAACCTGATAAGGAAACCGATTAAGGAACGATAAAGACTAAAATGATGAATACCTGAAATCCAAACATCAGGTACAGCATCGTAAACCTCTACAAATAAGCATTAAAAAAGTGAATGAATCGTAAGGTATACAAACTCGCAAAAAGTTTATAGGACGATATTCCATTGCTAGTTACACTCCTGTGTACAAAAGGTAGTCACAAATAAATACTCATTGCATAACAACATATGTCTAATTGATAAAATTAAGAGAAGTTACTGAATGTTTTAAAGGTTTGTTCGTTTTTAGAATCTACATGATCATTTAACAGGTCACCAGGCTCATTTCCCAAATGGATTAATATCTCCATCTCTTCTAGTAAAGCCAGCGTTCCCCATTACCTACAAAGAGCAAAGTCTCTAAACTGTCACCATTGCTTTCTATATGATGCTTATTGGTTTTGAGGTGTTCTTTAAACGTTGAATGTTTAATTGTATGTCAGGATGTGTGTGCTTGGTGCCAGGGCGGAGAAGAGTCAGTACTTCTTTAATTCTGACGAATTTTGCATGAGAACGAGACATGTACTCGATCCCACCTTACCTACCACCTAATTCATTATGCACACAACGGTAACGAAAGGAACTGTTGGTGGACCCTGCTAGTTGGTAAAATAAGAATTCACACACACAATAATTAAATAAAAATCGTAATCTACTCAGAGAAAAAAAGGAACTTTATCATAAATGAAAATGTGATTCTGCTTATATCTACGAAATGAGATGCAGGTTAAATATTACAATTTATTTATTATACATCAGAACATAACAAACAGTAGCTTAAAGGACGGGGTGTACCGAACAGTTATAAAAATAAGAGTTGGCTCGGGAACAAGGGGCTCCAACTCTCTGTGATGAAACAGACTGACGATAATGACTGGAGGTCCAAATGAATCAAATATTACACTCCAAACTATGTTGGAATGTCGCAATTGGTAGTGAGAGCTCAAATGGTATAACATGGAGAAACAGGCAAGGTGGACTTGTAACAAAGCGAGAGCGCGTGCTGTTGAGGACTTCAGTATAAAACTGATAGGTCCTACAATGCTGGAGCCGCAAAATACTTTACCAATCCGGGTATCTGTAGCAGGTCGTCGGTAGGCAGCGTTCTGATGATTAGGTGCCGACTTCTGCTGTGCAGCTGCTCTGTTTCAAACCCTGGCATCTAAAGCGGTCCCAGAATTCTAAGTTCTGCCGAAAAAGTGCGACTAAATCGCAAGACCGTCTCACTGCGACGAAGATCAGATCCCGAATGTCCTGTGCCTGCACAACGCAAGAGTGAAGCCAACATTGTTAAACTCTCCACTATCCTCGAAAACCGCGCAAATTATGCCTCTGCTATTCAGCTGAGGGCACTGTGCTTGCCATTTGACTGGCTACGAAAACAGCATGCCTAGACAACCAGTTATCTGGCATTAGACAGTCGCACCCAGCAGGGTACGGTTCACAAGTATTGTCAGATTCATAAGGACAATGCAATCAGTCGGTGCCAGCAGTCCTCATTCAGGACGCACTGGAACGGTAAACACATAAACTGCGGCGCCACTCAGACTTCTCGCAGGCCGTTTTGTCCTGCATACAATAGGCGAAACTTGACTGACGTCAGTCGTTCCGCCAGGTGCTTAAGCCCATTGATGTACGACCCTCTCAGTATTCGCAGAAGTGCTGTCCCCTACCGGAAACTCAGTGTGACGCGTCCTCCGGTGCTCGCCTTGCACAGGCCACCCAGGGAAGTAACCCAACATGCGTAGGAATGAAGTGAAACGTATTTTGAGCTCTCAGTACAAATATTCTCAGTACAATAACATTATTTGGCCTGTTAGCACCGTGCAATGACATAAAACATTAATAAAATTTAAAAGCAGTGGCTCGTTTTCATTTTCAGGCTACCATCCCTGCTGTAGGGGCAGTAATTTTGATATTTTTTCTACACCAGCAAGGTAAAACAGAGGCCACAATTTCCACCACATTAAGTGGTTTTAGTGCTCACGTACTTACAATGAGCCGTACACACTTCCCAGTTTATTAATGGTGGATAACTGAAAATTATTTTTTCTATTATCGGTGCCATGCGTGCAATGATCAGGCCAGGCGCGCGATATTGAATGTTTATCCTATCATTAAAGGCGCGAGACCTGCACGACCTTATAGCAACCGTTATAGTTCTGCATTATTCTACTGTGACACCAAGGGTGATTTCACGTAATGAAAATGAGATTGTAAAGATTAAAAGACTCATTTATTTAACAGTTGCATATTGAACGATTATAAAATAAAATAGGGGTGGGGGGAGAAAGAATTAAGCTCAGCAGCCTGCCCCAACGTACGTTCATAATAGGCCACGATATTAGGAAAAAAGGAATTATAGGAACGATCGCCGTATTATCAACTGGAGTTCTATTTACTAAAGGAAGGGGTTGCAGGCATGCAAGGACCTCCACCAGGAATCACAGTAAAAGGTATGGTGTAAAGACAAAACTCACATGAAGAACAAGTCTGTGTTAACACTGACTCGGATAAGTGGTGGCTCCCCCATGTAGCGGAAAGTCCGGAAAAGTGAGTTAACCAATTTCGCCCAAGATCATACGTCGCTTCGTAGCCACTACAAGTTACACATGTACATGTTGAAGAGTATACATAAAAACAAATTAAAACACTTAATATCTAATATTTACACTACAGAAAGATGTTTTCTAACCCAGTCTATTTTACAAAATTTTCCCTTTGGTTTCTTTTATATCCCTCCTAGATAGGCGGTGCGTGGGTCTACTCCTGTGAAATGTTTCTGTAATATAGGCCGAGAGTGAAGGAAGCGAGTAGGAGCAGGAAAGGTGAAGCACTTCGGTACCGCATGTAACTTTAACACTTTTAATAGAGTCAAGTAAATATCAAATGCATACATAGCTTTCGCTAGGATGAGTTGTAAGTGTGAAGCCGTAGTCCATGACCAATTCCGTGAAGTTAGGATGACTGTTTTGAATAATCTCAAAACTAAAAAATACTCGTTACTGCCCGAACTTTAACTGAACGTAACAAATAAAAAGTCCCAATAGCTAGCTAGCCCCATTGGCAGTAGAAGAGATATTTCCAGACCGTCTGCACTTCATGAAATGGGAGAGAAATGAAGACGGCACTCGCTGAACTCCACAGTGTCGGCCAGAGGGCGCTGTAGTCGGCGTAGTTAGTCTTCTCTCGTAGTGCCAACTTACGAGCGAGTGTACCTACGTAGTGGCATCTTAACTATCGACGCCACAGTTTCACACACAAGACTTATTCCACAGAGGGCTTAATATTGTATATATGGTGAATACCAATAGATTTATTGCCCTTCGGTGTCTGCAGTACGTACGCGTTCTGGTGGGCGATTCTTTTAGCCCTGTAGGGCCCATTGCACACTGAGAAAAAACTTTTTCCATTTCTGTTTTTGTTTATTCGAAAGTCGAAAAGCTGTCACCAACACTGTTTCGCCTATACATGAACGACGTTCTCGCGCTTCTTATATTTCAACAATTTACGAGGCTCTGTCCGAGTATTTATGCGGATGTTCCGCAAGCCGAATCCACACGGTCCTGGCTTCAGTCTCGCCCTCCATATCTGTTTCGGTGATTAGAACTCGGGTTAGGACCGCGTTTGTTGATTGACTCATCCCGCTGTTCATCTGAATCTCTGCGCCTCTAGTTCGTGTCGTCCTGACGGGCATCATTTTGCCTCAGGCAGCTAATCTGCTGTCCTGATTTTTGTCTCGCATAATCCTGCATCCCGGACGTTCCATCACGCTCATTCCTCCTGTCATTGTTGCTGTTATTGCGCGTGCTTCACGAAAGTCGCCGTTGTAATGGTTATATTGCCCTTTCCTTCGATCATGCGCTGCTTCTTTTCCAAAAATTACCGCCAACTCGCGCAGAAGGCTTTTGTCTGTTTGAATATGTGATCAGTACTTTCGTACAAGCTCTTGAAACCTCCCCTTAGAAAAATTTATGGATGACTGTGCTGGCAAACCCCTTACGTAATCTGATTTTCAAACTGCTGAGCAAAACTGAACGTTCTCAGACATATCTCTCTTTACTTATTCTGATCATCACTAAACTGACACACAATGTTTTTAGCGCAACGCAATCTGACTTTCAAGAATCCCTACAAAAGAATGGCCGTGACTAACAGTACGTATACCTTTTATGAATCACTTACCTTCCAAAAAAAATCATCGCTACTCGAACTACTGCAATACAGCGAATGCCAATACTGCCAGCTAAATAAAGGATTGTAACTACTGAAGGCACTAATTACTGATCGGCATAGTTAGCAAATGAAAGATTTTGACAGAGAACAAACAATTTATTTACCTTAATAGTGTTCAAAAGCCAATCTCTCAAAACTTTGCCATCTCTCTTCCTACATCCACCACTGCTGGCGGCTCACCTCCAAATGTGCAACGCTACGCGCTTTACACGTCCAATTGCCGAACACTGCAATAGCGAAAATTCTAACAACGCAAACCAGCCACAGACCGCACACAGCATAGTCAGTGATTTTCATACAGAGCGCTACGTGGCGTCACCAACATGAAAACCTAAACAGCGTACTTACACGCTTGCTGGTAGCTACTTGGCAATTTCGCTAAACAGATCTTAATTATTTCACCATCACTAAGCGTCACGTCAAGAAGCTGATTTTATAAAATTAAAGCGTCAAAGAGCTTCGTGGGGCTCTTGTATCCTGACTCCTCCAGATCTGGACACAAAGTGATTTTATGTTGTATTCGGTCTTGCATTCCGCGCGACCAGTACATTCCGAGAATCGCATCGGTAAGTTCTTGGTACGTTGGGCATCTACCCGCAATACTGCGCATTTTGTCAGCTGCCGTGTCTTCGACGTGCCCGCAAGGTAAATTTTAATTTTGCTGTCAATGGCCAAGATATTGGTAGCGTGTTAGAAAATTGTGACAGCCAAATTTTTGGGTGAACTGAGCCTCCATTTACCTGGATATTTTGCAATTTGAGGACCGATAAAAAGTATTTTTAAGCAAACTCTGGTTCCCCTTGCACATTTGTATTGGTTATAGAATCAAACGCGCCCATCTCTTCGACGGGAGCTGACATCTCCTGGTGCGTGCTGTGACCACATAGTCCTGCCCCATAATTATACTGGATCTGAGCATTAGTTGTTCAGATCTGGCTGTAATGTAGCGACCGCTCGCTCCCTGGGATGCTGTGCGCTCTTGGTAGTCCACTACCTTGCGCCGAGCAGGTGCACGGTGGGCCGCCGTCCAGCGCCACACTTCCATGTCTGCCAGTCGTCGTCTATGGACGCAATGGATCATGTTGTACTCGGCGTTCCAATCGTGCTGCACTTTCTTCCACCTTTTCGCATCTTTGGCTGGTTTCCGCAACGCTTTCTTCAACGCTTTCCATTCTTTGAGTCGTACTTGCAAGTGCTTTCTCCCTCTGGGCTTTTATTGCAGCAATTCCTAACGCATTGACAAGTCCAGTTCGCCTAGCGATTCTTGGATGGTTGTTTATGATTTGTTGCCAATTCTTTGGCACCAGCTACCCCAACCCTGCCAATCTCTGCATCTCCCTTGCTTTCGACGGCCCCTTTCTTGGCTTCGACACTCATCTTACCAGCCACCGATATTTCACTCTTGACTTCATTCACAATCGCAAGTAGCTTATTCTCTACTTCATCCATTCTCTTTTCTAGGTTCTGCATTGTGTCCTCTGCCAGCCCCAAAATCTGTAATAATAAATCCTTCGGCTGACTAGGCCCTTCTTCAGCATTTGGTGATGTTACTCTAAATACTTGAGCACTATTGTACTCTCGTGGCCGAATTTTCCTCGATGTGTTCTCACGTGTGGTCTTATTTACATAAACATGAGCCTCGGCATACCTATTCACTTCTACCTCCCCTTCTTTCTCACTGATTTCACCGCTCATATCCTGAGACCTCGGTCTGACTCTGTTACTCGTCTATCGTCTATGTTCCACCCCTCCTGTCCCGTAGGAGAACTCAAAATTTCTTCATCTGGCTCAACCCTATTACTACCCTGATCTTGCTCCACAGTGTGCAATCTGTTTATTTGAGACGCGTTCGACAACAGTCGCGCCCTGCTACGAGTGAATATTCATTCGCGGAATATAAACAAAAAAAAAAAAATAAAGTAAAGTAACAGCGAAAACCCCGTATAACGCTTGACACAAAAAATTGCACTAGTCTACTCCTACTACTAAAACATGAATTCAGCCCACAAATGTCGATAAGACAATTCCTCCAAAATAATTTCAGCGCTGAGGCAACGCTGTCAGTTTCAACGGAATGTGATGTGGAACAGAACCAACACACATCAACCGACACACACGAAGCAAAACTACATGAAATTACTAAATAAATGAACAAAATCAATGACTATCACACGTGCGCCGCAAAATATTTCTACCGCGAAATCTAATTACAGCAAAGAAAATCAATTATGGTGTTTTTGTTTAATCGGAAAATGTCATCGATCAATGCCTGACACCGTCTCAGCAGTCACAAGAAAAAAACGAGGTATCAGTCAACATCTTATCCGAGGTGCCGAGGTGGAGAAGAGTTTGAACCTCTTTAACCCTGACGAATTTTGCATAAGAATGAGACATGCACTGGACCCCCTCCATATCTACTATCTAATGAATTACACAAACAACCGTAACGAAAGGAAATGATGGTGGACCCTGCTAGTTGGTAAAATAAGGAGTGCACACTCACAATAACTTAATAAAAATCCGAATATACTCAGACAAAAAATGAAATTTATCATAATAAACAACGGGAAATGGATTCTGCATATATCTACGAAGTGATGTGCGGATTAAATATTACAATTAGATTTATTGTACATCAGAACGTAAAGGTACATGATTATCGACACAAACAGTAGGTTAAAGGACAGGGTATACCAAACTATTGTGAAAATATCTGCTGTCTGTGATACAATTGATTGATGATAGTGAGTGAAGGTCATAATGAATCAAATATTACACTCCCGACTATATTGCAGTATCGCGACTAGTAGTGAGAGCTCAAATGGGATCACATTGAGAAATACGCAAGGTGGAGTTGTAGCAAAGCGAACGCGCGTGCTGTTGAGGACATCAGCATAAAAGTGATAGGTCCTACAATGTCGGAGCCGCAAAATACTTTACCAATCCTGAAATCTGTAGGAGGTCGTCGGTAGTCACTGCATCTAATTTTATAAATTACAGATTTCAGCTGTGGTTGAGTGTGCTAATCAAATGCATTAGTACTCTAACTGAAATGATTTTGTTACTGAAACCTAGGTTAGCTTGAATGCTCTTAGATGCACTTTCTATCTTATTGCTTATCTGGTCCTTGTACTCCATATTTGTATATATTTTATTTACTGAGTGGTCTCGGTTAAGAGTTATCTCCTTTAAAATAGTTGACTCCTTCCCTAATATTCTAGCAGGAATGTTACCAACAACGTCACGTGATAAATCATCACTCACTGCTATGTCTTTGAGTATATTCTTTTCTTTTCTAATATCCTCATTATCAAGTTGAATTCTGGTAAGCCTACTAAAAATGCTGTAGAAGAAGGACGATTTGTACCGGTTGAAATGTGGTGAGTGAAACGGAATAACAGCGTCTGATGTGGAGGGTTTTCTGTAAATTGCAAACCTTTGTGCACCATTATTGTTAATCAAGCAGATATATAAAAATTAATTTTATTATCGACCTGTTGCTCATAAATGAATGTAATTTTCTGGTGAAAACAAAGTTCGCTAATATATCAAAGTTACCATTTTCTTCATGATACAGTACTATTGTGTCATCCACATACCGGTAGTAATAGAGAATAAACTCTTTCAAATCTGGGTTCTGTTCAAGCACAGTATTCGCAATCTGGTTCAGGAATATATTGGCCAGGGTCCCTGATAAACTACACACTATGGCTAAACCGTTTGTTCTCTATATATAATGTCACTGAAACTGAAGCAGTTATAAGAAAGGACTAGTTCAAGTAACTGTATGAATTGATCTCCTTCATCTACAGCAAGCCTTTCGTGTTTGATAAATCTGTTCTTCTCAATATTAACAGTTTCCTTAACTGGTGCATTGGTGTAAAGATTCGTTACATCTAACAACACCAACATACACCCTTCTGGTGTTTCAATGTCTTTAATGATGTCAACCAGTTGATAGGTGTTCTTTTCCGAAAACTCTTGGGCAAACACAAAATTTTCCTTAAGAATTGTATTAAGTTTACTAGATAACCTATAATCAGGGCTCCCTACGTAATTAACTAACGGATGAATATGAATATTGAATTTGTGGACTTTAACTTCTTCCCTAAGGTATGGAGCATGGGGGTTCATTAGTTCTAAGGCTCTGGTAGTCTTCTCATCCAATTGGAACAAATCTTCTTTAAGGAACCTTTTATATCTTTAACAAATACCTAGGTGGATCATTTTCTAATCTAGAAATACCAGTTTGTCCAAGGAATTCTTTAACTTTTCTTATATAATCATAATCAGCGAAGGGACTGAAGACTGGTATAATATCACTGTGCAACAGTTCCTCTAAGAAGATATTGCAGTAATTCCATGAAGATCAGTTATTGCCCGCTCAGATGGAGTTTATTCTTTCAGAAGCTATTCAACTGTCACTGAACTGAATTTGCTTTATTACAGTTGATTTTTATGTTCTATTTGGAATCAAGATGGATGCTGCTATGAGATTCTGCTGTAGCTCAATGACTACCGTATTTAAATTTCACAGTTACGTATTATTTAAAATTAAATAATTAAAAATAAATGGAAAATGGTCTCACAATTTGGAGCATTAATTCAAGTAGCAATTCGAACAGTTAGCTTTTATGTTCACTTAACAAAGTTGAAGTTTATTTTCGTAGTGAATGCACTTACGACAACCTCACGTTCTGATAATTTTTTAATTTATTTTGTATGATCTTTTGACCATTCAGACTTACTCAAATTTATTAGAACATGGTAATAAGGAAATCATGATTCAGACTGTGAGTTTGGGATAATGAATTTAACACATTATTTTAAAAAACTGAGTTTACCAAACAGCTAAATATGAGACAGCAATTCTCGTTACACTCCTGTTCATGTTGTTGAATAAAAAAGTCTTGTTTTGTATAGTGTAGCTGTTGTGGTCCTGTGGTTGGATATCGTAGAATAGTGACTTACCAAGCTCTTACGTCTAAAAGGAAGTGGAATTAATTTATTACTGCCGTGCTGGTTGCGGTAGCCATTTTCATTAAATTTCTTTAAGCAGTACCTATTACTTCACTTAATATTTATTAATTGTCAAAGAAAACTACCGAAATCAAATACATGGATGCATTTAACATAGTTTGTAAGCACTGATATCTTCATGTATAGATTTCTAAATTCACAGTTTTAATCAAACCGTTTTCATTAGCATTGTAGACATATTTAAGCAGTTATGTTACAAACTGCACTTAGTATTTTGGAGGAAAGATAATTAATATTATTGCTTTGTGTGTACACTTATGTATGAGACCAAGGGAGGCATATTATGAAGTATTAAACAAACAGATAATATCACATTCTTATTGTATTTTTCTTGAAGTTATTGTAAAGTGGTAATTTAGAATTGTTTTCGCTCATGAGAAATGAAAAATTAAGCTTCACTTGAAATTATTATTCTCTGTCTATACACCCACACATTACTAAATTTTTCAATTTTCTTCACTTAAGAAATGGTATTAAGACTATGGATAAAGCGTTTGAGAATAATATTGTAAGACCTATGTGGGGTAAACGATTGCTTGATGTTGTCTGGTATCTGCTTCAATATTGACAATAACATCGTTGAGAGTGAACGTGCGCAGAGTGAGTAGGTCAGAGGGACCTGCTAGTCATCTGTGGTGACGTATGTAGACAAAGTGGCAGTACTCTAGGGTGCAAAAGAGAAAGGACAGTGCTCTCGAAAAGGTGTTTTAACCACGGCAAGGGACTGTGCTTGAGTGAGTGAGCACATGTCTGGGCGTAGTACAAAGCATATTAGAAGAACTGTTTACTGAAGAAGAGTAGTATGAGATAAAAATTATAAAAAGTTCCTCTTTGCTATGGAAGAGCGTGTTGTCAATAATGGTCGTTACAAAAAGCATTACGTCGCACAACCTGCAAGTCTTTTTAGTTATGTGCCAGAATGACATTGCAGTAGTTTCAGTACTTCGGAAATTATGTAGTTTGTTTGGTTGCAGTATAAATATCGTCAAGGATACTGTTTATCTCAATTCATTAACCATCACCAGGATCTTGTCCTTTCATCATTATTATCTAGAGAGCCACGAGTGAAAGAGATAAGGCTAATTCAGCGAACGAAGATTAATTATATTCGCAATTAACTTAAGTAAGTCATGGAGCTAGGTACAGTAGGAATTGAAGCTCTTTGTTCATTATAGTGCTTCCATTGAACCCTTTCGGGAACTAAGTAAAGACAGTACAAAGCAAAAGTGATTTCAGGTAACGTTGAAACTAAGGGACCTTTGCTATTTCGACGGAAGTGACTCTAATAAGTTTTGTTATAAGATGGCGAATACTTCGTATGTTTTTGACTTTCGTATCATTGGCATTTCAAAGGTGTTTGATGTTAATTAATGAAGTTGTTACGGACTATTCTGCGACTACATTATTGCTGGACAGTGATTAGTCGCGGGTACTTTTCTTTACCAGGCCCAAGCATAGACAGTATTAAGTTAGTGATGTCGTGTTGCTAGAAAATAATTATTATTTGTTTTTGTTGATTTCAACCAATTTCAGTGCCTCTCTATTTAACATAAAAAATTTTGTCATACGTAGAATTTTCGTAGAAACTCTAGAGTTGGAATTTTTCTTTAGTCCCCATACGGCCTTCCTACCCAATTGTAATTATTACGTAATTTCAATTTTATTCAGTCACAAACATTAACTTACTCTTCTTTAAGATCTAGCGACTGAAAATAATTAGTCCGACATCCAGATTTAGTGCGTTCTGTTACTTATTCGAAATTATTACTAACTGCAATGGTTTAATTCTTTTCAAGAGAAATTTATTTTCGATCGTTTTTGTACACGATAAGTAACTGTGAGTTAGTGATATGTTTATAACTTTGGTTGAATTCTTTCAGCAAGTATTATTCTTCAGAATTGACGCCTTTTACCGTTAAACATGGATTACTTGGTAACATTGATAATTCAATCAGATATTACCGAAGGATTTACTCAGGTTACAATAAAACCACGACTCGTCATATCAGACTACGTCGTTTTAATTCTGTGTCCCGTTTTGTCGTTGGCCACAATACCTGGAGTTGTCACACTGTCATCTCTAGAGATGATGCGCCTGCACGGCCGAGGGAACAATTACGTCTGTCCTCCACTCCAAATTCGCCAGGCAGTCAGGGATTCACGATCAACCCTAGTGGAAATATCGCCAAACAATGAACGACGTAGATCATAGTTGTGCTGTTATCAAATTCCCGTGACTGCTGCTAGACTTTTTCCTTCTCGCAAACAACAAACGTTTAAGTGTGGGTTTTGACTGACAGTTCATTGACGTGATCTTCCCTTGCTTGCAGACAGATGAAGGCGTTACTCCTAATCTTCTATGTGATGTGGCGCTGATGTGTTAGTAATTTGGAGAGCCAAGCGTATAATAAACACATTGATCTGAGTCTTGCTACGTACTCTGTTCATTGTGTGGCAGTATTAATAGTCAGCAATCCAGAAATGTATAAATGCGAGTTTAATATGTGATAGATATGAAGCAAAATTTATTCAGATATATGTCTCATAAATGACTACCAGCATTCCATTTATAGTCACTTAATCGCATGGCCAGTTTGACGCACCTACAGTTGTGATGCTTAAGAGTCACCACTACATGCTAGTCATTTTTGCTCTCTTCCCTGACGTTTCCCTACTCACATCTCCTAAAGATTCTGCTTACATCGAACTGGAACTCATTATTGATTCACTGTGCTTTACTGACGACATGAGTCAGATTAATATGTTGCATGGTGTAGTCATGTGTGACGACACGGGTTATCACGCCATGGATGAGTATAACGTTAACACTTCAACGTCTTCAGGGACCAATTATTTTAATAGATTCAATACAGACAGTTATTTTTGACAGTATATTTCAGAAGTTAGGAAGTTACTACAATCATATTTCTTACAGATGAGCAATATTTTACTCTCCGAGAGTGAAAACCAATGGCTACATATGCATACATGGGGCAACTCAAGTTACATAGGAGTAAACAGGACGCAATACGCGAAGGAAGAAACCAAAAAATGGTATATAGAAAGACAAAATTCAGTTATCAAGAAATAATTGTATTAGTTATTGTTCAACACATCCATACATTCTGAGCAAACTGTCACCTTCTGCAGTTTGTTCCCTGCACACATGGGGAGTTTTACAGTCTTTACAGGGTAATAATTCCGTAAGGCCCTACCTCTGCATAACATCGTAGCCGTTGCTTGTTCTTAAAGTGAGGATGGTCAGGGTTCCTTGCTGCCCATCCTCGCTTCCTTCGTAGACTTCCAAGCTCTGTAACTGTTGTAGCACATGACGCACTGAATTCCACAAAAGAAATATTTTTTGCAGTGTCTATTTTGAAAAAAATCAATACGTCTACCAGTGCATCATCGTAAAAATTAAGTAGTTTTCTCAAATAAAACTTCTTGCTCCTCGTTGTCTGAGGATAGTGTGCCACCAGCTCGTCAATGGTGTCTACTCCACCCATGAATCTCCTGTAGCGTGCTACGGCATCTAACCTCTGCAATACTAAGCAAGCGTTGCGCTTTACTTCCCATCTTTTGACAGAAACAGTTGGTGTTCCTCCAGCAAGGTAGATACCATGAGGACAGTGTTTTTGTCCATCCATTGCACAACTGTTTTACTGTCATCAGAAGTAGCAACAGACATTGAACTTCAGCCAGGTTTTGTTGGAGTCTTGTTATTCAATTTACTTTCTGCGCCCTGCAGCCTGTTCGATCTTATGGTTCCATGGTTCCAATTTCATGAGTTTTCCTTCGCTTCAGATATGAAAGCAGTAAGATTTTAGTGAACAAATTGTCAATTATTATCTAGTGATTCTTCCTTTTCAACTCCTGCCACCGTTTCACAACAGTGTTGTGAATAGCATGGAATTTAGGGCATGGTACAGCATTCTGTTCCTGCTTTTCCTTTAGGTACATCTCGAAATACGTCTCATATCCATCTGAGCTAGAGCATACCCGTAATTGGTTTCCCTTTTTTCGGGTTAAGACTTTATAAATTGTTTTGGTCTGCTTCTACCCGTGAAGGGAATAATCATTTCATCTCCTGAGTGAGACTCACAAGAGTTATTGTACCTGTGAATGTCTTTTTCAGTACCTTTAAAATGGGTTTCACCTTCACCTTTAGTGGCATTGTGTAAGCAATAAGATTCATCTTCCCATCGGGGTTTGTTGTGTAGTATACACGATAGTTAGCGTACTTTGTACCTTTCCTAATCAAATTAGTTGCTAAGAAGCTATAAAATTCACTTATTGGGACAGAGAAATTACATTCACTAAAACAGTATACTGTGTTTTCTCTCTAACTATCATGTGTTGTACTTAAATAGTAACACGTTTCAGTAGCGATAATATGTTGTCTTGTCCGCTCAAGGATCAATATTACTTTTGCAGACTCTACAAAATGTCGGACCATTACCAAATAAGTCATTGTCCTTGTTTGGATACCATATCAAGCGAGTTGATGTTACAGAGTTTGTGACTGTGTAACTTGTACCTGCAGTTGCAACACTGCTCTATATGGTTGTTGACGAAATTGCGTTATCAATAGACAATCATCACCCTCAATACTGTCCTCACCAGGACAGGCTCCAGGGATTGTAGCATCCCATGCAAATACGTCAAGCGGCGACCCACCCCACCCCCTTTCCCCATTCCAGTCACCACTTTGCTTTATCAGACATGCTCAATCTGTTTCTCAACGTCATTCATCTATGGCGCATTTCTTCCACATATCATGTTTACACGTGTTACTGACGTGAATACGTATTTGAGACCACAGAGGTGTATGTGGCACCAGTCAGTGGAACAATAGTGATATGTACACGGCTTAATACATTTTATGCTTTGACTCCAAAATTAATTATGCCAGCCTAAATTAGGGTATGTCACATGCAGAATATGCAATTAAAATCTGTTCATTGTTTCTCGTTCCCCGAGCAGAGGAGAGCATGCGATGTGGAGTGAGGAGCGTCACGGCCGACACGGGAATAAAGGCGAATAGTACTTCCAACGGTTATGCGCTTTTCTTCAGGTTGCGTGCTTTGGTGTAAATGACGCACGGGAGAGGCAGGTTTCGTGAATGAAATTATTTTCAGAGACGTTTATCTTCACATGCGCCGGCCGGAGTGGCCGAGCGGTTAAAGGCGCTACATTCTGGAACCGCACGACCGCTACGGTCGCAGGTTCGAATCCTGCCTCGGGCATGGATGTGTGTGATGCCCTTAGGTTAGTTAGGTTTAAGTAGTTCTAAGTTCTAAGGGACTTACGACCACAACAGTTGAGTCCCATAGTGCTCAGAGCCATTATCTTCACATGCAGTATACATTCTCAGCATTCCTAAAAGACAAGAAAACAAAATAACAGTGTTCACCGCACCGCTAAACAGTGGCACATTGCACACCCTGGCAGGATCTGCAAGAGGCACGAAATGTTCAAAAACTATTTCAACTAATTCTGAGCACAACTAGGGGTATCAGGACACAAGAAAAAGTAAACAGACTGTAGTGCGAGAAATAGCGCCTACAAAAATGGGTTTCCACAGGAGGATGCCATTTGGTAGCATATTAGGTAGTTAGGCAAAACAAAGGTAGACCTTCCCTACAACAAATATTTCTTAAGTAAATGAATGATAAAGCACGCCAAACACATACAAATCAAAAGTAAAACTGATGGTGACCGTATCGTCTCACAACTACCACACATTACATATATTTTTCTACCTTTGGGATCAGCGAACTCCTGAGTGGCTTCTTTGACATCCAAACATTTATTACGAGTTCAATCAACAGTATTATCAGCTGAAACAGTCTGCAAACCCCAATGTTCGCCTCAGTTCGTTCCAATCAGTTTAAGCTTCGAAAAACGTCTTTCTCCACTTGACAATGTCACCAGTTGTGTTCACAATATTCTTACATCTGCACTTACGTTGGCTGCGAAGCCATGTCCTTGTATGAGTTTCAGTTTCAATTGTGTGATACCAGGTTTGACCAAAGTCGAAAACAATTTCAGTTCATTCTTAAAAATTGACAAGACTGATGCGCTTAGGCTGTCCTTGGCTAAAACTGTCACACAGGTGGAACACTTGTCACTTGGAACGTCATGTCATCTGTCTTACATTTTTACTAATGTCGCAAAAGGAATAAAAATTCTCACTGTGACTTTTAAGTTGAAGAAAGCTCTCACTAGGAACACTTATTATAACATTCAGTATTTTGAAGAAAAATATAATTTGCACATTTCTGGATATTCAGTTTTCTCATATTCTCCCTCATACGGGAACTCTCTCTTCTTATGTCTTTTCGGTATCTGCATTGAACCCACATAAGGTCCGCATTTTTCATGACATGTGTTTCCAGTTTATTATCACACTTCTTCATTTACACAAAACTTCCACTTTTTTATTCAATTTATTCTTTTGGAACCACATTGAAAATAATAATTCAGCTGCCCCCAAAACTCTGCTAGCCTTACTGGTGACACAGTTCGTCCCCCGCCCTCCACCCTCACCACTAAAGCTGGTCCTGGTTATCCATCCTATGACCAATAGAATGCTCACCGTAACACCACAGTCTTCATCAGTTGCGGTCGAGTCCCAGTAAGAACATCGAATCCAAAAAGTGTGAAATTTCGTCCGGGTATAAGGTTCACCCTCGAATCATTTTTTACAACAGTGGTAGAACAACTGTAAGGTAAATAAATCCAACAAAGTAATAAAAATGTGTAGCAGTATTTCGCAATTGGGACACTGGTGGTAACATTACATTTCTGGTTATAATACCTTTTTTGCTATGTCCACAAATTTGTACGTTTGTAAACAATCCATTTATAGAATATGGCGATAAGATAACAACGTTTCCTGATAAATATTACAACAATTAACGTCCAGTACACACAGTAACAAACTGTTGAAGCAGAATTCACCTACAAGGAAGTATAAATTGTGATTTGAATCCCACATGCTGAACCACAGGCAGTCACTGACTATCCTCAGGAGTCAAACCATCCCATTATCAATAACATCTGAAGATCTAAGACTGGGAACAGGGCAGCCTGCTTATGGGAACTTAAAAACCACGAACATCGCCCGTTGTAGGATTTCCTATTCCTCAATTTATTCAAATTAAAGTTATTGGCAACAGATGTAACCATATCCCTGAAGATGTTAATCAGAATAGTCATAAGCGAAACTGCACCGAATTCATGTTTTGCGGAGATGAGGCATAACTGATCTCTCGTAGGATATCCAACTAGAGCATGTTTCATGTTTTAAACAACATAGTGATACGAAGTAATTGGACAACTTGCTTAAATTGCAGATAAATGCGACACTGAAACAGTGCCAAATGGATCAATGGGCTAAGAGTGATATATACTCAGCTCGAAGCGAAGGCCTAGGATGATCTGCACAATGGACTTTCCTTTATCCGCTTTTTTTGTGAGCTACCTCCACCACTGACAAGAAGCAGCACATATAACAACAGCAGCTGCAGGTAGCTTAGTACACAAATGCCCTCGCCGGTATTTAGAACGAACCGTTCAAAAAATCTCAGGAGGTAATAGCGACGTCTCATAAACGCTGGCTCTACTTGACGAATTTCGCTGGCATTATAAGTCATCAGTTACATAGGCGATACTTTCAATATCATCCGGAATTCCAGGATGTATCAATCAACATATAAGTAACCCCCTATGAGAGGCGCATTTTACATATATATATATATATATATAATATATATATATATATTACTAAGATGGTATCTGTTCTTTCGGATATGTCCGAAAAAACAGATACCATCTTAGTATGTATGTAGTTAAGGTTCACCGGCCACTTGACCATCTTCTTCTTCTGTGCGAATGCACAAACAGTGCGCGAACTGTCATGGGAGTCGGCAACGCGCCGCGAGTGATGAGTATAATGGGTGGGGGCACTACGGATGTAGTGCGGGACAATACGTTGAGAATGTGGGTTTCGCGGGAGGCATGCCAGAGATAAATCCCTGCAGTCGCGCTATCCTCTGTGTCCTCGGTTGTTCAGATGGATAGAGCGTCTGCCATGTAAGCAGGATATCCCGGGATCGAGTTCTGCTCGGGGCACACATTTTCATCTGTACCCGTTGACTTATGTCAACGCCTGTAAGCAGTTAAGGGTGTTCACTTCATTGCAAATTTTTTAGTTCCAATGTGTGTATGGAGTCTGGTCCGCAATATGATACCACCTATGTAGAGTGTATTGGTCGATTTTCAAGTAGTACTTTGAATTTACTTGCCCATTTAAGAATAAAAGTTTTGTACGCGATATTCTAAGAACAAAATTTATAATGTTCAAATGTTCAAATGTGTGTGAAATCCTATGAGACTTAACTGCTAAGATCATCAGTCCCTAGGCTTACACACTACTTAACCTAAATTATACTAAGGACAAACACACACACCCACGCCCGAGGGAGGACTCGAACCTCTGCCGGGACCAGCCGCACAGTCCATGACTGCAACGCCTGAGACCGCTCGGCTAATCCCGCGAGGCTCAAAATTTATAATGCTAGACTGTACTGTCGTGAATCATGAATGGTATAAATAACAAATCCCATGGTGTCAAAATGAGAAGGAAACAAAAGTATTAGGAGAACATAACAAAAGGTGTCTCCTGAGGCTCAGTGTTAGGACTATTTTTATTTAGCATTCATAATGATCAATGCCGATTGCATATCGAGGAGTCGTCAGTTTCATTCGAGCGACATAACAAAAAGTCTGAAGACAGTTATAAATTCTGTTAGAGAAAATTTCTAAGTTGTTAGTACTATCTCAATGAAATGGAACTGAAGCCGATTATAATCAAAATGCAAGCAATCACATTCCATATCAGCACTTATTAATTTCACACGTGGGTCCAAGCAACACAGAAATTTCATGGTGGTTTTAATATAGTTTTATTGGAATTAAAACGATGTATCTGGTATCCAAATTTAGGATGCATCATAATTCACATAAAACACAAGAAGAGATAGATAGCGATTTGTGGATAATGGCCTAGTTTTGAACATCTTGGATTACTGTGATATTCTATAATTATCTCTAATCACCGACAATTCCTGGGGACTGGAACTCACGAGTAGCTCCAATGTAAGAATCCAGACTAGGGCACTAACGTATAACTGCAGCAAATTCCTTCCCCTTTCTGTACAAAGCTATCCTGGTCACGTTCACTCGGAAAGCCTTTAATTTTAATGAAAGAGACGTTATATGGGTGATTAGTGCGTGCTATTTCGCTTTCTTAATTCTTCAAATAATGGGCGTTTGAACCAGACGACTGGAAGTTTCTTCAGCAGTCCTCCAGTGTCCACAACTACTTGCACGCTGATACGAGCTTCTGAAGCAAGGTACTCCCAATATTCACAACAGCTACGAAGCATGCACCTATGCAGACCATATATTTCACTCACTCTCTAGACTCTGTCAACGGCACTGTCTTGAGTATGTGTCCTCAGATAAAGTGCTCCTGCAATACGTTCAGGAGGCGCAACACACTTGCGTTCTAAAAGACATGTGATGCTCCTTCAGACCATGAGTACTCTGTAGGAAAACACTAGATCATTCAGTGACCTGCCTTGAATAAATTCCACTAGTTACGCTCATCTTGAAATAGTAGCACCTTTCTCCCAAATAGCTGTAGTACAAATTTTATTACGCAAGAAGTTACAAATATTATAATTTCCTAGTATTTTTAAAAATACCAGAAGGAAAACGCCTAACTAGAGATCATACACCTCAGTCGGCCAATGTCAACATCATGTAGGAAAAGACTTAAAAAGCTGGGCACTTTCGTCCAATTAAAGGACATGTAGAGGAAGACGCGGAAAATACGTTATTTCTCCTTTTGCCAGTGTATTCGAAAGGTAACAGGTAGGGCTAACTGTAGAATAACAGTAGGCACAGCACTTCAGATGAAATGAAAAGGAATATAACGTTTTTCAACTACCAGAAGGAACTGTAAGGAGGGATTTTATCGTACAGCTGCCTTTCAACCGAATATATATATATATATATATATATATATATATATATATATATATATATATATATATGGGAATTATTAACTTAGCCTAAGATGAAATTTACGTTAGGCCACACATTTATTTCAAACTGTGGTAGTCCATACTCAAATTCTGAATTGAGCACCACATACTTAAGTAAAGGACCTTATTAAATTTTTCATTCTTAAATCTACCGCTAAAAGCTTCCAGGTCGATTAAATGCTTGTACAAATGAATATATTCATAGAATATTAAATAAACACATAGGAAACAATATAGAAACGTTAATTTAAGCATATGTGATGTTTACGTATGTCAAATATATGGTTAACAGCGGAGTACATTTTTGAGCGTTATCCACCTTGTACATAACACGTTAGGAAAGATGTTCCTAAAGAGATTCTAGTGTTTTGCCATTCATGCATTCATGATGAAGGAACGCTTTGAACTGCCTACTACTGATGAACAAACCACATTTCTACTCATTTCAACGAAACGGAGTCAATACTCGACTCTGCCGTGATATATAGAGTGTGTCACAATTACCCATAGTAGGAAAGAAGTTAGAAAGAGATTGAAGAAAATAAGAGCACCCATATTAGAAGAGCACGGTAGTTCATCTTATTTCGTATAGCGACATACACATATGCGCTAGGAATTTCGAATGCGATCAAAACAGATGTCCGTATTAGAAAATTCTTTACAAAGAATGAAACAAACATCATGTAAGATCATTAATGCAAAGAGCTGCTACCATATCTGCAAAATACCGTGAAAGAAAGATGAAACGTCGCAGAAGGAGGAAAGTTTGGGGGATCTCATCAGGCTCACAGAACAAAAAAACACGAAAATGTCAGGGACCTCTTGAAAATGTGTGAGAGGAAGAATGCCTTGCAAACGCCAGCTAGAAGACGTAAACAGACCGCTGTGGTGGAGCATCGACGGCATCGAGAGTGGCAGGCGGCTTGCGGGACATCTCTGAGGACTACACGAATACGCAAGCAAGTAAACAAGTAAGTTAGCGGGCGGAAGGAAGCCATCAATAATCTCCCCGAGAGAAAGCGGCACACTAGGGCCAAACATCATATAAAGCTTATGGAAACTATATCTGTCTCACAACACTGACGCTGCAGCTTCAGAATTTGGTACATCGCTGCTGCGACATCGTTACTAGCAGGTGGCATCTACACTGTGCCTCTTCACATCGATTCTGGAGTGGATCACTTGCAGCTATATGATGCAAGCGGGAAATCTTTGCATCGTCCGACGACATAAACAAGAATCGGGGTTTTGGAGGGGGGATACGCTAGGTGGTAAGGAATTCACCCTGCGCATGCAGATCAACCACACTGTGGTAAGGAAAATTAGGAACATTGTGGTAAGCTTCTATGGGAACAAACTATGGAGGTCTTCGGCACCTAGACTTATACACTATTTAATATAATTTAAACTAACTTACGCTAAGGACAACACACACACACACACACACACACCCATGCCCGAGGGAGGACTCGAACCTCCCACGGGGGAGCTCCACAAACCGTGACAAGAACTAAGGTCCTGAGAAATTTGGAATATAGTGCAACCTCATAAGCATCGCTGTTGCGAGAATTACGAAGACAGTATTAAACGTTAAAATAAGTGCAGAGGTATTAAGCAGCAATTCTTCATCCGACCCTTTCGAAACAGGAACGGGAAGAAATTGTGATATGCTGGACAATGGGAAGCGGTTTCTGCAATGCACTTAACAGGGGCTTGGAAATCATCCATTAAATAGCCATTCTATCATGATACTCTCAAAAGAAAATACGTTAACTAGATTATTTGAACTTAAACATGAATTCATTCAGTTTTTGAAGGTTCACAACCAAACTGATTTGTGTGTGGAACTTCCAAAGCCATGTTTTCCAATTGTATTGGCTCATATCTCAGATATTCTTGACTCATTCAACTCAGTGAACTTGACATTGAAGATTGGAGATTCGAACATAATTTATCATCCAGATGTCGTCACAGTGTGTATGGTTCTGTTCCCAAATCTTCACAAATGGAGACGAGTATTTGAAGCACTCTATTTGGCATGATTCACAATTTTGATGCATAACTTTGAGACGTCGCTGAGTTCATTTGGAAGTGTCTTAGCTGCCAAGGCTTGAGTGTATATGTAATACTGGGATGCTTATCTGTCACCATCTGCAGGAATCTCAAGCTACATCCAAACACTGACGGGGCGTCGTCTGTGCCTACGGCGTTACGTCAATCAGATTTTGCCACGGCAGTTTTTATTTTCAATAGAATTCAGATAACGCTGTCATTATAAGAATTGCTTTTGAAGTAGCCGTTAGCACTGCATAAAATAGCATCTTGTTTTTAACTGTTTCGTTCTGTATGCATCGAATAAAAACTAACAGCTGACAAAAACTTGCAACATCTGAACTCTCTTCTAACTTTTTAGAAAAAATTTCTGATTCTGTGACGGTCTGCACTATCTGATTTGTTATTTCTTCGGCAATATCATCAATCTGATAGTTCACAGTGATGACAGTAGGCGGGTTTTGTGAAAGTTTCTCTTAACAATAACTGCTGCTATGAAAAAACAGGGGTTGATAAATGTTTTTCCAACAATTTGGCCTCTCTTAGCCTTTGCGGTGAGTAGGTATAACTCATAGGTAGCTAGAATCACTTTTTCAGAAGAGTGAGCAATTGATCCAGTACCACTGAACTTCACAAGCTTCAAACGCGCACATTTTGTAGAAGAAACGTCCATCGGCTTACGTTTTGAAGCACTATGCTTAGTCCGCAAATACCGCTCGCCACGGCTTGGTCTGATGGCATCATTGTTCAGTATTTCATAACATTTCGGCTGGTCGATACCATTGTTTTGTACAGCAACTAAACCGTTTTTGGAGTAACCATCACTCTATTAGCCTTTTTCGACAGACCCATGGTGAAGCAAAGAAAAAATTAACTTTACAAGCCGACATTTCACTTTCACATTAAAAGTACACACGATTAAATTCCTTGTTTGATCGATACTGAGTCAACAACTCAGTCCAACTAAGAGTCGAGCTCCTACACTGCATAGGAACGACACCACTGCTTGCAACAATTACTATATCGTTGAAGCCGTGAGAAATCCTGTACAGAAGACAATTGGCACGAAGTGTTTCGAAACGCACCGACGTGCGACAATCGCTCAAGTTTTCGCACGTCTACTGTACTCGTACGCAACGAATTCCAGGTGTCGGATTGGCTACAGTAAGTTACTGTGCCTACGTTCAGGCTGGTGATCAATGACGAAAATGAATCTGAGCGTACACTGTATATACTGGGTCCCCAGTGACAGTTAGTCGCAAGTACCAAAACATTTGTCTTTATTAAATAACTAATTTTTAAAAACGTATTGCGTTGGTACCGCTGGCCCCAGCAGTGCCCACTTTTATACGTCTTCCGGCCCCCTTTGTGGGTGAACGTCCCAAAGAGTGAAAAGCAATGCTCGAATTCGACCACGTAATAAAATGGAACAGCTACAGCTGTCGTTTTAAAGCTATTTTATTATATTGCAAACAGTTTCCGTGGCTGGGTACACCATCTTCAAGCTTCTAAGCTTGAACAGTAAAGATAGCTACATCAACTTACCAAGCTTTCAAGTATAAGGACAGGTTTAAAAAAAAATAGTAAGAAGGAAGGACTGTATTAAATCGTTCAAATGGCTCTGAGCACTATGGGACTTAACATCTGAGGTCATCAGTCCCCTAGAACTTAGAACTACTTAAACCTAACTAACCTAAGGACATCACACACATCCATGCCCGAGGCAGGGACCGAGCGAGGTGGCGCAGTGGTTATCACACTGGACTCGCATTCGGGAGGACGACGGTTCAATCCCGTCTCCGGCCATCCTGATTTAGGTTTTCCGTGATTTCCCTAAATCGTTTCAGGCGAATGCCGAGATGGTTCCTTTGAAAGGGCACGGCCGATTTCCTTCCCAATCCTTCCCTAACCCGAGCTTGCGCTCCGTCCCTAATGACCTCGTTGTCGACGGGACGTTAAACACTAACCACCACCACCACCACCGAGGCAGGATTCGAACCTGCGACCGTAGCAGTTGCGCGGTTCCGGACTGGAGCGCCTACAACCACTCGCCACCGCGGCCGGCGAAGGACAGTATTACACGGGGGTATTCATTTGATAAAAATCAACATATACGTCAACTGTCACATACCAAAAATAGGCCTGAATATTGAGTATAGACGGCCGTTGTAGCCGAGCGTTTCTAGGCACTTGAGTTCGAAACAGCGCTGCTGCTACGGTCGCAGGTTTGAATCCTGTCTCGGGCATGGATGTTTGTGATGTCTTTAGGTTAGTCAGATTTAAGTATTTCTATGTATAGGGGCTGACGACCTCAGATGTTAAATGTAATAGTTCTTAGAGCCTTTTGAAATATATTGTGTAATGAGTCACCGAAACAGATTACAACATAATAAAATAACATCAAAACGATGACTGCAGGGTTGTCACTTTATTGCCTAAGTGAACGGTCGAAGTCCCAGAGACTGTCAGTTACAAAGATGGACGTACAAAAATTTTGATTCGAGGTTTGGCAGATCACAATCAAATCTCTCGCTGCTCAGCTGGACGTCTCTGGTAGCAGTGCTGTCTCACTTGTTCACCACTTAGTGAGCTCAAAGGTATCTACCCACTGGATCCCTCGTTGCCTAACAGAATGCCGTAAAGAACAGTGCTAGGTCACTCATGACAAATCGTTTGCCTTTTAAGAGTCTGACCGTGACAATGTTTTGTTGATCTTCATCACAGGTTATTAGATACGGTTTCATCACTTCGAACCGGAAACGAAATCGTAATCCACACCACCACCCCTCCGAAGAACAGAGCGCACCCTCAGCTGCTAATGTCACAGCAACGGTCTTCTTGGAATCTGTAAGGGTTACTCACATGTCCTCCCTCAAGGGCCCACGATCAGCTCTGAAGTCTATTGAGCTATCCTCAGGGAATTGAAGAATGTTCTTTGGCGTATTCCTTGCCAAGAAAATGCAAACCAAGTTCTTTTTCAACGCAAGGCCTGAAGTCTGCGCACACAGGAGGATCTCATAAAACTTTTCTTCCACATCCACTCTACATTCCGGATCTCGCACCTTCCAATTTCTCTGTTTGGCCCAATGAAGTATGCGCTCCGCTGGAAGCAGTACGTGGATGACTGGTGGCTGGCTATTGATGCAGCAAGGTGTTGACTGTGACGTCAGTTAGTACAGTGGTGTGATACGAGAATACAGACCCACCCAAAATGCTACATAAGGCCGTCGCATTGAACGGAGATGATGTTTAAAAATACGGTATTGTAACCGAAAGAGAGGGAAGTAGAGTGTCGTATTGGAATCCTGAACATAATAAAATATATACACTACTGGTCATTAAAATTGCTACTCCAAAAAGAAATGCAGACGATAAACGGGTATTCTTTGGACAAACATATTATACTAGAACTGACATGTGATTACATTTTCACCCAATTTGGGTGCATAGATCCTGAGAAATCAGTACCCAGTACAACCACATCTGGCCCGTAATAACGGCCTTGATACGCCTGGACATTGAGTGAAACAGAGCTTGAATGCCGTGTACAGGTACAGCTGCCCATGCAGCTTCAACGCGATACCACAGTTCAGCGAGAGTAGTGACTGGCTTATTGTGAGAACCCAGTTGCTCAGCCACCATTGACCAGACGTTTTCAATTGGTAAGAGATGTGGAGGATGTGCTTGGCAGGGCAGCAGTAGAACATTTTCTGGGTCCAGAAATGCCCGTATAGGACCTGCAAAATGCAGTCGTGCATTATCCTGCTGAAATGTAGGGTTTCACAGGGATCGAATGAGGGGTAGAGGCCGGCCGAAGTGGCCGTGCGGTTAAAGGCGCTGCAGTCTGGAACCGCGAGACCGCTACGGTAGCAGGTTCGAATCCTGCCTCGGGCATGGATGTTTGTGATGTCCTTAGGTTAGTTAGGTTTAACTAGTTCTAAGTTCTAGGGGACTAATGACCTCAGCAGTTGAGTCCCATAGTGCTCAGAGCCATTTGAACCATTTGAGGGGTAGAGCCACGGCTCGTAACACATCTGAAATATAACGTCCACTGTACAAAGTGCCATCAATGCCAACAAGAGGTGACCGAGACGTTTAACCAATGACACCCCATACCATCACGCCGGGTGATACGCTAGTATGGTGATGAGGAATACACTCTTCGGATGTGCGTTCGCCGCGATGTCGCCAAACATGCGACCACCATGATGCTCTAAACAGAACCTTGATTGATCCGAAAAAATGACGTTTTGGCATTCTTGCACATACTTCGTCGTTGAGTACACCATCGTAGGCGCTCCTGTCTGTGATGCAGCGTCAAGGGTAACCGCAGCCATGGTATCGGATCTGATAGCCCATGCTGCTGCAAACGTCGTCGAACTGTTCGTGCATATGGTTGTTGTCTGGCAAACGTCTCCATCCGTTGACTCAGGGATTGAGACGTGGCTGCACGATCCGTTACAGACATGCGGGTAAGATGATTGTCATCACGATCGCTAGTGATACGAAACCGTTGGGATCCAGTACAGCTTTCCTTATTACGCTCCTGAAACCACTGATTCCATATTCTGCCAACAGTCATTGGATCCCGACCAACGCGAGCAGCAATGTAGCGATACGGTAAACCGCAATCGTGATAGGCTACAATCCGACCTTCATCGAAGTCGGAAACGTCATGGTACGCATTTCTCTTCCTTACACGAGGCATCGCAGCAACGTTTCACCAGGAAAAGCCGGTCAACTGCTGTTTGCGTATGAGAAGTCGGTTGGAAACTTTCCTCATATCAGCACATTGTAGGTGACGCCACCGGCGCCAACCTTGTGTGAATGTTCTGGAAAGCTAATCATTTGCATATCACAGCATCTTCTTCCTTTCTGTTAAATGTCGTGTCTGTAGCACATCAACTTCCTGGTGTAGCATTTTTAATGGCCAGTAGTGTCCTTTCAGAAAAAAAGTTACATTCCTTATTGAACGCGTCTCTTACCTATAGAAGTTAAGATGTGGTATTTGCTATCGGACCTCCTTGGTACCTCGTGTAAAAATAAACAGCTGAAATCGTTTCGAATATCTTTCATTATGAATAAACTCCATAGATTCAGCTCAGCGTATCTATCTGCTTGGCCTCGTTTTGCTTGATTATTCTAATTTTCACACAGTATCCCAATCTGTTACTCTAAATCAACGCCGACGTATGTATCGAGCAGTGTGTAGTGGTTTGAACAGGTGCTAGAAAATTCAAGAAACTCCTTAATAAATTTGTTACTCATGTGAAACTGCCAAAAAAATACACAGATGTGGTTCATCACTCAATATCACCCGTTTCTAGTCATCCACTGTTCAGTGGCGTCGCCTCTTACATCATCCGAAGTGTTTCGTAACATTGACTAAGGAAATCTGTGGCTTGTGAGCAGCTATTCGACCATTGAACCCCGTCCTTGGTAACTCCTTATGCATAGTCACTATGGGAGATGGACTGCAATGTGGTACCCATCAGCGGTTCCTACAGCATATTTCATGGTACTTTTTTCAACCATCCTCCACAGTGCTCCCCGGTCCTGCCCGTCTGTACATAAGGTCTGCCTGGTCTGAGTTTAACTGCATTTGTCCCCTCGAGTTTCCACTTCACGATCACATTATCAGCAGTCATCATGGACAGACTTATAAGGCTTCAAATATCCCTCATGGGCCTGCTACTCACGTGATATCCAGTTACTAGCCAATGTTCAATCACTGAATTCTCCTGAATATTTCAGTCTGGTTCTCTACTGACAACACCGTATTTTCCTGAATCCGTCTACATTTGCAGCAACACTACTAGTGGCATCTAGTGGTCAATTCTGAATTACAAATGGGTTTCCGGATAATTTCGATGAGACAGTGTGAGAGGGAAAAGGAGTGCTGTGTTGTTTGCGGCTGAGGGTCGGTTGGGCTGACACCGTTTTATTTTTCACTTTTCCTCTTTTCTCGTATTCAGCGAGTCCCAGAATGCGACGCCAATTAGGAACTCCTGCGGAACGTAGAGTGTGCCATGAGCCGGAATGAGAACGGCATCCAGCTGGACCACCGCGGCGCTGGGGGCAGCCGCAGTTCACATTGTTCATCTAACGATAGTGTCAGACCAGTGAGAAATGGTAGCACTCTTGCTCTGAAACAGAGATCTGAATAAGCAAGTGATCTCACTTCAACCAACAACACCACTGCTTGACTGTATTTGTAAGCACATCAAAACATTCATTCGAGCAATGCAATAAAATTTGAGTAGAGTAATCGCTACGTAGGGACATCTACTTTTCTGGCCTCCATAAATATTAAACACGACAGGAAAACGCAATACAATTAACAAACAGAAATCACAGCCAAGTAGTTACGTACTTCACCCGTTTCTCCATGTGTCCGTTTAGTAATAAATGTTGCTAGATGTGAGACACAGTAGCGGACGCTCCGTAAGCTTACCCAAAAGTACTTAACCTAGAGGGCTCAGCATTTGTTGAATTCAATGAACGTAACGTCATTTACAGCAATAAAAGCAGGCACTTACGATAACTACGAGGGGCGTTCGGTAAGTACGGCAAATTTTTTTTCTTTTCTTCAGACAGGAGGATAGTTTTATTCAGGATTCCAATACACCACGCTATTCCCCACCTTTTTGGCTACAGTACCATACTTTTAACATAATCTCCGTTCAATGCGACGGCCTTACGCCTCCTTACTGGGATGCCAGTATGCCTGTTTAGTATCACACTACCGCCTAGTCGCCGTCGGAGCCAACGTCTTGCTGCGTCAGTAGCCACCCATCGAACATCCACGTACTGCTTTCCGTCCAGTGCATCCTTTATTGGGCCAAACATGTGAAAGTCAGAAGGTGTGAGATACGGGCTGTAGGATGGATGTGGAAGGAAAGCCCAGTGAAGATATGTGAGCACCTCTCGGCTGCGCAGACATGTAAGGCCTTCCGTTGTCAGGAGAAGATCGGGTTGGTTAGCATTTTTGTGGCGATGAACACACTGAAGTCTTTCTTAAATACGCAGAGGGTAATAAACTACACATTAGAGCTCAGATTTACATCATGAGTGAGGAGATCAAACGGAATATCTTCTTCAATGTCCCAGAATACCATAGTCATAACTTTATCGGTGAGGGCGCGGCTTTGAACTTTGGTGAGACACCACTTCATGGGTTGCAGTTTGTTTCCGGTTCGAAGTGATGAACCTATGTGTTACTGCCTGTGAAAATTTTCGAAAGAATTATTTAGGATCAGCCTCGCAACGCGCAACCATTTCCGCACAGATGGTCCAGATTGCTCATTATGGTCTTCTGTTTGGTGCAAGCAATCGAACAGGGAAGCGCCTTTCAGTACCCAATCTGGTGGGCGAGTGTGCCAGCACTACCAAAAGTGACGTCCAGTTGGATAACGAAGTGTGTGATTGTTATGTGTCGATCACCTCGAATGAGAGTGTCCGCACGTTCCAACATTGCAGGGGTCACAGCTGTGGGCAGCTGGCCGGCACGTGAGATACATGTCAGATTTACCCGATCTTCTCGCGATTATGACACCGTGCTTTTGTTTGCTGCCAGGTATCCGTGGACATTCTGCAAGCGCCTATGAATGTCGGCGATGGCTCAAATGACTCTGAGCACTATGGGATTTAACATCTGAGTTCAGCACTTCCCTAGAACTTAGAACTACTTGAACCTAACTAACCTAAGTACATCACGCACATCCATGCCGGAGGCAGGATTCGAGCCTGCGACCGTAGCAGTCGCGCGGTTCCGGACTGAAGTGCCTAGAACTGCTCGGCCTCCGCTGCCGGTTGAATGTCGGCAATGTTCTGGCTTTCTTCGAATGGAACTTAATGACATTATTCCATTTGGAACGCAGCTCCATTACAGACGTCACTTTTTAGGGTACATAAAGCGCCGCCACCTATAAGAACTTCTTAAAACTATAGGGGCTGACGCGGGAACACACCATGATGTCCCTCAACAAATTCCTTATTTTTTCGACCGAAACTGGCCGAGAGAAAATGTGTTGCAATATTTATTGAACGTTCCTCGTGTCACTGAACTAATTGGCACTAGTCGTAGCTTGATCTGTTCGGATTTCAGTTTAGAGTGAGGACTTAACCCCTTTATAACCATAAAACACAAGCAAGCGTGATCAACATTAAAAACAAAAGTCTCAATTTGGTGGTAGCCTTGGCAGTAACCAGCCCCATCGGCTGTCATCAAACGAAACTGGATAATTCTCGCTTCAGGACATAACAATTGAGAACTCAAGCCAATCAGTGATAGTGGACAATGAACACAACAGAAAGGCACAAATTGAGAAATATCTACACGTAAAATAACCAGCACTTGGCAGTGTACGAAACGTTAACATAAAACAACGAACAAGCATTTCGATCCTTAGAAACCGCTAGGATAGAGGACGGTAATATTCACATCACGACGACTTAAAATAAATGCATCGTCCTGTGTTCAACACAGAAATAATATCAGAATCCAGAAATAATACCAGAATCACGTTGAGAATACTTCGCCAAATACGGGATAACACAAGGCGATGACGTTACTAGACGCCCAATTTCCCCCTACAACAAGGCAATCACGATTATGAAAAATTAATATAAAAAAGGACAGTCAAATTTAATATACATTCTGAAGCGGCCCCCGCAATCCACTTGTCCTTGGACACCAACGAAGGCTCTCCGTGCCTGTCGCAGGAAAGAAACCCAAATCTGCTAGTGACAGAACGTGACTGAAGCTACATGACTGAAGGTATTTTCACTTATTAAAAGTTACTTACAAAGTAATGTGACACCAAAAAGAAAGATTCAAAAATATTCCCACTTCCAGGAGCAAAACGAGTAATTAACTTTGTGCAAGTTTCGTTGTTTTGTTACACGTGACTGAACTCACTACGCGAATTGTGGAGTCGCTGATACAGAAATGCAGTAGAGGAATTCAGATGGCGCATCTCAGGTCCAAATGTACAGTAAACAGTGTAAAACACCGGGAAGAAACTTTCGAGGACAGACGTCCAGACCTTTCTTGCGCTGGGCACACGTGAGCATCATTTTAGGAACGGCTCGAGACTGTGGAAGCTTTGAAAAGCGGTCCGAAACCAGTCTCCGTAGACGGTGTGCTAATCCCATGGTGTCCTGCCTTGCCCAACGTCCGCGACTCTCTATCACACGGCGATACTACCTGGCGGCTATTTCAGCGGCCTCGAACTTGCCGCGGCCAGATAGAATGTCTCCTCTCTCGTGACGTATGGGAATGTGGAACTACTTAGAAGTACGGGATGCCTCCACCGGTTGTGGTCATAGGATTTCCCAGTCGTATCGCCGAGACATGAAGTCACGTATTTAGATATTGTTGCGACAGCCTTTCTATGGAACCTTAACGGACAATAGAATGGAGTTGCATACTCTTCGGTATTTTCCTAAGGAGCTGAAATGTTGGAAGCTTTCTTCTCAGCTGTTTTTATTTTCTCTTTAATTGGCCAACATGATGAAACGGAGGTGGGTACTAAACTGTTTTATGATCAACGGTCGTGTAATTGTTCTTACCGTCATGTGTATTGAGTTGATTCCCTGGTTAACAGTAAATGATAACTTGAAATTTACGTCCAGTAAAACCAAAAGCACAGTTCTCTCCCCACGCTGACGCTCCTAGCGTATCACAGTTTTTGATAACAGAACGGAGAAGTAGATGAAAAAACATTTCAAGTCTGTTTGGTTTTAAGATAACTCATCTGCAATTGAAACACATTAGGCTCCCAAGAATATAGCGTCAACTCAAACTCACTTAACATTTGAGACCCAAGAAAACACTTACTTTAGGAAAAACACTTAGCTTCAAGATAGATTTAATTTAAAATTGTGCATCGTTTGACCAACATCATTTACGTTTCGCGTGTTTCAATTCAAGATATATTCCGTAGAATTGTATAATAAAATAAAGATGACTGGTATACTAGATTAAAAATTGTTGCAAGTACTCAAAACATTTGGAAAAGCGAAAAACTTAAAAGTGGCAGACGTCCGTTGTATTTCATTGACTACAGAACAGATGTGAACAACTACTGCGGTATCTCTCTCCTACTAACAACTTGTAAGGTCTTCTCAGAAGCTCTAAACAATAGTGCGGAACTACAAGAGAATCCACTATTCAGGGAACACCAAGAGGGTCCAGGAACGAGCGATCATGAGCTGAGCAATTGTGAATGAACTACATCCTTTAAAATCGTCGATTTCGCGAAGGTGTACGAGTTAATTGATTGAATCACTGGGCTTCAGATTCTTGCAGAGGTAAGCTTCGATAACAAAAAAGGTGTTTAGGAGAGACTGTTGCAGGAGTGATCCCAGTAGTTGAAGTGTGGCCTCCATTGATTAACTGAGAGTTAGCATAGACGGTCCGAGTAAGCCGAAAAGTAATAAACATATTTGGAGTAGTTCATACGGTAAGGTTAGCCTGCAAGTAAATCCGTCATCCAATCGACTTTCTAGCCTTATCAGCAGGTGTAGTGATCTGTTGAGACTCCATAGATCAGGCAGCAAAACAACATTAAGCCCCGAAGACAGAGGCCGCGAAGTTTGGGTTTAAAATCTCTTGTGAGAAAACGCAGTTAATGGCAGACGTAAAATGAGGACCAAGAGAACTAGGACTAGAAAAATTGTTCAGGCAGAAAATTATAAACCACCAAGTGAGTAGACAGAGCCTAACACGTCCGAAAAACAAATTTTGTGTCACGCAGTTGTAAAATATAAGCTTACTAAAGGCATCTACAACGAGGAATCGATGTCCTTAAACGTCAGAATTAAACATTAACGCACTGTCGTCGGGTCTAACCGTCTATATGCGACAGTGATTCTTGCAATGAACAAGAAAGGTCTAATGGAGAAACCTGACGCCGAAGATCTAAAGACTGTGTGAAAAATTCTGGGTCTCGCGAAAGAAAATAGGGAGTACAGAAGGCGTTACAACCACCAATGATGTAGGCACATTAAGAAAAGTGACATGAAGTTAAAATCTTCTGGGTTATTAGGCCGCGTCATGTTTCTTCTAAAATGTTCGACGTTTCGACCCCTCTGTTGGGATCTTTCTCAGGATCTTTTGGTGTTCTCTACTGCTAGAACCACAGTGGTGAAGAACATGACGCGGCCTACTAACCCAGAAGATTTGAGCTTCAGTGACAACGCCCACGACGGCCTGCAGAGTTACATAAGTGACATGATTCGGAAAACGAGGATTGCCTTTTGTAGGTAGGTGACGCGAACAAGCTTAGGAAGAATATCTATAAAGATATTAACGCATTTTCAAGATAAGGAAACCAAAGGGCGTTGTTCACAGAAATAATGTGACCCCAGGTCTAATAGAACTGAAAATCTCTTCTAAAGATACGTAGGAGCCTCTTGCTCACAGGACTCTCACCGCAGACAGATGCCCCGTGCTCGGCGCCACAAAACGTTGAAGTCGGCGACCTGGGAGACCACGCTCAGACTCGAATGTTTGACTCGACCACTGCCACTGCGTGAACCGTCGGATCTTCACACAGCGCCACCCTGGAAGAACTACTTAAAAATTCTGTTCCTAATCCACTGATTCCCAAAACTGCTCGACCTGGAGCACTTAGAAAATTTCAAACTACTAACTGCTCGCTGCCAGATGTCATCACACGAATCGCGCAAGCAAATATTGGCGCATCCACTCCTTCCTTCAGACGGAGAAAGATCACTCTCCCAGTGGGAGTGGGCTGCCGCCAAAAATAACCCACTGCCCTGGTACGTCTTCTGAAATCGCCATCTAACTCCCTGTCGTGAAGCGCATTTTCGGCATAGGTGAAAAATCACTTCACGTTGAAATCCAAAAGACTCAAATACGAAAAAAAACAAAAAAACAAAAAAAACACCAGCTGCGCTTGTGGCACAATTTTCAGCACACAGCAACGTGGGGTTAAGTCAGCCTCCGAGGGGAAACGTCTTTCAGTCGTATATGATCAGATTCTCTTAAAAAGAAAAAGAAGCCCCCTGAAAGCTCGAAGGGAACAATTACCAGGGTACCAGATTATTCAAGCGATGAGGCTCGATAGCTGAAAAAGGGCTGTCAAGCTATCAGTGGGAATGGAATACCAGAAAGCATTAGCGGCATGACTCTGCCCTGGGGTGGCGAATACTCGCCGTCCCGGGTCTTCCGCAAGCCTCTCCCATGACGTGAAAGCAGTTTCCAGCCCCAGTGAAAGCCCTGTAATTGTGCCTACAGTTCGAGGCTTCCACCTTTCCGGAACTCTAGTCCATTAGGCCAGCACCTGCAGTGACTCTCGGAGCAGAGTGTATCCCATAGTGGCAACACAAACAGATCACGAACTTCTAGTCAACAGAAAGAAAGACCTGTCACCTCTAATCATCCAGTCTAACTAGATACCGAGGCAAGCAGTACACCATCAATTCACAAAATTCATAACTGCCTAGGACCTTCAAGCTTACATAATTGCATGCTAAAATGCACACATTCGAAAGAGTTGAAATAAAATGTGGCTAATTCGCAGCGCTTGTCTTCTTTCGTTACACTCCAAATATGGGTGGGGAGTATCGCACTTACGTTTGGTTAGTGGACCACGCATAAGCAAAAATTAAATTAATGAAATTTAGATATTAGCTCAGTTATCGCAAGTATCAGTTGCAAGTAACGGGTCAACTTTGCATTCCTCAACACAAGTGCAATACATAGTAGATCAGCATTCAAAACTCAAACACTCGCAGGGATACCTACACAGTCATCCACATGGTCGCATGAATGCCGGATATGAGCCTTATGGCAGTGGTGGGTGGTGCGGTCCTTTAACGGCCTGATCTCCGTAATCGTCCCAGACACTAAGTTACCCAACCAAAAGTAACAAATGAATTGCGTCCCGCTCGACATTATTCTCGATCCTTAGTAAGGCCAGTGTTTAAAATTTTAAATACAATCAAGGATCTACGACGGAACCTCTGAACCACTTCAACGTTTGGTATCCCATTCTAAATGCAAAAAAAGGAAAATTGGACATAAATGTTTGATTAGACTGAAGGTCTCCACAGAGGAATTTTCCTGCAGGAACACGTTTAGTTATGGGATTCTCGCCAGCACTTATAAATGCTAGAGATATATAACATATTTCATTCATAGGCTGTTATTTTTCAGCAACTGTAGCATATGTTTCAGAACACAATTCAGTCATTAGTCGCAAATATACTTTTACTTTACTTTATCGGTTTCAGTAGATTAGTTTTTAATCTTCAGAAGCTTAAAACAATAGGGATATTGTAAATATTTAGACGCTGTCTGTATATTTATGTACAGTACAAGAAGGTTGTTACAGAGACTTACTTAATATTGGTCTAGCAGACGCCAATATCTTCTTCATAGAAGCACAGCGTTATGATATGCACGAAAGTGAACAGATTGTACGTCATTATTGTAAACAGTGGTTGACAGCTTTATAATTTACAATAACTGAATCACATCAATGTACATGTCAAGTTGTTGCACCAGCCGGAAGAAATATATCGAAATGCTTGTAATAGGTATAACTAAGATTTAAGAAAACATCGCTTTTAGTACTAATACATAAAAGGAATGGGATAATTTTCACGCCTTCTAGGAGATGCAATGCAACAAAACGGTGTCTATTTTTAATACAAGTTAATCATTCAACGAAAGTTTTGAATTTAGACTGGAATCTTCATAAATTTGAAAGTCTTCTAAAAGGCTCATAGGGTGGACAAGGAGAGGATTTAAGACCCTCTTTCTTGAGCACTTGGTGAACAAAGCCGTGGGAATTCATATAAATCACCTTATGTAAGACATTACAAAATCGAGAAACACGATTCAACCTCCACTCTTACCTAAAATGGAGATGTTGCAGATAGTTGACAAGGACTCGTGATGTGCCCTTCGAAATTGTCATAATAAGGATTATTCAAAGAAAAGTGCCGTTTAAACAGCGAAATACATTATAGACCGTACGCCATGCGCTCTTAGAAATTGATTGAAAGGATCAGCGTGGAAAATGACATCGATACGCAAATAATTCGGCATACCTCGATATCCTTCGCACAGCCATACGAAAGAAGCAAGTTTCAACCATTGCCACTTTCAAGATTCAGTTTTAAATAAGTCATTTAATCCTTCACCCTTTTCGGAACCAAATACCTTTTATCATTTTCTTTTGTTTTTCCTTTATCGTATCAAAAACAAGGAACGCCATATTTTTATATCTGAATTAAGCAGAAACGATTGTGTGTACGTTTGGAAAGTCTTCTATTAATGCCTCAACTTTCTCTCCTACAAGGAAGTTGCGTGTAACGTATACTCAGCCTGTAGCGTTATGTTCACTAAAACTCTTTATCGGCTTAATTCAGAGCTCAAAAGTTGGAGATGTCTTTGTCACTGTCCGGAACTTTAAAGTAATAATAATGCATATATAATAAGCAATAAAAGGATATTGCCTTTGCGCTACGCTTATGATAGCGCCAAGAACGTTGACGGTAAGAGCGCTGTTTATAAGGACGAAGGTTAAAGAAGAAAACGTGCTATTGTTGTGTAGAACACCGCGAGAATTCTAAACGAAGTGGTATCATCAATCATCAGACTTCTGACCGTAAATGCTGCAAAAAAGCCAATTTCTTTGCTACTGCTTGTATTCTTGTTTTCAGTCGGCTAGTTTCTGAAACTTCCGACAACCGCAGGCGTAAATAGCATTTGTCCGATGGAGGTTTGCTACCTTGTCTCTACAGGAACAATAACAAATCCTCGTCATCCTACATTCATACCAGTGTTGTTCATGAATGCAGATATATTTATGAAACCTACTGTCATGGAAGTATTTTAATGATGCCAAGAGATGATGTACCTTAGTCCTGACGACTTACCTTCTGCTTTCCCATAATTTTCATATGTTTTATATCCTTACTGCAATTGAAACTGTGCAATTTACTGTAATCGTCATCCACCAATGCTCGCTTACTCCCATGACACTTAACTTATTATGTCTTCCAAAGCAACAGTATGACATTTCAGTTGTCCAAAACAACAACTTCAATATAAACAGATAAAGTCATGAAATGTTTGTGTGCAATGAGAGTGATATTAACACTAAACTGAGATTGAAGGGCTAAAATGTTGTTCGGAATGAAATTCTTCGTTGTTGAATACCAGTCAAACGAGAATAAATATCTTCACGAACTGCATCGAAGCACGAAATACAAGTATAAATAATTGATGCCCAACAATTTCGCTTACAAGTGCCGGAGTCTGCTCACTACGCGATTGTATGTGCCTGCAGCTGTTATTACGAATCCTATGAAAACAGCCTCCATTATAATAGATGGATGGTACACGTGTGTAAGCTAGCTGCTACCACAAAGGTGGATGGTCGGAAACGATACATAAACAACTCACTTCATAAACAGGACTCGATTACCTCTGTGCTTCTCGACGTGTGCAGGCCTGTGAACAAAAATAGACGTCTAGCCGCTGAAAGGGACTGATTTGGAGGGACAGGTCCCTTTTAATAGAGCGACTCGTAGTGGACACACAGAATCGTCTGTGTTCCTTGTTGGCACGCTGACGGTTCACATGCATGGCAGAACGCAATTGTTTTGTTTCACGTTTGTGACTGGGAACGAGGAGGTATCTCATTCCATAATAATGTCCATTGTCAAGGAGTGCGTTAAGCCACAGCGGACAATGTGCTATGGTTAAGGTATTCACCGGATCTTAATCCCATCGAAAAACAGGCAGCTGCAGACACAATCTTAGTTGGCTTCCACTCATCCCTTACGTCCTGCAACACAATGGACGTTGAAAACAATGGAAGTGCTTCACTGTCCTATAATGGAGTACTGTGAGAAGGTAACGGCTATCTTTGGTGACTGATTGCTGTCAATCTTAATTATTTTAATTGTCGTGGTTCATAAAATATCGTCTTCTCAGAAAAGGCTGTTGTAGTCTCTTCAACAATAAAATGTGTGTATCTAAATTTAGCTTTATGAGATTACGTATAATATTCTTTGTCTCCAAGAGGCACCCTTCGACACGCAAGTCGCCGAAGTGGCATCAACTCAAAATACTTGCACCAGGCGAACAGTCTACTCGACAGAAGCCACAAAACATTTCCAATTTTTTACCAGGCACCCCACTGTGTTCGACACAGGGTACTGTTGTCACTTCCCCCTCACCCGTTCCAGTCACAGTGGTCCGAGGGAAGAACGACGGGCGGCCGTTGTGGCCGAGCGCTTCTAGGCGCTTCAGTCCGGAACCGGGTAGCTGCTGCGGTCGCAGGTTCGAATCCTGCCTCGGGCATGGATACGTGTGATGTTCTTAGGTCAGTTAGGTTTAAGTATTTCGAAGTCTAGGGGACTGATGACCTCAGATGTTAGGTCCCATAGTGCCATTTGAACCATTTATTTTAAGAACGACAGCTTGTAATCCCCTGTGCAAGCTCGCTTCTGTATGCAAGCTTTTCGGAAAGTGAGATCTGATAGGTCGCGAAAAGGAAACGACAGTGGAAACGAGATGAAGCTAGGAAATGTCTGTAGTATGGCTCTCGATCGTGTCACGTCGCTCTTTTTACTTCTGAGCACGCGCACAACAATAGTGTCTCCTGCAAAGTATGGGTATGCACTGTGGGTTTCCTCATGAATTCATGTAAGCCCACATAACGTACCTGTCATGCATTTCCTTCTCAGTTCTCGCCTGCACACTGCTGGGTCAACGAGAGCGCTCCTGTAGCGTTTTCGATGGGAATTGTTTGATCACCAACCATACACCCAGGACTGGGTTCTCTCTGACGTTCATCTCTACTCACATGAACAGCTGTCTATGAAGGCTACATCCTGCCACAGAGAACCAACAAAATACCAGCGCAGAGTAGTGGTGGAAAGACCAGGCGGCTGCCTTCTATGATTAGGGTATTGGGAAGTTGGTAAAACGCTACTACAAATGTCTAAGTCGGTGCGGCGAGTATGTACAGAAGTAGCCAGAAAGTGTAGCAAACTATCGCAATTAAGACATTCTTGATTTTTGCTGCGGTTTCCATTTCGTGACCGATCGGATCCTACTTTTGAATGGCCTCAGCGATTTCTCCGACACATTCGCTGAAGGAAGCAATATGTTGGTCCACTCCTCTAGCGACGTACGCTCTCAGATAATTAGCAGTAAACTAGGCAGTGATTCACAGCCCTCCTCTTGTAGCGTTTTCGCTGTAGTGGGATGAGCTCCTCCATGAATCTTTCGTGCTTACTACATAAACCTCTAAAGAAACACTCTTCTCTTCCTTACAACTTATCTATTTCGTCTACCAATCCTACCTGGTACGTATCTTAGTTTAACGGGTAGTAAACAAGTACTCGTGGCGTTAGGCTTCGTGTCAGCTACCTCGTTCGTGGCTGTAGCGCCCTTCCTTAGAATACTGCCAATGAAAGTCAGCGTGGCATCTGTTTACCGCCGGCCGGTGTGGCCGTGCGGTTCCAAGCACGTCAGTTTGGGACCGCGTGACCGCTACGGTCGCAGGTTCGAATCCAGCCTTGGGCATTGATGTGTTTGATGTTCTTAGGTTAGTTAGGTTTAAGTAGTTCTAAGTTCTAGGGTACTGATGACCTCAGTAGTTAAGTCCCATAGTGCTCAGAGCCATCTGCATCTGTTTACTACCAGTTAGTTTTATGTGGTGGTTCTGCTTTTAATGGCTCCGTGTGCACATTATCATGTATTAAATTGATATGACTACCTCCAGTGACTGTTCGGCAATCATGCAGTTATACAATAATGGGTCTTTTCGCCTGTGCACTTGTCAACTACCTGTCGCTGGACCAAATGTCAATACTCTACAGGTATTTATGCACGTGACCATAATTTTCAAGCATTTTGACTCCTCACTATACAATTGCATCACCCACGAAAAGACTAGTGCAACTTCCAAAGTTATCCAACTTTGTAAGTATTTTAAGTGTGACCTAAAGGTAATATTCATTTATTGCTTGTTATACATTCATCATTCTTACTTTAAAATTTCGAACAGTGACAAATACATATATAACATTTTAGCTGAATTTTAGGTAGTGGAAACCAAAACTACCTCGAGGATGTAACTCAGGGGGAAGAGATATTTTTGGATGAAAAGTTGTAGGTTAACATGCAGGGGCAGATAGAATAAAAGCTCCAGTTTTCAGTGATAGGCTGTATCAGCAGTGGCTTTGGTGGTTAACCGAATCTGTTGTGAAAATGCAGTAGCAAAAGACTTCACAGACTGTACGTTTCTCGAAACATACAAGGTAGCTTAACTACTATCGTGTTGTTCGACCGCACCTGCTCACAGATTCCAAAAGTAAGTGATTTTGATTAGTGACATCTCGAAAGCATCGTACGTGAAGCTACTGACGGACTTTGCTTTATTGCAGAGTTTTGTGGGAACTCAGTAGATCTGTCATCTATTATCTGCGTAGAATGAAACGCGAGGTACCTTCCAGCAAACGTATTTTGGGGCTAATGGTTTCCTCTTTCATTCAGAGGAACCGATCAAACGATCCTCGCCATCAGGGTTAAAACGTATAATTACTACTGAGTTGAAGTTCATTAAAGTGAACATCATACAAAATACCTCCGTACCTTTCGTAAACAAAGAATTTCTGCTACCCAACCTCTCTCTCCTATTTCTGAACCCCACCCTCTCTGCCCTTTCGCCTCGCTGCCTCGTCTTCGAGACACAATTCATCACGCAATTTTTTTAATACAAACTTAGTTATGATATGAAGTGTCATATTTAGTATGGCATCATACCTAATTGGGTTTCCTTATTTTTAAGCCATAAAATTATAAACAATTTCCACCATTTGTCTGTCAAGTTTCGGCGACAGATTTGTTGAACAAAGGGGATGGGGTGGGGGGGGGGGGGGAGATAGACTTTTATACGTGTTTTACAGACCTGGAAAACGCGTCTGATAATGTAGCTTGGCTTGGGTTTTCAGCTATAATGTTGTTGTTGCTGTAGTAATCAGTCCAGGGACTGGTTTGATGCAGCTCTCCATGCTACTCTATCCTGTGCAAGCTTCTTCATCTCCCAGTTCCAACAGCAACCTACAGCCTTCTGAATCTGCTTAGTGTATGCATCTCTTGGTCTCCCTCTACGATTTTGAACCTCCAAGCGCCCTCCAATACTAAATTAGTGATCCCTTCACGCCTCAGAATGAGGGAAAATAGAAGTGATTTGAAAATCAGACAACTTATAAACTCACAATACATAAATCAGAAAGCGGCAGTGAAAGAGAGAGAAGATAACACACTAGAACAGATAAAGGGCCTAGGTTCAAATGGCTCTGAGCACTATGTGACTCAACTGCTGTGGTCATAAGTCCCCTAGAACTTAGAACTACTTAAACCTAACTGACCTAAGGACATCACACACATCCATGCCCGAGGCAGGATTCGAACCTGCGACCGTAGCGGTCGTGCGGTTCCAGACTGTAGCGTCTTTCACCGCTCTGCCACTCTGGCCGGCAAAGGGCCTAGGACATGACTGTTGTGTGTCTCCTATACTTCTGAATCTGTACCTAAAAATGCGATCTACCACTGCGCATAACACAACAAAGGAGTGGCAATGGAAGGACGGAGATATCTATCAAGAAATAAATTTCTGGTTATGATGGATAACATTGAAGCTATAGGGGACATATACGGTATGGAATGAATATCCGTAAAAAGAAAACTATAGTAACGGCAGTAAGAGGACAAAGATTATACTAAACGGACAAGTATTAGAACATGCAGAAAGCTTTATATATCCCGGATGAAGGATAGATACCGACTGAAAGAGCAGCATTTAGATTAAAACCAGAATGTCAATGGCGAAAGACTCGTATTGTAAGACAGTTTTCTGCAACAACATTGACAAACATTTGAGGAAAAGCCTAATAACATGTTTTGTATGGAGTCTTCACCTATATGGCGCTCAAAAATTGAACATTTAGGAAGAAAAATCAGTCGATTGAACGACACTTTGACAACCAGCGTGTCTCAAACCTACCCAAAATACCCTACTGTGAAAAGTTTAACGAGGATTTAGAAGCAGATATCGTTTTTGGTGAATCACTGTGAAGGGAAATCTAGATTAAATGTAGACTGAAGATTTTCCGTGGTTTGCCCAGATTTCAATACACTGAAATTTCTGTTTTCAGGCATGTGTTTCACTACTATGTCACAAGGCCCACCATAGAAGTGCCGAAAGCGGGATATCGATTTTTCTTGCCTCTGGTGTACTGGCCACGTTGGTTGAGGATTTCCGGTTGGTTTCCATTTATGCGATCCTAATTTTTTTCTTGGCATCTGCTCGTCTCACTATTCTTCAGAAATAAATAAATTACGTAAACAACATGATATACGACAGATAAAGTACACAAATTACCTGCCATTGGATTACAGTGATACAGTAAACGTAAAAATGGCAGATTCATGTTGAGCATTGACTCGTTGGGCATCGCCTCAATGTTAGCGTAACCAGTGAGATCGAAGTGTGGTTTTTGACATAATGAAATTTGTGGCATTTCTAGAGAAGCAGTATTACCCTGAAAGTACAGGAGTCCACTAGTGCTTCATATTATGTGAAGTTATGTTGCAATTTTGTCGAGATGCCACTGGAATTGAACCATGCATCATCTGTTTGAAAGATCAAAGTTTATTCCATAAACAACAGTAGACAAGCAACAAACTGTCTTCCGTCCATAAGCTGTGGGTGGTCAAAAATATGAGATCACAAAAAACACAACACAACATGCTTAATACGGCGTATGAAAACTTTTGCCATTCAAAACAGCTTTCTGCCGTCTCGGAATAGATGAATAAGGGTCCTGTATGGTTTTAAAGGCAATCTTGCACGCTTAATCTTGCCAAATTGCGGCAAAATCAGGTAAAGATGATGTAGCTGGATAGCTATCATCCCGGCGGAGGTTCGAGTCCTTCCTCGGGCGTGGATGATTGTGTGTTGTTCTTAGTATAAGTTAGGTTACCTTAGTTTAAGTAGTGTGTGAATCTAGGGACCGATGACCTCAGCAGTTTGGTCTCTTAGGTTTTCACCTCATTTTCTCATAGCGATCACACACACTTCTCTACTGACCACAGAGGCTAAGTTGTCTTAACATCAGATAGTCAAGGAAGATGCGACAGTTCATGCCTCCTGTTCACAAAATCAGTACAGCGCGATGAGAGCTGTGTGAACAGGTTCCTTTGTAACCTCCCCCTCACTTATCGACCTTAATGACAGTGAAAAATTAAACCGCGTGTACCTAATGGAAATTTGGGAAAAGCAATCGTCACCGAAGTTAATTTGTCGGTAAAGAGGGAGGAAAGGGTTACATCTAAATGAAAGGAAAAATGTAAATGAAACTGGTGGAAATTAATTTTGAAAAGGGGTAAAGTTAATAAAGAAAGTAAATGTGCAGCCGTTACGTTAACAATTAACTAGCGGTAATTAGATACTTGAGATTTGGGGAAATTACGGTCGCCAGTCCTAAGGACAATTACTATAGTAACTGAAAAAGAAAGGTTATTACACGTGTAATTAGCACTAGAAGCGTGGCAAATGAAGGTTGACGCATGTAGTGTGAAAAATGAAAGTTTGTCAGAAGTAATAAATTTCGCTACACTCTGACTTAATTTAGCAAAAAAATTAATAAAACCGGAAAACCGAAAGTTAATTTTGTGACTAAAGTTAATAGTGAGCTTTCATTCTGAAGCACATCGAAATTCAGTAAGATACGGTTAGTCTTGGACTACCTCAACAATCATTTCAAAAGTTACTTGAATCTACGCGATTTAGAAATAAGAGATTTAACTTTGAACTTGAATTAAATGATTCTGAACACTTAACAATAGTAAAATTTAGTACGTACCAAGCTGATCTGCAGTCACAGATAAGCTAAAATACGGTAACAAGACTCGCACTCTTAATTTGTGCTTGTGTAATCTAAATATAGTACCCAGCTATGAATACCTTAACTGAACTTTGAAATTAAAGTAGTGAAATCGAATGATGCTGGCGTTTGAATTTCAACGACACTCGGGTTCATTCCGGAAAAGGAAGGGACCCTGCTTGGTATTGCAATTGGGACAATGAGCAACAAAGTTCATGCTACGTTGCTGCAATTTTGAGATTTGAACAGTTTTAAAAGCTGAGGTCTGCCATACAGCTCTAAAACTTGACGTGCTTCCAGTCTTCCTAGTTGGTTGATTGAAGGTTTGAAGCCGTCGATCGAGGAGGTGGCGACAGTCACCCATTGTCGGCCGTCGTGGTCGCAATAGTAGGATGTTGGCGCGCCTTCTTCTCGACACGGTCACCAGGCGAAACGGGCTCTTGATGTGCGCCAGCTAATGCTTCCCGTCCGCGACACCGTGTCAGAAACTATCATAGCAAGTCGAGCGCAATTACATGCTGTCCAACCCCGAAAGCGCGGCAACTCGCGGGAGCGTCACACAACACACCTGCTCCACTGCACTACCCCAGCCAGACTCTCTCTGCTCTGCCCGCGCTCCACGCGGTAGAGTTAACACTACCAAAGATCCTAAACACTTGGGTTCTCCACACGACCTATCGATGTATTCGTTCGATAGCATTGTTTTCCCTAGGCCAGACCCAGCGTATAAATACAAATAATATTCACAAAACAAACCAATTATAAATCAACATAAATGCATAAATATATTCAAATAGTAAAACAATTACAATATACAAAGACACAGAAATGTTATATCTTCAGGTAACAAAATAAGGAAAAAAATTTGCAGTGCAACAGATGGAAATAGTAGGATATGCATTTCCGGCGTTACACCTTGTCGTCTTGGAAAAGAGCATACAGTTGGGGAGCAAACTTTGTACCACATGATGGGCCTGGCCAACCAAAATTGTCCCCCGACTCTTAACACTAATACCACCTTGCAGATTAATCATGGGGCCTATTGAATACAAAGATGTAAATGCCAAAATCATCACTCGATCTTCGACCCATTTCACGATTGGTATGTAAAAGCAGCCACAATTGGAAACAACGTGAAACAACACTCATTAGACCGAATGACATTCTTACTGACACTTGTATTACTGATAAGTGCTTTTGTAATTGCAGTTCGTCCTAAAATTCCCGGCATGTGGAGGACTCTTCGTGTCTTTTTTTATTATTTTCTTTACTTGTCCTGGCTGCAGTGACTTCTGCAGCTGCCGTCTCCTTATTTTTCGTCTCATCCTCTTCAGTTGCCGTCTGTCGCAGTCATTCAGGCACACTTCCGTCCACATTGTGATTCAGCGTATCATGTTTCTCCTTTTACTCTGTATGCAGAGTAGTTGTTCGATACGGTGCTTCTCGAAACACCGAACACTTGGGCAGCCTCAGTTGCGAAAGCAGCCCTCATATGATCACCAACAATTCGTTCACGTTCGAATTGACTTACCTTCCGCATAATGCATTCACAACTACACAGAACATTGATCTGACCAATCTCTGTACGTCAATACTGCCGTTGTTCACATTGCCGGCGTGAACAAAAGGTGAGTCGTTACTGAAGAAGACTTCGATAACTCAACAGCTTCACTAAGGGAGCACCATCGTCGTAATATAGCTGACTGGCCGTTTCTTGAAGCTGATCGCTTTGGCGTTGGAGAAACAACAAACGCCTGTCGCTATTTAAGCCTTCGCAGGAAAAATTGTATCAGTCATCTTAAGGAGTAACTCTACACTATTATGACATTCGTTATTTCCTTTCCCTTTCGTCCCCTGTCTCTATTGGCATATGAAATAAAGATTAAATCTTCCTTCTCATTGAATTTGCCATCTTTCGCGGTATTTCCATTGATTAAAAACCGCCCCACTAATTTTCAATGACTTCCACACGTCTCATCGAACTCGTGCTTCAATGAATTCTTACAAGGCTAATACTTCCCATTTAAGCTGCTACTGTTGACAAACTGAGCTCATTCTCTTTTTGCAAATACTTCCAAGATGATAGACCATTAAGTCTAAGCTTCAGTTCTTTAGCGTTTTTGTGATCTGGGATGTCACAATACGTTCATAGCAGGTCGTTTATCCGTTCACGGGTATTGATCAACACTCATTACAGCTTTTGGCGAGCACAGCGCAGTTTCTTGGCCGATCTCCAGTCGTTCGAGAAATGTTGCGCCCCGAACAAGAAAAGAATGTCCCGTGGTAGTGCCAGAGGACATGTAAAGCGATTCGAATACTTAACAAGGGTTAAATCGATTGAGGCTGCTGAAATGCATGTCCCTTTGGCTATAAATAAAGGGCTGACGATTTGAATACCTACCCACTGATTACTTCGATGAAAATGCCGACTTAAAATTTAGTATTTCCACACCGAGAGCAGTTGTCTGAACTCACAGTCTAATTATTCAAATGACATCAAGGAATGAGTGATCCTCATTCATTGGTTGGTTCTAATTTGCACTGAAATCACTGATCAAATATGTACGTGTTGGTTACAAATAAACTTGTTTTTCGATAAATTCCACTTTTAGGAAACGCGTTTCTACTTCTTTTACACCTGTACATGCCTACGTTATGGTAAACTGGTAAACAGTGAGACATCGCAAATTATAGCTCTCATTTCACTGTGAAGACAATGTGGACTCGTAAAAATGACAAATTCTATAAGAAAAACGGCTGCGCTGCAAAGAACAGGAAATCATAGACTCCGCAGCACTTTGTGACAACGGAGCCAATAAAAAAACCTCTTATAATGCTGCCAAGCGAAATACGCATGGGTAAGAAAAAGAAGAAAAAATTGTGTTTGCCTAAGGAAGGACACCAAGACGTGTCGTCGTTATGTGAAAATTCTACCACTTCTGTTTGATACTTTCTTAATATTACGTAAAATGTCAAATTTTCAAACGCATTCGCCGTAACGTAAATGCAAGAACCGGTTTTTGTACTTCTACGCATTGTCAAAAAAGATTTCAACCATATGATAATATAGGTGTTGCAAGATGGCCAGGTTTCCAGTGTTAGCTGTCAGGGGCGATTCTAGAAGTCGGTCAAGAGGGTGGTGGGTGGGGAGCTAATGGAGGAAAGAGGGGGTTTGGGAAAAAGGAATACCGCTTAACGAAAGGAGGGTTGGGGTCCTTCACCGACAAACTGGTGAAATTTAGTTTTGCTTAAAGCAGTTTTTGATAACCGTTTTAGAGTTCATGGTGAAAAATGTGTTTTAATAAATAATAAGACGCCCATTTTAGGTTAATGATATATATTGGTTTAGATAGTGAGCTATTTGCTGCTCTTATTCCTTTGTTAAAATATGTTTGAAATACATTGTATCATATATTGCTACATAATTATAAAAAATGATTGAATCTATTGGTGTAACATATTCACTGATTTCTGAAATCATTCTATGCAACGAAATATGATACTCAATTTGGGAGGACGGGGGGGACGGGGCGACGGGGGGACGGGACTACAACCCCCCTAGCCCCCCCTCTCCCCTTTGCCTCCACCCCTGTTAACTGTCTTCATATATTGTGTGTCTCCCAAAATCAATCACCGGATTCCGTAATAAGAAGCTACATTTCAAAATAAGACTAACTTCAGCTTTCTCTTTATTTATTACCATCTTACTATCATAATATAGTGTTAGATGGGTATAACGTACGTAGAATGACGGTACTGTATCGATGTGCGAATGTAGTCATGTTATTGCGAAGGCTATTTCGAATTATATGACTTATGTAAGAAAAGATACTTCGAAGGGAAATTCAACGGCATAAACATTTGTGCTGCAATCCACTTTCACGCCGTCAGAGACAAAGATTTCATAAACGTATGTCATACACCATTAGTTCTGACCAACCTCCTTTCCAGCAGGTGATCCGAAATGCTATTGATACTTTCTCGTGAGAGATTCTTTGTTCCCTAGTTTCTGAATAATTCTTAAATACGTTTCAGCGCAGCCTAGGACAACGCACAAGGATTAAATTTTTTGTATGACATCGCCCTTGCTTTTCTTTTCTTTTTAGATATGAAATATATACCCAGGCTAATGCCGTTACTTGTAATAAAACTAACTTTGCAAGTGAATACAAACATTACCGCAATCTTGGTAATACAACAACGTGTTTGAGAACACTGTGATCAGAGAGAGACTTATGATAATAATTTATCTCGTGCATTTTTTGTGTCGTACTTGATGATAATGTCTTTTTCATCCACTGATGCACGGCGTATGTGTACTACGATTTTAAAAACCTTTTTCAGTTCCTCCCCACTCTACGGTGAATGTATTTATTTTATATTCGTCTCTCGTTTGAACCTTACACTTTTCTGCTGCGGATATAGTTATAACTGACACCAGTAGAGAGTAAATACAAAATTACACAGCTGCTGGCACAAATATGCTGTTTATCAAAATATTTAAGAGCGGTAGGCAGTCACCTGAGAAACGTTTATAGCCTGCCGCGGTGGTCTTGCGGTTCTAGGAGCTGCAGTCCGGAACGGCGGGACTGCTACGGTCGCAGGTTCGAATCCTGCCTCGGGCATGGATGTGTGCGATGTCTTTAGGTTGGTTAGGTTTAAGTAGTTCTAAGTTCTAGGGGACTGATGGCCTAAGATGTTAAGTCCCATAGTGCTCAGAGCCATTTGAACCATTTTTGAAACGTTTATAAAAATTTCACTCTGACAGATGGCATAAAAATGAAGTGTGGAAACTTGATTTTTAAGTTTCCCGTAATACTTTAATTACGTTGCTTTACTTCATAATTCAACTGCAATATTGTACACTGTCTCTCATTGCTATGGAACCGATTAGCTGACATATTAACTAGTCATTAATGAATATTTCGTATAGTCGAGAGGTCAGTACGTGCACAAAATCGTGCACCGCAACTAGACTGATATAGAAGCAGGATGGCTCAATATTTCTGCATGGGACTTACAACTAGTTGTTGAATCCATTCCACGTCGACTTGCTGTCCTACACCTGGCAAAAGGAGGTCCAAAACGATATTACAAGGTATTCCCAGGACTTCTGTCACCTTGGTGATGTGATATAGATACTAGCAATCTTCGTGAGCGATGTTCCACATGGTCATATCGCTTAACCATCTTGGCGGACTACCTGCCATGTGGTAATTCCCAGTGGTGCTTGCTGCTGATAATGGAGTCGCGACATTCAGTGTCCAACACCTGTTTCTCCAAAGACTTTGTACGTGCTTGGCGCACTTACTCGTTTCTGTTAACGTGTCAGTCTCACATAAGCGGAGAAACACTGTTATAAACATCTTACGGTACGACTGCTGTCGGAAGGGGTAGTTATTCCGGAACCTCCATGCCAATGTACATTCTTTGTCATGTCAGCCAGATCTTGGTACATCACAATAATTTCCGACGAGTAGCTAGTATAGTAAATGATCTATTATTAAAGGTTTAGCATGTTACGTCCATTATATTTATCCGACCTGTTATGCCGTGGTCGGTTGATGAATTCCGTGTCGATTCCCAACGTTTCGTCTCCGACTGCGGGAGACATCTTCAAGGGGGTCCGTAGCTCAATAGAAGGTCCAACACACCCACTGGCTCGCTACTGACTGCCGCTAAATTCCGTGTCCGTGCGCTCCCACGCCGCGGCGTGACGTCACGTGTTTTGAAAACGTCAGTGCAATTGGCCGCTGTCCGTCGATGTCGATCGCCGTTGCCATCACCCAGTAGGGGGCGAGTGGTACACATCTTCTTTAACACCGGCATCCATATGCCGTTTAATTTCACACCCTCCTCCTTACGGTTGAAATTATTTTGGTGTTTAGCGATTTCGATTGCCTCCCTGTAGAGCTTTTCGTAATATCCGCTTGTGGCCGCTAGTACTTGCGTCTCCTCGAAACGAATATTGTGGTTCCCTGGCTGGAGAGCATGCTCCGCAACAGCTGATCGTTCCGTTTCTCCTCTTCTGCGATTTCCCTTATGCTCTTCCAAACGTTTAGAAACAGTTCTTTTAGTGGTGCCCACATAAACATCACCACAGCTGCATAGGATCCTATACACTCCAGCTTTTTCCAGTGGTTTGCGAGCGTCCTTTGCAGGCTTAAGGTATTCCTATATCTTCCTGGTGGGCTTGTAAATTACGGTAATATTCCGCTTCGTCGAGATCCTCCCTATTCTTTTCGTTACATTTTTAACAAACGGCAGGAAAACCTTAGATTTTGCAGTAGCCTGTACGTCAGTATGATTTCTGCGTGGCTGCCTCAACGCAGGTTTTATTTCGGCGGACGAATATCCGTTCTTCATTAGTGCATTGTGGAGATGTTCCATTTCAGCGTCGAGCAACTCAGGTTCACAAATATTTGTAGCTCTGTCCGCTAACGTCTTGATAACACCCCGCTTCTGTTGTGGGTGGTGGTTCGAATCCCGGTGCAAATAACGGTCCGTGTGCGTGGGTTTGCGGTATACTGAGTGGCCCAAACTACCATTTTCGTTTATAAAAACAAGCACATCGAGGAAATGTAACTTGCCGTCTACCTCCTCCTCCATTGTAAACTGAATTCTCGTGTTCATACTGTTCAGATGTTCGTGGAACCGGCTTAGTTCCTCCCTACCATGTCTCCACAGCACAAACATGTCATCCACGTATCGGAACCATACATTTGGTTTTTTGCTGGCAGTACCTAAGGCCTGTTCTTCGAATTTCTCCATAAATAAGTTTGCAATTACTGGACTTAGGGGGCTTCCCATAGCCACACCATCCGTTTGCTCATAAAACTGTTCATTCCACTTGAAGTATGTGGTCGTCAAACAACAATTAAACAGTTCTGAAATATCGGCGGGGAAAATTCGATCCAGCTGTTCCAATACATCATTAAGTGGAATCATGGTAAACAGCGATACCACATCGAAGCTGACCAATATTTCCTCCGGCTGGACCACTATGCCATTCAATCTGCTGATGAAATGTGTCGAATTCTTTATATAAGAGTCCAAACGGCCCACGTGTGGTTTTAGAAGCGTAGTCAAAAACTTGACTAGCGAGTAGGTGGGCGAACCAATGGCACTTAGTATCGGTCTTAACGGCACATTTTCTTTATGAATTTTGGGCACTCCATTAAGCCTCGGTGGTAGCGCAACCGAATTGCAGAGACCTTTCTGTACACTCTCTTCAATGGAGGACTTCTTTTATTAACCGCGACACAGTTCTGAGAACGCTGTTAGTGGGGTCCTTATTCAGCTTCCTATATGCTTGCGGATCCAGTAATTTTACTACGATAGTCGGCCACATCCATAACCACCGTTGCGCTTCCCTTATCAGCTGGGAGAACCAAAATACTATCGTCGTCATTCAGGAGTTTTAAAGCTCTTCTCTCACCCACAGTTATGTTACTTTTCGGCGGTTTTGCATTGGCTAATATTCTTACTGTTTCTATACGGATTTCTTCAGCTGTTACAGAATCCACACTGCGAATACCTGCTTCTACACTGGCTATAATTTCTTTCGTGGCACAAAACGCGGACTAACAGCAAAATTTCCTCACTTGGTAAGCACAGATGTCTCATCGTCAGATAACGAACGTTTGGACAAATTGATAACGGTCCGGGAAACGTCTAAATGCCGGTGTTAAAGAAGATGTGTGCCACCCGCCCACTACTGGGTGATGGCAACGGCGATGGACGGCGACGGACAGCGGCCAATTGCACTGACGTTTTCAAAACACGTGACGTCACGCCGAGGCGTGGGAGCGCGCGGACACGGAATTTAGCGGCAGTCAGTAGCGAGCCAGTGGGTGTGTTGGACCTTCCATAGAGCTACGGACCCCCTTGAAGATGTCTCCCGCAGTCGGAGACGAAACGTTGGGAATCGATGGGAATCGACACAAAATTCATCAACCGACCACGGCATAACAGCTCGGATAACTATAATGCACATGATATTTCCGGCCGTGAAAGTCTATATTTTAGTATTAGCATGTTACATTTAATATCCTTGGTCTTTCCTCTGCAGTGTTGTGTAACTACTACCATCTCGTTTACGTCGACATTGGGCTACATCTCAAATAATGATGTCAAGACAGATGCAAATTTCCATTGTACACCCGACATTAATTCTTACATACGTAAGTTTCAAATATGATACAACTCTCAGAAAATGTTCAAATGTGTGTGAAATCTTATGACATCAGTCCCTAAACATACACACTGCTTAAGCTAAATGATCCTAAGGACAGACACAGACACCCATGTCCGCTGGAGGACTGGAGCTTCCGGCCGGACCAACCGTACAGTCCATGACTGCAGCGCCCTAGACCACTCGGTTAATCCAGCGCGGGTGATATAACTCTATAAAAATTTCTTTTCCACCTAAGTTGGAGATGTTTTACCGTTCTTGCCGAGAATGTTTCCATTAATTTACTTAAGAGTCTTATTGCTATCTGCACTTGAATATAAGCTGCTACCAATTCTGTAATCTTCAAGGGAAACGTTCCTATAAGCCATATGTATCATACGTTGTCATATGACATTAACATGTTTTATTTACCTTAATAAAACACAAATCTATCAGATGTACTTGAATATAAGCGTGGTATATACGAAAATATCGTTTGTTATTACTTTTGCACGTATTGTATACTCGCAGATGCAGTACTTGCAATCTAATGAAAGCCGATTTTTTGTGTTGTTTAACAGCGGTTAATATGATATGGAAAATGCATCTAATGCACGTACTCAATTTACTACTAGTCCAATTTAAAATGATGCGTAAGTATGTTTGTAGTAGGTATTATTTACTACGTGAAAGCTGTTGTTTTGAGTGCTAGTATAGATTCATTTATATGATTCTGGCACACCTGTGACATTGTCTTACTATCTGATGTAAACGAAATAAGTTCCAGGTCAGTATTATGTTCAAATGGTTCAAATGGCTCTGAGCACTATGGGACTCAACTGCTGAGGTCATTAGTCCCCTAGAACTTAGAACTAGTTAAACCTAACTAACCTAAGGACATCACAAACATCAATGCCCGAGGCAGGATTCGAACCTGCGACCGTAGCGGCCTTGCGGTTCCAGACTGCAGCGCCTTTAACCGCACGGCCACTTCGGCTGGCCAGTATTATGTACTTAAATGTATTTCAATTCGTTACACCTAATTACTTACCATTACTAATAATTCAAATTTTGTTATTATTCCGAATTACACTGTATACAACTTAGATGTAATCTGCTGCCATTAAGTCACTGAAATTAGAAGGTACGTTACCATTTCGCTGTTTGTTGCTACCCAGCATATGTCTACTGGTCTTATTATAATTATCATTACCAGATTCTGTATACGTCACATAATATTTCAACATAGTAGGATTCGCATGCGCGGAATTCGCTATAAATACCATGAGTGCATCAGGTCTCTTCAGTACATCGTTTAGTCAACTGATAATGGCTGGACGTCTCTGGGCCGAAATATCGTGGCGGAATGTTGATGGGACGCAGCTGCAGACCCGAAAACTACTGGAAGAATATTTCAACAGTTATTCATCTTCTTCAGTTACTGTATTGCAACTGCAATGCCACCTGATGGCACGTAGTTTACCTGTAAAACCCCAGCACGTAACATCAGTCAGTATTCTGCCTGCTCTGTCGCGGGCATATTACCACGCTGTTCACATGTGTTGCGTGTCAGGGGTAAAATCCACTAGTTGGTAATAAGCGCTCATCATATACAGCTACTAGATGAAGTAATGCTGTTGTACATTGTTTACGACGATCTCATATATTTAAGTAAGAACTACGTAGTTTCCACTTTTTCAGTGGCATACTGACACATTGCGTAGTATGTTCTCTTTGGAGTGTAGATTTTTAAGTGACATATAAATGATCATCGAGCTGTCCATCTACAAAGAGGATTGGGTATGATCGCTGTTATGCTCAAATATGTATTTTATCGGTCACCTGTCTGCCTGGTGATTAGACACAACAATATTTGTCTTGTTTGGTATATACTGACTTTGTGTAACCTTCGTCATAATTACAATTTGTGTGGCACTACCCTCTCTCATGCACAGTTTCAGCTGTTTCAGCCGATACTACTTATCAATGATTATAAGTAATTTTTTCTGCCTGGAATAATAAGAGATCATTTTGAATCAAATAACAGTGAGCAAGACGTCTCGTCTACTACGGAAATCCAGATAGTGCACGTAAAACTTCTTAAAGTACAAAACCTTCTAGAATATCAGCTACATCACAACGGCGGGAGGTTCTTAGATAGGCTGTCTACGGTGCCCGTATGTTGGTCGTGCTTCCAAATTACGAATGGGACTTAGCCACACCTCATGTTACTCCGAAATGTTTTGCTTTGATGCACTAATTTGTTAACTTTTAGTATCCTCCTTTTCCGTACTATTATTGAGTATTGATATGCACTTCCGACAGTTGGATTGTCACATTCGCACCAAGCTCAATATATTTGATGTTTCCGGAGACCACTTTGTTCTTTCATTCGAGATATTCTTGGATTCTCTGGAAATCTGACATGTTTGTAGCCCTTGCAATGTCTCCGTAAACAGATTCCTGGAAGTGACGACAGTTTTCACGTTTCCGTCCCTGAAAAACACCCGACTGCACCCTCCGCCTTTGAGGAACTCTGTTCCAATAAATTCACCCTTTCGCGTTCGTCCAAGCTTCAAACTCTATTACATTGCGTTTTGCTAAAGTCTGCCAAATAAACGAGCGGCAAAATAAAGTTCAATGACTATGCTATCATATAGGTCTGTTATCATATATATAAGATGATAGGTTTCTTCTTCCGCTGTTGCTTAGTTAACCGTCATTTAGTTTATTATGTTTCATACGATTGCTGAATTTCGGCTTTACATTCGGCTATATGCGGCTTAAAGGTAGTTCCCAAAACAGGTGCACAAATGTTCAAGCACCCATATTAATATGTCCGCTAACTAAGAAGCTGTTTTTCATAAAATTTTCTTAAATTATATCAATAGTCTCTATCACAGATATGTTAGTTAGTGGTGAATCCCATGTGGTGCGGATCCCAGACTGACGAGTCACATTCAAGTATTGGTCGAACAAGGTTCTCGTAAACTACACCCTTTGTTAATGGACTACGTTTCCTGAGAAATTTTGCAGTAAATATCAGTCTTACATTTGCCTTATTACAGATTATTTCTGTATGATAATTCCGTAAGCATACTCCTCCATATTTTGTGGAGGTTACTACTTCCAATAATTATTTTTCAACGGCGTATTTGTAAAATAATGGCTCTTTCTGTCTCTGTACTCGCACAACAATACTTTTGAAGGTCAATTGTAGCTATCTGCGCCAAGCATCCGTCCTCTCCTTGTGTTCCTGCGTTTGACTAAAATTTCGTTGCTACATTTATTAGGCTATAGTATCAACCACGGGAAGCCTCACAGAATTTCTGACCACTACCGGGTCATTTACGTATACTGGGAACAGTAATGTGCATACCCACAACTCAAACCGTCTCTATATTTATATACTAAAGTTACCCTTTAGGTTAACATGTACATAAACCTAAGCTGTTTATACTACATGAACCATTCCCCACATTTGAAGATCTATATAGTCACTCAGCCTGGCTATTATAGTTTCATATTTCTATAGTAAATGTATGCCTTTATCAGATGAATAACTGACCTTCAAAAATTAATATTTAATGACATCACGGATGTACGTTACTTTTGTTTAACCACAATACGAGCATTAGGTTCCCCTGACCGGTTTTGGTCGCTGGCAGCACATCCATAACGTTAGACGACCCTGTGTGCTCAATACCTATTGTAAACAGAACAGTGTTTCTTCTATGTGGTTTCCTTGTATCCGTTCTATAACTCGCCGCTTTTTTGCTGTTACAAACTGCTTGCGAGCTAGCATCCGAAAGATATTCGTGCTCACATTCGGTTCATCTTCGTCGAAATGTCTTGGCTCAAACTCGTCTAGGGACTTAACCGCAGGTATCATTGGTTAAATTGTCTGGCAGATGACAAGTTTGCGAAATACAAAGTTAACGTAACATATAATAACAGTAGTAATAATATCGAGAGCTAAATTAACGACCCATAAATGATGTAGGCCACACAGTTGTGATTTGGTTAGAATAACTTTTGTTCAGCAAGCAAACTAATAGAGAAAGTGGTCGTATTCAGAGTTACTGTTACACTCGAGCGCATATCCACTTGACACAGTTCGATCATTCACAATCTCATCGCGAAACACAAGTTATCTACGCGAGAAATTAAGAGTTCACACCAGGCGCGTGCCTCCTCACCGCTCAGAGACTGTGACCCGCGATACCACACAAATCGAAATTTTCTGAGTCGTTTCACTTCCTAGCTCCCTAAAGACCGACTGTCCGCTTTCGTGTCTCAATCCGAACTGTGCCCTTTGGTGTCTGCAGCCGAACTGGCCGCTTTCGCTTCTGCACCAGCACTGTTCCCTTTGGTGTCTAGACCAGCACTCTTCTGTCCGTCCCCGGCCGCGTTTCCCGCTTGCCGAATATCGCTCAACTGACTAGGGCAGTTCCCTTTCCTGAAACCGTCCACCTCATTGGCTACAGCTTTTCTACATTATTTTACATTTGGACATAATTAAATAAGCAAAGCTTGACCACTTCAATGTTCTAACTAAAGTAACAGTAATATCCATTACATAATAAACCTTAAACTCTTTTCCATAAGACCAATATCATTTCCATCTTACCTTTGAATACCATGGCCAGTAGCCTTACACCAATGTGCTTTCTGATAATGCACTAAACTTTACAACAAATATTCTGTTACCTAATGATTCAATATGGTGTCATGCTGTCATTGTTCAATGTGTTTTGTATGGAGAAAATGATGATCTGATGCTTAACTGAAAATACTGATAATTTAAATTTACTATATCTTTGAAACAAATAAAGTTACAGAGTTGATATTTACAACATTTGTCATTTCAATGGTGCGCTATTATATGAAACGTCGACCATTAAGGTCGGCTAAAGCGTTCAGATCCTAGCATTCACGTCTTTGTTACAAAACTTGTGAATTTCACTTTAACAGTAAAGACTAAACTGTTATAGATATGATCAATATTCAAGTTTTATTGCGACCTCCATGAAACTTTATGGAGGATGGCAGATTAAAATTACAATGGCTCCATTCCCTGCATTACTACAGTATTAATTAGCTTACATAAATGCCCCCTTTATGGCCGATCTTAGTCCGCCATAATTAACACTTGACCACAAACGGCTTCTACTGGTCTTCCCCATGACATTGGTTCTCGTCTGTCTCACTCGCAGACTGAACTGAAGTGAGCCACCATCTAGTGCAACATAGCTGATTCTTACTTTACAAATATGCTCTTCATGTAGCACTGTCAACGTGTTCACTGTGTACGCTCCTACTTTATGATGCATCAAGGAAGAGAAGGATTTGTTTTTAGATTTACTCAGTTGCAAAATAGTCAAAGTAGCTTGCTCTTAGACTCTACATATTCTAGGGGACTTTAACACTCGGGTTATATCACATTAACATTTGCCCGAATTGCCTGCGTTATCATAGAGTGCGAAAAATGAATTAAAATAGCCAGAGACTTCTATAAGTCTGCTGTTTTTGTAGAATGTGAATTAAAAAAAACGATATTTTCGAGTAAAGGATCAGGATGGTTTGCGAGAGGCAAAGAATAGGGCTCACCAGACACCCAGGAGGTGTGCAAATTACTAGTGGCTGCATTTATATGCAGAGATACAGAGAGTGACGGATTATGAGGTCAATAAGGCGATGTTTGATGGTATTAAGTAAGGAATTAGTCCAACCATTAGAAAAACAGCTCCTCCGAAGTCCGAGGGAGATGAAATCATTACTGTTGAATGCAAGCAAATGGAACGCTGGCTTGAATATTACCTGTGTTGTATACAGCTGAAAATTAAGTTAGCAGGGATGCACCTGTCGGCCAGCTATGGAAAGTTAGATGCGACGCCTACTACGGAACATTTCAGTAGAGCAATAGAGTCATTTTCTCACAAAAAGGTGCAAGTTATAGACGTTATCCCTACAGAGGCTATTAAGTACAGTAAGTCTGTCCTTCAAACTCCTATACTCACTTCTCACAACCAGCTGAAAAGAAGGTTACGTCCCATTGAGTATGCGGAATTCGAAGATTGTTACTCTGTATCAATAGAAAGTGGACAGAAGTGACTTCAACAATTACCGGAGCATTGCACTGCCAGGTAGGCATATGTAAGAGTCATCCTAATGCGACTGCAAATCCTAGCTTCCACGGTCTACCCAAAATCATTGCTTCAGACTAGGCCGATCAACTGTGAATATGGTCTTCTCTCTGTGGGAGTTGCAAGAGAAGGGTGTGAGTCAAGTTACTGTAGAACATATGTTGCCCACTTAAACTACTGCGAATAACTGTCTCTCTCCACGAGAAAAAGTAAGCAACAATCTGATTCAACGGGAAAACATAGGAGGAATTCGTTGTTAATACGAATGTGTGTTACTTCCTGCTCTGCTTTTTCCTTCTACTGAGATTTGCCTGTGGAGCTGTGAGGAGGGAGTGTATTGGCATTCTGTTTCCGGAGGGAAATCATTTTAACATTGCCCGCCTCAAGGGAAGGACCTAAGAAGATACAGTTATTACTCGTGAGTTGTTGTATGCAGGGGATGCAGCTCTGGTAGCGAATGCAAAAGATGAACTGCAGTATCTAATCAGCAAATCATTACCCACATGTGAAACATTTGGCCTTACCATCAGCCTCCAAAAGACCAAGATCATGGTGCAGGGCACCACCAATATTCTATCCGTCAACAATGACAGCAGTTCCCTCTACTTGAAATCTGCAAAATGTAGCAACTTGTATGTGGACAATTATATTACAAACACAATAGCACAAGCATAAACTTTCATGACTAGATTGAAAAATATAGTACGGAACAATAGATTGCTCATAATAAAAATTAAATTACAAGCATGTAACGCTTGTGTTATCAGCACTCTGCTCCACGACTCTGAGTCATGGACAACATACTCTTGCTAAGCGCATGTTTCTTGTGGTTAAACTGCTATAGGGACTATAAATCTGCAGTGCGACTTTCAAGGCACAGTTGACGTAGCAGACTCTACACCAAGTGTTCTACACCATCATCCTTCGTGGATGGACGCATGTCACCTCAGTCCTCATGTGAGTTAATGAGGCATTGCTGCTCTCAATGGTATCAGCCGTACATCTGTTATGTTTATAGTACAGGGTCAGAGGTTTCACCTGTACCACCTTTCACTGACATAGGAGTTGCATGGGTACCAGGGGCCTTGGAAAGTGTTATGTTCTCCGACGAATTCACGTCCACAAATTATGGCATAATGAACTGTCATAATATGCATTAGTGAGCCACATAAATTCCTAGGAGGTCGCATTCTGTCTATTGTCAAGAGTTGTGGTGCCTTAACGTGTGGTAGGAAATCCTTGGGGATGCAATCATTGGTCCACACTACTTCGCAGGTACAATGGCACGTGAGATGTATTGAGCTGTTATCATCAACTAGATAAGGTGCTCTCCTTAAAGATGTTCGTCTAGACATATATATAGTACTATATGTGGAAGCCCCACGAAGAGGTATTAATTCCTCTTAAAGTGCCGAAAATGTACTATACTTCTGCTAATGAATCAGTTGTAGTTAGTGCAATTTTTAGTGTTTCATGCACTTCATTGAACGATTATTCAAGGAATTTTTTTTACAAGTGAACATATCACAAACCGATGTGTTGCCTTTAAATGTATGATTGCTATAAATGGACGACATTTCATTTCTCAATGTATGCTGGAAAGTAAACGCACTCTAACTTAATGAAAATTTATTGACTCAAGTGACTCGAGGAAGTTCTCTGAGTGAAGCAAAGTTTTGGGTTAACAATTTCGACGCTACAAAGTGCATGAGGGGTTTCGTTGGCTGATGAAATTACCATACACTTCTTTGGCATCTGCTGTCAGATTAAGTTCAAGAAAGTTTTTTTGAAGAAGCAAAATATTCATCTTCAGATACTTGATACCCTGCTATATTCTCTGGTATTTCATAAACAGCTGATTCATAATGAACTAATGCATTGGATTCAGTGACAAAATTTTCTGTCTGCAACTGAGCTGTGTCAACAATATATCAACGCGTTGCATAATCGCATAGACAAAATATAAAAGAAACAAAAATGTGTGGATTGTGAAGTTAATTGTCTTAAGCAAATGATTGTAATATTATCCCAAGCATCCTCTTCCTCAGCCTTATCAAATCATTAAAATGAGTATAGCCTGTTTCCTCGAACACTGTTTACAGTGGTAGACAGGAAGATCCATGTAGTTGATCTAACTGAAGAAATTTTCTTGTTGCAGTAATCCACGTCCCTTCGCTTGCCTGACGGGATAAACGTTGTAAATCCAGCACTATCTGCATAGAATAATGCAACAGAGTTTATGTTTTCACTATAAGCATTCTGAATAACCAAACTCATTTGGTGTCCATAACACTGAATGTACATGTCATATGGGAAAGTAATCTGTATCGGTGTCTGTACACCACCGCCACTGCCGCTAATTACTCGGGCACCACCATGTGCCTGAGCAATAAGTTTTTCTCTAACACTGTAGGTTTTCTGACTTCTTTTTCGAACCTCACTAAGCCCACATGCGATTGTATCATTAAAGTTCTAAGAGTAAAGGTATTATTCAGCAGACATCTTTTCTTTAATATACTGCAATGTAATGACAAATTGACTTTTGCGTGTACTACGCAGACACAAAAGTGTCATCATAGATATTTTTAATCAGTTCTTCAATGTAAACATAATACATAGAGTCTAAAATGTCGTTTCTGTAGTGCTTACCCGTGGTGTAGGGGTAGCGTCGTTGATCAGTAATACATACGTTCTCTATCCAGGATTGTATACCCATCAGTGCTTAAATTTTGATTAATAATTAGAATTGGCAGCCGAAGACTTCAGACATAACAAGTTAACCTCATTCTGCCAACGGCCTAGGCAAAGGGTGTGGAGGAGCAGACAGAGGACTACGACACTCTCTTTGCCTTGTAATGGGAAAATGACTCGAAAGACGGAAGAATCAGCAGTGATCAACAGTACGAGAATGCAGATGGCAATGGAAACCACTGAACTAACGACACATAACGTGTATCCAAGGGACATAGCGATCAACAGTACTAGAATGCAGATGGCAATGGAAATCACTGAATTAATGACAGATAACGTGTATCCATAGGACGTGTGCCCTATATTTGAAAGATTTTATGATGATCTCTCCATTTTCAATAGGTTCTATAACAGCCCTCCACTCGGATCTCCGGGATGAGACTACAAGCGAGGAGGTGACCATTAGAAAAACCTAAGGACAACGTTCTCCGAGAAGCTAGAATGTGGTAAGGAAGCTAGAAAATCTAAGAAGGGAAATGCAAAGGCTCAATCTAGATATAGTAGAGTTCAGTCAAGTGAAACGGAAAGGAGACATGAATTTCTGTTCATATGAGTATAGAGTAATATCAATAGCAGCAGAAAATCAAGTAACGGGATAAGGGTTCGTTATGAGCAGAGATGTGGGACCAAGATTGTGTTACAGTTAACAAGTCAGTGATAGGGTTGTTCTTATTAGAATCGATAGCAAAACAACACCAACAACGATGGTTCACTTATGCATGCCAACATCACAAGCTGAAGATGAAAAGACAGAGAAATTACATGAGGATATTGAAAGGGTAATACAGTACATAGAGCGAAATGAAAATCTAATTGTCTTAGAGGACTGGAATGTAGTTGTAGGGATAGGAGTGGAAGAAAAGGTTACAGGAGAATGTGGGCTTGGGATAAGGAATGAGGGAGGGGAAAGACTAACTTAGTTCTGTAATAAATTTCAGCTAGTAATAGAGAATACTCTGTTCAGGAATCACAAGAGGGGGCGGTATACTTGCAAAACACCGGGTGCACCGGGTGACACGTGGATATTTCAGCGAGACTATATCATGGTCAGACAGAGATTCCGAAATCAGATACTGGATTGTAAGGTGTACCCACGACCAGATATAGACTCAGATCACAATGCAGTAGTGATGAGGTGTAGGCTGAAGTTCAAAAGATTAGTAAAGAAGAATCAACGGGCAAAGAAGTGGGATACACGAGTACTAAGAGTTAGCGAGACACGTTTTATATTCTCTAAGGCTATAGATACATCAATAAGGAATAGCTCTCTAAAAAGGGAAATTACAGAAGTTGAGAGAAAAACATGGGTACAATGAAGGTATCTGCGAGGAAACGATGGGTAACAGAAGAAATATTTCAGCTGATCAATGAAAGAAGGAAGTACAAAAACGTTCAGGGAAATTCAGGAATGAAATACATAGCAAGTGCAGGGAAGCTAAAATGATTGTCAGAGGACTGACTCAGCATATAGGAAAGTCAAAACAATCTTCGGTGACATTAAAAGGTAGGTGGTAGTATAAAGAGTGCAACGGAAATTCCACTGGTAAAATTAGAGGAGAGAGCTGATAGGCGGAAAGAGAACATTGAACGCTTCTATGACAGGGAACAATTGTCTGATGTGATAGAAGAAGAAACAGGAGTCCATTTCAAAGGGATAGGTGTTCCAATATTAGAATTTAAGAGTGCTTTGAGGGACTTAAGGTCAAATAAGGTAGAAGTGGTAAAATAAATGAGGAACGATGCAACGAAACGACTCTTGACGTTGGTGTAGAGAGTGTATGAGTCTGGCTACATACCATCTAACTTTCGGAGAAATATCATCCACACAATTCTGAAGACTGCAAGAGCTGGCAAGTGCGAGAATTATCGAACACTCAGCTTAACAACTCATGCATCCAAGTTGCGAACAAGAATAAGATACAGAAGTGTGGAAAAGAAAGTTGAGGTTTGCTAGATGACGATCAGTTTGGCTTTAGAAAAGTTAAATGCACCAGTAAGGCAATTCTGATATTTCGGTTGATAATGGTAGCCAGACTAAGGAAAAATGAAGACACGTTAATAGGATCTGTCGACCTGGGAAAAGCGTTCCACTATGTAAAATGGTGCAAATTGTTCAAAATACACAGAACCACAGGGGTAAGCTATAAGGAGAGACGGGTAATATACAATATCTACAAGAGCAAAGAAGGAATAATAAGAGTGGACGACCAAGAAAGGAATGCTTTGATTAAAAAGAGTGTAAAACAAGGATGTAGTCTTTCGCCCATACTGTTCAATCAGTACATGAAAGAAGCTTTGATGGAAATAAAACGGGTTTTATGAATGAAATTAACGTTGAAGGTGAAGGGATATCAATGATACGATTCACTGATGACATTGCTATGCTAAGTGAAAGTGAAGAAGAATTGCACGATATGCTGAATGGAATGAACAGTCTAATGAGTGCAGAATATGGATTGAAAGTAAACTGAAGAAATACGAAAGCTATGAGAAGGAGCAGAAATGAGAATAGCGAGGAACTTGAGTTAAGGAATTCTGTTTCCTAGGCAGCAAAATACACAATGACGGATGGAGCAAGGAGGACATCAACAGCAGACTACCACTGGAAAATAGGCATTCCTGGCCAAGAGAAGTCGCAGAATCGGAAAGGAATGGAATATGTTGAAAACAGTGACAAGGAGAATTGACAGGCTGATAGGACATCTGTTAAGGCATGAGGGAATGGCTTCCATGGTACTAGAGGGAGCGGTAGTGGGCTAAAACTGTAGAGGAGGACAAAGATTGGATTACACCCAGCAGATAATTGAGGACGTAGGTTGCAAGTGCTACTCTCAGATGAAGATGTTGGCAGAGGAAAGGAAAACGTGGGAGGCCGCATCAAACAATTCAGATGATTGATGACGCAAAAAAATAGTGCCCAACGTGTACTTACTGACAAAAATACTAGAACTGTCTGAGCGGTCGTCTAAACGCAGTGTCACGATTTCCTAGAAGAGGATGCAGACCTAAGAAATTACCACGGTTTCCTGACTGCCGTGTATCATTGTGAGCCATTAGTACTAGCTAATGAGTTTCACACAACGTTGGACACATTTCTACTGAGTTTGATATGTGTCTATTCATAGTAACTAATTCACAATGCTGTTGAACTGACATTTTATAAGCCGAATCAATCTGAGATAGGGAAAATCACAGGCGTCTATAGTCTATTGAGGCCAAAGCGCTGTAGCGTGCGAGTGAGAGAGACGAAAACCTATGTCATAGTGAAACCCAGTAGAAGGCTTTTGTGGCCAGGGAGACACAGGAGTGTCAAATATGGCGGACCTAAGATGGCCCACAAACTAAAACATTTATGAAAACAATTTAATTCAGTACTAGTGCAGCGAGTCAAGCCACAGAAATTTTAATCTGCCAGCCTCCATAATTTTTCATGGTGATAACAATAAAAGTGGAATATTGATCACACTTATGATAGTTCAGGATTTAATGTTAAAGTGAAATTAACAAGTATTGTAACAAAGACCTCAATGGTAAAATCAGAATGCTTTGGTCGATCTTAACGATCCACATTTCATATAGGAGTGCATTAATAGAATGACAAACGTTGTGAATATCAACTCTGTGACTTTAAAGATATAGTAGATTTAAATTATCAGTATTTTCATTCAGGCATCAGATCATCAGTTTCTCCACACAAAACACATTGAACGATGCGAATATAACGCGTTATTGAATCATTAAGTAACATAACTTTAGTTCTAAACAATAGTTACTTTTGCTCTTCTTTTATTTTTCAGAAAGCACATTGGTGCAAGGCTACTGCCAGTGACATTCAAAGTTAAGAAGAAAATTGTATTGGTCGTATTTAAAAGAATTTAACAATGGATATTATTGTTACTTTATTTAGAACGTGAAAGAGGACAAGTTTTGATTATTTAAATACGTTAGAATGTAAAATAATGTAGAATAAGCTGTAGCCAATCAGAAGGACTGCTTCAGAAAAAGGAAGTACCCTAGTCAGTTGAGCGACGAGATTTGGCGTGGGACACGTGGCCGCGGTCGGGCAGAGGGTGTGTGGGTGCAGACGCGAAAGCTGACAGTTCCGCTGTAGACACCAGAGTGGTTAGGATTCAGACGTGAAAGCGGACAGTCGGTCTTTAGGCAGCTAGGAAGTGAAACGCCTTAGAAAATTTCGACTTGTGTCGCAACGCGGGACTTGGTCTCTGAGCGGTGAGAAGCCGCGTGCCTGCTGCGAACTCTAACTTTTCGCCTACATAACTTATATTTCGCGACGAGATTGTGAATGATCGGACTGTGTGAAATGGATATGCGCTCGAGTGTAACAGTAACTCTAAATATGAGCCCTTTCGCTATTAATTTGCTTTCTGAATAAACATTATTCTACTTAGATCGCAACTGTATGGCCTACATCATTTATGGTCATTATTCTGTACCAGATATTATTTTTACTGTTATTATACACTCCTGGAAATGGAAAAAAGAACACATTGACACCGGTGTGTCAGGCCCACCATACTTGCTCCGGACACTGCGAGAGGGCTGTACAAGCAATGATCACACGCACGGCACAGCGGACACACCAGGAACAGCGGTGTTGGCCGTCGAATGGCGCTAGCTACACAGCATTTGTGCACCGCCGCCGTCAGTGTCAGCCAGTTTGCCGTGGCATACGGAGCTCCATCGCAGTCTTTAACACTGGTAGCATGCCGCGACAGCGTGGACGTGAACCGTATGTGCAGTTGACGGACTTTGAGCGAGGGCGTATAGTGGGCATGCGGGAGGCCGGGCGGACGTACCGCCGAATTGCTCAACACGTGGTGCGTTAGGTCTCCACAGTACATCGATGTTGTCGCCAGTGGTCGGCGGAAGGTGCACGTGCCTGTCGACCTGGGACCGGACCGCAGCGACGCACGGATGCACGCCAAGACCGTAGGATCCTACGCAGTGAGGTAGGGGACCGCACCGCCACTTCCCAGCAAATTAGGGACACTGTTGCTCCTGGGGTATCGGCGAGGACCAATCACAACCGTCTCCATGAAGCTGGGCTACGGTCCCGCACACCGTTAGGCCGTCTTCCGCTCACGCCCCAACATCGTGCAGCCCGCCTCCAGTGGTGTCGCGACAGGCGTGAATAGAGGGACGAATGGAGACGTGTCGTCTTCAGCGATGAGAGTCGCTTCTGCCTTGGTGCCAATGATGGTCGTATGCGTGTTTGGCGCCGTGCAGGTGAGCGCCACAATCAGGACTGCATACGACCGAGGCACACAAGGCCAACACCCGGCATCATGGTGTGGGGAGCGATCTCCTACACTGGCCGTACACCACTGGTGATCGTCGAGGGGACACTGAATAGTGCACGGTACATCCAAACCGTCATCGAACCCATCGTTCTACCATTCCTAGACCGGCAAGGGAACTTGCTGTTCCAACAGGACAATGCACGTCCGCATGTATCCCGTGCCACCCAACGTGCTCTAGAAGGTGTAAGTCAACTACCCTGGCCAGCAAGATCTCCGGATCTGTCCCCCATTGAGCATGTTTGGGACTGGATGAAGCGTCGTCTCACGCGGTCTGCACGTCCAGCACGAACGCTGGTCCAACTGAGGCGCCAGGTGGAAATGTCATGGCAAGCCGTTCCACAGGACTACATCCAGCATCTCTACGATCGTCTCCATGGGAGAATAGCAGCCTGCATTGCTGCGAAATGTGGATATACACAGTACTAGTGCCGACATTGTGCATGCTCTGTTGCCTGTGTCTATGTGCCTGTGGTTCTGTCAGTGTGATCATGTGATGTATCTGACCCCAGGAATGTGTCAATAAAGTTTCCCCTTCCTGGGACAATGAATTCACGGTGTTCTTATTTCAATTTCCGGGAGTGTATCTTATGTTGACTTTGCATTTCGCAGACTTGCCAGCAGCCAGACAATTTAACCATAGGGCCACAAGTGTCTACTTTAGGCCGTGTAATGCGGCACGTGCGGTTCAACCCCTAGACGAGTTTGAGCCAAAACACTCCGACGAAGAGGAACCGCTTGTGAGACCGAAAGCCTCTGGATGTTAGCTCGCAACGCTGAGGTGACAAAAGTTCGACCTCCTTCTACCCTGCGTAGTGCCGAAGCTCGCCGTGGAATTGACTCAACAAGTCTTTGGAAGTTTGCTGGTGGTAAATTGAGCCTTGCTTCCTCTACAGCCATTCATAATTACGAAAGTGTTGCAGGTGCATGCTTGTGTGCACGAACTGACCTCCCGAGTATGTCCCGTAAACGTTCCGTGCGATTCGTCTCAGGAGATCTGGAGGCCTAGATTATTCGCTCGGATTGTCCTGAATTTTCTCATATGAAGCTCTGTCATCCATAATAATTCCATAGCAGTTTGGCAACATGAAGCACATGAATGGCTGCAGATGGTCTCCCAGAAGATGAACGTAACCATTCCCAATAAATGATCAGTTCCGTTGCGTAACGTGCTTCGGGTCTTCTATCTTGGCTAACACTCAGTGATAGAGCAATGAGATTGTTCTTTCTTATGTATTGGTATCGACGTTACAAAAAGAACACTGATGAACTGAACTCGCGACTTGTGCGAGATATTTACTTCACCAAATTTCGTAATTAAATCGTTTATAATCGATGGTTTATCAGTCGCTATTGAAATATTAATGATGATATCAAATTAGTTATAGCGACACCAAATTCCCTATAGACTGGTTGTAATCTCAAATCTGTAATCAGTCATAACAGTGTTTTTAATTCCAAACGTCAACGAGTTTCTATAAAAGCGCCGAGCGCTTCAGTTAAATATCTCAGCACGTTATCTCTATAAATAATACTGTACAACTCGAATGCTAAATGCGTGAATTGACACGATATGCTGGTTTATTACACAATATTAGTCACTTCCTAACAGAGCCGTGAGGAAGAAGCTTTCCCTAGTGTTGGGGGGAATTATAAATTATATGCTTCGTAACTATCGCCAAGTTCCACAGTCCATTAGTTATTGCGAATGAAATTGTCTATCTGTGTTCACTTCCTAAATAGTGCTCACTTCAGGTTATCTAATGAAAAGTCACTTCTGTCTAATATATGCAAGCCCTCTATCTGAATTCTAAATAACGTAATATTTGAAGTCAAAGTATCGTTTCACTGCGTCTTAGTAGATGGCAATAATCAATTCTAAAAAAAAAAAAAAAAAAAAAAAAATCTAATTGTGCCTACATATACGAGCATTCAAAACTATGACCTGCTTCGGCTAACTCTCGTAACGTAGTGACATTGGATTGAATTATTCTTAGCCATTACTCACGAATCTCAAAGAGTACTCACACGGAGTATTCTTTGGAAACGTTGGTTCTACTTTTCGAATTTTAATTATAATGATTTTGTGATTTGCTATGATTTTGAATTCTGAGTTTGATTTTACTGGAATCTATCTTTCTTTCGTATGTTAATAAATTACAAAATATCAGATTCCTGATTCAGTTACTGGTTAATATACAAATAATTGTGTTAACTGGAAACTTGTTTGCTTGTTCATTTTTCATGGAATCTGGAACTTATTTTGGGGAAATCTTTGATAACTTTGGAGCTAATTTTTGTTTTTCATCTCTCGTCCGAAGAAGTGGTAATACAGTTGGACCAGAGTACTCAGTCTATTCCCTGTAAACACAGTCCTTACATTAAAGGAGTCACGACCTGCTTGCACAGTGCCTTGTTGACAACTTGTGTGTAATGTTTCTTGGGGTCCGCGCAAGTCTCGAACGCTACCAACAGCTCTTAACAACTGAAACCGGTACTCAAGTGAGCGAGCCACCGTTTTCCAGTCGTTTAGGGCCTAACCGATATTATCACGAACCCGGGAGAGGCGCTGCAGGCGATGTCATGTAGTTAGCAAAGGCAGTCGCGTCGGTCGTCGGCTGCTGTACCTCATTGACGCCACATTTCGTCGCAGTGTCCTAACCATAGGTATGCCGCGAGTCACAAACTGTTTTCTGCGGCTATTTCAAGTCCTATTGCTTGTCTGTTAGCATTGATCTTGAGTATGCAACACTAGCGCCATTTGTATATACGCAGATCGCAATACCATTACTTTTGTCACCTCATTGTACATGCATTGTCCCTTAAGGAAATAAATTTGATAATCTACGCTGCTTCAACGGAACAGTTTCTCATTGAATAGCAAAGTAGGTTTAGAGTGGGAAGGTAATGCACGGAAAGCGTTTACTTCATATGACAGACAAAAGAAAACCATCGAGAATTTATCTCCCACTGTATATCGCTTTTGTGGGTTGGGAAATGGCCTTTGACTGCGTGGTGACATGTAGGTTATGGGAATATCCCAGCATTTAACAATTCAGGATTTGTTTGATCACAACAATATCAAGAAAGGCGTCAACTCAGTCATTAACTCAGGAATAAGAAGAACAAGGAGTCAGACAAGGGTGTCCGTTACCATCCCCATGTATGGGGTGAGTTACATAATACTATCACCGTAAATAATGCAGAAATGGAAACTTGTTGATGTGCAGTTTTCACAGAGTGCACTGGTAGTCAGTAGCTCGTATTGTTACCCAATCAACAGATTGTATAAAAACTTGTGAACTGTACTTTTGTATAGCCATACACTTCTTTAAATGGAACAATGACTATTGACATTAGCAAACCAAAAGTAGGGGTAGATTAGAATGTCACAGGAGTCAGTTGCAGATTATTATGCGTGTCGTTTACGAGATATCGTTTCCACACACCGACAGTTGTGTAAGTCGTTCAAAAAGTAGTGCCTCACATTTTCTTCCTCAGGGTATATTTATTGTTAAGAGTCAGAATTTGGTGACAATATATCTGAACGTGTATTGCTTTCGTCCTATTTTTCTACGTAGTCTCAATCATGTTCTATGGCCGTACGCCTTGTGGAAGAGCATGTATTCCCTGCTGTTACAAGCTCCTGTCCTGTAGGGGTGGCAATGTTTTCACTGCATGAGTGGCTCTCTCATCATCTCCAAAGTTTAGAACCTCTAAGCAGCCTAAAGGTATGGAAGTCTGAGGGTGTCAGGTCTGGACTGTAGGGTGGATGACGCAATGATGTCGAACCTAATGTTGCGATGTGTTCCCGGGTTCTGAGGCTTGTGTGTGGGCATGCGTTATCGTGTTGGTGCAAGATTTATGCTGGATTCTTGTTCAATCGAACACCTCGGACACGGTTATGGAGTTTACTCAGAGACTTCACGTATGCCTCTGAATTGATGGTTGACCCTCTTGGCTTCACAACCAGAAGAATGGGACCATCACAATCCCAAAAGAACGTTACCATGACTTTTCTGGCAGAGGAGGTTGCTTGAATTTCTTGTTTTGTGGTGAATGAGGACGATTCCATTCCATGGACTGCCTTTTCGTTCCGGAGCGAAGTGGTGCACCCAGATTTCGTCCCCCGTAATGATCCGTGAGAGAAAGGCCTCCCCATCGGTCTCAAAGCGCTCCAACAATTCAGATGAAATGGCCTTCCTTTAATTCTTGTGGTCCGCTGTGAGCATTCGTGGAAACCCATCGTGTGCAACTCTGAATAACGAAGGGTCTGGATCACTGCAGACGCACTTCCAATGCGACAACTCTAGAGCCAATTGTTGAGTTGTCGAGTTGTGATGCGCTTGTCGGTACGAATAACGGCATCCAACCGATTCAGCATGTCTGGAGTAGTGGCTGTGACAGGACGTCCCGAGCGTGGCTGATCACGGAGCTCTATTTCTGCCTTTCCTAAGGCTTTAACTTTCTTTACCCATCGCACGAATCTACTCCTATCAACTACAGCACCACCTTACGATGCAGATAAGTGGTTAGGATGGTTCAAATGGCTTAACATCTGAGGTCATCAGTCCCCTAGAACTTAGAACTACTTAAACCTAACTAACGTAAGGACGACACACACATCCTTGCCCGAGGCAGGACTCGAGCCAGGAACCGTAGCGGTAGCGCGTTTCCAGACTGAAGCGCCTAGAACCGCTCGGCCCCTCCGTCCGGCTACACTGCACAAAAACATTTATCGATATTCACCACGATTTCTTTTTCAGCACACAAGAATTCAATAATAGCACGCTACTTGTAACGTGAGTCGTATCTAGACGCCATTTTGACGCTTACTACGGCCTGGCCATCAGCCAGAACGGTTCGAAACTTCACCGGCGCACAGATCAAACATCAAATGTGAAGCACTAAGAAGGAGTTTTGTCTATGTATGTTAATGGCTTTTTTAAAAATGTGGGTCGTTACTTATTGAACGTCCCTCGTACAGTGCCTGTTTTATCACACACTAAATGACAACATAAATGCATACACTAGTTTTGTGAATTCTAACCAGTAACGAGACAGTGGACCATAATAGGATGTGTTCAAAATGACCACTGGCAGCGACAATACACGCTTCCGGTCTGGTATGGAACGACTGGTGCACACGTACTAGCATTTCAGCGGAGATATCCGAGTAGGAAGCAGTAACACATCATTGCATATCTTCGAGTGCAGTTTGTATGTCCTTGGAGACAGCGTCTTTCAGCTTTCCTCAAAGAAAAATAAGTCTACAGGTGTCATATCCGGGGAACGGACCGGCCAAGGTACAAGTCGTCTGCGTCGGGACTAACGATTTGGGAACAGTGCGTGAAGATATTTATAGTACTGCTTCCACCTTGGTCTAGATAGTCATCATGTTGGTTCATATGTTCCCCCTAGATTGCAGAGGAGCGTCTTCTAACATCTGTAGAAAATGGTCTCTTAGGAGGCTGCGACACCTGTGAGCGTTCAGAGGTTTGTCTATGAAACACGTGACTATGAGCTGATGATTCACTAACACACGCCATACGTTTACACTATTAAGCAAACGTCGATTTGGAACAAACCAACAGCACATGTTTTCGAAGTTTATCTGGTCGCGATTGGTAAAAGTGGCTGCATCACTAAACAAGATACATGATACATCTGGAGTGTCCAGTCTCAATGTTCATGTACTGAAGTTAACACGTTTCTCGTAATCTTTCCATGCAGCTCTTGACCGAGAGAATTCTAATAGGGATGAAACCTATATCATGGAGAATGCGTGGAACACTTGCCTCACACATGACACTTTCACCTGTCACTGCGTGGTAGCTAACTTGCGGATCAACTGCAGCAGCTGCATGAACGTAAATTTCCGCCACTTCTGTCACCACTTGTTTCCTTCTTTTATGTTGTCTAGGTGTTACCCTACCACTATCACGTACCTGATTCAAGACATTGATAAATAATTCTCGAGATGGTTGACGTCTACTGCGATATATTGCCACATACACCGTACAAGAACGAACTACACTCTTCATACACAACGACCCCGTCGACTCTCTCTGCATTGGTAAATACCATCGTCCACTCGTGACCTAATGCTTGGACTGCCACACACTAACTGAAAAGTTGCCTTTTAACAACCATTCCAAGATACCGAATATGTCTCACTAAAAGTCTTCAACACTGCAGTCATCACCCCTGATCTGCTCTTGTTACCTCGCTTGAGCAAAATAAAAATGTGAATACGAATGTCACACTAATAAAATTTTGCGTATGTTCCATATTAATAACCATTGTAAATATATGAAACTGACTCACCAAAGACGTCCAAAACTACAGCCGCTACATATGTACTGTTCCCTCCACGCCGCTTCAACGTCCGGAACAAAACACGATTTCAAACTCTCTTGACAACATGGCACTTCTTGACTATGTGCTAGTTGATTGGCTAGAGGCGTGTGGAACTCGTTAAGGATTAAAACATGCTACCATACTAGTCCCACAAGGGGGGAACTCAGTCTGCACCATCTATAGTTAACGATTACGGAATGTAAAATGTAGGAAGCTATCATAAGTCTATCTCACGGTTTAAAGAAACAATGCTGTAGCAAAACTACTGGTGGTATTTAACGTTTATCATTCAAATTGAAGTAGGAGGTATGGGTTTTCTAAGACATTTGCTTGCATACAAATTAAAAGATCATAATCATGGGATGACAGAAAAGCTCCACGTTATATGATTAGTAGGAAAGGTCCTACAGTGTAGAAAGCACTGGCGTTGACCATCTGCTATGTGTGGATCACAGCCAGATACTAAAGAAAACTTTTGACTACGTACATACGGGTAAAAGGCGCAAAGGAGGACAATGAATCAATGGGATCGTGTTCAAATTACATGGATCCACAACAGGCAAACATATACAGGTTTTTTTCACAAAGAATGCACGTATTATAAAGTACTACTTTGTCCAAACTGTCGATGGCTAAGCCTCGGCTCAGATATTGGAGAAACGCATAAATGGTCCAGATTATATTAATGGTCGCTAGATATCAGTTCTCTGTTTTGCTTGGCAACCATCAAATGGCTACTCCGCAGCAGTTATCATTTTGTGTTCTCGAGTTTGCGAAGTGCAATTGCATGATTACAGTGCAAAGACGATTCAGGTTGAGGTACTAAACTGATCCTCAAATTGATTGATTCGCAGATCGTACCAACAGTTTCTAGATACAGAATGTGTATGTAAAGGAAAGGGTCCTGGCAGCCCTTCTAGTCATGAAGAAAAGGTTGCACGAATTGAAACTGCTTTCCAAAGTAGTCCTTCAAAATCAACTCGTCGTGCCAGACGGGAGCTACAACTGCCTACAACAACAATGTGGCGTGTTTTGAGACGTCGGTTGGTTATGAAGCCGTACAAGGTACAGCTCTGCTTCCTGTTGACAAACGCAAAGGTGTGTCATTTTGTAGAGAGATACTTGATGCTATTGACAATGATAACACTTTTGCACAACGCCTCATGTTCGGTGATGAAGCGACTTTCCATGTTAGTGGACAGGTAAACAAACACAACTTCCGAATTTTGGGCCTGCAGAATCAACATGCCGCCACTGAACATGTACTACATTCGCCCAAAGTCAATGTGTGTTATGCGATATCCCTATCATCTGTTTGCGGCCCATTCTTCTTTGAAGGAAATGCTTTTCACTGCCAGCAGTATCTCGCTATGTTACAAAATTGGTTGTTTCCGAGGCTGCACGAAGACAACTTCATTTTTCACCAAGACGGGGCACCCCCTCACTGGAGTCGCCAGGTGCCTGAATATCTGAATGAAACTCTATCGATCCGTTGGACTGGTCGTCAAGGAGCTGGCGACTTAGCAAGTCTCAGTTGGGCTCCACGGTCACCGGATAGGTCACCCTCTGACTTCTTCATGTGGGGTTTCGTTAAAGACAACGTTTATGTACCACCACTCCCACAGAACCTGGGAGAGTTGAAGAACCGGATCTGTTCTGCCATAACATCAGTGACGAAGCACATGCATGCCCGATTAGAGGAGGAATCCGAGTATCGATGCGTTATTGTTCGTGTTGCTGATGGAGGACATGAGAGGAACTTTAGAGGTTCGTACATATGTGTATAAAGTTTCATATTCGATGTCTTAAAGTTTAGTAATGCATTGGAAATACATATATTCTTTTTGAATACCCTATATGACGATGACTTCTACTTTTAACATTGGCAGCCATTTTTCCTCAGTTCCTAGTTCGATTATAGATTGTCATGTAGTTCTGAAAAAGACCGTCGTTTGCTACTAAAGGATTCATTTCTATAATTTAAATATACATTTTTAAATATATATATTTCGATAAGAAATACACAATGATTCTTGGCATCTCAGCTGCTCATTATGTTACTTGTTTACAATTATAGGGTTACAGTCATTCTCAAGTATCGAAACGTTTTTCTGTATGTAGGAGTTGCTTACAGTACAGTTCTCCATTTGATACATCTCATTTAAACATTTCACTGCACATAACTTATAATGTAGTACACTATGAATGGTCCCTCCTGTACGCTGTAGGGATGACGCAGGGATAATGGGAGCTGTACAAGGTGAGAGCAAATTATGGGATTGGCATGGTGATGGTGGGATAGTTGAGGCTGGGACACGGCACGTTGTTCTTTTTCTTTTATGTAATTATTGGTTTAGTGGTAATACTGCATTTTATTGTTTATTTTTTGTCGTTTATCATATTTTAATTTTTATTTATGACCTTCTGCATGAAATATTCTTCTTGTAGGGCGAGCATTCCCCTTATTTTTTTGTTACAGTGTAACATTGCCATATCTCTTTTTGTACTATTGTAGTGGTGATTTCTTTTATTAGGAGCTTTGCATATGTGGGAATGGGTACATTCAATCTTCAGGTCTTTATATGTTTTTCGTACATGGTACTCAAACCAAGCAGTCATTCAAATGTGTTTCGACTGGCAGCTATTACATGTCATTTCATATATTCCAGATGTAGTGTATTTATCGTTCACTTCTGTCACAGCCTTAAATTTCTTTTGTGTTATGGTACTTATCACTGGATTTCGCTCTCCAAAATATCTGGCTCTAGTTCTAAATTAACATTAACATCAGCAGTAGGAGCCCTGTCATGACGCAGTTCTCTCTTGTATAGGTCTTCTACATATTCTGCCCATCTTTCCTTAACATCCTCTGCTTCACTCAGATCTTTCCCGTTTCTATCTTTTATCATTCCAATTTTTGCCCGGAATTTTCCTTTAATTTCTCTAATTTTCTTATAAAGATCTCTTGTCTTCCCCATTACGTTACTATCTTCAACTTCCTTGCACTGTTCATTAAAGAATATATTTTTATCTCTTCTAGCTAATTTCTGAAAATCTTTATTTAATTCAAACATAGCTGATCTATCTCCCTTGATTTTTGCTTTCCTTCGTTCTTCTGCAACTTGCAGTGCCTCAACTGATAGCCATCTAGCCTTCTTACTGTTCCTTTTCTTGGGAATGTGTTTCTCTGCGGCCTCCTTGACAGTATTAGCTACTTCCGTCCACATCTCTTGCGAGCTTTTGTCCTCCAGCTGTAATACATTAAATCTGTTTTGTACCTCTGCAGCATAGTCGGAGGGTATAGAGTTAAGGTCGTATCTGCAAGTTGGGATACTTTTTGGTACATTCTGAAGTTTCAGCCGAAATTTTGCAATCAGGAGCTCATGATCTGATCCGCAGTCAGCCCCAGGTCTTGTTGTAGCTGACTGAACCGCGCTCTTCCACCTCTGATTACAAAGTATGTAATCAATTTGGTTCCGGTGTTGGCCATCTGGCGAAGTCCAGGTATATAGGCGTCGTTTTGGTAGTTGAAACAGTGTATTAGTAATTATCAATGAATTTTCTTGGCAGAATTCTAGGAGTCTCTGTCCAGCTTCATTTGTTGTACCAAGACCATATTTCCCTGTTATACCTTCTACAGCTTCATTTCCCACTTTTGCATTCCAATCTCCAACTATGAAGACGATATCCTTTTTTGGTGTTGACAGTAGTAATTCTTGTAAATCTCCATAGAACTGGTCAATAATTTCCTTTTCAGCATCTGTTGTTGGTGCATAAACTTGAATTACTGTGATGTTGAGGGGCTGACCTTGAAGTCTGATGGACATCATTCTATCATTTTTATATTTGCATCCCATCACAGCTTTTCTCACTTTATCACTAACTATGAAGGCTACTCCATTACTTCTGTTGTTATCGTGCCCAGAATAATACACCATATGGCCATCCGAAGTAAATTCTCCCATGCCAGTCCACCTCATTTCACTTATTCCCAATATGTCGATGTTAATTTTCTCCATTTCTCTTTTCACTATGTCTAGTTTTCCTTGATACATGGATCTTACATTCCATGTTCCTATGCAGTGCTTCTCTTTGCACCATCTTACTCTTCGTGAAGCTCCTCTCAACCTGGTTCCCCCCGGAGATCCGATCGGGGAACTTGAAACTCCGGAACATTTTGAGCTGAGCGAAGCCATGGGGTTTTCTTGGGATAGTTCAGTGGTGGTTTCCCGTTGCCTTCCACTGTCCTCCAACTCCTATCTGCTCACCGACTCAGTTTCCCGCTGGGGTTGGTTACCCAACCTTCCGCTGAGTTGCTCGGCTTAACAGGGGCACCACGTGTAGGTAGGAAGTTGGAGAATTGAGGTGACAGAGGCTGTGAGAACTCTCTTGCTGAGTTCTTGTAATCGCGTATCACCCCCATTTTATGCCAGAGTCTCATGATGTCTGCAGAGACCCCCCCAGGTCATTTCCTGGGCCCAATGTGACATATGGCTGATAACAAAACTAGTGGACATGATGAAATACCAGCAGAATTGTTTAAAGTCACTGGAAAGGATGCAGTGAAAGTGCTGCACTCAATATGTCAAAAAATATGGATCACGCAGCAGTGGCCAGAAGACTGGAAAAGATCAGTATTCATCCCCATTCCAAAGAAGAAAAGTTCTAAAGAATGCTCAGATTACCGAACAATCGCACTTATTTCACATGCTAGCAAAGTTATGTTGAAAATCTTACAAAATAGACTTCGCCAATATCTAGATCGAGAGCTGCCAGAAGAACAAGCTGGATTTAGGAAAGGAGGAGGAACTAGAGATCAAATTGCTAACATTCGGTGGATTATGGAAAAAGCGAGAGAATTCCAGAAAGATGTGTACCTCTGCTTTATTGACTACGCCAAAGCCTTTGACTGCGTCGATCACAACAAATTATGGAACGTACTGAAAAACATGGGTGTACCAGGTCACCTCATTCATCTGATACGGAGTTTATACCTTGACCAAGAAGCCACGGTGAGAACTATGTATGGAACAACGAAATGGATAAAGATTCAGAAAGGGGTCCGGCAAGGCTGCATACTGTCACCGTACTTATTCAATCTGTATGCAGAACATGTCATGAGGAATGCGAGGCTAGATGAAGGAGAAACAGGAATTAAAATAGCTGGAATAAATGTAAACAACCTCAGGTACGTGGATGATACGATCCTATTGGCAGAAAGTGAAGACGATTTGAGAACACTCTTACTGAAGGTGAAAGACGAAAGTGAAAAGGCTGGTCTTATGCTGAATGTGAAGAAAACGAAAATTATGGCAACTACACCTACCAATTCGTGGGATATAGCAGGAGAAACCATGGAAGTAGTGACCACATTCAGTTATCTCGGTTCCCAGATCTCTGCTGACGGTGACTGCAGCCATGAAATCCGGAGACGCCTGTTGCTTGGTAAACAGGCGATGTCAAACCTTGACAAGGTTATAAGGTCCAGAGACATAACACTAGCAACAAAGATCCATATTGTGAGGGCTATGGTCTTTCCAGTTGTGATGTATGGATGTGAGACCTGGACCATTAGAAAGGCTGAACGGCGAAGAATTGACTCCTTCGAATTGTGGTGTTGGAGGAAACTTCTTAGAGTTCCATGGACTGCAAAGAGAACCAACAGATCAATATTGGAGCAAATTAAGCCAGATTTCTCCCTGGAAGGTCTAATCTTAAAACAAAAGCTGACCTACTTTGGACACACAATGCGAAGGCATGCCTCGCTGGAAAAAACATTAATGCTGGGGAAGATTGAAGGAACTAGAAGAAGAGGACGTCAGAGGATGAGATGGATCGATGGCATCACAGAAGCAATGTGTTCCAACCTGGAAGGTCTACGGGAGAAAGTGCAAGACAGGAAAAAGTGGCGTGATTTGGTTCATGGGGTCACGAAGAGTCGGGACCGACTAAACGAATAGAGAGAGAGAGAGAGAGACTTATCTTGAAGACTATATTAACATCATGTTTTCGATGTTATTAAAAGTATTCCTTGTTAGTTGGTTGTGTTATGTTATGGTGTAATAATTTGTTTTAGAGAGGAGGAATGAATTTTATTGAGTGAGTTTGCATTGTGTATTACTGTAACTTGTTAGTATGCCGGGATTGTTCTTACCTTTTTATTTTCGCTGCATTAGAATGGTAAAATTTCTTTTGTACCCTGGCCTCCCACCAACAATTCCTTAATGTCGCGTTTACCATCTAACTTTTCAACTATGATCAAGTGATCTCCAATAAAATAGAACGTGCGGAATGGTATAAGCCTGTCAGGCCGTCTTTGTGACTTGTCTGGGCCCCATCTACGCTTACAACCACCGGGTTGCTCTGGCATCACACAGGTAAGAAAATGTCACATTGTGCAGTTTCACACAGTAATTTGCGTTGTGCCAGACATAATGCTAGGACTGACTGACTCTACTCTCAATCAGTCTTTTTAAGAATTTTTATCATCCTCATACTAATAAAATGTTTTCTTTGCTTTTAGATGCTGGCAAATTTTTAAACACGTGTCTGCAACCAAATAAGCCACCCACCACCAGTTTTTACGAAAACAGTGAATGATGCCTATCCCACCGTCCGTTTGCCAATGTAAAGTAAAAAATATTCACTGAATAATACTTCTTGACTAGGGTCGGTAGTTATACTTACGACCACGTAATGTTGTGAGTATGCTTTACATACTGCCTTTATTAATGCTAATATCCAAAAAGTTGAGACACCGTATCATATAGATTGCACTTGATGATGCGACTCTTGACATAGAAACCAGTTATGAATCAACAAAACAACAATTTTACAAGCTGTCGGTGGAATGAATTCTTCACACGTCATGCATATAACTGAGGCGCTGAGAACTATAAGGGCCTAGACCAAACCATCGTCGATTCAGCGACTGTAGCAGTAATTCATGTTCCTGACATATGTTTATTTTATGGTGAACTAGTTTCACGTCCTTTTTTATCTATGGTTGTCGACGTAATTTAGTGTCTACATCTGACACAGGAAGGTAGCCTGGCTATAGTGTTTGTTTTAAGTAGATGTGAAAGACGGAGATTACATTTTATAACAGTGAAATGGTGCAAAAGAAACAAAAAATTTATAAAGAATGAAATTCAGTGGAAAAAATGTCAGAAAGCGGAACAGTGGTGAAGGGTATGTGAATATCTAAACAAGGCAGACTTACAGAAATAATAGGTGTTCTGATGCCTATGTAGACAATGAGGTAAGTTTAGGGGTTAATTGCCATGTCAATTTTCGAATGATTCGGAAGAAGAAAAGACAGCAAACTTAGTTGAACTTTAGAAACTCACGAATTGTAATATAAAGAACGTATTTGTTTCGAACCTTGTAGTTGAAGTAAAGTGAAAACAGAGTATACTAACAGAACGTTTCTAAATTGGTATTAAGCTATGATTACTAATAATAATATTGTGAAAGTGTATGTCTGTCGAACACTATGTTGAATGCGTTTGCCATCTCACATAAACGCCTTCGAGTAGTAACACAGCCTGAATATGGTAATCATCCTGTTAAAGTTGTTATAGACAAAAACATGGGTTTGGTTGTGGTCTTATCGGTATTACGAACAGTCGTTCGTGATGTTTCAGATTGCGGTAGAGATGACAGTAAGGAGAATTTTGAAGAAAGCATCTTGGAGTTGACAGTAGTTAATCCTTTTCCAAAACAAACAGATATAGTGGTTGCAAAAGGAAAATTAATGAAGAAAGAATTGATTTTGTTAGGAAACACGTTAATTCTGTACCAATACATTAGAATCACTAGTCAGACCATAAAATTCTTTTCAAAAATATTTCGTAGGCCTTACCAGCGGTGTTAGTGTGTTGTACAGACTGTACAGATAGACACGTGAAGACTGTTAGGTAGTACCAGTCGAAATGAATGTTTATCGAGCAATTTTTAATACGGGATTCAATATTAGACTAAGATTTCCACAGAGTGACAAAAGGACACAAACTCAATAAAAAGGCAGACTGGACAATTGTGTTATAAGTTTTGATCAGTAGTAGGCTTTACCTACTCCCATACTAAGTACAGAGACTGCTTTTTACCTCAGAAAAGTGTGGGCGGGCAACTTGGAAGTCACAGATGGTCAGATAATGTGGGCTACATATGTGTCTTAGTGAAACGTAGCATCACGAGAAAGTTACTAAGTGCAATCCTTCTTATTCGAAGTACTGAGGCATATTTCAGATGGAGAATATCGTTGATAATGTATTCAGACTCATGCACTGAGCAAAATAAAACAATCACTATTCTTCGTTCATCGTTGGATTAGTTCAATCTGGATAATTCAAAGAAATAATTCACAAATTTTTTAGAATGAGATTTTCACTCTGCAGCGGAGTGTGCGCTGATATGAAACTTCCTGGCAGTTTAAAACTGTGTGCCCGACCGAGACTCGAACTCGGGACCTTTGCCTTTCGCGGGCAAGTGCTCTACCATCAGAGCTACCGAAGCACGACTATCGCCTAGTACTCACAGCTTTACTTCTGCCACTACCTCGTCTCCTACCTTCCAAACTTTACAGTAGCTCTCCTGCGAACCTAGCAGAACTAGCACTCCTGAAAGAAAGGAACTCCTTTCTTTCAGGAGTGCTAGTTCTGATAGGTTCGCAGGAGAGCTTCTGTAAAGTTTGGAAGGTAGTAGACGAGATACTGGCAGAAGTAACGCTGTGAGTACGGGGCGTGCGTCGTGCTTCGGTAGCTCGGATGGTAGAGCACTTGCCAGCGAAAGGCAAAGGTCCCGAGTTCGATTCTCGGTCGGGCACACAGTTTTAATCTGCCAGGAAGTTTCACAAATTTTTTGTTCCCGGCCATATCTTTTTGCCATGCGATGCCGACTTTGGTCAGATTGAATAAAATGAAGAGGAAAACTGTTTACGTTTTCTCACCTGATGATTGGTGTCAGTCTATACGAAAATTAGGTTTAACTAATTCTTTCACAATCTGTAAAATGGACGCTGAGGACATCAAAACGTTTCATTGTGTTACCAACCTCACTACCAAACCGTAAGTAGACGTTTACAGTACCAAAGTACATTTCAGAATTTTACAATGGCGAAGTTCTCAACAGGTGTCTGAGAACTGTTCTTTAAAGTAACGTATTTTTCATTGGAGTCTTGTGAAGTCACCATTTCCAGCCAGCAAAGCCGAGAGAGACTATACTTTGTCATTTCCCCTCACTTTGTAGAAGACTTGCAAAATCTAAAGCACAAATTCGTACGTGAGAGGCATATATCAAACTTTAACTACAAAGACCTAACGAAACTACTATATTTCATGCCGGAAGTGAACAGACAGCTTTACTCGAACTACTAGCCACAGAATTTGACTAATGAAAACGACGATAACAAGGACTGCTGGAATAGTTCACAGTTGTATGTGTGTGTGTGTGTGTGTGTGTGTGTGTGGAGCATTTAGTATGTGTTCCTTACAACCTGATTATACTTACACGTTAATTACGAACTTTACAGCTGTCAGAAATACACATTTCTCACTAGCTGATATACACTAGACGGAAAAAAAATCACAGCACCAAGAATTCCTAGTGAGTCATTAACGAAAGTTAGTAGGCTAGTTTCTGCACCTGACACATGATGTCTGTCCAAATTTCGTGCAAGTCGTATAAGAGGGGCTCTAATAGCGCCACTAAGAGGATGCAAATCAGGTTTACTTTAGGTACACACTGTACTTGTCGGAGTGTTGGTCACCTTTGACGCTGGGCGTGGTGAGCTGATGTAAGTCAAGGATTACCGTAACACGACGAAGATGACATTATCAATGTCTCAGCGAGTTTGAACGAAGTCGTGTAACAGCGCAACGAGGAGCTGGATGTTCCTTTTGCAATACTGCAGGAATGTAGCCACTATACGTGATTTCTGGCAGCGGTGATGACGAAAAGATACTGTGGCAAGAAGACATGGCTCTGGATGGCCTGGTGGCACTACCGAATGTGAAGACCATGGTGTTTGGGTTAGGGTTCTTGCGCATCGCACAGCATCTGCAGTAGAAATTTGAGGAGCAATTGGTATCAAAACTGACACAACGAACTGTTACAAATCGGTTACTCCAATGGCAGATCCGCGCTAGACGCCCAGTAGCGTTCATTTCCAGAACCCCAAATATCGCCTGTTGTGACTATAGTGCTGCCAAGCGAGAGATCATTAGAGGGCGGAGTAGACGTCTGTCGTGTTTTGTGATGGAAGCCGTGTCTTGGTTACATCGAAACCAGTTTAAGGTCTGCAAGCAGCATGTCCGCGTGCTAGACACATTGGAACTACACCTTCAGTTATAACCTGAATTATGTTTTCGTATGGCAGCAGGAGCGCTCTCGTGGTTATCCTACGCACCCTAATTGGAAATCTATACGTCCATCTGATGATAAGACCTGTCGTGCTGCCATTCATGAACATCACTCCTGGGAGCAGTTTCCAACAGAACTAACCTCGCCCACATACCGCTATTATGATCCAACATGCCTTACAGAGTGTCAGTATGTTGGCTTCACTTGTTCCATCGTAAGACCTGTATCCAGCCGAGCACTTATGCAACCTCACCGGACTACAGGTCTAGCTTCATCCTCATACCGCATTAAATGTTTCTGTATTGACTGACCAAGCTTTCAGGCATGGAACTCAATACCACAGAATAACTTACAAAAACTGCACAACACAATGCATGCTCGTTTTCATCATTGCACTCAATCATCTGTTAGTTACACCGGTTATTAGCGTAGCAGCATTTCATTTTGCAGTGCCTTATCACACGCTAACATTAACCAGTGATATTACACTGTTAGTCACTTAAATAAGATATTTCCGAAATATCATTACATTAGTTGTATTTTGTTATTAAGTTAGTAAATGAAAAGTTTATGAGTTTATATAATCATAATGATCATAAATATTAATTAAAATTTCGTAGCACAAAGTGGACTCGTAATTTTTTCGCAGGAAACGTACGATGCTGAGGTCTGGTTAAGAGACATCCAACTTTAGAGACTGGCGGTTTGCCTACAGGTTCGTTTTTCATAAACATCTACTTTACTCAAAACTTTGTCTCTGCGCTTTAAGCACGTATGGTATTCAGCACTAGTGGGAACAAAGGCAGGCAGAGACGAAAGAGAACACCTCTCCCCCTCCCTCGTGGTGAATCCACGCAGCCGTTGTTATCGCCCGTCAGAAAGTTTTTCTCTGTGCTTTGGAGATGAATGGAAGGTGCACAGATTCAAACACCATGTCAACCTGGAGATAAGGCGTTTGCAGCGTGATACACGAGGGGACATTTGTTACGAAAAGCGATTTTAGCTTTTGCAGGTGCTCTCCGGCCGAGAGAAGTATGGGAACGACACAGAAGTGTTAAGGAAACGTTAGCTATTAAGGAGGAGGTGACAGCTGGACAGGACATAAGATTCTATTCTTAACTGTCGATGTGTTGATTGCCCAGTGAAGGAATTTCAGCTGCAATTTAGTGAGTGAGCCATGGTGGTTGTGGGTGGTAGAAAATATTTCATAGTGGAGGTGCACAATAATTATAGGCGAGAATAAGCTTATGAGATGATCAGTCGGGTGCGTGGCCTGTCCCAGGAACACAGCATTGGAGAACACAAAGTGTTCACCTTGAAGGGACACTTTTGTAGTATTCCGTACCGATATGGGGTAGGTTTGTGGAGGTATGTGGCATTAGATATCTACACAAAACTTATGTAATTCACGTCAATAACGGGCCGCTGATTTCCGTAGGCGACCCGGATTGTTTCCGTTGGACTTAGGTCTGGAGAATTTGGTCTCCGAGACATCACCGTCATTTCGCTGTAATGCTTCTCAAACCGTTTCTAGTTCCGAGAAACGGAGTATGATACTTCTGGAAAATGACATTCCCGTCGTAAAAGACATCAAGCATGAAGGGGTGCTAATGGTTCGCAGCTGTCAGTGTGTCTATGATTACTACCACAGGTACCATATAAGAGAAGGTCCTCCATATCATGATATGGCTCCCACAAGCAAGAGTTTGTAGCGCGCTGCATGTTTCGAGCCGCCGTTTACGTCGATAAGGGCGTATGTGGAGACGACCAACGATCTTAGCTAGCAAAAACGTGATTCACCCTAGGAGCCGTCAGGATTCCATTAATCGACGATCGAATCTCGTTCCTCCCATGCCCACTGCAGTGGTAATTACGATGTCGTTGGGTCAACAAGTGAACACTTAGCGATGGTCTGCTGCGGTGATCCACGTCAACAACGTGCGATGAACGGTCCGTTCCGAAACAGTGGTACGTGCACCAGCATTGTGCGCTTTCGGCTGAGATGATACGGATCACACCTGCCCTTCTTCACAGAGCAGAAAATCCTCCGAACCAGCGTTTTCTGAAGAGTCTTGCACGTCCAACCATTTAGCGCCTACTGGTAGTTTCACTTTCCCCTTACCTTTTCACATAGTTGCTCACGACAGTAGCATATATCATTCGACTAGCTTCGCCGTTTTCGAGATTCTCGTTCACAAGATTTACGTAGTTACAATCTCTCCTTTGTCAAAGTTATCTCAATGGATTCCCCAACTTGCACCAAATGTCTTCGCTTGGGTAGCCTCCCGTCCATGTCTGTTCCGCTGTCAGTGTGTGGGTGTTATGTTGACAAGTTGAGCAACGGATTGATCTGACAAGTACCCTTTGGCTCCAGAGAGAAGCAGTTTCCACCCCAACTACTACAGAAGTCAGAAAGACGCTCCTAACGCACCAAAAAGAAATGCCTGAAAAACTTTCAACAATAAATATCTTCTGGAGTCGTCCGCTGTAAGGAGAAGACACCAAAATATTCTATTTTCTTACGTAACTAGTGAGATATTTGGGTACTAGAGTTTTGGTAGGTAGTAAAAGAAAAACATTAAACGAACGGAAAATATTATTTATTGCAAAATTTAAGAATTCAAGTGAAACTTTTCTTTATAAACTGATACACAAAATTGCGTTTTTTTTTTTTTTTCGGAATAGGAGGTTACCTCTTATGGATAGGAATCCGGATAATGACATTTATATACAAAGTGTGGGAAATCTCTTTTATCCCTTTTCTTTAAGAATGTTATTTACTCGGCAGAATGGCTGAGAGCCGCGCATACTCTATTTGAATAATTATCCGACTGAATTTTTCTCAGTATGGTCAAGGCTGTCGCGTGGGAAATGTAATGTCATTTCTGATGGTGGAAACATGGGGCTCGCCTATGCTGTAGCGCACAATACCGTGAGCCACGACGACAGCTTACGGCGTCGCTCGCTGCTGAAAAATAACAAAACTATCTCTTTCTATCTGGATTGACCTTCGCCAATCGAACTCTCACTACGCTTTGATGAAGTCAAGAACTCCTATCTGCCCTAGTCTAACTATTGGCGTAGTACACCGGTCAGATTATCAGTCCACTGTGACGCCACTCAATGTTCGCTCACATGCACCAACTAATACTCTGTCTGTGTTCACACCGCACATTAAGTGTCACGGCCAACACAATGAACAGACGTTTAATCACGAGCGATTCAATACAGAGTATCACTCCGATTCGCTACCGACAGAGGTGCTCTCTCAGTGCAGTACTGAGTAGAGACTTTATTCCTCGCTCACTGCATACATGCACGAGCGCACTCATTCCCGCTACATGTTCCCACCACAAGAGCGTCACCGGAACGACTTCCCTCCATGCAACAAGCGAAAGGGTATATCATCTGCAGTCTTTCCCTTGCTCCTCCTGCTCATTGCGGCAGAAATAGTCAACCAATCAGCGTTACTCTCACAAATGGGAGAATGGCTAAGCCGACCAACCTGGAAATATATAGCATCTGCGTTAGGCATTTACTGTCCACTTGTGAGAACTATGAAACTGCGCACAAGGTCCATAAAAAAATGCGTATGCTGGGGCTCCCGCAAATAATATGGCGGGTTTTCCCTTTAAGGTGAACATGAAAGCCATTGTCTCTTTGCTCTGGCAAAAGCTGTTTTGGTCCATGGACGGTCAGCCGACCAGCACAGCGGCATGCTATCTCACCCTCCTACGGACTTTCCAGCGAGCTTGTTGCCTTTGCTGAACAAAAACTCCTGTGGCCATCGTGTCTTGAATGTCTGTGTAAGCCATCCTCCACTTTATTATCTCGGTGGGCCTCTACATCTTACGTCGTTTTATATTTTAATCATGTTAATTATGGTATTCCGTTATGAAAAATTTAAATACAAACTTTAATAGCTAAAGGGATGCCACTGACTTTGAAACAAATAAAATGATATCCTTACATTCCGGATTAATTGAATTGATAGAATCTTCCAATGTTATCTGCCATGATCTTGTCACCCAACCCTTTCAAGCTGAGCTCTGCTGAACACAAATGACTAGAACCATAACACTTAAAGCAAAATGTTTAAAATAATAGACATAAGTTTCTGAATAAACAATAAAAGTATTTTAGCAGGGGTTGAGAATACCGCTTCAGTTGTAAATTTCTCTATTTCCACACGACCGGTTTCGGACTGTTATTAGCCCATCTCAGGTGGTGTAGCTGTGCTATGGTCCCCGAGCTCCGCGTGTAACAGGCGCGGTGTGCTGCCTATGAGCGCAGAACATTTCACAGACATCATCCAGCAGCTTGTTCGCTGGCTCTGGGAAATCCATTGCAGCGTTTTTCCCACAATTTATACTATACAGACACAACACAGACACTCAGTAAATTTATGTTTCTTCGCCTTACAGTGGTGTAGTACCGTTGAACAAAACTTTTTAGGACCACAGATGAGTCAAGGTCGTTCTTTGAGAACTCGTGACAATGACACATTAATTTTGCTTGAAACATTGCTACTCGCTGGCCGAAGTCGCTGGTTCTAGGCGATGTTTTTTACATGTGTTTCCCTGATGATAGCCCCAAGTATTCGTACATAAACTGCATCTCTTGTTGCTGACTATTTGTGTGGATTCGCTCTTAGTGGATATTCTCAAGATTTTCCCATGTTTCCATCCAACATTATGTTTAATACCAGTACATACAACGAAATGAGTGTTTTAGAAACAAGATAATAACAATTTCTGACCATACCTATATGGTGAATATCCTGAAAATTATTTCTATTGTTTCTCGTAAGCGGGAAATTCAAAAGACTCTTGAAGTGATAATTTTATCAGCATGTCCTTTTTGACTTTAAAACAATTCTTTCAGTAAACAGCCCAGAATAAACAATTAACTCATTATATGACACACTAGTATTTTCGCAATCTGATTCAAATGTTCTTGAAAATCTAGAACCATTAACTAATGATTCCATTAGATACCTTTCTGGAATTTATCATTCAACAATAGATAATGCCCCAGAAGCAATTACAAGTAATTAAACGTATAAGTCTGTGTATTCACATTGTTGTTGTTGTTGTTGTCTTCAGTCCTAAGACTGGGTTGATGCAGCTCTCCACGCTACTCTATCCTGTGCAAGCTTCTCCATCTCCCAGTAGTTACTGCAACCTACATCCATCTGAATCTGCTTAGTGTATTCATCTCTTGGTCTCGTTCCACGATTTTTACCCTCCACGCTGCCCTCCAGTACAAAATTGGTGATGCCTTTTTGCAGCAAATGTCCTACCCACCCATCCCTTCTTATAGTCAAGTTGTGCCACAAGCTCCTCTTCTCCCCCATTCTATTCAATATCTGCTCATTAGTTATGTGATCTACGTATCTAATCTTCAGCATTCTTCTGTAGCACCACATTTCGAAAGATCCTATTCTCTTCTTACCCAAACAATTTATCGTCCATGTTTCACTTTCATACATAACTACACTCAATACAAATAATTTCAGGAACGACTTCCTGACATTTAAATCTATACTCGATGTTAACAAATTTCTCTTCTTCACAAACGCTTTCCTTGCCATTGCCAGTCTACATTTTATATCCTCTCTACTTCGACCATCATCAGTTATTTTGCTCCCCAAATAGCAAAACTCCTTTACTATTTTATGTGTCTCATTTCCTAATCTAATACCCTCAGCATCTCCCGACTTAATTCGACTACATTCCATTATCCTCGTTTTGCTTTTGTTGATGTTCATCTTATATCCTCCTTTCAAGACACTGTCCATTCCGTTCAACTGCTCTTCCAAGTCCTTTGCTGTCTCTGACAGAATTACAATGTCATCGGCGAACCTCAAAGTTTTTATTTCTTCTCCATGGATTTTAATACCTACTCCGGATTATTCTTGTGTTTCCTTTACTGCTTGCTCAATATACAGATTGAATAACATCAGAGAGAGGCTACAACCCTTTCTCACTCCCTTCCCAACCACTGCCTCCCTTTCATGCCCCTCGACTCTTATAACTGCCATTTGATTTCTGTACAAATTGTAAATAGCCTTTCGCTCCCTGTATTTTACCCCTGCCACCTGTAGAATTAGAAAGAGGGTCCTCCAGTCAACATTGTCAAAAGCTTTATCTAAGTCTGCAAATGCTAGAAATGTAGGATTGCCTTTCCTTAATCTATTTTCCTAGATAAGCCGTAGGGTCAGTATTGCCTCACGTGTTCCGACATTTCTGCAAAATACAAACTGATCTTCGCCGAGGTCGACTTCTACCAGTTTCTCCATTCGTCTGTAAAAAATTCGCGATAGTATTTTGCAGCTGTGACTTATTAAGCTGGTAGTTCGGCAATTTTCACATCTGTCAACACCTACTTTCTTTGGGTTGGAATTATTATATTCTTCTTGATGTCTGAGGGAATTTCGCCTGTCTCATACATCTCGCTCACCAGAAGGTAAAGTTTTGTCAGGACTGGCTCTCCCAAGGCCGTCAGTAGTTCCAATGGAATGTTGTCTACTCCCGGAACCTTGTTTCGACTCAGGTCTTTCAGTGCTCTGTCAAACTCTTCACGCAGTATCGTATCTCCCATATCATCTTCATCCTCTTCCATTTTAATAATATTGTCCTCAAGTACATCGCTCTTTTATAGACCCTCTATATGCTCCATGCACCTTTCTGCTTTCCCTTCTTTGCTTAGAACTGAGTTTCCATCTGAGCTCTTGATATTCATACAAGTGGCTCTCTCTTCTCCAAAAGCCTCTTCAATTTTGCTGTAGGCAATGTCTATCTTACCCCTAGTGAAATAAGCTTCTACATCCATACAGTTGTCCTCTAGCCATCCCTGCTTAGCCATTTTGCACTTCCTGTCGATCTCATTTTTGAGACGTCTGTATTCCCTTTTGCCTGCTTCATTTACTGCATTTTTATATTTTCGCCTTTCATCAATTATATTCAATAGTTCCTCTGTTACCCAAGGGTTTCTACTAGCCCTCGACTATTTACCTACTTGATCCTCAGCTGCCTTCACTACTTCATCCCTCAGAGCTACCCATTCTTCTTATACTGTATTTCTTTCCCCCATTCCTGTCAATTGTTCACTTATGCTCTCCCTGAAACTCTGTACAACCTCTGGTTTAGTCAGTTTATCCGGGTCCCATCTCCTTAAATTCCCACCTTTTGCAGTTTCTTCAGTTTTAATCTACAGTTCATAACCAATAGATGGTGGTTAGAGTCCACTCTGCCCCTGGAAATGTCTTATAATTTAAAACCTGGTTCCTAAATCTCTGTCTTACCATTATTTAATATATATGATACCTTTCAGTATCTCCAGGCTTGTTCCATGTATACAACCTTCTTTTACGATTCTTGAACCAAGTGTTAGCTACGATTAACTTATGATCTGTGCAAAATGTGGTGTCACCGCCAGACACCACACTTGCTAGGTGGTAGCTTAAATCGGCCGCGGTCCATTTAGTACATGTCGGACCCGCGTGTCGCCACTGTGTGATCGCAGACCGAGCGCCACCACAAGGCAGGTCTCGAGATACGATAGAGCACTCGCCCAGTTGTACGGACGACATTGCTAGCGACAATACGGACGAAGCCTTCCTCTCATTTGCCGAGAGACAGTTAGAATAGCCTTCTGCTAAGTCCATGGCTACGACCTAGCAAGGCGCCAATTGTAACAGTGCATGTATCTTTCGAGTCTCATTTGTATAGTCAAGAGAGATGTATCACAAGGAGTGATTAAAAGTTAAGTATATTCCAAAGCTATGGATTTTCTTTATAGCAGTCATATCGTATCCTGTTCCAGACTTGACGCCAGTCGGCGTGTTTGTACGTGTGCCTTTCGGCTCCCTTCTCAGTGTGGCGTAACTAGCTTGTTACGCCACAACAGATTGGCAACGAGGATGGGATGTTTCTGATTGCTTACATTTACTTGTGTCATGGCTTCGCCAGATGTACTGTCCGAATTTTATCGCTTGCAGAATCAGCAGACGCAAGCGTTATTGGATGCCCTTGGACGGCTCGTCCAGGGTCAACGTGCCATTCAAACCGATGCGGCAGCCGCCGCTTCACCGCTACCGCAGCCACAACATGCAGTTGCACCGCAGTTTCGCCAGTTTGACCAAACCCACGAGACTTGGACGGAATGGTCCCGCCAGTTTGCATTTCATCTAGCCGCCTACAGAATTCAAGGTAATGAGCGGCAGCCGTTTTTGCTTTCTTGTGTCGGTGGGTCCACCTACCGTGTGATAGTGAAATTGTTTCCCCGACGCGACGTAGCAACTCTGTCCTACGAAGAAATTTTGTCTGCTTTAGATGCCTATTTGAAAGAAACAGTTAATGTAGTTGCAAAAAGGTATACTTTCTATCGTACAAAACGTACGGCCGGTCAAACTAATAGGGAGTGGGTAGCAACATTGCAAGGACTTACTAGGGACTGTGCCTTTGACTGTGACTGTGGCCTTTCTTATTCAGATACAATTGTACGTGATGCAATTGCACAGAACGTTTCTGATGTTCGCATACGGGAGCAAATTTTGAAACTAGTTAATCCCTCCCTTCAACAAGTGATAGACATATTGGATAGACAAGACACAATTGACTGTGCTCAGGAATCTTTTGAAACTTCGCCAGCAGTGTGTAACATTAACCGGCCAGCTGGACGCGCTGCGCGGCCCGGTAACCTGCCCTCACCCACTTCGACACAGCTGCCGCCGCGCTCTAAACCAGGTGTGCCGCGCCAGCACACAAATGCAGTGAAATCATGCCCGCGGTGTGCTACTAGACATTCGCGTGAAAATTGCCCGTCACGCCAAGCTATTTGCTTTTTCTGTAATCAGAAAGGACATGTTCAAAGTGTTTGCCAGAAAAAGCTCAGATCAGACACTCACAACCATTCCAGGCCCTTTGCTTTGCGCCAGAATCGAACCAAGAATACTCAGGTCCGTGAACCTTCGCCCATGGACATTCATGTAGTTAATTCCACTTCGTCCAGTGCCACTGTCTCTAACAGTGACTGTGTTCGTCCCACAAATACTGTGCGTCGACGTCGCCGGAAATCGCGTCAAGTCGCAAGTGCTTCTGTACCAGTGTCAGTTCAAATTGCACAAGACAGTCGCTCTTGTCGTCAGCAGGACAATAAACTTTTTGTAGATTTGGACATTCATGGCCACGTGATAGCATTCCAGCTCGATACCGGAGCTGCTGTTTCATTGCTCAATCACGACACGTACAAACAACTGGGCACACCTCCGTTGCGTGCCGCAAATGTTAAGCTAACAATTTATTCAGGACAGCTCATTCCTGCGTTAGGACAGTGCACTCTTCTTGCAACATATAAAGGACAAACAAAACTTGTCATTTTACGTTCTTCGTTCTTCTACTGCAGTGAACTTGTTTGGTTTAGATTTATTTCAATTGTTTAACATGTCTATTGTAAATCAGGTCCTATCAGTGAATCAAACTGTGCCTTCAGACAGTGTTTCTAGTCTGTGTGACGAATTTGCAGACATTTTTGCACCGGGCTTAGGTTGTGCTAAAGACTATGAAGCACATTTGGAACTGAAAGTAAACACGCAACCAAAATTTTTCAGAGCGCGCAATGTTCCCCACGCATTGCGTCATGAGGTCGCAAGAACATTAAACGATCTAGAATCACAGGGTGTAATTGAACGTGTGCAAGCTTCTCTCTGGGCCTCACCCTTAGTAATTTTGCCAAAACCTTCCGGAAAATTGAGACTTTGCGTGGACTTCAAGGCCACAGTGAATCCACAACTAGTGACTGCTACTTTTCCTTTGCTCCGCCCGGAAGATCTTTTTGCTAAACTGTGCCCGGGACAATATTTTTCAAAGTTGGACCTAGCCGATGCGTACTTGCCAATACCGGTGGACGACGAATCCCAGCGCGTATTGGTGGTTAACACGCATCTTGGATTGTACAGGTTCAAAAGACTGCCGTTCGGGTGTGCATCCGCCCCTGCATTGTTTCAGCAATATTTACAAACTATTTGTGCGTCGGTCCCTACTGCAGCAAACTATCTGGACGATATAGTGATCTCCGGACAGACAGAAGAAGATCATCTTGCGAACCTACGAACATTATTTCAGGTCTTGCGACAAAATGGTCTTCGCTTGCGGAAGGACAAATGTGTGTATTTTGCTCGTGACTTACCATACCTGGGACATGTCATTAGTGCCCAAGGCATACATCCGAGTCCAGAGCACCTCCGTGCCATACAAGAATTGCCTTCGCCACAAAATATGGTTCAAATGGTTCAAATGGCTCTGAGCACTATGGGACTCAACTGCTGAGGTCATTAGTCCCCTAGAACTTAGAACTAGTTAAACCTAACTAACCTAAGGACATCACACACATCCACGCCCGAGGCAGGATTCGAACCTGCGACCGTAGCAGCCGCGCGGTTCGGGACTGAGCGCCTGGACCGTTAGACCACCGCGGTCGGCCACAAAATATGAAGCAGCTACAGAGTGTGTTGGGTAAAATTACCTATTATCATAAATTTGTGCCGCGCGCTTCTTCCATTTCAGCTCCGCTTCATCGCTTACGCCGTAAAGGTGTTCCGTTCGTCTGGACGACGGAATGCGAACGCGCCTTTCGCCAGTTGAAAACGCGCCGTTGCTTTCTAATACTTGCCTTACGCCATTCGATCCCCAGAAACCCCTTTTGTTGATGGTTGATGCGTCGGATTTCGGGATCGGTGCTGTGCTTGCGCACAAAGTTGGCTCGCATGATCGCCCTATTGCCTTTGCGTCCGAATTGCTCTCGTCTGCGCAAAGAAATTACTCACAGATTGAGAAAGAAGCTTTGGCTCTCGTGTTTGGTGCTACTAAGTTCCATGATTTCTTGTATGGTCGTCACTTTACCATCATCACAGACCACAAACCTTTGACATCGCTTTTTCATCCGACCAAGCCTGTACCTCCACGTACAGCGCAGAAATTCATTCGCTGGTCTATTTTCCTCTCGCAGTACCGCTACGATATCTTGTATCGGTCCACTGCTAAGCACGGAAACGCCGATGCGTTGTCCCGTTTGCCTGTTGCTGAGGAGAAAGCATTCGATTCTTCCGAACTTGCTTGCCTGTTCATTGTTTCGGAAACCGATGAAATGGTCGAATCGTTTCCGATTGATTTTCGTCGTGTAGCTACAGCCACAGCTGCTGACCCTGTCCTTGCTACCGTTTTGCGTTTTGTTGCTACGCAATGGCCTTTGTCAAAGTCTCGGATCGAGGATCCGTTGGTTCGCCGATTTGTTGCTCACAAGGAGAGACTTTTTGTTCGACGTGGTGTTTTGTTGTTGCGTTCTGATAATGATCAGTCCAGAGTAGTGGTCCCACGTTCGTTACAGTCCTCTGTTTTACGGCAAGGACATTGGGGTATAGTGCGAACGAAACAACTTGCTCGTCAGCACTGTACTTGGTTCGGAATCGATGCTGCGATTACGAATATGTGTTCTTCTTGCATGACGTGTGCCGAACAACAATCCGCGCCGCCGCGGAAAGTCTTTGCGTGGCCAAAAGCCACTTCTCCTTGGCAACGCTTGCACATTGATTTTGCTGGTCCATTCTGGAATGCTCGATGGTTGGCTCTGGTCGATGCCTTCAGTAATTTTCCTTTTGTTGTCCGGATGTCTTCCACGACGTCCTCTGCCACCATCCAAGCATTGTCTGCTATATTTTGCATTGAAGGTCTTCCGCAGGCTATTGTTTCCGACAATGGCCCACAATTCCTGTCCGCAGAATTTCAGTCATTCTGCCAGGCCAATGGTATTCAACATCTGACATCCGCGCCGTTTTCGCCTCAGTCAAACGGTGCCGTTGAACGATTGGTCCGGACTTTCAAGTCACAGATGTTAAAGTTGAAAGAGTCGCATTCTCGGGAGGACGCGTTGTTGCTCTTTTTGTCTTCGTATCGCTCTCAGCCCCGAGATGGTCGCTCGCCGGCTGCGTTGCTCCATGGTCATCCTCATCGAACCTTGATGTCTTTGCTGCATCCGCCGCATCAGGTTCCTGTGCAGCGGCAGACTCCTGCTCTTGCTCCAGGCGACGTTGTATTCTATCGCAACTATCGCGGTTCACGGCGTTGGCTCGCAGGGCGCATTCTTCGCTGCCTCGGCCGCGCGATGTATTTGGTTTTGGGGGCCTCTGGTGTGGTGCGTCGGCATCTCAATCAGCTGCGCCTCTGTCGTCGCACGGGTTCTGCCGCTCCCCGTCTGCTTTCAGCGACGGTGCCGTCCGGTCAGCGCCCTGGGGACCCATCTACTGGCTCGCCTCATCCCCAGGTGTTACCGATGCTGCCTTCCATTTTGCCCCATGGCGACGCGCCGCCGCAGCCGCCACCGCCGCCGCCGTCGCCTGTTCTCCCGCCGGCGCCGCCCGCATTCGACGCTTCGATGCAGCCGCCGGCCGCCTCCCTGGGTCACGCGCCGCCGATCGCTTCCCGTGACCGCTGTCCTCCGCCATGGAACTCTTGCCCGCTCCGGATCACATGCCGTCATCGCGCGTCGGATACCCCGACGCAATGGAGGTCGACCCTTCGGCCCCTCCTGTCTCTTTACGGGCGCATACACCGCATGTTGACGTGCACCGTGGACTACGTTTTCAGGCGTTTCCTAGCTCCCCTCGGACCGAATGGCCGGGTGCGGGTGGCACAGCCTCGCCTGTTGTTCGGCTCCCCACCTCATCGCATACGTCAACATGTGGTCCTCCCCACGGCGGGCGGAAGCCTTAAAACACGACCGTTCGCCGATTTGCGGGGGAGGAATGTGGTGTCACCGCCGGACACCACACTTGCTAGGTGGTAGCTTAAATCGGCCGTGGTCCATTTAGTACATGTCGGACCCACGTGTCGCCACTGTGTAATCGCAGACCGAGCGCCACCACAAGGCAGGTCTCGAGATACTATAGAGCACTCGCCCAGTTGTACGGACGACATTGCTAGCGACAATACGGACGAAGCCTTCCTCTCATTTGCCGAGAGACAGTTAGAATAGCCTTCTGCTAAGTCCATGGCTACGACCTAGCAAGGCGCCAATTGTAACAGTGCATGTATCTTAAGAGTCTCATTTGTATAGTCAAGAGAGATGTATCACAAGGAGTGATTAAAAGTTAAGTATATTCCAAAGCTACGTATTTTCTTTATAGCAGTCATAACGTATCCTGTTCCAGACTTGACGCCAGTCGGCGTGTTTGTACGCGTGCCTTTCGGCTCCCTTCTCAGTGTGGCGTAACTAGGTTGTTACGCCACAACACAAAATTCTACGAGACGGCTTCCTCTTTCATTTCTCTCCCCCAATCCATATTCACCCACTATGTTTTCTTCTCTCCCTTTTACTACTCTCGAATTCCAGTACCCATGACTATTAAATTTTCGTCTCCCTTCACTACCTGAATAATTTCTTTCATCTCATCATACATTTCATCAATTTCCTCATCATCTGCAGATCTAGTTGGCATATAAACTTGTACAACTGTATTAGGCATGGGCATCGTGTCTATCGTGGCCACAATAATGCGTTCACTATGCTGTTGGTAGTAGCTTAGCCGCACTCCTATTTTTTTATTCATTATTAAACCTACTCATGCATTACCCCTATTTGATTTTGTATTTATAACCCTGTATTCACCTGACCAGATGTATTGTTCCTGCTGCCACCGAACTTCATTAATTCCCACTGTATCTAACATTAACCTATCCATTTCCTATTTTTAATTTTCCAACCTACCTGCCGATTAAGGGATCTGACATTCCACGCTCCGATCCGTAGAACGCCAGTTTTCTTTCTCCTCTTGAGTAGCCCCGCCCGGAGATCCGAATGGGGGACTATTTTACCTCCGGAATGTTTTACCCAAGAGGACGCCATCATCATTTAACCATACAGTAGAGCAGCATGTCCTCGGGAAAAATTATGGATGTAGTTTCCCCTTGCTTTCAGCCGTTCGCAGTACCAGCACAGGAAGGCCGTTTTGGTTAGTGTTGCAAGGCCAGGTCAGTCAATCATCCAGACTGTTGCCCCTGCAACTACTGAAAAGGCTGCTGTCCCTCTTCAGGAACCACACGTTTGTCTGGCCTCTCAACAGATACCCCTGCGTTGTGGTTGCACCTACGGTACGGCCAACTGCATCGCTGAGGCACTCTAGCCTCCCCACCATCGGCAAGGTCCATGGTTCATGGGGGTCATTCACGTGGTTTATTTCCTAACAGACAAACTGAGAGGCATCATTGATTACATCAAATTGCCGTTCATTCATTCTCACACTCTATCCACGTTAGTTGTCTGCTACGACCTACAGAGGCCATTACCACTTCTCAGGCCCTCCGGGTTCGACACTAAAACACGCCTGGGACTTCATTCAACTGCCTCTCCCTACTGTATAGAAACATACGGTTTTTGAAAATTCTTGAAACCATTGTTTATCGTAATGTTCTTACGCCTCTTGTGTGCTAATGTGTGCAGTGATTTACGCGACATATCTGAACCTTTTAAGCACACTACGTACGTTTGTTTACTGGAAAGAGATTCTTGTCAGTAACTCGTATTCAAACTTACCAGACTACCACAATATATCAACACCATTGTATAAACTTCTCATTACTTTGGACTCCGGATATTCCACATCTACTACGTTTTCACGTATTACCCTGCTCACAACGTATGGCTCTTGAAATATTTGGTGAAATTTCTTTGTCTCAGGGTCTATCTTAGACGATTTCCTATGGGTCCTGATTAGTACAATATTTCATACTGCATGTCCCTATGGTACCAACTTCCCGTTTAATCTTGCAATCAAGACTCTCCAAAGCTAGTTTACGTTGTTCTTCCAGGCAGTGTCAGTTTTTCTGGAAATTTCAGCAGGCTCTCAATCATAGTTTCATGTGTCTTACCCGTCAGCAATTAGTATCTCAGTTGCCGAATGCGGCGTAACTGAACTCATAAGTTTCTCCCGTCATTACTTATGACTTGTTAGAAAACATATCTTCATATTTTAACAGTATATTTTCCATTTCTCGCTTCCCATCAAGACCCATGATACGTCTTACCTCATCACTTGTTGTGTGGTCTTCATTTCAGAGACTTGTTTGATGCAGCTCTCCATGCTACTCTATCCTGTGCAAGCTTCTTCATCTCCAGTTACCTACTGCAACCTACATCCTTCTGAATCTGCTTAGTGTATTCATCACTTGGTCTCCTTCTACGATTCTTACCCTCCACGCTGCCCTCCAGTACTAAATTGGTGATGCCTTTTTGCAGCAAATGTCCTACCCACCCATCCCTTCTTATAGTCAAGTTGTGCCACAAATTTCTCTTCTCCCCAATTCTATTCAATACCTCCTCATTAGTTACGTGACCTACGCATCTAACCTTCAGTATTCTTCTGTAGTACCACATTTCGAAAGCTTCTGTTCTCGTCCTGTCTTAACTATTTATCGTCTATGTTCGACTACCATACATGGCTACATTCCATACAAATACTGGCCGAAACGACTTCCTAACACTTACATCTATACTTTATGTTCACAAATTTCTCTTCGTCAGAAAAACTTTCCTTTCCATAGCCAGTCTACATTTTATATCCTCTCTACTTCGACCATCATAAATAATTTATCTCCCCAAATAGCAAAACTCATCTACTACTTTAAGTGTCTCACTTCCTAATCAAATTCCCTCAGCATCACTCGATTTATTTCGTCTACATCGCATTATCCTCATTTTGATTTTATTGATGTTCATCTTACGTTCTCCTTTCAAGACACTGTTCATACCGTTCCCCGGCCGGTGTGGCCGTGTGGTTCTAGGCGCTACAGTCTGGAACCGAGCGACCGCTACGGTCGCAGGTTCGAATTCTGCCTCGGGCATGGATGTGTGTGTTGTGCTTAGGTTAGTTAGGTTTAATTCGTTCTACGTTCTAGGCGACTGATGACCTCAGATGTTAAGTCGCATAGGGCTCAGAGCCATTTGTACCATTTTGAACCATATAGTTCAACTGCTCTTCCAGGTCCTTTGCCGTCTCCGACAGAATCACAATATCATCGACAAACTGCAAAGTTTTTATTTCTCCTCCATGATTTTTCATTCCTACTTCTGATTTTTCTTTTGTTTTCTTTGCTGTTTGCTCAATATACAGGTTCAATAACATTGGAGACAGGCTACAACCCTGTCTCACTCTCTACCCAACACTGCTTCCCTTTCATGCCCCTCGACTCTAATAACTGACATCTGGTTTCTGTATTTATTGTAAATAGCCTTTAGCTCCCTTTATTTTACTCCTGACACCTTCAGAATTTGTATGCGAGTACTCCGGTCATCATTGTCAGAAGTTTTCTCCAAGAGTACTGATGCTAGATACGTACATTTGGCTTTCCTTAATCTACCTTCTAAGATAAGTCGTAGGGTCAGTATCGCCTCACGCGTTCCATCGTTTCTACGGATTCCGAACTGATCTTTCCAGAGGTCGGGTTCTACCAGTGTATCCATTCGTCCGTAATCAACTCGTGCAAGTATTTTGTAGCCATGACTTATTAAAACGATTGTTCGGTATTTTTCATATCTGTTAACACCCGCTTTCCTTGGGATTTGAACTATTATATTCTTCTTGAAGTCCGAGAGTATTTCGCCTGTCCCCTACATATTTCTCACCAGATAGTAGAGTTTTGTCAGGGCTGGCTCTTACAAAGCTATCAGTAGTTCTGAAGGAATTTTGTCTACTCCTGGGGCCCTTTTTTACTTAGGTCTTTCACTGCTCTGTCAAACACGTCACTCAGTATCATATATCCCACCTCATCTTCCTCTACGTCATCTTTCATTTCTATAATATTGTCGTCAAGTACATCGCTAATGTGTAGACACTCCATATACTCCTTCCACCTTTCTGCTTTTCCTTCTTTGCTCAGAAATGGTTTTCAATATGTGCTCTTGATAGTCATACAAGTGGTTCTCTTTTCTCCAAAGGTCTCTTTAATTTTTCTGGAGGCAGTTTCTATCCTACCCCTAGTGATATATGCCTCTACATCCTTACATTTATCCTGTAGCCATCCCTGCACTTCTCATCGATCTAATTTTTGAGACGTTTGTATTCCTTTTTGTACTTTCATTCACTGCATTTTCATATTTTCTCCTTTCATCAATTAAATTCAGTATCTCTTCTTTTACGCTACGATTTCTAGTATCCCTTGTCTTTTTTCCTGCTTGTTCTTCTTCTGCCTTCACTATTTCACCTGTCAAAGCTACCCATTCTTCTTCTACTGTATTTCTTTCTCCCATTCATGCCAATCGTTCTCTGATGATCTGTCTGAAACTCACTACACCTTCTCGTTATTTCAATTTATCCTGGTCCCACCTCCTTAAATTCCCAAGTTTTTGCAGTTACTTCGGTATTAATCTACAATTCATACCCAATAGGTTGTGGTCAGTGCCACATCTGAGCTTTTAAATGTCTTACAGTTTAAAACCTGGTTCCTAAATCTCTGTCTTAACTTTATATAATATATCTGAAACCATCCAGTGTCTCCAGGCTTCTTCCACGTGTACAACCTTCTTTCACGATTCTTAAAATAAGTATTAGCTGTAATTAATTTATACTCTGTACAAAATTCTACCAGGCGGCTTCTTCCTCCGTTCCTTAGCCCCATTCCTTATTCACCTACTACTTTTCCTTCTCTTTCTTTTCTTACTATCGAATTCCAGTCCCGTATGACTACTAAATATCCGTCTCCTTTAACTATTTGAATAATTTCTTTAGTCTTATCATACATTTCATCAATCTTTTGGTCATCTGTGGAGCTAGTTGGCATATAAACTTGTACTACTGTGGCAGGCGTGGGCTTCGTGTCTATCTTGACTACAATGTTGCGTTCACTATCCTGTTCGTAGTAGCTTACGCACGCTCCTATTTTTTTATTTATTGTAAAACGTACTCCAGCATTACCACTACTTGATTTTGTATTTTTAGCCCTGTTTTCACTTGACCACAACTCTGTTTCCTCCTGCCACCGAACTTCACTAATTCCTACTACACCTCAATTTAACCTATCCATCTCCCTATTTAAATTTTCTAACCAACCTGTCCATTTAAGGGATCTGACATTATACTGTCCGATCAGTAGAACGTCAGTTTTCTCTCTCCTGATTACGATGTCCTCCTGAGTAGTCCCTGCCCTGAGATCCGAGTGGGGGGATTATTTTACCTCCGGAATATTTAACTCAAGAGGGCGCCATCATCATTTAACTATACAGTAAAGCTGCGTGCCCTCGGGAAATATTACGCCTGTAGTTTCCCGTTGCTTTCAGCCGTTCTCGTTACCAGCACGGCCACGCCGCTTTCGTTAATGTTACAAGGCCAGATCAGCCAATCATCCAGACTGCTGTTCACTCAAACCACAACAGCTACATACCCCACCAATAAATCAGGCATAATTATTAATCCACTGTAAATATCTGGAACCACCACTGTACTAATCTGCAACACCATTCTTTCTATTATTCTTTCCAATAGTACTTAATTCTTTATCCCTTTACTCGTGCCACCAACTGCACTAAAATCCTCAACTCCTTGAAACTGTCAGTGCTGCTACTTCTTCTTTATTTAGTATTAGGTCATGACGTCCCTCAGCTACAGCACACAACTCACTCCCTGTATCATGAACCGCAACTGCCTTAATACCTTTGATGTATACAAATCCTGTAAGATGGTATTCAACTTTACTTTTAACTTTAAGGGAACTTCCCTGACATCCCCAGAATTTTCTTTTATCAACCGTTTTACTGCCACTGATCCGTCATACACAGGCGACACGAAGCCCTTCGTAGCTATCTCTTTTGTGATGCCTGTCCATCCTATCACCATTGTTTCTCCCATTAGGTTGCGCATATGGTCTGTTATTATAATTATTCGTACCTTCTCAGTTATAACAGCTCCAAACTCCTCTTCCATGCCTATCAATACCATTACTATGTCTCTTGTTTTCCGTTGCTTAATTATTATTACCATGAATATCCTGCCAGTTTAGATTTTCTATTGACCTTCATATCACACCTCTCCAACCGTTAATGGTTATCTCTCCTACTGAAAAAGCATCTAACCCCTCTAATTCTTGCTAAATATTTGCAAACATCTTCAGTTTTCCTTTCAGAAATTACTTTTTCTGTACACTTAGTGACAGTTTGACCGATTCAACTGCAATAATGTCTTCTTCACTAAGCGTGTTATCTACGAATAAACACAGAAACTTTTGAATTAATGGTTGAAACTGTCATACACACCAAGAAAGAAATTTCTGCCGTGAAACCTACTACTTCTTAAGTTACATAGTGTACTGTTTGGATAATACTCGTCCAAGAATATTTTAATAACTTCCACATATGACTGACAATATTCTCCTGTGTCCATTACCCATGACAGACCATCCGTTCCATTCTACTGGTGCTCGTATCTCTCTGCAGTCGTCCCACTTCTCTGGTGATACGACTTGAAACTGTTTTACAATCATCTTAGATTATAGTCTGCACTTTAAATAGTGGCAGTCATTGATTCTGCTACCAATATTATTGTTAACTGCAATAAATTTGCTTAATTTTGACTCTTTCTTTCTACCCTTCCAGCAAAGTTATTAGTGTCTCTGGCAGTAGCTGTCCACCTGCCGAATTTCAGATACATGTCAAATATTTCTTCATTATTAGTCTTTACTAACTTCTGCAGTGAATCCATTCCCTTCGGCAATGCTTACAGACCTTAAACTTCTTTTTTTACTTTTCTTAAATTAGAAATTAATACATCGCGTTTTCTCAGTCTTCTCACTAAAATTTTCATCTAAAGTTTTAATATTCTTTTGCCGTTCACTAATGTATTTACTACGATTCCCTACCTTTGGTTCCCCAGTTGTTATTATTTTTGTGACAAATCTTTAGCTACTACCTTCTGTCCCTTTATTACGTCCGCTATTCTCTGATTCGCTTCTTTAAAACTTTTGCCAACCTTCCTATCATATTTTCCTTATTTATCATTGTTTTTTGCAAGTTTCTTGAATGACTTTCGCCAACTGTTGCTTAGGATTCCTAGCAGTCTCTTCCATTTTATTGTTAGTCACACCTACCTGCTGGTTAATATTCCTAGCAGTTTCCTCGATTTTATTAATTAGATCGGAAAATATTTCCTGTTTATTAAATTGTGTGCTCTTATTCTTGTTAGTTTCATCTCCTGTAGGCATGCAATCACAAATAACTGCCTGAGTGTATGCCCCAGACATGTTTTCTGTTCAATATAAAGTTCCTAATGGCATTTCCCACTCTTCGTTTCCTACTGCATTACTTATTCTAGTTGCTGGTCCGTCCATGGACGCCGCTAAGGGAAACATATTACCCTTATCTTAGAAATATACGTTTCCTAGAGCAACGTTTTCCTCTACGCTTCCACTTAGGCAATTCATTTTAATTGTTCGACTCATTATACCGGTTGTATGCAACTTTGTTTTGAGTCATCAGCCTTGTAACTTCTTTAATGCGGCCAGTCACGAAATCCTCTCCTGTGTCAAACTCTTCATTTCAGAGTAGCAATTGCAACATACGTCCTCAATTATTTGCTTGATGTATTCCAATATCTGCCTTCCTCTAATCGTTTTACGCTCTATAGCTAACTCTAGAATTTTGTCCTGTCATCCTGTGCGTTCTTCTTGTCAGCCTTTTCCACGTGTTACTTTCCTCTCCGATTCCGCTGGGAAGCTCCTGAATTCTTACCGGATCAGTCTCCCTAATTTTCAACATTCTTCTGTAGCACCACTTCCCAGAATCTTCGTTTCCCTTCCGTTCCAGCCTCTGGATGGCATATATTTTGCTAAAATGCAATTCTGTGGTCAAAAGATACATTCACAGAAAATTTGTCCTCAAATTAAAGCCTGTATTTGATCATTGTAGACTTCTTTTAGCCAGGAATGCCCCTTTTGTCAGTGTTAATCTGTTGCATATCTCGTCCTTGCCCCGTCCATCACTGTTTATTTTGCGGCCCAAGTAGCGGTATTCCTTAACTTCCTCTGCCTCGGAATCACCATACCTGATGTTAAGTTTCAGGCAGACTACATTTTTGATAATTCTCGTTACTCTTGTCTTTGGTATGTTTACTCTCAGTCCACATTCTGTACTCATTAGTCTGTTCACCCTATTGAACAGATCATGTAATTCTTCTTGGAATTATTTTGGAAATTTGCGTTAAGTTCCTATGGGACCAAACTGATGAGGTCATCGTTCCCTAGGCTTACACACTACTTAATCTAACTTAAACTAATGTACGCTAAGGACTACACACTCCCATGCCCGAGGGATGACTCGAACCTCCTTCGGGGGGAGCCACGCGAACCGTGCAAGTCGTCATCGACCGCACGGCTACCCCGTGAAGTCAATTCTTGTTCACACTCACTGAATACATCAGTGTAATCAATCAATCTTGTCATTGATATTCTTTAATCGCGAATTAGAATTCCACTCTCGAACCTATCTTTTATTCTCCTCATTGGTTCATCGATATACAGATTGAATAGTAGGGGCTTAAGGTCACATCCTTGTTATACACTCTTTCAGTCAGAGCACTTCGTTCTTGGTCTTCCAGTCTTATTGATTCTTCTTGTTTCTTGTACATAGTGAATATTACCCGCTTTTCCTGTTACTAAACCCCTATTTTCCTCAGAACCCTTTTTCCAGGTTGACAAATCCTATGAACGTATCTCGATTTTACTTCCGTTATCAACAGCAACGTCGGAATTGCCCTCTCGTGCCTTTACCTTTGCTAAAGCAGCTTGATTGTCATCTAACACATGCTGACCATCATTTTCCAATTCTGTACATCATTCTTGTCAGCAACCTGGATGCTAGACCTGTTAAGCTGACTGTGCGATAACTCTCGTACTAGTCGTCTCTTGAAATCTTTGGATATTTTACCGAAAATCGGATGGTATATCGCCGGGGTCGTACATTCTACACACCATCGTGATTAGTCGTTTGTTTGTCACTCCCCCTACTCCCCCCACCCCACCCCCAATGACTTTAAAAATTACGGTGGAATGTTATCCATCCCCTCTGTCTTAGCCGAGTTAAATCTTGCAAAGTTCTATTAAATTCTGGTTGTAACACTAGGTCCCCTACGTCTTCTATGTCAACTCTTGCTTCTTTCTCCATCACGTCATTAGACTATTGTTTAACCTAATAGAGACCTATAATGTTCACTTTCCCCCTATCCGCTTTCTCGTCTGCATTTAGCAGTGGAATTTTCATTGAACCCTTAATGTTATCCCTGTCGCCTTTGATTTCACGGATAGCTGTTTTGACGTTTCTACATGCTGAGACAGTCCTTCAGACGTCATAACTTTTCGATTTTTTCACACTTTTCATGCAACCATTTTGCCTTCCTGTTTCGTCGATCAACTCAAGTAGTTCTACTGCTACCCTCGGTTTCTTTGCAGTTACCTTCGCAGACCTTACTGTTTTGCCTGCAGGTTCTGTAAGTGTCCTATTCAGTGAAGCCTATTCCTCTTCAACTCAGCTGCCAACTGAGATATTCATTATCAGTGTTCATATATTTACTGAAACAACTGATTTCTTATATCGTAATATTGTTGAAAGGAAGTGCTTATGACCCGTAGATTTCTCTTAATATCTGTAGTGGAAAAAGTGACTTTTAATTGTAAATATTTAGTAAATAAAAACTCTTACCTCACGCCAGCATGGCTCAGATTTCTCTACGAATCGTCCAGTGATGCAGCTGTATTTTTTCCGTGCTGATGCGATACGTTAGACCTGCTGCTCCTGTGTTGGCTTCCATTCAGATACAGACCGCAGATGTCGATAATTTGCTTTTAAGGTGTAATTTCGGCTATACAGCCATCATCAAGTTACCTATAATAGAACATCGTATAAGGTTTGGTACATTCATTGTATTACATGTAATTAAACGTAATTTCCAATTACAATTTTGGAACAGCAATTACTTCTGGCGGCCAGCAATATTGTATGATTACATCTGCTTCTTGACAATTCCACCAGCGATGTTATTGAGTTATATTGAATCGATATGCTGCAGGTGTATTTAAGTTAAAGTTGGCCTATGGCCATATTTGGCCTATGGCCTATGGCTTATCCTGAATATTGACGAATAACTTCAATAGTGTTTATTTGATCGTCTTATGTAATTACTGTCTGGAAGTATCCACTGAATATGAAGTCTCTTTCTGACAGTCATTAAAGAGATGGCAGAACGGGACATACAGCTGAATACTGCCAGAATAACAACGCAGAATATTATAAGTAAACATACGTATATCAACAGAAATAACAAAATCCGTGATTATCTGTCATAATTGCTGACACTAAAGATTAAGTTTTATTTGTTACCATCACTAAAAGAGAAGTCATACCATACTACAAAACTGGTTATTCCTGCTAGAATAACGTAAAATATAATCAGCAATAAACATGCAGTAAGCGAAACACGATATTGACTGAAAGTCAGGACTGGAAAACGTATGTAAAATCATATTATTAACAAGTAACTTACACGTAATGCATCTAATGAACTAAAATTTACCAGATGTTCTATTACAGATAACCTGATATGATGGCTTCATAGCCGAAATAGTTGTATATTTCAGATATAATGAATATTCATAGCAGCTTATAGAGTTATGTAAATATTTTACGTCCTTAAATGGCATAACGCAGCAGACCCGGAGGATTACAAATTATTTCCTTTTCATTTCAAATTCTCATGTTTCATCGTCATCTCTGGTATCAGACAATCTGTAAGGTATTCTTCTAGTTACACGTGTTTCATTCCTTTGTTCAGTAATATTTTATTTCTTGACATAAATTAAGACATTTTCACTTGCTGCACTAAATCAAGAAATTTGATTCGGCTAACGAAACGCCGACAATCCAGAAAGTAGAAAATCGACACATGAGGTTAAAGCTGCAGCCAATGCGGAATCGGCGGTAGGCAGCATCCAATAAAGTTCCACACTACAGGCGTGGCTAACGTGGCAGCACCGCCGTAATTAGGCCTTTGACTTCTACAGACCCACTCGCTGCATTCCGTGGTGAGGCGGCTCGGCTGTAGCTCTACATCGCTACATACGCTGGTAGACGGCATTCCTGCCACTATTTGTGTAATGGTTCCGCAGATCTGTCCGTCTCCAAGTGCTGGGAGTTCCTGGAGCGCTGGGAGTGACGATTTCGTCTGCTGTTCTGGGTTTCACCACCTCAGATACACGATAAATATAGTCACTCTAAAAGCTTAAACAACTCTAGAAATGAGTCATTGTAATGAAAGACACTCATGTATGTCAACATTGTTTCACGCCTAAGAATTTTACACTGAAACGCCAGAGAGACTCGTATAGCCCTCCGGCAGGCGCGCCTACTGTCTGACGAGAAGGCACGCGTAAAATTTACAACACGGTCATTTGCCAGTAAAAACAATCTTGATATAAACAAACTTATATTTATTGAATAAAATCGTTCATATTCACTATCTTCAACATTTATAACAAAAGGTTTGGCTCTTCAGTTCTTTAAATAACAATGTAGCCAGTTTTTCTGACATATGATTACTTGAAACTTCCTGGGAGATTAAAACTGTGTGCTGGTAGAAGTGAAACTGTGAGGACGGGGCGTGAATCGTTCTTGGGTAGCTCTGTTGGTAGAGCACATGCTGCGAAAGGCAAAGGTCCTGATTTCGAGTCTCGGTCCGGCACACAGTTTTAATCTGCCAGGAAGTTTCATATCAGCGCACACTCCACTGCAGAGTGAAAATCTCATTCAGGAAATATGTTCACTTTCATAACACCTTTCACAGAAAATTAGTTCGCGAATTAATTCCAGCAATGTTCTGAAACATTTAAAAAGTACCCAAAGGCAATCTCCTTGTAATTCTTGATATGGAGTAACGGCACACACTTTAGCTACAACGTCAACTCCACCCTGTACTCAGTTATGAATACAGGTATGTGTGTTTCTTCATCCACCGTCGCCATGTCATGCATAGCAGACAAAAGTGTAATAGCAGACTTTTTACAAGAAACATATGACATTAAGGTCTTATCCTCCTGATAACCAAACATTTCACTTCCAGTTCCATTTATTTTGTTTGGAAGAAATTCTGGAAGAATATCACGTCTATTCTTCGTCATTGTACCAGCGCAACTGATAGCCTTCTGCAACGAATATTCAGAATGGAGGTAGCTATTTTACCAATTGTGAGTTGTGAGGTTCGTGTCAGAATTTTCTACAGGCACCACATATCTTTTCACTATGTCCTCAGGAGCATTAGATACCCAATATTGACTTGGTTGCGTGCCGCAATAAACCTCCAAATTACTACAATAAAATGCTTTGCATCACACAGAGCAAACAATTTGGTCCCCTAGCTACCCGCTTTCCTGTGTATGTACTGAATCCATCTACAGCGGTCTCCATGAGGGTGAAGCATTTCATCTATCGTGCTGAATTCACCAGGCTGTAAGAACAATGACAGTTAGCAGCAAAAGGATCCAATACTGTACGAAGTGCAACCAGCTTGTCACTTTTTCTCTTGTCATTCGTCATTTCCATATCTACAAATAGCATACAGCTTAGAAAAAATAAAACCCTATTGTAACGCATTGCAGTCCTAAACGGTAGCATAGCTGTTCTGTCTGCTGCCCAGAGTTCCAGTACACTAGCACGATGAAGTTTTCTGCTTCTACTACTTCTTCTTCTTCTTGAAAAAAAAAAAATCTCGAGCACAGTCATTATTTCGTCACTCTATTACCTCTTTTGCACGAGAATTCATGTGTGTCTCTCTGTTTATTTATATAGGTATTTGTATAGTTTACAATTTCACCAATAGAGTCAAGGTCAATTACTTTCAAAAAAGCTCTAACTACATCAGTTATATCCATTACCTTTCTTTTCGGATATGGTTGAAATGGTACAATGTTTTTTCTGTTTATTTTTGATGTTTTAGCACAATCAATTTTACACAAATCTGAAACTTCGTCTTTTCAATAAAGAACGCTCGTACATCTGCTGTCGCTGCGGGATCACACCATCCTCACCTTCAAGTTCAGATCCACTGCCATGGTCCTATTCAGTGTTTTCATCACTCTAGTCTACTTTACTTTTCTTCAAGTCTGAAAAGTCTGGATAGACTTTATCATCACCTTCTTCAAGTAGTTTGCGATATTCTTCATCTGATACAACCTTTGAAGTGGAACAAAACATGCAAGAAGTGAAACCAATAAATAAATTCAGATGTAGGTGTGACAAAAGAATTGTTCAATGTGTATCTACAAAAACAAAACAAAAAAAAAAGAGCTGCTGGAACAAAACTTGCAACTGTCACACCAGCAGGCGGGCGCTGTACTTTTTACAACATTAGACACGTTGTTGCTTACAATTCAGAAAACAAACTGAGGAAACTAACCAAATGAACTGAAGCCACTTTAATATTGTCGAGAAAACATCAACAATGGCATACGTGACAGCAATGACGCAATAGCTCAACGTTAAGGCATCGATTAGGCATAAAAACGGCTGCTGTTTTACTTTTTACAACAGCGGGCCCGCACGTGGTATAGGCTTGCGTATTCTAATACATTGATCTGTAAACAGGCAACATCTATGTAAGACAACAAGCATCTGGTGCTGTTGTTACATCGGTTACTGCTACTACAATGGCAGGTTATCAGAAGTTAAGTGCGGTTGAACGTGTTGTTAAGGTCTGCGCACGAGCGATGGGACACAGCATCTCCGAGGTCGCGAAGAAGTGGAGCTTTTCCCGTACGACCATTTCACGAGTGTACCGTGAATATCAGGAATCCAGAAAAAGCTTCAAATCTCCGACATCGCTGCGGCCGCAAAAATAACCTGGAAGAACGGGACCAATGATGACTGAAGAGAATTGTTCAACTTGACAGAAATGCAACCCTTCCGCAAATTGCTGCAGATTTCAATGCCGGGTCATTAACAAGTGTCAGCGTGAGCACCATTCATTGATATGGGCTTTTGGAGCCGAGGGCCCACTCGTGTACCCTTGATGATTGTACGACACAAAGCTTTACGCCTCGCTTGGGCCGCCAACACCAACATTGGACTGTGGATGAGTGGGAACATGTTGCCTGGTCCGAAAAACCTCGTTTCAAAATCTATCGAGCGCATGGATGTTTACGGCTATGGAAACAACGTCATGAACTCAAGGAGCCTGCATGTCAAAAGGAGACTGTTCAGGCTGGTGCAGGCTCCGTAATGGTGTTGGGTATGTGAAGTTGGAGTGATGTTGGACCCCTGATACGTCTGATTACGACTCTGACCGTTGAAACATACGTAAGCATCCATTCATATCCACTGTGCATTTCGACGGACTTGGGCAATTCCAGCAGGAGAATGCGACACCCCACACGTCCAGAATTGCTAGAGTGACTCCAGGAACACTCCTCTTAGATTAAACATCTTAGTTTAAACGCTTCCGCTGGCCTCCAACTCTCCAGATATGAACATTATTGAGCTAATCTGGGATTCCTTGCAACGTGCTTCTCAGGAGAGATCCCCACCCCCTCCATCTTGTTAGGGATTCATGGTCATCCCTACAGGATTCATGGTGTCAGTTCACTACAGCACTAGTTCAGACAACAGTCGAGTCCATGACACGTCGCGTTGTGCACTTTTGCGTGGTCGCAGGGGCCCTACACGATATTAGGCAAGTGTATTGGTTTCTTTGGAGTTTCAGTAAATCTTCCCTGGAATTTTTAGTAGCATGGAAGAAGCTTATGACGAAATGGTCGTTTCACTTTAGATTCATCTCAGTAATTTAGTGTTCATTTATAGTCGCTGTTTCATAAGCCTCTTCTCCTGCAAATATTCGCAAGTCAAGGAAATGACGAATCTATCAGGTGTAACTGTAACACATCTGCTGTCGCTGGGAACAACACTAATAACTTTTTGCTCCATGTTTGTTAATTCCGTTCACGAACTGTCAGCGAATCAGTGTGCCTTAGTGAAATATTTATCATACGATTTTGAAAAAAAAAAAATAATAATAATTCCAGAAAAAATTTATACCCTTACATATTACAGTATGATATCTTCGCTCAATGATGAATGAATTTCTTTTCCTTGTTCGTCTCAATTACTCTGCTGCATCCAGTTAAATAAAATACTGAAAAAACTTTTAAAATTTGTTCAGACGTAGAGAGACACTACGTAGACCTTGCGTATGTTATGTCCTAGGACGCAGATTGCTGTGTGTGAAATACAGCTAACATTCCTAAATTTTATTTAAAGCTGTAAGCAGAGCGATATATAACACCTGTGTCTCGATACTGGTTTTTATGTCTACGAGAGGGTTACACAATTGTTGGCGACGTGCTTAGGTGGACATGCCAATCACTACTAAATACAGATATTCTGATTTTAAGGAAACTATTTGGTGAAAGAATTCGATTCATTCGTATATTACGGTATGACACATCGTTCGATAAAGCATTGTTTTTCAATAAATTTTTCGTCTTAGTTAATGTGTTGCTTTCTATTAACTAAAGCATTTCAGCATGTTTTAAGATTTTTGCAGGTGATAAAACGCTTAGCATAATCATTGCGTGTGGTTCATTTTACACCATTTACTGCTAAGTATGCAATGTAGAAACGCATCGAAATTGTATTTATAGCAGAGAACAAAGCGATATATGTCACCATTCTCAATATATTGGTTGCTTTATCTACGAGAGCGTTACACATACTGCGCCAAGTGTTTTGTCGACGCACAACGTAAATTATGTGGTCGTAGGACCCGTCGTATTTCACAAGCTTTTAAAGGTACTGATATGAGGTTTTTTTGTTGATTTTAGCAAATTATATTGTCCTGAGATTAATACCCGTGCCTTTTTATATCCATTGGATTATAGATGTAGTTTTAAATTATTACGCTGTAAAGATGCACTTTAATTAACAGTATTTAACATCTCAGCACAAATGAGTATTGCGTCGTCGGAAATATTATCGACGACAGTGCTGCTGAAGCTGAGTTACAGAACACAGCCATCCAAATTTCTTCACCAAAGATGACTAAGCAAATGTTCCAGAATTCGAATAAAGAACAGCTGCTAGCATGAGGAACTTAGAAGTAGACATTTCCGAGTCAGTGAAGCAACTTAAATCATTTAATAAAAGCTAGTCTTCTGCTGCAGACTGTACACCGATTAGGACCCTTTCAAAGTATGCTGATACAATAGATCCATTCCTAACAATCATACACAACCGTTCGCTGGACGCCCGCCGCGGTGGTCTCGCGGTTCTAGGCGCACAGTCCGGAACCGTGCGACTGTTACGGTCGCAGGTTCGAATCCTGCCTCGGGCATGGATGTGTGTGATGTCCTTAGGTTGGTTAGGTTTAAGTAGTTCTAAGTTCTAGGGGACTGATGACCACAGCTGTTAAGTCCCATAGTGCTCAGAGCGATTTTGAACCGTTCGCTGGACAAAAGATCCGGACGCAAAAACAGGAAAGTTGCACAAGTCACAACAGTATTCAAGAAAGATAGTAGGAGTAATCCGATAAATTACAGGCCCAAATCGTAACGTGAATATGAAGCCGGATTTCGGAACATATAATCCGTTCGAACATTATGAATTACCTCGAAGAGGAAGGTACATTAACAAACAGTTAACAAGTATTTAGAAAGCATTGCTCTTGTTGTGAAAGACAACTAGCTCTTTACTCACACGAAGTGTTGAGTGCTATTGGCAAGGGATATCATATTGATTCTGTGCTTCAAGATATCGAAAAGGCTTTTGACACTGTACCACACAAGCGGCTTGTAGTGAAATTGGGTGCTTAGGGAATATCGTCTCAGTCATGTGACTCGATTCGTGGTTTACTGTCACAGAGGTCACAGTTCGCAGTAATTGAAGGAAAGTTATGGAGTAAAATAAAATTTATTTCTGACGTTCCACTAGGTAGTGTTAGGCCCTCTGTCGTTCCTTATCTATATAGACGATTTTGGGGATAATCTGAGCAGCCGTCTTACGTCGTTTGCAGATGATGCTGACGTTTATCGTCTAGCAAAATTATCAGAAGATCAAGAACAATTTGCAAAACGATTTAGAAAAGATATCTGTATGGTGCAAAAATTGGGAATTGACCCTAATTAATGAAAAGTTGAGGTCATCCACATGTGTGCTCGAAAACATCCGTTAAACTTCGGTTACACGATAAATCAGTCGAACCAAATGGCCGTAAATTCAACTAAATAACTAGAAATTACAATTACGAACAACTTAAATTGGAAAGAACACATCGAAAATGCTGTTGAAAAGGCAAACCAAAGACTGCATTTTACCGAGCGGGGTGGCGCAGTGGTTAGACACTGGACTCGCATTCGGGAGGACGACGGTTCAATCCCGCGTCCGGCCATCCTGATTTAGGTTTTCCGTGATTTCCCTAAATCACTCCAGGTAAATGCCGGGATGGTTCCTCTGAAAGGGCACGGCCGACTTCCTTCCCAATCCTTCCCTAATCCGATGAGACCGATGACCACGCTGTCTGGTCTCCTTCCCCAAACCAACCAACCAACCAACCAAAGACTGCATTTTATTGGCAGAACACTTAGAAAATGTAACACATCTGAGGCTGCTTACACTATACTTGTCCGTCCTGTTTTGGAGTATTGCTGCACGGTCTGGGACCCTTACCAGACAGGATTAACGGATAACATCAAGAAAATTGAAAGTAGAACAGCTCTTTTTGTATTATCCCGAAGTAGGGGAGAGAATGTCAAATACATGATAGGGAATTTGGATTGGACATCAGTAAAACAAAGAACATCTTCGTAGTGCTGAAATCTTCTCACGAAACTTCGATCACCATCTTTCTCCTCCGTGTGCCAAAATGTTTTGCTGACGCCGAACTACACAGGGAGAAATGATCATCACAATAAAATGGGGGAAATCAGGGCTCGCACGGAAAGATATGGGTGTTCCTTTCTTTCGCGCGCTGTTCAAGAGTGGATTAATACAGACTTGTTGTGTACGTTGATTGATGAACCAACTGCCAGGCTCTTGAGTGTGATACGCACAGTATCCTTGTAGACGTAGATGTAGATGCCGCACACATTAGCATGTGTTATGCATATGTGGGTACGCAGCTTTAATCTAAACCTGATTGTTGTAATGTGCAAGATGTAAGCGCTAAGTTGGGAAATGTTTCATTTATTTCAGATTCCACTGCTTTCTTTCGTTTTTTTTACAGTTTTTAGGATGTATTACAGCGACGTGCAATTACAGCAACTTAACGAATCTCTCCATCAATACTGTTGCAATGGTTTTTCACGTGGAGGCAGCTGATACCTGGCTCCAGTTTACTGGTAAGCCAAGTATCAGGTCTAATTGCGTGTTACCATCTCAATGATTTCCTGCTTTGTACAACCTCAACGACGTACAATTTTTCTCAGTCAAAAACGAAGATGAAAACCGCAAAACAACTAAGAACACGGCAGCAAACGCACACAGGCTGAACGATGGAAAGCAACTTAACATTCAAGGCGTAAATGCGACTACTTGGCCGCTCTACGTGGCCTCTTAGTGCATCGTGCATTAACGCTTCTGGAGCACGAAGAGACCTGAACATCGGCCGTGATAACAAATAAGGAGCACAAAGACGGTGGCAAGGCGGTGCGAGTATAAACATCTAGAGCACTTGATTGAAGGGTCAAAGGTGTGCGTGAACTCTTTCAGAGCCCCCAGGGACAGTACCAGCAGTACTTGTCAGAAAGTCCATAACAATCGAAAGGTTAGGATTCATTAATTGCAGAATTCGTAAAGCTGCTAAGTTTGTGTGTTTTGCTAACATCTTAATCTTGCCACGACTTTCTTCTGTAAGGCTCTCTATTTCTAAGTTCAACCGTTCCGGGATCTGACCTTTCCCCCACTAGTTAATATTGTAGATCGTTACCAAATTTTAGCTCCAATGTTCTTAGAGAGAGAAGGATTTTCAATTAGATGCCATGAAAGGTATCCATGATGGTGCACTTCAGAAGCCGAGAAGATAGCGCAGCCTACAATGAGGGAGAAAAGTCAGTTGCCCTGAGCGATGAACCTCATGGTCACTCCACGTCGGGCAAATCTGGCCCTCTTTTCATCGGGCTAGCAGCTCTCAGGGAAGCACAGCCAAACTCTCTTAAGTCTAAAGTGCTCCGAGGTTGTGCCTAACGGTGGCCACGTGATGACTGTCAGCTCGCTGCCTGAGTAGCCGATGAGGGATGCAACGTGTGGCGAGCAAAGCGACTGCCTTCAGATGAAACACAAGAGAAAGTGAGTACACTCCAAAAGCAGCTGTTATTGAACGTAATATGTGGCTACGTTCGGCCAGCTGACGGTAGTAAAACACAAATGTAGGAGCTAAGTTCACGTAGCGAAAAAAAAAAATTAAAGGAGAATTAATTATGGTAAAATGAGGGTAAAAATTTGAATATGCTATTTAAAACAAAATTAATGACGGAATTGAAAGAACGGAGTGAAAACAAACGTGATACTACCTGAAAAGTTAAAAGTTTACACTGAAAGAGTAAGATTACAGATAAATTCTTGGTTGGAATAGCATACGAAACCACTGGAAGCAACGAGAAATTCATTCAAGAGACACTTCAGGTTCTCCCTTAAAGGAGTACCTAATAAATTATGAGCTCAACTCTAGCATTGTAAAAGCAGGATGAGATGTTAGAAGAAACCATAGAGGAGAATTAGGAAATATGGACTAAAGTGGATTCTCAAGTGAGCACTGCAGATCATAAATTCACCAGCGTTGAAATGCAAATGGTCTCTGTTATGCAGCCGATGGAAGGTGACCGACAGGCCTCCCTAGAGTCGCTGAAGGAGCATGTGACATAGGCAAACACAGTGATTTCGGGACACATCGCGTTATGCGAGATCGAAAGCAGGGTATACACAAGGAAATTTGATGAATTCGGAGCGGAAGCTTCAGAGAAAGTACACGGTGTCTGAAGAGGAACGAGAAAATGACTTAGTCTGTAAGGTTTTGAGTGCCACGAAACAACGGCTAGTTCACAGATTGGTGTGGTTCAGTCAGCACAACAAATCAACAAGGCGTTTCTGCCTCTTGGAAAGACCGCGCTGGTGACGACAGGGCCGGGATGTAGCGTTAGCATTTATGGTGCCTCCCTCAAAACCTCTGGCAACTTTTGTCACAAACACTGACCTGGCATGGTGCTCACTGCTGCGCCTGCTAACTTCTCCTGCCTATCGGTTGCATTCCCAGGTTGTAAGAGAACAGTCAGAGTATTCGCATTCACTACAATAAAGGGAGTCACTAAAGCGGGACGGGGAAACTCGAAGCCCTCTGTCCACAGAGAATTTCCGCAGTTCCATGCAGTTCGTTAACGTCATCCATGGTATCTCCCCACACTCTGCCACATTGCGAAGAGTATATCAGAATGGCGTCTCGAATCCATACAGTAGATTGTTTACAGAAATTCACTCGTTAGTCGCAGGTAGTTAATGAACACTTTCAGCTAGTAGTTAACGTCTGATGCGAGTCTCTTGGTGACAGATCACAAGGAGGCACTGCACCAATACAGCGCAGAAAGTTCCTCGCTCGGTATTGTAGATGGGCGTGACAGTGGAGAGTCAGGTGCTCTCTGATGATTTGTCATACGATTGCAGTAACTCTGAGTGAGTTTACCTTGTGTGAAGTGCGGCAGTCCATTCAATCCCAGGAATTAGTTTATCTTATTTACCAAAACATGCTTGAAAGGGCAAAGAGGAAGCTTCTGATAGTACAACTAAAATGTGTGGAACAGCCATTTAAGGAAGGGCAACACTGGATGAGTTCCAGGAGGAGAGAAACTTACACACGCTGTTACTAGTTAAGGGCAGAATCATGGTGACAATAGCCTGCAAAACTCCAGGTTGGTCAGACAAACAGTCACACAAGACAAAGTCAGGGAAGCGACTACCGCCTGAATATCGAAAGAGAAGGAAAGCTAATGTCAAAAAAAGCACTCCGTCTTCAGGCCACGAGTGGCCTACCGGGACCATCCGACCGCCATGTTATTCTCTGACGAGGATACGGATAAGAGGGGCGTGGGGTCAGCACACCGCTCTCCCGGTCGTTATGATGGTATTCTTGACCGAAGCCGCTACTATTTGGTCGAGTAGCTCCTCAATTGGCATCACGAGGCTGAGTACACCCCGAAAAATGGCAACAGCGCATGGCGGTTGGAAGCTAATGTCAAAGAAAGTCAAAACTGTGTGAGGGAAGAAAGTGTTACTGTCAGCCATGTAGAAGTAGAATTCAATGATGGTTCGCAAAATTATCCCCTTTAACAATGATAGATTTAGATGCAAAGTAGGCTTTCCCTCGAAGGAGGACTGGAAAATTCCGAATGGTTTGAAGTGGTTACTGCCCTGACCATGAAAATCAGTTAAGAGCAAGACATACTTTTAATACCCAATTTGAAGCTACCGTGCACAGCCGAATGACTAACGCATATAATTTATGATCCTGGCTGTGAATCCTAAAATGGTGAATTGTGTAGTATTAAATGTGATGTTAGGTGAAGGTGTTAGCAGCAACTCATTTTAAATGAACACATTAATTTATTCATTTAAAACGTAAACACAATGTTCACCTAAATATGAAAAACCTCAGCTGATATTACAAATCTGCCCAATATGAATTACACAGAGTGCACTTACTGGTTTTTAGAGTTACTTGAACGTCAGTGAAAATGTAGTATCATTTGACATACTAAAAATGACTCACGAGCTTCTAATTAAATGAATGCAGTGACTCTTGGCCTGATAGATTAGGAAACACATGCATCTAATAAAGCAGTGCTGGACTTGAAACAGATAACTGCGTTGATATAACTAAATACGGGCCAAAGGCTTTCCTACGACGCTGGTGCTGCTAATAATGTAATAATGGTCACCGTGAGTAGTCAGCACAAAGTATGTAGACTGCTGCCTCGGACCCGTGTCTCTGAATTACAGAGAGAGGGCCATACTTCCGGCGATACGAACTCTGGATACCAGTCAACTTTTCCTGTGGAGATCTGCTCTCGTCTCCTCCTACAGACGAGTTCTTCGATCTGTCCTCATCTCCATCTCCAGATACACATCTGAAACCAGCCTCATATCTGCCTCTGGACGAACTCCAGTTCAACCCTTGCCTCTGTCTCCAGATTGAACTCCATTACTACCCTTTTCTATCTCCAGACGAACTCCAAATTTTTAGCTTAATCTTACAGCAGGCTCTCTCCTTCTCAACAAACTAGATAGGACTCCCAGTCTGTGAATAGATATACTCAGTCAATCAATGGTGTGGTAGCATCTTTCAAAAGTATCCCACCAAGAAAGACGCATCGCTTTGAAACTCTAGTGACTGTCCGATCCACCCCTCTTTTCAAAATGATATTGCTTGTAGTCAAAATTTACCAACTGCCTGTTTTATGACCAGTAGATAGCCTTGCATAAGAAGTCTTCGAAAAGCAGAAAGCTGCGTCTGAGTCTATGCACTTACATTTCGTCATGTTGTATTACTTTAGGAAAGGCTGAGAATGCTGTCAGCTGAGGGCACCGTTTGGAATACCAGAGAGCACCAACCACCTGCTGATACAGTTCTTCCCCTCGCCACTTGGCCAGCCCGGGAGGTCTACTTTCACAGAGACGCATTATGCCTGTGACAGTTTGAGACACTTGCACGGAGAGGGAATGTGTTGACTTTTCACGGAGCCCAGCACACTGTAGATAGTGGACAGGCTGTTCCGAAAGTGGGATACACCGGTCTGTCAGCCGCTATCTGCACTATCTTATCCTGCAAAGGGTCAATGTCCATTGCCTGCACAAAGTTCCCTGACACCGCACCAGTTCGTAGCGTGCATAGCTTTCTTCGGGAGTTCAGCACTGCAGCTGACCTCTGACTGGCAAGTAGCGTTCCGTGCTTTAGTGCTGAGCTAACTGAGTTTACCAAGACCAACAAAGGGAAGCCCTTACTGTGTTACAACGGGCATCTGTATAAAGTGGAGACTATACAAACAAACAAGAAGTGACAATGACGTTGTGTAAACTTTAAAAAGAATAAATACTAACGAAGGCTACCAATAAAAAATAAAACAGTTTTATAAGAAGTTAGTCACGTTTGTGTTCCATATGAAGCACCAAACACAGGCAAATGATACAGGCAAATGAAACAGCCGCTACATTTTCATCAGTTTACCTCGAAAATGTAGGGCAGCTCCTTAACGAGGCACTGGCTTAGTAACATCGTTACCATTACACAGAAGTGCGAAACGATTGTTACATTGCGTTCGGCAGTCACATCGAAACTTGCAGTCCATTCGTCTGGAAAACCTCTGAAGATAAAACACTCAGGGAAGGTTGCATTAAGTAAATCTTTCACTAGGTAAATGGCATGTGATGTTGCCCCATCTTGCATGAAAACAAATGTTTCGACACAGTTACGCTCTTCCGAAGTAGGAGGTCTCGATTTCATGCAGACGTCATGCTACATCTGACAGGTCCCCTTTGTGTATTCTCTTCAGAGTAGAACCGACATAGAATAAAGGTACTCGTGAATCGATATCATGCAGTCACATATGGGGAACGCATTGGCCCTTCGTGCACAGCATACGGTTTAACAGTTCCGCAGACTAGGAAGTTCTGTGTATTCACTGCATTCTGTGGCGTAAAATGTGCCTGAACACTCCAAAGAGTATTGCCTGGCTAGATGTCACCAACTTTCATCAATGTCAAAAACTGAAGAGCAAACTCATACAGTTTCGGCATATGAAGAGACTTTAGTTGCTGCATCGGCTGTACCTTGCACAGCACCAATATAAAAACTTTCCATAGACAGATAAACTTTACTATGGGATGGTGAATTTTCGTGATACTGAATGAGCACTAGCACTACCTGTGGCATGTGCTCCATTGTGAGTTACAGCGACAGCAACCCCGTCAATAACTACCTAACTCCCATTGGGATAGGATGCCTTCATGTGTCACGTGAAGCTCATCCGTGCTTTCCAATTTTATTATCATTTTCTTCAAAAGTTTATGGACATCGCGTCACCTGCCAGACCTTCCAGGCACCGATACTCTCTCACTACAGGAATGTAAGTGCTGCTATTCACATAAAAAACGTTTCACATACAGTGCATGGGCTGTCTGTTCGAAAGCATTTAAATTCACACACGGAAAATGATAGTGAGAATGCCATACCGTCGTACAAACTGTAGACAGCGCCACAGCTAAATCATAGCCAAATCTGTAACTATTATTTTTTCAGCATAAATCGATTCCAGATGAACGCTGCGGCACCTCCTACACGTTTCGTTGCCATACGATAATTACAAAAATGGTTCAAATGGCTCTGAGCACTATGCGACTTAACTTCCGAGGTCATCAGCCGCCTAGAACTTAGAACTATTTAAACCTAACTAACCTAAGGACATCACACACATCCATACCCGAGGCAAGATTCGAACCTGCGACCTTAGCGGTCGCCCGGTTCCAGATTGTAGCGCCTAGAACCCAAGGCCACTTCGGCAGGCACGATAATTAACAGTCCACACTGGACCACCCTCAGTAGCTGTAATTTACTTATAGCCACTTTGTCCTTTCCAAAGACAGCTGTTATCCATGGATTGATCTGTGATCGTGAAACCCACATCCCCGGATTGACACACTCCGAATGATTCATTTCACGTATAACCAAATACTCTTACCTGCGTCATACTAGCACTCAGCTTGACCTACCACTGAGTAGGGAAAATCGTACTTCACTACACGACTCTCACCACTACTGTGAAAAGGACAGAGAAGATCCGTGTAATTCATCTTCAAAAAGATGTGTAATTAAATTTAGGGAAAGGGACAAGCAGAAGAATATAAACCATTATGAAGGGCAAATGGGAGAAGTGTCGTTAGTAAACACAGGTCAGTGGGAAATGAGGAATATAATCTCTAAGTTACGTTCTGATCAGGTAAAATAGGAGAGGGAAAATAGAGAAGACAGCTAGAAGCGTGGTCAGGTTTCTCTGAAAAGGTCTGGTAACGTATTTGAGATATAGGTATGTAAATTACTATGATCCATTAGTTGTTTATTACACTGCTCTACTATTGCAAATACTATTAGCGTTGCCAGTGAATGTTTTCGCTTTACTGTTCGCTACGCTCCTTTTATTAGGTAGTTGGTGGAGGCTGTGTAGGCCTAAGAACTCACTAGTACACAACATAAGGTTCCCCTCAAAAATATATTTGCTGCTATAAACTGTTGTACTCTGTGCAAGAACTAACGCGCTGATAGCGAGACACTTCTTGGCGTTCTCCCAGCTTACATGGCAGCAGAGTCCCGGGACACATATTCTTCACTCAATGGAAAGAAGGAATTGTTCCCAGAAGCTGTTTCATCTAGATAACTGATATCTAGGTACATGTGAGATCTCTCAACGCCTGTGAGTCGTCCTCACAATTTCTCGGAATAACGTCCCCTACAGTAAAAACCTCAGGTTTACATCTTCCAGCCACTGCCCGATTGGTGAGACGGCACATCGTTGGCGCCCGCCGAAACTTACTTACTGGTTGGCTCTGAACACTATGGCACTTAACTTCTAGGGTATCAGTTCCCTAGAACTTAGAATTACTTAAACCTAACTAACCTAAGGACATCATATACATCCACACCCTAGGCAGGATTCGAACCTGCGACAGTAGCGGTCGGGCGGTTCCATCCCGCCGAAGCAGCTTACAAACAAATCTAACTCGCTACCTTCGGCAGCCAGGTACGCCATACTACAGACACTCATCGACCTTGCTGCTCACAGTGTGTAATTAAGGTGTTCGCTCCAATCGTTTCGTGTGATTCGTACGATTAAATAACAGTTTAGCAGTCACTGATTATTTCCACGAATTATTAACGCAACAGTTTTTCTTCTTCTCTACCCACCTCTGTCAAGTTCACACACTGAGAGGATATTCCATTGTACGATGTTCTTTTTAAGGTGTTGTAACCTCCCCCTCACTTATCGATCTTTGTTGACAGTGAAAAATGAAACCGCGTGTACCTAATGGGAATTTTGGAAAAGCAATCGTCACCGAAGTTAACCTGTTGGTAAAGAGGGAGGAAAGGGTTACATCTAAATGAAAGGAAAAATGCAAGTGAAACTGGTGGAAATTAATTTTGAAGTAGGGATAAAGTTAATAAAGAAAGTAAATGTGCGGCCGTTACGTTAACAATCATCTAGCGGTAATTAGATATTTGATATTTGGGGGAAATTACGGTCGCCAGTCCTATGGACAATTACTATAATAACTGAAAAAGAAAGGTTATTACACATACAATTAGCACTAGAAGCGTGGCAACTGAAGGTTGACACGTGTAGTGTGAAAACTGAAAGTTTGTCAGAAGTAATAAATTTCGCTACACTTAATTTAGCAAAAGAATGAATGAAACCAGAAAATCGAAAGTTAATTTAGTGACTGAAGTTAATAGTGAGCTTTCTTTCTGAAGCACATCGAAATACAGTTAGTCTTGGACTACCTCAACAATCATTTCTAAAGCTACTTGAATCTACGCAATTTAGAAAGAAGAGATTTAACTTTGAACTTGAATTAAACGATTCTGAACAATTAACAATAGTAAAATTTAGTACGTACCAAGCTGAGCTGCAGTCACAGGTAAGCTAAAATACGGTAACAAAACTCGCACTCTTAATTTGTGCTTGTGTAATCTAACTATTGTAGCCAGCTATGAATACTTAAATTGAACTTTGAAATTAAAGCAGTGAAATGGAATTATGCTGGCGTTTGAATTTCAACGACACTCGGGTTCATTTCGGAAAAGGAAGGGACCCTGCTTGGCAATGCAATTGGGACAATGAGCAACAATGGTTCATGCTAAGTTGCTGTAATTTTGCGAGGCAAATGGAACAATTTGAAAAGCTGAGGTCTGCTATACAGTTCTGAAGCTTTACGTGCTTTTAGTCTTCCTTGTTGGTTGATTGAAGGTTTGAAGCCGTCGATCGAGGAGGTGGCGACAGTCACTCATTGTCGGCCGTCGCTGTTGCAGAAGCTGGATGTTGGCGCGCCTTCTTCTCGACACGGTCACCAGGCGAAACGGGCTCTTGATGTGCGCCAGCTAATGCTTCCCGTCCGCGACACCATGTCAGAAACTGTCATCGCGAGTCGAGCGCAATTACATGCTGCCAAACCCCGAAAGCGCGGCAACTCGCGGGAGCGTCACACAACACATCTGCTCCACTCGCTACTCCAGCCAGACTCCAACAGCTCTGCCCGCGCTCCACGCGGCAGAGTTAACACTACCAAAGATCTTACACACTTTGAGTCTTCACACGACCTATCGATGTAATCGTTCGATAGCAGTTTTCCCTAGGCAAGACCCAGCGTAAAAATACAAATAATATTTACGAAACAAACCAATTATACATCGACATAAATGCATAAATATATATATACAAACAGTAAAACAACTACAATATGTAAAGACACAGAAATGTCATATATTCAGGTAACAAAAATAAGGAAAACAAATTATAGTACAATAGATGGAAATAGGAGGATATGCATTTCCGGCGTTACAGTGTCAGTGAGTAACTATCATGTTCAAAGCCAATAAATCTATATGTTACAGTGTCCATTTATTTCCATTTATAATTAATGAACCCTTCTCCTATTAATATATCTATGTGAGTAGTGTGGTGTCTATTTATACTGAAATGGGTAAGCTCAATTAAAACTCATTCAAATTAAACGTTTTCCTTTGGGTAACAGTATCTTTGTTTTCAGTTAATTTATATGATCATTTTGGGTGGTTTCTCATTCTGTTTGGTACCTGAATTTTGTTTTGTTCGTCGTAGGAGTTTCTTACCACAATCGACACCTCATAACCTGTCTTTTTTTGTGAAGTTTCCCCTGGAAAGAACACAAGCGCTGAACAACTGAGGAACTGTGTAGGTTTTCCGTTCCCAGTTCACCCAGCGACTCTGTACGTTCGGTTCGGGATAACTAATTATGTGGAAAAAGACTACTTGTCGGACCAGAGGCGTCTCGCAACTTTTCTACAGAAGGAGACGTTAAAGGGGAGAGACTCTTAAATCTATGAAAAAATAGAATGAATGCAAGAAGGGAACATGCCAAGTGCTAAATTAATCACAATTTAATGAGCTCACAAGAAAGCTGAGAGTTCGGCATCATTGCTGACTTGTTATTGCCAGCAGAAGACACGATTATAAGACGCTCAAGAATTTTTAGTGGCACCATTTAGGGAGGAGGGAGGCCACATGAATGCATACCTTAGTAGTATAATTACTGGTTTGGTTGTAAATCATTTGACAGAAATTACTTCTACATCTACTTGATTCGTACGTGAGAAATGTAGTTACAGGTGAGCCCCCATCGCTGTTTATCCGTCGTATTTCAGAACAGGATTACGAAAGATGGTTTATATAGTACTAACTGCCGCAGCATGCGGCTAGGAGAGTCCTGGAGCGAAAAAACTACGTTTCTGGCAGGGCTCCCCTGAAGGTCTGAAGGAAGCGTCAAATTAAATGACATCAGTCGTGGATTTATGAAGTAGTTAAAATGAATGTAAATAAAATTATCTCATGCATAAATGGTACGAAATCAGTCCCACTTCGCGAGACCACAAATTTATGAATCTATGTCCTGGTGGTGGTGGAGAAATTTTCTGGACGTCAGATTACGTAACGAAATTGTGCAGAATCTACAACTCGTTAGCCGGAGTATCAGGCCGCGATAACTTCGATGCACATGGATACAAAGCTTATCCTCTTTCGCACAACTTCTGAACGCTCAGGCGAAGCTGACATGGGCAGAATAGACTGTAACCATCATCTTATGTTAGGCTGGATGCGAGAACTATCTGACGGCGGACGCTGAGTGTGGAGCACCATTGGAAATGGCAAAAGTGAGGGAACTTGCTTTCAACATCCCATTTTTCAGAAGATCTACGTTGGAGTCACTTCGTGACAGCAGTGGGGCACGTGATGACACCTTGTTTTGTCTATGTGCTTGTTTCCTTAACTATGTAGCAACCGTGGATCGAGCCGTTCGATTTAGTGCGGCATTTTGTGAGTAATAATTTCGTGGCAATTTCCGTTGCGGTTTTATAAACTATGCAACTTTTTGCATCTCGATCGATGTGCGTGGTGACATTTTCTACACTAATAAAACAAAATTTTGCATTACCCCGGTTCCCAGAACTCCTGAACATAGACGTTGACTGTAGATATGGTATCACAGACAGAGTACCTATGAATGTTCAGAGATGTCACTAAACGCGCCCAAAGATGTAAACAACCATGCATGAGCAGTGGCTATTAGACGGAGGGGGTCCGACAGAAGATAGTCATTCCACCGGGAATGAGGTATAGGCCTCGTGTTGTCTGTTGTTCAACCATGTCTAGACGGTCAATGCCGCTGTTCGACCGCGTCCGCATTGTTACTTTGTGCTAGGAAGGGCTCTCAACAACGGAAGTGTCCAGGCGTCTAGGAGTGAACCAAAGCGATATTATTCGGACATACAATGATACAGAGAGACAGGAATTATCGATGACATGCCTCACTCAGGTCGCCAAAGGGCTACTACTCCAGCGAATGACGGATACCTTCGGATTGTGGCTCGGAAGAACCCTAACAGCAACGCCACCATGTTGAATAATGTTTTTCGTGCAGCCACCGGACGTCGTGATAGGACTCAATCTGTGCACAGTAGGTTGCATGATGTGCATATTCACTCCCGACGTCAATGGCAAGGTCCACCTTTGTAACTACGACACCATGCAGCGCGGTACAGGCAGGTACAACAACGTACCGAATGGACCGCTCAGGATTTGCATCACGTTCTCATCAATCGTCGGAGACTTGTTTGGAGGCAATCCGGTCTGGCTCAACGCCTTAGACACACTGTCCAGAGAGGGCAGCAAGGTCGATATTTCCTAACGACCGATAGTGCAACCATATCGGCAGCATATTGGTGAGGCATTCGTCTTCATGGACGGAACCGTAGCAGGAGCACGGTTCCGCACTGAAGCGCCCAGAACCGCTCGGTCACAGCGGTCGACTACTGCACCAGAGCATTGTCCTTTTATACATTGTGTATACTATACTACCGCCATCTGCGTATGTGCATGTCGCTGTCCCACGACTTTTGTCACCTCAGTGTAATGGAGGAAAGACAGAATAGGAATATGAAACTTCCGTTACTCGTATTTCCACTGAGTCAGTATAACCCGAACATTGCGTTCTGATTTACGAGCCTTTAACAAATTTTGTGTTAATCCTTCATCTTATGTTTCTCCACCATGTATCAACTCATTTCTGTGAAGCTTTAAAGTATTCTCGCTTTAAAGTACCACCGAACAGCTGGAGACAGCGTCTGTCGCAAAATATCTAGGCGTAACTATCCACAGCGACCTTAAGTGGATGGACCATACAAAACAGATAGTGGGAAAAGCAGACACTAGACTCTGATTCATGTATCTTAAGGAAATGTAACTCATCGACGAAAGAAGTGGCTTATAAGGCACTTGTTCGCCGGATTCTTGAGTGTTTTTCATCTATCTGGGATCCCTGTCAGGTAGTACTGATAGAGGAGATAGAGAAGATCCAACAAAGAGTGGCACGTTTCGTCACGGCATCGTTCAGCTGGCGAGAGCGCGTTACGGAGGTGCTAAACAAACTCCACTGACAGACGTTACGAGAGATGCGTTGTGCATCACGGAGAGATTTACGATTGAAATTTCGGGACAGCATTTTTCAGAAGGAATCGGACAACATATTACTTCCCCCCACATACATGTCGCCTATTGACTACGAGAGAAAATTCGAGAAAATAGAGCCAATACAGAAGCTTACCAACAATCATTGTTCCCACGCACTATTCGCGAGTTGAACAGGGTTGGAGGGATCAGATAGTGGTACCCATAGTACCCTCCGCCACACACCATTAGGTGGCTTGCGGAATATGATTCAGACAAATCGCGCCCCCATCGTGCACATCTCGTGAATGATTTCCTTCAGGATAACGACACCGCTCGGCTAGAGTGGCCCACATGTTCTCCAGACATGAACTCTATCGGACATGCATAGGATAGATGGGAAGGGGCTGTTTATGGACTACGTGACCCACCAACGACTCCGAGGGATCTACGCCGAATCGCATTTGAGGTGTGGGACAGTCTGGACCAACAGTGCCTTCCTTAACTTGTGAATAGTATGCCACGACGAATACAGGCATGTATCAATGCAAGTGGAAGTGCTACTGTGTTGTAGAGGTACCAGTGTGTACAACAATCTGGACCAATACCTCTGAAGGTCTCGCTGTTTGGTGGTACAACATGCAAAGTGTGATTTTCAGGAGCAATAAAAAGGGCGGAAATTTATGTTGATCTCTATCCTAAAATTCTCTACAGGTTCCGGAACTTTCGTAACCGAGGTGATGCAAAACTTTCTTGATATGTGTATTATGACGCAGTGAACTTGCAGTTCCCGTTGCTATTATTTCCCTTTCGATTTCAGTTTCACTGGTTTCTTCGTGATTTTCTTCTAGTAACCTCTCTCAGAGCGACTGGACAAGTTATTCACTTCTCAATTCTGTGCTCCGAGATATAGTTTTGTCTTAATGTATAGCAAGACATTTTCGTGCCATGTTGATTGATAAATTGTGAGCAGAACGATGTTCCATTGCACGTAACAGGCTGCCTCTCATTTTAAGTGCTTTGGTGAGTGTATATTATTTATGTACCATGTCTGTCAGTTTGTGGGTCTGTAGCATTCCCTTAATGCTCTAAAACGATTGGTTTTACGACACTATGGAATTACAGGCATTGGTTGTGAGTAGATATCGATTTAAATCAATGGGGAATGTTGAAAATTTACGCCGAACCGGAAGTCAAATCAGGTTCTCTTGTTTACTAGGCAGCTGCTCTAAACACTGCTTTCTTTTTTTATTCCTTTCCTTTTATCTCTCCTGGACAGGAAAGGGAAGTACAAGTGAAGATCTACTTCTCACCACCATTTGTATTCTAAGACAAAGAAAAAACTTCTGCTCTTGTGGCGTTGCCACGTACCTATACCTATCCCATAATAACTAAACTATTAGTATAAATGGGGAGTTGGGGGGGGGGGCGGGAATAAGGTAGGTTGAAATTACGGGACGGAATCACAGAGGGGGGAGCGATGAATACGAAAGGAGTTGTGAAGTGACTTTCCGACAGTGGGACATTCAAACGTGACTTCTCGAAATTTTTGTGGAGATTCCGTTTGTTGTTCGTTCAGAGCACCATGTCAGCAAAATAATCATCAGCATCTCATATCCTTCACGTTCAGCTAGAAGGCGGGTCGTAAAAGGCGCTTCATATAAAATTCGGAAAGAACTGCTTGTATCCTTGGTTGCGAACAAATGTGCATTGTCGGTCATTAAGGCACGTCCAATGAGCCTGTTCCGATTTCTCGTAGGGCCGAAAAGGTAACGGACAGTATGGCAGCAAATCCAGTTCACACGTTTCGTTTTCGTAGCACGTCCGGAAATAAAAGCGTCTGAAATATGATCTGAGTAGGTATCCGTCGGGTAACGAAAGCCAAGATGCTGCGTGAGCCTCCAGACATCAGACGACGGATCACATGAGAATCGGTGGGCGTCTGTGTCGTCCATCCAGCACGTTAACACACAGGGGTGCGTCAGCGAGACGGATGCGGTGCAAATGAACGCTGTATCACGAAGGACTGCAAGCACCGCTTTCCCTACACTGCGCCATATCATCTGAGCAAGCTTGTGTTCTACGGGACGGGGTTCCCAAACATTAGCAATGCGTCGTGGACATTCTTTGTCCGGAGTATTCGTGAGAGTGATAAGGATTGGAGGATAGAACTTAATTCCAGAAAAAATTCCGAAGGTAAAAAAAAAAGGGGGGGGGAGTGGGAATGTCTGATAAATTGTCTGGTACTGACATGGCGACCGGCTCATATTCATGTAAAAGCAATCTGGTGAGGCTGTCCGGGCACCGGCGCTGGACTTCCAGGTGGGAGATAACAAAAACTGCCATAACTCTGCCCCAAACTTGGAATAAACCAAGCCCAACATTCTCCCATGTGCGGGTAATTAGAAGCGCGTTGAACTTCGATAACATCCCGTTACACAATTTGGATCCCATCACCATCAACATAGGACTGGCTACGGTAATCGTGACCAGAACACTTGCGCCACATAGAATCGCATAATAAAAGTCCATGGAGCTCGTATGTCAAGGCTTAAAGTCTTTTTCTTATCCCATCAATGCCCAGCATAGAGCTGGTTTCGTGCAGAGCAGGTGGATGTGTTGGGAGGGCTACGTTGACAGAGGATCCAAATCTCCTCAACCATTTGTGGACAGTCAGGGGCAGATAAGTGGGCAACTTTTAGTTTCCACAGGATACGACTGTGACACACCCATTGGAGAGCGAGGGCAACATCGCATATGTACGCATCGTGGCTAGAGGAAGCCTGAGGCCAAACTTCGGCATGGGAGCATGGGAGGTAGATACTTTTGAGACTACTGGATGAGTGCGCCGTATAGTATGTGAAGCCTGCATTGATGCTATGAACTGTCGTTGATATGAATTCGGTCGATGATGACAGAGAGGCTAGCCAATGTGGAATTCTGTGGGAGTTGATCAGTGAACTCTTGTGTGGAGCTGAAGTCCTCATAGAGGACCAGATCATCCAGGGGACCATCAGAATCCTTCTTAACCTCGTCAGCAAAGACTGTGTATTGTTCCAGGCGTCACTTGTGGCCAGATGATGCTTATACACTAGGATGCATATGCTGAACAGTATGAGGGCCATATCCCTACTATAAGGAAGGAACACCACATCGTCAGTGGGTAGCCTTGCATGGAGAAGGATAACCACTCTGCTACCACTGTCAGAGAGATGTGGGCCATGTAGCCGGTAAGACTGTGGAAATCAGTAAAACACATCATGGAGGAGGACAATGTCTACGTCATGGTGACACTGAGAAATGGCCTAATGTCTTTGATGGTTTCTTAGGGAATACAAGAGCAGAAAACGGTGACATATTAGTGCGAACTCTTTTAGAGAACTATAAAAATCTTGGATGCAGAATGTCAAAAAAGTGCACTTCCTTCATTCTCATTTAGATTTCTTCCCTACTGATTTGCGAGCGGTTAGTGACGAACACGGAGAAAGGTTCCACCAGAACATTTTGTGAATGGAAATCCGCTATACGATGGAACCCTTTAATGATATGTGGCTACTGTAGGCTATTGAAGGGTGAATGATATATATCCCACAAAAGGAAGTTGTCATCAAAAAGACTCAACCCTCCACCTTCAACATCATCGTCGAGAATTTGCAGTTTTTCTTGTAAAAATGTACATTAGGCACAGGACACTAGAATAAGATAGTTTTATGTCATTAAGTATGCTATATATTGTCTAAATTGAGTGTAGACAACACTAGCCTCTGTTTTTAAATACAGTCATTTAAAAAACTACGTAACAAAAAATTGCAGGGCGATGGTGAAAATCTACTGTATTTTGAGATTCAGTAAGCCCAGATTAGTTAGGTCCACCATGTTTAATCTCTGTACCTGAAAATAAGTTTTTTTTGGTTGTATAGTGTTATAGCAACATTTGAGCGAGCAATTCTAAAAGAAACAATCCATCTGTAAACTTCTACTTGAGTATTGCTCATCAGTGTGGGATCCGTACCAGATCGGGTTGACGGAGGAGATAGAGAAGATCCACAGATGAGCGGCGCGTTTCGTCACAGGGTTATTTGGCAAGCGTGATAGCGTTACGGAGATGTTTAACAAACTCAAGTGGCAGACTCTGCAAGAGAGGCGCTCGGCATCGCGGTGTAGCTTGCTCGCCAAATTTCGAGAGGGTGCGTTTCTGGATGAGGTATCGAATATATTGCTTCCCCCTACTTATACCTCCCGAGGAGATCACGAATGTAAAATTAGAGAGATTAGAGCACGCACGGAGGCTTTCAGACAGTCGTTCTTCCCGCGAACCATACGCGACTGGAACAGGGAAGGTAGGTAATGACACTGGCACGTAAAGTGCCCTCCGCCACACACCGTTGGGTGGTTTGTGGAGTATAAATGAAGATGTAGATAATTAATAATTAACTTAAACTGGCTACGGTTAAGAGTGATGTGTGCGTGTGGACTTTTCAGATTTTGTACAGCTTAGAGTAAGACTTCGTAGTCACTGGTGTATCCAAGCTTACCGTAACAGAGTGAAATTTTACGCATAAATACTTTCATTAAATTATTCCTTCGACCGACAAAACTAATTTTAATTCGAATTGTGGTTACGAGGTGTGCAGCTGTTTTTCCTACAGCTTTTTCCGGCTGGGAACGACCTTTCACTAAGTGCAAGGAGGCGGCCGTGTGAGAAGGGGTTCACCACGAGGTGAGCGGAACTTTGCAACGCAACGCGCATCCCCAACTCCTCCTACTACCCATACTCCACGCTTGTTGTCGCAGCACAGCCTGGACAGACGATCTGCATTGTGACCCTGCTGTATCCGGCGCCCCTGTTGTTCTCCTCTATACCAGGAGTCCGGTTGCCTTCTGCGAATTCTGCTCTGGCAGTTACCACCTTCCAGTTTAAGACTCACTGTGCGCCCACTCGCTTGAAGTTCATGACGACTTGCTTTCATGGGGGCTTCTTAAATAGGCATACACTCAGTTCCATATAGCAAATTATCATCTACGTTAGTTAAATACTGCCACTTGCTGACGCAAATACATTTCTCATTTAATTCTGGGGATTACTTGTTGCGATTTGTTTTGAATTTTTTGTTTTGTTTTCCGTGTCACATTAGTTAAGTGGCAGTTTGGGAAAAACAGTCGTCTAACATCACTAATTCTCTTTTTAAATCTAAAGTGATGCAGTTGTGCTGATAACTTACTGAAGCATTGTGTCCAAATAGTCCTACTGTGACAATGAGATTATGTGCTCCATCCAGGCAATTTTTTTCTTCGCTAGGGTTTTGACAAGGTTACAGAGTTTCATTTGTTATGTTCCTTACCAACCTAATAAGCCATCACACACTCACTCATTAACTTACTGGCGAAAAGTTAACCTCACTTACAAAACCTAATGTACGATCTTACAACTCATTCAACATGATTTTCGATGTAATATTACAAAATCTGTGTTTATTCTTATTCAGATTCACGCCCCATCACTTTGCAAAAACAGTGTTATGTAAGTTTCTTGCTCATTAACTCACTGATATGTTAGAAACAGTCTTACTTTTTCATTCTTAAAACAGGAATTCATCACTCGTTCACAAACAATACTAGAAGTAAATTCCCATAAGAAGTTCGTATGTGACTAACATCCACAAGCAATAATTAACATTTCAAATCATTCACACTGTAGCATAAAACACACACACCCACACAAAAGAATTATACATGTAGGGTAGTATTTAGCACATTAGCTGGGATATTTACAAACTCTTCCAGGAGTTTTGTTCAAGACAGAAAATATCCTTTGCTTCCAATTTGTAGACTTGTTCCTAGCCGAACCCTATTGAAGAAGTTGCATGCGGCTAGATCAGATCTGCTTGGTGGCCATGCTGTCACTCCCCAGGGGCTAATTCATTTGCCATGGAAATTGTCATCAATTCATTCTCCCACCACATTTGTGTAGGGGGCAGAACTCCATCTTTCATGAACAGCAATTTCCTTCCATTTTTTCTAATCGTTTAATAACAGGTCGTACGTACCTTCGAAACAACTCCAAGTATCACTCCACTCATAGTGTCAGGCAGCATATATGGGCCAATGAATTTACATCTTTTAGTTCCAGTATGATGGGCGGAGAGGCATTGTAAGAGAAGTTTAAGCTCACTGTAAATGACACTCTGGAGATTATGTGCCGAGTAAGAGGATTAAGGATGGAAAAGACCGATCGCATCGTGGGTTAATAACATTCGGAAAATGTTGAAGAAGCAAAGACAGTTGCACTGTCGGTACAAGAGAGAACGCGCCAATGACGACAGGCCAAAGTTAGTAAAAAAATCAGGCATTCCCGAAGCATACCACAGTCGTACCTTCGCAAAAGATCCTGATGAAGGTTCACCGTCATACATAAAATGGCTAAGTGGTTCGAAGACTTTTATCCAGTCACTCGTTGACCAGATAGGTATGGTCGTATAAGACAGCAAAGGGAAAGCCGAAGACCTAAATGTCGCGTTTACGAAATCGTTCAGTCAGGAGAATAGTACAAACATATCGTCCTTTGATCATCGAGCAGATTCCCAGATGGAGGGCATAGTAAGCGGTGTTACTGACGTAGAGAAAGAACTGAAGAAAGTTGAAAGAAAATAAGTCGCCAAGTCCGGAAGGAATACGAATTCGGTTTCGTCATTTTCTCGCACAGTATCCCGCTAACTATGGATGAAGAGCAACAGGCAGATTGCGTATATCTAGATCTTCGAAAACGTTTGACACACTATCGCACTGCAGTCTGTTAACGAAGGTACGGAGCATATGGAATAGGTTCGCAGATATGAGACTGGCCCGAAGACTTCTTACGTAATAGAATCCAGCACGTGGTCCTCGACAGCCACAGCTCATGAGAGACCAGGTTCAAAAATGGTTCAAATGGCTCTGAGCACTATGCAACTCAAATTCTGAGGTCATCAGTCGCCTAGAACTAGGAACCAATTGGACCTAACTAACCTAAGGACATCACACACATCCATGCCCGAGGCAGGATTCGAACCTGCGACCGTAATGGTCGCTCGGTTCCAGACTGTAGAGCCTAGAACCACACGGCCACTCTGGCCGGTTCAGAGACCAGGGTATTTTCAGAAGCGCCCCAGGGAAGTGACATGGGAAGCCAATTACTCTCTACAAACATAAGTAATGTAACGGGTAGGGTGATCAGTTGTCTGCGATTATTCGTTGGTGATGCTGTGGGGCACGCGAAGATATCGTCGTTGAGTGACTATAGGAGGGTAGATGATGACTTTCTAGTTGGTGTAATAAGAGTCAGCTTACTATAAATATAGAAAAAGGTAAGTTAATGTAGGTCAGTAGGAAAATCAGTCCTGTAATGTCCGAATACAGCATTAGTAACCTAGCGAGGGGGCGAAGTTGTTAGTACACTCAATCCACATTCGGGAGGACGATGGTTCAAATCCACTTCCGGACATCCTTATTCAGGTTTTCCGTGAAATCGCTTCAGGAATATGCCGGGATGGGTTCCTCAAAAGGGCACGACCGATTTCCTTCCCTATCTGTCTCTAATCCGATACGGCTGAGGACCTCGCTGTTTGGTCCCCTCCTCCACATCAACCAATCAGCCAACGGCATCAGTAGCGTGCTGCCTGACGCAGGCACTTCAATTAAATTTCCAGATGTAACGTTACAAAGCGACATGAAATGAAACATTCATATGGGCTTTAGTAGGGGAGACGAATGGTCGACTTCGGTTCATTGGGTGAATTTTGGTAAGTATGGTTCATTTATGAAGGAAACTGCGTATATGACAGCTTAGGGAAATTCTGTAAACACATCCGACGTTACCGGAAGACAATATTCCCAGACAACGGACTGGAAGAGGAGGAACAGAAGATGAATTTCATCGCCGGTGGCCTCTTAGGTCTCCACACCTCACACCTTGTGACCTTTATCTGTAAGGTTACGTAAAAGACCCCGTTTTAATCCGTCCTATGCCTGATACTCCAGAAAGTCTGCAACATCGCATTGTTGAAGCTGTGAATTCGATAAGGACAGAGAAACTGCTTCGTGTGGTGGCAGAATGTGATCACCGTTTCCATATTTGTCGTGTTGCTGCGCGGCACGTTACTTTTTTTACCTCCCTGCCAGTGTCCAGCAGTGTTCATTTGTCTAGCTAAATCCTGTAGTACAAAATACTAGACCATTACTGTCTATTGCAGGTCGCAACATACATAGAATTGTCTGGTAAACGGGATGTGGCTAGCTACTGAAATACAAGTTTTTACTTGGCAATGTAAATTTTCAGGTGTATTTTTACGATAAATATCACAGTTAATACTGCCAAGTCCGTACTAAGTGGCAACACAATGTAAAGTTCACACGCACACCACAATTACACCCGTAGCCAGTTTATGGTATTTACACCTGTTACCGAAGTTAATAGAGTTCACCGGATCGTTTAGCTATGAAAATGCTCGCTCAAATGTGCGTAAACCCTGTTCCAGTCTTAGATCGCACAACACGCCACGCGGTTTTAACTAACAGTCAAAAGCAATACATCTGATATTCCGTTCGAAATTCCACACGACTTCCACTATACCGTTCACTTAAATACACTTTGTACTACTCCGCGAATTTGTAATTAGCATTTTTTGGCGATTTTACAGTACTTTCGTCGTAGCTGCTTTCAATGAGATGTTACTAGTACGAACACTCAGCCCCGAATACCCTTGATCACATCAGAGGCTTTGTTCCCATCATAGATTGGCGCGAGCCTGCATTTTTATGATTGGCTGACATCACAACAGCTAATGAGGTTGCAGTATTATGCCGCGATAACACGCGCTTTACTTCAATGACCAATCGTAGTAAAACATTTCTTTCTACGGCAATTGATAAATAAATAAATTTAGAAAAGTATCAAATATAAAATTACTCCTTCTGAAATTACCGATTAATTTGTGTTCTACTGACGATTTATTAGTACCATAAACTGAGTGCATATTTAACTATAGTAAATTTCCTATAGAGTTTAACTGGTACTTCGTAAATAAACAAAACAATTTCTTCTTCTTCACTCATACAGCACTCACACTACAAATTACTACACATATCAAAACAATTATAATTATGCAAGTATATTAAATATTAATCAAACATAACTTTACAACATTGTTTTGACTACGACTGCTAGCTATGTCCGTCAACTGCTGACCTCTGCCGCCTACTAGTACAACTACGTGCAGCTCTGTAACTCAGGTCCATGTCAGCTGGTGACATCTGTCGATGACTCATGCCCATAACGATATCGTCCTAACAAGTGACAGGTGCGATGGGAAGACGCTACGCCTCAGTGTAACACAAGTTGATCACACTGAATTAATAAAAATTTGACGTTATCTCTTTTCAGGAACGTTGAAATTGTGTTTCTTTCGTTTGTAGCTTGGAAGAAATAAAACCTTGACATCTGCCCCTTATTTTTGAATATCCCTTTTTTGGAGATACATCTGCAGCTAAATATATATAATACAGCACTTTTAAAATGTTTAGGGACACATCTAAATTTCGTTATATCTGCATGAGTCCCTAAAGAAAAATTTCGAAGACTTTTTACAGGATGTTATTAAACATTTGAATTACGAGTTAATAGTTTAATACTTCTTGTGGTTTAATGGTTTTCTCTCTTTGAAAACAGAGGTATTCTCCAACGAAAGTATTTTCTTTCCCTTCAACTGATAATAGAGCAACGAAATTTTTAATTTTGCTTTATAACAGCACGCAGAGCTATGAAACTTTTTATACTGTTTTGTTACAACATGCTGTTTTATTACACCACATAAATGTACAACATGGGAAAAAATTTCTACTCATTCGTTGGCCACTGAAATAAAACCTTGGTTCCCTTGTATATTCTGTGGCAAAATTGGTCAGCTTAGTTACGCGATAGCTACCGATTGACAACATTTACACAAATTCTAACCGTCCAGCGGTATTCTCCGTGTCTTGTTTTTCATGGAACAGCTGTCAGAAGAGGTGTAAATGGTGGTAATTAGATCACGGAATTTCGCCACGTATTCCACCTGGGAAAAATTGTTGTTTGAGTGGCAACCAAATGATTGGGAACATTTTTCTCACATTGTATTATTATTAGTATTACTTTCCTCGTTGTACTCTTATTTGGAATATTTGTGTTACTACTATGCAATAATAAAATAGCAATAAAATTTTCGTAGCTATACGACTGTCAGTTTTCGACAAACGAAATATTTTCGTTATAAATCCAAGTTTTTGCATCTCTCTTAACAAAACGGAAAAGCACTTCAGGTCCAAAAGTATTTCAGTTACAACAGTGGTATCCGCACTTAAGATGCCTAGTAGCATTGTGTAAAGCCGGCCGGAGTGGCCGAGCGGTTAAAGGCGCTACAGTCTGGAACCGCACGACCGCTACGGTCGCAGGTTCGAATCCTGCCTCGGGCATGGATGTGTGTGATGTCCTTAGGTTAGTTAGGTTTAAGTAGTTCTAAGTTCTAGGGGACTTATGACCACAGCAGTTGAGTCCCATAGTGCTCAGAGCCATTTGAGCCATTTGAGCATTGTGTAAAACATTAACTGAAATTCTGTTCCCTAAGCGATTTCATGGAAATTTAAGCCTGTACTTAAACTTTCTGCGAACAGTGGAATAGACGAGATTTACGCAAAGAAGTGAAATGTATTGGAAGGTGGCAGTAGTAGGGTAATCGTCATCATCATAAACTAAAGGCTATGCCTTTTCGATTTAGCCACGATTCTCTCTCCATTGTCATCTTCTTCAGTTCTTGATACGATTTTATCCCCTATTTTCATAGGGTAAGGTGGAGTAAATCCGACCAGGTGGGTAAACCAGACCGCCTTCTATTTGTGAGAAAAGGCAAAGCGGAGCGATTTTGCATTAGTGTTACCATATAGAGTATTCGAAATAACGAAACTGTCACCTTGACAGCTTTGCCACATTTGACATTTAGACACTGAAAAGACAACAAGTGTGTTATCAATTGTTTCAATTTAATTATTGTGCAAATTGCATCACTAGGTTTACCTTATTAAATAAAAAGATCGCAAAAGAAACGGTACGTGATTTTAAAGTCCATTTAGTGACCTTTTCAGTGTATGTATCCTTTTTGTTGGAAATTTCGTGCAAATATTTTCTATGCGTGTTGAATGAAAAATGACATGGTAGGGTAAAGCCGACCGCTAAATTATGGAAATTATCCGAGCACATATTTTTTTATCGTTTATGTGTATGGAATTATTTATTTATGGTAACAAAGTGAATTTTTGCTTATTTTCAGGTAAATGGTACGAAATTACAAACGAAAAACGACGAAACGCAATCAAAACGATAATCGGTGAGCAGTTGCTGCACTGCTAACGGGAATGTTTTTACGAGCTGTCGCTCGTGATTTTGACATTCCGAGATCGACTTTGCTGTTGCACCGCCGTGCAATGAAATCATCTTTTTTCAATTAAAATTTACGTTCATTTAACTTTCAGTACATTTAGTACTCTGAACGTGGCTATTTTTTCAATACGTTTTGTTCACTTATGTAAAAAACATAATTGCTTACAATTATTTCCCAAAAAAGCCGTTCATTTAGAAATTTTTCAGTGCAGAATCAGCAAACAAATAGGGTGGTCCGATTTACCCCACCATTTTTGCAAATGGCAAAAATTGACGTTTCTTATAACACGGATATCTCAAAAACTATTGATGGCTTAACAAAAATCTTTTGTAAACAGTTGCTCCTTCATCTTACCTATAATGTAACGTATATAACGTTAAGATCGGACCTCGGATAAGCGTTTATAGCCACAAGAAAATACTATGTCGTATTTAGCCCACCTTACCCTGCATTTAAAACTAATAAGTTAAGTTACGTCTTTCGTGCTGAACTGTACCCAGAAAATCCAACTGATCATACCGAACCTATTTCTTAGGATTCTCTGACGCATTTGACCTTGTTACCAGTTATCTTTCTCTTCTATATCTCCGACATAAGTCACTGACGTTTGTCTTGATGTTCTGGAAAATTTAAATTAATGGGCCATAGTATATAAGTTCATTAAAGTTTCATAAAAGCGTGTTTATATTTTTGCAGGTTCTTTGGAATTGGAGATTCTTAGTAACCTTTAGTACTTTCCTTCCGCGTCTCTACGGAATACGTCAGCAGCAATGTGTAAAAACTAACTTTCGTATTAGTCCACAATCTGTTTCCCATTCATTAGCAAATTGCTTGAAGAGAATAATGCTTGGAGCAAGTGAAGGGATTTTCAGTCGGATGGCAGTTTTCCAACTGTGACCGTGCTGGAAGAAACTGTCATTATAGATATGATGCTTTAAATACCGAAGTCACTGCTGTTGAGAGGCTAACTCACAGAGTATTGCACCATGTGAGTGTCTCAGTTGACTTGTGTTAGGAAAGACATCACGCGAAAACACTACGCTGGATGCTTCAACCGCACGGCTTCCGTCCCAGCTCTGGTCACTGGTACGGTGGTGCTGTCGCAACCCGCGCGCCGCATCCCAGACTCAAACGGCGCATGCGCGAGCGGGCAATGCCTCTCGTTGCCAGCCACTGTAGCACCTTGGACAACGCAAACTTGACAGTTCTCAAATGAACGTCCCTCCGCTACCCACAGATTTAAGCTGTCGTGCCGTTTCACTTGGCCAGTTCCAGTTGTCGCAGATCATCAACAACTGAACCAGTTCTCACCGAACAGTCAACGCCGAGTGCCGAAGTGTTTGCGTAGTACTGAAGCCTGAAATTGGGATTTGCCACTGACAGCAGTGCAGACTCAACTACTACTGGACTATTTAGTCATTATTCATTGAGTTGGTTTATACGTGTGTTCAGAAGTTTTACTTCATTGCCGTTCTTTCGCATCAAACTGAAACTGATGTAACTCATGCCGATACAAGGAATGGAGAGGATGTAAGCTACTATTGCGAAAATTGTTAATGTACGAGAGCAGTTCAATAAGTAATGCAACACATTTCTTTTCTCGGCCAATTTTGGTTGAAAAAAACGGATATTTCTTGTGGAATATTTTCAAACATTCCCGCTTCGTCTCGTATAGTTTCATTGGCTTCCGACAGGTGGCAGCGCTGTACGGAGCTGTTAAAATGGCGTCTGTAACGGATGTGCGTTGCAAACAACGGGCAGTGATCGAGTTTCTTTTGGCGGAAAACCAGGGCATCTCAGATATTCATAGGCGCTTGCAGAATGTCTACGGTGATCTGGCAGAGGACAAAAGCACGGTGAGTCGTTGGGTAAAGCGTGTGTCATCATCACCGCAAGGTCAAGCAAGACTGTCTGATCTCCCGCGTGCGGGCCGGCCGTGCACAGCTGTGACTCCTGCAATGGCGGAGCGTGCGAACACACTCGTTCGAGATGATCGACGTATCACCATCAAACAACTCAGAGCTCAACTTGACATCTCTGTTGGTAGTGCTGTCACAATTGTTCACCAGTTGGGATATTCAAAGGTTTGTTCCCGCTGGGTCCCTCGTTGTCTAACCGAACACCATAAAGAGCAAAGGAGAACCATCTGTGCGGAATTGCTTGATCGTCATGTGGCTGAGGGTGACAATTTCTTGTCAAAGATTGTTACAGGCGATGAAACATGGGTTCATCACTTCGAACCTGAAACAAAACGGCAATCAATGGAGTGGCGCCACACCCACTCCCCTACCAAGAAAAAGTTTAAAGCCATACCCTCAGCCGGTAAAGCCATGGTTACAGTCTTCTGGGACGCTGAAGGGGTTATTCTGTTCGATGTCCTTCCCCATGGTCAAACGATCAACTCTGAAGTGTATTGTGCTACTCTTCAGAAATTGAAGAAACGACTTCAGCGTGTTCGTAGGCACAAAAATCAGAACGAACTTCTCCTTCTTCATGACAACGCAAGACCTCACACAAGTCTTCGCACCCGAGAGGAGCTCACAAAACTTCAGTGGACTGTTCTCCCTCATGCACCCTACAGCCCCGATCTCGCACCGTCGGATTTCCATATGTTTGGCCCAATGAAGGACGCAATCCGTGGGAGGCACTACGCGGATGAAGAAGAAGTTATTGATGCAGTACGACGTTGGCTCCGACATCGACCAGTGGAATGGTACCGTGCAGGCATACAGGCCCTCATTTCAAGGTGGCGTAAGGCCATAGCATTGAATGGAGATTACGTTGAAAAATAGTGTTGTGTAGCTAAAAGATTGGGGAATAACCTGGTGTATTTCAATGCTGAATAAAACAACCCCTGTTTCAGAAAAAAAATGTGTTGCATTACTTATTGAACTGCCCTCGTAGCTTTATTCCAAATGTTAATCATCTGGAAGCCGGGATGAGTCACAGTGACCACCGCAGGAATGAATAGGTTACTATTGCTGGTGCGGTTGGTCTATGTAATCAATTTTGTTACCAGGCGTGCTGGTAATCAGACACCTAATTATTGATAACAAGCAGGTAATTTGGCAAGTGCCATACCATGTTAGTAGATTAAACGTGGTGCAATAAAAAATTCGGCATTACATGGAATGACACAGATTGGACTTCGTGTAGCAAATTTAGATTGCAAAGATTCGGTTTTCCTGAGGTGTGTAAATTAGCGCGCAAATCAACACGTCTCCAGAGTGATCATTTTCAGCTTCAGTTACACAAATAAATATAAATCTTATTATCATTAGTGACAAGGGTTATCAACTACGCTCTTAAAATTAAAAATAGGCAAATGTATAGACTATAATTTTTACCCTCCAGCTTCTCAAATATCACTACAGAGATCCTTACATGCTAAGCTACCACAAGCGAGAGGGCTGACGGAGAAGTGACAAAACTAGAAGCAAATCCTGCATCTCTCATGTACAACAGAAAATTGTAACTCACGTCAGCTATTGCTGTGGGAATATAGTACAATATCTAAGTTAAAATCGAAATATTTACTTACGTTGAATATTTATCTGCGTACATATTATTATAATTAACTATAAATTTTCATCATTCATTGTGTTGCAAACATTATTTTTGTTGTAGCTCATTATTCTTGTTGTGGCTATGCTATCCCCTGTGACTAGACAGTGCCAGCAAGCAGCACTCCACCGTAGTACGGCGACAGCAAGAAGGAGTGGTGCAATAAAAACGAAAACTGGTAGGCTTGCTTCTACATCTGAAAGATGATGTCTATTAATATTTCGTGCCAATCGCATAAGAGTGATGGTAACACCGCCACTACCAGGGTTCAATTAAAGTTTAATTTAAATGCGAGCGAGATTGAGAAGTGCTTAGCAAACTGGACCTTTATTCGGATGGGCGACAGGTCAAAATCGTGTCCGTCCATCCCCATTTAGTTTTTACATGATTTCCCTATAGCGATTCGCCGGCCGCTGTGGCCAAGCGGTTCTACGTGCTTCAGCCGAGGACCGCGCTGCTGCTACGGTCGCAGGTTCGAATCCTGCCTCGGGCATGGATGTGTGTGATGTCCTCAGGTTAGTTACGTTTAAGTAGTTCTAAGTTTAAGGGACTGATGGCCTCAGATTCCCATAGTGGTTAGAGGCATTTGAACCAATTTTGAACCTAAAGCGCATCAGGATATTTTCGGATCATTCATTTGAAAAGGAACATCCGTTTCTTTCCAGGTCCTTCCCTGACCCAAGCCTAGTTGTCGATGGAACGTTAAACACTAATCTCCACCTACTTCTCTAATTTAAGTACACACTGTAGCGGTCATGAGCGTTAGTTACCGTTGTGATTGGACGTGGTGAGTTGATGTTCGTCAAGATTGCCTTTAAAGCGACAAAGACGCAGTTATCAACACATTACTGAGATTGAACTAGGTCGTGTAAAATGGCTACGAGAAACCGAATAGTGACAGAAGTCGGGAATGTAGCCACGTTACACGAATGCTAGCAGCGGTGGTCACGGGAATGTACGGTGGCAAGAATAACGGGCTCCGGAAGGCCACGTAGCACTACCGACAGGGAAGAGCATCGTGTAAGGCGTAAGACCCTGACGCATCGCACTGCAACTGCAGCAGCAATTTTAGCAGCAGATGGCACCACAGTGACACAACGAACTGTTAGAAATCCCTCGGGCATGGATGTGTGTGATGTCCTTAGGTTAGTTAGGTTTAAGTAGTTCTAAGTTCTAAGGGAGCGCAGAAGTTAAGTCCCCATAGTGCTCAGAGCAATTTGAATTTGTTAGAAATCGGTTACGTAAAGGACAGCTCCGACCCAGACTCCCTGTTGCGCGCATTACACTGACCCAAAAACACCGGGATTTTCGACTTCACTGGTGTCAAGTGACTGCACACTGAAGATCAGGGTTGAAGTCTGTTGCTTTTTCTGCTGAAAGCTGGCTCTGCCGCGACGCCACTGATGCTATTGTTAGTTGGTTAGAAGGAGACCTGCAGCCATCCTCTTTGTGTGCTAGACACTCTGCACCTACAGGTGTATTTATGGTCTGGGGTGCGATTTCGTTTGACAGCACAGGCACTCACGCGGTTATCCCACGCACCCTGTCTGCAAAATTGTGCAGTCGACCTGTTCGGCTGCCTTTCATGAACAGCATTGCAAGGGATGTTTTCCAACAGTATAGCGCTCGCCCACGTACCGCTGTTGTAACCCAAGATGCTCTGCAGAGTGTGGACATGTTGCCTTGTCCTACTTGATCAGCAGATCTGTCTCCAGTCGAGCACATATGGGACATCATCGAACTCCAGTGCCATCTACAACCAATAATAACCGGCCCCGTATTGATCGACCAAGTGCAACAGATATGGAACTCCATCCCGCAAACTGACATCCGGCACCTGTACAACACAGTGCATGCGCATTTGCGTTCTTGCATTCAACATTCTGGCGGTTACACCGGTTACAAATGTAACAGCATTTCACATTGGCAATGACTTATCTCGTGCTTACATTAACCTGTGATCTTGCAATATTTACCACTTGTGTATGTTACCTACACAAATGTATTCCCGAAAAGTCATTACTCTGCGTTAATATGTTTTTTCAGCGTTGCGATTTCTTTTCTAACAGTGTACATGCGGTGATAGGGGGGTATACGTCCTACTACCTTTATGTAGAGCACCAAACTTAACTGGCGAAAACAACAGAATTTGGCGATGATGCTTCTCAAAGATTTACACAAATACATAACTCGGCTACGAGAAAGACGGAAAGACACACTGTGAGCCCTACGTGGCTTGGAATTAGGGACTTGAACAAATTAACACCAATATTAATTGGTTACAAGGATTGCCGAACTATCGAGTGCCAGTGCATGTAAACATTTTCAATGGCAACATGGTAAACTACCGTGGCAGTTGTTCGTTTTTCATACTGCGAACTGCCAACCTTATATCTTTGACTTCTGAATATTTGATACACCTCTCTGCTTTTATTTTTTGGGAATGACGCAAACCGATATGCTTCTAACGATGATGTTTTTGTTGCAACAGCTTTACACCACTAAAGAACGCTTAGTGCCACGGGTGGCCAATCTTGAAGCGGAAAAGGAAAGGGTTCAGCGATATTTTAATATTCACCAACGCTACTTCCGGCTTTTGCCCGGAAAATGGAGGTCTGTGGAAATTACGTTCCCGAAGGGAGCTATATTTCATTACATTCATTGCATTCATTGCTCTGGCCTGATACAAAATTATTGAAGTAAGTCCTGCTTCGATTGACTAATCCGTGACAGCAATAGTGACTTTTTATAGTCTTAACATATGAACAAACACTAGCATCAGCCGACACGCGTCAGTATGAATACGCGAATGTCTTCACGAAGCAAACATGGCCTGCGTAGTGAAGCTATGAATGCGGCTATCCACGGATGCCAGGGGCACTCCAAGACGAATTGGCATATCGAAAACACATTCAGTAGAAGAAATTTACGTTGTAGAACTCACTTTTGTGTTAACAGCAAGTGTGGAGATTACTCCTTTCGATAGACACACATCCCTTGCTGTAGGAAGACAGGTCGCAAATGCAAAACGTATATCGCGAAACACGTCAGGCTGTACAACAGTACACACAAGCACAAAAAAGTGCATCATAATTGAATTTCAACTGATATTCACAACAGTTATGAGCAAATAAAAAAGAAAAAAAAATAGACGTAACATAAAATGAAGGTTATCTTTTTAACGAATGTGTCACAAAGTGTAAATATAATGACAATGATAACTCATAGTGACCAGGCTCTTCAATTTATTCAGTTGCAGGCATACAAGACATTAGTGTTGCAGAAATTAACTGTTAGTTAGAGCGATAAACAAATACCGGTTAAAGGTCAACTGATAACGAATGTTGCATAGATGCAATTTAGCAAACAAGCCAGATTGCAGGTCAAAAGTTAACTGATAACGAATGCTGCATACAAGAAATTTACCAATCAAGCAAGATAAGTGCTTTTTAGTTCATCAAACACCGTGATTTGAGGCGTCATGCCACGGATTGCACGGCCCCTCCCGCCGGAGGTTCGAGTCCTCCCTCGGACATGTGTGTGTGTTTGTTGTACTTAGCATAAGTTAGTTTAAGTACCGCGTAAGTCTACGTACCGATGACCTCAGCATTTTGGTCGATTGGGAATTCACACACACTTAAACATTTATTCATACGCTAACCTTGACTATTCAAGAAGAAGCGAGTCAGAGTAACAATGATGTTCTGAACGGAAAGTTGGAAAAATTTTTGCAAAAGTGCGACGAAACTGTTTCAGAAGGAGCCAGAATCATTAAACGTTTCCAGGCACACTGTTGTTGTTGTGGTCTTCAGTCCTCAGACTGGTTGGATGCCGCTGTCCAAACTACTCTATCCTGTGCAAGCTTCTTCATCTCCCAGTACCTACTGCAACCTACATCCTTGTGAATCTGTATAGTGTATTCATCTCTTGGTCTCCCTCTATGATTCTTACCCTCCACGCTGCCCTCCAACACTAAATTGGTGATCCCTTGATGCCTCAGATCATGTCCTACCAACCGATACCTTCTTCTAGTCAAGTTGTGCCACAAGCTTCTCTTCTCCCCAATCCTATTCAATACCCCCTCATCAGTTATATGATCTACCCATCGAATCTTCAGCATTCTTCTGTAGCACCACATGTCAAAATTCCGCAAAGCACGCAGATCTCCCTTTCCATTAAAGGATAAAGAGAAACAGGCAAAAGTTCGGCTAGAAGAAAACGGCCTGTTTCTTACAGGCAACGACAATCCAGGTAGTTAAATAACTGACTGGCAATTCACTGATCTTTAGTAACTTCAGTATGCGATCCATCATAGATTTAGATCGAGTCCCTAACCGTAAGAACCACTCAAATAACCAAGTGTAGTGTGAGAAACCTGATTTGAAAGCGTGTTATTTACAAACACCCCTGGGTGAAGAAACACAAAGTGTTTTGGACATAACTATTCCACCTTGATTTCACCAAAGCAAAGGATGGCCATTTGTGATTGCCACTGGACCGACTTTGTGTTTTTTTTTTTTTGTGTTTTGCGTGTGTCCAACGAGGAGGACATCACTACATTAGTTTCTCCGCATCTTCGCATAGCCGCTACGGTCGCCGGTTCGAATCTTGCCTCGAGCATGGACGTGTCTGACGTCCTTAGGTTAGTTAGGTTTAAGTCGTTCTAAGTCTCGGGGACTAATGACCTCAGATGTTAAGTCCCCTAGCACACAGAGCCATGTGATGTTTTTGAACTTCATGTAGTCGAAAAACTAGTGCGGTTAATACACAGAAAATGTGTTTAAAACCAATATGAGGAACAATAGATCTCTACCTCTCTGTCTCTCTCTCTCTCTCTCTCTCTCTCTCTCTCTCTCTCTCTCTCTCTCTTTCTCCTCGCGGACCCATAATACCCGAACAATCACAATAGCTGACATTATATAACACAGATTTTCTAAAACTCTCAATTACAACCCAAGTGTGACAAGTGATGGACTGAAATAAATTCACAGGAGTATCTGACTGGCTGATAACTTACAAAATAGAGTGGATGAGTCATCTACCTTGAAAACAGCCTTCACTTTTAACTCAAAAATTTTGGGACCAAGTTGAAAGACGTACTACATTCGTCCTAGTGTCACTTGAAGTAGACGAAAAATCTGTTGACAAAGGAACTGTTGCCCTATTGTCCGAATACAAAATACAGTCTTCTATAATGTGGAGTACCGTGATTTCCACGCTGCCAGAATCACGCATTGGCAAGGGGGGGGGGGGGGGGGGAAGGTGGGGGTTGGCATCATCTCATCACAACATAAGCCATTCGTGGAGACGGCTGTGGCCTATTTGAAGACGAGTGAGGAAGACCTCATCCATCTGTATAGATAGCTAGGAGGAGGTGTGCTATGCCCGAGCTGCGGACTTCACCAGCCACTCAATTTGTCATCGACGTTTGACTCTGCATCTCAACAACGAGGTGAAGCATGTCACTGAACGAGCTGGGGGTCGCGAAAACGCCTCCGTGGCATCTACATCCCAAAAATCGTTCCAATTTATATCCATGTGCTATGGCACCCTGTAGAAAGACCGCTTCTTCCTCAGCCCTTGTATGTGTAGAAGGCTGTCTTTGATTTCTGGAGTGCTTTAGCTGATTGATGCATATGCTGTAGGAGCTGAAACGCACTCAAGAAGTCGGACAGAAGGGAAATTTAGGAGACACGGCATATCTCATCTTCTCTAGCGCCCTCAAGATAGTGTATAATTTGGTATCGAAGACAGTGAAGTCTGGGGGCAACTGAATCTTGAGGACATGATCACGGAAAATAACAGAACAACCAACGGAATCGCCCTGTTTACATCCATCTGTGAATACAGTCACATACTGCTTGGGTAGCTCAGTTGGTAGAGCACTTCCCCTCGAAAGGCAAAGGTCCCCAGTTCGAGTCTCGGTCCGGTACACAATTTTAATCTGCCAGGAAGTTTATAAACCGAAGTTTACCAGAGGTCAAATATCTCGTGGTATATGACACACATAAAGTGATAACGACAGTAGCAGATGGTTCCGGATATGGAATCGGCCTCGTCATGTCGCATTGCCAAAATGATTTCGAACAGCTGCTGACTGTTGCTTAGTGGGACTGTGGCCAGATACATAAGGAAGCTGTGAGTGACATTCGTAGTCAATGGGTAAAGACATATTGTTCCTCCCAGAACATTACTATGCTTGCAGCACTGGGCACTGGTGTCATCAACCTATAACAATGAAACATTTCCCGGTCCATAGCCCAACAGGTGAGTGCAGATTTGTATTGACGACTGCCAACAGGGTAGGACAAAAATTTTGATACTTCTGCTGGTGTTATTGCTCAACGCACTATTGAAAACTTTCTGTTGATTTCCAGTGCGACTGCAAAGCATGAGCCAGAAGATCCACGGCTACAGAAGGGGATTTGTCGGTAAAGGAATGGGGAGAATGATTTTGAATTGACGTGTAATGTATATGTTAATTTATTGTATTCAACAACGTAAATGTGTAAAATGTTAGTATCAAAGTATTCAGATCTGCTTGGAATAGGGCACCCAATCTGGCCTTAAATTAGAATAAATGCACCCAATATGCAAACTTAAGATATGAGTTCGCTAATGTTTCACTCGTGTTGCCGCATAAATTTCATTTATTCTTCTACTACTTCGGCCATCTTCGTAAGAAGCCGAAGTAAATGACGCTCCAGCATTTGCTCCATCCTTTCCAACCCGCAGACCGCACCACTGCTCTGGCGGCCTCTTGTACACAAGGCACCAGAGATGTTTATCGGCAAAGAGGCATCGCACACGCATGGAATTAGATCCGTGGCTGCGCGGTCGATCTAGACGGTGATATCGATGTATAGCTGCCAGCTGCACAGTATTTGTGAGTTTATTACAGAAAGTGCCGGATTCCATCATGTGTCCAAGCTGAAGCCGCTATCTCTATTAATGAAATTCGTCGCCAACGGAATATCAACTCCTCCTATCACGTCCCCGAAAAATGAAGTTGAGCCTAAAATTTCGGAGTTACCGTGCACCACAGAGCGCCCAGTGTCAATACAGTGAACTTCCACTGCAGATTTCTTAAGTTGTAAGAGCTGCGTTTATCTGCGGTGCTCTGTGTGTCTCTCATGGACTGGACGTGTCATTTGTCCGATATATGAACGGCGACACACACAGGGGATCTTGTAAATCCCAGTCTTCCGAAGCACTAAACCATCTTTAACGGAACCCAGGAGTGCTGCTGTCTTTGATGGTGGGCGAAAAAGCATTTTCACTTTGTGTTTACTGAGGATCCGTCCTATTTTTGACGACAAGCCTTCCACATATGACAGAAAAGCACTGATTTGAAACTTCTGAAACTATATTCTTTCTGAAGTTATGGGTTGATGGGGACTGGGGGGGAGGGGAGGGGGGAGGAGGGGGGAGGGGAGGAGGGAGCATGAGCCTCTCAAATTAGGTGAAGTGTACTTTAGCGTATCAGAATTGTTGTTGCTTTCAAAACTTCTCTTTCCCATAATTTAGTTAATTGTATTTAACCACTAGTTTTCCAGCGCGCGTAAATTTCTTCTCGACTCTCTTCGCTGTCTCCAGCCAGTGGTGGACTTCATTTCCCCTATGACTGCCTCCACTGCTCTCAGCACGAGAGTTCTCGGACTCTCGTTTCCTTTTCACGTGTCTAACAGTGGAAAAACCCTGTGTCCTGGGAGTAGCCTGCTCTCGAAAAGTCTGTCAGTGTATACGCCTGAAAGTCTTACGACATGGGCCTCTCCTTACAGTAAACTGAGGAACCCACCTTTACTTTGGACCAGGCCGGTTCCGCTAATCTTTCAGGGCGCGTGTTGTGAGCGATAGCAGTAGGGTGGCCTGGACTCTTCACACTCCCGTTTTGAGCCAAGGGAATGTAAGCGAAGACAGCCGCACAGCCACTTAAGGTTTCTAATCTGAATTGACAAGCTAACACCAATTGGAACTTCAGTGAATTAAATGAATCGTAATGCTCTATATTGTAATTATAACTAACTTCCTACCAAGGGAGATTGCATATCATTCATTTCTATGTCGCATAAATTGGAAGACACCACGTCGCTTCTACCCACAACTTATTTCACTTTATTTGCTCATGATCTATGGTCATTTTATTACAAGAGAGCGTTGACAATGACTCTAACACTGAATTCAATTATAGCTTAGTGCATGCAGTCACTTGAGTAGGAGGAGACGAGCCTTTGTTCCCCATCGGGCAGTCACCTCTGTAGCGCGGTTTCTGACAATGAGAAGAACAGGCCGCAGGAACGCAAAGGGCATCTAGCCCGCACTTTGACGCGGCAATGGAGTCAAAAGACGAAGTCCAAACCACAGGGAGTCACTGGCCACACAGAAGTTTAAACGCGACAGCATGGTACCGTCTGTATTCATCCAGAGGAGAGATGCGCAACTTCACTCACAGAAGTTGCGTAGGACTGTGAGAGAGGCTATTGATTTTGTGTAAAGCATGGGGCTGTCCTAGTTACTGCGAGGATCCTCGTATTTTCTCATGTTTGCGCCTAGATCCGTACCTGTTTGTTGCCGATAACTTTCATTGGAAATGCTGCTGGTGGCTGAAGACTGGGTGGAGCGAATTCCGTGGCAATTTCGCCAGTTCACGTAGGCCTCTGTTCCGCGAGGTTTACAGTGTGCGAAAATGACAGATTGTCGCTTGGACAGCAGTTTTTGTCGTAATAAGTTGATGTACTAGGTATGTAGGAACAGTTTTTTTTAGTTTTGTGGATGGAGGCTGTATGGTACGGGAATGATGTGCAATTAGCGCTCGAGTGCTTTCCGAGCTTTCCATTGTCTGCTTTATTTTGTTGCCGAAAACTTCACGCGAAGCTCTCCACGACCTGAGAGTTAGTGTGTCGAAAAGTGCGGATGACAATTCGGTTGAAGTTACTTCGGGATCCGCTGAAGAGTGTGGACAAGTTTAGGTCTTGCTCTTAGGAAGAGTTCATACACCATGTCACGGATTGCGCGGCCTCTTCCGCTATTGGCTGGAGTCCTTCCTCGGGCATATGTGTGTGTGTGTGTGTGTGAGAGAGAGAGAGAGGGAGAGAGAGAGAGAGAGAGAGAGAGAGAGAGAGAGTTTCTGTTAGCATAAATTAGTTTAAGTAGTGTGTAAGTCTAGGGACCGATGACCTCAGCAGTTTGGTCCCTTAGGAATACACTCACATCTGAACAGTTTGAACAACAGACGACCCGACGCTGAGACGCACTACGCACCGCATTTCTAGATTTCTGCTTCTTTGGTGAACATTGTGCAGAACCGGCAGTAGGAATCTTGAAGCAAAATTCTCTTACGCTGTTCCTCGCCCACGGAAGCAGCATTTTTGTCCGATCCAAGCGCATTATAGTAGTTTCTTTCTAAGTTCAGTTCATAATCACCATCAGTCGTACTGACCGTAGCGTACTCCCTTTAAAGTTGCAACTGAAGTCGAGTCGTCAGCAATGGTTCAACATATGTTTCTTATGAATAAATCTGTCGTGATATTTAATTTTTTCAATCATTCAAGTTCACAAGATACCTTGATCATCTGTAATAACTTTATCATGTGGGAGATAATACGAGCTGCCTTGTGGTGAGAAATGTTTTGCCTTCAGCGACAATACACAGAGCCACTGCTTATAGTCACTTGAGTTGATATCCTTGTGCATAGGTTTCATAGCTGTGACACTGAAGTGGTGGTTCTAAGCTTTATTGAAAGTAAGAGACTGATTACAGGCGTCGCCGTACCTTCCGACCAGAGAGAGTAAAGCTCATATCACTGGGATAGAATAACACTCGCTGATTAACATATTCCGAGGGATCTAGAAGTAGGATTACTGTTAGGAATATTGGTGACTTTACATTACTCGGTCGTCATTCTTCCAAATTTGAAACGCGTCGACTATGGACTGATCTGGCTAGACATTATCGAGACAAGTCAATCTGCGTAGCGGTTGGATCTGTATGCGTGGTGGCACATAGTTCTTGTTTAACTTTATTTGGTTTGTAAGGATGGGTTCATGGTATTCAAGCACATACATTATGCAAATCATCTCTACATAATTCCAACGATATCACCAATTCAAACTTATAGTTTCCCTACTGTTGGTGGCAATTGAATATTTTAAATAGAACGTTAGTATAAATCAAAGAAAACAAAATCCTTTGACAGATAAAAGCCCTTGGAAACTAAGAGGGATTTATCTTTCCAAGAACCACTGCTTGTGATACAACTTTTCTTAGTGACTGCAATCGCGATTGACTGCTTCGCGATTTCATTTACTTGATTATTTCGCAACTTTCCGTCCACAATCACAGTCTGACTTTACATTTATTGAAATACTTACGCAACTCAACTACACCTGATAATCTTTAAAGCATCACATGTGTGAAATAAAATTGACTTACAATAAAAATGGAAACAATACGTACATGATAAGAAAATTACTCAAGTTTTCTGTTTAAAAGAACATATTGTGTTTCGTAAAATATCAACGAATTGCATCTCCCATACCTACTGCCAAAACCATTTATAATAAGATATTTAAGACAAGCTGATTGTCTTAAAACATCATTACGAATTTTACATATAATCGTTATTGATCATTGCGAAACAAATTAACACGAATATTTTATGTACTTTTCATGTTTAGTGTCAATTATTACTACTCTGTGTTTCTGTACAAGTCCGTTTAGTACTAATCTGTAAATGATACACATCGCTTTAACAGGCTGTGTTTCTTTTCTTTACTTCATCCCAAAGAAATTATACAACATAAAATTTTTGTGGGAGTAGACTGCAATATTACATTGGATAGGTTTCACTAGCAAAGATATCTTTTAGGTTTCTATTTCGCTCAAAACGCATCATCAAAAATAAAATTATTTTTGGTATGATGTTCCGTATATAACAATTATCAAAACTTCAAATGGCTCTGAGCACTATGGGACTTAACATCTGTGGTCATCAGTCCCTAGAACGTAGAACTACTTAAACCTAACTAACCTAAGGACATCACACACATCCATGTCCGAGGCAGGCTTCAAATCTGCGACCGTAGCATTCGTGCGCTTCCGGACTGAGCGCCTAGAACCGCACGACCACCGTGGCCGGCAACAATTAACACAGCGGCGCTCAGTGTGCCTCAAAAATTGTAATATGCTTGAAGTTCTTCATACTACGCGGGTACATGAATCTTTCTCCTCACATTTTGAGATACTGTTGCGCCAAGCATTATTAATCTTTAAGGTAAGCTTACTGAAAATCTCCATAAAAATCAGAATCTCTTGTGCTGATGTGTAAGCATCCTTTACGAGCACAGTCCATAAATATATCTGAACGCTTTTCCATTTATGAATCATTGACTTGGCGAACTCTTTCTTTGCTCATGACACTTCTTCAAAAAATTGCGAAAAATATACGAGTGATCGTTGAATATATTCTCTTAAAAGGGCACACAATATGCTGTTTAAAACAAAAGAAAAGATTTCAAATAACTTCCGGGAATTCAGCCAGGTAACACTTTCAGCGACCGCCGATATTTCGGCGGGAGAACACCCCGTTATTTACAAGGCAAACTACAATGGACAGGCGGCATACATGCAAATTTAAAACCTCGGTTCTCAGACTGATGCTGCAAAGATATCACACACACTGAACACCAGTGACACCAAAGATGATCAAAGTCAGAGCTATCGATAGTGAGACTACGAATTCGCAGCTGAGGTTGCATTGACTCTGTCCCTCTGTTTTTTGGCAAGGGAGAGAGCCGGATTCCAAAAAGAGTTTAAACAGAAACCTCGATCCCTGTTAACGAAGTTGCTCGCTAATTTAATCTCAACTGCCTCCCTAATAACACTGTCCCAATAGCTGGACGTGCATGCCAATATCTCGGTGTTATTATATAAAATGGGGTGACCAGTATCCAAGCAATGTTCGGCAATAGCAGATCTATTTGGCTCCTGTAATCGTGTCTGCCGTTTATTCTCAGTACATCGGTCCTCCACGGTCCTGATAGTTTGACCAATATATGCCATGCCGCAGCTGCAAGGAATACGATATACACCCGCCTTACGTTGTCCAAGGTCATCCTTAACGGAACTCAAAAGTGCTATAATTTTAGATGAAGGTCGGAAAACACATTTCACATCGTACTTCCGTAAGACATGACCGATCTATGTTGGACGTGTTTCCTACGTAAGGCAAAAGGCAGTTGACTTAGGTGTTGTATCAGAATTATTATGAATTACCCGATGTACAGTTGCTCGACAGCGCAACGCACGTTCAATCTGTCTACCACTATAACCATTTTGACGACATGTAACTTCAAGATAGGACAGCTGAGCTGGCAAAGTCTCAGCGTCAGAAACGACATGTGCCCTGTGTACCAAGGTACGAAGCATTCCTTCATGCTGAGCCGGATGGTGACAACTATTAGCCTGTAAGTACAATTCGGTGTGAGTACGTTTCCTGTAGACTGCATGTCCCAATGATCCACCATCCTTCCTCCTAACCAACACGTCTAGATAGGGAAGGCAGCCATCCTCTTCCACCTCCATCGTAAAACGAATGTTCGGGTGGATAGAGTTCAGATGTTCTAGAAAGACATTCAAAATCTCCCTACCACGAAGCCAAACAACGAAGGTATCGTCAGCGTATCTGAAGAAACAGGCGGGTTTCAAAGGCGCCGACTCCAATGCACGTTTATCGAAGTCTTCCAAAAACAAATTTGCGATCACAGGAGACAACGGACTACCCATCGCAACTCCATCTGTCTGCTCGTAATACTTGTCATTTAATAAAAAGTAAATGGATGTCAACACATGCCGAAAGAGAGTAGTTAATTCAGCGCCAAACCTGGCATCAATTAACCGCAACGAATCAGACAGAGGAACACGAGTGAAGAGAGAGGCCACATTTGAAATTCACTAAAATATCAGAGTCCTTGCAGCTGCGGCATGGCATATATTGGTCAAACTATCAGGGCCGTGGAGGACCGATGTAGTGAGCATAAACGGCACACACGATTACAGCAGCCAAATAGATCTGCTACTGCCGAGCATTGCTTGGATACTGGTCATCCCATGTTATATAACAACACCGAAATATTGGCATGCACGTCCAGCTATTGGGACAGTGTTATTAGGGAGGCAGTTGAGATTAAATTAGCGAACAACCTCGTTAACAGAGATGGAGGTTTCTGTTTAAACTCTGTTTGGAATCCGGCTCTCTTTCTTGTCAAAAAAATAGAGGGACAGAGTCAATGCTACCTCAGCTGCAAATTCGTAGTCTCACTATCGATAGCTCTGACTTTGGTCATCTTTGGTGGCACTAGTGTTCAGTGTGTGTGATATCTTTGCAGCATCAGTCTGAGAACCGAGGTTTTAAATTTGCATGTACGCCACCTGTCCGTTGCAGTTTGCCTTGAAAATGGCGGGGCGTTCTCCTGCCGAAATATCGGCGGTCGCTGAAAGTGTTACCTGGCTGAATTCCCGGAAGTTATTTGAAAGTTGTATACGCCAGGAGAAACTCAGGTCTCACAAAAGAAAAGTTGGCTGCTTAAATCTGCACAAGAACAGACACAAATGAAGGTACAAAGGAAAAATGTTTGTTTTACATAACGTAGGTTTTCTTCATCGTCGGCCTAAAGTCTGTCTAATGGTTTCTGAGCACTTGACACACACGAATGGCACACTGATCGTTCGTCACACGTATGGGAAGTAAATGGATAGCTCGTGTGTGTGTGTGTGTGTGTGTGTGTGTGTGTGTGTGTGTGTGTGTGTGCAGCTACTTGGATTGAAATACAAGTTTCACAGTGACAGTTTGACAAGATCGCCGGCAGCACCTTATAGGCACATCGGCTTGTTGTAGCTGAGTTCACAAGTTATAACACCCCCCTGCTTCCCGGGATTTGCGAAATTACAAGTTGACAATGTGCGTGAATTATGAATTTTGACCCGCGTCGGGATAAGGCATCCGAATTCGAAGTAAATAATGATTATTCCCCTGGAAACAGGAGACGTTATAACTTGATCGTTATTGAATGAGTAATTTCATTCAATAACGATCGGTAAATGAAATTATGGAAATAATTTGGAAATGAATTTTGCCAGTGGAAATTCTGCAGAAAGAAATGATTAAGTTGTAAAAGCATTAAAAAATCGGTCGCCAGCTCAACTGATAAGCGACAGTACTGTTAAGTACGTGAATAATAGTGTCAAAAATAAAGTTTACCTGTTTGTAGCACTTTTACGTAAGTGCTGTGTCAGGGTCAGTAGTCACATAAAACAATATCATAACCATCTAACTATACTTAATGGTTAACTTTCAAAAAGTATTTTGATAGTTATTTTGTCCATAAATTTTCAGCTAAGTGCAATGCTGAGAACACAGATAATTATGTATCGAGATTTTGAATAATGGACTGTCATTCTGTCTTTAAAATTAGGTACTTTGCACAGTTTAATCTACTGGTAATCAAATATATTGCCAATAATTGATTATCAATGTTTTGAATGATAATAATTCATTAATTGGGGGATTTCCAGGTGCAATAAGCTTTATAGTTTCATGAAATATCCTTGAACTAACTTCAGCTGAATATGCAATGAAATAAATCTTAATAATCTAATTTATTACTTCAGTCTATTATTAAGTTACTACAGTTGGCGTAAGTTTATTAAGTGCAACAATTAACTACGATAACCAGTCTGAAATTTACTCTTCACCGTCTATGTAAATAATTTGATAATTAACATATTGTCTCTTGATAATGGCGTGTCACATTCGGTTCAGTAAGGTAGGGATCGGAAGGAACCTACTTGGTGTTATCTTCAGCGGTCAGCGGCCCGTACGAAAGATGTCGCCGCATCCGGACCACGCCCTGTGAACAACAGACCTTCACTTAGCCATCACCTACTGCAATCCATTCCCGAAATACTAACGTCACGACATGCCTTGTGTGTAGCTCCTTGTGACAATGAACTTCGTCTGTTAACAAGAAAAGACATTCATTAGTACTTCCATGCTAGTAACGACTTTACAATAAGTGAACCCACTGTAAGGAATTTTGTTTTACAATATTCATTCTACAGTTTTACAATTTTGTTATAATACCAACAAAAGTCTGTTATTGGTTTATTCTGATCTCTGATCGTACTTCAAATTTTTTCCGTCTTTATTAGATTACAAGAAGCTTGTTGACCCTCATTGCGCACAGATGCAATAATGATTTAACTATATCCTTAATCTAAATATTTCTTAGAGCAAGTACTTTTTAAACTTAAAATCTGGTAGTTCACCTTTCTTTTATTAATAAAGAGTGCCCATGACGGGAAAGATGTTGTCACGCGCGATAGTACTTGTAGTTAATATCGGCGCGCGCTGAAGTTTCTTATTACACATGAGTGCGCGAGCGATACTGAACCGACGCTCCACCTTAACATAAACTAATAACCAAATTTACTCAAATAAATAAATGGCCCGTTTTAAGCACGGTACTCTGTTAACTCCCTGTATTGTGGTCTCAGCTTCCTACAACGTCATCTCAATGATCATAAATTTTACGGTATTTTGAACTCCATCGTTATCATACCAATTTTTCCATGAGCTTATTCTTATACCTCTTTTACTTTTAAACATTGTCTGCTGGAGAGGCTACAACATATATTTAAAAAAAAACACACACACAAATGTGTTAAACACTCTTACACTTAGGCTATCTGCTTCATCACCAATATTTTATTTAAATATTTCTCATTACGCTACCTTCACGTTATCAATGGGAGTTTACCCACGTGATATCTACTTAATTTTCAATATCTCCTACATGTTATCAACAAAATTTTAATTCAAATCTCTTGGAATTTTGTCCGTTCCTGGGTTTCTATCTGCAACTTCGGATTGGCTGTATCAGCGGTTATACTTTGAATTTAGTCCTAGTCCCACATTAATTCAATTTAAATTCGTTGTTGATTATCTTTCACAAAAAATCAATATGGCTACTTCTTCAAGATATTAACCCTCTCATATATAAAAAGTTGTCGTCGGCTACACGTCATAAAAATCCTCAAATAATCACCTTCGGCATCGTCGTCTCATATAAAACTTTATAAAACCCATCGTAAACTTCTCGTCTTCAACGCATGTCTTTCTCACTTTAATCGCTGTCTCCTATTCGATTTATATCTCAATTTCATTCGTAGTACATCGTAGCTTCGCTTTATCATTCTTCCAAAATCCAGACTGAATCAGTGACCTTTATTAAATTACATGGAACGACGGCCTATTCTCTAACCCTTTCTCAATTATGAAATATTCGCTGTGCTAAGTTATTTTCATTGGTGCTTCCTTATCTGTATCTAATACGCTTCAACTCCTCTGATTGCGGTATGTTCCCATTTATCATTTTACAGTGCCCTTTCGTTTCAACCTCGAACGGAAGTCTTATAGAATTTTTCTTTCATATTTGATAAACTCTCAATACTTTTATTACTTAATTTATCTTGACCGTTTTGCTTAATTTCGTAGCTCTGGAGTACCTGCAATCAACCGCTTTTCCCCTCACCTTTTTCATCATTCCTTTATTCACTGTATATTCCTGCATTTATCTGCTTTCTCATGAGACTTATCATAATCCTTCCTCAATGTCCATCGTAATATTAGAGTATGAAATAAACTTTGTATTCAAGGTATTAACAAATAAACTTTCTTTCAAAGATCATACGACTCCCTACGAGTAGAAGAAAGATGTCAGAAGAAAGATGTCCTTACCGACAAGTCTGATGCCACCCGTCTCTCATCTAAAATCCACGCAAGCACTTCTGCTCACTTTACTTTTTACACACTACTACAAATAAATTACCTACACTTAACGCTATCTTGTATCTAACGGACAGAGGAAGAGAACTTTCCGGAAATAGCGAATAGATATACAGCTAAGATGATGTAACCTACGTGGCCACCAAGACATCTTAATAAGAGCACATATCTTCAATACACGTTACTAATTCTAAATTAACATATAAAGAGTTCACTTTTACAGCGACTCCGCTTGCGTCTCGCTTTCTTTTGTACAACAGCTGCATTCTGCCTTCTACGACTTAGGCATAATCTTTCACAGAGTTTACTCACCCTATGGAGTCTACAGTCTTAAACTTTTAACCGAAGTCGTTTCTATTTCACTCTGTTCTTCAGTTCGCTTCCTGTAGGCAACCTCGCTTCAACATTTTGTGAACAACTAATCTTTCTTTAATACAGTTCAGCGACACGTGCTTCTTACTATCTGTTAATCTTTCAGTGTTATTATGTCTGAACTACAATTACATGGTCTTATTTTAAAGCTGCCCGCGCGTCGCCGCGACTGCTACGGTCGCAGGTTCCAATCCTGCTTCGCGCATGGATGTGTGTTATCCTTAGGTTAGTTAGGTTTAAGAAGTTCTAAGTCTAGGGGACTGACGACCTCAGAAGTTAAGTCCCATACTGCTCAGAGCCATTTGAACCCTATTTTAAAGCTGCATCCTATTCCCATCGTCGCTTCTTCTCCGTTCTAGGGAGTGGTTGGAAATGTTTCTGCCTTGTTGTCACCAGATCTATCGTTCTTCCTGGTAATTTCCATAGCCCTGGTAGTAGTCTGAGATAGTGGTTATTGTGCTGCATCTGGGGACAGACTCCGGAACTATATCGGCTCTTTTCTATGTTTGAGATCTTCTTCTTCAAATTACTTCATTTTCTGAATGCTTGTACAACTTTTCTTCTTCAGCGGTCTCTATTCTCTTAATTGCGTTGAATTCCTCTTCCCTTGTCCCGATTTCTATGTCGTTACGACTAAGTCTTATCCTCAGAAAACTGAGTGCCTCCCTCTGCGTCTAAATCTTTTCCAACTCTTCTGGTATGTTTTGCTAAAGTCTTCTAGCACATTGAGCAGTCTCTTATCCACCTCGGCCTCAAGTTCTGCTGCACTGTTGCTATCCCTTTTGTTCCCTTTTCCAATCTTGGCCCAAATTGACGTGATGGCTTCTACATTCGATTCCGCCTGACTACAGTCACCTTGATCCCCCTTTAGATTGGCAAGTTTCTTTCAACTTTTCCGAATGAACTCAGTCTGATCCCCATGTATTGACCTATCGACCTTCTTGATGACATTGCCTCTTGCGTATTACTTTCCTGCTGGGTCAAGGCAGCTACATCCTTTCTTACGTTCTTTACAGTTTCTTTTATAAATTTGTTGAAGTTGTCGGAATGCTTACCGACGCGTTCGTTAGTGTCTCCTGCGACCTTTACTGTTTCCCTTACGATTTCGCGGGATCACTCGAATTGCTTATCAACGTGTTCATTCGCATTCATACTCTGTTTCATCTTTTTGAAAACCACTCCTGTAAAGTCGCTTTTCCATTCTCAATTTTCGTTACACGAACCCGTACTGCATTTGCTACTTCATGGACTAAATTTAACGGCTACACATGATCTTCTTCCTTCTTTCTCAACTGTTTCTGTATATTTGTGAATTATTTCGTTGTGCCTTCTTCTCATTAACAAGTTTTAGCCTCTGCTTGTGTATATCGTGTTCTTCTTTCGGTAAGAATATCAGTCGTTGTGTATTACCCTTAATATCCCATCTCAATAATTTTATGTCCTCATCTACTTACGGACCAAAAGAATCAATTTCGGCATAATACTTATGCTCGAGGTTCAGCTCATCAGTTTCTATAGTTTTTGTTTCTTAATGTGCATTCGTATTTTCCAAATTATTATCGATAACCTCTTTGGAATCATTTTTACTTAGATCATTTAATATCTCCAACAGACCTTATTTCACCCATTTCTTGTTTCATTAGTTATGTCTGCTTCCTGTTCTCTCTCGCCAACGCATTTGTTGAAGTCTGCATACCGATTTCTTTTATTTCAGATAATTTATAAAATTCTGGTCTCTGTGCTAATTCACTAGAGATGAGGACTGTGTTCTTTTCCGTCTTGTTTTTCGTAGTCTTTGTCCATCGGGCAACCCATATTCCAATTTGAACGTTTATTTCCATCTTCGATTTCTTCCGGCAATCTAACGGCAATTTTTGCTAAGGAATAACCTTACGGTTACCTCCTTGTCGTATTCGACGTTCGTAATTTACTGAACTGATTAACATCCGTATTTCTCTAGGCATTTTATTTTGGAAAATACCTCTGGTATCTTTGGTAATCATGTAGCTGGATCTTAATGCTGCAAACAGTTCTGCTGCTACACGATTCAGATTCACTAATATTTAAATTCGCATGTATCAAACCAAAGAAAAGCGCGCTAATTACTATCGAAACAATCCTGCTCTTCTCAATCTGAGAGCAAAACTCTCACAGATCCCCAAATTGATTACTGAACGGCGTACGGTATCCAATTCATCACTTGCCTCAAGATCGCTTACTCGAAATCCAGCTGAATGTTTTCTCATTTTTCTCTTTTACTGCCCTCACTTCAGTTCCTTCCGAAGTGAGCATCGCCGCTAAACTATTTCACAAATAAATAATTCTTTTTAATTAAGTAGCTCACTTTTTATTTCAGACGTGCAGCCATGCAGATATGGCTACACCCTCACAAAAAAGTAAATTAATCTCACAGATTTTTTGAATTCTGACGGAAAAATTTCGTAGTAATTTTCTACGAGTGTTGTCGAGAACGTAATGCACCGCATTGTTTTTATTCGACAACTCTTTATTGAACATAATGAGAAGAATGGTGTTTTATCTATACACCCGATTCTTCCACGTAATCTCCATCCCGTTCTATGGCCTTCCTCCAGTGCGAAACAAGGGCTATATGCCCTGTCAGTACCAAAGCTTGTAATGGTGGCGGAGACAGTGCATCACTGTGAATCACCTCCTCATCGTCCTCAAAATGTGTTCCACGAATGTAATCCTTTAATGGCCCAAACAAGGGGAAGTCCGAGGGGGCTAGGCCAGTGCTGTAGAGTGGATGAGGTAACGCAGTCCAACCATGTTCTTCTATGTGTTCAATAGTCCTCAGACCTCCTTTGCTGAATGACAGATGCAGCGATAACTGCCGAGTCGTAATGCATCTCTACTCGCGAATGACAAATCAGATTTTAAAAAAACCATTAAAATAAAAGTTCAAGTACCTCTAGGCACTATGGGATTTGACATCTGAGATCATGAGTTCCCTAGACTTAGAACTACTTAAACTTAACTAGCCTACGAACATCAGACACATCCGTACCCGACGCAGGATTCGAAGGTTCGAATCTGCGACCGTAGCAGCAGCGCGGTTCCGGACTGAAGCGTCTAGAACTGCTCGGCCAGAGCGACCGGCTGAACCGCTTTCTGATGACCTCACCTCCGTGCACAGCAACTGCCTGTACTCGTACTTCTGTCGATAGCAGATTCTCCATAGACTTTGCACAAGCGTTTGTGAATATTCGCCACAGTTTCTTCAGCCGAGAGAAATTTAATGACGGCACGTTGCTTGCAACGTACGTCAGGTACAAACCTATTTAGAAACAGTCCAGCAGCTACGGTACTGTTGTATGTGATGATGCGCTCTTCCACGAGACTTCAAATAAAAACGTACGTAACGTTTCGCATTCGTAGCATTGTTTTCGGCTGAGAAAAAAAAAGACTGTGCATTTTTTCTTTTCTGGGAACAATCGCGCTGTTCTACTCAGCATTTAATAAGTCCTAATATACACCTGGCTTAAGCTGCTTGTGAATGCGTGGATAAGTACTACAAATTTTCATAAAATTGTTACAATTTTTTGTGAAGATCAGTAAATTAGATTTTTTATTTGCCGGACCACACTTGGAATCTATGCACTGACAAACTATCTTACTCTGATACTTGACACTTAAAATATTCATTCAGAGAGAACAGCTTGCTCCGTTTCGTTATACTTAGCTTGTTCCGTCGCATTATATTGAATACTATAGTTGTTTGAGATACTTTTATCATTTTTTCCAAATTTAAGAAATGTTATAATTCGAGTGAAGAAATGGACTACCTGTTTATTCAATTCATAATTACAAAAATGCGCTTACTTTCCTTGACCCCTCTACGTTGCCTTGGGCTAATTAACTTTGAATTTGTATTAAGAGTTCATCTGCTGGTAGGGGCAAGACAGAGATGTGGTCATCTGCCGACCTAAATTTGGGGTATAAAGAGCGATGATGCATCTGTTTGCCATGGGTAGTTCGTGGTTGGTAATAGGTTCTCCTCCCCACCAGGTCGAAGGAGAACGACAGGTGAGTGCCGCCATCACAGGGACATTCTGGAGGAAGCTTTTGAACTGACAGGACGGAATCGAGGGCGATCTCTGTCTTTCCCGGGTATGATTTATAATGTTGTTATTAATCCGCTCTTTTCAGGATGGAAGTAGTTAGCATGTCGTTACGACCACTCTTTTTTTTTTAGAAATGTTGCCTGTAAAATTAATATGTTCAGTTATTGATTCTTTTCCAGAGGTGAGCATGGGGGCTCTTGGTATCCATTTGTGGCAATACAATCAGTTAGCGCCTTCACACACGAGAACAGAAACAGTATCAAAAATCACGTAGATCCACTTTTAACAGTAGCATTTTCCAATTTTAAATTTCTTACTGGTCTTGCTAAGGTAACACGGGGCCTCACCCCACCTAGTTTGCTTAGAACGTCGTCGTAACTGCTGATGAGAGATTTAGACGATGATTCCGTGTGAAACCTGCCAGGATATGCGTGTGTTTTGTGTGAGTTACTTAAGGCTCTAAGCGTATGATGTAAGATTTTGGCAAATTCATAAATTTTTTTACACGGATCTTTAGGTTCATGGCTACCCCCACTTGCAAGCAGCAACCTTGACGAGACTTCACGTCCTAACTACTTAGTAAATAAGAGGCTGTGCTTGTGAATAATCATGTAGATTGAAAACAAGAATGAACAGTGGATTTAGTACAAAAAAAATTTGCCGTTGGTGTCAATCAACCACGTGATGTCGAATCGCACCGTCACCGTGCTACCAGTTCGTTCTCGAATATAGTTACGGTGAGTATGACTGCATGTGCCGTACATCGTTAATTTGCTTGTGCCAACTTTTACAGGATGTTTTATTTTTAAAGGATTTTTTTGTGTATACGAGAGATGTTTGTGTCTGCTTTATTCCCCCTGATTTCCCGCCAAAAATCTTTGGTATAGTTTTGAGTAAGGGAACGCTGCTGACACGTAATGAAGACAATGACGCTAGCTGAACCGAAGCGCGGTTCATAAATTCATAACGATTCTCACCAAGTAACAACATGGGTTGCGATTCAATCACTTTACAAGCAGACAGACTACAGATGCAGCAACGTAGATCCCTCCCCTTTTCCAATGCACAATATTGTAAGCGAGACCACATTTCTGTGATACAAGCATCTTCAGTGCGAGAGAGTGTTGAATACATTTCTGATAATATCGGCATCTTGTATGCTAGATAAGATAGAATTTATTTGTCTTCACTTTGTTAGTTGCAGTTATGAAATCGTTTAAGTAGCGAGTAATGAAGTGGTAATAACATTTGTAAAGTTTCCGGGTAACTAACAAAAATGTCATATGAATTTAATTTCATGGATTCAGAGACTGATCATAATACACCTATCCTGTGTAGAGAACAATGGTTGCTTGAGCCCTCTTCCACGTTATCCGTTGCGAAATCTTAATATGATAATCACCTAATTAATAAAATACTAACTACGGACCGTTTCCCTTTCAATGAATCCTTCCGAACATTGAATCAACCGGGTAAGCAGCGTGAATATGAGATGCTTTCGCACACACGCAACCGGCATGCTCTAACATAAATGGAGAGAGAGAGGAAAAAGATAACAACGAGGAAGGTAACCGTTCGACGTTAACAACGTCTCTATCTTAAAAGTATACTACACTCGTATTTCATAAAATGTGGGTCTCGTTTGATTAAGTTCGAAGTTATATTTGATCTATGACTCATCTCTGTTGTTCCTAATGCTGCATAATCTTCTTGATTTGCATGTTACTCGTATTCTCCTTTCATTTCCTTGTTTCTTCTTGATATTGTGCCATTTTTAATTGCCTAAAGGACCCAATTTTCAGCTTCAGCAACCCTCATGGAACCATTTGCCACCAGAGATTATCTCATAGTGAACCCAGAAGATACAGAATTTTACACCTGCTAACTGTCTCAAGACCAAAACCCAATACAGCGTCTAACACACCTCATTTCATAGTTTTATAGAACTTGAGGCCTTCTGTGAATGACTCTGTGACAGCACCATTCAATGACAGGTGGCCGCGATTGTGTCAAGTCTCATCAAAGGCTGCAGCAACGTTCAGTCCCACCATTATTAGACACCACAGTCTCTTCCACTCCTTTCTTCATAGTCACAGGACTCAGCTGATTAAAGCCGTCAATAAGTAACTGTGTGTACCTCCCAAATCTAGGAAGTGGTGGCAAATTCATGATAACACAAAATGCTCCTGCTCCTCTATACCCTCCCAGTACACGTCATTCCGTACACAAGTATATTTTTTTAATTATAAGCTCTTCCTCTGCCCACTCCAGAACACTATACACTTGTAGAATATCCACAAAAATAACAAAACACTCAATTTTCTGCCTTCCACATCTTCCACAATTCTACTGACACATTTCCATGGAGCGCACACAGAGCAAGGGAAACATAAGAGAAACGGAAAACTTTTGTTCTACAGGGATGCCAATCGAAAAACCGTTGTGTTGTATGTCTTTGTAGCACTGGAGTCTAATGACTAGATTCAACATATCAAAGCAGCAGAAACATGAGTGTGGGCCTACGCCAAGAGACCTTCAAATTGATTTCAGACAACATCCAATGTCAAATTCAATTCTCTTGACTACTATGTTGTTTAAAAAAACCTAACCATCTACTTAAGATTTAAAAAAAATGATTTTTCTGAAAGGGATACACAGGCAAGTAACCTTAATTTTGAAGTAGATAACGCAGCAAATAACCATGAAAATCACAACGCTGGCCAAAATATTTACGGAATACTTGTTTCTTGAAAAGCGCTAGAACTAGAGGCATTAGTCTTTTAACTTAAGCGGGGTATGTATTTGGTTTTTATTACTGAGTTTGTTTTCGTTACCCATTCATCACTAGTGTGGGAAACAGACTCGGTAGAAGTTGCCAAAATGTAGGGGACTTTGTTGGCAAATAAGGGTGAATTCTTTAAATTTGATTTATGTAATAGTTTATTCATAATTGTACCGAAAACATAAGTGCATAAAATCATATAATCAGAGTACTCAGATATAGTTGGAATAAAGGTCATCCCACATAATACTCAATTTGACCTAAAATTAGATTTAATGCTCCTGATGTGCAATCTAAAGATGCAAGGTTCTCGAAGTGCAAAAAAAAAAATTGTTGAAATGGCTATGAGCACTGTGGGGCTTAACCTCTGAGGTCATCAGTCCCCTAGAACTTAGAGCTACTTAAACCTAACTAATCTAAGGACATCACACACATCCATGCACGAGGCAGGATTTGAACCTGCGACAGCTGCGGTCACGCGGTTCCAGACTGTAGCGCCTAGAACCGCTCGGCCACACCAGACGGCTTCGAAGTGCAATCAGATACTCAAAGACGCTATCCGATATCTTAGGTCAATGAGCTCCTGTTATTGAGAAAATAGAAGAAATCAAATGCACAACTCAGAGATGAAAATGAGGGAAAAAAACTGTAGCAGAAATCAAGTCATCAGCAAATACAAGCCTGAATCTGGATTCCAAACTGGAATAATTGATGGTTATTGAGCATTGCTAAGCCAGTAAAAAGCCGTAGCCCTAATTACTGTTTGTTAGGTGTCACCATATTATATGATGATGATATTCGGTGAGTTGGGCGCTCGACTGCACGGCTATCAGCAGCCGTACTAAGTCCCAATCTGCCCACTGTCCAGTCTCGTCATTTTCCCGGAGGACCAAATAATGAGGACAACACAAAGACCCAGTCCCCGGGCGAAGAAATTTCCCGGCCCGACCGGGAATCCAACTCCGGGCCACGTGATCGAGAGGCATCAACGCTAGCCAATAGACCACGAGGTGCAACTATGTTATCTCTTGAGATGCTGAAGTGAACTCCGTCCCGGTAACAGATTCCATGATACGAAGCAACAGTTGCGACAGGTGTGTCCCAGCTTGCCTCAGTAGACGATACAACGACCTTATGCTCTCCCTTCCTAACAGAATCGTTGCACGAATGTCGCCAGTTCATGCTGATAAGTTGGCTCATGTTGCAACGTTCTATGTAAATTTGGATCGATTCCGTAATCAATGAAATAACATCACACACCCTCTTTGACTGTTTGGTTGGTTTCTTCCTCCTCTTCTCCTTTATGGTCCGATATGCTTTTTTCTTTTATTTTTCGAGGTGGTATATTTTGGTGACTCAAAAGACTCAGGCTGCCTATCTTCTATGATAACTGGTGTAAAGAAGTAACTGACCTCATAACTGATCCTAATCTTGCAACAACCTTTTCAGGTGGGAGAATAACTACGTAATCGAGAGACAGTTAAAACAAATCTAATAGGTTCAAATGGCTCTGAGCACTATGGGACTCAACTGCTGAGGTCATTAGTCCCCTAGAACTTAGAACTAGATAAACCTAATTAACCTAAGGACATCACAAACATCCATGCCCGAGGCAGGATTCGAACCTGCAACCGTAGCGGTCTTGCCGTTCCAGACTGCAGCGCCTTTAACCGCACGGCCACTTCGGCTGGCAAATCTAGTAGGAATCACACATCGGAGATACTGGTTTCAGTTTATAGGTAATCAGTTTCCTTCCATCTAAAGGAAAGCCATTTAATCAGGTGTCAGGATGGGTGGAAATCGTTACTGTCCTCTTGCATCTGAAACGTGCACGAAAAAAATTATTTCTTCATTATTTTGCTCTCCATATGTAGGAGACAAAAAGTATTTTTAACTGATTATTTCACTGTCGTGCGAGGTCAAAAAATAAATGTTACCTTTCATTTGCCAAAAATAAAAACTGCTGCAATATGACATTTCCGGATACGTAAGTAGACTAGTCTGTGACCAAACAGCAACAGCCGATACCACTTCTTCCTTAGTCACTAGAAAAACTATGACATCACGTGAACGCAGGGTGGATAGATTTCACTGAAATATTTAATACCTCGTCGCTATTTTCATAAATATCCTTTGATTCTATGGTGATATGTTTTGAAATGGTCTAGATGCACTGCGTCCAAGAAGTACGCAGTCGGCCGGAGTGGCCGAGCTGTTCTAGGCGCTACAGTCTGGAACCGCGCGACCGCTACGGTCGCAGGTTCGAATCCTGCCTCGGGCATGGATGTGTGTGATGTCCTTAGGTTAATTAGTAGTTCTAAGTTCTAGGGGACTGATACCTCTGAAGTTAAGTCCCATAGTGCTTAGAGCCAATTTTGAACCACGAAGTACACAAACGATGAGTGGTATCATACACGAATGATACATTTAAGAACGTCATTGGGACCACACTAGTTAATCGACGTCGGACCACATCGTTTGTGACTGTAATTTTTCTCTGTTACTGCAGCCGCAATCTAACATCTTATTTCACAGTGCGCTGAAACTGAAAATTTGATTCTGAACAACTGTCGCAGCGTGAAACTACATTACACTAACGAACGAGCGAAAATAATGCTACTGAACAGAAAAAAATCTGTATTTTTGTCCAGAACAGGTTTTATGGCGTTTCGTAGTTCACAATTGTGTAAAAAATGTAGCGCAGCATATTGAACACTACTATGAAACCAGAATTTTCTCTCAATGTTTAAACTATTGGTTGAACGTAGCAAAAAAGTTCATTTTTAGGTGTCATCGTTACATTTCAGCAAATGAATTAATAAATAACTGGAAAAATTGTTTCACTTCCTAATGACTGTAAGTTGCATGGATAGTCGTCAATTGGTCAACGAGTGAACTGTACTGCCTCATGTAACCACTTGTTGCTGACCTACGTACCCGTGCTACAATATGATACTTTTCCCATATGTGTTATAATTGTCTTATTTCAGGTTGTTCCTAATGTTGTTTCAAATACTAAATTCACTTTTGTGTGTTTCTTGTTAATGAAACCTAATGATATATCGTAAGATGATTCTTGTAAGGTTTCAAGGTTCACGAATAAAGAAAGACTGATTATCAGCCGGGAACGTAGTATCACCGTGAAGAGTTTCAGGTAAAAGTATACAGTTATTAATTTTGATGGGAGAAAGTAACAATAGTTCCCCGCGTGTCCCAACGACTTGATGTATTTCTTTCAGTTACACACACCCGGGGACAGGCGACCCAAAATTTTCTGTGGGTCTATATCACGTGTCTTTCCTGTCGGATCTTCACATTTTGGAGAAGTGAGCGCTACGTTAATGCCAGATTCAAATACTCCATCATCTGATCGGGATCGATTCTCCGATCTTTCCGATGCTTTGCCATTGGACCATTATGATCAACTTATTGGTAGAAAGATTGTACTACGAAAAGGGAAAATAACTTTGTCATGTGTTATGAGGTTCTAGATAGCGTTAAAATCAATTTTAGTTCTTATCACGAATCTGGCCTACATCTAGAATCATAAGAAGTGTTGCTAGCTAGAAAGAAAACATTGAATGTTATTACAAGAATACAGCACGTAACGTTTTACACCGAAATGAAATCTAAAACTTACGTTATGACCCTTTCAGAAAAAGAGACAGCTTATACAGAAAGAGACGCCGTCACCTGGAATTTGCGACGTGCATTTGAAGAACAAAATAGTCTATTCCATAAAATACAATGTCAGCCACACATTAGATGTCATGTGAGCGTGTGGTTATCGTCAGAGTGCACAGAATATGGTTTCGACACAGTGCTCTCACAAAAAAATTGTTTTTGGTTCTTTTAAAATATGTACGAAGTAACTTTTTTATGGAGAAACCTTCTGAAGTTACGTCTCAATCCTATAGAAGAACTGTGAGCTAAAGATTATAAGCAATTTGATAAAGCAGAACGAAGAAATATTTTTTTTATTATTTATTATTTATATTTATTATTCTGGTGTTTCTTGACAGAATAATTCCATATTTGAGGTTAAACAACAAGTACAATGTTTTTCTTCTATTGACTTCCATTCATTTCGAACTAGTTTTCGGCTTCTTTGGTCATTTTCTGTAAACAACTGACTGTCAGTCGTTTCCTGAAGATGACGTAATAAGCGGGAATCTAGTTTCAAATAAACAGAAGTCAGCAGCAGAAAAACAGCGTGCGTGTTATTCAATCTTCAAAAGGCGATTATATTTTGAGATGGTTGACAAAATGTTAGGGTATTAATAAAACGATAGTAACTAAAACCTTCATTTGTTACAAACTGATTTTACAGTCTACAGCATAGTGCTGTCGCTAATAGCGGCCGAGGATGAAGAGGAAACGATATGCAAATGCCCACTGGAAACCACACGAGGGCTTGCTGACTGAATATGATAATGAGGCTGCAGCATATCTCTTGCACAGGTTTAAGAGGATTGTTGGAATATGAGTCTTCTGTAGCAATGGCAGACAGAAGCAAACACACGTCTCTGATGGAGTTGCTCGAGTGGAATCTTCATCACGTATTCAGTTGAACAAAGAATTTCAGTCAGTGGTAGCAAAAGTGGTAGCAAAATCCGTCTTTGTGAAGTACTTAAATACCGTTCGCTACTTGGCTCAAAGAAAGAGGCTGAATTTAAGAGTTCAGTCGGCGGATTTAATTATTGTAGTAGAGGGCTTCAGTGTACTCTTTCCATCCACACGGCCTCTCGTAAGCATTTATCAGAGGAATTCCCTTTGTACTCTTAATTTTACCTCCGTTATTTTAATTTCAACGAAGGTTGTTCTTACTTCTCTACATGTTGAGTCCGTCCTTGCAATGATTATTCATTTTTCGATTTGTCAACGTTTTTAATTCGGCCACTTTGCAGATGAGATTTAACAGGATGCAGCGTCACAGAAGCTCACTGAGCTGCCGAAGAAATCAGGTGGGTCCACTGTAGTCTGGATCGTGTGCGCGTGTTATTCGTCCAGTCAGAACATCGGAGAATTCTTCGGCAACGAGACACAGCATGATTTTGTTCTTTTCACATGTATTGTAAGAGTCGATGCGTGAATTCGGAGTGTTGAGTAATAGTGCGAAATAGGTTACAAAACGGTAGATCTTCTTGCTGTGAAATGGTAAGTGTACTGTTATAGAATGCATACACTGTAAAAAATTGTCTAGCGCTTATCGAATGGTAGGGGTTTCGAAAGCAGCAATGAGAACAGCGCAGCCACAGACAGTGACATAATAACGACCAGCCGTCCATCTGTAGCGGTAGGCGAATAAGCGAGACGCTCACTTCGGTAGCCTCAGGGTGGTTGAGGTGGCGACGAAGCAAATGAGGATCGTAAATCTGTCAATGGTGCGAGCGGGACGGCTGGCGTTGCCTGCACACAGGCAACACAATGGATGACAGGTGCGAGACGGAGCAAATCGCGCACAACAACACATTACGTCCACACCTGCTCGCCGTTTGTCAACTAGCAAAACGTAGAGCGAACGCTAAGTTAAAATCTTTTTCCTACTACTGATCACTATTGTAAAACATCAGAACAGAATGGCCAATAGTACGGAACCATTAATTTCTACGTCACGGAAATGGAAGATACTACTGATTTCTCTCAGAATTAAAAATGAGGTCAATAGAACTGAAATTTTCTGTCCCGATATTGATTCTACTTGTCTTCAGAATGATGATGTAAGAGAAAATGAAATATCGTATGCTCAGGCACAAACAGAGTTAACCAAATCGCGTGTTTCATGGATTCAGCAGAATATGTAAACACCAGCTGCCAATTGAAATTACGCTATAGTATAGGAGAAAGGTGACACTACATATCTTATACTTTAATAAATATGTGACATAAAAATCTCCGACTTCATATTGTTTGTAGACATGTGGAACATCACGAGAGCAGCAAACTATTAGGGTGGCAGAATTTTGCGTTAAAAATATCTTTCCATTGCGTCAGAATCCTATAGATCGTATGTCATGTTACAATGTGTAAGCGTTAAAGTATGGAGTGCAAATTGAAAACATGATTGTCCTCCGAACTCAGTGTGGACTAATGCTTTTGTGCTCCTCCTGACTTAATTTGAGGCCCTTCAGTGCTAATCCACCGAATAATAACAGACATGCTACAATAGTCACTATAGTGAATTTTCCATCCAATGCTATAAAGAATCATACCTAATGATAATTGTTGAGGTGTAATCTATATATTTAATATTCTTTGTACTACATACATCGAAGATTTACTTCTTCGAAAGATGATTTATCACAACTTCTCCCATCTCGCACCTAAGGTTCACTAAGAGAAATACCGTAACAATATTGTTCCCAAGCAGAAATCGTACTTTTGCCTTGGTCCTGTGTCTCACAGAAATGAAATTGGAGGATTTAGCACAAAGGTAATTATTAAATATCCCACACATTTCCTTCTTTAACATTTATGTGCTGTTCTTATTTGACTTTGGTCAAACAATGTTTATAGCGACCGCGCAAGGCAGGGTGCTTTTGACTAACAGTTGACTGACAAAATCCTTTTTACTTTCATATCCTTATACAGTTGCTTTGGTGGGACGTAATGTTCTCCAGAGGGTGAAATCTCTCAATAGAAGAAAGAAATCATGGCTGAAATTTTTACACATTTATACCAACAAAATATCTCCACAAGTATGTGTGTGTTACTGCGCTGCTTAACGATATGCGTACAGAATCTACACTCACGTTCCCCCAGAGGTTGAAAATAGCGCTTCAGTTGTACATTTCTTTTTCTACTACGACCCGTTTCGGGCTCTCATAAGCCCATCCTCAGGTGTCGCAACTGTGCTGTGGCTCCCGAGCGCGGCGGTGGACGTGTACTAGGCGCGGTGTGCCACATAAGAGCGCAGAACAGTTGTTATGCGTGATGCAAACGTATGATTAAGGATGGCTGATCGCGGATCACAAGCACCAACAGTGTTGCAAAATTGATTGGTGCGCTGTAGTATGCATCACTGTACTGTTCAGGGACGTAATACGACTGGCAAACTACTGGCACGTAGTACTTATGAAGTTCTTTATGGTTTTATTGATGTGTATAGCGAGGCGTTCCGTACCCTTGCCATGTAACAATGCGGGTTACAATATTCCAAAAATTTGCAGGTAAACAGAGTTTTGCAGTTGGTAACGTTTTACTGTGCCAAGATGCAGTACAGCTGTCATGAAACAATGCAAGGCTGTGATTATGCCAATTTAATAAATATTCACCCGTAAATTTCACCCTTAAGTAGGTGTTACGGGCTGAAGAACAACAGTATGTATACAATACACGTACAGCTTACTTACCATAATACACATATTTGATTACAGATGTCTGATCACGAATGAAAAATATTCAATCTTAAGTGAAAATAAAGGGTTCTGTATTATTATTTATCAATATACACGTATAAAGTTTCGATTAAACACATGGCCTTACTGTCATAACTAAATGGAAAGGCAATAAAGTGGTACACACAGATCACGCTGCATCTAATATAGCGGATATATAGAGGTCAAGAAATCCTGCATGAGAATATTACAGAGACGATAAGCAAAGTGCTGAGGTAGTTGCTATAAGAGAGGCGTCGTGAATCACAGAGAGGTTCCCTGTAAAAACTCAGAGAGAGTACGTTCTGGGAATAGTTGGTCAACATATTACTTCCTTCCGAATTTATGTCTAGAAATGACAAAGAATAAAAGTTTCTAGGAATTACAGCCAATATGGATGTATACTGACAATCATTCGGTCAATGCGTCTTTTTGGGTGGAACAAACGGGTGTTAATTGATGGAAGTACTCTCCAGCAGATAATGTAAGTTGATGTGTGTGTGTGTTACATACCTGATTCTTGGGTCGTTCTTCATACAGACAACAGCATAATCTGGCAAAAATATCGTGGATCATATGAAGTAATCTATTCTAAACAGCAGAGGGAGCACAAGTGCAGATTACGCTTGCATGGGAAGATAAATAGGTCCTGTTCTTCTCGAAGGAACCGTCAGTCCTGTGTCGTAAGGATTCCATACCGGGCAGCAGTGCTCTGTAGAAGGACTGACAGGCATAGCGTAGGTAATCTCCTGTTATAGATATGCTGCATTATCTGTTTTGATTAAAAGCTGCCTTTTCTCACCCTGTAACACGATCTAAACACAGTTGTTGCGAGTTATCACTTTATTTCGCCCCATTTCTATGTATAAACAAATGTAATGCAGAACCAGATACACACTAAACAGTGCCTAATTACTACTAACCTAAACGAGGGAACTTGCTATATGATGCACTTTTGATGAGAGGGTATGCCCTCAATGGGATGGAAGAAAACTGTGTTATACATCTGATCCCATTTGCTACCTTTACGTTGGTGTCGGTCGAGGATGAAATAAATCTTCATTATAATAACACCTAAAATTTATGTCGTATCTGTGTGTGAAGAAGGAGTCGAGACTGAAACCATCCAACCACTAGTTGTAATATCCAACCTCGTGCAGCAACTGCTGTAGCCTGTTCTCTGCCTAAGTAATTGTTCACGTAACATTCCTCCTCTTCATGTGCACCTTGCTAGAACAAGACGAGTTTATTCACAGTGCAGAACAATATGACCTCTGTGGATCCGTCCAGCCTCTCATCGTTCCTCCATGCCGACGGCTTGCCAACACTAGCAGTTCCTGTACGTAAGCTACATTCTACACACAATTGAGTACAGCCTCAAATGCAACAAACATGAACTGAGCCACTACATGTAATTGGAAAATGGAATTATGGTTAAAAAAGTTTCTGTGGGTGTGAAACTGCGTAGTATTCTGTGCTGGACCATGGTTCATGCGAGGATCCTTCGCACATGGGAGAAAAGATGCACCCAAAGCATGTGTGTGCAGTGTGAGAGGGGCATCAGAAGGTAAGACTTACCTGCCTCCTGCCACTGCAGATGCAAGGCAGATCCTGAAGTGATCTAAATCACTGCAGAGGACTGGAACAATCATCACCTTGCACAGCCAGTGACGTACTGTTTACTGCAACTGAACATACATAAATGTTCATAACAAAATATTGGTAAACGTATAACCTGTCATGTGTTACAGTAGTTGCTAAATGTTTAAATAAATAGACAAAGCAATTCGTAAGTATTGGAAACATGTGAATCCCTTCTATTCCTTGCAGAATGGTTGTCAAGCAACTGGCATTTGTCAGCTGCCTCTGACAAAGGTAGTTCTGTGCATTTTCAAGATGTGCAAACGTTCACTTAACGACTTAAAACGTTAAGTAAAGCATCCAAAATTCTCATAATGTTAACGACACACACACATCTGGTTTAAGCACATGTGACTGGTGAGATCCTTACAGCAATGATGTTTTGATGCAAATAAATGGATCCTCATTCATGTTTAACAATGCTCAAAGTAATAAAGTTGATGTAATGCAAGGAAACGCATCTCTAATTAATGTAGCAAACAAACTATCTTCCAATACTTCTTCATTTCGGTGGTCTCATACTTACCACAGTGTAGGTGATGTCTTGCGTGACCTGCAATGTGTTTTCAGGTAATACTGCTACATACATATCGGGAGGGACCTAGAAACATTCCTAAAAGTTTTATGTAAATACAAGATGCTATATGCTACTGTCACACATTCTTTTTCACTCCTTTTTATTTCATACTTTGCACAATGTTGACAATGTCTTGTATGACCCGGGGCGAGTTTTTAACATACTGCTACATACACTATAAGGAGATTATTTAAAGCTGTCACTAATAGCTTATTCGGATTAACGTTGATTGCTGATGCAATGTATTGATGATCATTTCGCATCTTACCGTAATGAAAGAGTCAACGCAACCGAAATTAATACGTTATTTAAAAATGTCCTATTATGCTGTATTGAACCACACATTAGATATTTAAAAACTCCTGTAACGTTTGCACACATTTAGCACTCGCCTTTGACCTTGATCCCAACACAGTTCATACAGTAAAAGTAATAATAAACAGAGTGAGGCTGCTCTGAACTTTGCAGTCAGTTATCATGCAGCTGAATAACTTTGTCCTGGTCATGTGCTTACCAAAACGTTTAATGCACATTGCGCTGAATAAAATTTCTGGACATAATATTGTACTCATCAGATGGATGGTCTGTAAATATATTGTGTTGAAGCAGCTAACATTGGCCCATATTATGAACAAGTGTGCAGCAGATCATTATAGGTCACCTAATGTGCGAAAATCAGGAGTGCCTAATTCTGACGTGGAAAAATTCATCCTCAAAACTCTTTCAGCTGGAACACATCTCTTCATTACATCTCACTTTCAAGTCTCCCTCGAATAGAACATTTGAGAATAAGGGAGTCACTAACCAAAATTAAGGAAATCAACTTCGATTTAAGTTCTGTATTCAACCAGGGATCAATTAACGACAAAAATTTTCTGAAGCATGACATATAGATTACGCAGAAAACGATAAACCATATAAGCTCACACACATTTGGCAATAATGCCTGTGTTTCCCACACTTAAAATAAAAATACAAACTTCTCAGAGCTGATTCAAACACCTGCATCTTATAAGGTAAAACAACATTGATATCACCCAAAAGCAACGTAGATTCCTACTACTGTAAGCAATAGTTAAGACAAAAAACTTTAGGCTCTCTGGACACCTCGTGGTATGCGATACTGTTTTCCCTTAAAGGAAGTTAAACATTGATAGAAATTCATCCAGCGATAAATAAACGAGCAAATTAGTACTGAAGCTCTCTAATGAGTGAAGTATATGTTGATATTGAAGAAATATTACACAAAAGATACTGAGTTTTAGTAGTTTAAATATATGACGTATATGTGTATAAACCACACAATCCAGCACCAGTGGTGACAAATATGTCATAAGCAGTGACTCAGCAACCACAATCCCTCTAGGCAGTCATCACACAGCATAAACACGCTACCACCCAAAAGACCAGCAAAACGCAGTATCCCAAAGATGTTAACTCAGAACTCACACACTCTCCAGAGAAGTAATACCACTCTCTGTCATAGCAGTTACAATGAGTTAATCTCTGCAGCCGCTGCCAGCTATGTCTAACCAGTCCTTGGACATCAGACGATTACAGACTGTAAAGCGAATGTGAATTTGAACTGTAGTGTACAATATTTTAAGCCCTGGCAGAACACTGTCAGCATGTCTGGAGGGGTCCATAATCGTTCAAAAATATTTTAAATAAACGGAGAAGTGAAATATTCAACTGTCAAACACGCTATGTTAGTTGGATTTTTTTAAAATTTTCGACCGTTTTATACTGGGCTATGTCCACTGTATAAGCAAAGACCTCACGTTGACGGTGGAGTCATGAAACACTTATTATATCAAATGATTAGTTGACACTAAGTTCTTCCTCTACCTGAAGCAGCCATGTTTGATCATGACATGATAGTGTCAGCCATATCTTTAGTTATAAATTATCCTAATTGGAAAGAGATATCAGCGATAACAAACCTATAGACACCGCCACAGGCTGCCGCAATTGAGTAATATGATATAATAAATACACATTGGATAATAGTTCACATAACCTAGCGAGATGGGAGAGGGGAAGGGGATAGAGGGAGCAATGTCTAGGTGTAAAAGTCGGCAAAACCATCAATAGACTAACCGTCCATCATTGACTCAAAACGTAAGTGGGTTAGAGGCAGAGGCGGGTGGGTGGGTAGGGGAAGGATGGGAGAGGAGATCATAAATCAACCTTGATCCCTATGATGCAGATATATGTGGGAGAAGACCGTGGTTGTACCACTTTGCCCATTAATATTCTGATTATTGGGCAATGCTAAATATTAATTGCCTGAAGGAACAGAGCTACCTCTCTGCAATCGGCATATTCACTCTCCCCACCAGTTACGTCTATTGCGCTTCGTTTGTTCATTTTGTTTTATATTTTTCTACTACGAGGGTTGTCCAGAAAGTAAGTTCCGATCGGTCGCGAAATGGAAACCACAGTGAAAACCAGAAACGTCTCATTCTCAACAGTTAGGTACACCTTCCACCTACTTCTCTACATAGGCGCCACTCCAACTTCGAGTGTTGTCACAGTATTGTATCAACTTTCCAATATCCTCATCACAGAAAGCAGCAGCCTGTGATTTCAACCAGTTATCTGCACAGATCTGCAGTTCGTCGTCTCTGGAAAAACTTTGCCTTCATAGCCAGCGGTTCTTGTGAGCAGAGATGAGACTCAGGGGGAGCCAATTACGGACTGTATTGCGGGTGATCAAACACTTCTCGTCGGAAACGCTGCAAGACTGTCTTCATCGCGCCTGCAGTGTGCGGTCGAGAATTGGCATGAGGAAGGAACTGCTCGAAAGTTGTGTTATGTGGGCTGCATGACACAGGCGAAATCTCTAACCAGACCATCATAATTGGTGGCAGACACTATTCCCTACGCATCTTTACGTGCTCACTGCTCACTCAAACCTGAAAAGGGCGACTCGACACGATCGACAGGCATACTACAGACACTGCGCAAACCATCTGCACAAAGCTTTACCGGATTTTCCCAGTGGTTTCCATTTCGCGACCGATCGGAACTTACTTTCCGGACAACCCTCGTATGTACTGGGGTCTGCAGTGGCTTCTTAATAAGCTAAAGCTTTACGTTAGGTTTTGCACACATGCTGCATCGAAAATATCTGCTCAACAGTGCAAATATTGGTTGTACGCACTGCGTATGTTGTTCGGAGACAAACTGGTCCATTCACGACCAGTAGGTGATGTTGATAACTGTACTACTCACATAATTCATATTCCTCAAACTTGCTTTGAGTAACGCTCGGTTCTGTCTCCGTTTTGTATACTTGTACATTAACAATGACACACAGAAGTATGATGAACAGCTGGTGGATGTGCTGACCTGTTCACGTGGCAATGGCGACCACTTAGCAGTACTAAACCCTCTGGAAGTTACAGAGTATTATGTTGATTACTGTCTCGTTAAGCCAATGTGCAACTGAACAAAAACAATATTATCATGTCATATGTGGTTCGTTTTTATCTTTTAATGGACATGCTCAATGACTAGATCGGTAGCAGCTGCTTTGCCCAATTTGCTGGATTTAAAACCTTTCTTCTACTTTTAGCATTTGATATTATTGCTACCACAGCGTTGAGCATGTATACTTCATTTTACTTCTTAATTACTTTTGGAATAAGATGTAATGTGGCAATTGTCAACGTAATATTACACGTACCTAACGACCACAGGACAAAAAAATATGAAGTTGTCATCTGAGTTGTCTTCACCATTTTTAATATGTTTTGGTGATTGCGTATTACGGGTTGTTTAATTGTTGTAAATAAATTGGCACTCAAAGGTAACGTGGGTAACAAAGCGAAAAGATCAATCAATTTATTACGCTGTAGCGTTGGCCTCAGACTCCAAAAAGAATATAATACTTCCAATTCCAAAGAAACCAGGGGTTGACAGATGTGACAATTACCGAACTATCAGTTTCATAAGTCACAGCTGCAAAATACTAAAGCGATTTCTTTACGGGCGAATGGAAAAACTGGTAGAAGGCGTCCTCAGGGAAGATCAGTTTGGATTCCGTAGAAATATTGAAACACGTGAGGCAATACTGGCCCTACGACTTATCTTAGAAGAAAGATTAAGGAAACGTTCCTAGCATTTGTAGACTTACAGAAAGCTTTTGGCAATGTTGACTGGAATACTATCTTTCAAATTCTGAAGGTGGCAGGGGTAAAATACATGGAGCGAAAGGCTATTTACAGTTTGAACAGAAACCAGATGGCAGTTATAAGAGTCGAGGGGCACGAAAGGGAAGCTGTGGTTGGGAAGGGAGTGAGACAGGGTTGTAGCCTCTCCCCGATGTTATTCAATCTGTATATTGAGCAAACAGTAAAGGTAACAAAAAAAAAAAAAATCGGAGTAGGAATGCAAATCCATGCAGACGAAATAAAACTTTGAGGTTCTCCGATGACATTGTAATTCTGTCAGAGACAGCAAAGGACTTGGAAGAGCAGTTGAACGGAATGGACAGTTTCTTGAAAGGAGGATATAAGGTGAACATCAACAAAAGCAAAACAAAGATAATGGAATGTAGTGGGATTAAGTCGCGTGATGCCGAGGGAATTAGATTAGGAAACGAGACGCTTAAAATACTCAACGAGTTTTGATATTTGGCGAGCAAAATAACTGATGATGATCGAAGTAGAGAAGATATAAAATATAGACTGGCAATGGCAAGGAAAGCGTTTCTGAAGAAGAGAAATTTGTTAACATCGGGTATAGATTTAAGTCTCAGGAAGTCGTTTCTGAAAATATTTGTATGGAGTGTAACCATGTATGGAAGTGAAACATGGACGATAAATAGTTTGGACAAGAAGAGAGTAGAAGCTTTCGAAATGTGGTGCTACAGAAGAATGCTGAAGATTAGATGGGTATATCACACAACTAATTAGGCGGTATTGAATAGAATTGGGGTGAAGAGGGGTTTGTGGCACAACTTGACAAGAAGAGAAGACCGTTTGGTACGACATGCTCAGAGGCATCAAGGGATCCCAAATTTACCATTGGAGGGTAGCGTGGAGGGTAAAAATGGTAGAGGGAGACGAAGAGATGAATACACTAAGCAGATTCAGAAGGATGTAGGTTCCAGTAAGTACTGGGAGATGAAGAAACTTGCACATGATAGGGTAGCATGGAGAGTTGCATCAAACCAGTCTCAAGACTGAAGGCCACAACAACAAAATAGCGTTCCACCTAAGATCACCAGTCTCTTTTACCAAAAAATCAAGATAACACTCTTGAACAACCACCTGTATGTGGTATTACATAGGATAACAGGAACATGTCCTCCCCGTTCCAGTACAGTTCACCACTGGTAACCGAATCATTTAATAACTCTTCGGGCTAAACTGTATGTGGTGTTCCATTACTTTTTGTTGCAGTCATGGGCATCCATTCAGTAATGTCAGTTACTCCGTTTATTGCTAAACCATATAGGCAGCTGCCTGCTAGCAGAGCCTTCACTGATGAACCAAAGAAAAAATTGTTACAGGCACATCCAATGACGAGACTGAACGTCGAATGCTAGCCTACTTGTAAAGTTGGTACGTAAGGGATGGTTCAAGTGGTTCAAATGGCTCTGAGCACTATGGGACTCAACATCTGAGGTCATCAGTCCCCTAGAACTTAGAACTACTTAAACCTAACTAACCTAAGGACATCACACACATCCATGCCCGAGGCAGGATTCCAACCTGCGACCGTATCAGTCACGCGGTTCCGGACTGAAGTGTCTAGAACCGCACGGCCACCGTGGCCGGCCGTAAGGGATGCAGAGACGAACTGGGAATGGCTCGAGCGGTGATACGGACCACAAATAGGGAAATCAACTAAAGAGACTTTGACAAAGAACATTTTTTATGGCCTGGCGCCTATGAACGAGCATCTCCCAAAAGTTGAAGCATGTCGGCTGTTAGCATCATAGTGTGATGGACGTCAACTGCAAGTGGTTAAAGGACGACGAAACCACGTGTAGGTGTCGAAGCGTTGGCTCTCCAGGCCTCATCCTAGAATGTGGAGGCTATCTCTGGCGTTTCAGACGACAGAATACAATGCTGGCGCAGATACAAGTATTTCAGAGCACATGCTCAGTCAACACTGTTGAAGAGGCTACAATCTCACCTGTTCCCATCTTGACTTAGAGGCACCGTCAGTTACGACTACAGTGTGGCTGGGATAATCGAGATTAGACCGTGGACGATGGAAACCTGTCTCTTGGTGGGGTGAACCAGATTTATTGTTGGTGGCTGCCTCCTGATACACTGTCTTCCTGATCAACTGCTGCCCGAAACTCGTACTACGTCACTGACCCGGACCAATGGGCCGGAAATATGCTATGAAGGGAAATTCACCTTTGTTTGCATAGCACCTGTGGTAGTAGCCGAAGGCACTATTACACCTGTGAACTACGTGGACATTATAGTGGGGATGGATGGGCAAGAATCCTTTCACTGTGATTTGATGAGCGTGACTGTGAACTCATGTTGGAAGCGGTCACATGGGAAACGTGCGTGGTATACTCATCCGTCTAATTACGCCACACAGAAACTTCTTGGGAGGGGTAGCATTTATGCAAGCAGCCTACCTAGGTGTCTGTTTTAAGCAGAAGCCGTGGCTAACAACTGTAGTGAGTTGTCCACAATGACATTCAGTTAAATCTCAATTAAGATTGTGAAGACGAATATTATCGCTGGAATTTCAACAAACCTGTGAATGGAACCGTACTAGTACTTACTCCATTGATGATGTACACATTCCTTTTGTTTGCATAAACATTGATCAGAAACTGTATTTAGGGACAAACTGGAGCAAAAATTATCAACTGACGACTCATTAGTAGAAAGAAACATAATATTTTTATTATGAACGAAGTAAAGTTTCCACACATGCGAAGAGCTGCTGGCAATCAGAATTCCCCAAAGTGCTGGGTCACACTTACTTGCTCTTAGGGTACACGCCTCACTGCAATCACTCACCACCACATTAGAAGATGGATGAAGAAATCGTTAAACACGCTAAATTAATTAAACGTGCAGTATATTGGAACATGCAGTAAAACAATTCTGAAATGCATTCAGCAGAAAAATATCACTCAGTACCAAAACAACTCATGAAAATAAAACTTACAAAGGTAGCCTACAGCTACGTGTGCAAGTTCACAGACACACATTGGCTAAATTACGTAAATTACTCTCGCGAAGTGTCAGCAATGATTTTAAAACAATATTGAAACGTTTTTAGTAACGAAAAGGCACAGTGGGAAACTACTTACAATAATACGACATTCAAAACATTGCCTAGCACTACGTATGAAATTTAAGAAGGATACAATGGTTTAACTGAATATCCTAGAAACGCGAGGCGCGGAAAATAATATTAAAAAACGGCTTTAGATCGGAAAAAGTGCTTGGAGAAGCTATTTAAAACCACACTTCATTCTAAACATTGTATAGCGCCATGCATAAAAGTTCACAAAGGATCAGCTGATAAATTAACTTCGAAAATTACCGTACTTGATATGAAAACAAGATGATTAAATTGCATTCGTAAATTATCGGAGGTGATATCGAAACAAAATTAAAACATGTTTAACAAAGAAGAAACACTTGAAGAAACTGTTTATCCCACTAGATATACATAGATCTCCTGGTGCCACGTTTATCAACGACCAAAAGTACATTTTTTTTAATTGGATTTTTAGTATTTATAGATAAGACTTCCACGTATTCTTGCTTCTCAGATCGTGTATTGAAATGTCCATTTCAACTAAACTCACCTTGTGTGTGTTTTGCCGTGTAGTAATATGTTGGTAAAGTGCTGTGGTACATTCCTTGTCGAGTGCTCTGAAATCTGTTGAAAGCCACCGTGTTATTTGCAGATTCGTTCTCCAATCTTTCCAGCATCTCTCCAACTCAATGTCGAGATAATGTAGCTGAAACCTTCTGTTATAATTAGAATGACTTATAATTAGAATGACACAAATGGGTAATATTAACGTTCGAATATCAACTAGTTATTTATCGCAGATGAGCAGTCATTTCTTTGTCTCTTGAATACAGCTTTTACTATCGAGCTGTAAGACCAATATTCACAATTATAAGTTTCCTTCGTCTTTACCAAGAATAAAACCGGAGTCATTAACATCATATTCAAAAACACAGATAATAGAAATCAGAGATATTTTTCGGATTTCTTACGCAAGGAGTAATGTCTTTGGTTTCTACATACAGCGCAGTACCTGACACAGTTATCTCCGTGATAAGATGTGATACTGCAATAGCCGCAGTTAAACTGGATAAACTGTACTCGTAAAACGTCTGAAATGATGCCAAAGCACTGCAAAGGCAAATTTACCGAAGGAGAAGCGTCTTCGGAAGCTAGTGGTGTTTTTTCTCGGGTGAGATGCTTGCTCATCGCAAACGTTCCCGCAAAAGGTCTACGCTTTGCGCAGGACACTTGGTTCACTACCAAACCCCCGACATTTCTCTGGCCAGCGACCTCAATGTACAGGGGTTTCAAAAAGACTGACCCGATTTTGGACGGTATAATTACGAAACATGGGACGTGCTGGCAAATAAATGTGTGTTTGTAGAACGAATGTTGCCTAGAGCTCCAGGAAATGGCCGTTAGCTTCCAGTAAACCGGTCTTCTCAGTTTTTTGTCAGTCAGAGGTAAGATAGCGATCGCTCACAGTTGAGATATACCTCACACTTCTAATGGCATGGTGTAAAGAATTCGGCAAACGTCTGAGCGGAGATAACGACAGTCTATTTGCCGTACAAGCAGAGAACTGGCAATGACTCATACGATTGTCAAGCGAGTGTTAAGTTGTGGTATGGTCTACAGACCATAAGACTGCAATTAGTGCAAGCTCTTGGGGTGGTAAAAGGAAACAGGTCAGCTTTAGGTGTGCGGCCCTACAGGACATGCAAGACGAAAAACATTTAATACGGATGGTTTTTAGTGATGAAGCAATATTTTACGATAGCGGTAACGTAAACTGATATAACATGCGCATGAGGAAACTGCGGTGCCCTCATGACGTTACTGAACACGAAGCAGACAACAGACTCACCTAAAGAGGACTTTTTGTGCCATTTCTCATGAGAAACGCCATGCCCATTATTTTTTCAGGAAAACACAGTGACTGGAATGAGGTATCTCCAAATTCTGCAGAACTTGCTCTTTCAAGAGCTTCAAGAGGGACTGCGATTACTTCATTTTCCAAAAGGATAGAGCTCCACCACACTTCCACAATAACGTACGTCAGCTTCTCAGTGACACTCACAGTGCTGGGGACACAGGATCCCGAGACACTGCCCTGCGTTCTAGGACTTCAGTCTAGCCAGGCTTGACTCCAAGGATATTTTTCTCGTGGGGATGTGTGAAGAAATGTTTTCATTTCCCTGTTACGTCGTGACATACAGGAAATAAAGAATGTAATAACAGCTGCCCTAACTTCTGTACAAGTAGGTACATTATGTAACCTTTGTGACAAATTTAGCTGATCTCTAGGTATTACCCTTGCAGCTACTGGTGGACACATAGAGCATTTGTAATGGCGCAGCTGAAAGTATAATATTTTGTGAGTATTTTGCGCTGCATTCAATTTTTGTAATATATCCTTATCAACATATATGGAGTATAGGGTAAGGGCATTCTTTTTGAAACATCCTGTATACTCCCCGATCCAAACCCGTAGTGTTGATACCTTCTGAAAGCTTGTGGTGCTACGTCTAGTTAGTAGCTGTACGTATTGCTATCATTAAAAGAAAGACGGAGTGTCGAAAACATGGCTACCACATAGAAATGTCGTTTCTTTCTCCACTTACATCTCTTGTTTACTCACCTTAATGTTAAGGGTGCCCTGTTGTTTAATATATCTCGATTTAAGAAACCTGACGTCTCTTTGTTCGACAGACGTTTGTACTGTTGTACGTTTACATCTTAGTCACCAGCTTCACCTAATCTGCAACCGATGAAATACTATTGGGACACTATCTGGTGTCAGCTCCACAGCGGCACAACTCCGGTCTATAATTTACAGAAATTGCATGGCCTGTGGGCAGACATCTGGTGTTACATAACTCTAGACACCTACCAAGGATTTGTCGTTTGGAAGCCGAAATTGAGAGTGAGGATGACGATGTTTGGGGAGTGGAAGGGCGAGATCGTCAAATATGCATAAGTTGCATAGCAACGATTTTATTACAATTAACCAGCATTGCGCTCACAAATAACAAATTAGAGAATATGTCAAAAGAGTATAACGCAATAGAAAATGCCATTAAAAGCACATTTACCTTCCTTTTGCAGTTACCAGAATTTGGGCTGGACTCAAATCCAACAACAGTTCACTGTACTGGACGCACCATTGTACAGGGCCTGGCCTGACAGTGAATTTGCTCGTACACTACTGGCCATTAAAATTGCTACACCACGAAGATGACGTGCTACAGACGCGAATTTTAATTGACAGGAGGAAGTTGCTATGATATGAAAATGATTAGCTTTTCAGAGCATTCACACAAGGTTGGCTCCGGTGGCGACGCCTACATCGTGCTGACATGAGGAAAGTTTCCAACCGATTTCTCATACACAAGCAGCAGTTGACCGGCGTTGCCTGGTGAAACGTTGTTGTGATGCCTCGTGTAAGGAGGAGAAATGCGTACAATCACGTTTCCGACTTTGATAAAGGGCGGATTGTAGCCTATCGCGACTGCGATTTATAGTATCGCGACATTGCTGCTCGCGTTAGTCGAGATCCAATGACTGTTAGCAGAATAAGGAATCGGAGAGTTCAGGAGGGTAATACGGAACACCGTGCTGGATCCCAACGGCCTCGTATGACTAGCAGTCGAGATCACAGGCATCTTATCCGCATGGCTGTAAAAGATCGTGCAGCCACGTCTCGATCCCTGAGTCAACAGGTAGGGAATTTTGAAAGACAAGAATCATCTGCACGAACAGTTCGACGACGTTTGCAGCAGCATGGACTATCAGCTCGGAGATCATGGCTGTGCTTACCCTTGACGCTGCATTATAGACAGGAGCGCCGGCGATGGTGTACTCAACGACGAACCTGGGTGCATGAATGGCAAAACGTAGTTTTTTCGGATGAATCCAGGTTCTGTTTACAGCATCATGATGGTCGCATCCGTGTTTGGCGACATCGCAGTGAATCCACATTGGAAGCGTGTATTCGTCATCGCCATTGTGGCGTATCACCCGGCGTGATGGTATGAGGTGCCATTGCTTACACGTCTCGGTCGCCTCTTGTTCACATTGACGGCACTTTGAACAGTGGACGTTACATTTCAGATGTGTTACGACCCGTGGCTCTACCCTCCATTCGAGCCCTGCGAAACCCTACAATTCAGCAGGATAATGCACGACTGCATGTTGCAGGTCCTGTGCGGGCCATTCTGGATACAGAAAATGTTCGACTGCTGCCCTGGCCAGCACGTTCTCCAGATCTCTCACCAATGGAAAACATCTGGTCAATGGTGACCGAGCAACTGTCTCGTCACAATACGTCAGTCACTACTCTTGATGAACTGTGGTATCGTGTTGAAGCTGCATGGGCAGCTGTACCTGTACGCGCCATTCTAGCTCTGTTTGACTCAACGCCCAGGCGTTCAAGGCCGTTATTACGGCCAGAGGTGGTTGTTCTGGGTGCTGATTTCTCGTGATCTATGCACCCAAATTGCGTGAAAATGTAATCACATATCAATTCTAGTATAATATATTTGTCGAATGAATACCCGTTTATCATCTGCGTTTCTTCTTGGTGTAGCAATTTTACTGGCCAGTAGTGGATTTCTAATAAGTCCTGGAATGTCATTAAAGCCCATTTACCAGCGAACGCAATGAATTTGTTAACAGTTACATTGTTGAAAGAAATCACCACGACAGTTTTTAAAAACGGAGAACGTGCTGAAAACGGCTAATACATAGGAGGCGCAAAGATTACAGCCTTTCGCCGACTGACGAAATTACCACTGAGCATAAATATCGCGCGTACTTTCCAAAACATCGTAGATATATGTGATGGGTATCTGAATAAATTTCATTTGTTCTCAAATTTACCGAGTTTACTGAAGAGTACCATTGTAATAACAAATTTATGATGATGACCCAACTCCTCCTTGTATTTACTGTGTTACAGTTAAACTTTAATTATTCACCTTTAGTAACGGAAATCCTCAAGGTCGCCATTGAATCTATTTGGTTCTTGTTACGACGTAAACTCAAGCGCAGGCACGCTAGTCGGGAACTAAGGAGCAGAGAGGGCTGTGACAAGACGTCAGTCAGTGCCACGTTTACCGACCCCTCTTTAGGACGGCAGCTCGACAGCAGCGGTCCCTATGTGAAGAGGACATAAGCACCGCGCCCAACTGGCCGGGCCCTTAGCTACAGCAGAATCAAGATTATTCAGTTCGAGACTTAGGAATTGTACACGGCGAAGAGATTTCTTATTTACTTGCCGGCCTTTGCTTGCGACACTTATGTGTTATTTTCAAGGTATCGTTATTGTTCATTTTGCAATAAAACTCATTAATACGGTTTACTTGAGTTGCTTGTCTAGCGATCCGAGAAAGCAGGTTTCCTAGACACCCCATAGTCAATGACTTGGCAGGATTTAACAGTTCTTCTATCTATAGATCACCAAACAAGGTTCTTACTCAAAGCTCGCTTACGTCTCCTCTCTCCAGTGACTAATTTATCCACCGATTCCTCTGTGGGAAATCGGGTCTCCCTCGATACTGTTTTATTCTGGAGTGCCGCTCAAGGGGAGTGAATTACTTCTGCTAGTTTCAACGTTCCAATAAAATGTAAAAGTTAGAAAACAAAATGCAGTTCAAAATAAAACGAACGTCACGTGTCTCCTCGGCATTTATTTGCAAAATTTTGGTTTTCTGAAGTACAGGGTGATTCAAAAAGAATACCACAACTTTAGGAATTTAAAACTCTGCAACGACAAAAGAATGAGCTAAGCACTATCTGTTGGCGAATTAAGGGAGCTATAAAGTTTAATTTAGTTGTACATTTGTTCGCTTGAGGCGCTGTTGACTAGGCGTCAGCGTCAGTTGATGCTGAGATGGCGGCCGCTCAACAGAAAGCTTTTTGTGTTATTGAGTACGGCAGAAGTGAATCGACGACAGTTGTTCAGCGTGCATTTCGAACGAAGTATGGTGTTAAACCTCCTGATAGGTGGTGTATTAAACGTTGGTATAAACAGTTTACAGAGAATGGGTGTTTGTGCAAAGGGAAAAGTTCTGGACGGCCGAGAACGAGTACTGAAAATGTAGCACGCATCCAGCAAGCATTTGTTAGCAGCCCAGGAAAATCGACTCGCAGAGCTAGCAGAGAGCTGCAAATTCCACAATCAACTGTATGGAGAGTCCTACGAAAATGGTTAGTAATGAAACCGTCTCGTCTGAAATTGGTTCAAGCACTGTCTGCAGCTGATAAGATTAAAAGAATCCATTTCTGTGATTTTATCCTTGCTCAAATGGAAACAGATGAATCTTTCGTTTCAAAGATTGTGTTTAGTGATGAAGAAACTTTCCACACTAACGGGAAAGTCAACCGTCACAATGTCTGTACATGGGGCACTGAGAATCCGCGGGAAACAACTCAGTATGAATGTGACTCGCCTAAGGTGAACGTTTTCTGTGCCATTTCAGCCAATAAAGTTTTTGGTCCCTTTTTCTTCGAAGGTGCTACTGTAACTGGACTGCAGTATCTGGAGCTGTTAGAGAATTGGCTGTTCCCTCAGCTCGAACAAGAAGCACAACAATTCATATTTCAGCAGGATGGAGCGCCACCACATCGGCACTTATCTGTCCCTAACTACCTGAACGTCAACTACCCGAGGCGATGCCCGTGACAGAGCACTTCATCACTGGCCTCCAAGAAGCCCTGATCTTACCCCCTGCGATTTTTTCTTGTGGGGGTATGTTAAGGATATGGTGTTTCGGCTACCTCTCCCAGCCACCATTGATGATTTGAAAAGAGAAATAACAGCAGCTATCCAAACTGTTACGTCTGATATGCCACAGAGAGTGTGGAACGAGTTGGAGTATCGGGTTGATATTGCTCGAGTGTCTGGAGGGGGCCATATTGAACATCTCTGAACTTGTTTTTGAGTGAAAAAAAACCTGTTTAAATACTCTTTGTAATGATGTATAACAGAAGGTTATATTATGTTTCTTTCATTAAATACACATTTTTAAAGTTGTGGTATTCTTTTTGAATCACCCTGTATATTGCAGTTTTGAAAATAATAGTGTCAAGATATTATAGATCGTAGGAGCAGCCTGTCCATCTAAGCCATTTTTAGGGTTCCGTAACTGATTCAGTAATGACGGAGGCCTTATCGGATCATTTTCTTGCCCTTCTGTCTGTCTGTCAGAAAGTTAAAACCGTTCTTCTCAGAACCAGGGTAGGTGTAACAAGATGAAATTCGTGGCACGTACCGAGATCTATGATCCCTTGGCGATGTAACATGTGAAACCTTCTGAGTCAGTACAGGCATAAGATACCACATTTTATGTCACGTACTTTAGTATTCAAAAGTTCACTCATCAAGACCTGCTGGGTACTTGCTATTGGCTTAGAAACAATAAATTCCGCAAAAAGGAACATTTCCCAGTACAGCCAAATGAAAAAATTCGAAACATGGAAGTCTATAATTACAACACATAAAAAAATTGTCGTCTCTTATCAGACTCCCTCTCTTTTCTCCCGTTTGCTCATATTTATTTTAAAACGTAGCAGGTTGAACCCGTGTGGAGTTTGCTTACATCTACATCTACATCTATACTCCGCGAGCCACCTTACGGTGTGTGGCGGAGGGTACTTATTGTACCACTATCTGATCCCCCCTTCCCTGTTCCATTCAGGAATTGTGCGTGGGAAGAACGACTGCTTGTAAGTCTCCGTATTTGCTCTAATTTCTCGGATCTTTTCGTTGTGATCATTACGCGAGATATATGTGGGCGGTAGTAATATGTTGCCCATCTCTTCCCGGAATGTGCTCTCTCGTAATTGCGATAATAAACCTCTCCGTATTGCGTAACGCCTTTCTTGAAGTGTCCGCCACTGGAGCTTGTTCAGCATCTCCGTAACGCTCTCGCGCTGACTAAATGTCCCCATGACGAATCGCGCTGCTTTTCGCTGGATCATGTCTATCTCTTCTATTAATCCAACCTGGTAAGGGTCCCATACTGATAAGCAATACTCAAGAATCGGACGAACAAGCGTTTTGTAAGCTACTTCTTTCGTCGATGAGTCACATTTTCTTAGAATTCTTCCTATGAATCTCAACCTGGCGCCTGCTTTTCCCACTATTTGTTTTATGTGATCATTCCACTTCAGATCGCTCCGGATAGTAACTCCTAAGTATTTTACGGTCGTTACCGCTTCCAATGATTTACCACCTATGGCATAATCGTACTGGAGTGGATTTCTGCCCCTATGTATGCGCATTATATTACATTTATCTACGTTTAGGGAAAGCTGCCAGCTGTCGCACCATGCATTAATGCTCTGCAGGTCCTCCTGGAGTACGTACGAGTCTTCTGATGTTGCTACTTTCTTGTAGACAACCGTGTCATCTGCAAATAGCCTCACGGAGCTACCGATGTTGTCAACTAAGTCATTTATGTATATTGTGAACAATAAAGGTCCTATCACGCTTCCCTGCGGTACTGCCGAAATTACCTCTACATCTGCAGATTTTGAACCGTTAAGAATGACATGTTGTGTTCTTTCTTCTAGGAAATCCTGAATCCAATCACAAACCTGGTCCGATATTCCGTAAGCTCGTATTTTTTTCACTAAACGTAAGTGCGGAACCGTATCAAATGCCTTCCTGAAGTCCAGGAATACGGCACCAATCTGCTCGCCAGTGTCTACGGCACTGTGAATTTCTTGGGCAAATAGGGCGAGCTGAGTTTCACATGATCTCTGTTTGCGGAATCCATGTTGGTTATGATGAAGGAGATTTGTATTATCTAAGAACGTCATAATACGAGAACACAAAACATGTTCCATTATTCTACAACAGATTGACGTAAGCGAAATAGGCCTATAATTATTCGCATCTGATTTATGACCCTTCTTGAAAATGGGAACGACCTGCGCTTTCTTCCAGTCGCTAGGTACTTTACGTTCTTCCAGCGATCTACGATAAATTGCTGATAGAAAGGGGGCAAGTTCTTTAGCATAATCACTGTAGAATCTTAAGGGTATCTCGTCTGGTCCGGATGCTTTTCCGCTACTAAGTGATAGCAGTTGTTTTTCAATTCCGATATCGTTTATTTCAATATTTTCCATTTTGGCGTCCGTACGACGGCTGAAGTCAGGGACCGTGTTACGATTTTCCGCAGTGAAACAGTTTCGGAACACTGAATTCAGTATTTCTGCCTTTCTTCGGTCGTCCTCTGTTTCGGTGTCATCGTGGTCAACGAGTGACTGAATAGGGGATTTAGATCCGCTTACCGATTTTACATATGACCAAAACTTTTTAGGGTTCTTGTTTAGATTGTTTGCCAATGTTTTATGTTCGAATTCGTTGAATGCTTCTCTCATTGCTCTCTTTACGCTCTTTTTCGCTTCGTTCAGCTTTTCCTTATCAGCTATGATTCGACTACTCTTAACCTATGATGAAGCTTTCTTTGTTTCCGTAGTACCTTTCGTACATGATTGTTATACCACAGTGGATCTTTCCCCTCGCTTTGGACCTTAGTCGGTACGAACTTATCTAAGGCGTACTGGACGATGTTTCTGAATTTTTTCCATTTTTGTTCCACATCCTCTTCCTCAGAAATGAACGTTTGATGGTGGTCACTCAGATATTCTGCGATTTGTGTCCTATCACTCTTGTTAAGCAAATATATTTTCCTTCCTTTCTTGGCATTTCTTATTACACTTGTAGTCATTGATGCAACCACTGACTTATGATCACTGATACCCTCTTCTACATTCACGGAGTCGAAAAGTTCCGGTCTATTTGTTGCTATGAGGTCTAAAACGTTAGCTTCACGAGTTGGTTCTCTAACTATCTGCTCGAAGTAATTCTCGGACAAGGCAGTCAGGATAATGTCACAAGAGTCTCTGTCCCTGGCTCCAGTTCTGATTGTGTGACTATCCCATTCTATACCTGGTAGATTGAAGTCTCCCCCTATTACAATAGTATGATCACGAAACTTCTTCACGACGTTCTGCAGGTTCTCTCTGAGGCGCTCAACTACTACGGTTGCTGATGCAGGTGGTCTATAGAAGCATCCGACTATCATATCTGACCCACCTTTGATACTTAACTTAACCCAGATTATTTCACATTCGCATTCGCTAATAACTTCACTGGATATTATTGAATTCTTTACTGCTATAAATACTCCTCCACCATTGGCGTTTATCCTATCCTTGCGGTATATATTCCATTCTGTGTCTAGGATTTCGTTACTGTTCTCTTCCGGTTTTAACCAACTTTCCGTTCCTAATACTATATGCGCACTATTTCCTTCAATAAGAGATACTAATTCAGGAACCTTGCCCTGGATACTCCTGCAGTTTACCAATATTACGTTGACTTTTCCTGTTTTTGGTCTCTGAGGACGGACGTTCTTTATCAACGATGATAATGTCCTCTCTGGTAAGCCGTCAGGTATTTTATCGTTTCGCCCAAGGGGGGGTCCCTCTAACCTAAAAAACCCCCGTGTGCACGCCACACGTACTCTGCTACCCTAGTAGCTGCTTCCGGTGTGTAGTGCACGCCTGACCTGTCTAGGGGGGCCCTACAGTTCTCCACCCAATAATGGAGGTCGATGAATTTGCAACCATTATAGTCGCAGAGTCGTCTGAGCCTCTGGTTTAGACCCTCCACACGGCTCCAAACCAGAGGACCGCGATCGACTCTGGGCACTATGCTGCAGATATTAAGCTCAGCTTGCACTCCGCGTGCGATGCTGGTTGTCTTCACCAAATCAGCCAGCCGCCGGAAGGAACCAAGGATGGCCTCAGAACCCAAGCGGCAGGCGTCATTCGTTCCGACATGTGGTACTATCTGCAGCCGGTCACACCCAGTGCGTTCAATAGCTGCCGGAAGGGCCTCCTCCACATTACGGACGAGACCCCCCGGCAAGCACACCGAGTGCACACTGGCATTCTTCCCCGACCCACCCGCTATTTTCCTAAGGGGCTCCATAACCCGCCTAACGTTGGAGCTCCCTATAACTAATAGGCCCGCCCTCTGTGACTGTCGGGACCTTGCCGGAGAATCGGTCACTGGCCCAACAGGCGAGGCATCCTGTGGTGGCTCGGAAACGATGTCATCACCACTAGGAAGCACCCCGTACCTGTTGGAAAGGGGTAAGGCAGCTGCCACGCGGCCAGATCCCACCTTCGCCTTTCGGCCAGGCACGCGCGAGCCCACCACTGTCCGCCATTCACCCTGGAGTGATGGCTGACCGGTAAGATGCTCACTGCCGGAAGACGCAGCGACATCAGGGGTTCCATGCGATTCCAAGGCCACCGAAGTAGGCATAGGTCTCACCACAGTTGCCCCAACGCCACTACGAGCCGACGCCTGCGCCTCGAGCTCGATGAGCCTAACAGACAAAGCCTCCACCTGCCCCCGAAGAGTGGCCAATTCTCCTTGCGTCCGCTCACAACAACCACAGTCCCTACACATGACTATGTTTACCCTACAAGCGAACGGTGTACTCGCCTTATTAGCAGCAGGAAATCGAAGTGCTCTCTCACTGACGGTTTAACCGACACTGAGCTGTTCTAACCAAACAAACAAAAGCCTGTACGATACGAGGGTCGAAAGCAACGGCGATACTGTACACTACACTGTTATTAAAATAAAAGGTTGTGTCTAGTAGGCACTCAAACACGCAAGAAATTACAAAAATAAAATAGTAACTACCCAGATAACTGAAAATAAGTTGTACCTGTTTGAAGCTCGTAAAAATGTGTAACAAGCGAACGGTGTACTCGCCTTATTAGCAGCAGGAAATCGAAGTGCTCTCTCACTGACGGTTTAACCGACACTGAGCTGTTCTAACCAAACAAACAAAAGCCTGTAGGATACGAGGGTCGATAGCAACGGCGATACTGTACACTACACTGTTATTAAAATAAAAGGTTGTGTTTAGTAGGCACTCAAACACGTAAGAAATTCCAAAAATGAAATAGTAACTACCCAGATAACTGAAAATAAGTTGTACCTGTTTGAAGCTCGTAAAAATGTGTAACAAGCGAACGGTGTACTCGCCTTATTAGCAGCAGGAAATCGAAGTGCTCTCTCACTGACGGTTTAACCGACACTGAGCTGTTCTAACCAAACAAACAAAAGCCTGTACGATACGAGGGTCGATAGCAACGGCGATACTGTACACTACACTGTTATTAAAATAAAAGGTTGTGTCTAGTAGGCACTCAAACACGTAAGAAATTACAAAAATAAAATAGTAACTACCCAGATAACTGAAAATAAGTTGTACCTGTTTGAAGCTCGTAAAAATGTGAAACAAGCGAACGGTGTACTCGCCTTATTAGCAGCAGGAAATCGAAGTGCTCTCTAACTGACGGTTTAACCGGCTTATCTCCCATCGGGCGCCTCCCCAGGTGGCGGATAGAGGAATGCTCACCAGATATGGAGGGCACCGGGGACCAAAACTAGCAACTTGCTTATCAAAGGCTAAAGGAAGAAAACCTTGAGTAAAAATTACCTGGTCCTCCGGGTGGGGGGTTGTGCAGTGAGCCAGCTCCTCACTCACATAGAAACATAAAAATGCTAAAATACCTAATAATATGCCTCGGAAAAATTGGAACTTTGGACGACGAACTGGCGATGGAAAACGGAAAATGATGTTTGGATGCTGGAATGTGCAAGATATTTCCACTAAAAGAAATTTACTACCTGCAGAACTTGACACATTCAACATGGATGTTGTCGTACTCTCTGAAACAAAGAAGAAAGGCCAAGGAGAAGAAGAACTGGATAATTATGTACATATGTGGGGTGGGGTATCAAAAGCAGTAAGAGCCAAAGCAGGAGTCTCCGTTATGATAAAGAAATCATGGATAGAAGGAATCACAGATTGGACATTCATCAATCAACGTATTATAACTGTTGAAATGACATTATTTGCTAGGGAAGTTGTGATTATTGGCGTATATGCACCCACGAACAACACAAAAGATGAGGAGAAAGATACATTCTGGGCCACCCTCAGGGAGACTATTGAAAAAATACCAAGAAGAATGGAACTGATTATCATGGGAGATCTGAATTGAAGGGTAGGAATTAGAGAATCCTGTAGAATAGTAGGAAAACATGGAGAGGACGAATATAATTACAATGGGGAACGATTGATTGCAATTTGTGAACGATTTGATCTAAAATTTACCAACACATTTTTTCAAACATAAGGACATCCATAAATATACTTGGCAACAGAACATTAAACAACTTCGTTCTATAATAGATTATATTATCAGTAGGCAAACAAGTAGTTTCAAGGCAGTAGACGTCATATCTTATAGAGGAGCCTAGTGTGGATCAGTCCACTATCTAGTAAAAACGAAGTCTCTCTGGCCATGGAAGAATGCAAGGAATGGTACAAGTTTTATAAATAAAACGAACCAAACTGAGAAAGATGAAAATTTACCTTTTAATATTGACAGCCTACAAGACGAAAGCATCAGAACACTCTTTGCGGCCAGGATGGAAAGGAAACTGGTTGAATCATTTGAAGGAAGTACTGAGGAAATATATGACTATATAAAAACTAATTTGAAATTCATAGCAGCTGAGGTGTTGGGTAAAAAAGATAGCAATCACAACCGTGCACGAGAGTGGTGGTCAGAGGAACTAGAGGTCCTCGTTAGAGAAAAACGAAATGCGTTCCTTCAGTGGTTGAATCATACATCAGAAGAAACACGATCTATGTACAAAAAAAAAAGGAGAATGAGGTGAAGAAAAAAATAAGGATGGCAAAAAATGAACTATGGGAAAGAACATATGCCAAGGTGAATAGCAAATTAGGATTTGGGAGAGCAAAAGAAGCATGGTCAGTATTAAAAGGGCTTCGACAGGACTCGAAAAGCAAAACTAATCTCCAACTGATAACACAAAAGGAATGGGAAGAGTATTTCCCAAAATTATTAAATGAGGACAGAGAAGAACGTCTATAAGAAGGAACAGCTGAAGAAGAAGGACATGAAGATGATGAGATCAAGATTTTAGAAAGTGAAGTACTTTAGGCGTTGAGAACAGGAAAGAATGGTGAATCACCGGGACCAGGCAATATCAATCTGGAGCGTCTGAAATATGGTGGTGACAAAATTGTGAAACTGATAACACAGCTCTTCAACAAAATGATACATAGAGATTCAGTACCCAACGAGATGAAACTAGGTTACATTAATGCAATAAGTAAGAAAGGGGATCGCAAAACTTGTTCCAACTATCGTGGAATTTCTGTTACAAACACATTAATGAGAACTTTTGCGAAAGTAATTAAAACCAAGTTGGGAAAAAGTTTTAGAACCCAAGAAGAACAATGTGTATTCACGGCTGGGAGATCATGTGTAGACCATATTTTCACATTAAGACAGATTTTGGAGAAAGGGAAAAATAAAAAAAAATATAGGATTAATTTTCATAGATCTAGAAAAATCGTATGATACTGTTCCAAGAAAATTACTTTGGAGAGCACTACATATGGCAAACATGAACACTTCTTTCATTAAAATAATTCAACAGATGTATAAAGATAACATTCTCCAAGTGAAAGTTGGTAATTAACTTTCACAGAAATTTAGAACAAGCAAAGGGGTTTTACAGGGCTGTCCCATGTCACAATCATTATTTAAAATCTATATAGATATTAGCCTTAGAACATGGTCTCGTAAATGCAATAGTATGGGATTAGAAATAAGAGATGGAGTTTACCTGCATCATTTATTGTTTGCTGATAATCAAGTAGTCGTAGCACAAGATGGGGAGGAAGCTAACTATATGAGGAATCAACTAGCAGTAGCATACATAACTTGGGGTTTGAAGATTAATTACCAAACAGCAGAAGACATGACTAATGATTCAGATGAGCTATACACTGAAGGAAAGAAAATCAAAAAGATAAACACTTTTTGTTGTTTGCGATCCATTTTAGAAATCGAGGGAAAATCAGAGTCAGAAATCAATAAAAGAATTAATAGCGGATGGAGGGTCATTGGGATGCTTAACTGTCTTATGGAGCAGGAATGTACTGAGCAGAACTAAAAAATTAATATACAAATCCATATTAGAGAGTGTAGTTCTGTATGGAACGGAGACCTGGACAATTAACATGAAGCACATTAAAAAATTACAAGCTCTGGAGATGGACTTCTGGAGAAGAACGGCAAGAATCTCCAGGAAAGAAAAGATAAGGAACACCGAAATAATAAGGAGAATGGAAATAAAAGAGAGAATATATGACGTTATGGATAGAAAGAAATTACAGTGGTAGCGGCATGTAGGACGAATGGAGAAAACCAGAATACCAAAATTGATACTGAAGTGGGAACCGGAGGGGAGAAGAAGAAGAGGACGACCAATGACCACCTGGCTCCAAAATGTACAGCACACCATGAGGAGAATGGGCGCAGAGGAAGAGGACACACAAGATCGAAACACCTGGAGGAATATTTTGAAAATATAGTTTAAGAACGTTTATTGTTTGTATTGTAATTTCCAAGTAAATTATTATGTTGGAGAGAACCTTCTGTACTGAGGAAAGCTCAATGATAATAATAATAATAATAATAATAATCTGGTTGAAATTTATGTAACATACTAAGGCCCATTGTCCCTTGGCGGTGTGAAACAATGAATCTTCTAAGTCAGTGTAATCAACTAATGAGGCTATTTAAGTAACACATTCTGATAACCTATAACTACATATCAACACCTATAGAGTACTTATTGTCGGCCAATAATGTTGAAGGACCCATGTTAGTGAGATGCGATAGACGCTTCAAGTTGTAAGTTATGTCAAATAATGAGGTCTGTGGTCCCTTCTCGATGTTATAAACGTTAGCTTCTAAGTCAATAGAGTCAAAAGATATGGCCATTTATGTCACATATTTTGATATTCGCAAACGCACTCATAAGATCCTGTAGCGCACTTCCCCGTCACCTAGAGCATTGACATCTGGCGCGAAACGAGGTTTCACACTACAAGCACAGGAAAAAAACCGAAAATTGTTAACTTATAACTACATTAGATATAAAATTTATCTTTTGTCAGTTACTACCGACGTCAAACTTGAAATTAAAACAGTAAGTAGTTCTGCTTTAAGGCTGACTGGGTCCTAATGGAAAAAGTCATACACCTTGATCATACGATGCGTTTCAGAATGCATCCATCAGCAGATACCCAGGAGAGATTACTGCACGTAGATATGACGTTTCAAGTCGTATTTGAAACAAGCATTCGGGTACTACACGGGGAAAGTTAGTTTCAAAAAATGGTTCAAATGGCTCTGAGCACTGTGGGACTTAACTGCTGAGGTCATCAGTCCCCTAGAATTTAGAACTAGTTAAACCTAACTAACATAAGAATACCATACACAACCATGCCCGAGGCAGGATTCGAACCTGCGACTGTAGCGCCTAGAACCGCTCGGCCACTACGGCCGGGAACGTTTGTTTCACATACAACTTAAAAGAAGAGCAGTTCTATGCGCAATAATCGCTCGTGGACATCTGATAACGGATAAATTCCGAAATGCTTCATATGAGCAATAAAGTCAATACTTGCTGGTGTGTGACTTTAGCCATTGTGACTCAGTCAACCCGTATGGAGGCATACTAGTTATTATGACATCGGTCGCCTGCCTCCTGCATGGCTTTATGTCACATTTTTATAAATTAAGTTAAAGGATTTTCGAACATCCTGGAAATCCTGGGACAGATAACCTGGCAGTATCAATGTCGGTAACTGGCATAAAAGTTCCTGATCCTTAATTCCAGGAACCGATAAACCGTCTGTATACGTAATTAACTTTGTGAGTTTGTACGGAACCCTCACTGGACGACTTCCACTCGCACCTGGCCATTTTTTCTGTTTCGTTCTTTTTTCTACGAGGTAAACTTATGCCTTTCCTTACCATGAAAAAACGAATTTTAGTGACGCTGCTCAGTTGGTTATATACCTTTCAGGATTTGTAAATCTACTTTCTTTAGTAACCGCTGTAAAGAAAAATTTTTTAGTAACTGGTATCATTGGAGACTTGCAAAAAAGGAACATATGTTCCTAAATTACGTCCCTAACGCATACTAATTTTTTGTTGCTTCAGAGCACCAGAATGTCCAAATCCCATTTCTCATGCACTCATAATATTAGCACCCATTACCATTTTAAAGCGATAAATGATAAATACGTAGAAGGTATTACAAGAAGAGCAGTATTTTAAAACCAACCACGAGGACAAATAATACCAAATTTCCAAGTATCTCTAAACAGAGCTATTGATAGTATATGTAATTAGATATCTTTTTACACTAACCTATATACACGCAATTGAATATTGCGTTCATGTTTCTGGTACATCAAATTCTTCAGTTCCTCTTTTACCGTTTTGTTAATCCTTTAAATTGCCTTTACATTAAGACTTATCACACAGTTTCACAGTTGTGTTTCATTAAAGTCCTGTCTGTTCTTTTCATTCTGTTAGGTAATTTCATCTATACCAGATTTACCTTGAAAACATTATCTCATCATCTTCGCGTACCATCGATTCTGCACTTCTCTGCAAGTACTTTTAATATATGCAAACTTTATATCATCTTCCGTTCCATTCACTGTCACTATCATACTGCACTACTCAAAACTTACGAAGTGAGCATGGTCTAGAAACAGATCTTTCAAGTTATAAAACTAATTCATTGATCTGGTACCACCATGTCACAAATTCTCAGTAATTTTCTTTGTTCCTCATTTTTACTATTACTTGTTCCCTTATTACATGCCAGTTACTTTCAAAGGCGTTTTCGACCTCATATTTCAGCACTGAGAAAACTGTTACGCCCTCTCTTCCTAGTATTTTTCTCATAAGAGATTCCTTTAAAAAGTTCGCTGGCTACGGTAACATTAACTTTCACAATCACATTAGAATGATAATTCAATGTGCGACGTGAAATTCACAATCCTCAAATCAGTCACAAAGGGCAATCACAAGAAACGCAAACACAGACTTCAAGTTAACAAAGATTTATTACACATACCCACAAAAACTGTTTTACAAAATCTTTTACAAAATCGGCCTTCCAATAACTACCAATAACAAATACAATTAAAAACGTTATACAGTCTTTACAGGAGTAGATGGAATTAAACAAATGAACTATGATCCTTTCTCTTAATTAAATAACAAATAGCCCCAGACAAATATAGATGACAAGCATAATTGCTGACAAATTTAACAGGAATTTACCGAGACTAAAACCCCATAGGTTAAAAAAAACAACAGTACAGAATATTAAACAAGATAATTTTAAGTAAAAAAGCAAATTCACCAGCGGGAACTTTAGATCAATAAACATATCATAGAATAATGAAATACCACCAATTATATAGTGACTTATTCCACCGAATTCTCTCGTAAAAGTCCCTTTCAAGTATCTACTTCTACATTCTACATCTACATTGATACTCCGCAAGCCACCCAACCGTGTGTGGCGGAGGGCACTTTACGTGCCACTGTCATTACCTCCCTTTCCTGTTCCAGTCGCGTATGGTTCGCGGGAAGAACGACTGTCTGAAAGCCTCCGTGCGCGCTCTAATCTCTCTAATTTTACATTCGTGATCTCCTCGGGAGGTATAAGTAGGGGGAAGCAATATATTCGATACCTCATCCAGAAACGCACCCTCTCGAAACCTGGACAGCAAGCTACACCGCGATGCAGAGCGCCTCTCTTGCCGAGTCTGCCACTTGAGTTTATTAAACATCTCCGTAACGCTATCCCGGTTACCAAATAACCCGGTGAAGAAACGCGCCGCTCTTCTTTGGATCTTTTCTATCTCCTCCGTCAACCCGACCTGGTACGGATCCCACACTGATGAGCAATACTCAAGTATAGGTCGAACGAGTGTTTTGTAAGCCACCTCCTTTGTTGATTGACTACATTTTCTAAGCACTCTCCCAATGAATCTCAACCTGGTACCCGCCTTACCAACAATTAATTTTATATGATCATTCCACTTCAAATCGTTCCGTACGCATACTCCCAGATATTTTACAGAAGTAACTGCTACCAGTGTTTGTTCCGCTATCATATAATGATACAATGAAGAATCCTTCTTTCTATGTATTCGCAATACATTACATTTGTCTATGTTAAGGGTCAGTTGCCACTCCCTGCACCAAGTGCCTATCCGCTGCAGATCTTCCTGTATTTCGCTACAATTTTCTAATGCAGCAACTTCTCTGTATACTACAGCATCATCCGCGAAAAGCCGCATGGAACTTCCGACACTATCTACTAAGTCATTAATATATATTGTGAAAAGCAATGGTCCCATAACACTCCCCTGTGGCACGCCAGAAGTTACTTTAACGTCTGTAGACGTCTCTCCATTGATAACAACATGCTGTGTTCTGTTTGCTAAAAACTCTTCAATCCAGCCACACAGCTGGTCTGATATTCCGTAGGCTCTTACTTTGTTTATCAGGCGACAGTGCGGAACTGTATCGAACGCCTTCCGGAAGTCAAGAAAAATAGCATCTACCTGGGAGCCTGTATCTAATATTTTCTGGGTCTCATGAACAAATAAGGCGAGTTGGGTCTCACACGATCGCTGTTTCCGAAATCCATGTTGATTCCTACATAGTAGATTCTGGGTTTCCAGAAATGACATGATACGCGAGCAAAAAACATGTTCTAAAATTCTACAAGAGATCGACGTAAGAGATATAGGTCTATAGTTTTGCGCATCTGCTCGACGACCCTTCTTGAAGACTGGGACTATCTGTGCTCTTTTCCAATCATTTGGAACCCTCCGTTCCTCTAGAGACTTGCGGTACACGGCTGTTAGAAGGGGGGCAAGTTCTTTCGCGTACTTTGTGTAGAATCGAATTGGTATCCCGTCAGGTCCAGTGGATTTTCCTCTATTGAGTGATTCCAGTTGCTTTTCTATTCCTTGGACACTTATTTCGATGTCAGCCATTTTTTCGTTTGTCCGAGGATTTAGAGAAGGAACTGCAGTGCGGTCTTCCTCTGTGAAACAGCTTTGGGAAAAGGTGTTTAGCATTTCAGCTTTACGCGTGTCATCCTCTGTTTCAATGCCATCATCATCCCGTAGTGTCTGGATATGCTGTTTCGAGCCACTTACTGATTTAACGTAAGACCAGAAATTCCTAGGATTTTCTGTCAAGTCGGTACATAGAATTTTACTTTAGAATTCACTGAACGCCTCACGCATAGCCCTCCTTACGCTAACTTTGACATCGTTTAGCTTCTGTTTGTCTGAGAGGTTTTGGCTGCGTTTAAACTTGCAGTGAAGCTCTCTTTGCTTTCGCAGTAGTTTCCTAACTTTGTTGTTGTACCACGGTGGGTTTTTCCCGTCCCTCACAGTTTTACTCGGCACGTACCTGTCTAAAACGCATTTTACGATTGCCTTGAACTTTTTCCATAAACACTCAACATTGTCAGTGTCGGAACAGAAATTTTCGTTTTGATCTGTTAGGTAGTCTGAAATCTGCCTTCTATTACTCTTGCTAAACAGATAAACCTTCCTCCCTTTTTTTATATTCCTATTAACTTCCAAATTCAGGGATGCTGCAACGGCCTTATGATCACTGATTCCCTGTTCTGTACATACAGAGTCGAAAAGTTCGGGTCTGTTTGTTATCAGTAGGTCCAAGATGTTATCTCCACGAGTCGGTTCTCTGTTTAATTGCTCGAGGTAATTTTCGGATAGTGCACTCAGTATAATGTCACTCGATGCTCTGTCCCTACCACCCGTCCTAAACATCTGAGTGTCCCAGTCTATATCTGGTAAATTGAAATCTCCACCTAAGACTATAACATGCTGAGAAAATTTATGTGAAATGTATTCCAAATTTTCTCTCAGTTGTTCTGCCACTTATGCTGCTGAGTCGGGAGGTCGGTAAAAGGAGCCAATTATTAACCTAGTTCGGTTGTTTAGTGTAACCTCCACCCATAATAATTCACAGAAACTATCCACTTCTACTTCACTACAGGATAAACTACTACTAACAGCGACGAACACTCCACCACCGGTTGCATGCTATCTATCCTTTCTAAACACCGTCTGTACCTTTGTAAAAATTTCGGCAGAATTTATCTCTGGCCTAAGCCAGCTTTCTGTACCTATATCGATTTCAGCTTCGGTGCTTTCTATCAGCGCTTGAAGTTCCGGTACTTTACCAACGCAGCTTCGACAGTTGACAATTACAATACCGATTGCTGCTTGGTCCCCGCATGTCCTGACTTTGCCCCACACCCGTTGAGGCTGTTGCCCTTTCTGTACTTGCCCAAGGCCATCTAACCTAAAAACCGCCCAGCCCACGCCACACAACCCCTGCTACCCGTGTAGCCGCTTGTTGCGTGTAGTGGACTCCTGACCTATCCAGCGGAACCCGAAACCCCACCACCCTATGGCGCAAGTCGAGGAATCTGCAGCCCACACGGTCGCAGAACCGTCTCAGCCTCTGATTCAGACCCTCCACTCGGCTCTGTACCAAAGGTCCGCAGTCAGTCCTGTCGACGATGCTGCAGATGGTGAGCTCTGCTTTCATCCCGCTAGCGAGACTGGCAGTCTTCACCAAATCAGATAGCCGCCGGAAGCCAGAGAGAATTTCCTCCGATCCATAGCGACACACATCATTGGTGCCGACATGAGCGACCACCTGCAGATGGGTGCACCCTGTACCCTCCATGGCATCCGGAAGGACCCTTTCCACATCTGGAATGACTCCCCCCGGTATGCACACGGAGTACACATTGGTTTTCTTCCCCTCTCTTGCTGCCATTTCCCTAAGGGGCCCCATTACGCGCCTGACGTTGGAGCTCCCAACTACCAGTAAGCCCACCCTCTGCGACTGCCCGGATCTTGCAGACTGAGGGGCAACCTCTGCAACAGGACAAGCAGCCATGTCAGGCCGAAGATCAGTATTAGCCTGAGACAGAGCCTGAAACCGGTTCGTCAGACAAACTGGAGAGGCGGAAAAGACAGTTATCTTAATAGACAGTTCAAGTTCCACGCAACAGCGGGCACACATCCATTGGATGGCCCACCCTAATACAAGGGTGACCAAGCTACTAGGAACAGGAGACGCACCTTGACGCAGCCCGAACACATTAACGAGAGGTATTTCCAAATATATCAACTGAAGACATGAAGTCTGTATATGAGCCCGCAATCATTTTATTTTCAGCACTTTTATATTCACAAGTCCGTCTTGATCACATACATTTCTTTCTAGATGCAAGAGAAAATGTTCAACTTCCGTCAAGTACTGGGGCGAGCAGCGTCTCTGACAGAATACAGCCAAGTAGCGCCGAGTGTCACCAACTAACCAAACTAACGCCGTCCGAACATATTTGAAAAGGGGCGTGCCCTGTATTGGTCCATCAGAAACTGATTGTGACCGCGAGTCGTAGTACACTGTTACGCAAGAAAAAGAAGGACTCTTATTTCTGAGTTACAGTCCACTTTAAATTTAATATTCTTAACACATGCAAGACCTCAGGCAATTAGCATGGCAAATTAGTCTCTTCCTACAACTCATAAATATTTAGTATACAGGCTGACTCCAATAACAAGCATGATGTGTGGAGACGTTAAATGCCTGAGGAACCAACAGCATAAAAACTCATAATACAAAACACCACACTAACAAACACTTCAGACGGAGAATCATAAGATACTCAAGTAACATTACAAGCACACTGTCTTAACACTAAACATGTTGTGCGCACTATCCTGGAATGACTCATGCAGCCTTCACACTACTCACACTTAATGTTCCCGCCACTTAACAGCGTTTTACACTCTTAAGCCCACTGATCAACATATACTGTAGCCAAGAGTGAATTCCTCATTCCCGCAACGGCGTGGATATTCACAGTCAAACCAATGTTTCCTGTGAACACAAATTACGATCAGATTGATAAAAAAACACAACTTCAAAGAAATAGCAGATGCCCACTGTTAATAGTAGGATACGACAAGAATCCATATAGCTCGCATAGGTATCCAGCATCAGGTAGTACAATATACGCACTTGCTAGTGCGTTGGAGGTCATCACCACCAGCCCGCTGCCGACACATTCCTCAAATCACAACACAGCGTCGAGAGCAACAACGCTCCTCCGTAACGATCACTCCAAGACTCCAGAATGAGAATTTCACTCTGCAGCGGTGTGTGCGCTGATACGAAACTTCCTGGCAGATTTAAGCTGTGTGCCCGACCGAGACTCGAACTCGGGACCTTTGCCTTTCGCGGGCAAGTGGTCTACATCTGAGCTACCGAAGCACGACTCACGCCCGGTCTCACAGCTTTACTTCTGCCAGTATCTCGTCTCCTACCTTCCAAACTTTACAGAAGCTCTCCTGCGAACCTTGCAGAACTAGAACTCCTGAAAGAAGGGATATTGCGGAGACATGGCTTAGCCACAGCCTGGGGTATGTTTCCAGAATGAGACTTAATCTGCCAGGAAGTTTCATATCAGCGTACACTCCGCTGCAGAGTGAAATTCTCATTCTGGAAACATTCCCCAGGCAGTGGCTAAGCCATGTCTCCGCAATATCCTGTTTTTCAGGAGTGCTAATTCTGCAAGGTTCGCAGGAGAGCTTCTGTAAAGTTTGGAAGGTAGGAGACGAGATACTGGCAGAAGCAAAGCTGTGATACCGGGAGTGAGTCGTGCTTCGGTAGCTCAGATGGTAGAGCACTTGCCCGCGAAAGGTAAAGGTACCGAGTTCGAGTCTCAGTCGGGCACACAGTTTAAATCTGCCAGGAAGTTTCACTCCAAGACTGTCCAACACAACGTCTGCCTAAGCAACGGTGCAAGCACGACCACTAGGGACCTTGAATGGAAAACCAAGGCAGCCATAGCCGGTAGCACCGCGCTTAAATAGCGACCAGAAGAGGAAAACCAAAGAGAAAACGCTCATGCCAGAACGAGCGACAATACTGCCCCTACTAGATAAGAAAAACACTGGCGCCAGCGAATCCTGCACGGCCCACCATGTACTCTCATCCCTTGTTTCTCTTCGTCCGTCCATGCTTTTTCTGAAACTATCATTGTACTGTCTAATACAATGAAAATTTGATTTCCTATTACGGTCCTGTCTGTAATAAACATTATATTGTCTCTTATGATAGTAATGTAAATTATCATAAGTGTTTTCTTTGTCATAGTCACTGCTTTGTCTTCGGCCTTGAAAAAGTGAACGTCTTCGTTTGTCACCTATTCTTTTTGTACATAATCTATTGCTGTATATTTCATTCTCGTTTTTAGGGATGTTTACTTTTTTTACGGTCGCCCTTTCCATATTTCTTTGACTTCCACCTTACGCCATTCCAACCGTTATTTTTCTTTGCTTTTAATAACAAACCAGCGACCTTACACAGGATCTTCAAAAGAGACCCCTCTTCCTTGCTGTGCTTATCGATATTGTGTACTTCTACTTAAGCACTAAATTTACGGTAATACCGAATCTTTAATAGTGATCTTCATTTTTGGCACTTCCACTGTCATTATATACTTTAACGATACTTTCTAGTTCTAATTCAACTTTCTCTTTAGATCTTCAGCAGAAAGGTACGTGCCTAAGTTAATAAAATCACAGATCTCCTTATAAGTACCTTTTACATGCGCAGACTCCTCCTCTGCAGTACTTACAACAAATTTCTGAACAGAAACTGTTTTTAAAAGTATAGTGCTTTGGATGTACTCTTGTGTAACTCCGTTATAATTTGTATGCAGTTTTGTATTGGAATCTACTACACATTTTTACGGACTGAACTTGTTGAACTGAGATTAACATCTACTTAAGTCAGTAGCGGCCTTATTGCACTCCTTCATCATTGACAGCACGTTGCTAATTATTAATTATTGATAATCTATCTTTACTAGGTTTGAACTTAAGAGTTTCATTCGTACTTACGATAACTGCCGACCAGCTCCTCGTCAGCATCAGTTATTCAATAGCGTCATCAAGATTTTTCTTTGTCTTATTTTTCAGTTTCCTGTTGGCCGTTCCTTAGATCTTGAAACTTTTCCTTAGCATCCCTAGAAGACTTTTCAAATTTAGTGTTAGTTTTCCTGGAAATATCTTCCCATTTGTTAATATCTCTTTCTTGGAGACCTTTAACTTTTAAAATTTATCGTTAATATTCCTAGAAGATTCTTCTAACTTGTTGTTAGTTGCATCGTTAATTTCTGTTATTTCAATAAATTTTCCTCGAACTACATTTATATGTTTTCGATTGTAGTAACAATATCCTCATTGATAACTTCCTGTTTGCTTTAGTTCCCTTACCTTTTGGGCCCAGGGCAAACTTGAGACGTTTCCTGCTACTAATTTTCCTTCAAATAATTTAGTCTACATTCCTGGCATTCATTAGATTTCACCAGTTGGTACAAGTTACACAAACTATTTGTCGGCATTTAAATTTCTTCATCCATGTTCTGCTCTATCCTTTCCATCACATCACTCATTCTGACTTTCGGCTCGTCGCAACACTCCACAGTAGTGTACTTCTACACGATAAAATTATTATTTACGTCTAACTGCATCTAAGATAAACTTAAATTTATGTTAGGTACGTTTAATTGCTGTCCGGACAACGCAGATGTTTGAAAAATGTGACGACTTTGTGACCGTGCATCGAAATCCGGACCACTGCGGCTAACCAGTTATTCCTCTGGTTACGTGGTTGTCCTCGCCACGCTTGCTGCCGCTGTCTTCTTTCTCCCTCCTCGTGATGTCTTCTTGATTACTGTCCGTTATGTTTCACTCGCGATACGTTGATAATCCTCGGATGCGATTTAAAATTTCCGCTACTCGACCATATTAAACTGTCAGACACAATTTTCCCACTCCGCGATGCGCACAATTGTAACTCGACGTTACTACCTGCAAGCCCATATTTCAGTTGGTTTTAATTCCCAGTTTGTTTCAGGCACAGTACATGAAGTATAATTGCAAGTCCTTTACTACCCACTACACATTTTACCAACGGGATTATCCCCACACAAGGGAAGTTATTTTCTAGATCCTCTCGTGGTACCAAACCCCCGTAAACGTTTCTCAGTTTAATCACGAATTCGTAGAACGTTATGCAGGTACCGTATAGGGAACCGGGCAGATCATCTTGCACGACAGTTCGTATGTAAAGTTAACTTTTCTAGAACTACCGCAACGAATCGACGCGTGGGATTCTGTTCTCTGTGAATCTCTTGCCGATGTCGTTCCTCTAAGCCGTTCTTGTAGCACAATGATTTTCTTGGAGATGAAACAGGCGACCTGTGATTACAAAAGGAACTGTGGACAGCTGATCTATTTCAAATAAGCCCTGTGATGCCCTTATGGTGCGTTAATTAGCGACCGCTGTAAAAGAGTTTACAACGAAGTAGTTCACACTATTTGTCACGAAGGGTTATTTAAAACCGAGAGCGTTATTAAGACGACTGGTACATGTATCATACTTGGGTTATTTTTTATGTGACTCTGCAAAAGCTGAGAGGTTGCAAAAACTAGTCGCTAGATGTCAGTGGGCCTCCTTTATTTTCACATCGAGTTTCAGACGTAACCCTTAAAAAATGGGAATGCATATAAACACGTACTGACACAGGCAAAAAGGATTCAAAGGCAAACTGTTCAGACGTACCGCAATGCAATATAATTACAATTCTGTGACAGAGAAACCGTTCGACATTTGGGAGCATGACGTTTCTGCATTCACGTAACATAGTGATGTGACATACTGACAGCCATCAGACGAATTAATGTAGCACCACGTAGATAACCTACATCTACATCTACGTGATTACTCTGCTATTCACAATAAAGTGCCTGGCACAGGGTTCAATGAAACACCGTCACGCTGTCTCTCTACCGTTCCACGCTCGAACGGCACGCGGGAAAAATTACCACGTAAATTTTTCCGTGCTAGTCCTGATTTCTGTTATTTTATCGTGATGATCATTTCCCCTATGTAGGTGGGTGCCAACAGAAAGTTTTCGCAACCGGAGGAGAAAACTGGTGATTGAAATTTCATGAGAAGGTCCCGTCGCAACGAAAAACGCCTTTGCTTTAATGATTGCCACTCCAATTCACGTATCATGTCTGTGACACTATCTCCGCTATTGCACAATAATACAAAACGAGCTGCCCTTCTTTGTACTTTTTCGATGTCATCCGTCAGTCCCACGTGATGAGGATCCCACACCGCACAGCAGTACTCCAGAATAGGGCGGACAAGCGTAGTCTAAGCAGTCTCTTTGGTAGACCTGTTGCACCTTCTAAGGGTTCTGCCAATGAATCGCAGTCTTTGGTTTGCTCTAATCACAATATTATCTATGTGATCGTTCCAATTTACGTTATTTGTAATTGTAATTCCTAAGTATTTAATTAAATTTACAGCCCTCAGGTTTGTGTGACTTATCGCGTAACTAAAATTTAGCTGATTTCTTTTAGAACTCATGTGAATAACCTCGCTCTTTTCTTTATTCAAGATCAATTTCGACCATACAGATACCTTATCTTAATCATTTTACAAGTCGTTTTGATCATCTGATGACTTTACAAGACGGTAAATGACAGCATCATCTGCAAATAATCTAAGACGGTTACTCAGATTGTCTCCTGTGTTGTTAATACAGATCAAGAACAGTAGAGGGCCTATAGCACTTCTTTGGGGAACCCCGGATACTATTTCTGTTTTACTCGATGACTTTCCGTCTATTACTACGGACTGTGATCTTTGTGACAGGAAGTCACGTATCCAGTCGCACAACTGAGGCGATACTCCGTAGGCACGCCGTTTGATTAGAAGACGCTTGTCAGGAACGGTGTCGAAGCCTTCTGGAAATCTAAAAATACGTAATAAATTTAACATCATATGTCGATAGCACTTATTACATCATGAGTATAAAGAGCTAGTTGTGTTTCACAAGAACGATATTTTCTGAATCCGTGCTGACTGTATGTCTTACGATAGATGGCGTGTAAGTTGTAGTGCTCAAAAATCGTTCAAATGGCTGTGACCACTATGGGACTTAACATCTGAGATCATCAATCCCATTGAACTTAGAACTACTCAAACCTAACTAACCTAAGGACATCACACACATCCACGCCCGAGGCAGGGTTCGAACCTGCGACCGTAGCAGCAGCGCAGCTCCGGACTGAAGCTTGGTTGTCCTCGCCACGCTTGCTGCCGCTGTCTTCTTTCTTCTTCCTCGTGATGTAATGATCGACCTCATAGAGAAAGAGTAGTTCTAGGAAAAGGAAGACACTGCATGCACATGGTGGACTGCTCGCTCTCCCCATTTTAATTTTATGGAAGATGTATGGGATACACTACGGAGACGTGTTGCATCACGTGTACATCCACCAATGACTCTCCAAGACTTGCGAGCAGCTCTGCAGGACGACTGGGCGTTATTGCCTCAGCGTGACATTGATGACGTTTTTCACGGCATGCTCTGTCGCTGTGACGCCTGCTTTGCAGCCACAGGTGTTCACTCCCCGTAGTGGGAACATTAACCAGTTGTCGCAATGTGTGTTCAAATTTTTGAAGTTGGAATTAACGAAGAATATTTTCGTCAGTGTTATGTACGTTGCAGTTGTTTACACTCTGTACTCCTTACGTTGTTTTTACTTTTCTATCACCTATTCATATTGAACTGTGGCAAAATAAACGCAACCTTGCAAAATTACCGTCTGTTGCTTTAATTTTGGACGCAAGTGTATTTTTGGTGTGAAATGGGAATATTGTTTTCCAAATTATCGTGCCTGTGCTAATACGTTCCTGTATACATTGGCATTTGCAACACAAACATGCGTTATTAATTTCGAACAGGACCTGATGATTGACTACATCCGAAATGAGACCTATCAGTTCTTTTACAGTTATAGAAAAATAATCAAAAGTAGTATCAGACCTCACTCACAACTTTCAGTCCTATCTACAATTCCCAGATATCACAATAGACTCTGGGCACTTCCTATCACAATCTGACTAGGCTTGATGAGCAGCTGAAATTTTTTGAACAGTTTGTAAAACCGTCGTACTTTACTGTACATAGTTGGTAACTTAGCAATATTCATTTTTACGGTTTTAAATGGATTATTGCATGATGGTAACGCCGCCTTAGAGCTCTAATGTCACAAAGCTTCTCGTAGCATTTACTGTGCCAAAAGAGGGCATTCGTAACTGCTATTTAATCTAATGAAGTGCTGAGTTTCACGCCTAAATGTACGAGGTTCGCCTACATATTGGCAGTCAAGCAAGACTATCTCTCATAGCTCATGCACATCTCGCTCCAACGACTTGCTATTGTGGCACATGGACCCCAATTAACCTGAGTCGGAAACTGCATATCACTCGCTACTGCTGTATTCTGAGGTGCTACTTAGCGGAAAGAGTTACTTCTGCTTGCTGCAGTGAGCCAATGAACTGAAAATTTTGAATAAAAGTACTGCCTGAAACAAGAACCCTCATACTATAATGTCTTGGACCGTTTTTCTAAATTTTATAAATTTATTCTCTAAGAAATACCTCGTTCCGGACGATTGACTGAGCTCGGTAGTCTTACCAATATTTAAGAAAAAATGAGGCTGAAACGACTGTAATAGCTACAGATGTATATAACCCTATTAAATTTTTGGCATAAGATGTATGGAAAGATACTTTCCAGAGGATTAATTGCATTAACATCGCGTTTTCTGGCAGAATAAAGAAATGCCTTTAGACCGGAGAAACCATGAACAGACTTTGTTGTTCCTATACAGCAGATAACAGAAAATCATAAAGACCTTCATCTGGGAGGGGAATCTAACTAACGGAAGATTTTAGAGCGTATAACTTTCCACAGCGTTTAATAAAATCCGTTCAAAGTCTGATTGATGATAAAAATGTAAGGAGATACACTTCGGTCCAACCATTAGTACAGGAACGAGAAGATTCACACAAGGAGTAGAAAAGAGCGTCCATTATTTCCCACACTCTTCAATATATATAAAAATATGAAAGACATCTGCCCATCGAGATAGACGATAGGTCTTTTATGTTGATGATCAGGTTACGCTGGTGAATACGAAATACATCAAAAGAAGTTTTCCATCATCCCGGTTTCCATAACTCCTGAAGATAGACGTTGACTGTAGACATTTTATCACAGACACATTCCCTATGTCCGTTCAAAGATGTCACTAAGCCCACCCAAAGTCGGATCTTCTTGTGGATTAGAAAACTCGGCTTGGATGATTTTTGTCGATACCCGTGGGATGAATTCTACCGTGTAGCCCTATAAGATTGAGTGAGTGAGGTAGTCTTTGGTTTTACCATCCGATTGTGCACACCCAGCATCCAACAATTCCAAAGATAATCTATTTCGTGATGACTTCAATAAATCTTATTTATTTTTGTCAGAAAACTCGGGCTATTATGCCGTGTCGATGCATGGGGGCTTATCTGTAGGCCTATTTTAGTTATTCTTTGATATCTGGCCACGACGTGTCGTATGTGAATGTTATGAAAAGGTTTGGTAGTCCATATTTTCTTATGTAGAGGAGGACATCTTGAGCGTACCTCTGCATGTGTCTCGGACTTCTTATTTATGAAGAGGGTATGATTACCACTGTGATTGCGTCTATAAGGTGGATGAGTTCTTCCTTGCGTAATTTCTTGTGATTCAGCCTTATGTAAAGCATCCATTCCGCTTCTCTTTTTGCATACAAGTCAACCAGGAGTTTTTGGAATAAATGTCGAGCAGTGAGAATGTGGTTGTATGTGTCCTTGTATCTGATCGCTAAGAGGTAAACACAGAACCACTTTTGAGTGACATTTTTCTTTCTTCCAGGCCTGTTTCTGGTTGGATTTATTTCATTTTGAAACGATATCGATCCTCTATAAACACAGATATTAATCGATATTGGGGGTTACCAAATGAACCGCGTGTCTTTGCAATATGTTGCAGTCCCTCTTCTCCGTTATATAGTTATATCACGGCTTGTGCTATCATTGTCCAGAATTACGGTGACGGTTTCGTCTATCTGAGGTGCACTAAATCGACGTTCGTGCTTTCCATATGGTTTTTTGTAGCCTCGCATTATAAGTTTAGGGTCATCGGAAGCCATTCGGTCTAATGCTGCTTTGTATATGTGAATCAACTGAGCGTATTTGTGTAAGATACTCCGTACTACTCCGCAGAGTGGTTCTCGTCTCACTCCACTGATATTTGTGCATCGTTGATTTTTACTACTTCATTTCCAACAAAATATACTTGCATAAATCTATGGCGCTCGTTGGTGTGGTGGTAATGACCCCACGTTGTTTCTGATTTGTCCTTGGATGGAAAAACGTAATCGATTTGATCTCAGTTGGAGCTGATGGAAGTGACACCGAATGAAATCATTTGGAAGCAGTAGCTATAAGCTGTTATATTATGCACAAAGTGTTTTGATTCTGGATTGTCCCCGGTCATGTAAAGTTAAAACTCCTGCGGAGGTGTTTCCAGTGGTGGTAATTGAATTTTTGCATTCATGGACAGATCCTCGTGTTTCTCTACTCTAAAATTGGCAGATGTTGTCAATTCTCCCGATTAAGACGTGTTTGTGCAGGTTAAATTCTTTCGTAGGGTCCCACTGGAATGCTTCATTCGTTACGCTGTTCAGTTTACTTCTCCTCGCCCACACTTCTCGTGGTGTGATATTTTCATGGCTGGTTTCAGTTCACCGTCTTTTATTATAAGATTGTGCTGCAATTCTTGGTTCTTTAATCCGTTCATTTCGTTATTCTTCGGTTTCTCTGCTTTTCAGGGTGCTCATTCTCGTTCATTGGGAACTTAAACGTGCCTCGCTCTCTTCTTACGCTTCTTTTTTTAATATTCTGTTTGTTTTCGCCGCCTTGTTTCATAACCAGCAAGATCTCCTCATCTTTCACGTTTGGGCAGTGAGTAAATTACATATCAAATCAACCTTTCTCTAACGATTACACCCAGTACACTTTACACACTTGTCACATTTTATTTTAGATTTATATTCAGTTACAGCATCGCTCTGACTACTCACACTTCACTGTTTGTTTTTGTTCACTCAATGCACTACTATTTCGGTTCCTCCATTCGTCACTGATAAGAACTGGAGTTCGAGCCCACGATGGGTCTTGCTTTATTCGTCCCTACCAATGGGTAGCCCCACCAATGGTGAATTTAATAACACTCCAAAAGGCTTCGAATCGTCCACAAAGTTCCAGAACAACCCACAATATTCGAGAGTGTTCTGTGATTTTCCACAATAATCTGGTATGTTCCGAGATGATCCCGACTGATAAGAAACTGACGTTCGAACTCGCGATGGGTCTTGCTTTATATATCCCTACTAATGGGTAACAACAACAGTCGTTAGTTAAAGATCATTTCAAAAGGGTTTCGTATTGTCTACAACGTTCCAGAACATTCCACAATATTCGAGATCCTCCTGAAATATTGCACCAACATCTGGCATCGTCCCGAATGTTCCCAACTATTCCAGAAACATTCCAGAACATTCCTGATCACTGCAGAAAATTCTGGATCGTTTCAGAATGTTGTGGAATGCTCTTGAATATTCTAGAGTGCTCTGGGATGTTCCCGAATACTCTAGAATGTTCTGGAATATTCTAGAAATTCCTAGAGGCCAAAACTACCCAACTCTTATATCTTCAAAAGCACGCCATTGAGGTGAATACAGGAATCTTTCTCATTGCTGGTGCATAGAGAGTGACCACACGATATAACTCCTTCGCATTGGGAATCGTTTCTGAGTTTTAACGGCACGCGCGTGTACACGCACTGTTATACTATATATTGATTAAGAATGGTCTAAAAAAGTTAAGATTTACACACTAGTGCTATCCAGAAAACGAAGAAAGGAGATAGACTTCTTTTGCACTCGTTTGCCATTTGCAGCTTCAAAATATATGAGATCATCACTGCTTTGATCTTGTCGGATAACCTCCTCCCTCAGACCTATAGTACAGTGCTGTTTGTGGTATCCTCTCCTTCAGTAATCTATGAACGTGCTGCCTGGAATTATTTTTATAGTTGACAGTCGCTACTTCCTAACCTATTTTTCCTAGTACTCCAGTTCTTTATTTAATTGCAATTTTGACAGAATGCATCCTTTTACTGTTACCAAAAATCTCATTTTCGCATCCAGCAATTTGTTTGTATCAGGTTTTATATACGTCTGTGTTTCATATCCCTAGATAAGCCGACACAGCAATTTCTTTGTAGAATTTGGCTCGTATCATTTTTTATTTTTGTTTTTTTTTTATTTTTTACACTGCGGTAACGTCTTTATCTCGATGTGGCACTTCCAACCTACATCCTCAAATATTTGCTGAATGAGTACCTTCTACAGATACGTCTTATACTATGGAGGTAGCCTTAACAAATTTTCTGTCACTGAGCTCCTTCTTCTTAATAGCGTTTTCCTTACGTTTCTTGCTTCCACAATTCTACGGATAAGACCCTCATATCAGTAAAGACGATTTTCAACATTCGTCCGAAAAGCCACATCTCAAACGCTTTGACTTTCCATGTTTCGCTTTTGCCATTGCCTATCGTTCACTACCATACAATGTTGTGCTCAAGACGTATGTACTCAGGAATTTCCTCCTCAAATTAAGGCCAACGCTTCATACTAGTAAGACTTCTCTTGACCAGGAATGTCCTTTTTGCCAGAGCTAACCTGCTCCTGTCGTCCTCCTAACTCTGTCTGTCATGGATTATTTTGCTGCTTAGGTAGCAGAATTCTAGTTCGCGACCATGAATTCCGATGTTAAGTTTCTCCCTGTTCTCATTTTTGATACTTCTCATTATTTTGGGTTTTCTACGATTTTCTCCCAATCAATATTTTGTACTCATTAGACTGTTTATTCGATTCTGCAGATCATTTAATTTTCCTTCACTTCCACCAGCGGTTGAAAAAAAATTTGAATCCCATTACAAATAAGTACCCCATTCATACGGTTATAATTGGTGGAAATCTCAATCTACCCTCGATTTGTTGGGGAAAATACTTGTTCAAAGCCGGTGAAAGACAGAAAACATCTTTCGAAATTCTACGAAATGCTTTCTCTGCGAATTACTTTGAACAATTAGTTCATGAACCCACACGAACTGTAAATGTTGCGAAAACACAGTTGACCTCTTAGCCACAAATAATCCTGACCTAATAGAGAGCGTCATGACGGATACAGGGATTAGTGAACACAAGGTCACTGTAGCGAGGCTCAAGACCATAAGAACCAAAAACACTAAAAATAAACCTAAAATATATCTATTTGAAATAGGAGATAAAAATTCGCTTGATGCCTTCCTAAGAGAGAGTCTGCATTCCTTCCAAGCTAATTATGTAAGTGTAGACCACATATGGCTCAAATTCAAAGATAGAGTATCGACAGCAATAGATAGATTTATACTGCATAAGTTAATAAGAGGCGGGGCTGATCCACCATGGTACACAAAACACGTCAAAAGGCTGCTGAAGAAGCAACGAGAAAAGCATGCCAAATTCAGAAGAGCGCCAAATCCCCAAGACTGGTTAAGTTTCACGGAAACTCAAAATTTAGTGCGGACGTCAATGCGAGATGGTTTTAATAGTTTCCACAATGTAACGTTGTCTCAAAATATGGTAGAAAACTCAAAGAGATTCTGGTCGTATGTAAAGTACACCAGTGGCAAAGAAACAGTCAATACCGTCACTGTGCGATAGTGATGGAAATGTTACCTATTATGGTGCCACTAAAGCGGAGTTACTAAATACAGAATGAGATTTTCACTCTGTAGCGGAGTGTGCGCTGATATGAAACTTCCTGGCAGATTAAAACTGTGTGCCGGACCGAGACTCGAACTCGAGACCTTTGCCTTTCGCGGGCAAGTGCTCTACCATCTGAGATACCCAAGCACGACTCACGACCCGTCCTCACAGCTTTACTTCCGCCAGTACCTCGTCTCCCACCTTCCAAATTTTACTGAAGCTCTCCTGTGAACCATGCAGGACAAGCACTCTTGAAAGAAAGGATATTGCGGAACAGATTAAAAAGTAGAGGTGAAAGACTAGATCCTTGTCTTACACCATTTTTTATCCAAGCACATCGTTCCTAGTCGTCCACTCTTATTATTGACACTTGCCTCTTGCACACATTTTATATTAACTGTCTCTCCTTATAGCTTACCCATATTTCTCTCAGAATTTCAAACATCTTGCACCATTTTACATTGTCAAACGCTATTTCTAGTTAGATAAATGTTGTCGGCGGTACCTGATTTTTCTTCAACTTTCGTTACATTATCAGGTGTAACGTGAGAACTATGACTGGTGCCTTTCCCTTTCCTAAAGCAAAACCGATTGTCGCCTAACTGATCCTCAATTTTCCATTCTTCTGTTTATTATTCTTATCAATAGCTTGTATGCTCGAACTGTTCAGCTGACTGTGCATTTGTTTTTGCATTTGCTATTTTCGGAATTGAGTTGATGATCTTTTTTTCGGATGTCTGATGGTATGTTACATTTTAAGGTTCTATTAGTTGTACTACCTGTTTCCTGAAGCCTCCGTAATTAGATTTTAAAATGTTTTTCACCTTCAATTGAAACTCGTTTCGGTACAGTAACACTATACAATATTCGTTCTTACATTAAGTTTACCTCTGAAGATCGTTGGTTTGGTCTTACTTGTGGAAACTTTCAAATCATGACATTCAGATAACTTCTGTAACATATACACTGCCATTTGCATGGCGTTAAATCTTCCATACAAAATGTAAATTACATAGGAGGCCAGTTACAACCTTACGATACACCTTGATTTACACATATCTTTTCGCCATACCTTCAATTTCCGACATATACACGGATTATTGAACATTTATGTATAGATTTTAGTACTTTAGTCGGTCGGCCGCTGCTGCTACGGTCGCAGGTTCGAATCCTGCCCCGTGCATGGATGTGTGAACTGTCCTTATGTTAGTTAGGTTTAAGTAGTTCTAAGTTTAGGTGACTGATGTCCTCAGATGTTAAGTCCCATAGTGCTTAGAGATATTGTAACAGTACTTTAGTCATCTTTGTAGGATATCCATTTTGAGGCATGATTCCTGATAATTTTTCCCTACTTATTTGGTCGAATGCTCTTTCGTAAGTTCCAAAAGCTACACAAGTATTCCGTTATTTGTTTTGAAAGTGGCATCCGGAGAGCATCACCCGCTTTCTATAGTCGTTTTCATCTTCTAGTAACAAAACGCATCTTGTGATCCATAGTTGCCTTTTCTTAATGTTCTAACGCATTATCACCGTGCAATTTTCACACTCGGTTCTAGCACATTTTTTGAAACAAATGCATAAAATAGACATGTAGATAGGTTCTTGGGACCTAATACACTCTCCAACATCTGTTAATTACACTCACTGACCTTTGTTTAGTATGGGGCCCCCTTATCTCCACAATTCTTATTTTATTTCGTTTTCTGCGGTAGTCCCACTATTCTTCATTTCCTTTAATTCTGTTTTTCAATTTCTCTAAGGTAATGGGATCTACAGTTCCGTAAATTGGCTCATCGATATCTTCTTGCTTTACCAGGGATCTGTTAAACAACTGAACTCTATATTATTAACCTTCGATTAAATTCGTATTGGCTACAGCTCCTTCTTCACTGTCTAGGTACACAAGCACTTGATAGGACATTATTTCTTGCCAACGGTGCTGATAAATGATTCTCAAGCCGCTCGGCGAGCTTTCCTTACAGAATTTTTCGACATAATTTTGTTCATCCCTTGATGTCTCCCTTTCTACATGCACTTTTGTTGTAGCTATTGTAGATGAGCTGATTTGTAGCCTCTTATTGCGTGTGCAAGGAGTTCATTTAATATCCTTAATCCATTTTTCTACCTGTACTTCCTGTTTCAACGTAAAGCTTTTAACTAATATATTTAACAGCTTGTATTCCCATTCCCTTCATTATCCAATTAATCATGAATAACTCAGCTAGCCTCTCGTTTTTGTTGGTAACCAGACAACCTCCTTTCGAATGAAGTTTTATACACTTTAGTTATAACAAGTATATTTTAAACAATTCTTCATTCAGCCTTACATAGAAAGAAACAGTGGGAAATATTCACAAACGCTTGTGCAAATTCTATGAGCATCTGCTGACGACAGAATTACAGTTAGTCTCTGAGCACTGATGGTTTGCGATAAGAAGGCGGTTCGGCGAGATCCACGATTTTCAGCGGTCGGGAAGATCAAAAAATGGTTGAAATGGCTCTGAGCGCTACGGGACAACTTCGGAGGTCATCAGTTCCCTAGAACTTAGAACTACTTAAACCTAACTTACCTAAGGACATCACACACATACATCCCCGACGAAGGATTCGAACCTGCGACCGTAGCGGTCACGCAGTTCCAGTCTGTAGCGCCTAGAACCGCTCGGCCACTCTGGCCGGCCCCACACAAGTCAGAAGACTGCTGAACACATCGCAAAATAAACGTACCCCCAGGAATTCCACTTTTTTTGGCCATTAAGGATGCCATTCGTGGAAGACATGTTGAGGACGATGAGGATGTGATTCACACAGTGAAGCACCGGTTCTGCAACCAGAACATGGATTGGTACCGACAGGGCAGACACTCCCTTGTTTAACGCTGGAGGAAGGCCGTAGAACGGAATGTTGATTTCGTGGAAAAATAGAGCGTGTAGATAAAACACCTTTCTTTCGTGTGTGTAATCCTCATTACGTTTAATAACGAACTGTCGAAGAAAAAAATTCGGTGCACTACTTTCTGGGCAACGCTCGTGTTTTTTTATATTAGTATGTAATGATTCGTTGATGTATCACTTCCTCAGTGGTATGTTACGTATCTCACTTGCGATGATAACTTTGCATTAGTAATGGCACAGTAAGTCAGCGATGTGCATCTCCTTTCACACCAGGTGAGCTTTCTCATATCCTTTAACCTTAGTATCTTGTTATCCTCAATTTGTTAAAATACTGCGAACAGTCTCAGCTTCAGTCCAGTACCGTTAAAAATATGTTCACCAAATGCACTTGTAACTTCTTTGGACGGTAGTTTACTCAGTGGGGCTTTCAGCTATCCTGGTACTAGAAGATTATTTCACAAACATTAATCATTTCATTATTCAATTCTTCACAGAACCTTTCACTGCCCTCCGTTTTGCTTCCTTCAAGGGCACGTACTCCAGCTTTGGTCAAGTGAAATCTAGGTATTTGAAATGTAACAGTCAATACTTGGTCATTTACAAAACTTTAATGTTCCATCATGCTGTCCCACGAAGCTTACTATGGCAACAATAATAGAGAGTCACAACAGGAATCTATAAGCTCGTACTGATATCGAAGTGCATGATTAGCAGGAACATCAACTAGGCTAATCACGTAGGTTCAGTCGTAAATACGTAGGTCGACTAACGGCGTATACTGAACGAATGTTCGTCGTTTCCCTCGCTATACGGCAGAGCAAGTCTGAAAATCTAAACTGGGCAACGCGTCTTGGTGTGTCACCTATCTTGCCAATTCCTATTTACAAAAGTTTAGGAGCAATATGAAGTGAGTGTAATGTACTATACCCTCTTCATATCGTTTCTGTAGAGACCGCGAAAGTAGCATTACACTAATTACAGTTCCCACAGAGACGTTTCAGCAGTCAACCATCCTGTGTCACACACACACACACACACACACACACACACACACATACACACAAGTGTTAAAGGACGATATTTTGATATGTGACCCAAAGGGAAGAACCGTCAGTATGAAACTCTCAGTTGGTTGCAGAACATATGGGCTTGTACATTTGTGGCTCACATAATGCACTAGTATGGTCTAATACTTTAAGATATAGAGATGGGGAGTGATTAAGGCAGTCTATTAACAAGTTAGAAGTCAGCACAAGTAATGGCTTCTGGACCCAGAGGCTACCTCGTCCACTATGCGAATATTTACCTCTGGCAGAGATAAACGCAGAAGCGCTCAAACTTGAAAGTTTCAGAGGTGGAACTGCCCCAAAGGGTATATTAAGAAATGGCTCTGAGCACTATGGGACTTAACATCTGAGGTCATCAGTCCCCGGTATATTAAGACATATCCTTCAGTGCTGTAGTACAGAAGTAAAATTATAAGGAATTTTTTAATATACTCCACACGGATTTAAATGAGGCAGTCAACGTTTCTAGACATTAGAAATGTATAAATTTATTTCTATATTGCTCGCAAAATATTTTTATTCGGATTAGATCTATCAAACTGTCTTATACACTGTCACGTGACATAAAATGCTTTTATGCGAATAGTACAAAAAGTACTACTACTGCAGTACTATAAGCAACAGAAAATGACAACTCACAAAGAACTGTTGACTCCAAGTGACATTTTTAGGTCTCACAGGCTGCATTTTGAAATATCACTTAGCACTGATAAGCGAAGAACTGGGAGCACGGCTCCTATGTGTTGTAACTGCGACCGGGACGGTCGCGGGGTTGAAATGACGGAAAGCACGGTGGGACACGCGGAGAGGCCCGCGAGCAACAACACAACGTGACAGGACGGACACGACCAACGATGGACAGAACGAAGAACAACCAGATCGAACAACGGAGTCACTAGGAAAACTAACGAACACATCCACTCGTACACAGAACAAGAAAGTAAGTAAGCTGTCTAACGCGAGGCGATGTGTCCGCAGACGTACGCGAAATTAGACTGGCTGGCTGATTTTTTTTAAATTAAATTTCAATTCCCACTGAAGGGGGCGGGCTGGCAGCAGCTTAGCATGCCGCTCTTCAGCCTACAGACTTCGTTAAAAAGATGAAGAGAATAAATAATAAAACCAGGAAATAAAATTGGAGACTTAAAGAGTAACAGGGAAAAAAAACGTGGAACTTAAAACAAAGAACAGAGGGATGATAAAATACATACGAAGCAGACAGGTAAAACAATAGACAGTCTGGTTTCTGTTCGCAAAAGATATAAAATTCACACCTAGCGACAGTATGGTTTCTGTTTGCAACATGAGAAAGACGAACAACACTGAACAGGCATTGAAACACTGCACTAAAAAGTAGGCAAATGTGTCATACCACAGCCGAGAGCAGGTGGGGAAAACTGGACAGATGATGGAAAAATAAAAAAGGGGGGGAAGGAGAGGAAAAGCGAAGGGGGGAGGCGGGAAAGGAGCCGATGGAGGATGAGGTCCCATAAGAGGTGTGGGCGGGTGCTGGGCAGACGCGACAGGGAGTGGGGAAGGCAGAGGAGGGGAATACAAAAGGACTCGGTGGGGGGGGGGGGGGGGGGGAGAAGGGAGGTAGGGAGAGGTTTGGTGGGGAGGAAAACAGGATGGAATGGGGGGAAGAGGGAGCCCAGCGAAAGGACGGAGGAAAGGAGGGGGGTGGGGATTAGAGTTGATGGGAGGGATAGATGGAGGGAGAGAGGGCATAATCCGGGAGGGGAAGTTGATGGAAGCCACCCTGGGAAAGGAAATGAAGGGTCTAGAGATGGAGGGTAGGGGGGGGGCAGGGATGGGAGAGGAGAGGAGCAACCAGGGGGTGAGGGGGATCAAGGCGGCGGGAGGTGTAGAGTATGCAGATATGTTCGAGGAACAGGAACAGATGGGGGAAAGGAATGAGGTCATAGAGGAACCACGTGGGGGACGGGAGGCGTATATGGAAGGCGAGGCGGAGTGCATGGCGCTCAAGGATCTGTAGGGACTTACAGAATTTTTTTGGGGGTGGGGGGGGTGGCAGATATCTAGGCGAGACTCGCATAACCGAGGATGGGACAGAATAAGGATTTGTAGTTGTGGAGGATGGTAGAGGGATTCAACCCCCAGCTGGCTGAGCGAAAGGCAGGCGCTTAAGTAGTCTATCGGGGCCGCCGCTATTGGCCGCTAGAAGCACGTGTTCCACTGTGGCGCCCTCACACTAAAATCGGGACAGGAGGCGCGCGCCGCCACAGCTTACGGCGCAATGGCGCAGAGACCTCTAGGGGTCTTCGACGTCCATGACGTCTGGCGCGGATTCTAATTCCGCGGCGCGCGGTACCAGACTATGGAGTACAATACCTACAGGCTTCTATTAGGCTCCGCTATCCAAGCCCAGCTGAGCAGCATCAACATCTACATAATTTTCATATTCCATTTGTAGCAGATATTTTCTCCACAGCTAAATAACACAATGTATTTTAATGAAACGGGCGTCACATATTTTTTGTTTATATGTTTACGTATATATCGCCACAAATTTAAAGAAAGCGCAACCCAAATATATGTATTTCTTATGTAGTGTGATTTCTGTGTGACGTATTTGAAAAAAACAAAAAACAAAAAAAACCTGTGTTTCTGTGCTAAGGGAGAAAAGTAATCTCTATAAATTTTTATCTACGCAGAAGTAACTAATGAAATGGAACACTTCAAGCTGGGCTGTTGAAGTGCAAACGCGGACAGAAGGGATGCGTCATTTTATGTAGGCGGTAAGAGTGTTATTCTGCCGAAAGGAGGCAGTTGTTTCGTGGTAGCAGTCGGAATGTGAAGTGTGGGGAGGAAACCTATAGTATGCAGTCAGTGAAACTAGTTTGAAATCGATAAAGTGAAGAACTTTCCAGCAGATTATCTTAGAGGGTAGTGTTGTAATGAATTACTAAATTTTCAGTAGGGACTCTGAATCTGAAATTATCAACGAAGAAGAGGCGGCCAAGAACGAAGATACCATTGTCAAGATTCAAGACTGAAGATTATCTAAGCAGATTGGCGCAGAAGACAACAGAAGGCATAGGTTTGCGAGACGTCAGAAAGGCAAGGGGCACATGCGGTTTTCATCAAAAGAATGAGAATAATTCATGTAGGAAATAATTGTGGAATTTCGTGTGAAACACAGAGCTGACTAACTACTACTGCAGCATGGTACAAGTAACGTGAAGTTACCGTTTGCTGATTTCCATATTGCATGGTACCAGTTACGGGAAGTTTGCTGATTTCCGTGTTTGAGGAGGTAGACTGCGTATATATTCATTACTGTCAAATTACTTACTGTGAGGACCAAAGCACGCATTAAAGGTAACAGTCAAAAATTTGTAAATATAAGCAAGGTTGGGGTTATTCAAGTAACTCTTTGCATGGTCATCCACTGTTGCGTGATTTTTTATCTTTTTTTACTTAGTTCAGTAAATCCTATCTGCATACTAAAACCTGAACGTCTGATGGAATTTTTTCAGCAAGGATGTGCAACGGAGAGGTAATTGGACTGACTAACACTTTTTAAGATTACTTTGTTCGTGTACGAGATAGCTCGTTGTCATCTTTACACCTTTCTGCTTCACCGGAAGTACCCGACGCACTACACCTCCAGCGATACCTGCGGCTTCTGTTACATCCCAGGTGAGGCAGAAAGGGTTTACATTGATATCTCATTGGAGAAAGCCATTATTTTCGACATGACAGTGAGTGTTTACTATGGAACTAGGCAGTGTGCAGTAGTTTACATTTCAAGACAGATAACTGTAAAGACCGTTGTGATTAAGTAACTTACTTCAAAATAGTGATAATAATTATAATAAATTTTCATGCAAATAAGACCTTCACTTGCAGTCGGTAATTTCGTTGAAAAGAAATAAAGTAATCCTATTCTAGCACTGTAACGTTTGTAAATTCAGATTTTTTCAACGTATAATGTTCAATCGTATGAATCGACGCCAGTCTACAGTTACAGAAACTAAACTCACTATATACAAATCCATACATTGGAGCAACGACCTTACAATTAACACTTACCTTCTTTCTTTACTGTTGTCTGCAGTCTGTAAATTAAACAATTCATTACAGTTTGAACACACTTAACCGTACCCAAGAAAATTTACTATAGATACAGTACATCGGGCAAAACCATTCCTATTCACCCTCTAACATTTGTAAAATCAATGTTTTTCCTATACAGATACGTTCATTTGTATCATCCGACGGGGCAATATTGAGTTATAGAACCTAAATTAGTCATATAAACATCCATACATTGGAGCAATTACCTTACAATAAACATTTCCTTCCCTTGTTTGCTTTTATCTACAAATCGCTTGGTAAATTCAGTAGTTCGTAACAGTACGAACGTTCTTAACTTTACACGAGAAAATTGACTGTAGAAACAATGCACTGGTACACAACAATTCAGTCATAACAGAGAAGAAGGTTATCTGTGTTGTGATTTTATATTCGTATCTGTTTTATGCAAGTTTGACTGTATATGTGTAAGTATGGAATTAAGTCCCTATCATTGGTAAGAGCAGGACTGAGATGTAGTAACGTTGAGATTTAGATAAGACAATTTCGTCAGTACGGACATATTTTGGCGAAAGATTAGCAGGCTTACAGAAGGCATTTCAAGTGCTGGTTATTGACAGGGACAGTAGTCCGTTGGTCACCCCACCAAACCTATACCTGTGAAAGAGTGGTATTCAACTACACTGCAGAGGTGTTCCAGTGTTAATTACTCAATCAGTCACTACTATTCGGGTATAAACGTAATAATTGCTTAAAACGAAGGGCAGTCACCAAAGTAGCTGAAACTCCACTCTCTATTCACTCTCTCTGCATTGCTCTATAATTCTATCATATGTCATTAATATTAGTTAATATTAGTGGTTTGATAGTGTTGAGGCGACGTTTTTCCTTAAGGCACTGTACTACTTGTAAGCTATGATTTTACATGCCTCGCTAGACTTAATAATAATGTAATATGCCACGACCTAGCTAGAGATTAGAGGTCTGCATTATCTCCGATTTTTACCGGCGAGTCCATCTCGCCCCTCTGGCTCTCGGGAGTATGTGGCCGAGCGTCCTCTTCCGCCGGCTGTGGGCAGCCGATCGCCAGCGCTCGGCCGAGTGCGCCAAACGCTCGGCCCGTCGCCAGTAACCGGTGGACTCAGTGCCAGCGAGCGGCGCTTCGTCACACTCCTTGAGATCAGAGGCCACCGCTTCACATTAACTGCTCACTTATTTCTTTTACAAATGTCTTTCGTTGTTTACTACCACTTCTATGACCTAAATAATACACTTGTATATGTTAAATTTGATGTTTGTTAATATGTCGCAGACTACTAGAGTTTCGCCTTTGAGGTTATCATGTGTTCCAGTAATTGTAACGTTAAAAACTGTAATGTCTGTGTTTAGTATTCTGTTCCGTTCGGTAGACAATCGGGAACACAGTAATCATGGACTATGTGTAGCCTATCTCCCAACTCGGCCACGTATACGTTGTACTAATATTGAATGCAGGATCGGGAATGAATGACGGAGCTAAAAGCAATACTCACGAAATTTTATTGCACAAACGTTAATTTATGAACAAACTATGACCTGTAAATAACGTTAAAAGTGAATTATGACTATACAATTCGTTTTTCGTCATTGGTGCTCCCTGATACACAGGCGTCATTTGTTTTCCTGGAGCTATTACTACAGCTGGCGGTTTGAACTTCTTCCTGTGAAGTCAGTGAAAGTGGAATCATACATTTATAGAGTTTGAGGAATGTTTCCTTCCTTGTAATTAAGTGGTATGTTGCGAATACTTACGTAATTGTGATGGATCAATAAGAGATCATCCACCTTGTCTGATTCCCGGCACGATCTTTTGCTGGACAGCAAGTATACCGGCCTGGCTAAAATTTCTCTCGCTGGCGGCACTAGTGGCAGGAATACAAGGAACTCTTCCGGCTACTACCGACAGCCTTGGAAATAACCCCGCGTGCGTTTTCCACAACGGAAAAATTTGTCCTTCGGCACAGCTACAGTCGTATTTGGAGAGGGAAAGGTACCTGTCGAGTTCATTAGTAGTAACTGTGTGTCCATCTTCGTCGTCCTCATCCGAACTCCAGTCCATCCTGGACGTTTTCATGGGAAGAACTTGGTCACTGTTTGGACTCTGAATAGACTCTAAACTTGAATGAAAACATCCATAAGATATTCCTGTCACCTTCAAATATGTATACACCGTAGTTAGAAATACTGGTTACTAAACAACTATATTTGCGGTGACATTTTATATATATCGCACAAATTACATCAAAACGCATTGTGCGAAACTTTTCCCAAATATCACATTGTAGACCTAATAAATGTTGATCTAACGAAAGATGGCAGAGTAGACAAACAAACATTCGTTTACTAATTGCTTTCAGTGAATGAACCTTACCAATTACGGGCAGTTCCGAGTACAATCGTCGAACTTCAGCATACGCGGCTTGCTTTTCGTCTGCTGTGAGTCTCTTCAAATGACGCCGTGATGGCCACAGAACCGCGGCAACATAATGGATAGACTTAATTTTGCACTTCTCTGTGATGAAGTATGCTGCTCTCCTTTTTATTTTCGCCATGAGCTGAAAAGGAAACCCAATATACATAATGCACTCTGATAATTCAACAGTTGTATAAAGGATTGTAACCTGTAGAAAGTGTTCTTACCTCGTTGTCACTGTATATTGGTTCACAATGATGTAACAGACTCTTGTACCACGGCAGCATACGTTCTAGCGCTGTTATCTTTGCAGTTTCAAAATCCAAACTCGCTTCTTCAAAGGGGGTTACAAAAGCGACAACCTTCGTGGAAGGTTTCTAAGAGTGTCGATTGCCCCCGGGATTCTAGTAGATCTCGAATATCGTCAATTTGACTTATGACGGAATTGAGCACTAACAGTGTACTGTTCCACCGAGTTACAGCTTCTTGCTTCACAGAGTGCCGCAGACGCCCCGAGTGACCCGATCTCTTCAAATTGCCTACTATAGCTGTTGCTGATAGTAGACACGACAGGATTTCAGGGGCTTCGTCTTCTAAAAACGTCTCTTGAAATGTGTGACGAAGCGCAGTCATCATGCAGTGATCAAAGCAAGGCAAACGGTCGTAAGATTCAAGTGCCTTCTTCATATTAGCTCCTTGGTCGGTGACAAACTAACATTTCGTAAGATCATTCTTGTTAATTCCTAACTCAAGCATCCGCTCTTCGATTTCGTGGCGTATGTTCTCTCCTGTCTTAGGTACTCCAGAAACTCGGTTGTTATCAAAGCAAGCGTTTCTAGCTGCCACTCATCATTCACACAATGCTACGACACAATCAAAAAATTTCTCTTCTTGTAGTTATTAGACCACAGATCAGTGTCTAAAGCGCACGTTTTGTTCTTTAAGGCACATATTAGCTTGGGCACCATTTCACACGTATTTTGTCTGCCTTTTCTTTAATATGCTGTGATACAGTGGTAGGGTGCAGAAGAACATCTTCTATACTGACTTTGCCGTAAGTGGCGCCAACATTGATGAGCTATTGCCAAGATTCTTGAAGCCAATCTTACTACAAGTATTTAACGGTAGCAATTCTAATCACTCATATCGACCAACCTATCAACAACAGCTTTCTTTATGCTACTTGGTATTGCAAGTGGCCGGTGGACTTCTGCTCCGCATTTACTTTTGCATTGCCGAATCATACTTGTTGTGCTTGACTGGTACGAAAGTATGGTATCACATGTGGTACATTGCATGAAACCATCAGAAGCCTGCGTGACAAGATCCACTACAAGTGCAAACGATTTCCAAGCTTCACTTTTCGCCTCTTCTTCCGATATGTCTTTCTTCTTCAGGATTAATGAGCCGCTCCTAATTCTCTCCGTAATACTTCTCTTCGTTTCACGAATGGAACGTTTACGACCTATACTTGGATTATCCATAATGCTGTCTGCGCTGCTCAAAGCCACGTCGTCAACTGCGTTTACACACGGTTTCTAATGCGATTCGGCAATATAGAGCGCGCGGCGGTTGTTCTGTCACCGGCTGAGATTGTGAGTACGCTCGAGCGCCCGGCAGTGCTCGACAGTCCAACCGATAACCGAGAGGTGGAGGACAACCGGCCACATGGTGCATTAGAGGGCCACAGCCGTATCGCAGCTTGGGTCTTTCTCAGCCGTCGAGAAGCGGCACGAAATGGGAAATGCTCGAGCGGTTGTTTTCATCGAAATGCAGAGCTCTACTAGAGATTCACGAATGATTCAGATGAAACAGTGGCTTCAACTCTACAGTACTGACAGTTTACATGCTTGCTATCGGCGTTTACTTAATACATTGTGATATTTAATTCAGTTATTGCCATTGCAGGAGCTTTTCTTAATGGGTGTTAGTCAGAAATGCCTATAAGACCTGTTTTAAGAGATTATTGAAGGGAAGAAAAATATTGGTAGCAGCCTCTGGCACTCGGGAATTTAAGTGCATTGTTAAACGGAGAAACAAAAGATACAACAAATAAAATTTATTATGCTGGTGCATACGTCGTTTTTTCTTGTATGTTGGTGCTCCGGTTTCTCTGGGTCTATTTTTAGATTGGCATTTTTCATTTGAAGTTCACCGTCGCTATTTGATTTTACATGTCGTCATTCTGCCATATGGAGATAGTGAGTGGAGCTGTGGACACTAGAAAATGGAGTGCCAAGTGGAGAAATCAGATCATTTCCGATGTAGTGTTCTGTTTGAGTTCAACAGGGGCGACAGTAACGAAGACAGCCAGAAACGTTTACGCCGCGTATCGGGATAGTATCATTGGACAGAGCACGAAAAAAAAAACAGTTTTTTCTTTCTAAGAAGGTTCGTTTTGACATTAGTGACTCGACGTTCAGGAAGACCTCCGGGATGTGATGAAGATTGTTTAAACGCATGAATCCAGATTCATCCGAATCAGTGCACTTGAGAACTGGAAAATGTGATGCACTGTGATCATTCAATTTGCGTTGGTTGGGAAGGTTCTAAAATCGGATGTATGGGTACCATACGCTTTTAAGACAAAACCACAAAAATCAGCTACTGGCCATACGTGAATCTCTGCTTGCTGGTCATCAAGTAACTCGAGAACAATAACGACCGTCCCCATCCTGAACCGTTACGTATGACGAGAAATGATGTATTTATGCTGACATAAGGTAAAGAAAGTAATGGCTGAGCCGAAACAAAGCAGAAGATCCCCGTGAAAAGACCTGCGCGGATCCACAAAAGATAAAGTTACACATCTGGTTGAACACCGACGGTGTTGTGTGTTACGATTTTCTTCTGCAAAGTCTAACCACCTTGCTGACATTTAGTATCAACAACTGAGGCGTCTAGAACATAGATTAGGAAGACTGCATGAAGTAATGCTGCTCCAGGTTAGCGCCCAGGTGCATTCTGCTAGGTCGTCAGAAAACAATACACAGCTTTTGAGTTAGGAAGTCATTAAGCACCCATGTTGTTCACCTGATTTTCCGCCTCACATCTTCGCACCGCAAACATGGATCGACGAGTTCTTCACCTCAAAACCACTTGAGTTCTACAGTCGCGGAATCGTAAAAGTTAACACAGCGTTGACAGACTGCTGTATATAGTAAAGGAAAACCATTATAGAAGACTTAGGTTGCTATTGTGTTTGTTAATTTACTGAAAAGCGCTACGAACTTATGCACCAACCAAATACTTAACTAAAGATAGATATTTCGTAACCCATTTACGTGCAAACAGACTCACAGCCTCCCGCCTTATGTGAACCAGGAGCCTCTCCCGCCCGACACATCAGTTTGGAGCTCTTGCAAGCTCCTCCTACATAAGTTTAAATTTGTTTGCCCGTGATTGCCCCGTTATGGTGAAAGTTTGACAGACAGAAGAGTAACTGTTTCGTGCGTCTTTTAGACAGGTAGCGAGCTGTCACAACACTCACGTGAATTAGCCGTTTGGTCGTGTTTGGGCGCACGTCGGCTACGTACAAAGGCGGGCGCAATTGCCTCCAGTGCTGCTGTAGCGCTGTGTTAACAGCGGAGCGTCGGGGCGAGTACAGTGTGGCCGCCTCCAGCGCGAGAGCAACAGCGCGAGTACCTAGAGGGTGGTAAGGGGTTTGTGGACGAAGGGTGTGAAGGGGGGGGGGGAGGGTGGGAGAGGGACGGATGCACTCAGGCACACGCCAACTGCGCCGACACGGTCACGTTTACGCGCTCCAGCAGCTAAGCGAAAGCCGTTTTATTCATGTTGCTGCGTAGCCTGCAGCGAGCACGCTACAGCGGTGCGGATACAGCCAGTAACACCTGTGAAGCAAATATTTTCTGCGGTGCTGGAGTGGAACCTTCAACATCTACACAAAGGTACCTGTCAGACATTTACTTTGTCACCGTCTACCCTATATTTACCATGTCAAAACAGAGTATGCATATTTGGGATTGTAAACAATTCTTAAAAGGGCAAGCGTCACTTAGGTCAAGAATATGTGAGATAACAAGAGATTACGTACTTGCGAGAAGTGGTGCCGCATTTAGGATCTATAAACCTCTAGCCTGAGCCAACAGCGAGGACCACACCAGATGAAGTTTCGTGATAGCTGAGCTGCGGAAACAAACGTTTTACGGCAACTATTTTAATTGGTTCAAATGGTTCAAATGGCTCTGAGCACTATGCGACTTAACTTCTGAGGTCATCAGTCCCCTAGAACTTAGAACTAATAAAACCTAACTAACCTAAGTACATCACACACATCAATGTCCGTGGCAGGATTCGAACCTGCAACCGTAGCGGTCGCTCGGTCCTAGACTGTAGCGCCTAGAACCGCACGGCCACTCCGGCCGGCAAGTATTTTAATTAAAGCCAATAACAGGGCATTACGTGTTCGTTAATTTCATAAAATATGCTACACAAATTACGATATGAATCGATGACACTCAAAATGAAATGAACTGGAGCTCTGCCCAAGATATTCAACTTGCTCTACTAATATAATAAAGAACAGTATTTTCTCTTCTTAAAAACCTGACATTCATGTATTCCAAAATGTTTGATTTACGTTCTTAAAAATGTATACAAAACGTTATGTATTCTCAGAAGTATTTCCTATCTTTAACTTTCTATTTTGGCTCTCTGATGACTGCTATGGTTATATTACTTTTGCCCACTATATATTTATAATTCTTGAGATCAAAGTCCTCTCGCTTTTCGGGTGGCAATAATTAGCTATGAGTACCTACAAGAAGAGCATAAGGTAAAAGACAAAGTGCAGAAGCGAAATTTACAAGAAGAAGAAACGGCTGCTTAGTAACAGACCACAGAATTTACGAAGTAGTATAACAAACACTAAAAGCACTATCAACTGAAATCAGAATTAATAAATAACGATACACCTGACACGAACAAATACAAAGAATAGACAGTAAACGACTTTAGAAACGAGCCTTATCTGATGAACGGGTTCAAGAAGAGATGTGGGATACCGTAAAAAGAGGTACACAGATAAATTGTGCAGATAGAACACTATGCATGCCTAATCCAAGAAGACCAGAATAAGAAAAATATATATCAACAATAAGCATGCATGTTTGTTAGGCAAATGAAGGGCAACAAAAGAAAAATGCTACAACCATCCAAACTTTAATAACATTTGGTATAAAAACTAAATTTTCCCCCAGTGTGTCAACGAATCAAGTTACCTGCAAACGACTTTCTCCAGCTTTAAGAATCCGCTTGTAGCCACAGGAAAGATTTGTGGATATTGTTTTGGATATAATGAGTTTTGAAAGAAATTATCTTGCCCACAAATATAACTTAATTCGAACTGAGACAATTCCGTCAGCCATTGTTTGAAAAGACTTAGAGCAATTTAGGCAGGAGCAGTGCCATGGGCTTATTGGGAGCTACTGCGAATTAAGCATGAGGGAGCGCGAGGTCTGAGAAGTGAATGTTTACTTCTCCTTCGCCTACAACGACGAGTGAGACACATGTTATGGAGGATGAGCCACAAATAAGAAGTAAGAGTCTGTCTTTTGGTACGTCATTTGGAACCAACGAAAATAATACGAGTCGGACTCGCGGCTAAATACTTCTCAACGATCTCTTTCTTCAGTTACGTGTACGCCTTCACTGCGTGCACTCGTTTCGGTTAGAATTGTCTCAAAGAATTAAACTACACATAGACCTGTCATTTCAGTAAAAGGAACATCGTATAGTGACGGTAGTAGTGTTAAATGTGTTGCAGTGATTCGGCAGATACAGTTGATAGTGTTAGTGACGGTAGCGGTATTATGTTTCCTGGACGGTAACGTCCAAAAAGGTTGGTCTTGGAAGATGACACTCATGATAGAGACAGTATCAATCATTGATCATCGAAGCAGTGGATTCTGGAAGAAGAAAAGGACAAGCTAAATATCTGGGAGTATACGCAGCCTCCTGGCACAAGAGCACCAATTTTAGTGCAGTTAGGTGGAAGTGGAAAAGAGACTTTTATTATATGGCAGGCTAGTGTGGCCGAGCGGCTCTAGACGCCTCAGTCTGGAACCGCGAGACCGCTACGGTCGCAAGTTCGAATCCTGCCTCGGTCATGGATGTGTGTGATGTCCTAAGGTTCGTTAGTTTTAAGTAGTTCTTAGTTCGAGGGGAGTGATGACCTCAGAAGTTAAGTCTCATAGTGCTCAGAGCCATTTAAACCATTTAATTATACGAGACAGTTCTGAAGAAACTTGCCTCCGAATATTCTTAAAGTTATTGAATAAAACAAACTTTACCAACATTCTACACCTGTATTGTTCACGTCTATATGTCTATTTCAAGTCATCCTGGCGATGAACGCATTTCTTCCAACGAGAGACCTGATTGTCTGTACCATCATTGTAGAATGTTTGACTTTGTTGAATGTGTCACAACTTCACGTCTCCTTATACCGCTTCATTACCATCGAAGTGAAACAATCGAAGGTATCTTTATATTATCGAGAGAGACGAAACTCGGATGGGTCAAAGTCAGTACTGTGTGTAGTGTGACCGACGACGGTGAACCCACGTCATCGGATTGTTGCACGTGTTGCAACGCTCGTGTGCGATCTGCCATTGCCGTGCTGAAGTAGAGGGACAAAATATCTAGATGATGTAGAGTTTCCATATACAAAATTTTTAGAATTTTCATATACAAAACTCCAAAACATTAAATTTCAGCTCATTTCGCCAATGCATTTTGGGATAATGTTGTCACGGAAACTAATCGGATACAGAGCAGACCATGATCAATGAAAATGCATGAAAGGAAAGTGATGAGACATGTATCCCTGGCACTTCTAACTAAACTGAAATAAACTTTGTATTATGCGTAACAAGGCTCAAGTAAAAATAAGTAAATAAATAAAAAATTCTGATCTACTGTTGACACTCACTCAACTCATTTTTTACATTTTTTGCATAACTATATGTAGATGGATAAATTATGGAAAGGTTCAAAGTCCTGTTTATAATGGCAGAGGACACTGCGATGAATCGTTAACGAAATTTAGGGAATGTGTATTGTAGAAAGAACTTAATCCCCAAAGTGAGCGAGATTTGGGAAGAAATTTTATACACTTTTCGAATCTGTATCGGGATGTTGGCATAATTATTGAAGGGGTCGGAGAGATACAGTCAAAAGCCACATATATACAGCTTTCAGATATAGCAAGTGTAAGGTTTCACACAAATCTAAAATTTTTTAACACAAAACAGAAACGTTAGTAGTTTAGACAATAGCTCAATACATTGCAAAACGTGTAGTCAAATACGTAACTCTCTTTACGTTAGGTAATATTAATTTTAGAGTTATTGTGATTAAAATCCTAGGAACACTAGCTTCTGACTGTACCTCGCAGTAAACAAATTAGAACGAGGAATATTAATTTTAACGTATAATTTTTAACTTCTCTTAACCAGTGACCAGTATTTATATTTTTTACACATTTTTGCATACATAACAGATAACTGAGATTGATACATTATTTTAATTGAAATAGTTACATCATGACGATTGCCTATCTCATCATTCTTCACGTTATTTTCAGTACATCATCGAAAGCAGTGTTGATCTGCTGGAAGTACGTATCCCGTGAGAGACAGTACATCATATATTCTTTCTGGTTATTCGAAAGTGGCTTTCTCTGTTTTATTGGCACCTGAAATGGATGTGGTTCGTCAGGCCTTCGTTTCGTTTTGCTATAAATACCCACTAACGTGAGGCCTCCTATGCCTGAATACAAATGCTTTACACTTAGCTTGACAGGATCCAGACTCCTATTGGGCAGCTTCATTGAAACGAATGGGATGTAGAGAGGTGAAAGAGGTAATCTTCACTATCGATGTTTTAACTTTGTCCATAATTCCAAAGTCTTCTCTTTCCACTTTTGACACTATTAATTTTTTTGGACTCATAGATTTTGCTACTTCTGTCCAATTATCTCGTCCGTATACCATCGGTCCTCTGATATTTGCATACATACCAGTACGACCAAAATCACTAACAAGAGGGTGTCTAGCGTGACCAGCCATAGGGAAGAAATGCTATACAGATTCAAATTATTTTGCAACAAGCAGAGGCCTCTTCGAAGCAATAAGAGCCCAATTTCTTTCTTGTCCCTTGCGTTTTTCTGTGATAACGTTAAGATGTTTTCTTAGGGCGTTACCTACCTGCAGCTATCAACCTTATCCGAACCTCTTCCTTAATCTTTCTCCACAGAAACATATAACTCTCAATGGATCCACAGTTGTGGATATCGTAAGTGTATGTCCATATTTCTCTATTGTAAATTCTAGACCAAATATTAGTTTCATTGCGGGGAACGCCTGTTGCATGTCCTCTGATCTTTAAAATTCGCTTTACCCAGGGCAGTTAAAGACGCAGTCATATTTTGGCCACAGTTAGCTTTTCTTGCAGATAATTCTACTTTATAAGTTCTTATTAGAAACGCATTACACTTAGAACAGGTGTTACTTTTTGGCAGTTTGAAGTCTATGTTAAATTCAGATACAAATATTTCTCGGTATTTAATTTCAGACACAAAGAGCAGCTGCTTTTCTTTACAGTATTCCGAGAATTTGTCCCAAAGTAAGGATATAATTCTGAAAACACGTTGCAAGTGCATTTTTTTGGGATTTTATTGTCTACTGTAACGACTGTTGTATTTTGGTACCTCATTGAGAAAATCTCTAACGCGTTGTGTAGATTCATCTTGGAATAAATGTGGGTAGTTTCCATGTGTTCCAGAAAGAAAACAGAGTTTTACTTTATATTTTCTTCCTTATACAAATATTTCTATTCTAGCAAATATTATATTCGAGCAAATGACTTACTTATAGTATACAATCCTCTCCATCTTCTTTTGGAACTGCAAAACCGAGCTTCACTTGCGAATATTATATCATTTTTATTTAAAAAATGAAAATAAACCTCCTCTTTTTCGACGCCACTTTTTTGTGGGTCATGAGGCAAGTATCCCAGCATTAAATGTTCCTACATCCCAAAAACACCGGCAAATTTTTTCTTCATCAACAAGTAATTTCGAGTAGCACTTACTGAAGACAGTACGGGGGACATACTACAGAGGCTGCTTGAAATCTGTTGTTAGGTTTCGAACACATGTACTGTTGACCAGAATGATATTTCTGCTTTCCTTTCTTTCTTTTCAATTGATCAGTATTTCGCTTCCTTTTCCTTTACGATTTTGTTTTCTCAGACGATTCTTGAGTTACTGTACTTTTTTTCAAGTTTTAATGTAAAGAACAAAATTGTTTCAGAACTGGCGTGAGATATAGTCATAAGCCACACAAAAAATTGCTAACAACCAAAATGACATGGAAGGTAGGAATATCTTTACATGTTTGTTATTAAAAATACATTATCGCTGGGTTGAACAGTCACTCAAATATGCCGTTACAGTTTTCTTATAATCAAACAAGACAGCGATCAAATGAGAGAACCGTTAGGGGAAATAGTCACAAGCTTGTGGAGACTAGTCACCAAAAATAAACTCTTTTATATAATAACCTAAACACTATCTGAACTGGAAGTGCAGCTCTGTCGAACCCGAGATTCATCGCTATTTTCATCAAAAGGATAAATCTCTTTATTTCTACTACTGTCATTTACAAATATTGGTTGAAGACGTGAACAAGCGGAAGACGATCTTGAGCTATCTGCCTATGACTATGTATCATCTGAAAATATCGCTGGAACGCATTCTATAGAGCTCAATTTCGGCATATCCTGCCATCTGTTGCAGAAAGACGAAACAATTTCAATACAGTATGAAGAGGCTATTATTAAGAATGTCGCAGAGTGAAAAATTAAATTTCGAAGAAATTGTGTTTATGACTGTATCCCTCCAACCCCTTCATAATGTAAAATTTTTTCAGGAAAGCATAAAACAAGTCTTGAACACACTTTGTACGAGTACTTGAGTGACTCGTATCCTTAAGCGGAACTATTTGTAACTTCAGTTGAGAAATATTGTCGATATGGTAGGAACAGTACATTTTAAAAGGTAAGAAAAGCCGGTAGATTTTGATAAAGCAGAAATTGAGAACGGTGGCTGAACAACTAGAAGCTGCAGTGACATATGAGCGTTGAAGTGAAGGGATCCATGGGATGTACACTACTGGCCTTTAAAATTGCTACACCACGAAGATGACGTGCTACAGATCCGAAATTTAACCGACAGGAAGAATATGTTGTGATATGCAAATGATTACCTTTTCAGAGCATTCACACAGGGCTGGCGCCGGGGGTGTAGGTGTCGCCACACCTACAACGCGATGAGATGAGGAAAGTTTCCAACCGATTTCTCATACACAAACAGCAGTTGACCGGTGTTCCCTGGTGAAACGTTGTTGTGAAGCCTCGTGTAAGGAGGAGAAATGTGGTCCATCACGTTTCCTACTGTGATAAAGGTCGGATTGTAGCCTATCGCGATTGCGGTTTATCGTGTAGCGAAATTGCTGCTCGCGTTGTTCGAGATCCAATTGCTGTTAGCAGATTAAGGAATCGGTGGGTTCACGAGGGTAAAACGGAACGCAGTGCTGGATCCCGACGGCCTCGTATCACTAGCAGTCGAGATGACAGGCATATTATCCGCATGGCTGCAACGTAACATGCAGATACGTCTCGATCCCTGAGTCAACAGATGGGGACGTGTGCAGGACAACAACCATCTGCACGAACACTTCGACGAAGTGTGCAGCACCATGATCAGCTCGGAGACCATGGCTGCGGTTACTGTTGACGCTTCATCACAGACAGGAGCGCCTCCGATGGTGTACTCAACGACGAACCTGGGTGCACGTCATTTTTTCGGATGAATCCAGATTTTGTGTACTGCATCAAGATGGTCGCATCCGTGTTTGACGAAACAGCGGTGAACGCACATTAGAAGAGTCTATTCCTCATCGCCATACTGGCGTATCACCCGGCGTGATGGTATGGGGTGCCATTGGTTACACGTCTTGCTCACCTCTTGTTCGCATTGATGGCACCTTGAACAGTGGACGCTACATTTCAGATGTCTTACGACCCTTGGCACTACCCTTCATCCGCAGCTCGTGGTCTTGCGGTAGCGTTCTGGCTTCTCACGCCCGGGTTCCCGGGATCAATCCCCTTCGGGGTCAGGGATTTTCCCTGCCTCGTGATGACTGGGTGTTGTGTGATGTCCTTAGGCTAGTTAGGTTTAAGTAGTTCTAAGTTCTAGGGGACTGATGGCCGTAGATGTTAAGTCCCATAGTGCTCAGAACCATTTTTTCCACCCTTCATTCGATCCCTACGAAACCCTACATTTCAAGAGGATAATGCACGACTGCATGTTGTAATTACCGAACGGGCCTTTCTTGATACAGAAAATGTTCGACTGCTGCCCTGGCCTGCACATTCACCAGAACTCTGACCAACTGAAAACGTCTGGTCAATGATGGCCGAGCAACTGGCTCGCCACAATACGCCAGTCACTACTGTTGAACTGTGGTATCGTGTTGAAGCTGCATGGGCAGCTGTACCTTTACACGCCATCCAAGCTCTGTGTGACTCAATGCCCAGGCGTATCAAGGGCTTTATTACGGCCAGACGTGGTTGTTCTGACTTCTGATTTGTCAGGATCAATGCACCGAAATTGCGGGAAAATGTAATCACATGTCAGTTCTAGTCTAATATATTTGTCCAATGAATACCTGTTTATCATCTGCATTTCTTATTGATGTAGCAATTTTAATAGCCAGTGGTGTACGTATTACTTCTACAGGGTATGAAAGTATAGAAATGACTGAACAAAGCGGAAGTCAACGAAAACGTTCTTTCAACCCAAAATGTATTGTTATTTTCTGCCATGATTTCAGTAGATGTAGCTCTTATAAGTCAATACTTGAAAGGGGGTCTAAATTTTTTTTGTATTTGACATGGCACTTTATAAATCATATATTCTGTAGAACAGAAATAGTATGGCAAATAAAAACAGGATTACACCGAGTATAGACTCCAAACAGATTAACCATTTTTACAAGACAAGGCGTCATCATCGACGGGAAATATACCAATGAGACTAAACGTGCAAGATTAGAGTCACTTTCCGAAAAAAAGATTTCACAATCCATTTAGAAATCCTCCAACAAGAGCTCTTAAATTATATACCAAAAATAAGAAACTGAGTGAAACGAAGAGGGAATGTAAGAACTGTTGGTCTGCATTAGATGTACGTACCTCATTGTTCCAAAAAACACAACACAGTTGATGATTTCTAATTGTCTGTGAGTGTTCTCGGAATATAATTAACGTTTCCTAAGAATATATATGTAATACGAAGGATACATTTTACCCAGCTTCGAGCTGACAGATAAACAGGTCATGTGCTTGACGTGTGACCAACAATCTTCCTTACCATGACCCAAGGAACTGGGAGATAGACGGTAGGCTGAGATTATTTCATACCAGCTATCCGTTGTACCACTGATCAACTAAAGCTGACAGAACGAAAGTATGACGTTTACAAGAGGGCCCATGCAGTAATATAGAAACAAAAAAAATTCTTTGTTTTTAATATTTTTGGTGGTGGTGGTTGTTGGGATGTTTAAGGGGGACGAAACAGCGAATGTCATCAGTCCCCCAATATTTTTGGTGTCAGCCCGTTTGTAGTGGAGGCTGCAGTCCTGATAGCCTGCATATAAATACGCCGCTGGCATGAAAAGCAGTCCCCTACTGACATTAGGACACGTACTTAGGAGGTATCACGTCAGTAAACCACTTTCTGTTCACGTAAGCAATTGTATTTCAACTCATGAGCGCTAAAGTATGTTCCAGGCTCGCTCTGCATGTAGAATCTGACAGCCTATCAATTAGCTGCATTTCCGTGTCCCATTCACCCCTATTATTTTGGACCAAGGGGTTATCTCTCACTAATCCCCCTGCTGTTCTCTAATCTTCCTGTTGTTCTGGAACAAAGGGCTTGTGTTCTCTAAGGTCCTTATTGTTCTGCAGCGTGGTTTTTCAGCCACGCGGGGTAGCCGCACGGTGTAAGGTGGCTTGCAACGGTTGGTGCGGTCTGCCTCCCTCCCCAACCCCTCCCCTCCCCGACCGCCCATGCCCGTCTGAGGTTCGAGTCCTCCTTCGGGCATGGGTGTGTGTGTGTTGTCTTAGCGTACGTTACTTTAAGTTGTGTGTAAGCCTAGAGATTGATGACGTCAGCAGTTGGTCCCATAGGAACTTACCACCACCACCAGTGGTTTTTCATGTTCTCACACATTATTTTTCTGAAACAAATTGTAAGACCTACAGCCTCTCAAGGTCATCACACGCCATTGGTTTCCTGTGGTATTTTGCGCGAAAGATACCCTACTGCGCCAGCCCACATTTAGATTTTGGCAGCAGCCATATGACTTCACTGCCAATCTGAGGCCAGTTCCGAGACACACCCTCTTCAACCTGTGAGAGCCAGTACCACTGCAGAGTACACTTAAAGGATGTGACACCAACTCGTCTCTCAGTTAAGTCCACCGGTTCAGTTCTGTCTGTATAAGCTAATCGTTGCTCCTCCATCCTCAGCTTCTGTTGCTTATGTGTATAGATAGACCTGGATTTTCTCACAGACATATACTGTTTATTAATGTCGGTTTGTGGTGCTGGAAATCAAATTCAGTAACATAGGATTATTAATCGCTAGGTGTGTACGTTATTATTTTGCTCCTTGTCTCAGAACTGACCATCTGCTTGGCATATACCACTGCGACAACCCAACAATTGACGATGAGGTTGTTTTACATAGGTGTCCAGTTGCGTTTTCTCGTCAACTACACAAACAAATTTGGTATATACCACTGCGACAACCAAGCAATCGACGATCAGGTTGTTTCACATAGGTGACCACTTGTGTTTTCTCGTCCCCTACACAAACGACTTTTGCATATACCACTGCGACAACCAAACAATTGACGATCAGGTTGTTTGACACAGGTGACCAGTTGCGTTATCTCGTCTGCTGTACAAACGACTTTGTCATATACCGCTGTGACAACCAAACCATTTACGAAGAAGTAGTTTCACATAGGTATCCTGTTGCGTTTTCTCGTCCGCTTCACAAACAACTTTGGCATTTACCATTGTGACCATCAAACAATTTATGATGAGGTGTACTGTTCTGTTTTCTCTTCCGCTTTTTTTTGGTCATCAGTCTACTGACTGGTTTGATGCGGCCCGCCACGAATTCCTTTCCTGTGCTAACCTCTTCATCTCAGAGTAGCACTTGCACCCTACGTCCTTAGTTATTTGCTTGACGTATTCCAATCTCTGTCTCCCTCTACAGTTTTTGCCCTCTACAGCTCCCTCTGGTAACTTGGAAGTCATTCCCTCATGTCTAAGCAGATGTCCTATCATCCTCTCCCTTCTCCTTATCAATGTTTTCCACATATTCCTTTCCTCTCCGATTCTGCGTAGGACCACCTCATTCCTTACCTTATCAGTCCACCTAATTTTCGTGATTTCCCTAAATCACTCCAGGCAAATGCCGGGATGGTTCCTCTGAAAGGGCACGGCCGACTTCCTTCCCAATCCTTCCCTAATCCGATGAGACCGATGACCACGCTGTCTGGTCTCCTTCCCCAAACCAACCAACCAACCACCTAATTTTCAACATTCGTCTGTGGCACCACATCTCAAATGCTTCGATTCACTTCTGTTCCGGTTTTCCCACAGTCCATGTTTCACTACCACACAATGCTGTACTGCAGATGTACATCCTCAGAAATTTCTTCCTCAAATTAAGGCCGGTATTTGATATTAGTAGACTTCTCTTGGCCAGAAATGCCTTTTTTGCCATAGCGAGTCTGCTTTTGATGTCCTCCTTGCTCCGTCCGTCATTGGTATTTTACTGCCTAAGTAGCAGAATTCCTTAACTTCATTGACTTCGTGACCATCAATCCTGATGTTAAGTTTCTTGCTGTTCTCATTTCTACTACTTCTCATTACCTTCGTCTTTATCCGATTTACTCTCAAACCATACTGTGTACTCATTAGACTGTTCATTCCATTCAGCAGATCATTTAATTCTTCCTCACTTTCACTCAGGATAGCAATGTCATCAGCGAATCGTATCATTGATATCCTTTCACCTTGTATTTTAATTCCACTCCTGAACCTTTCTTTTATTTCCATCATTGCTTCCTCGATGTACAGATTGAAGAGTAGCGGCGAAAGGCTACAGCCTTGTCTCACACCCTTCTTAATACGAGCACTTCGTTCTTGATCGTCCACTCTTATTATTCCCTCTTGGTTGTTGTACATATTGTATATGACCCGTCTCACCCTATAGCTTACGCCTACTTTTTTCAGAATCTCGAACAGCTTGCACCATTGTATATTGTCGATCGCTTTTTCCAGGTCGACAAATCCTATGAAAGTGTATTGATTTTTCTTTAGCCTTGCTTCCATTATTAGCCGTAACGTCAGAATCGCCTCTTTCGTCCCTTTACTTTTTCTAAAGCCAAACTGATCGTCACCTAGCGCATTCTCAATTTTCTTTTCCATTCTTCTGTATATTATTCTTGTAAGCAGCTTCGGTGCATGAGCTGTTAATCTGATTGTGCGATAATTCTCGCACTTGTCAGCTCTTGCCGTCTTCGCAATTGTGTGGATGATACTTTTCCGAAAGTCAGATGGTATATCGCCAGACTCATATATTCTACACACCAACGTGAATAGTCGTTTTGTTGCCACTTCCCCCAATGATTTTAGAAATTCTTATGGAATGTTATCTATGCCTTCTGCCTTATTTGACCGTAAGTCCTACAAAGCTCTTTTAAATTCCGATTATAATACTGGATCCCCAATCTCTTCTAAATCGACTCCTGTTTCTTCTTCTATCACGTCAGAGAATCCTCACCCTCATAGAGGCTTTCAATGTATTCTTTCCACCTATCTGCTCTCTCCTCTGCATTTAACAGTGGAATTTCCGTTGCACTCTTAATCTTACCACTGTAGCTTTTAATGTCACCAAAGGCTGTTTTGACTTTCCTGTATGCTGAGTCTGTCCTTCCGACAATCATATCTTTTTCTATGTCTTCACATTTTTCCTGCAGCCATTTCGTCTTAGCTTCCCTGCACTTCCTATCTATTTCATTCCTCAGCGACTTGTATTTCTGTATTCCTGATTTTCCCGGAACATGTTTGTACTTCCTCCTTTCATCAATCAGCTAAAGTATTTCTTCTGTTACCCATGGTTTCTTCGCAGCTACCTTCTTTGTACCTATGTTTTCCTTCCCAACAAATATTTTTGGCATACACCACTGCGACAACCAAAAAATTTACGATGGGGTTGTTTCACATTGGTGTCCAGTTGCGTTTTCTCGTCCGCTGCACAAACAATTTTCGATGACGCTGTTTCTCATTGGCGTTTCAATGAATTTTCTCATTTGTAATAGAAAAAACTGACTGCAGTATTCATTTTGTGTATTTATTGCCAAACTGCAGACAATTTCTGTGCTTGCCACCACATATTTTCATTATTATTGCGTGTGTTCTTTTCGAAGGTTGATATTGCAAGTGGCCTTAAGCCGTACTTTCTTCTGCATAACCTATTGTTAGCAATCTATTCGTGTGCAAGTGTTATCTTGTGTGTTATGCTTCAGTTTCAAGCAGTACATATGTAACAGCTAATGGAATTCGTGATCAGACTAGCTGTGCAGGCAAACACAGCGGTGCCGCCTGCAGCATTCGCAGCACCGCCACGGCGTACTGCACACTCCGTGCACGTGATTCTCAGTAAGGAGAACGGCGCGAGTAACGCGCGCTGCTCGACTACGCTTCCAGGGGCATCACATTGAAGGTAGAGACACGGAACCATACTTATTTGCAACCATTGGAGTGTCAATCTTCCGGCCAGCTAGCCAACTTTCCCTCTCCTGCTACTTTAAATGTGTTCCTTACGGAGAACTGATTGCTGCACTAGAAAGTTACAATTGTGGATATATCACTGTGCCAGCTTAACGCAACAAGTTATTTATCGCGCTTAGGCGATCGAATCAATTCGTAAACAGAGGGTGACGGCAATACAATGAGTTCCCCGCCATTGTTAATTCAAGGGTGAGTTGGCTTCAAATGGTTCAAATGGCTCTGAGCACTATGGGACTGAACTTCTGAGGTCATCAGTCCCCTAGATCTTAGAACTACTCAAACCTATCTAACCTATGGACATCACACACATCCATGCCCGAAACAGGATTCGAACCCGCCACCGTAGCGGTCGCGCGGTTCCAAACTGTAGCGCCTAGAACCGCTCGGCCATCTCGGTCGGCGGTGAGTTTGGTCGTTACGGTAGTGATGCCATGATTACGGTTGCCTTTACTAGAAATTTGCCAGACCATTGCGTACACAAACAGATTCTTAAGTATTTGATCCAACCCTGAAACAAATTTTGAAATGAGTGGAGCGCCAGGATTCATAGCGCAGCGGTTGACCTTGTTTCCGTTGCTATTTGTGCAGTTCAGGGCAATAGTAAAGTGGTTACGCCCTTCATTTGCTCGCTGCCAGACGCCAAATCCCAGCCAGGGCAGTGTCGTAGGCAAAACCAGTGTGCTACGCTCCAGGTCAACGGAGTTTTGGGAGGCGAGACACTGTCGTGATGTTAAGTGCTACGAATCTGGCAAGAAAGATCACGTTGAGCCTGTCAGTCTGCAGAGACGCAAGTGCAACAAGCACTCTGTAGATTGTCTAGTGGCTCCGTCAATGGATGTGAATGCTGTATTTTCAAACCAGTGTAGTGATTCTGTGCAAGATAAGTGCAACCGCAAGCAAGTGACGCACTTCATCCACGCTGCATGAAGCTAATAAATCGCTTATAACATTACAGTTGCCAAAATGAAACGTACATACAACTGGGCACGGTTTCGCCCAAGACTCTTTCGAGTTACAAGGGTCACTCCAAAAGAAACGCACACTATTTTAGTAAAAATACAGTTTTCATTCTGCATGTGCGAAAGTTTTACAGTGTGTAGATACATCCTTCCCGTTTGTTTTCAAACTCAGTTCAACCTGTTTCCGTGAGTGGCGTCGTCACAGCATGCCTTCAAGATGGCTGCTACACTTGACGTTCGTCAGAAGCAACGTGCTGTCACAGCTTTCCTGTGCTGTGAAAACGACACAGTGGGAAACATCCTCAACATGTTGAAAAAGGTGTATGGAGATGATGCTGTCGATCGCAGTACAGTTAGTCGGTGGGCAAGCAGGTTACGTGATGAAAGCGGGCACGGCAATATTGAGGATTGTCCTCGCAGCGGCAGGCCTCGTAATGCACACACTCCAGACAATGTGCAGAGAGCTAACGAATTGGTGACTGCTGATAGACGCATCACAGTGAACGAATTGTCACGCTACGTGGGGACAGGGGAAGGAAGTGTTTGCGGAATACTGAAAGTGTTGGCGTTAAAAAAGGTTTGTGTCAGGTGGGTTCCCAAGATGATGACAGTGGCTCAGATGTCAGTCAGAAAACCATGGAAGCGATCACAAAACTCGGATGGACAACACTGAAACACCCACCTTACAGTACTTACTTGGCTCAATGTGACTACCATCTCTTTGGGAAACTGAAAGACTCTCTTCGTGGAACAAGGTTTGAAGATGATGACCCCGTTGCGCACGCTGCCAAACAGTGCCTCCAACAGGTTGGTCCAGAATTTTACCATGCGGGTATACAGGCGCTGGTTTCAATGTGGCGTAAGACAGTTCAGAGGGATGGAATTTATGTGGAGAAATGAAAATATTGTTCCTAAAGGAAGTATCTACACACTGTACAGCTTTGAAACATGTAGACTAAAAGATGGCTTTAGAAAAAATAGTGTGTATTTCTTTTGGAGTGACCCTCGTAGATGTACATATGAATTGCTAGGCAAGTACAAGTCACAGGCAACTTTATCCGGTTAAGGCGGACTTGTAATTATCCTTCTGTGCCTACAAACAGGGTGCCTGAACTTCTAGCCGAATTTAGTGACAGTTTCTAAGATGGCCCAGTCCAAGCTAATACTTACGAGACTCACATTCGCACAAGAGAAATCACACTTTTACCTATTACGGCCCATCCTCCAAACTGTCAGAGATCAAGTGCCATATGAACACTTATTCTGGCCGGTCGATGATGTGATTTCCCCTGTAGTAGCCTGTCAATGGGAATCCCCTTTTGAAGTTGCAATTAAACCATCAGACAAAATACGCTCATTTGCGGGTTTCAAGTCTGCGGTAAATCCACTTACTGCGACTGCGCCTTTTCCCTTGTCACAGCCCGTGGAATCCATAGACAAGCTATGGTTCAGTTCACTTGTTTTCCAAGATTTACCTGTGGGATGCCTCTTTGCAGCTACCCTTGGATGAAGAGTCATAGTGAGTTTTTTCTGACCGATAGTCACTTCAGTTTATTCAAGGTTTTGCAGTAGCCTCTCGGCAGTGCATCTGCACCGGCAATAATTCTAAGGCACTTATAGTTACAGTTCTTTCTTTTTCGAACTGTCTGGATGACTCTTAGTTTTGGGTTGCACACGAGATAAATACGTTTCCTATCTCAGGAAACTGTTTCAGTACTCACAGATCTTGGGTTAAAGTGTAATAAAGGCAAGAGTTCATTCAACCGTACTGATATTAAAGTTTGGGACATGTTATCAAGAGTCAGGCTATCCACCCTGCCACACTTAACGGCTGTCCGGTACCTACAAGTTCCTCAAAACCTCAGGAACTCAATGTTGTTGGGTAAACTCATTTATTACATTTAGTTCATTCCATACGCTGCACAGATTGAAGCTCCATTGCAGTGTCTTTGATAAAAAAATGTTCCATTTCAGTGGAGTAACAAGTGTCAACTTGCATTTCAGAAATTGGACGAGGCTGTATTGAGCAATCTCCGTTTGCCGCATTTTGATCTTGTTACTCCAGTCCTGCAGTTGGTTGACATGTCCTCTTACGGGTATTTACGCTGTTCTCTTCCACACTGTTGGATCACTGAACAGTGCATTTCCCTCTCATTCAAACAACTCAACAATCCACAACGCAAATATTTGCAAATTAAAAGGGAGGATCATGATATTGTATGCGGGGTGGCTGAATTTACCTATTCATGTGTGGCAGAAAATCCTTCTTGTTGGTAGACCTCAAGCCTCTCAGAGCATTATTCAGCACTTCAGTGTCAGTTCTTCTACACCAGAGTAAACTTTGCATCGTCGGTGTCGGCTCCTCTCCTGTTACAAGTATGACTAAGCAGTTGAAAGTGGATGCTCTTTCTCGCCTAACAGTCGTCACTAATTTGGAGTTCAGCACCTTAGAAGATTCTAGGCTGCATGTTTATGTCCAGGATACCAAAACACTTCATGGTTCACCCGTCGACCCCTAATCAACTGATCAGGTAATGGATGCAGATCACAGTCTCAAGATTCTGTAGCGGTACATCCTGACCACTGGTTCACATACAACTATCCAGATTAGTGATCCAGTCACACATCATCATTTTGCAGAGCTTCTATGTCATTGCCTTATGTACTGACTGTGATCATCCCTTTCTGTATATGCCATGGTTCCTTCAGAGAATAGTTCTTCACCTTCTTCTTCTCCCACATGCAGAGCAGGATTTTGTGCTCATTCTCTTGTACTAAGTTCCCAGCAATGCCAATGGCAAATTTCCGATGAGACTCTTGTTAGCGTAGCAATTTTAATGGCCAGTAGCCTATGTAGCACAGTGTCTCGTTAGTCTGGAAATGCATGATCGGAATCACTTCTTTTATGTGGGCTATGTGATCTTGCCAGGAGTATTGTATTTGAAGAGTTGGTCTCCTGGGGTACCTCGCAGCGTCATCCACCTTCGCCTCAGTCAAGTCCTTCACCAAGGGATGTTGATACTGTGCCATCACCTTCAACGCAACACCAGCAGCCCCATCCATGAGAGGAGGGCGCCTTTCACACGCCAACTTCCCGTTGGCAGCCGTGGCTCTCCAGTAGCTTTTGCGCCACTACCAGTGATATAATCTGCCTCTGTGCTTGGGTGAGAACTCCATGGCTGGTTTTTCAGCTCATGTTTCCACACATTCAAAAGACGGATGTTGGTTTGGGCAGGAGCTTGTATCCATTGAAATACTAGTTGTTGCCTCCTCTGTGGCATTGTGCCCAGACTTTCCCCGAGCCATTGTTTCTGGCAGCACCAGTACACGACAACAGTGAGGAGTTGTGGGAGGAGGAATGTGATATCGTGGGCTATCGATTTCACATCACATCAGCTAACATTTAGAAGTTGGCAGCAGCCATTTTATTCCACTGGGAATCTGGGCCCAGCTCTGAGACACACCCTCCTTAGACGAAGTGGCCAGTGCCATCACGTAGCCGACTTAATGACGCTGCACCAGCCAGTCTATAACTCTAGTCTGTCAATTTATTTTTGTCTGTCTTGCCTAATCGTCTCTGACTCTAATCTGTTAGTTTATTTTTGTCTGTCTTATCTAATCGTTATATCTTGACACTTAATCTCCGTTGGTATTGTCGATATATGAGCCTGACCTGCTTCGTGGACTTGTACCATTTATTTATTATGAGTTGCTAATGGTAGTCCACTTAACTGAAAGAAATATATCTTTCACTTAATGTGGATATTTTTATCTTGCTTTTAAGTCACAGAACCCACCAATTGGTTGTGATCCACCAGTGGAACGACTGAATATTTCCACATTCAGGAAAAGAGGTCTGTATCTCTAACAGAGGCCCATTGCCCTGTGCATGCAATAGCTGGAAATTCTAAATTTGATGGGTTATTCAAAATTTGACAGAAAATTCAAAAATAACACAGATTTTTACTGAAGTGATAGTGTAGTTGTCTGAGTAACAATGCACACGACATTAAAAGTTAATAGGTGGAACAGTGTCATATCTGGAATTCAAGATTGCCAATAGACACTGGATTTTCACCCGAAGAGACAAGGGATATTTGTTTCCACTGAAGGGCCAAGCCACAATTAAGTTATACTTCAATATTAACTCAGTAGGAACTCATTTCAACTCTATTCAATTCAAAATTAGTTCGATTTCATTTCAGTTCATTTCAAAATCGATTCAGTTCAAAAATTGGGGGCCCACATTTCCCTTAAGCCCACTTCTGCAATGGTTAAAAAATATCCCCATCCCCTTGATATTAAACAGTCCCCTCCTCTCACATCTCACATCCCAATTTAAAACATTGTTACTATAAACCTTTTCATCTGACTTGTCCTAAGTTCAAGTCCAGTGGCACCATGTTTAAAAAGCAGCCAGCTCGTCTGTTGGAGCGTATACAAAAATTTTTTTATTCCTTAATTTAAAATGGCGAGAAACTCACTTACTGTAAATTTAAAAGAATGGAAACCCTTCTGGTTGTCAGAGGTCGATACCTTACCCTAAAATTAAAATTGTATATTTCACTGGTATTGTCTGTACCGTTGTCAAACACTTGTCACTGTCGTAAGTGGAAGGACAGGACTAGGAAAGAGGTGTACTTTTGTCTTCTCCACATGCGTCTCACAGTTCAGCATTGGCCATAACTGCTGCTATACCATGGTCATGCAGCCGGTACCAGGCAGCGCTGCGTCACTGCCACCACCATTACTACCACAGGGTGCTCCGCACAGTGGCATGTTCTGCAATCTTTCATGTATGGCGTCAAACTGCCGATAGAATCTAGCAGCCCTCCACAGTACACAATGTCACCCTACAGGGAGGCTGCTTCTACCTGTAGCTATGGCCCAGTCAGCGTCGTGTCATCAGTTAGGAACGTGGACAGCTGTTTGTCAGCCAAAAATTGTTCTCCACAGTCAGTGAGTCTCCATCACAGCTAACTACATGATCTCGCAGTTAAGAGCTGTAAGGTGCCGTATTATGTTGTGTGATTAACGTTCTCAGCTACAGCTTTGGTCATCTGTGCACAATGCCCAGTCTCCATCTGTTTTCATCCAGTACTCCACTTTCGTGATATCTGCATTGAGACAGAAGCCAACGCCTTATACTCACCGCTCTGATGGCGCCGCTGACTCTGACGTGATATTTCTAATTTTTGGGCATAATATATCACAGAGATTTCAGCAACTCATTAAAAGTCAGGGAACACAGTGTCTACTGTCTTTCCAAAGCAAGATCCAAACTGACAGGTCCTCACACAGACGTATTCCTAAGGCCCTTATCATACTTCAGTTTACTACTCAACAGTAGCTTCCTACGACAACCTAACGCCCAGACGAAGCAGTGAGACAGGATCCGTCACAACAGCGAATACCACAACGATGTTAGACGGAATGTATATAATGTACTAACATCTCATCTCAGAGTAGCACTTGCTCCTACATCCTCAATCATTTGTTGCCTGTATTCAAATCTATGCTGTACTCGAGTAGTGGCGGCTTTACTTTTGGAGGACATGGCGCTACGCATGCGCCACTAACTACTTGGGGTGCGGGTATCGATCATGATGATATGTCGGGAGCTAGAGCCTTTGGTCGGAGCGTGTGTTGTTGGTTTCTGGCGGGTCCTGTTACTGACAGTTGGGGGGAATGTGCCTGGCAAGTAGCTGGTTTTGGAGAATCCTGTTGTCCAGTACGGGCCTCGAGAAGCCGCGAGTGGTTACATCAGTTTGAGGCCAACCGTGCCGGTTGGATGAGGATCGATAGCGGCCAGTTGTGGGAAAATTAGTGGACCCCACGTGCAACCGGGTTGGCAAATTCCCAGCGAACTCTGCAAGCTTAAATTTTACGGCACCTCGAAGACCGCCTGTAAAGTTTGGAGGCAATAAAACCCTTGCTTGGAACCCTGGAAGTCACCGCTCCCTCGCAGTGAGAGGAGTTAAATGTTGTTTTTTATTGGTACTTCTTATCGTAAGGGCACGTCTGTGTTAACGTGGAATTGGAGCCATCGTATTAACGCGTTTCCGAGTGATTGTGCTCGAGGTCATCGGTCAGTGTAAGTTTACATTGGGGGCCGATACTGTATGGATTTACTAGTATAAAAATATGATTTTTATTTTTCGCTTGATATTCGCCAGTGCCTTCGGCATGGCGCTAAGTTGCAGCGTGTCAGTCACGTTGCCAAGAACCGGATAGAACCACCCTGAAACTCACGTGTTGAACCATCAGCAGCTAAACTCACGGGTTGCTGGCGAGGTAACGCTATCGAACTAGGCGTCTTACGATCTGACCGACTAATAGGGAGGCCAGGAGGTGGTCAAGTGGGGGCGGAACCGCGGCCAGCTGCCGGGAGCGGATACACCGTTCGCTCTCTTCAAACCGATCAGACGCCCTCCTCACCTGCCCTCTTGGGCGGCTGCTCATTCAGTCTCGGCGGTTTCTCCAGGCCTGCCTTTTTTACGGCATTAAAACCTCATACAGTTTGAACTATATTTGATTCTTCACCTCAACTGGTGCTTTCTGCTTTCCCCTCCGGGTCAATCCTGATACATTAACAGTAACTGATGAGCATATGTTGTTGCAGGCTATATTCCGAGCAAGTGTACAAGCTTTCTCTGTTACAAATTGAGTTTATGAAACTGAAATTGTAACATAGCCCCAACCAAGGCTAGGCACGCTTCTTACAGATGAGTATCTCCCAGTAATTGGATTTTCAGGTGCTGATATTTTACCTTGTTAATTTTCAAGTAATTTTAGGGAGTATTAAGCTTGTAACTTGTATGTGCAGACACTTCCAGAATAAGTTAATATTGCTTACATCCTAAACTTTCTCGTTTGTAGCCTAAGCTTGGCAGATTACTGTTCCTTTCTGATGTGTGTTGGCAGGACAGTTCTGGTAGCAGACAACGCATTCCTGTTTCCTGGGACCAGAGCAAAGACGTGTTTTCTTCATACTGTGGCGACACTTCCATCGTCCCACGATGTCTAGGTCCCGCGCATCTGCCGCCTCTACCAGCTGCTTTCTGTTGGCTCAAGTTAAGTACATTTCGTCGACTGATATGTGCTACGGAGCAGTGTCGCCAAGTGATTCCGGAACTTTTCATCTATTCAACTGATCGAATTCTGCAACCACATAAGATGTGAAGCGTGTTCTGGAAGCCTGAAATTACTTGGCACCATATGTTCCACCCTAAACCTTCCACCCTTATTGCTAGTTCGGGAGCGTGTTAAGTTTCAAACCCCTTCACTTATGAATGTAAATTGTTGAGATTTTCCTTTTTGTCCACATTAGTTAGCTAAGTCCACTCATTGAAAAACTTACCTGGTTGTTGTTTGTTGGTTGTGATAGCCGCCTGCTATATTTGCCAGCTTATCTTGTGTTATGGGGGATTGTACGTTTATTTAAGGGTCATTGTCAATGTTTCTGCTGGTGCGTATCAGCTGGGAGTAACATTTCAAACTGTTTGACATTCCAGCATTTCTTGTATTTTGGAGGATTGTATGTCTTATTGTTTAAGGAATTTTATTAAGATTTACATCTACATAAATACTCTGCAAATCGCATTCAAGTCCCTGGCAGAGGGTTCACCAAACTACCTTAAAAATTCTCTATTATTCTAATCTCGTATTGAGCGCCGAAAGAATGGACACCTATATCTTACCGTACGGGCTCTGATTTCCGTTACTATATCGTGGTGATGATCTATAGATTGTTTAAGGCTTTCCAACAGCCACAAACAGTGGCGTGACTTACTATCCTTTCTGTATTTTGGGTGGGTGATGTCAATCTGTTTAAGATGTTACCCATGCTTGGGAACTGTTAATGTGTTTAGGGGAATCATTTATAATTATTTTTACTGATAAAGTTCTGTTTGTTGAAACTGCTTGCAGTCATACCTAGTAGGCGTAACTTCTTACTTTTGATTGGGTACTGTATATTCCTGATTTCAAGCATTGTTCTTAATGGAATAAATCGTTGTAGTTGGTTATTAATGAATTGATCCTGTTGTGCTCGTTCAGTTATTGTGAGCACAGTTATTCTTTTGACACGATTTTTAATTTGTAGTTATAATAATCGTTGTTAAGCAATAAAACGTATTCCATGAAACAACAAATGACGAAATATGTGGGTCCACGTCCATTTCCCTAAAATTTTCCCAATGATTGTCTCGAGGTATCCGTGTGTTGTTCGATTTACCGATGCTGCGGAGATCATCTTCATTCCTTATCCTTTCAGTCCACCGATTATCAACATTCTTCTGTAGCTCCACAACTCAGACAGTGCGACTGTTTTCTGTTCTACTTTCCCCACCGTCCATGATTAACTATCACATAATGTTGTATCCCACCGCATAGTCCCAGAACTTTCATCATTAAATTATGGCCTACGTTTGAAACGATTTCTCTTGTTCAGGACTGTCCTCTTAGCCCGTGCTGGTCTGGTTCTTATCTCTTCTTTACTTCTTCCATCATAAAATACTGGCCATTACAATTGCTACACCACGAAGATGACGTGCCACAGACGCGAAATTTAACAGACATGAAGAAGATGCTGTGATATGCAAATTATTAGCTTTTCAGTGCATTCACCCAAGGTTGGCGCCGGTGACGACACCTACAACGTGCTGACATGAGGAAAGTTTTCATTCGATTTCTCATACACAAACAGCAGTTGACCGGTGTTGCCTGATGAAACGTTGTTGTGATGCTTCGTGTAAGGAGGAGAAATGCGTACCATCACGTTTCCGACTTTGATAAAGGTTGAATTGTAACCTATCACGATTGCGGTTTATCGTATCGTGACATTGCTGCACGTGTTAGTCGAGATCCAATGACTGTTAGTAGAATATGGAATCGGTGGGTTGAGAAGGGTAATACGGAACGGCGTGCTAGATCCCAACGGCCTCGTATCACTAGCAGTCGAGATAACAGGCATCTTATCCGCATGGCTGCAACGTAACGTGCAGCCACGTCTCGATCCCTGAGTCAACAGATGGGGACGCTTGCAAGACCACAACCATCTGCACGAACAGTTCGACGACGTTTGCAGCAGCATGGACTATCAGCTCGGAGACCATGGCTGCGGTTACCCTTGAGGCTGCACCACAGACAGGAGCGCCTTAGATGGTGTACTCAACGACGAACCTGGGTGCAGGAATGACAAAACGTCACTTTTTGTGATGAATCCAGATTCTGGTTACAGCATCATGATTGTCGCATCCGTGTTTGGCGACATCGCTGTGAACGCCCGGCGTGATAGTAGGGGGACCATTGGTTACACGTCTCGGTCACCTCCTGTTCGCTTTGACGGCACTTTGAACAGTGGATGTTACAATTCAGATGTGTTACTACCCGTGGCTCTACCCTTCATTTGATGCCTGCGAAACCATAAATTTCAGCAGGATAATGCACGACGGCATGTTGCAGGTCCTGTACGGGCCTTTCTGGGTACAGAAAATGTTCGACTGTTGCCCTGGCCAGCACATTCTCCAGATCTCTCACCAAATGAAGACGTTTGGTCAATGGTGGCCGAGCAACTGGCTCGTCACAATACGCCAGTCACTACTCTTGATGAACTGTGGTATCGTCTTGAAGCTGCATTGGCAGCTGTACCTGTACGCGCCATCCAATCTCTGTTTGACTCAATGTCCAGGCGACGGCCAGAGGTGGTTGTTCTGGGTACTGATTTCTCAGTATCTGTGCACCCCAATTTCGTGAAAATGTAATCGCATATCAGTTCTAGTATAATATATTTGTCCAATGAATACCCGTTTATCATCTGCATTTCTTCTTGGTGTAGCAATTTTAATGGCCAGTAGTGTAGATAATACAGCTTCCATGGTAGGAGAATTTAACTTCATCTACTTCGTGATCCTCAATTTTGATGTTAAGTTTCTCGCTATTCGTATTTCTGCCACATCTCGTTAGTCATTACCTTTGTTTTCTTTCGGTTTACTGTCAGTCCATATTCTGCACTCATTAGAATGCTCATTTCATCCAGAAGACCCATTAAATCTTGTTTACGGAGGGTAGCACCGTGATCAGCTAATCTTGTCATTGATATCGGTTCTACGTGAATTGTAATCCCACTCTTAGATTTTTCTTTAATTTCCGTCTTTGTATCTTCGAAGTATAGAGTGAAAAATAGGGGCATAACACATCATTAGCTCTTGTACCCTTTTTAAACAAAGCAATTAATTCTTTGTCTTCCAGTCTTATTGCTCCCTCTAGGATCTTGTAAAAATTGTATATTATTCTTCTTTCTTATCTTAGCTGTCTGCTATTACTTCCCGGATGACGTCTGTCGTGGAGCGATTTGCAACACGCCTCCAGTGCAGTTCGGACCTGGCAGTCGTAGAGTTGTGACGCGGCGGACGTCGGTCACGTTGGAGCAGTAGTGAGGCTTGGATAGCCATGACTCGCCCGAACGTCGCCGGCACACATGACATGTACTGGGGACGGTCTTGGTTAATCGTCGATTGGTCGTGTTACTGGACGACGTGTATTTGCTCGCCGGTCGCTTATGGGTTTTGTCTCAACTCGTGGCTCGGCAGTGTCACTGCTCGGTCAGTGTTTTTAACGCTGGTTGCGTTCTTCGTCCTAGTGTTTGTGAAATTGTGTGTAGCTTGTGATCTCGACTGCTCAGTTATTCTAGAGCTGTCTCCGTGCTGATGTGCGGGCAGTCGGTCGGTTGGCACGGAGCAGTGACGAAATCTCCACAGGGCGTAGTACGGCCGGTCCCCCTGGCGGTCTCTACACAGTGTCGGAGTGTGTGGGGCTGTTCCCATTGCTACAAGGTGCGTGGCTCACCGACCCTGGACACGAAAGAGGAGTTTGGATTTAATTTATCAGCAAGTTACGACTGTTAAAATTGTGCCGTTTGGTTCGCGTTGTTGGCTGTTTGCACATTCACGGGAGCAACAATGTGTGTGTTGGAGTTGGCGAAGGTTTAGGCACCGTCTAGTGGAGTCTAACTGTATTTGGTTATTTGCACCAGTGGAATTTTCTGCCTTGTAGGCGTTAATGTTCTGGTTACCAGACCCACCCGTTGACGTAAATTCAGGCAGTGTCCTTTCCTCACCGTGCTGTCGCTGTCCAGCACGATATGTAGTTTGACAGCTTAATGTATGCTTGGTTGTAGGCGCCCATGTCTTTTACGTTTTGCATTGAACTCCCAGTTGTGTGCTGGCCGAGTGGAGCGGAAGTTCTCATATCGGTGGGTCTGTTGACTGTCTGTTGGTTGGGTTGTCGTCGGATCGAGAGTGGTTGTGCTGACTGCCTGTCTCACCTAAGTGATCGTTAGTATTTCAAGTCCTGGCCGACCCCCAAAACTTCTGAATGCCGTTAGTTACACTGCCTTTTAATATTTTCTGTTGGGTGTATTTGTATGACTCATAACCGACTGTTTTGAAATAAAGTTGAATTGTTTTTAGTGGTATTTTAAGTCACGGGTCTTCAGCCACTATAAAATTAAAGTTCCTTTGTTATCCCAGTGTTAGTTTGTTTGGACCTTCAGCCTGGTTAAAATATTGAGCCTTCTGCCTATTAAATACGATTTTAGTTGTGTTTTGATCCAGGGGCCTTTACCGTTTTAATATTAAAAATTGCTTGCTTGTCAGATATAGATTATTTGGGTCTTCAGCCTGATTAATATATTGTTTGAAGATAAAGCCTTGGGCCTTCTGCCTACTAAAAAGTATTACAGTTGTGCTTTAAGTCATGGGCCTTAAGCCCTTTTTAAATGAAAGTTCTCTGTCTTTCGAGCACCAGACTGTTATGGGCTTTCAGTCTAATTGAAGATAAGGCCTTCTGCCTTGTATTTTTTTTATTTAATATTACCTTAATTAATGTTGTTGCTTTTCAAGTGTACATTTTTGGGCCTTCAGCCCAAGTATAGAACATACCTAACGTGAGGCCTTTTGTCTTCTAAATATTCTTTTTGGCGTCTGAATTCTGAGTTAATAGCTTTTAGCCGTTTTTTTAATTAAAGTGGTTGTGCCCTTAAGGCATAAGATAGTGTGGCGTATTCAGCTGATAACTAAGTTCAAGAATTTGTACTCTAATGTTTGGTCAAATACATGAAGTTATATATGTTCGAGTGTAACTGACAGCCACTCATTTTGGTCCATTTCCGCAATTCCAACTAACTGTGCTGTTTTGCAGGTTTAGCATTGCGTCTGACATCTATTTGCTCTCTCTTCTGCTTTTAAAATTGGAATTATCACCGCACTTTTAATGTAGTCACCCCGCGGCGTCGTTAGCCTTAAAATTCGCGAAACTGCTTATTACTTCAGTGGTAGTACTGTCAACCACAAAAGTTCCACGTACCTCAGTACGGCGTCTGCAACGTAGATAATGTTCTGACGATGTTAAAAGCAGCGTTGAAGAAAAACATCGTCTATACTTACGTTAGCGCAGTCCGCACTTACCCTGTAGCTAAATGTCATGTAAATATATTATAAGAATTTTCGGGTGGAGGGCGATTGTTTCATCTCTTAGAAAAATGTCAAAATTCGGCAAATAGTTCTTTATTTGTCTTAGATGCCAAATCAAATAGGTGTCATCAGCCCGCATTGAAAACTAACAGGTAATATCACTGTACTCGTCTTACAGCTCATACCATATACGTAGTACACACGCAAGACAGCCAGAAATGTACCAAAGTTGAACGTGAATTGTTACGCGATTTTCACAGTTTATACTCAGCTGCAACATTAGTCTCACTTAAGGTCGTTTTCAGTGGATTTCTTCAACGGAAGTTGCTCACCAACCATTAAATAAACGATCACGATATATGCCGTGTGGAATTCTTCACAAAGGCCCAGAGTTCACACCGACAGTGAGACTACGACTGCCTCAATGCCGTTGCTCACAGCGCACATACTACTTGAGAGAGTGCGGGATAGACTTCACTCTGATTGGTCGATCAAATGAACAGCCAATCAGATAAATCTTTCAAGATAATATTCGCGCCTAAACTGTTTTACTCCAGTCAACATTCACAGATGCATTTACGTCACTTTATGCTGCAAATATTAATAAAATGTTCCACCAAACCAAACCAAAACTAATCTAGGAATAACTTTAGAAGAACATTACTCTACAAATAACTATTCTGGCTGCCTTCTTACAAAAACAAGCACACTTGGACATATGACATCAGCAAGCAAGGGGAAGTGCTGCTTTCGTTGCAACAGCTTGTTGCACACTTTCTCATGACTAAGTTAAGTAATGTTTAACAGGAAATAATGATGAATCTCTACGTATTTCTCGCATACACACTCATTTACTCTCAATTATTTACACAAAAAAACAAATATTTATTAACTGATTATTAATTCTTACTGAAATCTCTATTACGAAAACGAAAAATAGTGAACGTTATTTAATTATAAAAATGATAGCAAAGGATAAACTGTTCTGCATCCGAACTGACTTTAATCTTACTAGTGCTGATTTCCGTTTTGTTTTTTTTTGGTTATTTTCTGAAACTTTGAAACCACCTTTTTTTTTATTGCCACAAGCTAAATATAAAGTTTTAATGAAATTGAATAATATTTAGTATAGTTTATTTAGATTCTTAAGGGCGTAAATATTCTGTCACTGGAACTGACACATGTAGCGCCTCCTACGGTCGTGATAACGACAGATGTGGGTGAATGACGCCGAGATACAAGCGGCTGTCACCGCCACCGACACCAAAGCTATGAGCCCGTACTCCAAGGTAGCTTACTGGAATAAAATGCTATTGCGGTTTGACTCGCGACGTTAAGACCCTTGTTTTTTAATTTGACCGATAGCTGTCTGTCTTCCCTACTATCATTTATTTTTCGATTTCTTCACATCTTTCTTGCTGCCATCCGCAATGTATATAATACATTTGCTATTAATTATGTTCCTCAGAGATTTATATTGCTGTATTCGTGTGTTTCCCAGAATATTTTTATGCACCTTCCTTATGCCATCATTTGAAGTGTTTCATCTGTTATCCAAGGTTTTCTCGCAGTTTTATTCATTTTATATATGTATGTCTGTCATCTAGGATTGTCATTTTTAGAGATATTCAGTCCTCTTCAACTGAGCTGCCTACTCTAATGTTCCTCGTGGAAGTATCCAAACGTTTTACATCATTCCTAAGTACTTCAGTACAACATTTTCATCCAAATTGATTCTGTCCGACGATTCCCTTGAACTTGATCTAGCCTTCAACATTACTAGAGTTTTATCTGAGTCTACTTGTTCAAAGGTTACGCTTATAATCCAATATCCTATTTCTAACACCATATTCTCCCGTAACCGTTTCTTGTATTCCTTACCCTACAACCACGTTCCAGTCCCCAAAGCTACATGTCATCTCCGTTCAGGTACTGAATTGCGCGTTCACTATCTATATGAAGAGAAAAACGCTTTGACAGGTGTACTTAAACTAATGTTGTCGACAATGATTGGTTGCCGAACCTGATATCTCACTCTCTGACCTACCGTCCTATTAATAACAATACATATTTGACTCCACTGAGCGGCACTACATCTAGACTGAGCAATTGAATTTCCTATTTAAGATTTTATAGCAATGCTACTGAGTTCAAACTTCTGACATTCCATGCTCCGTCTCCTAGAATGTCATCTACCTTTTCTCATCGGGACCTTCTCACTGGCGGCCGTCATGAAACTGTTTTCAATCTCAAGCCACGTGTCATATGGATACACGTTACGTGCTGTTAATGCAGTGGTGTCCATTGCCTTCTACATTTTCATGTCGTAAATTGTAGCTGATATTTCAGCCTTTTAGGAGAATTTTCTCACGGCAAGGGCAGCAGAGAGCTCTAAACCTCTGCAAACTCGTCCGACCACTTTGACGAGGTCTTTGGCAGTTCGAGGGTACCACGTTAAGCCGAACGTCTTCGACCGGTATTGCTGACGAATTTTGTACAAAATTTAAGCAGTGACTGTGCTCGAACCTGCGTCCCAGGACTTTTAGATTAGTAGTCAATACGCTACGGCTTTCTTTTTCATTTTTTTCGTTTTCCTTAAAAACAGAAGGTGTCAAGTTCATTCCACTGTTCACAAGGAATTACATAAAAACATTAGGAAATGGCATAAGAGGCAGAACATTGACAAGACAAATAGGATGCCTCTTTCTAAACAGACAAACATGGTTGAAGTTTTTCCATACGTTTTACAAGGAATGACATTAAAAAAAGTACCAAATGCCATTAAAGAAAAAGATTGTAACAAAATAAACATATACACATTCACGCAAAAAATTTATTTTAATGGCCTGCAACATTATACGAAAGAAAAAAAAATCGAATCTCCAACAGTCGAACAGAAAATTGCCAGTCAGCTTCTGAGAATCCAGTGTCTCTAAGGATGCGTTCGTGTATCCAATCGTAACTAATTACGCGGTATAACCTCTGAGATCTGGGACACCCTTCTGTTAACAGGATCCATGAAGACTCTTCTTAAGCAATTAACATGATGTCTCCCATATCTCGTTCGGCACTGTATCCCCTCGTGTTTATTGTGTAAGTACATCCAAAACTGCAGCACGTCAATTCGATTGCCGTCCTATACGCCACTACCCGCCATTTCAGCGATCCACCGGATCGCACTGTTCTTCTTTTTGTTTGAGAGAAATGCCACATCTGAGTAAGAAATTACCACTGGTGTTACCTGTGTGTGAGTGGGACGTTGTTCATCCGTGTCCATCGGTCAGCAATGAGGGAATAAGCCATATTTATTACGTGGAGTCTGTCTCTTGTCATATACTGTACTTGTGATTAACTAGAACGTAACTTGGGGATCGATCCACCGAATACACGTGTGGTGGAAAGGGGGGGGGGAGGTTTGCACCGAATGCCAGGGGGTGGGCCAGATTCTAATCGGGCACCGCCTGCCCATCAAGTTCCTGTTATGATACGGCGTTATAGAAATTTTGGTAAGGCCTTAAGGGACCAAACTGTTGAGGTCATCGGTCCCTACGCCTACACACTACTTAATCTAAAACTAACACGCTATAGACAATACGCACTCCCATGACCGAGGGAGGACTCGAACCTCCGACGTGGGGAGCCGCACGGACCGTGAGAAGGCGCCCCGCGTTGTGGACGATACATATATCACACCGTCGGTTCTCTGAACGAAGGCAGCTCATGGCGGATGTAGATATGGTCGACAAGAAACGTTGCAATATGAGCAAGTATCGGCGAAATTCTGCCGTTTGAAAGTGGCAGCGTATAAGTGTGTGACATTAGTTCTTCAGTCAGTGTCAATGTCAGTGTATGCGTCCAACGGAGCCACATTATGGGCACCGCACGCATGAACAGGACCGAAGCGTTAAGACGGAAGTTCGCAAGGCCAAGGCCACTGCCCCAAGTGCCATAGGTTACGGTACAGTAACGAATCTTGAGTGTCAATCCATGGCTGACAAACTATCCAAAGGCCGCCGTCAGGCGATTCATAGCTCCCGTCGGCAGTGGAAATATCTGTGCAATAAGTAGCAATCTATGGCAACCGCGACACAAGATGCGTAGATATACCGTATGCAATGTATCATTTCTTGGACTTATCATGAATTATCTGGCACCCGAACGCGAATTTTCATCTTAACAGGAGAAAGTTCGTAGGGCGCCTGGCCAGTAGGAATTCTGTCCAGAAGATGGATATCATACTTGATAAAGGTCGTGACGCCCAGCCTGTCTGACACATCAGGATAATGATTCAACAAATCTCACATGGACTTACGCTGCTGATCATCCAAGTGACTAAGATCAATGTTGCCCACACAGCCGAGCAAACTATGCACCCCACTGACCTTACGGCAAGCACAGAATCCAAAGCAATCTCCAGGCAAGAACTGAAACTGGAAGGTACCGCCAGCATAATGAAGTACTAACCCTGTTCGATGCATAAAATCACAGCCCAGGATGGCCTGTACCCTCACGTTTTTAGCAATAATAAGTCCCATGGGCCATGAAAAGCCCTGTACCGCTAAACTGCCGCGTACCTGACAAAGGCAACTCTTGGCCATCCGCAATTGTACATCTTTGTGAGACCAAATCAGAAATCTACACAAATTCCGATACACCAGTTACCAGCCCTGATCAATGAGAGAAACCGAACAGCCCGAATCAAGCAGGGTACATAGGGATTCGTTGCCAAAGCGTGTACAAATATAAGGGAGTGGGTGGCCAACGAGCCAACAGCACTACAATTATCCGACCGATTCCTATGAGCCGACCCCTTCTCCAATAAACGTCAACTATTAGGACGGGAAGCTCGTTGCTTTGAACACTGGCGAATAAAATGGTCGTTAGCGCCACAGCGAAAACAATGTCGGATGTCGAGTGTTTGCTTCCTTTTAAATGCTGACTGACTAACATTATCGCGACGATAGCTGAAAGCACGTGCTGTTTGCCAGGATATGCGAGAGCTTCTGCCGTACCTACAAGATCCTACAGCTGAATGCATGAGGAATCCAGGTGAAACGCGAACGGTCCTGGGGCCGCATCCACTCACTAAGGTGATCAATGCTCTGTGCTTCCAGGATGCGCACGTATAATGCGTCAGCAGCGATGCGTACTCAGCCAAAATATTCTCCCAAGCCGGGCGGTGTGGCCGAGCGGTTCTAGGCGCTTCAGTCTGGAACCGCGCGACCACTACGATTGCAGGTTCCAATCCTGACACAGATATGTGCGATGTTCTTAGGTTAGTTAGGTTTAAGAGTTCTATGTTCTAGGGGACTGATGACCTCAGAAGTTAAGTCCCATAGTGCTCAGAGCCATTTGAACCATTTTTACTCTCCCAAGGTTTACTGCTGTGAGTGCACTTTCCAATAATTTTTTTGCTCTAAGTGAACGCTCATACGCTCTGAACTGCTAATGAGACTCGGGAAGGGCACTCACCAAGAGCAGCGAAAAGTTGCGGAGGGAAGATAATTGATGTTAGTACTGCGGCGGCCAGCCGGTGTGGCCGTGCGGTTAAAGGCGCTTCAGTCTGAAACCGCGTGACCGCTACGGTCGCAGGTTCGAATCCTGCCTCGGGCATGGATGTGTGTGAGGTCCTTAGGTCAGTTAGGTTTAAGTAGTTCTACGTTCTAGGGAATAGATGACCACAGATGTTAAGTCCCACAGTGCTCAGAGCCATTTGAAACATTTTGTACTGCGGCATGGAGACGGGCGGCAAGATCAGAAATTGCTCCATCGATATATAAACCTCTGATTTCCTTACGTAAATGAGTAATGCCAGGAACGGCGCGTGCAAGAATCGTGGCCATGGTAACTGCAAAACAACAGAATTAGTATAAATGAAGAAATAGAAGGTTACAATCGATAGCACAAAAAAATCACAAGCTATGTATGTACCCCGCTCCGCCCTTTTAAGGAATCGAAAGCTCTGCTACCATTTGGAACGTGCTATTCGTGTTCAATAATACGACTGGAAGCAGCAGGGCCATAATTGCCAAACATCCACAGCTTGTTTTAAGCAATTTTTATTAGCCTGCGCAAATTAAATACAATAAAGGCATCACATAATGCACACAGGTAACAGTAACGCAACTTCTGAAACTTGAACATTATGCACTGAAGACGCCGGGCACACGATCTGACTAACAATATCTTAGTTGATACCAGTACAAGTAGGCACTAATTAAATAACAAACAATAAGAAACAGCACCTCAGATCCTAAACATTCCCTGACAACATACGCACATGAAACCCTCCTTTGTGAACATACAATGTACAAATATCATACAAATGGATGATAAGAGAACACAGAATTATTAAGGCGGAACCTCCAGCAATCTGATGAGCCACTAATTACAGAGCGACCCAGTATTACAATTTGAGATTCATATCTCGAGCGAAAGGTGCATCCAAGGCGGCGGAGGAACGAGCTATAAAACTTACGTCCCGACAGAGCCAGGAAAAACGATCAGCAGTACTCAACTTAAGGACGAGATCGGGACAGAAGGCCAGCAACATGGGTACCGGTCTAATGAAACACAGTTCCACTGGCAACGGCCAAGTCATCAAGCCCCGGTGTCACGTCTCACCGTACCGGAGGAAACGCACTGCTCTCCCCCCAATTGAAACATAAATCAACTACAACAGACCACTTTTGCTTGCACATTCATATTATATAAAAGAATAAAACATGACATTAAAACAAGAAGGTTCGTCAATCATTTTTCTTTTTAAACTCGACTTCTAAGAATCCATTTGAACTCTGAAATACACACGTAAATAAGATTGTTACTTGAAACGTAATAGGAATAGCTGAGTATCACCTAAAACGGGCGTTGGCCCCGGTGGGGGGGGGGGGGGGGGAGTTTTCTGGGGGGCCAAACCGTACAATAACCCTGTTTTCGGTGTGGGGCGGCGGAGGGGTGATTGGACTGCTGTAGCCTGTTGCGAGGTGCGAGGTTGTGTACCACTACAGGCGACGGCGGGGACGTACCCTCTCCGTCGTTTATAGGTCCCCAGTTCAATACAATACAATCTACAGCTGATCAATACATCGAATAACAACTAAGAGCTACTGTCATATTCCAAGTAGCTTTTCCACCAGAAAATCAATTTTAAATGCCGCCACCTCCTGTTTATGTTGTAAGATCATGTGGCTTTTAGACGCTGTTTTGCTAATAGTAAATATTATTCTTACCGCTATCACATTGTCCTCCCCATGTGGGAAGAGTTCCGCAGCCTTGAAACTGTCTCACACACATATGAAGAATTTATCTCGTAAACAGCTGTTAAATGTGCGACACACAATCTCAGAGTGCTCCTCATTTGCACTCATCGTTCTACCAGGAAGATTAAGACTGTAAAGCACTTCTGAGCTGAGCAAGCATACATGACGAATCAAAATCACGTTTAACTGAATCTACACTCCTGGAAATTGAAATAAGAACACCGTGAATTCATTGTCCCAGGAAGGGGAAACTTTATTGACACATTCCTGGGGTCAGATACATCACATGATCACACTGACAGAACCACAGGCACATAGACACAGGCAACAGGGCATGCACAATGTCGGCACTAGTACAGTGTATATCCACCTTTCGCAGCAATGCAGGCTGCTATTCTCCCATGGAGACGATCGTAGAGATGCTGGATGTAGTCCTGTGGAACGGCTTGCCATGCCATTTCCACCTGGCGCCTCAGTTGGACCAGCGTTCGTGCTGGACGTGCAGACCGCGTGAGACGACGCTTCATCCAGTCCCAAACATGCTCAATGGGGGACAGATCCGGAGATCTTGCTGGTCAGGGTAGTTGACTTACACCTTCTAGAGCACGTTGGGTGGCACGGGATACATGCGGACGTGCATCGTCCTGTTGGAACAGCAAGTTCCCTTGCCGGTCTAGGAATGGTAGAACGATGGGTTCGATGACGGTTTGGATGTACCGTGCACTATTCAGTGTCCCCTCGACGATCACCAGTGGTGTACGGCCAGTGTAGGAGATCGCTCCCCACACCATGATGCCGGGTGTTGGCCCTGTGTGCCTTGGTCGTATGCAGTCCTGATTGTGGCGCTCACCTGCACGGCGCCAAACACGCATACGACCATCATTGGCACCAAGGCAGAAGCGACTCTCATCGCTGAAGACGACACGTCTCCATTCGTCCCTCCATTCACGCCTGTCGCGACACCACTGGAGGCGGGCTGTACGATGTTGGGGCGTGAGCGGAAGACGGCCAAACGGTGTGCGGGACCGTAGCCCAGCTTCATGGAGACGGTTGCGAATGGTCCTCGCCGATACCCCAGGAGCAACAGTGTCCCTAATTTGCTGGGAAGTGGCGGTGCGGTCCCCTACGGCACTGCGTAGGATCCTACGGTCTTGGCGTGCATCCGTGCGTCGCTGCGATCCGGTCCCAGGTCGACGGGCACGTGCACCTTCCGCCGACCACTGGCGACAACATCGATGTACTGTGGAGACCTCACGCCCCACGTGTTGAGCAATTCGGCGGTACGTTTACCCGGCCTCCCGCATGCCCACTATACTCCCTCGCTCAAAGTCCGTCAACTGCACATACGGTTCACGTCCACGCTGTCGCGGCGTGCTACCAGTGTTAAAGACTGCGATGGAGCTCCGTATGCCACGGCAAACTGGCTGACACTGACGGCGGCGGTGCACAAATGCTGCGCAGCTAGCGCCATTCGACGGCCAACACCGCGGTTCCTGGTGTGTCCGCTGTGCCGTGCGTGTGATCATTGCTTGTACAGCCCTCTCGCAGTGTCCGGAGCAAGTATGGTGGGTCTGACACACCGGTGTCAATGTGTTCTTTTTTCAATTTCCAGGAGTGCATATATGTGTATATTTATCGAACAGATTAGAATTAAAGTATGAACCACACAAGACGTTTCTGGTGGGGAGGGATACTGCCCCTTCTGAGAGTCAACGATTTTTCAACAAAGAAACAATATTTTCAATACTTCTCATGTTATATGATTGTGGTGTGCAGGCTGTGCGTAGTACGATTTATCGAACAGGCTATAATAACAAATGGTTGAAATGGCTCTGAGCACTATGTGACTTAACTTCTATGGTCATCAGTCCCCTAGAACTTAGGACTACTTAAACCTAACTAACCTAAAGGACATCACACACATCCATGCCCGAGGCAGGATTCGAACCGGCGACCGTAGCGGTCGCACGGTTCCAGACTGTAGCGCCTTTAACCGCTTGGCCACCCCGGCCGGTCTATAATAACACCCTACTGTGAATCTAGATGTATGAAAACAGCTTGCCAAGGATTACAGCTAGTGGCATAAGCATGTTTAATGACAGTTCGTTTCATATAGCGGCTAATTTAGATGTGGGCTAAGTGGTGGCTTAGGTCTGTCGTTTATTTATATTGAAATATATAATTAACTGTTTCCTTTGAATTGTGGGGAATGCCCTGCTGCGATCAAACTTTTAAAAGGATCTTCCCCATTATGTCTCTCTAGGTAGTTTGGAGTAACACAAAATTGTTTCATAGCTGCAGAGATTCAGAATCCGAAGAAGCATATTTGCATTGGCGAATATGATAGGACCGCAGCTGCAGAATGTATTGGTTATACACGAAAATTTGTTCGAGCCGGGACCGAGAAGACGGATTTTTCACTTGATGCGAGCGGTAGCCTCCACCGGTTCGGCTATTGGAACGCATTCCTGCATACGTCACCGTGACTGAGTCTCTATGCAGAGAGAGAATTATTTATTACTGTCGAGGTTTTGTATATATAGTTAAGTAATATTATTTTGCAATGTTTCTGTTTCACGGTGTACCTTCAATGACAGTGAGTCATGCATACTTGTCTGAAGGAACAGGCACGGCCACGGTCGACGGTTACATGAAACAGTACAAATGTGTTCTTAACTACTAACACGATTAGAGTTTTGCAGCACAGTTTATCACTGGCACATGAAAATTTGTGAAAAACTGGGAACATGATTTCCTGAGTTACGTCAGCAGTGGACTATCCAAGAACGACACCTGGGCTGACCCAAATTTCCATATGTCACCGTGCATTCATGTTCCTATACTCACACTTTTCCTGCGATTCCCGCACAGGGTGAGACTGATGTATTATTGTGGAGGACTGTCTGGACTCCTATTACCATATAGTGGTTCTGGGTTTTACGGCGTAATATGTAATGACGCTACTGTGATCTAAGAGTGCATGGAACAGAAGAAATATATTCGCAATGACAAATACGGTGAGTGAGTCCTGCACTAATTTTCATGTGTCACAAATAAATTATGCATCTGAAATTCAATCTTATTCTCGAATATATTTCTTCTGTTTCCTACACTTGTACATCGTACTAGCGTCTGTTCCTTGAAACATTCGTGCATGTCTGAAGGAGATCAAATAGTACAGTGTCAAACAGACAATGCACAATAGTATTACATGTCTGGACACGTCGCGACAATAATAAATGTCTCCATGTGTAGGAATCATAGCAACTGATCGAGTGCAGGACGTGGACAAATGGAGGATTGAGTAGTTCTGGTAGGACGTGATCGGGTAGCTCAAATGGTTGAAGTGACCGCTTGCGCAAATGAGGATATTCGCGTTACGGTCACGCCCCGGCAAAGATTTTCATGGGTCACTAAGAAATCGTGCAGCTGAAGGATAATCGAATTTGCATCTTCGTATACACTTTGACTGTTTCATACATCTGCATACTGTACCCAGTGTCTGTTCCTTCAGACACGTATACAGTTGTGAAGAACGTAGCGTAGCACACACTAAAATGTGAAGAACACAGAACAGGTGCAGAACCAGTGATTGTAAGTGGTAAGACCATGTCATCTCTATACAGTAGTTTCCTTCACCGTCAACAGAATAGTCGAAGTGCCACATTCTCGCATGGTAATGTCCGATTCTTTGAACAATCCCGAAAATTTTTCATATTCAGCAGTCACGTAAACTCGTCAAAACGTACACAACTATCAAACAAGAGTCTTGCTTCATGTCAGACTGTTATGATCATGGTGGTGGTGGTGGTGGTTAGTATTTAACGTCCCGTCGACAACGAGGTCATTAGAGACGGAGCGCAAGCTCGGGTTAGGCAAGGATTGGGAAGGAAATCGGAACCATCTCGGCATTCGCCTGAAACGATTTAGGGAAATCACGGAAAACCTAAATCAGGATGGCCGGAGACGGGATTGAATGTTATGATCATGGAAACTTTTCGGAGTTACAGTGGCATCATAGTTTAATTTCGTGAAGCAGAACTCTTATTGGAAAATACAACGCACTGACGAATGAGTCTTGGTTTAGCGTGACAAATTCAGAACGTATCAGTGTCAAGAACAACTTTCCCGACTCGTGTAACACAGAATCGACAGTTTTGTGTGTGTAGCGATGCACTATTGAACAGCCATTCCAATTCTTCAGGAATTGTTAGTAAATCTCATTTTTTGTTTACAGATTCACATAGTAGAAGAAATTTACAGCACTGTCCGGCTGATTTTACATTACAATATGGGTGTAAGAGCAGTAGACTTGTGTTAAATCGAACTCCTTCATGCTATAAGTTTTGCTGCTACCTCGTACACAGTGTAACTCTTCGAAGCTAGCAAGAAATACTGTGGGGACGAATAACAGTTTCTGACACTGACGCAATCTGGAGCATTGTGCGCAGTGTTGCTCGCTCCTGTATCAGTGCTTGGTCTGGGCATTCTTAGACATTCTAAACCTCTGGCCGGCACTGAATTGAGGTATGATAAACTTCTTTATGAATGGAACCCTGTGAAGTCCTGCTGAGAGGGTCCTATGTTGGAAAGACTGTAGATACTCTGTTCCCTGCCTTTTAGTTCTCTTGATGAGACTATATGAGCAAAAGTAATGAACATCACGTCATATTCAGCGACGCATTCAGTGCAGTGATAGCTATAGTGTTGGGTCCTGTCTCAGTGCAGACATCACGGCAGTGTTGTGCTGTGTGAACACGAGAGGGAGATGGGAGTAGGGAGGGCGGGGGGGGGGGGGGGCGCAGACGGCCCGTGGACCACAGAGGGCTGTCGGCTGTCCTTGTGTCTGAGGACACGCAGCACACAATACGATGCTTTTAATTTCCAAACTATTAGAGAATGTAGTCGGCTGTTACGGGTACACTAAGTGCAGAGCAGAAGAGGTGGCTGACAATCCAATGTCTCAATTCTTGACTGACGACAGTGTGTAGACTCTTCCATACTGGCGGGTGGAAACAGCCTCCTTTTAGCGCCACATTGTGTACTCACGAGGGACTGGGTGCTGTAAACTGTCTGCAGTTTGATGGGAAGCGTAGAGGGCAGCCGAGAATGACACAGAGCTGTGCGTTCTCTGATGGCAGTGGCGTTGGTGGTGGCCCAGCACTGCCTCGCACACTTGCCAGATGACCATGACAGTAATAACTATGCACGGAAGAGGTCGTATACAGTGATGAAGGTGTATCCCTTTCCTATTTCTGTCCTACCACATACGACAGTGACAAGTGTTTCGCAGCCATGCAGACTGTATCAGTAACCCAAACAGTTTTCAAGGTACGATTACTGGTCTACTGCTGAAGACCAGACAACTTCTCATTATTTTAAAGTTAGGTTAAGTATATTTTTTAACATTTTAAATTTAGGATGAGTGATTTTTTGTGGTATGTCGTCACAGCAGCGTTGGCTGTGGTGTCAACATAGAGCCACTGCAATTTTACTTATGAGAAGTCGGATCAAAAGGTAGGGTGACTGTTTGTCAGATGGGGAGATAAATTTCATTAAATTCAATGTCAGAGCAATGCGAGGGAATTGCTTAAATATGGCATGCATAGGCTTAAGGGAAAAAAGCACTCTGTCTTCAGTCCACAAATTGCCCCTCGGGACAATCTGACTTCCATGTCATCTTCAGATGAGATGTGGATAGGAGGTTAGCACAGCGCTCTTCTGGTCGTCAGGACGGTTTTCTTTGACCAGAGCCGCTACTTTTCGGTCGAGTAGCTCCTCAATTGGCATCACGAGGCAGAGTGAACTCCGTAAAAGGGCTACAGCGCATAGCCGCCAGGATGGTCACCCATCCAAGTGCTGGCCATAACAGACAGCACTTAACTTTGGTGATCTGACGGGAATCTGTGTATCCACTACAGCAAGGCCTTTGCCTTCTTATGTGAAAAGTGATCTCCCGATTTCTGAACTGAATTGAATTCATTTTGGTTCAATTGAATTTATATTTAACTGAAATAGAGTCAGATTGAAATGAAATTGGATTGAAACTGAACTGAATGGAATTTGAGCTCAACTGAAGTGCACTGACATTGAATTCAAGTTAAATCTAATCTGAGTTAGCTGAAACTGAACTAAGTTTTAAATGCTTTGGAGAAAGTAATATAATTTAGAAGTAGAAACTGAATGGCCAACTTTAATTCCAACATGACAGTTCCCCATCAATTTATACTTATTACAGAGCTGTAATCCCACAGTGACTTCAGATGGAAACTGTTGCTGTTTATCATTTTACCACTAATTTTTTATCTTTCATTCATAATTTGATTTTCCCAGAATTTAATATGTAGGGCAATTGGCCTAAGTCAGAGGGGTAATCTTGGGACGTTATACCCATTTTCCGAGAGATGGAACAGCTACTGTGTGGGTGCGACCACAGTGGGGAGGGAGGCAGGTAAAGGATATGAGAACTTAATCAACAAAACAATAGCAGCATTAGAGAACAATAGCCTTTTATCCAGAACGACAGAAGGGTGGAGGGATTGACATGAAAACCCAGTTAACAGAACAATACAGGAAAGAAGGGCAGGTATGGTGACATCTATTGTTACTAGCTGAACCCTGCGTTTTTCTTTTATTTTCCTTTTCTCTTTTTTTATCATCACTCACATGACTGGTTTGATACAGCTCGTCAAGTTCTTATCTGCTGAATGTATTTCAAACTGTGACAACCTCTACAGCTCTCTCTAGTACAATGAAAATTCCATCCTGCTATCTTAACAGATGTCCTACCATCCTTCTCCATGTCAGCTGTTTTCCACATATTCCATTCCTCACCAATTCTGCGGAGAACCTCCTCATTCCTGGCCTTATCATTTTAAACAGTCTTCTCTATCACTACATCTGAAATGCTTCGATTATCTTCTTTTCCAGTATTCCTACAGTTAATGCTTCATTAACATAACAAGCTGCGCCTTCTTCCACAAATTAAGCCATATTTAAAAGTGTTTTTACGATATTACTTGTGAAAATACATGTCAAATTTACATGTGCATCACCACACCTCACCATGATGCTGAGAACAAAAGGGCTTGCCACGCGGAAACGTGATTAAAGACGAATATAAGCGCGAAATATTGCGACAAACTAAATTACGTTTAAATGAGAGGTTAATTCCCAACAAAATTTCTCATCTGCATCACTTGGTTGCAGATGACAAACTACCTGTGATAAATAATACACAAGTGGTCCTGAAAAATCATTCACACCAAGTGTAAAGGTATTAACAGAAACTAACGAACTATAGTTTGAACTAAATATCGACATAATTTTGTAATTATTTAGTGAAAATGTTGACTTTACAGATTAAATAAAACGGAAACTCACTGATGATGGCAAAGAGGTGTTGAAATCTGTTTAGGTACTTGAAGAAAACGGTGTTTTGCAAAACTGGCGGAACACACACCTCACAATTTCCACTGCAACCACAGTAAAAACAAGGAGCTGCAAATCAAAATGATCAGTATCTCGTCGCCCAGCCAGGCACTCACCAGCAAGCTCTACAACAAATACAGGAATACCTTAATGAAACTTCAAAAGACAACTTCAATATAAAGTCTAAAAAAATTGCTTAGCTGATAATGTATTCCCAGACTATATCAAAAACTCTGTGAATAGCATGTCATCTGCACCAAAGAGAGTGAAATATAAAGTGGGGATTTTGTGACTAATGCAGGAAATTTGGTAATTACATGCTAAAAGCAATCACTCAACACTGAATCTTACCAAGCACATTTACAATTGACCAACAAATTTACAATAGCAGCTCTCTTTGAGGAAATAAAAGAGAGAGAAAAGGTATATATATATAGAAAGTAATGCAAAGAAAACTGAACAGATTAATTAACAACACCAACACACCGACTAAAGACAATCACAACTAACAATATAAATTCTATGACAGAATCATTGACCTAACTGACATAAATCTTACCAAACAAGAGAAGAGCCTACAAGAAAAAAGACCAAAACACAACATTAACACAAACGTATCTCACAAAATATAGAAAACCTTATAAAGGAATCACAGCACATTATAAAGGAACAAGAAAGACTGAGCACACTAAATTTTAATCAAAACCTGACAGAATTAGCAGATGCAGAAATAACACAGATAATCAGAACACACAAATCAACAATTATTTCTAATCCTAGAATATCAGAGGAAATCACTGCCAACAACCTAAAACTAAAATTAAAAGAGAACTACGCCGTAGTAACAAGAACAGACTCAGAGAATATTACTGTAGTTATGGATGAAAAAGAATACATTGAGAAAACACTAGATATTCTCAAAGACATCAACATCACAAGGCTTACCAGTGACCCAACAGTAGGTACCAGAAAAACGTTCAACAGACACTGAAAAACATCAAAAATACATTCTCAAAAGTCCTGGTAAAGAGGATGACACAGAAAAATCCAAAAGCCCCTACCCTAAATTCCCTACCATAGGTTCACAAGGATAATACCCCTTTAAGGCCTGTCATTGACTTCTGTAATGCTCCATCCTATCACCTAGCCCAACAGTCAAACACACTATTAAAAAATTGTACACTTATGACGACAACAGGAACCTGGAAAACTCAAAGGAATTAATGAACAGAATTAAGAACATACACATAACAGACAAAGCAACCCTCATATCATTTGACATCACATCAATGTACATTGGTATTCCAATAAATGAAACAATCAGCATCACTACATGTCAATGAAATAACAACCATAATCAAGACCAGAACATCAAAAAATAATTTTGCGTTCAACAAAAAATTTTGTTCTCAACATCAAGGACTACCAATGGGATCACAAATTAGTGGCGTCCTCGCTAACATATTTATAAGTAACCTGGAGAAAATGATTTTCAGACACGTAACAAAACCAAAAAACTACAAAGTTCTATACTGGTACTGCTATGTCGATGACATAAAATGCCTGACTTATGAACCACATACACACATAGGACAGCTACATAATGAAATAAACAACTTGCGGCGGGGCGGGGTTGGTACGCTTCGTTGCGACTTATTTATTGATGTCCACCTACCTCAATATAGCGTCCATTCACCACCCGTTGCTCTGCATTCGTAGGTACTATGTAGACGATGAGAAAAGCAGCGTTGAAGAAAACCACCGTCTACACTTACGATTACAAAGTCCACATAACTCAAGTAAAAAGATGAACCTGTAAATCTCTATTAATAACGGGCAAAGTTGGTGCTTAATCCCTTCACTGAAAACGTTTGTTTGTGCATACTGATGTTTTATTACGGTCCGTTTCATTTGTGGTGTCACCTAGCCCACATTTACGTTGGTATTACATCTACTACTAGATCGTGCAGCTCATATCACACGCAAGACAGCCAGAAATGTGCTAAGTCCAACCCGAAATATTACGAGGTTTACTCAGGCAATACTCTGTTACAAAACGAGTTCACATTCGCTACTTTTCAGTGGATTCTTCGAAAGAAGATGCTCTCCAAAATGTTCTGTACATGCATACTGAACACGCCACGCGGAATATTCACAAAGGTCGATAATTTCACACGCGGTTTACTCCGCAACAACCCTTCCAAAACCTCTCAAAACTTCACCGAAATGTCTGTAATTGCATCTGCTAGCACGGTGATATAAACCGAGCGCTATTTAACCATCATTTCTTCATCCTAAAGATAATTATTTTGGACACATTTAACATGACCTTCTCGTCCGACAGCGAGTCCACGACTGACTGGATGTCGTAGCTCACAGGGCATATAACTCATTCAATTACGCGGGAAAGACTTTTCTCTCATTGGTTGATCAAAACGATTATCCAGTTAGATTAATCTTTCATGAATATCTTCACGCGCAAACCGCTTTACTGTAATCAGCATTCGCAGATATGTCTACGTCATTCCATATTTGCAAAAAATCACAAAATGTTCGACAAAACCCAACGAAACGAAGATTAAAAGAAAACTATGCTTGAAATATACTTTAGAATTAAGTACCCTCTTACTATCTTTCTGGCTGCTTTATTACAAAAGCAAACGCTCCTAGACATACGTCATCCACCAGTTAGGGGGAGTCACCGTTTTCAGGACATCCTGGTTACGGAACGCTTGCTTGTTAAGGATGGCGTAATACATTATAAAATAGAAATCTGACGTTTGTCCCCACATACTCACTCACATTCACTCGCATTTACTCCCACCCTAACACAAAATATAAATATCAACTTTTAAACTGGTACTTCCATTACGGAAGCAAAATTATTAAAATTAGAATCAAAATTCCTTAAAAATAATTTGTACGCACTGAGAGTGCTGTTATCGTTTTAAATAACAAATAAACTTAAACTGTCATGATTCCTATCTGAATTTACTTCACTAAGTGTCGGTTAAGTACTTTTTAATAGTTTTTTTATATTTCCAAAACGATTAAAGTTATCCTCGTGAATATTTTACGCACTGTTCTTCTAAATTACGAAAGTTTGCACACCAAATTTGAAGACAAACATACCATATTTATTGTAGTTATTTAGTTTCTTAGGTGAGATAAATAAGTGATCCTAGTACGCTCCACACAGAACAGTTCTCACGGTCCGCACACGCAACAGATGGCATTATGACGCCAGCAGCCGACTACACAATGATCGGGGCTGGAGGCTTCATTGCCGCCTCCAATACAGCTTGACCTAACGGAATGAAACTTACTCCAAAACTGCAGCCGTGTAAATAGCTGCGACATTACAAATTTACACCAAAAAATTAACTTCACATTGGGAACAGAAACTAACAACACACAAAATTTTCTAATCTCACCATACATAAAACAAACAACACACACATCACAATATTCAGGAAACTGAGAACCACAAGCACGAACATTCACAACCTACTTACGACCCATTGACATATAAGGAAACAAACTTCAGATTCATGCTCTATAGATTAAACAGAACACTCATGACCAAACAGAACTACACCTAAGAACTAAACACAATAAAATAAATAGCAGTTGAATATTGTTATGATACCCATATAATAGACAAGTTAAATCAAAAAGTATGTAGATAGTACAAAAATGAACATACCACACACACACACACACACACATACACAAGTCCTCACCCAACACAGAACAACACAAAACACAATGACCACACTCAAGACAAACCAGGGCAACAACACACACACGAAGCGAAATGGCACATACTCACCTACAATAACAAGATTTTTCACAGAATAGGCAACATATTAAAGAAAAAGGAACTCCAAATAGGATTCTGGGCAGAGAACACAACATGGAAAAATATCAGAACATAACAAACACCCTAGTATAAATTTTACGGATAAGGAATATATGAATTCACATGCAAGACTTGCAAGCCAGTGTACATATGACAAACGTGCAGAAACTTCAAAACCAAATATTCAGAACATCTAAGAGCTTTAAAAAGCAACAGCTCCAATAGCACATTTCCTGCCTGTCTTATAGCCCACAAAAATCAACAACAATAGATACAGACTTCAGAATACTAAAACCCAACCACAGCCCATACAGCAAACTTACTATTGAGGAAATCTTCCACATACAGAAGGCAACTGCAGAAAGAAAAACAAGTCATGAATACACTACACTTTGCAAGAGCACACTATTTAACACTTTAAACAAACTTTACAAAAAAGACAACACAAACAGATAAAGTGATACACACCCACACACACCCACAGACACACACACACACACACACACACAAATAGATACACTACACTCTGCAAAGACTCTCCATTTGACACATAAATGGAACACCATGTAAAAGACAACACAAACAGATAAAAAGCGTGGAAAAAACAACACACATGCATGCACACACAAAAATATAAAATGAAAACAAAATTGAAATTCTTCGCCGTACTCTCTGGTGAACAAATGAACAATGACTGAGTTGAGAGACACAACAACCACAATTACACTGTGTTTTGGTGAAGTGCAAAGTCATTTTACGACATTATTTGTGAAAGTACGTGTTATGTTTACGTGTGCATCGCGACACCTCACCATGATGCTGAGAATAAAAGCGCTAGCCGCACGAAAACATAAGTAAAATCGAATATAGGAGTGAAATATCGTGAGAAACTAAATTACGTTTAGATGATAGGTTAACTCCGAACAAAATATCTCATCAACATCGTTTGTAATAAATAATACACCAGTGGCCAGGAAAAATCATGTACATCAATTACAAAGGTATTAACAAAAAAAAAAAACGAACTATTGTTTGTACTAAATATCCACATAATTTTGTAATCATTTAACAACAATGTTCACCATAAACGTTAAATATAACGGAAACCCACTGATGATGGCACAGAGATGCTGAAAAATGTTTGGGTACTTGGAAAAAACGGTGTTTTGCATAACTGGCGCACCTCACATCCTACAATTTCTAGATTCCCTATCACGTTGAAATTTATGACATTCCACTGTAAGTAGGCTGTTTAGGTTTTTTTATTGGTAACGCCACCTCTGTATAGTGTGCAGTCTGTGTCTAGTTTGCATTGTTGTCTGCCATTGTAGTGTTGGGCAGCGGCAGCAGGATGCGAACAGCGCATAGCGTTGCGCAGTTGGAGGTGAGCCGCCAGCAGTGGTGGATGTGGGGAGAGAGATGGCGGAGTTTTGAAATTTGTCATGAACTGCTATATATATATATATATGATGATGTTAAGGTAAATACATTGTTTCTTCTCTATTAATTTCTTTCATTTGCTAACTATCCCTATCAGTAGTTAGTGCCTTCCGTAGTTGGAATCATCCAGCTGCCGCTGCCCAACACTACAATGGCAGACAACAGTGCAAACTAGCCACAGACTGCACACAGCACAGCCAGTGATTTTCATACAGAGAGCGCTACGTGGCGGCGGCGTTACCAATATAAGAACCTAAACAGCCTACTTACATAGCCCCCATGCTCCCCACAACAAATTTTACAAATGGTTTTGGGCACTGGGCAATACATATTTGTGAATATTTTTCATAATCGTAATTACAATAACAAAGAAATCAATTGCACACACTTATTAATACAATGTTGGTCAAAAGCAAAAATTTTCTCACAGTCCATAAAGATAGCCCTGATCATTCATCATAATAGTAATTACAGTTCTTTTTTCACAAAGTCTCATTAGTAAAAGAAATAGCACACAGAAGTAGTGGATATCCATGCAGTCTTAAAGAAGTAGTGTTGTCCTTCCAACGGAAAGACAGTGCTGACTCTTGACATGCAGACAAGTAATGGGCCACAACAGAGCAAACCCACAGCAGAGCCATTTGATATTTTGAAGAATATTAATAGGTAGGTCATCACAGAGCAGACCCACTGTAGTCCAGGTAGCGATTACGGTATTGGTGGGCCACCAGAGGTGCAGACCCACTGCAGTCCTTTATAAAAGAATGGCCCTGACTAACATTAACCTATACGTTTCACAAATCACTTACCTCACAAAAATCTTGGTTACTCGAACTACTGCAATACAGCGAGCACCACTACTGCCAGCTAAATAAAAGATTCGAACTACGGAAAGCACTAACTACTGATAGGGATAGTTAGCAAGGAGTTTTGAAATTTGTCATGTACTGCTATATATATATATATGATGATATTAAGGTAAATACATTGTTTGCTCTCTATTAATATCTTTCATTTGCTTACTATCCCTATCAGTAGTTAGTGCCTTCCGTAGTTGGAATCTTTTATTTAGCGGGCAGCAGTGGTGCTCGCCGTATTGCAGTAGTTCGAGTAACCAAGATTTTTGTGAGGTAAGTGATTTGTGAAACGTGTAGGTTAATGTTAATCAGGGCCATTCTTTTGTAGGGATTTTTGAAAGCCAGGTTGCGTTGCGCTAAAAATATTGTGTGTCAGTTTAAGCACAGTCATGTACAATTTTTCAAAGGGGACGTTTCACAACGCCTCGACGTAGATCGTTACTGTATCGTATGTTGTCGGTCTGTCTCCCACGGTCACATCCAGATTCGCATTCCTCTCTCTGAGATCCGTATGGGGAGCCATTCTGTAATCTTTTGGTGATTGAGGAATCATCATGACACTTTTACAATTACAGGCCACTTATTTTCTGGATATACATTATGTGTGTATAATGAAGTGGTTTGCATTACCTTTTGCATTCTCATGCCGTTGATTGTTGCTGCTTCTTCCTCCTGTACGGGAAGTTTCTCACCTCAAGGGCACGCCGTCTTCGATAAGACGGGAAGTCTCAGTCCGCCATAGCTGATAGATTTTGTTCAAAATGTAAGCAATGCAGTGTTCGAACGTCGGAGCGAACACATTTAAGGATGATAATCGAAGACTGTCTACGCTACTCAGCCTGCCTTCTAATTTTTCCAAGGCCTTTGTTGGAACAGACTGGGTAAGGAATATACAATTGGCGCTTCCTCTTACGGCGTCCCTGTCGGGGACGAATCAACAGTACGAGTAAAAACGTACGTTCAATATTTTTCCGTAGCCACATGATACTCGCTTCTTTTGCTAACCATTCTCGAAGGTATAACAATCTTGATTTAGAATCTTGGGATGTTACCAAGAGCTTGGTGAATAAGGCAAAGCCCTGGGTTAGCAGTACGAAGTGTGAGAAATCTGAGTACTGTAGGCCAGATGAAGGTCCTGTGAAAGATACGAACTGGTTCTATTAAACTGCTCAGATGAATGAAATGAAATTATATGATGACTAATATCTGGGCAGATGATATTTGGGTAATAGACTAATGATAACGCCAGTTCCACCTGATGATTACATAGCGATGAGAGACAGTGAAATAATTATAACAAACGAATGACAAAGATGATATTTTAAGGACTGAGCGAAAGTAAGCACTAATCACTATCGCACATGTTTACAGGTCCACGTCACTGGCTGATTCAGAAGACCTGGGAGTTCTTGGGCGAATAATCAAGTAATTGAAGGGTACCACTTGATTTTAATGATGTGGAGTGGTTCGGTATTACGGGGATGAAACGCCTGTGCTAGCAGGCCAGAGCAGGTTAGTTTGTGGAAAGGGGCCAAAATTAAGTTACTGTCAGTTCCACTCAACATACAAACTTTATTCACCAACACGCAATATTACAAGAAGCATGCCAATCACTCAATACTTTAATCGACCTCCTTTAGCTAACTTTAGATCGGCGGAAGGCCACACTCAAAATCCAAGACATATTAAGCAAAGAAAGGTGTTTCAATGAAATGGCAGACGGCCTTATCTTAAAACAAAGGATAACAATCTTATGCCTTAAGGCCAAGACGAGAACATTAATTTAAGAAATATTAAAACTAGGCTGAAGGCCACATATAAACCAAATTTGTTTAACGGCTTAAGGGCTAGAAAAATAATTTTAATTCAAAAGGCAGAAGGCTTCATCTTAAAACATTTCATGGTAAAGGGCGAGACAAGAATATTAATCTAAGAAATATTAAAACTCAGCTGAAGGCCTACATCAACCTAATAACTAAAACCCAAAGAGGGAAATTGCTATGTAGCACACAAAGAATGGCGCTCAGAAGTTTCCGAGGGTCGGCCTGGGATTGTAACACTAACGCCCATTTAAGTGAGACAGGCAGCCTGTCCACCGACTTCTTAATCTGGAGGCAACCCAACCGACAGACAGCCGACCGACCAATCATCCAGAACAGTTCCGCTCGACGCAAACAGCAAAACGACCAACAGGTTTCAAAGAACGACACACAGAATCAAACGAAGAGATGTAAACAGATGAGGCTCGATAGTACGTTAATCTAGGACTCTTCTTTCATGCCGAAGATCGGTGGGCCAGGAACTTCGCAGGACTCGCAAGCAGCACCTCACATTCCAACCGCGCGGGCACACCGCTAGCGGCCCCGACCAGAGTACGCATGACGGAGACTTGTTTGCTGCTCCAAGTCAACCGACCGACTGGTCACACATTGCCCAGCCAGAAACTATATCCGCTGCTCCGTCACGACTGCGCTACCGGTGCGTCTCCAACTGACTGACTTCCTTCGAATGGACGATGTCCCAGAGACACTGGCTCGGATCTAAACATGCAGACGGAAGTAACCGACCCAAATACACGTCGTCGAACAGACGACCGTCCGAACGACCAACCAACGGTTGACCCCACTGATAGTGGCTGTGCGGACCTCACTGGTGCTCTGTGCCCATCTGCACTGCTGCTGCGTCCCAACTGCCCTCCTGGTCCAACTAAACTGCTGGACGTCTCTAACTGAGTTCCTTCCTTCGGACGGACGAGGTCCCGAAGACACTGGCTCCGACCCAACCATGCAGAAGTAACACAACTGACGTCTCTGCACATGAGGGAGCCGACCAAAATACACTGTCGCAGATGAGACGACCAACCAACGGTCGTCCCTGCTGGCACTGGCTGTGCGGACTTCACTGGGGCTCCGTCCCCGACTGCACTGCTGGTCCGACTCGAAACCAACTGGCAGAAACACGACGACAATCGGAAATACTATAGGTCCCTCCAGAGATGGTACGACAGTGCACCTATCGATACGCGCTGCTGCTGCTGCTCACGGGCAAGTAAGGCCAGCAAATGAAATAAGAAAACGAGGCGGCATTAACGTAATAGAAGATGCCAATCAATATTTGGCATGTAAACGAGCCGTGCACGGCTCAGGGGTTATAGAGGCACAAGGAAAATAAATCAAGAAAGTTTTGCAATAGGTATCTTCTAGTCAAAGCGAACATCGTTCGAAATCACAATAAAAATATTTGAGCTTCGGAAGAACAAGAGACAAAAAAAAAAGTTATAAACTTCGTGAAGTGAGACAGCGCGCATGGAAAACCCTTACTGGTGAGCCATGAGTGATGATATAAAGTAAAGTGTGCGTGTTCACTTTATTTGTGGTATTTGTAGCCTCAGTTAGTTTTGTGTTCGGAAAATTGTGTCAAAATATTTGTCTTTGTAATTTTCTCGAAGTTCCATAACACAGATACCGGAGAAAACTGGTTTAAGTTATGTTGTTGATAAAGGTTTCTGTTACACTATCCCATTACAGTAGTTAAGACACTTTGAGGAACGCAGATTAAATCTCTGTGCGATCATACAAATGTTTTATCCTCATTTTCCTTTAGTCGAATAATGAGCTTCTATCTAAAATGTCTGTTTCATTTTCTTGACAAAACTTCCCTAACTGATCTCGTTAACCAGCTTTGTTGAGCTCAGAGTTTTGGAAATCAAACAATAGGCAGGAAAGCACAGCCAGATGCATAGAAGCGATGAGTAGTAAATTTAAATTCAGCAGTAGGAACAAAATAGAGCACATGACAACGTAGATTACTAAAAGTTTTGGACAGATTAACAGGATTTCGAATCTTGCGGATTGCTTGTCAATGGCCAAAATAAAAACGCAGTGTTGAGAGTTCAGTAGAAATGTCCTGGGTTTTAACTAACAAGAACATAAATAGGGTTTGAAATGACACTGCAGAGGCTGGTATATAACGACAATTTGGAGAACGGGTTTATGAAGCACGTAATAGTTTATTTAACTCTCTTCATCATTAAGATTTTTGAACAGTTCAAAAAACTTTGCAATCAAGTTTATGAAGTAAGAAATATAAGAAGACACTTTAGTTACAAGCATTGAAGAAGCTTGAGAGGCCTATATAAGTAGAGAGATACTAGAGCCTGAGGATAAAAAGAAGAAGCTCCAAGCATGTTAAAGGTTACATTTTTGATTTATTTTCTAGCACTGAACGCAGAGGCTTGGTAACTAATGAAGTATTGGAGCTTGTAGATGAAAGTTATATTTCCCTTTCATATATTTTCTGGCACTAACTTTTGACCTACTGCTTGGATTTTATAGCACGGCGCTTGCAATTATTACCAGAATTTCTTGCTGACTTCACTTGTACTCAACCAAACAACGTAGAGATATTATCCAGATAAGTTCTATTTAAATGTTAGTAAGCTTCAAGTACGTGTCTGCTGGTAACCTGATACTGCGTTAATATATTGTAAATAATTTAGAAATAGGATGCAACTTATCTTCTGTTTCTATAATTTGATAGTCTATTCTTTGACATAAATAGTTGCTGTTACTTTTATTATCTAGTGTTATTACATAAAATTTCTGTATTCATGTTTCCATGCCTCCTACACTAAAGGGGCTTCGGAAAGCGTACAGATAGCTGTGCACTTCGCACTAAGCTTCAGTCCCTATTCAGGAGGCACAGATCCGGACTGTTACCCTTAGAGGCAGTGTACACTGTAGTACTGCTGCAGTCAGAGTTGAGGTGACCAGATGTGTGTGGACGTAATCTAGCACACCACTGGATTTTATTTGTGCTACAGGCACACATGGGAACGATGTGTGCCGTTAAGTACGTACTGGCTATTAAATCAAATACGATTTGAAGAGTGAGGCTTGCAATAAGGGCTTCAAAATAACCGACCGTCGAATTTACCAAATGGCACAGAGAGTAAATAGAGTACAGCTTCTTAGGTGCATGTTTTCTTTGATAAAATCAGTTTAAGTACAGGAATAACAGTATTAGTTCAGTCGTTGAAATATCCTATGTAAATTGTTATCAAGTTCTTGTCGGCTCACGATGAAGACATTGCATCAAACTTACGTTCTTGTAAACATCAGTAGTCTACTACAGCAATATTTGGTAGAAGAATTATACTTCTATTCTTTGTTTAAGTGAACAGCAACGCTAATAACGATGAGGATGTTATATAATTTTAGTTTTGTTTGTACTGAAACGAAACTTCCAGTCAACAACGGACTGCTAATTACGATGTGTCCTTCTAACAGCTCAAAATTTCATGCCAGATTGGTACAGCAGCCCCTCCCCCCCCCCCCCCCATTCGCTGTTATACAGCTACAAATGATGCTAGTTAGTTGTCTATCCATATCTCTCCCAATTAAACACAATAATTAAACTGTGCGCAACCATGCTAATTTCCGTCCCTGAAATAGCTCAAAGGGTGGAGTTAGTCAGATAGTTTGCTTAATCAAGCACAGGGATAACTAGCAATGAAATTAAATTAAAAGATACGATAAATTCTTGGGTTTATTAGCACTAGCTCATTTCGTTGTAAACGTGTCCAAGTAAATCAGGAAAAAGTATTCCAATTGCAGCGACGATAACAATAGACACAAATAGATGAAATTGAATAGTTTATGGTTAACAGACCTCAGGGAGAGAACTATATGATGGTAAGCTTAGCCTCCTCTCACAAATTAAGTTTTAACTGACTCAAATTCGCAATTCGAGAACAGTGATATCATGGATGCTTGGAAAGTGAGTGAAATTGTGGCGCAACTGTGTCAGCCCCAGTAGCCAGGAAGAAGGTAACCACGATACTATTGAAGGTTACCCAAATCATGATCCATACCGCCGGCGCTGCCCTGAGCCTCACCATCGTTGGAATTTGAATATGCTGGCTTCGAGTGGTGCCGATGGACTTCTTAGCACCCCTGTTTTCTTCTTTTTTTGCCAAAATTTAGGTCTTTGAAAAATTTATCTTACCAGAGGGCAATATAATTACTAAGTTGAATGAAGTACCGATAAACAAGAGTCTCATACATGTCCAGGTATGATACAGTTTGAGAGTTGGCAAGAAAATGGTATGAAGAAGATAAAGCTTTGGATATAACTAGCAGCCTGGTGCGCACTTATAAACCGACGACGTTCTTAACGTCTATTCTGTATTGGTGGGTTGCTCAAACGTTAAAATGCGTGTGAAATCTTATGGAACTTAACTGCTAAGGTCATCAGTCCGTAATCTTACACACTCCTTAACCTAAATTATCCTAAAGAAAAACACACACACCCATGCCCGAGGGAGGACTCGAACCTCCGCCGGGACCAACGACACAGCCAATGACTGCAGAGCCTTAGACCGCTCGGCTAAGCCCGCGCGGCTGGTGGGTTGCTTCTGTATGACTAAACTCATTGATCAACCGATACACACTGATGGAAATGGAAAATTTTATATTATGAACACCTTGGACAAATGCTACTACTTTGATATGTATTTCGATGATGCTATCTTATGTTCATGTAAATTTAATAATGATGGGATCTCATTTCCAGTATTTTAATACAGAAAAATTCCTTTTTTCACTGGTGAACAAGTGTGTAAGCACACGATGGCTAGTTGGTGTGTGTAACGTTGCTGGAACATTTCAAATAGAGGTCGCAACGCAGCATGCGCAAAGGACTTGTAGCTTATCACCATCTTTTGGACTGTTCAACAGGGCGACCTTGAAGTTATACCGACTGATCACACATACCATTGGATACAGTACAGTGACTGCAGAAGTCGAGATGTATCCATGATGATAATGTGGGTAGAATAGTAGGCACTAGCCCCTCCAGGCGGTCTACACTACCAGACGTTCGTTGTGTTGATGGGTTTCTGGCAATCAAACGCCTATGAATTGCTGCACCTGTGGTGTAGGGGTAGCGATGCACGTGTGGTGTAGGGGTAGCGATTCACTTGTGGTCTAGGTGTAGCGTACTTGATAATTAATAAATACATCTTCGGTCCCAGGTTCGAAATCCGCCACCGCATTAACTTTAGTTAATAATAAGCATTGGGAGCCGATGTCTTCGGGCATTTTATGTCACCGTCACTCTGCCAACGGCCTCATTAAAGTAGGCTGAGAAGCGGACAGAGGTTAAGGGCACTTTCTTGTCCTTGGGGTGGCAAACTGCCACTAAAGGAGGAAGACTCAGCATGATCAACGGTATGAAGATGCCGAAGACAATGGAAACACTGCACTGAAAACACATGACGTGTATCCAGAGGACGTGTTGCCTGTAATTGAAACGTATCATGATGATCTCTCAATTGGCAAAAAATTCCAGAATAGTCCAGGGGAGTGCCCAGAGGCAGGTGACCATGAGGAAAAGACCGAAAAAACAACGGAAGCGCGATGTTGTACGAGTCGGGGCATTGAATGTCAGAAGCTTGAAAGTGGTAGGGAAGCTAAAAAATATGAAAAGGGAAAATAAAAATCTCAATCTAGATATAGTAGGAGTCAGGGGAATGAAAAGGAAAGAGGGCGAAGATTTGTAGTCAGATGAGTGGAGGGTAATATAAACAGCAACAGGAAATGCTATAACGGACGGTATTCGTGTATTCGTTATGAATAGAAAAGTAGTATGGAGAGTGTGTTACCGTGAACACATCAGTGTTAGGATTGCTCTTATCAGAACGACAGAAAATCGACATCGACAAAGATACCTGAGTTTAGAGCTGACGTTGTGAGCTGAAGATGAAAAGATAGTGAAAGTGTATAAGGATACTGAGAGGGTAATACAGTACGTAAAGGGAGTAGAAAATCTAATAGACATGGGGGACTGGAGTGCAGTTGCAGGGAAAAGAGTAGACGAAAATGGTACAGCAGAACATGGGCTTGGGACAAAGAATGAGAGGGGAAAGAGACAATTGAGTTCTGTGATAAATATCAGCTAGTAATAGCGAATGCCCTGTTCAAGTATCACAAGAGCGGGAGGTATTCCTGGAAGAGGCCGTGTGATAAGCGAAGATTTCAGTTAGATTGCATCATGGCTAGGCAGAGATTCCTAAAATCAGATACTACATTGTAAGGCATACCCAGGAGAGGACACAGACTCAGATGACAATGTGGTAGAGATGATCAGGAGGCTGTAGCTTAAGAGGTTTGTCAAGAAGGATCAATATGCAAAATAGTGGGATATGGGACTACTAAGGAATAACGAGATACGCTTGAAGTACCCCAAAGCTACAGACACAGCAGTAGGGAACAGCTCAGTAATCAGTACAAGTTAAGGGGAATGAACATCTCTAGAGAGGGAAATCACAGAAGTTGGACAGAAAAACATAGGTACAATTAAGGTAACTACAAAGAAACGATGGGTACCACAAGAAATACTTCAGTTGATCGATGAAACCAGTCATTAGAAAACTGTTCAAGAAAATTCAGGAATACAGAGATGAAAGTCGCTGAGGAATGAAACACATGGGAATCTCAGGGAAGCTAAGGCGAAATGGCTGCATGAAAAATGTAAAGACATCGAAAAACAAATGATTGTCGAAAGGACTGAACCAGGGTATAGGAATGTCAAAACAGCCTTCGGCGAAACTAAAAGCAATGGTGATAACATTAATAGTGCAACGTGAATCAAGCTGTTAAATTTAGAGCAGAGAGCGTATAGGTTGAAAGAGGAGGCCTGTATGAGGGGAAGTTTTGCGTGATGTGGTAGAAGAAGAAAGTGGAGTCGGTTTAGAAGAGATATGGGATCCAGTATTGCAATCGGAAATTAAGAGACCTTTGAAGATCACATAACGCAGAAGGAATAGATAACGTTTCATCAGACTCTCTAAAATCATTGGGGAAGTGGGCAACAAACCGACCTTTCGCATTGGTGTATAGAATGTTTCGGTCTGCCGATATACAATCTGAATTTAGGAAAAATATCATCCACACCATTCCGAAACCGAGCTTGATGGTGCAGTGGTTATCACACTGGACTCACATTCGGGAGGACGACGCTTCAAACCTGCGTCCTGCCATCCTGATTTAGGTTTTCCGTGATGTCCCTAAATCGCTTCAGGTAAATTCGGGGATGATTCCTTTGAAAGGGCACGGCTGACTAGCTTCCCCATTATTCCCTTTACGATGGGACGGATGACCTCGCCTCTTGGTCCCCTACTCTGAATCAACCAATCAACAGTTCTGAAGACCACAAGATCTGGGAAGGGCGACAGTTATCACTCAGTCAATTGACAGCTTATGTATCCACGTTTCTGACAAAAATACTAATATAGACGCATGGAAAAAGATTGAGCATGAACACATGCAGGGGAGTGCAGTAGGTGGTATAGCACTTAGCAGCCCATCAGTCAAAAAAATCAGAAACAGCTTACTCTGTACGTGCTTGAGCACTGTCCTACAAAATGATGGTCAGGTCCTGCAGAAAGTGTCATCACTTCTGTCTCTAAGCTGATCGTAGGTTGTGTTCCAAAACCGATCAACATAGAGACAGAAGTGATGACACTTTCTGCAGTACCTGACCACCATTTTGCTGGACAATGCTCAAGCACGTGCAGTGCAAGCTGTATCTGTTTGTTTGACTGATGGTGCTGCTAAGTGCTATACTACCAACTGCACTCCCCTGATTTAAGACCTCGTGACTTCAACTCGATTTCTAAACTGAAGGAAACACATTATAGCGTTCGCTTCAGAACTGCTACAAATTCATTGGGCGATGGACCACGCCGCTCGAATGTCAACACAACAAGCACTGCTAAGAGTATCCTACGACTTCCGCATCACTGGCAACGGGTTATACACAATGCTGGTGACCACTTTAAAGGTCAGTAAAACTTTGAAACACGTAGCCACATAGTATGAGCTGTAAATAAATAGTTGCCACCATTTAAGTTCCCACCCTCATGGACTGTAGTGTTCAATCTAAGGTCAATGTGAAACGGAATAACACAAAAATGTTGCACAGTTGTGCTAGGGGTTGATAACTCTACTACATGTACAAGAAAATTTATAATGTGTGGCCATAAATGATGCCATGATGACATGAGCAGAAGTGTCAGCATCTTGGATCGTTAGGGAAGAGTGTATATAAAGGGAGCTTTGAAAGCAGGTCGCTGTGTAACATAATGGATATCTGGTGTTGGCGAGGTATATTAATGGATCAAACTGTTTGTTTTGCATAATACTTGTAACCTGTGCAGAATGGAGATACTTCCACAGTCCTCTGCTAATCTCCATCATCATGCAGTTCAGTGTATGATGTATTGGAGATTTGGTTAGCTCTCACTATATATAGAACACGGGATATGAAGCAGTCATCTTTCAAAGACTGATCTTTACCTGTTAAGCAAGGAGGTGAAACAATGTGTTTCCATTGTAGTGGAGGGTTCTGCTGTTGCTGCATCACTATTGAGTCTGCACGCTACTTTTTACATTGACTGGCCCTCCACTGATATCTAGTGGTCATTTCTGTATTACAGACGGGTGCACACATACTTCTGATGAGATATCACTCTGAATGTTGCTGTGATGCACAACGCATCTGATATAGCGTCTGACACTCGAGTAGGATTACTATTATTCTGCCTCTTCCGATCTTCTTTAATGAACCAATGACAAAACCACATCTTTATCTCGATCTTCTCTACTTTCTTCATCGGCTTTACCTAGTCAATGTCCCAAAATCTCAGAGAATTTCAGCAGCATTGGTCGAACAAGGACTTTATAAGTGATCCCCATCCTCTTTGCGCCATTGGTAAAATTATTATTATGGGCGACTTACATTCATACAGGTGAAAAACGACGGTTGTCTTGCTTTCAGCTACTAGCTACTTTTCAAGTTCACCCAACTACTCGTGCCCACCATCCGAAATACATGCACACAGACGATCGTAATTAGCAACATCCAGCGTAATTTATATTTTATATATAAATGTACTCCTTTTTCCGTCTTCAGTCTTCTGGCCGGCTTGATGAGACCCACCACAAATTTCGCACCTGTGCCGAAGTCCTCATCTCAGAATAGCACTTGCAACCTATGTCGTTAATTATCTGCTGCGTGTAATTCACTCTCTGTCTTCCTCTAGAATTGTTATCCTATGCTGTTCGCTCTAGTACTGTGAAAGTTATTACCTGATGTCTAAACAGATGTCATAGCATCTTGACCCTCATTTTTTTCGGTGTTTTCCATATATTTCTGTCCTCTCCGATTCTGGTGAGAACCACCTCATTCTTTACCTTATCAATCAACCATGTTTTCAGTATTGTTTTCTTCCACCACATTTCATTAGCTTCAATTCTCTTCTGTTTCAGTTTTCCCTCTGCCCATGTACATTAACATACAATGGTGCACTTCAGACGTACATTATAATAAATTTTCTCTTCAAATTTAGGCCTATGTTTGATACCAGTAGCTTTCTCTTCGTCCGGAATGCCCTTCTTGGCAGCACTACTCTGCTTTTGATGTCCTCTGTGCTCCGTCCAACATGGATCATTTTGCTACGTACGTAGCCGAATTCATTGACTTCATCTACTTCGTGGCCATCAATCCTGATGTTAAGATTCACGCTATTCACATTTCTGCTACTATCCATTACTTTCGTCTTTCTGCGATTTATTTTCAGTCCACAATCTGTACTCAGTAGACTCTCCATTTCATTCAGCAGATCCTATAATTCTTCTTACTTTATCTGTGGATTGTTATATCATCAGCAAATGTTTTCCTTGAGAATCATTCAGCCTGAATTTTAACTCCACTCTTAAACCTCCCTTTTATTTCTGTCATTGCTCCTTCGCTGTATAGACTGAACAGTAGAAACGAAAAACTTCATTGCTGCCTCAGACCCTTTTTAATCCGAGCACTTTGTCCTCGGACTTCCAATCCTATTTTTCCCACTGGGTTCTTGTACACATTGTATATTACCCACCTTTCCCTACAGCTTTATTTTAGAACTTCGAATGTCTTGCACCATTTTACATTGTCAAACACTCTTTCCATGTCGGAAAATCGCATGACCGTTTTTTGATATTTCTTTCGTCTTGCTTTCACTATCAACCACAACTTGAGAACTATGCGTCTGGTGACTTTACTTATCCTAAAACCAAACTGGCCGTAATCTAACACATCCTGAATTTTGTTGTGCATTTTTCTGTACATTATTCTCGCCGGCTAGTGGCATGCATGAGCTGCTAAGCTGATTGTGTGATAGTTCTCGCACTTGTCAGTTTTTGAATGTTCTTCCGAAATCCTTTCTTCTGCTCCTTCCTCTACAACTGCATTCCAGTCCTCAATCACTATTAGATTTTCTTCTTCCTTTATGCTCTAAATTACCCGTTAAATACCCTTATATTCTTTATATCTTCATTTTCAACTTGCGATGTCAGTATGTACACCTCAACTATCGTATTCGGTGATGAGTTGTAGCCGACTTTGACAATGTTCACTATACCATACTCTCTGCCCTACCTTCTTATTCATAATGAATACTACTCAAGTTATAACATTTTCTACTGCTGGTGATGTTACCCTATATTAATCTGCCCAGAAATTCTGGTCTTGATGTCGTTTCACTTGACTGATCCCCACTGTATCTTGGAATTTCGCCTTTCAGTGTATCTATCTTCACTACTACGCTGAAAGTTCTGAAATTCTACGCCCCAACTCGTAGGACGTTATCCTTTCGTTAGTTATTCTGACTTTTTCTGAAGGTCACCTCGCCCTTGGCAGTCCACTCCCGGATATCCGAATGTGGACTATTCCGGAATCTTTCGCCAATAGAGAGTTCATCATGCCGTTTTTTCAATTACGGGCTACATGTCCTGTGGATGTACATTATGTGTTTTCAGTGAAGAAGTTTCCAGTGCCTTCTGCACCCTCATGCCGTTGATCATTTCTGATTATTCCGCCCTTAGGGGAAGTTTGCCCAAAGAAGGGCAAGATTGCCCTGAACTCTGTACGCGCTCCGCCATCTTTAACAATGCCGTTGGCAGGATGAGGGTGACTTCCTATGCCAGAAGTCTTAGCCCACCCATGTTCATGATCTTCATTCAGAATGTGAGCAGTGGCGCTATTCGAACCTGGGACCAAGACGTTTTGGTTACTAATGAAACACGCTACCCCTACAGATGTGTATTGGAATCTTCCAATTCTTTCTCCATCAAGTGATTTGACAAGTACAAAGAATGTACGTTCGCGAATTTTTTCGTGTCTCCCTTAAAGCAGTAAATGCAATCGATTCTATTGATTTTGACCAGTACTCCAACACCAGTTTCCAATGCTGCTTCCTGTAAAAGCAGACATTCTATAGTCTCCAGTTACAAACATATTCTGTTTTGAAAATAACTTGAAAAAATTGTTTGCACGTCTCCAATTGAACATCATGGGAGAGGGTTCATGTACTGCAGTATAAACAAAAGCAAATTAAGTTACCAAGAATAATTTTCTCTCAATGTATATAGACTTCATTAATTTCATGGGTTTATTTAGTTTGGCTCTGTACCGAAAGGATCTGTAAACAATAACACTGATGTAAAGAAGAAACTTATGGGTAATTAATAATAATTTTATTGTTAGCAGTTTTTTTGCACATTTGATAACAATCACACATTCAGGTATTTTTATGAGGCTATTTTATAATAAATCATTGATATTCTAGTAACTTCATTATATATAGATCCTTTAAACTAATCACATGAATCACTATTTGCTTAAAACTATAAGAAATGAAACACTATATTTCCCATATAATGATCGCTTTCTAATTTGTCTCCTTAATTGCATTTCTTCCATTATATTAGGAGTATATACATATCATTAATCTGTTCTTTCTATTTGTAATGTGTATTACAGTATTAACATTTTCTTTCGTAAAACCAAGGAAATAGCTACCTCAATGGACACTCGTTCGCAAGAGTTATAAACTTAAAGGTCTATATGGAAATTGCAAAATAACGTGATGCAGAAGGGGTGGTAGCCCAGTAAAATTTGGAATACTGTTACATTAGTGTTATCCATCAAATAATAGGTAAAATTAAATTTATCGAATATCCTCAGCTAGAAAAATACGCAGAAAGGAACAGAATTAATTGTTCAACCCATTAAACAGGTATGGAGAAATAATTAGAAATAATTAGAAAACTCCGATGCAGATTTACAATGTAAACTAAAGATTGAGCTCGATTTTATTAAAACTGCGGCAATCAAAAGTAAAGAAACCGTAGTTTTCCATGTGTAAATGTATATACAGATATGAATGAAGATTTTATATAAGAATATATACTTGTATTATAAGCTTACCAGGTTGTGGGATGTGGGATGTTCTCGAAAGGTGTTTGAAACGAGGTAGTCAAAAGCGTAGTGGAACCTCTTCCTATCTATATATTTATAGAAAAGGATTGTGCAGAAAATGTAAATACTATATATATATATATATATATATATATATATATATATATATATATATAACAAATATGGAGAATTGATGAGTAATATTTAAAAATTCGAATGTAGTAAAGAAATGTAAATGTAAATACCGAAACAAATCACAAAGCAATCATTATATGGGAAATGTAGTATTTAATTTGTTACAGTTTTAGTGGAAATAGTGGTTGATATTGTTACTTTTAAGAAAAAATATATAATCTAGATACAAAAATATAAACAAATTATTGTGAAATAACCTTTTAAGCAAATCAGAAAATGTAACTCTTAATAAATGTACAAAAATTGCTAACTACAGAATTATTATCAATAAACAATTTATTTTTTTCTGTCAGTGCTGTTACGTACAAATCCGTCTGGTACAGGGAACAACTCACTATGTCCATGAAACTATTCAACTATATACATAGAGAGAAAATTATTGTTGGTACTTAATTTACTAGTGTTTATAAATACGGGAACTTGATACTCACACTTGATACTCAGACCTCAAACGAAGAGGACCAGAAAGAGCTGAGCTACTTATAAAGGATGATGGGGGGAATGAGGGCAAGATTGGATCATATTGGGTCTTTCGCCTTTTACTCTGCTCCCAGTGGGTGGAGAAATAGGGAGGTCTTTCCTACCATCGAGTCCACTTTTCTAAGATCAGTGGGTAGGTATCTTGTAACGTCATTACCTTGAATATAGCTCTCACAATCGACTAATACTTGTGAAGGGTTTCCCCTCCGTCTGCATCTACTGATGCTCTGCAATTCACATTTAAGTGCTCTGCAGAGGGTTCATCGAAACACCTTCAACCTATGTCTCTACCATTCCACTCTCGAACATAATGCAGGAAAAACCAACAGTTAAATCTTTCTGAGCTAGCTCTTATTTCTCTTTCTTTATTATGTTGATAATTCCTTCATGTGTAGCTAGATGCCAAAAAATCTCTTCATACTCTGAGAAGAATGTTGCTGATTTAAATTTCATAATAAAATCTTGTTGTAACGAAAAAGGGCTGTGTTTTAATGATTGCCATCCAGATTCTCGTATCATATCCGTGGTGGCATTCTGTCTCCTCTTTCACGATAATGCAAAACAATCTTCCCCTTTCTGAATTTTGTCGATGTCCTCCTTCAATCCTGTCTGATTCAGATCTCACACTGCACAGCAATATTACAGAAGAGACAAATGTCATGAAAGTAGTCTCTTTATTTGACCGGTTGCATTTTCTCCCTGCTGATAAATAGCAGTCTATGGTTTCCTTTTCCCACAACGCTATGTAAGTTGTCATTCCAGTTTAAATCATTCATAATTGCAATTCCTAAGTATTTAATTGACTTTAAAGCCTTTATCCTGTAACCGAAAAACTACGGAATTCCCCTTCTTAGTGACTTGGATGATTTCGCACTTTTCATTGTTTAGAGTCAAATGCCACTCTTTGTACTATACAGATATCTTGTGTAGATCGTTTTGTAATTTGTTTTGATCATCTGACGACTTTAGAAGACGGTAAATGACAACATAATTTGCAAACAAACTAAAAGGGCTGCTCAGATAGTCACCAAAACCTTTTAGGTGCATCAGGAACAGCAGTCACTTGTGTCTAATGGAGCAAAAGCCAACTCTAAATCTTAAAATAAGGAATCCCTGTGACATCCCCTGCAGATAGATCTCGCTACTTCATAATAACCAATTTCTTCAATATGTTTCGGTTGTTTGACAATAAATTGATATCTTCAAGATAGTTTGGAAAGTTGTGGTAAGCCCTATGGGACCAAACTGCTGAGTTCATCGCTCCATAAGTTCCACAGTTCTTGATCTAACTTCAACTAACTTACACTAAGAACATCACACACAGGCATACCCGAGGGAGGATTCGAACTGCAGACGCGGGGAGCCGCTCGATCCGTGACCAGGCGCCCCAGACCGCACTGCTCTTTTGAGGTAATTCACAATGTTCGAACATAGCATATGTTCCAAAATCCTGCTACAAGTACATGTTAGCATTTCGGTTCTGTAAAGAATCTGATTACTTCTGTTTCCTTTTTGGATGTTTGTTTGACTTGTGCTACTTTCCAGTCATTTCGTACAGTTCTTTCTACGAGCGAGTGTTTGTTTATGATTGCTAAGAATGATTGCGCAGGCGCAAGTTGACAGTAACATTGCCCTTTGAATGGTTTTTATTTTACAACCCATTCATGATGAGCCCATTTCGGCATGTTGCCGCCATCAGGTGCTCCTACATCTAATATCGTTGCTGCCGTGTCCTGTCTTTCTTTTTGAATTATTAGTCTCTCCTTAGACGTACACTAAAAGTAAACTCCGCCAGAACAGACCATAAGGGCTCAACGGTAACCACGGGCCGCCGTGTTACACTCAACCCGCAGGCATCACTAGTCGCGGATATGGTGGGATATGAGGTCAGCATTTGATTTACAGTGGAGATGTATATCTGACTTTAGTTGGTTTATATGTATGGTATTTTTCTCTCGACAGCTTTTGTGACAGTGCATCAGCGACATCAGCTGTCAGGACGAAAACAGCGTAAAAAAACACATCTCCAGTGTAGATCGAAGGAGAAACTAATAATTCTAAAAATATACTGGACATGGCAGCAACGATATTACATGTAAGAGCACCTGATGTCGGCAGTATACCGAAATGTGCCCATCGTGAATGATTTATTAAATTAAAATCAATTTAAAAGCAGTGTAGCTAGCTGATATTCGTAATAATCACGTGATTAGAAGGTATATTTTGCACTGCGGGCTCCAACAAAAAAATGGCTCTGAGCACTATGGGACTTAACTTCTGTGGTCATCAGTCCCCTAGAACTTAGGACTACTTAAACCTAACTAACCTAAGGACATCACACACATCCATGCCCGAAGCAGGATTCGAACCTGCGACCGTAGCGGTCACGCGGTTCCAGACTGAAGCGCCTTTAACCGCACGGCCACACCGGCCGGCTGGGCTCCAACAACAAAAGTTTCAGAGTTTAGATATGTTCCGTCTGAAATTCCATTCTTAGGCCGTATTACTTCTAAACAAGTCATTAGAAATGATCAGAGCCAGATAAAGACTATTTACTCTCGTCCACATGTTTGCTAGGTTGGAGCTATTGTATCATTGCATCTGAACGGAATCTGTCTGGTATACAAACAGCACCGGAGGCTTTGCCATTATTCTTTTAAGATGCTTCAGTACACACCTCAATTCTCGGTTGTTCCCAGGGGGGTGAGCGTGTTGCGGTGGGAGGGGGGGGGGGGGGGAGGAGTTCGTAGTGAGCTTGAATACAACTCACCCAAGAGTGTAACCTGACGCTACATGCGTCACCTGGCACCAGATGTAATAAGACCATTATCGCTGCCCGAACTGATTCTGATGACCTGCTCCGGTCATGTGGTTTTGAATACTGTATCGAATATTGAGCAGTTCACCAATGCATGTTTTCAGTGGTCAAATGACCTTAACTGTGCTCGTCGTATTAAAGAAGCGTCTTCCTCCAGTCCAGCACAGTTTCAAATACTTCGGCAGTTGTAGTTTTCTGTGGATGTTTCCTTTACACACGAGTGGGAGCTTTATTATAATCGCCCACATTTTTCCCACAATTTTGCCTTACAAATACAGCAGCTATACGTAGGTTGTCCAAGGAGAAACAGAAGAGGTTCACAACATTTAAATTGCAAAAAGAAACACGTGGGAATATTGTGCTTAAGTTGGACAGTCATAAAAGCGCTTTGCGAAGGAAATTTTGAACACACTGTACAAACGTTGTGTGACTACCCGTATTTCAGATGGAACTGCAGCAATGCAACGAAACTTCTAACTGCCACTATTCATTTTATTCGTAGCGTATTGCACCAAATCACTGTACTGGAACCACTAGTTTAAGAATTATAACTCTTTAACAATGTGATTAAAACTGTTTATATTTTTTCTTACTTTCTCCAAAATAATTTTTGCTGAAATTTTACTACTGTAGACTCAGTATATGCCTGTTAAAACTTCCCAAAAATTTGATTACATTATTCGAGCTGGACCATGGGTCTTAAAGAAACATTCAAGTGACTAAAACCGTAGTCTGTGTCTGCCTCTTGATCATTTACGAAGAATATTTTTCTTCTGTCTCTTCTGCACTTCTTAGTGGCCATTTCTGCAAAATACTGTGCTTTACTGGTGCCAGCATCATGCATCCGATAATTCACATAAACTGTAGCACTCTCACCCTAACAGTGTTGCCATCACTAAAAGCAACTACAATATTGCAGACATTTCTCCTATTTACTTTCACCTTTGGAATGCTTGTCTTCATGAGATTGCCGAAAAACTCATTTCGAACCAAGTTTCAGTCAATGTAGACACTTGTTCAACAAGATGTGCTAGGACTCTCAGTACGGACTGTATGACTTCCGTGACTGCTGCTGAGATGCAATGTTTAGGGCTGTATGAAGTGTTTCACTACTGATTCTTGTGATACTTGCACTAATTAGTTTGTCGTCTGTTAACAGCTCGTGGAAGGATGTAGCCCGTGCTTCCTGCTTTATTCTGTGCAAAATATCAGTGTGATTCCTAATGTCAGTTGACCTGCGCCAAACTCTACAGTCAGACTACTAGTAGAAATAGCACTCTAAGAACAGAGCGACACGTAGGAGAGAGAGGAACGCCGAACGGTATAGGCTCTACCTTGGAGTACATCACTTAACTGCACAGACAAAACAGTGTCTAAGATCAATGACGTACTCCGCGTATTCAGAAATGATCGTCTATCCAGGCGCAACGATGACTCGTAATCTTGGTTGTTAAGTTTCTCTTACTACAGATCACACTACTTATCAGTACAACGACGCTACGTGCAGAAAGATAGCAACAGATACCATTTTCGTGGTATATTGGGGCAAGTGGCAACTACCGGGATGTGTTAACATTGATCTTAATAACGCATGTGACTCAATGTGTATCACTAAGTTCGTAAGGTTAACTACTACCAAAGCTAACCTCAGTCACTGTGTAAAATACTATGCACAAGAGTATACGACGTACTGAAACCAGATATTAAACCTTATCAATTGCAGTGACAAACTACGAGTAATATCTTCCACTGTAAGAACTGACAATACGACGACGCACTTCACAAAGCAACGGCGTAACCAAAATACCCCACCAAAATATAAAATCAATAAATACGGGATGTCTGAACCGTAGATTCCATTTAAATACATTTCCTACCAAAGCTTCAATGTATGAGTTGATCTTATCCACTTAGTGTGGACTTTATGTACTTTTAAAAAAATCAATTACTCGTTCAACGTGCAAACACATAATTCTATCTTTAACTATCACTCGTTGAAATTCGACGATAACGTTTATGCGTAGCATGTCGCTAGAACAAGATCATTTGTTAAATCGAATTATAACGTCTTAAAACTTTCTCCAAAGTCCCAGTCTATGTGAACTAAATGAAATATGTCTCCGTTAAAATTAAATATCTTGTATAAAGCGTAAACTACCTTCCCCTATTCTTAAATCGTTCCTGAGAGTTTTGGCAGTGAGGAGGTGACGCAGGCGTTCTGAAGACCGAGACGACTGGAAGTCTGTGATTGAGGAGGCCAAGGTCCTGAAAGGAACCTAGTGCCATGGAGTAAGTAAGTAAGTTAATGTGTTTTCTCTCGTTGCAAACTAATAATTGTATACCGCTGGAAGTTCAAGTTGTGCATCGGGCATGGGTGTGTGTGTGTGTGTGTTCTTCGTGGCATAGGTTAGTTTAAGTTAGATAAAGTAGTGTGTAAGTCTAGGGACCAATGACCTAAGCAGTTAAGTCCCTTAGGAATTCACACACTCGAACTAATAATTGTAATTTATTATTTCAGTTTCTCTGAGTGTTAAAATCTCTGAAATTTACTTGGACACAATTATAACCTTTCCCATTACGTATGTGAGGCTTCTCTTTAATACTTTGCTGTACGAGCGAATTAATCGTCTGCTTGAAGATCGAATTTTGCTCTCAAATTTCTTTCCAAAATTCGAATAAAAACAGTCCCGATCGCGTTTTCAGAAGTTTTCGGCAGCAACCGCATTCGGTTGTCAGTGACAACCGTACTTCTACGGATCTCGCTCCGTCTGCCGCCACCAGTAGCCAAAATGGGGGTGAAAAGCCTGCAGGCCGTCCGAGGAAAGGGCCGAGACCAGTGGCTAACATATAAAAAATCTGAATACTCGATCGGGACAGTTTTCATTCGATCTTTAGCATTTTATACCGATCGCCGTGCTCCAATCATAGAACACATTCTACAATTTTAAATTTCGTTCCACAAATAATAGTGAGATAAATGGCACTCGGGGACTCATCCAAATCGTCGGAACAATTACTTTCTCCGACAAGCCCATAACATTCACAAAGTAGCTTCCTAAACGACTTAAGAGCTGCTTTGAATTCCCCCGAGTCTAGACCCTGCAGCAGGTTAACTTATTCCGACCCTCTCATTGCAATTCGCTCGTCGAGACTAACCCTTGAGATCGTCTCGTGACACTAACTTATGAGAAACTCCTGAGAGAGTAACTAAACTTCTTACTGGGCAAGCCAAAAAACATATAAGTCGAAAAAAAAACACCACACTGATTATCTCTTTAACAATAGGTATTTCTTATAGCAGCTTTCGGATTGATCTTGCAGCTGCAGTCCTTGATGCACACCGCGACTCTGCAGTCGGCTGGGCGTAGCAAACTCACTGACTTGACTGGAATCTGCTTTTCCCGCACATCTGGTGACTAAATCTACAATATTTTAACACAAATGCATATCAGAAAATTTAACATGCTCGTAAATAAACTCTGGATTCTTCCAATAAAACAGTTAACTCCGATAATAAGCTGAGACGATGACAACCAGTAATGCGCTTTAAATTTGGCGCTTTGGCGCATTACACAGACTCAGAGTGATGTTTTCACTCAGTAATACTTTTCTCTGTGAGCCTAGCTCTTAAGAGTACTTGTTTCAGAAACTTAATTCCAGATTTCTCAGTACGGTGCCAATGTCCTTCTTGAGGTGATTGACTCATTCTACTTTATGAGAATCTTATCACCAAAAGTCGGGGTTTGTGCTACACTGTTGCTTGGTTTTGCGAGCCCATGACCTAAGAATTAGTGTAACCAGTACCCCTTTCTTTCATGGATCGACTGGAAACTGAAATAGTTACAGACGCCTATTTTCCACCACTTTTCCCTTCGGAACTCCTATTACAGGTATGCTCTGCTTGTGTCCTTGATTAACATTTAAAACAGCGCTTTGTTAGAAATTTAAGATCGATTGCCTTTACAGTACCCATACTTAGTTATCACTCCCATTCTGTATTTATATTGTGAAAAGATGCGACATTATAGTCCATAGCGCTATCAGTATAAGCAACGTAATTTAGTCTTTGTAATATTGTATTCTAGAGCCTTCTGTAAAAAGTTACAGACATTATTTGATACTAAGGTAATCCATATTTTATATAAATATGATGTTTGTTCTTTTGAAAATGTCCGAAAGAACAGACACCTTACAAAATCCGCAGCTATGATAAGTACTATGTCAACTAAAGATGGACAGGCAGCAGGAAAGGAAAGAGTAGGGAATATATTTGAGACACATTGATGTAATTGATTTGCCTCGATGGGCAGAGTATGCACAATCTTAAGTGCGGGTGCACATTTCGTTCAAACTTCGGCGGTAAACTAAAACTAGCAAGTGTGGAGAACACGGAGACTGTGCTTAGGCTACCCTAGGTGGGAATGTGGTTCGGCCAAGGATGTCAGTGCATTTACGAGAACCACTGGGTTCAGATGGCGCAGTGGTTAAGGCTTCTAATTACCAAGCAGGAGATTCCAGGTTCGAGCTCTCTCCACTCGTCGCCGACGATTCCGCATAAATTTCCGATGCTGCTGACGTCTATAGCTCCCTACCATTTATTTGTTTCTTCCCCATCCACCTTCAATTTAAATAGTGATCCAAGCAAATTTCCTAACATCTTAAACATGTGAAGACAATACTTTATGAGCAATTAACAAATAAAATATTTCCAATGCCAGTTTCTAACCGATTTTCATCACTTATTTGCATATTTTATGACGGGACAAAAATCATAAACTTAAAAGAGAGCCGCGTGGAATTTCCGCGTGGTTACAGACACTATGTCATGGATTGCACGGCCCTTCTCGCCGAAGGTTCGAGTCATCCCGCGGATATGGATGTGTGTGTTGTTCTTAGCATAAGTTAGTTTAAGTAGTATGTAAGTCTAGGGAACGTTGACCTCAGATGTTTGGTCCTTTAGGAACTCACACACTTGAAAAAGAAGTATTCTGTTTTCCTCTTAGGTCCCCATAAATTCTTATCGTTTGTCTTCCGTGCCATATTGTAAAATGTTAAGTTATTACAAGTGGTAGGTATCACTGCATGTGAAACAACTAGCGAAATGCAATGTAATATGGGGTATTAACATTAGACATTCAACTCACAATGTGATCCAATAAATTTCCATTTTCAGTGGTAATGGGCACAGCATCAGATACATTCCTCTCCAGTTTCCATATTCAGCCATATAAGAAATTAAAATCCCTCTCTTCTTACGGATGATATGGTGTTATTACACGGCTTTTTAAAGACCAGCTGTAGTTGCGGCTGTAGTATTTTTCCACCATTTCAAAATGTGACGCGGTCAACAACCCAGAAGTATTTTATGGGGACTAGCTGCAGTAGCGAAGGCTTGTGCACGTAGTAACAGCATTCTCGGGTCCAAATGGGCTATTAAACTCGGCAGTTTAGACGGTGCGGTGACCTGGGATATAATGTGCACCACGTCACTCCTGTTTCACAAGTATATGTGTGGTAATCGCTTCTGTCCTGCGCACCATCATTCCGCATGTTTTTGTCATTGCTCACTCCGTCACGGAACTGTCCAGTGCTCCACGCACCTGTGTTTACTCATAAGGCACGTGATTAAATTTTCACTACCAATTTGCTTTTCAACCGATTTCGCGCAAAGTCACATTTGTTTTTAAACTACACTACAGTAAAACTAGTTTCAGCCTGAGGCTTAAGTGGACCTAACGTTGAATTTTTTTTCGTTCGGAACTGATCGCTGTTTTAAATTTCAGCTACACCGTTCCGATGTGCAATACTGATTCGCAACCCAAATGACTCTCTTGAACTGGATCTTTCAATTGGAAGAATCGCTCAAGTTACTCTCTTCTGCAAGCAGTAGTAGTAAAATATCGCAGAGAGTAGACACTACAGCATATCTATCGTCAGCCCCAAGAAACTGTTCCAGGATGACTATATATATATGTTTCTAAGCTTCCGCTGGCCACGCGGGGTAGCCGCGCGGTCTCAGGCGCTTTGCATGGTCCGTACGGCACCCCCGTTGGAGGTTCGAGACCTCCTTCGTGCATGGGTGTGTGTGTTGTCCAGCAGCGAAAGTTAGTTTAAATTAGACTAAGGAACATGTAGGTTTAGGGTCTGATGACCTCAGCAGTTTGCTCCCATAAGACCTTAAAACAAAATTTTCAGTCTCCGCTAGTCTCGGAGAAGGTATGTAATAGCTACAAACAGATCGCACTGTGGACTTTGCGTATAAGAATCTGTTACAGGAAACCGCAACTTGTGAACATTCGGCACCTCATCCGGCGACTCTCTTTGGACGATGGCTACTTCAGTTTGAAACGGTAATCAGTACGTGTTATGTAAGTATGTGCACAATGTGCGCGCCGTTAAAACTCAGAAACGAGGTCTGATGCGATCAAAGGAATTATATGTCATGGTAGCTCTATCTTCCATCCATGAGGAAAGTACCCGTTTTTACCTGCAGGGTGCGCTTTCGAAGATATAAGGGCAGGGAAGTTTCACTCTCAAAAAGTTTCTAGAACCTAGAGCATTCCAGAACATTCGAGAATATTCTAGAACATTTCAGAGTATTTAAGAGTATTCTAGACCATTCTACAACATTCCAGAACTTTTTCTGAATGTTCTACAATGATCCAGCATATTCTGAAGTGTCCTGAAATAACCTGGAAAGTCGGAGGATTCCATAATTATCCCAAATCATTGTGTACATTACAGAACACTCCCGAATTCTGTGGAATGTTCTGGAATATTGTGGACCATTCGAAGCCTTTTTGCTGTGTTCTGGCGGGACTATCCATTGGTAGGGGTATTCAGAGGAACACCCGTTTTGGGTTAGAACGTCAGTTTCTTATCACTGACGAACATAGGAACCGAAAAAGTAGTGCAATGAGTGAATAAAAACAAACAGTGGAGTGTGAGTAGTCAAAGTGATAAGTGACTGAATATAAATCGCAACTAAAGCGTGAATAGTGTGTAAAGTGTACTTAGTGTATTTGTTAGCGAAAGGTTGATTTTATTTACAGTTCAGACAAAGCCCAAAAGTAAAAGAGGAGGAGATCTTACCAATTTCGAAGTAAAACGGCGAAAACTAAAAAAAGCGAAAAACCCGAACATATAAAGAACACAAAGCACGTTTGAGTTCTCAGCGAACGGGAATAATCACCGCGAGAAGCCGAGAAACCGAAGAACAACGAAATGAACGGATAGAGAAATCAAGAATTGCTACACAATCTTAGATACTGAGAACTCAAACCAGCCGTGAAAGTATCACCTTACGAGAAGACCCGAAGAGGACAAGTAAACAAGTAACAAATGACGCATTCCACTATGACCCGACGAAGAAATGTAACCAATACAAATACGTCGTGATCGAAAAAATGAATGACATCTGCCAATCTAGCAACTCAAAAAAACTCTATGGAGAAGCAGCAGGATTCTGTTACATTAATTGATAGTTAGATTACGACCACTGGAAGCACCTCTTCAGGAATTTTTACGTTACGTGACCAGCACACTCCAGAATCAGAACACTTTCTTCAAAATATAAACGTGTACAACGCCTGCTTCCAAACGGCTTATTTTGGTGTCACTTCGATCAACACTAACACAGGTCAGATCTATTATGTTTTTTTTGTTTCATCCAAGGACAGATCTATCACAGCATGGCATCATCACTACCTCCACCCAACGAAGACATAAATTTCTGCAGGTATATTTCATCGGGAATGAAGATACAGAAATTGATTATTAACGATTCACAAATATCACTGGGTTGAGACAAGAAGTAGTCCATGATGTACTGAGGGTCTTAAACAAATACAATCAACTGATGCACGTTTTCAAAACAGCTCTTGACAGAATGATTTCTGAGGACAATCAACTTAGAATTGTTAGAATTGGAGCCAGCAAAAAAAAAAAAAAAAAAAAAAAAAAAAAAAAAAAAAAAAAAAAAAAAAAAAAAAAAAAACGCCTGGAGAACACGGACGTCAGTTTAATGCATGTCAGATAGATTAAGTCCCTAGCATAATTGTGGACAATGAAAACATAACCGGTCACGTAAGTGCACAACGAAGAAGATACGATCTACAACACATTGCAGCGACACACCGTTCTTATCAGTTCACGGAGAGCACGGACATCATTTTAGTATAAAATAAATCCAACCTGAAGAAAGAGTATATACAAACAAAAAGTCACTTCTAATGAATTTTACGCCTACCCCTTAAAGATCAGAGACAATGAAACATGCAGTCACGTTCTCAACACTCGGCGTTTATTCCAGCGATTACTACTAAAGATGTATGCAAAAATAGAAGCGGAACAGATGCTGCACATAAGACTGAATCAGAATAAACTACTCACAGAAGAATACATCCACCTTCGAGACGTAATGAAAAATGACAACAGTGGAACAATGGTGAGCTCACCCTCGTCGTACATAGGAAGTCGGAAACACATGCACGAATACTCTGAAGAGGCCATGACCTACATAGGAAAATATTTATGACCTGACTTCTGCATAACACTCACAAGTAACTAATGGTGGCCAGAAAGCAGAGAACAACTATGACACGGACAAGCCCGCATGCATCGACAAGACGTAATAGCACGAGTTCTCCGACAAAAGCAAATGAGATTTATTGAAGTCATCACAAAATACAACTTAGGAACCGTTAAATTCCGGATGTACACAATCGAATGGCTAATACGATGCCTGTCTCACTCACCAAATCACATACGGCTACACGTCAGAATTCATCCCATGGATATAGACAAAATCTATCGAGCTGTTTCCCAGTCAACAAGATGATCTTGAACTGTACGAAATTGTTCTGAGAAACATTAGTCACGGACCATGCGGGCCACTAAACCACAGACCGCCTTGTATGAGTGATAGAATATGTACAATAATACCCAAGACATACTTGGACGATACCCAAACCGGAGTTTGCAGCTATCCCAAATACAGAAGACTGACACCCAAAAACGATGGTTTCTCAGTAAAAATACAAATACGAGGCAGTGGCGGAATGGAAATAGGTAATTAATGGGCACTGCCTCATAACACACAACTTTCCAAAATGTTCCAAGCACACAGAAACGTAGAATACTACTATTCAGTGAAATCCATCACATACGCCTATAAGTATGTGAACAAAGGCAGTGACTTGGCAGTATTTCAAATAGCCAAGGACTGTGAACAACAAAACAGAAACGACGAGATCCTCATGTAACAAATGGGAAGATACATCAACAGTAACGAAGCAGCGTGGGGGATTTTTCGGTTGGCTCATACAGACCGCGGACAACTGTGCAACATATAGCTGTACGTTTGGACACAAAGTTTACTTCACGACAGACACCGCCAGAAAAACTGCATACTAACCGCATCAGAACACAACAGTATTTTGCCAACTGTGCCACACGGATCTATTCGCGCAAACATTACTACATGTCGTGGTCCCTGCCTATTATACGTGGGACTCAACAAGAAAGATCTTTGAACGATGAAAACGAGGAATTCCAGTAGAAGATCATCCAGGTAACATGAGATAAAGCACTAAGCCAAGTGTACATCGTACACACAACAAGTCTGTGTGTTTCTAACTCCGGATGTTGCTACACGAAACACAGGGAGCAACATGTTTCACAGATCTCAAGACTGTTGATAGCTACGTGTGACATACGTACAGGGAAGCATGTCAAAGCATAGGTCTACTGGAAACTGACAATCACTGGGAATGAACATGTAAAGAACTTCACTTACCGCCTCATCCGAACAAATGAGGAACAACATGTAACCCATGGGATCCTAATCAGCAACGGGATTCCTTCAAAGCGCGTATGAGTGAATACATACTGTATCAGATCCGACAAGCTCACTCCGAACTGGCCATCGAATTCAACGATGACATCTTCAATAAACACTCATTTGTTTAGAAGGTAAATGTTCAGCAAGATACTCCCAGACCTTAGTACAATATGGGATGCAACCACCACGAAAAGATTCTATCACTGTGCTAAACCTCGAAATTGCGAAGGAAAAAAGCTATAACATCAACGAACTACTTCAGTACACTGATGACAACAGAACACTCCTCAGTTCAAAGGATATTTACGACGTTATTGTAGACCGTATCGACAACAAAACTGACGGGATTATTTACTTGGAGGCAACAGGCAGCACCAGGAAAACGTTTCCGATAAATCTGTTGCTGGTGAAGATAGTTGCTAAACATTACACCGCACTTACACTGGCATCATCCGGCAGTGCAACTACACTGCCCTCTCCGCCCTACAATTACCATTTAGTGTAGCCGATGAAGAAATTCCCGCTATGCAAAATCTCAAGAGCATCTTGACGGAGCACTTGGACGGAGTGAACTTCTAAAGCAAGCAAAAATTGTCTTGTGGGATGAATGGCCAATGGCACATAAAAAAATCACTAGCAACTAGGAAGAGAGCGTTACAATAGTAGCGAGGAAACTCTGAAATGATGGAAGGAGCACCACCCATACTCTCAGGAGATTTTGGACAAACACTTCCAGTTATTCCCAAGTCAACACCAGCAGACGAAGTCAATAAATCATTAAAAATCACATCTCTGGCCAAACATACAAATATGGGGACTAAAAACATTATTAGAACTGATCTGTCAAAAGACGAAATAACAGCATATTTTGCTCAATTAGTTCTACATATAGACGAAGGCACATATCGTACTGATCAAACGACCGGCCTCATAAAACTCAACAAAGATTTGTGCAACATAGTCACTGCTGAAAACAAACTCATCGACCAAATTTATCCAAACATTGTTCAAAACTAAGCCAATCCTGATTGCCTACTTGAAAGGGCAATTTTGGGAAAGCAAATAGTATTTTAAACGATATGACCTTTAATATTCAATAGAAAATTCACGGTGAAGAAGGAATACACAAATCGATCAACACGATGATAAATAATGAAGTAAGTGTGAACCTCCAATCAGAGTTTCTCAATTTCTTTGCAAGTACCAGGAATGCTGTTACACTGCCTTCGACTTAAACTTGGGTCTCTAATTATACCACTCAGATACCTCAACTCACCAAAGCTATGTAATGGAACTAGAATGATCATCAAATGGTTATCAAATAACACAATCGAAACCGAAATTATGACAAAGGACACACAATATTTATCCCCAGAGTACCATTGATCTCAACCTAACTGCCATTCCAATTTAAAAGGCTGCAATTTCCAATCAATTTAGCCTACAGTTTTATAATTAACAAAGCACAAGGACAAACTTTAAAATGTTGCCGCCTCAACCTGAAGGACTCCTGCTTACTCGCGGTCAACTATACGTAGATTGCTCTCGAGGAGAAAATCCGAAAAATTTGTACATTTATGCCACAGATAACAAAATTAAAAATGTTATTTATAAACCAGTGTTGTTAATAGCTAGAATAAGCTTTCAATCAACTTTTTTTACTTCAAAAATTTTAGAGTTTTCCGTGTATTCCAACCACTACACAAATTCGCATGAACCCTCTGAACGAATCCGAGTACCCCAGCTAGCAGAATAATAACGATGACTGTGCTAGTATATGACAGGAGATGGGCGTCTGTATATATACACTGAGAGCAAACCTCTAGGATCATTACCCACTATATGGCGTAGTAAGGAAAGAACCAATGGGTGACTATTGCTGCAACCATTCGGGCCGCAAATGGGAAAATCCACTAACGTAAGCTATTTAGACCAACAACATATAGTTATGGACCAATGCCTCAGACTGGCATCTTGCCTAAGGTGAAGATAGTCGGCTGTTCGCGATCTATTGTGGTGAATCACATGGAAACTGGTTGATGGACGATGAAGCAAAGAGTAGGCGACATGGTGGTGGACGTCCACGCATCAACATGGATGGGAGAACTAAGGGATATGCCAGCACTTTAAAGGAGCACAGGAAACTATCTGGGGCACACCTGACGTCAGAGTACTGTGTGTGTTCGGGTACAAAAGTCTCGGGGCACTCTGTTCAGCGCACATTGTGATCACAGGACTCCGAACAAACGACTCCTATGTCTGGATCCAACTGGATCAAACTGGATCGTCAACAACGGTTGCAGTGAGCACAGGATCATCGAAATTGGACCATCGACCAATGGAAACGTGTCATCTGGTCCAATGAATCACATTTATTCTTACGGCAGCTTGATGGTCAGTCTGGATAATTCATCTTCAAACGAATAGCTTCACGCAACATGGAAGACACCATGGACGCAAGCCTTTTGGGGTACTATAATATTATAATGGACATTCATTTAGATTTTTATTTGACCCATTGTAGCAGTCGAAGGCACAATGCAGACTATGTGAACGTAATGGACCACCTGTATCCCTTAATGCTTAATTTGTTCCCCAAAGGCGAGAGCATCTTCCAGAATTATAACTGTCAGTGTCACAAGACCAGCATTGTGGTATTGTGGTTAAAGAAGCATGACAGCGGACGCACATTGATTTGCCCACAAATCTCGCCTGATATGAGCCCTACTACCACAGACCAGTTTTTAGACATCTGGTGCAATGTACCTTCTGAAGCCTACTAAGGGTTTGTCAAATCCATGCCACGCAGAATCACTTCAATATTGGTTTCGAAATGAGGAACCATAGCCTGTTAAGCTGGTGGGCATAATCTTATGTTTATCTGTGTAGAAAAACAGCCGCAACGGACCTTACTGATCTGCAAAAGCAGAAAATTCTACATCCCATGCCGGATGGAATACGGGTTTACAGACTGCATTTGTATCAGAAACATCCGTCCGGTAGTGTTACGCACATTAGTATTAGCTGGGATGTTGAAGATTTGTGACTGTTATAGGAAACACAGATAAACGATGTACTTTTTTTATATTATTACTGATCAGCGGCGTCCTTCAATTGCTGAGACCGATTCTAATCAGCATGACTATTGGGGGGGTACGGGCTACTTTAACACAAAAATGTGTATATTGCTTAGCTTTTATAGAGCACGATGATGGATTCCCGTTGATTTCGCTGCAGCTAAGTCAACTGTTCTCCATGTAAACAACTTTGTGAGCTGTGAGTAAGCAAGATTTACTGAATACAAGTTTTGACACAAGGTAGCCGTTTTTACAAATTTCGGTAATAAGTGTAACTTTGTTGGTAGTATGACTCTTGCTCATCATTGTTTTTCTTCACGCTTACAAAAGCTTGACTACATGCAGTATCGTTGATCAAAGTATTACATATGACCTGGGAGGAAAACCGGTCTTATCTAAGGATTAAAAATTGCTTATTATGTGAACGAGAGACACCTGAAAGGGATTTATCACTACTCTCTACAGAGCGACGAAAATTTGATTACTTATCTATGTTCGTATGCGTAAATCTCCCCGTGGACAGCGAAACGAGCACTCTTCTCCCTTTTCAGAACAGTTCATATAAAGCATTCGTGCCATTCAACATTCAGTACACTGCACGGAAGGTCTCAAAGAACTTAATAAGAAAACCCTGCGTCTCTCTCAAGGCTATCTAACTTTACTTCCTATCAGCTGATCTTTATCCAGAGGCGGCCGCGGAATTTCTGGATCTGTGTACGGGACAAGCTCTGGCCATCTGTGCTAAAGAGAAGTATAATGGAAATTGTGCTGATACACTCTTTTATGTTGTTTTAACTGTTTCGATACCTATCTCTGCAGCGGAGATTCCTAATGAATGAGAGTGTGGTGGAAAGTAAACGAAGAAAGAAGATGAGGCTTTAACGTCCGTCGACAGTGACACATTTACACACAGAAACGTGATGTGCTACATTAGTGTTGTAGTCCAGCATGTAACAAGTTTGAGGAACTGTTTTGAACACCCTTTAGATCTTGTGCTACCTGTGCCTACATTGAAATCCGAAATTCAGTCTTGGTGACCGTCTCAAATGTTACTGTAATAGGAGACCTTTATGTTTCACATAAAACAGATTCAGATAACTCATGGGGGCACGCTAATTTGAGGCTACAGTGTTTGTTTCCTCTTGTGGAGCATGAATTCCACTGCACTACATAATCAACATGACCTGCCATTGCGAAGATTCATACTGTACAGATAATATTACATTATGTTGCTTTATTGAGGGTCTTAGGCGGTTTTTTCGTTCTTTTAGGCAAATGATCAGCTAGTCACAAGGTACGCGAACGCTTCAGAAAAAACCACGCAAAAATATTTAAAATACTTTGACACTCGGAAAAACGTTTGAACGATTCACAGAAAAAAGGCACACCGTATTTCCCTCCCTGAAACTAAATGATGAACGTGGCATGTAAGAGCATTCTTCCACACGATTAAAATGCATTTGCCAAATGAAGAAATTAACGGATGGAGTACGAGGGGCAAAAACTGGGGTTGTCTTCGACGACAATCCCAGACATTACTCTGACGCCGTCACCTCAATTCCTGCCGCAAGCACATTGACTGATACTAATAAACCTTAACATTATCTACGGATGCATTATTGAGTTAGTTACAGATCGCAGTGTTTGTTTCGTTAGAGTCTCAATTCCTGACATACAAACTGGTTATTTCAGTATTTTTCGAATCATCCTTTCCATTCTTGTACAGGTTCTCTTTTCGTATGAGAAATTTCTCGCCCCAAATCATATCTCTGTCTGATCGAATGGAAACGGTTTTTTTTTGCCGGTAACCATGTTTCACATAAAACAGATTCAGATAACGCATAGGGCCGCGTGAATTTGAGGATACAGTTTATGTCTCCACTTGTGGAGCAAGCATTCCACTGCACTACATAATTAACATCACCTGCCATTGTGAAGATCCGTACTGTACGGATAATATTAAATAATTTTACTTTATTGAGGGTTATATGTAATCCATCTTTCCTTGATACTTCCTAAATCTTAAGTCTATCAGTTAAGCCATCCTTTACAAGTTTTCTTACTGAAGTTTGCGTAGCGTAGTGAATACTGATTGCTTCACTCCAGTGTTCCATAGTCTCTCTGCCGTGCCCTCTACGACTTCCTACATACAGGCGATAGGCTAAATAACGTGAACACCTGTTATTACTTGGGAATGCTTTATTAATAAGGGTTTGTATGGCCATTTGCTCATAATATAGCGGCGACACTTCTTGGAATAGTAGTATAAAATGATTGAATAATCTCCAGTGAAATCTTATGCAGCTCTTCGATCTGACCAGTACTGACGAGGGAGGCGGAAATCTGCTCCGGAGTCTGCGCTCCAAGACGGCCCACAAGGACTCGATGATGTTCAAGTCCGGGGACTGTCCTGGCCACGGAAGACGCTGCATCTCAGTTGCATGCTCCCCATACCACGATTGTATTTTCCTAGATGTGTGAATTGGTACACTATCATCCTTTAACATGGCATCGTTGTTGGGGGAATCATGGGGTGCAACTGTTCACCTATAATGATCTATAGTCGTTGGCTGTAACACGGCCTTTGAGAGTAATGAAGGGACCAGCAGAATATCACGATATGGCTGCCCACACCCTAACACTTATACCTCCATGTTTAACCATTGGAATCAAGCTATCAGGATTGTAGGCTCTTTTTGACGTTCTTCAGGCGCGTAGTTGGAAATAACGGAAACGTTGACTCGTCGGATCATATGGTGTGTTTCTACAGATCAGCAGTCCTGGATTTATGCTTCTGACACCATGTTACGCTACTTTGCGCTGGCTGCCATCACTAATGGTTTAGGTATAACAGCTCGTCCATGAATATTCGCTTTATGGAGTTCTCGGCGGACAATGTCGATAGATACGGGGTCTCGAAGATATAAGAATATAATGTCCTTTATAAAATTCTACATGACTGTGGTCCAGGCTCACAGTCATGATAAATCATGAGAAACTATCAAATTGTGACTTGCAAAACCGACAAAAATAGCACTTTATGACTCAGATGCAGCTAGTCATCATGACGCATATAAGTATACTAGTCATAATTAAAGTTTGTTCCACATAGTGGAACACTAATACGTCGTTTTCCCACATGCTTTGATTTGAAATACGTTTTAGGAAAAACTATCCATTGAAATTTGCCTGAAATAATTTGTTTAGTCGTAAGTAAATATTATCCACTGCTTCAACGTTGTTATGGACAGTGTCAGTGGAGACTTTTGCAAAGAACAAACTATAGCCTTCATCTCGACTAGTAAATCATTCTGGAAATTTATTTTTCTTAATTTAAATAATTCACTTAAAGAACGTTAGTAGCGGAAAATTCTACCTGTTGGTTCACAATAAAGGCGAATACGTCCCTCTTTAAGAGAATCGTACCGCAAAATCGGTAACCAGCCCTCACTCCGCCTTCCTAACAAAAATTCTGACTTGGGAACATATTTGTGCTCTTTTAACACAGAACATTCGAAATCCTCTTACCCTATCTTTGTAGTTAAACTGCCATGCTCAGCAAATCCACCTCGCTGCCACCATTTACATAAATATATCTCCCACTGTCTCCTTTTTCTGCCACAAATTTTTTTCATTTGTTTGTTGTTTATTTAGCCCGACCACATGAAGGCCGTAGGGCCCTCCCGTACAACTAACCAGGAGCAACACATACAAAAGATATCACAATACTAACCAATAATAGTAACAAAATTATTAATATTAGATAATAATAATGACAGTAACAACAATTACGCAAGAACAGCTGGAGTTGCAACTAAAATATATGTTAATCATTCTCAAACCAGCCTGAGCACAAAAATGAAAATTAAATTATATTCAAACGTAAGTTTAGATTATATACAATCAGAAAACGTAAACTGGTAACATATTTCAGGCAGTACAGTCCAACTTTGCCAAGTAAAATGTCCACCCAAAATAGCAGCAAATAAAATGCGTACATTTGTGTATGGTCCCAGCTAATGTTTGTTAACGAATGATAGTAGTCGAGCTGGAAGCTATTAGGAAACGTAGGAGTGGTAGCGCCCTTTTTGGGCTATGTCTCTTTTATTTCGGGAAATGTTTTTTACGCAGTAACTCACAATCTTAAAAACAAGCGCTTACAAAAGGATTACATAATAGACGTGGCAAGTGTAGATGTAAGTGTAAGCATAATTAAGTAAGTGAAATGCTATATAATGCTAAGTTCTAACTTACAGATCCCGATACGATAGGATATACATAAAGTAAGGCATGAAAATGTTAGTATATCCTATAGAAATACAACGCAGCATTGTTACAGTGTAGCCTACATTGCGTTAGCATTTCATAGCATAATTGTGACAAAGACGACGAAGATGTGCACAAACAGCAAACAAATAGTTAAACGCAGTTTAAGAAACGTCCCATTAAAATATACGCACAAGCCTAAACATTTTTCAATTTTTGAAATAAAATATACTAATCTAAGTCGTGCGTAAAGAGTGCAACAGTAGTATCACACGTAAGAGCTATGAACAAAGTTAACAGTAATTATATGAACAGTAGCATCCGAGCAATCAGTTCAGTTACCACAAGGAACTGGGTAAGGCCCGAGGAGGGGGTAAATGAAAGGATAGGGAGGAAAAGAAGAGCGGTACAGAAAGAATGTGGATGAGATGGTTGGGTGAGAATATTCGGAAGTTGAAGGAAGAACCCAGAAGGGGTAGGGGGAGTAGGGGGGAGTTAGTAAGGGGGAGTATATATTGAGGAATGTAGCAAAGGAAGCTGCAATGCTTATTTACAAGGGTGCAAACCAATGATGAGCATGAACAACAAGACCTGCATTAAAAAAAAACTATTTTCCATAACTATAGGCTACACGCAAGAGCCAAAGAAACAGGTACACCTGCCTAATAACGTGTAGGGCCCCAGTGAGCATGCAGAACTGCCGCAACACGATGTCGCATGGAATCGACTAATATCAGAAGTAGTGCTGGAGGGAACTGACACCATGAATCCTGCACGGCTGTCCGTAAATTCATAAGAGTACGAGGGTGTGGATATCTCTTCTGAATAGCACGTTGCAAGGAATCATAGATGTGCTCAATGTTCATGTTTGAGGAATCCGGTGTTCAGCGGAAGTGTTTAAACTCAGAAGAGTGTGTCTGGAGCCACTCTACCCGGTTGGAATTGCCCAAGTCCGTCGGAATGCAGGTGGACAGACAGGATTCTTACGTATGTCACTTATCAGAGACGCATGTAGACGTATCAGGGGTTCAAATACTGGAACTGCACACGCCCAAACACCTTCACATAGTGTCCACCAGCTTGAACCGTTCCTTGCTGACATGCAGGTTCCATGAATTCTTGAGATTGTCTCCGCACCCATACAAGTCCATCCGCTCGATACAATCTGAAACGAGACTCGTCCGACCAGGCAATTGTTTCCAGTCATCATCGGTCCAATGTCGGTGTTGACGGACCCACGCGAGGCGTGAAGCTTTATGTCGTGCAGTCATCAAGGGTACACGAGTGAGCCTTCGGCTCCGATAGCCATATCGATGATGTTTCGTTGAATGGTTCGCACGCTGTTACTTGTTGATGTCCTAGAATTGAAATCTACAGCAATTTTCGGAAAGGTTGCACTTCTGTCACGTTGAACGATTCTCTTCATTCGTCGTTGTTCCCGTTCTTGGAGGATCCTTTTCCGGCCGCTGCGATGTCGGAGATTTGATGTTTTACCGGATTTCTTATGTTCACGACATTCTCGTGAAATGTTCATACGATAAAATCCCCACTTCGTTGCTACCTCGGAAATGCTATGTCCCATAGCTCGTGCACCGACAACAACATCACGTTCAAGCTCCCTTAAGCCTTGTTAATTGGTCATCGTTGCAGTGGTAACCGATGTAACAACGGCGTCTAAGACATATTGTCTTATATAGGCGTTGTCGACCGCAGCGCCATATTCTGCCTGTTTACATTTCTTTTGAAGATGCTTCCCTACACCAGTTTCTTCGGCGCTTCAGCGTACATAAAATAATTTTTGGAAAATCTGTGTACCATAACAAGATGACTAAACATAGTGCTTGGGATTGCTTTGTTAAGCATAGGCTACTCTTAAGGCACAAAAAAGAAACGTTAGAAACGATATTGCAAAAGTCCACAATAATGAGTGAGTAGGCGCACAAATATGTTAGAGAAGGTGTGATCTTATCAAAAGTAGTCTCAACAAGTGGCACTCACAACGATCAAAGAAAATTACAAAAACAGCAATTAAGGAAACGGATAGGGGACGGCGTGAGGATGAAGTGACCTAGACATATGTCTTGTGAATTGTGGTAGGAAGGGAGGAGGAATGCGAACGGACCTGTAAAATTCAGTTAGGATGTGGAAGAAAGAGACCAGAGGAAGCAGGAGCTGCAAGATCAGGTATACTTTACTGGCGCAGAGCGCGAAGGCTGAAGTTGTATGTGTTTTCTAGAGTTGGGTAGTATTCAGCGAGAGATGATTGTGTTAATAATAATAATAATACTAACACTAAAGGAAACAGTAACAGCAACAAATTATTTTGAAACAGAATTAAGACAATAACGTAAATGCAAACAGAGCAGCAGAGAAAACAATGTATTGCAAATTATGTCACTGATGAATAGAATCATAATTTGTCAGTATATTACTAGTCTGAATCAAAATACTATGATCCCAGTGAAGTAATAGTGATATATCCACTATACTGTTATTTTAGGCATACATCCACTGTCTTCTGTCTCCGTTACACTGTCTCCTTTTCGTCTTTCTCCATGCAGCTATCTTCATCATATGCAGGTAGTTCAAAAATTGTGGGTGATCCAAGTTATTTTTTTCCTTTTATACCAACGTGTTCTAAATTTGAGTCCTATATGAACCCCGTCCTACACGTGCGTGTTAATGTTCGGTAGCCTGTGTGGATCTTGGCTTCTCCATTCCCTCCCCACCCCTCAAACCCTATGAACGGTCTCCACTCATCTCTTTCTCCCCAAAAATTTGCGAATACGTTTTCATGGCATTATTTTTGGTGAGTTAGGCGGAACGAGGACTGAGGACTGGTTCCCTATTTTTTGTCAGATCCTTTTTGTGCTCTGACGGGAGCATTTTTTCTTTGGAACTCTTTCTTTCCCTGTTAAAGCCAGGTGCGTGCCCTATTTATGCAATTACTGAAAATAAATTCTAGAAGCTGCTAAAATGCCCCTATTTTTGTTTAAAAATTGTTTTCAGAACATAATGAGAATTAAACACACGAAAGAGTGGTGTTTTATGTAAACACCTTATTTTTACACGTTCTATGGCCTTCCTCCAGCGCAAAACAAGGGCGTGTATGCCATGTCGGTACCAACCCTTGCCCTACTGGCAGATCCAGTGCTTCTCTGTCTGGATCACCTCCTCATCGTCCTCAGAATGTCTTACCCGAATGGCATCCTTTAAAGATCCAAACAAATGGGAGTCCGAGGGCGTTAGGTCAGAAGTATCAGGTGTGACAGTCGTGGATAGTCTCACCGACCGCTGCAAATCGTGGGGCTCTACCGAACCGCCTTCTTATGACGTCACCCTCCGTGCCCAACGACTAGCTGTACTTCTGTCGACAGCAGATGCTCCATAGACCTTGCATAAGCGTTTGTAAATATTCCCCACAGTTTCTTTCTCTGCAGTGAGGAATTCAATGACGGCACGTTGATTGTAACGTATGTCACCTACGGACGTCATTTTGAAACTATCCTGCAGCCACGCTACCTCTCGGAAGTGACAGAAACTTGGTGGGTTCTAGTAATACTAACGTAATGCTTCACTTTCGTAGAGTTGTTTCAGTCTGAGAAAAAGAAATTAAGTGACTTTCTGAGCAACCCTCGCACCTAGGCACATATAGAGATCAAATAAGTACGCATAATATAAGGTAAACCCGAAATAGTTTGCTGTAGTATTTTGTTCATGGATTTCAATTCGCCGGCCGCTCTGGCCGAGCGGTTCTAGGCGTTTCAGTCCGAAACCGCACTGCTGCTACGGTCGCAGGTTCGAATCCTGCCTCGCGCATGGATGTGTGTGATGTCCTTAGGTTAGTTAGGTTTCAGTACTTCTAAGTCTAGGGGACTAATGACCTCCGATGAGCTTAGAGCCATTTGAAAGTGATTGCAATTCATCGATAACACCAATCTTAAGATTTATATCAGAGTAAAAATGCCATTAAAGTATTTTGCTGAATTTGCAGTCATTCCAGTTTTCGTTATTGATATTACGCTTTACAAGTTTTTTCAGTCATGGTACACTCTTTTCCGACAATTTTTTCTAAGTGGCGTACCTCTTCAAGCATATCTGCTTAGACGTGAAGTGCCCATTAGATAGAGTCAGTGCTTCATAAATTTTATGGGTACAAATATATTGACTAACAACATAGTGTTGTGACCTCAGAACCATTTCAATGACCAAACACACTTCCCACGCGCTCAATACGTCACTCAAAACTACATTTACGCCACAGATCAGATATTACGTGCATGTTTTTACAAGCATGGGTATGGTAACAATGAACCTCTGGGTGTCAGCAATGGATAATAATATCGAAAAAAGTTCAAACGTTCCCCGAGAATATCATCTTAATAAAGTCGGATAAAGATGTCAAAGATCTGCAATGAATAGAAGCTATAGAAGTGGCCATACACACAATAGGTAGTTTTCGTGCCCAAAAATCGCAGTATTTCGAAATTTTCTCAGGAACCGCCCATGAAAAAAATTGTGCTTTTACAAGTCGCCCCGCGTCCATTCGAGACTACACCAAATTGATAAAGACCAACCACTTCACTCCATTTGCCTGGGCCGGAGGAAGTTTTTAGGTTTTGATCCTTTGCTGTAGAACCCTGCGCCGACAGGCATACAAAGAACCGCTACACCAAGGACTATCGTATACTCTCGACACCTTATCTCCCTGTGCAACAGAACCGAAGATATGACTCTCTCAAAAATTCGGCGTGGCTCTTTGGAAAATATTTGTACTCTTCATTTCCTTGCACGGAAATCAGTGATCTAGTTTACCCGAATATAATATTTCTTAAAGATGTAACATAAATCAGAATCAGGAAGCATTTCCAGAAACTATTTGTCTGGAGTGTGACCCTATGTTCAAATGGAAAGAGGACCATAATAGTAGGAGACATTAGCTTTTGAAAAGTGGTGCTACAGACGAAGTCCCAAAATTAGATCCATAAATCGTTTAAACGTCGGAGGGATATTGATTTGGTTAGAGAAGAAAAACGTTTTAAAAGACAGCCTCAGTAAAAGAAGAATTAGGTTCATCGTACACGTCCTGAGACGTAAAGGTACTCTATTTTTCTGTTGGTTATAGAAGGAAGTGTACATGGATCTTGGTGATTGGCTGTTAAAGGACTTGAATGCAGTAGTTAGTTTCAAGTGAATCTAAATTGGATAGAGGGAGAGACTTGCACACCGTCTCCCCTATTTAGGGTCTCACGGGAACGAGCGTGGTGACCTAGATGGCATCGCTCATGTGTTGCTTGAGCGCATGCGCTTCAACTGTATGTCTAAGCGTTGTTATCGTCGCCCGCAGTGCTGAAAGCGCAACTCTTTGATATCAAGACTATTGGTTTCACGTGCTAACGTCACCTTACGACCCCGCTTGCTCAGAGCACGAAGTCTTTCTACAATCGGATTCCATGCAGAATTCAACTGGTAATTTTTGTTTCATTATATTTAATCGAATGATCTGTGGGAATACCGCATTCAGCGATAGCGTACTTATTTGCTTGAAGAGGGCGAGTATGCCTCTTACGTTCTACAATGACACCTTGTTCTGTGACCTTCGTTTACCCTGTAAAAGATTAGAGCATGTTTACGGAAACCTGTAAATGTCTGCTTTCCGCAACACTAAGCCACCTTTAACAGACCGCAAAAGCGATAATACTTTGGAAGGAGGTCGAAAGATTACTTTAATTTTATGTCTTCCGACTATTCCACCTATTTTAGCTTAAACATTCTAATTATACGGGAATAACAGTCGTTTTGAGCGCATCATCCTCTCTCTTCCTTGTTCTGTCGTTTGCACGTCTGAAACGCTATTGGTAGTTCTAGAGACTAAAATTCGTTGTTCAGAAACACGATTTGTAGGTGTTCAAATTCCGTCTGCAGACTGTCGGCATCTAGTATGGCACTGGCTCAGTGAAGCAAGGTCTTTCGAACGCCAATAATTTGTGCAGTATTGAAAATAAAGTGCCCATTTGTGCCATCGCTCTTACGTCGCACCAAGACGTCTAAAAATGCCAAGGAACCGTCTCTCTCCTGTACCTGAGTAAATTTTATTTTTTCGTGTATGGAGTTCAAATGCTGAAGGAACAATCGGTAGACTATCCCAACCATGCGGCCAAATTTCACAACTTTTCTTACCATTAACATGCGCACTTGTCCCCAGTGAGGCTGTGTGATATTGATACGCCTCGGCTGCACGCTACGGCTGGCATAATACTATACGCAGAAACCTCAGGGACTGAGATCAGGTTATCGTACCAGCCAAGCGTTTGGAAACGATAAGCTGATAATTCGATAGTTTCCAAATGTGTTTCAGAGGAGGAGGTGAACTTCAAGAGCTATGTTTGGCGGGGCCCCATCTAGCATGAAAACTGTTGAGTTCAACGCATCTCTCTTCTGTAGGTCGGGTGTGACATACTGGCGAAGCACATCGCAGTAACGCTGCCCAGTCACTTAACACGTCTCTGGTCCTTGAGCAAGGATCTTTTCCAAACAGAACGTAGTCGTGAAGCCCCACCATACGGCGATACGTTCACCGTGCAGAGGGACTTCATGCACAGTGACTCGAGGTGAAGATCCACACACGCGGCAGTTCTGTGTGTGCACCTCACCCGTCCAAGAAAATTTAGCTACGTCTGTCCGTAGGATGATCCGGGACCAGCCCTCGTCAACTTCAGTCCTTATGAGATGAGAGCTAAGTCAACACGTTGCTGTGCGTCCTGTGGTGCAAGCTGCTGTGTGATATGGATCTTGCACGGATATCATGGTTGAAAGCACCTTGCGAACAGTAGACGACAGGATGTTCTACTGTCGCGACACAGCACGAGCACTACCTGACGATCGGGAATTGGGCGCAGCGGTGTCTGCCATAGCAACAGCTATTTCATCAACCACCTTTGGTACAACCAGTCGTCGGCCTCTTCCCGAAGCGACGCCCAGTTCTCCTGTTGATTCGAACTTCTTCATCATGGTCCACACAGCAGGTGAAGAGAGAGGTCCCTTCTGTAAACCTTTCAGTCAGCGATATTCTCCACTACTGATTTTGGTACTCGTACGGTAATTAGTTTCCTTGTTAATACGGGCTGAACAGGGAAAGTTTAATTATAACCAACCGATATAAAGAATGTTCCAGGAGAAATGTTCAGTATCCAGGTTTATGACAAAAGCGCTCATTTGGAACAAAGAAATTCGTATGGACATATCCCTATTCTGAATTATTTGAGAGATGGAACACATGTAATGCACATTTGTTTTCGAGCTAGTAGCGCGCACGTGAAAGTATCTTCCACCCATCCTCTTTGACGTTTTATTCTAGCCCAGTATACCTCGTTGATTTCAACGTCACTGCACGGGATGTGTGCCATTGAACTATCACGCCGAATGAGAAGTGGTCCATTGTGTATTGTGAGGAACTGAGAATGTATAAGAAAGAAACATCAGGTAACAGAGCTAATATAATATACATCTATACTAATGAAGAATAGGCAGAAATGATGTGCTTAGGATTCGGCGATTGTAGTGCCCCTTCTGCAGTGGAAAAATGCCCTCGGTGCTTCCCAACACTTGTAAATCCTAATCGTAGTGTCTACCAGATTGTTCAGATACCTGCGCGAAAGCAATGTTCTTCCAAGTTCCCATTTTTCTTGTGAACTTGTAGTTCTACAACATATGCGGGAACAGAAATAGATTGTTCTAATGTGTGTTAAATCTTATGGGACTTAACTGCTAAGGTCATCAATCCCTAAGCTTACACACTACTTAAACTAAATTATCCTAAGGACAAACACACACACCCATGCCCGAGGGAGGACTTGAACCTCCGCCGGGACCAACCGCACAGTCCATGATTGCAGCGCCCTAGACCGCTCGGCTAATCCCACGTGGCGAAATAGATTGTAGAAAGGGTGCTGCGTAGTCCTACTACAACCAGAAGGTGACCACCATTTGCACGATTCAGTGTCCCATGAAAACGAGTACGGAGGCCTTTACATGCGGCCGGCCGAAGTGGCCGCGCGGTTCTGGCGCTGCAGTCTGGAACCGCGAGACCGCTGCGGTCGCAGGTTCGAATCCTGCCTCGGGCATGGATGTGTGTGATGTCCTTAGGTTAGTTAGGTTTAACTAGTTCTAAGTTCTAGGGGACTAATGACCTCAGCAGTTGAGTCCCATAGTGCTCAGAGCCATTTGAACCATTTGTTTCTTTAATACGGAAAACTTGAACCCACTTTACAAACAGCGTGCCCGCAAGTCTTACATTGGTGACGATGCTACAAGAGTTGAATTTTGTGAGTGGCTCTAATAATCGTCATTTTCTTCTACTAATAGATACACTGATGAAGCCGCATTTACTTGGAATGGAATAAAAAACATGCGTAATAATCGCCGATGGTCACAGGAAAATCCATTCACTAAATTAGAAACCAATTTCCAAATTCGTTTTTCGATGAATTGTTGCTTGATCAGTAACACGTTGATAAGTCCAGTCATTTTAGAAGAGCGAATTGCGGAACAAAAGTACTTACATTTTTTGGATATCTCCTTGAGGGCTTGTATTTGGCTAAGCGGACTGCAATGTGCTTCCCACATGAGGGCGGAGCCCTTCCACATTTTACCAGATGTGTGAAGGAACTTCTTAAGCTCACTGACCCTAACCGCTGGATTGGTCGTGATAGTACAATTAACTGGCCAACAATGTCGCCTGACACGACGCCGTTCGAAATTTTTCGTTGTGCGTTTGGAGGAAGTGTGAGATCTACAAACGAAAGGCGGATATACGAGATGAGCTAAGTGGTCGCTTCACAAACGCTGCGGTCCTCACTAAAGTGCTTTTTAAGACACCTTGACAAGCAAAAGTATATATTCTCAAAAGACAGCAAAAATGTACTGATAGTACAATTAACTGGCCAACAAGGTCGCCTGACACGACGCCGTTCGAAATTTTTCGTTGTGCGTTTGGAGGAATTGTGAGATCTACAAACGAAAGGCGGATATACGAGATGAGCTAAGTGGTCGCTTCACAAACGCTGCGGTCCTCACTAAAGTGCTTTTAAAGACACCTTGACAAGCAAAAGTATATATTCTCAAAAGACAGCAAAAATGTACTGAGGTTGACGATGACGTATTTGAACGTTTAACTGCAAACTGTACAAGGTCTCCAACATGACATATACGATAATGCTTAGAGGTGAATGTGTAAAAAATACGTATTTTTTAATTGATTCTCTTAAAAAGCATCTTGTAATATTTATTAACAGTTGTACATTGTTATGTGTATAAACTTGACAATGTAGTAAATAATACAGAAAAAATATAATAATGTACTTAAATCATTCGGAATAGAGTATATGTCCATACGGCTTATTTTCCTTAAAACAATAGCTCGTGTCATATCTCCGAATACTGACCATTTCTCTTGGGAAACCTATATGTGCGACACGAGCTCAGAATTCCAGAACGGCTACCGTCGGTGATGTATGTTTCCAGTTTTCTTAGCAAATAGTAGTGAAATAGTGACACTGCGTCACTTGTAGTCCTCCTGCTCAAAATGTACAAAACGAAATCACTTTTTTCATACTTGATAGGGAAGTTAATATCAGCACTCACTGCATTACAGAAAATTTGTGTGGATGAAAATCTCTTTTCTTTCAATGGTCGCTCGACATTTATACGTTAATCAGTCTAAAAGATGTCTTTTTTTGCACAAATGATTATAAAGTTGAATTTATGCTTCAAATGTTTATACTAGTTGAAAATGTGACGTAATGGTCAGTTAAAACCACTTGGGAAATAATGGAAATATTGTAACAACACTTTTAGAACCTTATTTTGGAAAAAGGCACACGCTAAATGCATAAAAGAGGGACAAATGCAGCAGGTACAATTCATATGTACAGATAATGTACGCCAAAACTTGAAACAAATATATACAGGTGAACCATCTAAAGCTTCAAAGTGCTACTGTTGTGTGGTTTCCAAAGAATGAATTGGTAGTCAGGGGCTCATATTCATAGCCAACAGACAAACTACAGTAATAGAAAATATATTTTCGTGCAAACATATTTTTTTTTTAAATGGAACAATGTCTCTTGACATTAACATACTGAAAGTAGGGTAAAAGCAGAATTTTAGTAGTATTTGTTGCGAGATTCTAGTGCGAGTCATTTACGAATTGCCGAATTTTCTAAATTTTCCACACCGACACTTGTTTTCGTCATTCAACCTGCTTGGTTGCTGGGTGCAGTGTTGTTATGTTTGCTCACAGTGTGCTTGTGTGTTTATTGAGTGCAGTGCGAATCGCTAGTCAGGCAGCGTGTGACAGTCCCGGCAGTAAGTAGTGAGTGGACGATGGGGTTTAGCAATGAACAAAAAGCCGACATGCTCATGATATGTGTAGAGTGTAGGAAGGATAATGTTCTTGTACGGTGTTTGCGGTAATGTATCCCAATAGACGTCAACCATCTTGGCAATTATTTATCAACCTCGTCAACCAGTTACAAAGAAGGTGGTAGTGTAACATCAAAATAACGTAACAGAAGCAAACAAGGAACGACATAAGTGGGGTAAAATTAATGTTCGTTGGTGTTGTTTGGGGGAAGAGACCAAACAGCGAGGTCATCGGTCTTCATCAGATAAGGGAAGGATGGGGAAGGAAGTCGGCCGTGCCCTTTCAAAGGAACCATCCCAGCATTTGCCTGGAGCGATTTAGGGAAATCACGGAAAACCTAAATCAGGATGGCCGGACGCGGGATTGAACCGTCGTCCTCCCGAATGCGAGTCCAGTGTGCTACCACTGCGCCACCTCGCTCGGTATTAATGTTCGTGCTGCTGGTGCAGCTGATCCGCACTTTAGCTCCTGCGTATTCGCACGAGTAAGTGACACGAGTAAGGCCGTTGTCCTAACCATTCTCCACCGACATAGGCTCCTTCCATGACATCTCCGTCAAGAGCGGCATGGAAAAGGTTACGGGTCTAGTGTTAACTTCTGTACATAGGCATTAAGACAGCGCACTCCAGATGTATTACGTATCTTGTTAAGTGATGAAGCCACATTCACCAATCGTGGGCCGGAAAACTGCCGAAACGTGCACTATTGGTCTGTGATAATTCCCACTTAGTTTTGTCAGGTGCTAAGTCAGCGTGGGATAGTGAATCATCAGCTTACAGGCCAGTGTTTCATAGATGGAACACACACAAATATCGCAGCCTGTTAACAGGATATCTTCCACGGATGCTACAATTCGTTCCCCTGCAGCCTAGGAGAAACCTGTGGTAGCAATCTGATGGCTCTCTAGCCCGTTGTGCACGAAGTACTACAGTATGCCTTCACGAATGTTTACAAATTATTGGATTGGGGACAGAGGACTTTCACCTTGGTCGGCCCGTCCCCCGTATTTAACGCCTGTGATATTTAGCTGTGGAGAGAGCTGTAGGACGCTGTCTGCAACGACACACCAACTACACCCCATGATATACAACGATGTATTACTGCGGTATGCTCGGATATCTCTGCTGAAGGGTTACCACGTGCAACAGGCATTCCATACCAGATTGGCAGCGTGTACTGAGGCTACAGGTGGTCATTTTGAACACAACCTGTGATCGTAAATTGTCTGGTTACTGGACAGAATCCATATAACTATTGTATGGACTTGTGTTGTTCTTTACTGTGCGCTAACGCAGGTATAAATGTCGATATATAACTTTTGAAACCACGATATCACGTGAACAACTCGCACTTGATTCCTTCAACAAACACCGTTGACATTCTAGCTAACGTTACTTTTAATTTGTTGATATCAGTGAGCATTGTTCCATTTGAAAAGCGTGTATTTGCACGAGAGATAGTTTTTCTAAGTATTACTACGACCTGTTGATTGGCTAAACTCCAGATAACCATTCTATTCTGTGAAAACCGCAAATCGACAGCTCTATAAATTTCCGCAATATTTGCGGTGCCAGTTTTACATGATGCCCCCGTAGAGAGTAGAGATGGAATTTACGTAACAAAATGAAACACCTGCAACTGTTGTTTTGACGTTATTTTATTACATTGCATCCAGTGACCCAATACACCTAAACAGAGTGGAATATAACAAAATAACGACAAAACGACAGCTGCCATTGTTTCATTTTATTCCGCAAGTGGCGGCCGAAGTTCTACGGACAATCAATTAGAAGGAATGATGCAGAACCCGTAGATGGCTTTAAAGTGAAATGACGGAAGAGACGTATGTGTCTTGGCGAAGTGCCATATGGCCGAAATAAAAGCACCCGATAATAGACCGCCAAACTCAAATAAAAAATTGCCAACCAAAATACGAGTGGGCTATAACTAGCCTATGGGAACAGAAGTTCATACTGAGAAGAATACCTCAGTTCTCGAATTTCATCTCAGCCTCATTCTTGAGAGTGAGAGAAACATACCACCAAGAACGCAGATCACCAGGAGGTCGTCGACCTACGAGAAAAATCATATGCAGGTTTCAGGAATGTACTTTCCAAGCATCGATGAATGGTCAGTAAAACAACACGTACCAGTAAGGAGGTGCATTGTACGCACAACAACAAAAATACGAAACGAATCGCGTTACTACTGTAAAGAATGAGTTGCGGAACTGCGCGTTTGCCTTGTTACGAAATATATTGCACAAAAAATGGTTCTGACATGTGCTTCTTGTAGAATTCTAGTCTTAGAAACTAAAACAGTACGCAATATAAGAACATTTTAGTTCAAGAACTTGTTGGTGAGAGTAATTACGGAACTGTCGTATGTGGCAGCAACCCATTGCAAAAGGCACTGCAACTTGAATTTGCAGTAAGAAAGACAAATTGTTTTCGAATTGTGCAGCTGGACTTGACAGAACTTAATCTGAATTATATGTTACATTAATTGGACTTATTTTTCAATGAAAAACTCCACAGTAAAAACAAGAAACGAACTGAAAAGGAGGTAGCTCAGTACCAGCATTACCCAGGAAACGAAAGGTTCAGTGTTCATCCACCGGTGCGAAATAAATGAAATGATTTTAGGGATGTAAGTGACACTGCACAGTCGCTCAGTCTATGTTACACAGTTCAAAAGTTGTATGAAACCTTATGTTAACTCATTATCCATCCATTTTCGTGGATATTGGGACAATAGTTGTCCCGAATGGCGCGTGGCAAAAAGGAACACCAATATCCTTCCGTTCGAGCTCATATTTCTCTTATTTTATTAGGATGATCATTTCTCCCTACGTAAATGGGGTCAACAAAATATTTTCGCATAATTGTGACCAAAGTCACAAACAATCATTATTGAAAGTCTCGATTCTCCCCCCAATGCAGCGACAGGGTTAAGACAAACAGTGTACGAAACTACGATTAATGACGAGCTGACAACCATAAGTTAGAACTAACATAATTAGATGGCTACTCCTGGTCTAGAGGATGCCGGCGCGGTAGTGTGTTCGGTGAGAGGGATAGCTACTCTTTGTAACAAAAATATTGAGTGACTGGATGAACGACAAACTTGAACAAGTTTCATGGGACGTCCGCCACGAACAAACACATCTACCAAAATCCAATAAAATGAGATTAAAAGAAAATAAAAATAAAAAAGTTGTAGCATCTTTCATTCATAATCAAAACATATTCGGTCCCGTGTTCGAATGCCGCCGCTGTTTAAAATTTTATTAATAAGCAGCATTGGCAGCCGAAGACTTGCGCCATAAGAAGTAGCCCTCGTTCTGCCAAAAGCCTTGTCAGAGAGGGATGAGGAGCGGATAGAGGTTCAGAGCACTCTCATGTCCTACACGTGGGAAAATGCTTGTAAAGGCGGAAGAATCGGCAATGATCAACGGCATGAGGATGCAGAGGGCAATGGAAACCACTGCATTAATGAAACATAGTGTGTGTCAACAGGACATGTAGCCTGTAAGTGAAAAAGCGTCATGATGAACTCTCCAGTGGCAAAAAATTCACGATTAGTACCCAATTCTGATCTCCGGGAGGGGACTGCCTAGGGGGAGGTTACCGTGAGAAAATGATTGAATAATCAACGAAACGATAACGTTCCACTAGTCGGGGGGGTGGAATGTCGGAAGCCTGAACGTGGTAGGGAAACTAGAAAATCTGAAAAGGGCAATGTGGAGGCTGAATCCGGATATAGTAGCGGTTATTGAAGTGGAAAGAGGATAAGGATTCCTGGTTATATGAGTATAGGGTAATATCAACAACTGTAGAAATTGGTATAACGGGAGTAGGATTCATGATGAATAGGAAGGTATGGAAGAGAGTGTGTTACCGTGAACAGTTCAGTGACAGGGTTGTTCTTATCAGAATCGACAGCAAACAAAGGAATGACGAGCTACGGTTGACGTTCTCAAAGGCTATAGATGTGGCAATAATGAATACCCCAGTGGGCAGTACAGTTCAAGTGGAATGGAGACTTCTAAAAAGGGCCATCAAAGAAGTTGGGAAGGGAAACATAGGTACAAAGAAGGTAACAGAGAAGAAACCATGGGTAACAGAAGAAATACTTAAATTCATCGATGAAAGGAGAATGTACAAATATGTTCCGGGAAACTCAGGAATGCAGAGATACAAGTAGCTGAGGAATGAAATAAACAGGAAATGCAACGAAGTTAAGACGAAATGCCTTTAGGAAATACGTGAAGACATCGAAAAAGAAATGATTGTCGGAATGACAGACTCAGCACATAGGAAAGTCAAAACAACCTTCGGTGACATTAAAAGCAAGGGTGGCAACATTAAGAGGGCAACGGGAATTCCATTGTTAAATGCAGAGGACAGAGGAAATAGGTGGATAGAATACATTGAAAGACCCAATGAGGGGAAAGATTTTTTCTGATGTGACAGAAGAAGAAACAGAGGCGATTTAGAAGAAACAGGCGATCCAATATTAGAAATGTAATTTAAAAGAGCTTTAGAGGACTGAAGGTCAAAGAAGGCAGAAGGGAAAGATAACATTCCATCAGAATTTCTAAAATCATTGAGGGAAGTGGCAATGAAATGACTTCTCACGTTGGTGTGTAGAATGTATGAGTCTGGTGACATACCATCTGACTTTCGTAAAAGTATCAGCCACACAATTCCGAAGACAGCAAGAGCTGACAAGAGCGAGAATTATCGCACAATTGGCTTGACAGTTCATACAACTAAGTTGCTTACAAGTATAATATGCAGAAGATTAGAAAAATAATATAGGATGCGCTAGATGACGATCAGTTTGGCTTTTAGGAAAGGTAAAGGCATGAGACAGGCAATTCTGTCTTCGCGGTTAATAATGGAAGCGAGACTAAAGAACAATATAAACATGTTTATAGGATTTGTCGACCTGGAAAAAGCGTTCGACAATGTAAAATGGTACAAGATGCTAGAAATTTTGAAAAAAGTATGGGGAAGCTGTAGGGAGACACGAGTCATATACACTATGTGCAACAGCCAAGAGGGATTAATAAGGGTGGACGACCAATATCGAAGCTCTCGCATTAAATAGGGTGTAAGACAATGATGTAGCCTTTCGCCCCTATTGTTCAATTTTTACATCGAGGAAACAATGATGGAAATAAAAGGGAGGTTCTGGAGTGGAATTAAAATTCAATAAGGAAGAATATCAATGATACGATTCACTGACGACATTGCTATCTTTAGTGAAAGTGAAGAATTTCATGACCTGCTGAACGGAATGAAGTCTAATGAGTAAAGAAAATGGACTGAGAGTAAATCGAAAAATATGAAGGTAGTGAGAAGTATTAGAAATGAGAACAGAGAGAAATTTAACACCAGAATTGATGGTCACGAAGAAGTGGAAGTTAAGGAACTCTGCTACCTAGGCAGTAAAATAACCAATGACGGACGGAGCAAGGAGGACATCAGAAGCAGACTAACTGTGGCTAAAAGGGCATTCCTGGCAAGGAGAAGTGTACTAATATCAAATATCGGCCTTAATTTGAGGAAGAAATTTCTGAGACTGTACGTCTGGAGTACAGCATTGTATGGTAGTGAAACATGGACTGAGAGAAAACCCGAGCAGATGAGAATCGAAGCATTGGTGATATGGTGTGACAGACGAATGTTGAAATTTAGGTGGACTGATAAGGTAAGAAATGGGGAGGTTTTGCGCAGAATCGGAGAGGAAAGGATAATGTGGAAAACACTGTAAAGAGAAGGGACAGGATGATAGGACATCTATTAGGACATGAGGGGTAAGTTCCACGCTACTAGAGGGATCTGTAGAGGTTAAGAACTGTAGTGGGAGATAGAGATAGGAATACAACCAACAAATAATTGAGGACGTGGGTTGCAAGTGCTATTCTGAGATTAAGACGTTGCCACTACGTCAAATCAGTCAGGAGACTGATGACCCAGAAAAAAAATTAAGTAACGAGCATGGTAAAGACGAATCAGGAACTGGTCTCAGAATTAACAGAGCGTGAATCGTTTCGAAGACAACACACGTGTTAAGGAATTAGTCATTAGAACGTCCAAGCTGAGGTGACTGCGATACCTTTCTTCAAAAACATTTCAATTGTATTTCCAAGGCTCCCATTAAAAGAAAAGAAAATTCAAATTTTCACTCAGTTAAAAAATAATATAATGTTGAAACCGTGAAATCGATGTATTTCATCTTCTTCAGCAATTACAAAATGCAGCTACAATAATTTTTGAAAGACACAATAATAAAACTAGTTCGATAAACTAACCGTAATATTAACTGGCCAATAGAATGGATTCACATTATGTCGAACACATAAACTTTAGAGCTAGGTTCATAGACTAACAACGTTTGATATGGTAGACTCCCTTCAACACTTGGTTTGAACTATGAAGTATCAACTCTGAAAATTCTTTTGATTTGAGGGTGCCTTACCAACGAGGTGACCCTGGTCAAGAGGCGCTACATCCGAGCGTGCCCCGAAAACGCGGGCAAGAGCTTTCCCGTAACTTTGTCTGTACCAAAGCTTATAGTGATAAATTCATCGTCCGAACCGATCCCTGGTTTACCAGCTTATGCCCCTGGAGATTAAAAAAGCACCACAAATTCCAAATATAATGTCTGCTTAGGTTCATTAACAGCATCAGACCACAGGGTCCCTTGCTGCATATTTACTGCGCAAATATTATTCATCAACACCAGCGACTTAACCTGCTAATCGATCCTTTTCCCAAAGAAATTCCCTCTAATCATCATCTGTCTTTTAAAAACGTCCAAATGACACACTTACCAGTATTTCATGGTAATATTTAAAGACTAAAGAAGGTGAATCAGCCTGAAGTACAACCTAATCACGTCGGTGCCCATAATACGGTTCCCTTCAAACAACAGGGCTCAATCACCTCACCTTGGTCTATCCTTCCCGAAACTAATTTTAACCCAGGAGCTACTTGCTGCTGCGCCGCAATCCCTTTGAAGGAGTGCGTAAACTTACTTAGAATAACACAGCCTTAACTACCTATCGGTTCTGGTGAACTCTCTCCAGAAAGCTTTCATCACTTTTTTGTCCGGTTCCTGGTTAAATTTGCTACTGAAACTGTTAGTCACGATATTTTCACAGCCATCAGTACACATAACCCTAAACTGGAATGTTGAAATGCGTACTGCCCACCTAGCAGTTCTCCAGTGTGCCTTGGTCTTGGTACCTGACTGCCACTTTCAAAGAGAAATGGTTATGTTCGAAATAGACAATTAGTTAAGACTTCTCGAAGGTGAACTAAACAGCTAGCACCTAATGTTCGTACAGGCAATATTCAGCTTCCAGTGAACACAGGCTACGCAAGACATAAACAGTAATGTATCGGCCGACCATCCGATCCTGGGAAAGGATGGCGGCAACCCCTGATATTCGGATGTCAGGTTCAGTGACAAATTTCTTGCTAAAGTCGGCCATGTTCAATACGGACGAGCTTGCTAGGGTCTTCTTCAACACATTAAAGAACTCTTTTTCGATCATCCTCACACTAATTTTCTTCTATTCTTCCAAAGGTTATTTACAGGTGTTGCTAGTTGTGCACGATTAGGAATAAATTTTCGACACATTGAAACAAGGCAAGGCTTTACATTCCTTGGTGTGCGGTAAGAATAAATAGCCTTTGTCTCGTACAGATCAATCCTAATACCTTGGCTAGAAATAATACGAACTAAGAACAGAATTTCAGGCTGAGCAAACATGACCTTCGATGGTTTAAATGTAAACCCGAGCTTTCACAAAGATACTTAGCAATCATAAACAACCTCTCTCTCGTCGAAAGCTCCGTACCTACGAGTAAAAACTGGAAAGCCACGCATGTTACAGAAACAACCAAGAAAGGAAATAGGAGTCCACTAAATTGGAGACCGATGTCGCTAACGTCGATTTGCCGTAGGATTTTGGAACATAAACTATTCTCCAATATTTCGAATTAACTTTAAGAAGACGATGTGTTGACAAACAGCCACCACAAATTCATTCTCCCAAAGGAATGAGTCGTGCGGACAGGGTATGTGAAATTGATTTTATACGTTTCGGTTTCTGGGTAGCTTTTGGCACCGTTCCTCACAAGTGACTTGTAGTCGAACTGAGTTGCTACGGAGAATCGGCTCACTTCTGAGACTCGATTCTTAATTTCTGTCGATAGGCCTCTGTTTGTAGAAGGTCTACGAGTAAAACAGATTCCAGAATTACTTAGGGAAGAATCCGTGTGTAAAGAGGCAGTTGACTTTAAATACTGAAGACTGTGAAGTCATACACATGTGGTCTAAAAGGAATAAGCTGAACTTCGATTACACGATGAATCACACAGATATAAATGATGTCAATTCAGATAAATACTTAGGGGTTAAAACTGTGAATAACTTAAATTGGAACGATCACGTTGATAATGTTGTGGGACAAGCAACACAAAAATTGCGATTTTCTGGCAGAACATTTGAAAATATCCAACAGGTCTACGAAAGAGACTGCTTACACTTGAGGGCTTTCAAAAAAAAAAAAAAAAAAAAATGGTGAGATGGCGGTGTGATAGCCCTCAGCTACATACCCTCCGAATCAGAGTTGAAATATTAAAAGTTTTGCTGGTCTCGTTGTCTAGGGGCTGGGATACGTAGTTGCCGCATTACAGGCGAAATACTGCTGAGTCTACAGCATACGTTAAGAATACACACATCAATCGATTGGTTGAAGTTCCTATCACTCGGCAATTGCGAATATTGAAAGTTACATAGACGTTTATAAATGAAAGCTTGCAACTAAATAAAATCTGCCGGTACTATTTAAACGACTTTAAATGATGTGTACGAAAGTGGAAATACTTTTGAGAATGCGGTATATTTCTGCAAAACAGTTATTGGTGTCAATGGTCCAGCAATTAAATAAAATATATGTTGAGTAACAGGGAAACAATAGATTCCCAATGCTAATAATTAGCTATAAACAACAACATAGCTCGCGAGATATTCACTTCTAAATGCACACTTCCTCTTCACTGTAGAAGGCACGGAAATCTCACAAGTGCATTGTAGTGTTGGGCAGTTGGCTGTGAACAGCGCGTAGCGTTGTGCAGAGCCGCCAGTAGTGGTGGATGTGGGGAAGTGAGATGGCGGATTTTTGAGAGCGGGTGATCTGGACGTGTGTCCATCAGAAACAGTACATTTGTAAGAAGGGATGTCATGAACAGATATATATATTATGACTTTTGAACACTATTAAGGTAAATACATTGTTTGTTTTCCATCAAAATCTTTCATTTGCTAACTATGCCTATCAGTAGATAGTGCCTTCAGTAGCTTGAATATTTTATTTAGCTAGCAGTATTGCAGTAATTTGAGTAACGAAGATTTCTGTGAGGTAAGTGATTTGTGAAAGGTATAGGTTAATTTAGTCAGGGCCATTCTTTTGTAGGGATTATTTAAAGTCAGATTGCGTTGCGCAAAAGAAATATTGTATGTCAGTTTAAGCACAGTCATGTATAATTTTTCTAAGGTGACGTTTCAGCAGCAGTTTGTGTAATGTAGCGGCGGAGGATAAAGTTGTGTGTGATTCAGGTAAAGTTGATTTGTCGACAGAGGAAAGTACGTTTCTGATGTGAATTTTTATAGTGATTCAATTGGTGTATCAGCAGACAAGGTTGCTGAGATGAATATTTATGGTGATGATGGTTTAGGCATCGATGTATTATTTCAGGCAGATAAAGTGTTTAACAGTGCATTGGTGCGTAACCTTGTTGAAGCTGCAAGTGTCGATATTTTGGAGGGCAAACAGTAAAGTTGAGCATGCTGTAGGTAGTGAAACGCGAAATGTGTGGAAGAACTAACAGAAAATTTAGAGAGGGCTGAAGTAAATAGTTAGACGGGGCTAGTTTGGGTAATGATGGTCGTACAAATTGGTATACGAAGGAGGAGTGTGACTCTAGTGAGACTGATTAGCGTTGGTACGGTAGACCGTTACGGTCATTGCTGCCGCATGTTTGAAAACGAGAGAAGTTTAATATTGCTAAAGGTATACAGAGGTAGGGCAGCAGTGATAAGCTCTTCCAATCTGCAATTACTAGTAGTAATTTTAGAGGGATAACTTAAATGTTTACTTCGGGACTTGTTAGTAATTTGTTAGTTTATTGTGGCACTGTACGTGTGCAAAACGGGGAAGTTTTGGCATTGCGGGTGTGTGGAGGTCAGTGACCTCGTGGATTTAACCAAAATATCTATTAATTTATGCTTTGTATAAGAGTGTGGCAAAAAATTTAGTGGCCAATTTGACAGGTATTAAAATTGTAATTGTATGTGCATGTAATTTTGGTGCGTGGAGGTAGGAAGAATTCATTAAAGTCAATTAAATAGAACTTATGGGGATTTGAGTTTACTGTGATTCAGTCGTATGCATTGTGACTTTGTTCCTAAAGAATCGTCTGCTGCTGGAGGGAATCTTTAGTGAGGATCCTGGCTGGCTTTGGGAAGTGGTTTGTTCACTGGTTTCTACATTTGGTTGCGTTGTAGACAGATTTGTCACGATAAACGATGGAGCTCGGAATTCAGAGACAGACAAGAGTTCTGCGAGACACTTGATCAAAAGACTGATGTGAGTTGAGCAATACTTCCCGCTAAAGTCCGTATGAGAGTGTGTAGTACGAAGGAAACAATTAGTGCGCGAATGGGCCTTAGCGCCGAGTGAGTGGCACAAGAAATACTTACAAAACAGCACATAAGTAAAATTGCATTAAAAAATTTTATTTCTTGCCAAAAAACTGTATATGCATAACTGAATTACAGGCATTTATTTAATACGCCGTTTCGTTCATATTTTGTGCTAGTATAAGATTATTTCGAAATTCATGCTGATGCCACACCACTACAAAAATTTTGTAATCACTATTGGCCTGCGTTGTAATCGTATAATTCTGTTCTTTGCTATTTTCTATATGTACTAATATGAACTGAAGGTTGCTACTTTGGCGCAATCTGCCAAGCCAGAATGTTAATAAGTGGAGTTGTGTGATGTAAGAGACGAGTTGTGGTGCCCTGAAAATTTCTAAGTTTCGAGCTGGGGCGTCAATGGGGGTCGCGGCGTGGCGGCTGCCACGTGGTGCCGAACGTTAGCTTAGGAACCGCATGATGCCGCACAACAGCCAGACCACGCTCCTGGGAATTCCATGGTGATACTGTGTAGATGAAGGAGACACGCTGGGAGTGCCAAAGACGGTGGACTTTGTGAAACCTTAATGGCAGACATTTCACAGTTCGTATATATATTAATTGTAGCCAGATGAATCACTATACCTCAAAAAGAAACATGTACATTACCATTATTTGATTGACGATTCTCATGGAGTAATCAGATCTACAATATCATTATTAGTTTAAAGTTTAGCGGCTGGCTCTGAGCACTATGGGACTTAACATCTATGGTCAGGAGTCCCCTTGAACTTAGAACTACTTAAACCTAACTAACCTAAGGACATCACACAACACCCAATCATCACGAGGCTGAGAAAATAACTGGCACCGCCGGGAATCGAACCTGGGAATCCGGTCGCTGGAAGCGAGAACGCTACGGCGCGACCACGAACTGTGGACTTAGAGTTTAGTACATGATGGTAAATTGTACAAGTAACACCCAGCAACTAATTTCCAAAATCTAAACGCTTCATCTGATTTAGTCGATCGTCATGTCTTTAGAAAGCTCTTAGTGTAAACCTGAATTGGTAAAAATTACAGGCATGTAACGCGAATAGTACATGAGTTACTGGGAATGAAAGTGGCCGATTACTATCGATCACGTCAGGCCATAAGCACTCCACAGTTACACGAAAAAACGGTGGCAGCATGTTTATTAATATATATATATATATATGTTTACATCCGATATATTCTATTCATGAAAAAATTGATTAAATATTTATGGTGTTTCAGGAAGAACAGAGACATTAGGCAACTGCCCTACCTTTCGTTACTATTCCTTTGATATATGTTTATTTAATTTCTTTATGTAGTTAATAATGTGTGTTTGAGCTTGTTTATGGTCCAGCCATAGGAATCGAACTAACATATACATCAGTGTTACAGGAGTTATGACGTAAGTAAACACATAAAATATCTGAATAACTTTTGAAACAACAACTTCACACATGAGCATTGAAACAAAACAGAAAAAATAATGTCTAAACATCTTTACAAAGTAAATAACATATTATATATGCAAATTATATTGGAGGATAACAGTATTCCTCATCATAGTGAATGTAGTTACGTATCAGAAAAAGTCTACAACATATATCTCACTAGCTAAACACATAAAGACAGGAAGAACACAAATACACAAGGGTATACAAAAACATAGCGGAATAATACGAAAGGACAGGACAGGGTTTGTTTTCAGTGTAACATTTGGTACTGCAGTCCAACCCAAAACTTCGTTCCATACATCTTTCGTCTTATTTCAACATTTCTTTCCATCAAGAAAATCCTATCCCAGCATGCTTTCTGTATTTATATGTTCACATATTTTTTACGTCATTTATTTCCCATTATCTTACCTCATTATTTATTTACCAGAAAATCCTACCTAAACCTGTTGTCCCTAAACCCTACTTTTTTGTTCTTATCCTCTTTCAAAATACTTTTTTGGCCAAACCACTTTCCTATAGCTTCTCAATACATTTCTTCCAACTCATCACAACTCCTTCTGTTGTATAGCCTACCCCGTCTTAGGCTAACTTAAATCTACTGAGCTCAGATGCTAAACTAAGGGATGAGGCAATGCAGCAGCACAAAACAATTAACACAAACAGCAATGAAAAAAAATTGGAAATTGGCAAAGCAAGCAGCACTGAATGTAATAACTTATATCTAAACGTGACAAACCCACAAGCAGAGAAACTAGTACACTAAAGACAACAATACAGATAATGGAAATGTCTGTTCTCATCTTAATGTCTATGTAATTGCAGTGGTGCACCACAGGAAGTCATTCTACAAAAAAAATTACCAAGTAGTTGAAAAGAAAATTCCGTATGCAATTCCTGTGAAAGGGAATGTCTTTTTGTGCTCCTTCGTTTTTTTGAAGTAGATCATAAAGTTATTATTTACTGGATCTGTAGGCATAAAATATTTATATTAGTACACCTATAAAATTTTGTTTTAACCAATGCTGCAGTGGAGCTAGATATTAGATATTAAACAAAATCAGCAATCTCTCAACTAAAAAGACAATAGATATAAAATGTTTCTCATCATTTCATTAGGCTTTTAGTAAGTATCATAAATTACGAGCTCCACAGTGTAATCATATGTTTTCAAGTTAGAGCGTGTCATATTTGCGATGCTTTCTACAAAGAAATGTCAATAGTGAGGATAATGGCCCCCTTTTTTCTCCACCTGTGCCTCTGAAAGGCACACACTAATGGCATTTTTCCAGGAAACTGTCGCGCAGCTGGGTGCCCACGATGCATTACGTGAAGGTGCTCACTAAACTTTCTTACCGAAATATTAACGACACCAGTTTGCACTACAGTGACAGTGTCATATGAAATTTCACAGGTCGAGAATTTGCGTTACAAATGTGTAGAAACAATATCCTTTAAATGTAATAGTGTCCAAAAAATTTTTGTCCGCATTGTGATACATTCATGCATTTACACACATTTCATAACTCTTTAAAATATGATTCTTGGTTTCCATCATCCTTTTTCACAAGTCAGAGTCCCTAACCACTACTCCATACTCCTTACCTTATTACACATATACATATTCATCAACACTTCTTCACTATTTCATCATAATAAATATATAGCATAATCAGATTCCCCATATAGCATCATCTCATTTATCATAAACATACCTCAACAGCATCATACACATCATTGTCGTAATAATAACATCACAACAGATCAATTACATCTCAAAATCGTCGTAGCTTTCTGAATATTTTAAAACCTAAAAAAAAAATCTCTGCTCATTTCAAAAGTGTCATCTACCTGGTACGTACTTTAAAAATCATGATGCCATACCAAATACGACATTCAAAGCTCTCATAGTATCACAATGGTTCCGAAAAAATATGAACAGTTAACAAAGTACAGATAAATACAATTTCATAAGTGTGAAGTTATCCAACGGCGTAATTACGCAAACATCTGTCACTTATGTAGTAAAATAAATGTTTGTCTCTCTCAGTTAAATAATCAGATAGCTGTGTAGTTCTATGTTAGAGAAACATGGTACTGATGTGTAAAGCTGTATAAGCAAATACCATATTAGCTAGGGCTCCTTGTGCTTGTCAAACACATGATACACAAAGCAACCGTGTACCCCCTGAGGATTAATGTAATTATACCCTAAAGTGTTACAGATAACAGCAATGGAATGAAATGTATCACGGAAAACTTTCTGTGTAATTCAAGAATCTTTAAAAATAAATGTTTTAAGTACAAAATTAATCACTCAAATGCATGTCCTGTAGTGCTAAATGTGCGTCTTGCTGTAAGATAATTCTGTGGGAGTATCGTAGTTATCGTCCTCTGTAAGCAAAGTTCTGCTGAAGTCATAAACAAAAGTGAAATGCTTTGCGTATGGATATCGTAGTTATTATGCTTATTGCCATAATGAAGAAAGTACTGTACTGTAACGTATTGTTGTGCTACGGAAAAGGCTGTCTCATTGTAGCTGTACAACAAAAGTTACTACTAAAACATGTTTTACTATCTAGAATATTACATAAAAACTGTGCAGATATAAAACAGATACACCGCAAAAGCCACAATGTAAATTGTGTCACACATTAGTAGCGTCATGATATAATCGTGTAGCTGTCAAAGAAACCAAATACTAAGTCATCTTTAATCTCACTGAAAGTACTTAAAGTAAAGAGTGTCTTTTTAAGTGAACCAAAATGTTGCATTAAAGTCTCATTAGCAGTATATGTTCTAAGTATGTAAGCCTTAGAGTCGTTATGTAATCGTGCAATTAACAAGCAAGAATGTACACACACAATAACACCGTGTTCTCTGTTCACTATAACAATGCATTAGTGATTTCTGTTTAAATAAGTTCTCTTCGTTCTTGACTGCATATTTAACTTCAAACATTGTTGCATGTTAACAGGTTCTAAGACTGACAATGCATACTAGTAATGTAAAGTGAAAAATTTTATAGCAAAGACTAAGTTAAAAAGCAGATTATCTCTCAATAAACGGTTTTACATGTGAAATCGTTTACTCCCCATAGTACTCAGAGCTTCAACTTGAACGCAATTATCACGCTGTATACTTCAGTAAAGAATGCTGGAATTTTTCTCAAGGTTAGCGTCTATGTTATTTTTCTCTGAGCCAGCCGACGCACGTGGCTGCCTGCGGTGCGAGTCATTGTGTGCTGTCTCTTTGTTGGCGTACATCGTTATTGGGATTAGGAGACCTAACATCTACAATTTCAACTTGTCGAGAGGACCCAGCACTGTTTGAATACCGCCAGTTCTGATGAAATTCAGGTCTGTCGTTATGATTATATTGTCTGTCATCATGTCGGTAGTTCCTCTAGTTTCTATCTTGTCGGTTAAGTGGTGGAGAATTTCTCCCTGAATTATCACTGCACAGTGGACCATTGCGTCTGAAGTTATTCTGTCTCCCGTGATAATAATGGTTCTGGTTGCCATATTGTCTGTTTCTATTATTGTCTCTGTCATATTCATTACTATGGAAATACGATCTTTCTCTGTAACTATTACTCTGCCAGTGGTTGTCGTATGGGTGGTGTCTGTTTTGATCACAATTTGCATTGTAGGAATAGCCTTGTCGTGTCCACTTATTATTTCTGTGATCGCGGAATGGTGACGGATGTGACCTGTAATTGTTGTGCTCCTGTTTTCGCGTTCCGCGACTGTCAGTGTCAATTTCCAATTCTTGTATAAGTCCCCGAAAAGCTCCAGTGTCGTCTTTGCAACGTCCTGCCAAAATTGTATGTCGTAAATGTTCAGGCAATTTGATTAAGCAAATGCGGATGAGTTCTGAGGGGCTGTAAGGGTTTGACAGGTACTGACTCTTGTGGAACATGGCTTCAAAATATTTCACAAGACTGGAAAATTCAGATTGTTCGAAATGTTTCATCATTATGATGCTATGTTTTACTCGGTCTTCTGTAGCTTGAGACCAATATGCTGAGAGGAAGTTCTCCTTCACTGTGACAATCGTGAATGACTGATTGCATTCTTTCAGCTGGTTCTCTCTCTAAGTAGCCACATATAAATTCTAATCTGTGAACTAATGGCCAGTTGGGAGGAAAACAATGAGAGAATTGATGGAGCCATGCTTGTCGATGAATGTCGTTGCCGGAATTTTTAAATGTTTTGAATTTACGTGTAGTAATAAACAGCTTATAGTCAAAATCATCATGTCGGCGAGTCGCATATCCGTCATTGTTACGTCGTGTCGGTGGTTCCATCTCAAAATTCGGTGCACCTTGCCAATTTCTTTCATAATTTCCGAAATGCCCTGTGTTATTATTTTGCGGCTTTTCCGTATTTCTATGTCTCTCTTCCCGTGTTGGAATGAGAGTGTCCTCTGAAATAAGTAATATTTGTATTACTTGTGCCAACTGATCTTGTACTTCCCGGATTTCTCTTTTGTGTTGCGTATTAATTTGATTCCGAATTGGTTTGAATTTCTTCATTTGTTCATACTCTTCTGTGTCAGTGATGGCTACAGGTCTTGTGTCATTCAGATCATCATCTACCATTCGGCTACTTTGTCCGTTGTGTACTTATTTCCTCAGTGTGTTTTTCGGAACCAAGTTTCAGAGTGTCCATATGTGCTGAAATCGTATCTACTGTGTCCTTTAAGTTTTCCTGAGTTTTTGCAAGTTGCGTAACCGAATCGGTAGATGGAACTGAGTCAATTTTAGCTTGCAAGGTCTCATGATTTTCATGAACAATAGTTTGCAGTTCTTTTATGGCAGTATTGTGACAAGGCCTATCCCATTCCAAAATACCGTTATCTATGATGGCGGCCATGACGTCAGAGTCATTATGAAATGTTTTCATAACACCGTCACCATTCCAAAGCATCGTTAGTCGACAACAACAAGGTCGCACGCAGTGTATCCGGCATGTGTTGACTCTCTAGTCTTTATTACCGTAGCGGGTTGTGACATAGAGAGAGTTAGCGCCATCTCTCTCTATGTCGCAACCCCGCGCATACATACACGCGCTAGGCAGGACCTATATAAATCAATGCACGACTTACCTCACTCTCACACTGTTCGTATACTTCATTCATCCAATACTTGTCACGTCTTCCTAATTAAACGTGTAAAAATGAAACAATCACGAACCGCCAGTGACAGCAGCAGCAGCAAACGTGCTCATGTGGACGAAGTTCCATTCCGTGGTAAGTACATTTTCAGTATTCTGATATCTACACCCCTTAACTCTGTGTATGAGTGCTACATATCTTTTATAATGCTCTCTATAAAGATCGCTCCTCCACTTGTTCTGTGTGTGCTCCGGCTTACGTTTTTTACCCTTTTGAATCTCTCTCTCTATAAAAATTGCTTATCCACTTTTTTTTTTTACCTCTAACTTGGGTGTCTGAATCTTTCATTTTAAGTGCTACATTTGTTTTGTACTGCTCTCTATAAATATTGTTCATCCACGTGTTGTATGTTACGTGTTATACCCGTTTTAGATCTCTCTCTGTAAAGTTTACTAAGTCTTTTAACGGATTCTATGTTTGTGTATGTGTTAAGTCTTATATCCGTTTTGGACATCTCTATGTAAAGAATGACTTTCCACATGTTGTATGTGTTATAATTAATTTACCGTATCCGCTATAAAGATAGAGCTTCCACGTGTTGCGTATCTGTTATATTCGTTGTGCAGTGCTCTTTGTAAATATTTCATTTCTTTCCTTTTTTTTTAAAAAAATTTGCTGGTCCGCTTATTTCTCTATCACTTAACTGAAAGCACACTCCCCTTTCCATATGCGATATTATATTCAGTCTTCTCCATCTTTCTAGATTTCTTCCAGCAAATCACGGCTGATCTAGACAATCAGATCGAGATGGAAAGGGCTCAAGCGCAGCTCGAATGTAAGTACATTTATAATACAATCATACTTCTTAAACTTAAATAATTTCATCTAATATATACCCGTTTCCTGATTGTATATATTTAGTCCTCATAAGCAGGTCTTTTCTTTGTAGATGTGCCTAATTCAGCATTCGGTTCTACTACCCGAAACGTTCAAGGAGGCGGCGGTAGCGTTCAAACGGCGCCCGCCACACAGGACACTCAGTCTTTAAAGGAGGAGGAGATCAACCTACCTGAGTGGTTTGAGGATCTACTTGATTTTGGCAATGAGTTGCTCAAACCATGGAGTCAGAGCGGAGAAGGTGAATAATTTTGAACATTGACATTCCTTCACATAACCACCATTATCTACTCTTATTGTTATTATTTATCGCTCTTTTAAATATAAATCACTAAATTAATTTTTTTCCTTATTTATCTTACAGGTATATCACACGGCGTAGGCCGTGTTCCTAGAGCGGTGGTTGCGGGGGCGGGACTCGGACGCACCGAACCGCAAAGACACGCCGCGCCTTGCGTAGCCCCTATAAGGGCTTCGCGGGAGGCGCGCCAGCTCCTCCCCCAGCGCTGTCGCAACTGTTTGGCTGCGCAGCCCGTCCGCCGTCGCCACAGCCTGGCCCTTCAAACCGGCTGTCACCCACTCCTCCTCTAGAGGCAGTAGCTCGCCGCCGCCGCCCACGCAAGGTATGCGTTCCGAGACGTATACCTCTCCCCGCAAATGATGATGATTACGATCACCCATCACCAGCCCATTCATCTATCGGGTGGACTCCTAGTTGTAGCAACAGTAATAATAGTAATTTCCTTATGGCTAGCGGTAGTTCTCTCCCCCGTCCTATCGATAACGAATTCGATCAGAATAACGGTGTAATGACTCCCTTAGAATACTCAGCAGTTGCTAGAGCGTTTGAGGGGCGAATCTCTTTCACCAGAATTGAGAATCCAGGCGGGAGGTATCGCGATCCTGTAAGGTTTTTGGAGGCGTGCCTCCTTGTCTTGGAGACCGAGCTCCTCAAACTCTTAGAAGATCCGGAATTTAACGCCTTTAAATGCAGTGCTGTGTTATGCTGTGAACTGAGTCACCCCCCTAAACATCAAGGTGACGCGGTGACGGCTACTATGCATTATATATGGGGTGACAATGGCGTTATTTCTCGGAGCACATCGATTGCTGAGTGGTATCGAGAATCCACCTTGAGCGCTATTATAGCCCGATTTTCCGAGATGGAAGTACGTGGATCCGCTAAAGCGCTCAGCAGTATACCACACCTCGACATCCATATACATGTCTATGATCCAATGAATGGAGGGTCCAGTTATATTAAACTCCCTATAGATATTGAGAAAAAGCAAGCATGCATTAATGTTCAAAATAAGTATGATAATGCGTGTTTTGCATGGTCAGTCCTGGCTGGCGAGAGAAATTACAATTACAAACATCATCCCGAGCGTCCCTGCAGTTACAAAGTCAAAGATATTAAGAGACAGTATATCTTTGACGGAATAGAGTTCCCTTTAAGAATCCAGGACATACCTAAGTTTGAGGCTCAGAATACCGCAATATCGGTCCACGTTTATGGCCTGGAGAAGAAAAGCAAGTCAGATGAGCAGAACAAGCATACAGTAGCAGGCCCCCTCCATTTCTCAAAATTTGCAGGTGAGCGAGAGCTGCATGTCAACATGCTGCTCTTCTCCGAACGTGATAATTATCACTACGTCTGGATCAAAGAGATGTCCCGACTCATTTCCTCCCAGTTAAGTAAAAATGATCATGAACAACATATTTGTATAAGGTGTTTGAATTATTTTTCATCTCAAGAGTTATTAGCAACACATCTATTAGATTGTGCATGCAAGGACCCGGTACGTGTTGTTATGCCCACTGAGGAAAATAACTTCATTAAATTTAAAAATGCTCACCACCAGCAGCGTTGTCCTTTTGTTGTGTACGCCGATTTTGAATGCTTGCTGGCTCCTATTACTCGTTGTGAAGGGAACCCCTTAGCCTCACACACAACCTTCACACAAAAACACGTACCTTATGCGGCTGCGTTCCAAGTTGTATGCGCATATGATTGTAAACTTAATAGCTATCAGTCTTATGTAGGGAACGACCCGGCGGTTTGGCTTCTCACAGAGCTTGAAAAACTTTCTTGGCAAGTTCACAAGCTCTACAGCATCAATATTCCCATGACCAAATCAAAGGAAAATGATGACTTGTATGAAAAGGCTGTTAATTGTCATATTTGCGGGCTGGTCTTAGATAGAAAAGCGGAGACTCCTCGTTGAGACCATTGTCATCTTACGGGTAAGTTCCGCGGTGCAGCCCACAATGCATGCAACTTGAAGTATCAGTTACCTACACACATACCCGTCTTTTTTCATAATCTGAGCGGGTATCACACTCATTTTCTCGTTGAGCACTTGGCTAAGTTCGGTATGAAGAATGATCAGGTCAATATCCTGCCTGAAAGCGTTGAGAAGTACATTTCTTTTTCAAAACGAATGACGCCGAAAATTACGCTCCGCTTCCTTGACTCTCTACGATTTATGCAAACTTCGCTTCAGAAACTGGTTGAGACTTTACCTCGGAATGATATGGATATCACTCGATCTGCATTTACCGATGAGGAAAAGTTTCAACTTGCGACGAGGAAAGGAGTTTTCCCGTACGAGTATCTTGATAGTATGGCAAAACTCAATGAAACCAGGCTTCCCGACATAACTTCTTTTACCAGTACTCTCACTGGCGATATCACAGATTATGAGCATGCCGTTAATGTCTGGCACGAATTCAACATCCCCAATTTGGGAGAATATGCAAGGTTATACATGGACACGGACGTTCGTTTGCTTGCAGATGTTTTCGAAAAGTTCCGGAGTGTATGTTTGACCACGTACTCTGTGGACCCTGCCTTTTATTACACGGCACCTGGGTTGTCCTGGGACGCTATGCTAAAAAAAAAACGGATTGCAACATTGAACTTTTGACTGATGCTTCAATGCTTCTATTTTTTGAGCGAGGGATCCGCGGTGGACTTTGTCAATGTGTTCACAGACACGCCAGGGCAAATAATCCGCGGATGGGTGTCGAGTACAACGCATCCCTTGATTCTAGTTACATTTTGTACTTAGATGTTAACAATTTATATGGGCATGCTATGAAGCAACCGCTGCCGGTTGCCGGGTTCCAATGGGTGCCTGAAGACGAATTGAAGGGATTAGGTGGACAGATAATGGGCCTTGCGGACGATTCTGATGTAGGGTATGTGCTTGAGGCTGACATCGCGTACCCTAATAATTTGCATGGAGAGACAAGCGACTTGCCGTTATGTCCAGAGCAACAAATTCCACGAGGAAGCACCATCCCTAAACTGATGGCCACTGTTGGGGATAAGCAGAGGTATATTATTCATTATCGTAACCTCCAGCAGTGTCTCAGATTAGGAATGGAGCTCATTAAAATCACCCGGGCAATCTCCTTAAAGCAATCCCCCTGGTTGAAGGAGTATATTGAACTAACTACCGAAAAGAGGGCGGTCGCGAGTAATGATTTTGAAAAAGACTTTTATAAATTAATGAATAATTCCATTTTCGGGAAAACTAAGCAAAATGTAAGAAATGAACGCGATATTGTTATTAGAACCGCATGGGAAGGGCGTTACGGCGTGAGAAAATGTATATCCAGGCCAAATTTTAAGCGTGCCACCATCTTCAATGAAAACTTTGTTGCTGTGGAGATGTCGAAGACTGCAGTAGAGTTTATGAAACCCATCTATTTGGGGATGTGTATACTCGATATCTCCAAATTCTACATGTACCGATTCCACTATGAGTTTACGAAACCTCATTTCGTAGATCCAAAATTACTTTATATGGATACAGACAGCTTTATCTACTGGATCAAGAACTGTGATCCATATGAAGTAATTAGGTGCAATGGTAAAGAATTCGACACCACTTCTTATGAGGTCAATAATCCTTATGGTATTGTTCCACAGAACAAGAAGGTTATCGGTCTCATGAAAGACGAGTCGAATGGTTTACCAATTGTAGAGTTTGTGGGACTGAGATCGAAAATGTATGCATATCGCACAGCAGACGGGAGCACTCTGAGACGGGCAAAGGGTGTTAGACGGATCGCGTCTCGTGCGCTTACGGTCGAGGACTACTTGCAGTGCCTGTACGGTCGTAGCGTTGAAGGCGCTCATCCACACATGGTTCAACAAACTAGCAATCGATCACGAGCTCACGAGAAGTACACTGTGCTGCAGTCTAAAGTCGGACTGTCTCCTCATGACGAAAGAAGAGTCATTTGTGAGGATGGGGTGGGAACCCTCCCATACTCACACTGTTTACTTGAAACGAAAGTAGGGGTGGGGTACTCTGGTTGAGTGATAGAGAGGGAATGAGCGTGTGAATGTTACGAATGTGGGCTATGCGTGGAAATAGTATGGCTCTTTTATCATAGTGTAAATAGTTGATGAGAGTGTTTTGTTGCGTGTATCAGTTTGCGTGCTTCCATGCATGTCTGAGTGTGCGAATGAGCGCGAACTTGTGTTAAGTGTGTGTGTATGTAAATATAATCATTATTTTTTCAAAGAAAATCATAATAAATAAAATAGTCTTTATATCTACATATTGCTGACCATTATTAACATATATATATATATATATATATATATATATATATATATGAGGAGGCTATAAATTTAGCCAATTAACTTCTGTATGAACAAAAAAAATAATAAAATTTTCTCACGTAATATATGCATCACTTCTAGTCATTATAGAGCTTAGATTTTAGTTTGTAAGTTTCACCTACCGCTAGCCACCCAGTCAGAACTAGTTTTTAAGTGTATGAGTTCCACTAATTAAATTCTTTCTATATGTTCAATTGCTTGTTCTAGCGGAAAATGTTTCTAGACGTCCACTTTAAAGAAAAATATATATGTTCACCTTGTTCTTGTAGTTGAAAATCTTTAAATCGACTTACTTGGAAAAAAATATATATTCAATTTGTTGTTGTTCTTTTCGAAAATGTTTAGAGCCATTGACTTGAAGCAAATAGGTTTGGTATTAATTGAAAGTGCTTTGTTTTTCTGGTGGAACTTCATTAGCGATATTAGTTACTTTGTAAGATAGGGTAGTACTTCTGCATTAGCTTTAAAATTATATATATAATTTATCTGAAGAGAATGATTATATATATTTCTTAATTATCTAAAATTGTTAAAAAAAGTTATCTAAAAAGATGTGGAATTTCAGATTTTTGGTTAAAAACCAATCTTATATCTGTAAACTCATATTTATATTAATGTGAAAAATGTTAAATTCTGAATTCAATAATAAACTCAGTTATTTCCTTCTAAAAAATGTTGTTATTATTTGATACCCTAATAATGATTATTCTTTTTATTAAAAATATAATAAATTTATTTATGTGTGTATGCAGAATACGTACATACAGCCACATCGCACTGCATAAAGTTATAAGGTTTCCTGCTTTTAATCACAAGTGCCGGACTTCTGCTAGTTGTCACGAACACACACAGCCCACTGCAACGCTATCTCTTACAGTCCTACGTCAACAGATACTTTAGAGATCGTAATCTGACGCATCGCTTTCCACAGCGGCCGCGAGGCCGGCAACTGGTGCAACCCCCTACCAAGCGTCAGCGGCTGCGCGTGTCTGTCGATTTCGACGGAGGCCGCGAGATCGGCATCTGACGCATCCGCGCCTAACTATGGCAGTAGGCTCATTCCACGTCAAAGGCCGGGGTATGTGTCTCTCTCGGACAGTTCCCTTCATATACAATATAAAAAGAATAAACTTACAATACTAGGGACGTTGGATGTCATAGAAAGAAAAAACACTCAATCTTATAAATTATTATTTATTTCTAATAAAAGTGAAAAGTAATTTTACATTCTCATATGCAGATACAAAAGCACTTTCTTGGTAATCGTTCTTCAGTCGATGGATGGATGGACATCCGTACCATTCAAGGTCTTGAATAGATGCAAATTTAAATATTTGACGCATCCAGGAGGTTCTGTCCTTTCCCTTCACGTAAACGATGGTGTCCTTGTGATCGAATAATTTAAGTGCGATCACCACATCTTTATAGGGTATGCCGAGATCATCCCAGTGAATTCCATGATAAAAATTAGTTAACCACAATGCACTGGTCCGTGTTTTACAAGATTTCACTTGCGTGAACGGTCTTGGTGATCTAATATTTGCGGGGAAGGTTTCAATTATTCCTGCGTCTTGTGTGTAGGCCACAAAAGCAACATGTTTAAATACGAACTGTCTTCGCTCTCCATCATGGAATCCTTGAACATCTTCACAGGCTGAGTTGCCATCGTCAAATGATCAATGCACAGAACAGCATATTTTCATTTATACAGCTCGTTGCACAACACCTGTGAGCGGAGAGTAATTGATTATTCTGTCGTGTAGGACTAATGCATAAGCAGCGGTGTGTTCTGGGAAATTTGTCGATGATTCAAATTCAATTCGAACGTCTATAGGTCCAGACTTAATTATCTCATTCTGTTTAGAGCAGTCTATTACAATGATCGGTGAAAGCTCTTTGAACTTACGAGGACTCAGTAGACACCCCCATCCCTCTCCTTCAGCAATTTCATAGTAAGAAGGACGAAACCTTGCATACACGTCATACGTGAGGCTGTATACATTTTCATTCCATTGCAGATGTAGATTGTCATATGGGTAGAATTCTGAATTGAGGTAGACTTTGGCGTTAGTTAACTTGCAGTTATCGAACACGGTGGAATCGTTTGATGTATTTGCTCTTCTATCAGTCTGAAACGCAAGTATAATGAATCTGGGTGTCTTGATATGACTGGAGGTATTAATAGCCCATGTTTGTCTGCTCGCGGTCGGTAACACTGGATACTCAAAGATCTCCCACGAGCGGAAGGTCAGTGACAGAAATGTCCCTGAATTCAACACTTTCAAAAGCTTCAATCGTTCCTCGTCGGATACACTGACGTGAGGCATTTTCCATATTAATTTGTTGATTGTGATCCTATTCTCTTCTTGAGCTCCTTGAATGTACGAGTTATTGTCTGTCGCACTCCGCACGAGAATAAGTTCCTGTTTAGCGTTCATAATAATCTGTCTCATATCCTCAATATATCCTATAAGTATTTTTAGAGGTATGCATGCAGTAAATCGCTTGTACTCCTGGGGTGTTCTACCCTCCGCATCGTCTATGAACCATCCAGCAATTTCTAAACTGTGCAGATCTGCTGGTGATGCCGAGACGTATGTTTTAAGGGTCGATGTTAGACCAACATTGCGTGTACGATCGATCTCAGAACCATTCAGTTCATAGCGAATCTTTTGGAAGAGGAATGCCAATGCGTTGCGTGTCAGCTTGGACCCCACTGTATCGGTGCCATCAGTTTCGTTGAATGACCCTTCGAGATATATGAAACTCTTGCATGGAAGAGTGAGTGTGTCCTGGTGCTGTATGACAATCCTGATTTCATCATTCTTCTTAAACGTGGATGAAGCGTAAGATTTATGAGAGAAGTATTCTTGATGTATAATTCTGTCATCATACTCTACTGGATTGGTTATATTGAGTGATGACGTCATTGCAGGGTTTGAGACCAACTGATTTAAGAAATTCGTAGTTCACAGGTGTTATCAGTTTGCTGTTCAGTAGCGAAGTGGTGCGCTGTGTATTGCGTGCACTTGTTTTATACCGCAAGCCCATCTTGTTTTAGATGTAATCGTATAATGATTTCCTCACCGCGAAAGTCGACAAGTTTATTATTCTGATCCACAATACGCAGCTCCAAATAGCCCAATGTCTGAGCAGTCACTGGAAGGTATATTGCATTGGCAGGTGTCTCAACAACCTTATACCCCGCTGCAACTGAGGGGAAGAATCCGTAAATAGTGTGAATGAGAGTATCGTTGAGATAGGAATTCGTAGCAATGTTACACTCGACACGTATTGTGCTGACTGGGAGTATATCCACAGACTGATTGGACTTGTAAAATTTAGTTGGTTCTTTTTTCTAAATCTGCCCTTTTGCGAATCCAAGCAGGGGTCCTATTGAATGTTTCTGGCTAAAGTCAATCGTTGCATTTAGAGTCCTTATTTCAGATTTAAGTGTATTGATGTTTGCACGTAGTTCAATACCTTTTCCAGACTGTTTTAAGAGTTCGTTTAAATCGTCAATATCGTATGCACCAGATTCTATTTCAAGAATATCTTTTTCACCATTAATATCGAGATGCAGTTTATTGTTAGTGATATTCGGGATGCTGTTGTACGTCTCCAGTCCAATCAATGCAACACTCCATTGACCTGCACTCAAATCAATTGGTGGGAAGTAATTTGCACGCAATACAGATGACCGTCCTTTCCACGTCAAAGTGTACGACATTGCATCTGAACGTCAACTGATGAATGAAGGTTTAAACATCCTGCTTATATACGTTAGTTCTTGTTCTTCTTCTTCTTCTTCTTTGCGAACGTCAAGAGAAAGGTGATGCAAAGATGCCCGCAGAGGTATGTATTAAAGTCCTGATACCGTTGATAATTGTATAGCACATGTCTTCTGTGAGTGAAGTATTGCTGTAATTCTTCGGGTGGTTGCAGGTCACCAAAGGAGTCGAAATAGTAGACTACCCCAGCGTCTTTCATAACGTACGCCACCCAGTGGGTGCCAGGACCTCCGACAACATCTAAATTCACAATACCGCATTCACCAGTTTTCCACATAGTCTTAGGTAATGTATCCCTCATAAACACACCACGGAATCTTGGTATCTTGAATTTATGTCTAACAAACTTAAGAAGGTCTGTATTTGTGAGTGGTCGATCTGGTAGGACCGCTATTGGGCTTTTTTTTAATTTATGAATAGACCAAGACCCTTCTTGTACGGTTTCAAGTATAGGCCCTTTCCAATGACTGCTGCTTCCATCATGCGGTTATGTCTTCTCGCCTCTTCTAACTGGGTTTGCGAGTTTTGCGCGATCTTGACTGTTCGAGCGATAGCTGCAGCCCCACCGGCGAGCGAACCTACCGCTGAGAGCGCGGAGAGGGCTGGGATGAGAAAAGGAATAAAACCGCCGGATGTCTTGGGTATTGGTAGAATGCGAGGTGCTTTAACGGATCTTCTCGTTGGTGATTCTTTGTCCTTCATTGCGTTTTTAGCTGCATACATTGCTGTCAGGATACATTTCTTCAAACAACCCTTCTTGTTCTTCATGTTTAGTGCGCGACGTTCAGCGTTCAAAACGCGCTTGAAATTCATCACTCCTAATCCTAACTTGATTTTTCCGCGCATGGTTTTATCAACTGTGAATGCCGCAATGCGTTGACCTATACCAATATCTTTTCTTTTCCGTATCGCCTTAGCTTTATCAGCTAAAATCCTATCTGCAATGTGACGACTTGGTAGATCTTTATTTGCTTCGTATGCAATGTCTTGTTCCATGCACGCTTTGTCAAGCAGATTCACTCCCTTATCACCTCGCGCCAAGCGGTTCTGAAGCTTTGTCCCAGGTCCGCAGTAGTTATACCCCGGGATGTGTAATTCCAAAGGTAGCTTGTCCAGAACACCACCGTCTCCTCTAATGTGCCCTCGATCGCACATGTCAGGCTACTGTGGTGGTTGTGGACGATGAATGTTCATTATATAGCAAATCCCTGGCATCAATCCAACTGTTTTGTGTAGCAGGAAAACCAAGCCATTTGAATAGGGCTTTATTTCCAAGTCGTCTTATGACTCTCTCCACGAGAAAAAGATCTGGTTGTGAGCTCTTCTGCATCTCCTCAGTGTAGAAGGAGCCTGCAATTTCTTCACCTTTACTGTCTTTCAATAAATAAGTTCTAGGATTCGTTCGCTGCACATTTGAAACTGTAAATATCTCAGTTGACCAGTTCGGTAGGTATGATTTCTCAAATGCGGTCTTGTGTTTTGAGATACGCACCAAATCACCTACATTGAATTTCTGTTTGCGTGGATCCAGTATCTTAATGTGAAAGTATACCGTATCCAGGAGTGTGTTATCACGAACATCGATTGGCCGCATTTTTATTGTGCTATGTTTGGTTCTATTATATTGAGCATTTATTTCTGGGAGGATATCTGTCCATTTGTATGAGCCACGAAGGTTAAACCGCATCCACATTCTGCCTTTTATTGTTCTGTTCAAGCGCTCTACGATTCTTGCCTTCAGGTGAGTGAATGTCGAGTAGTGATGTATTCCATACCGCTGCATCACTGTCTTGTAGTACCTATTGTAGAACTCACCACCATGATCGGTTTGGAGATTGTCCGGGCATCGATTGGTTCCTATCTGTAGCAAGCGTTCAAAATCATCAGCGACATTTGGTCCGGTTTTTGTCTTGACTGGTACTGCCCATGCAAATTTGGAGTATGTATCAATAACAATTAAAATGTATTTGAAGCCATTATTCTCATGTGAATATTGTCGCATATCTACAAGATCAGCTTGCCACAAGTCATCCATCCCTTTAATCATGACATGCCTGCGCGGGTATGTTTTGCGTGCTGGTTTGTGTAGTTCTCGAACTACGGTCTCCATACTTATTCGATGCTACCTCTCTCTCGAAGCTCAGAGATTATGGAGATAACTACATTCGAATGAGCTGTATTACCTGCAGCAGCTGATGCCATGAGCAGACGTAGTCGATCTATTAGTTCGTTGGGGTCGTCATAATATATATACTGAGGGACTCGATTGTTCACTGTCTTAAGACCAATGTCAATACCATCTCCGCTGCTGGCACCGTTGTTGTTGTTTTGGTCTTCAAGTATTGGTTTTATAATGGTTTTATACTTCCTTTTGGTTAGGCTTTTGGTGATCTTGTGTACACCAGTCATGTGTAGTATTTGACGATACGTGTCCTTATCACTAACTGAATAATTTATAGGTTTTTTAGTTGGTCTTAGGAAAATAAGATTCATTAAGCCTGGTGTTCGGTCAAACTGTCTATCAGCTATATGTATTTTGTCTTCTGTTACAGTTATGGGATGCGTGCCCAACATGTATGGTCTTCCCGGGCTAACGCCGAATGTTCTATCATCTGGCCTGGTGCGTGACTAATAATGAATTCATCAATGGCTTGACTGTCGTTTTGGGTCGTTTTTGTTTTTGGTGAGAGCTGTCGGAGAGACTCAGTAACGGGCTTAAAGGTCTCTCTTAGTGTTTGCTGACGATCAATATACCCTAACCTAAGCAACCGCAATTTCTCTCGGACTGCTTTACGGGCTTGAATGACTTTCTGTTTGGTCATCGACATCTCAACGTATACTAATCAGACGTCTCTACGACATGAGGCTTTATATGTGCATTCATTTTCTTCAGCTTCTTAGTATGATCACGATCGCCCTTATCGACAACAATCAGGTCTACATCTATTTTTCTCTGAATATGATCGACCTTTTCAGTGAAGTCGGTTACTTTCTTACTGACTAGATTAACTAGCTCATTTAACTCATTCACCATTCTCAGAAGGGTTTGGTAATAGGTCTCTAGTTCCCTGCGCATACTTGCAACTTTAAGAGCCATAGCTTGAATTTTCGCATCCATGTACAAGCGAATGTTCTGTCTGTGTACACCAATCATCTCAGGTTGAGAGGTGGACATACGCGCGAATTAGTCCATGGTATGACGTAGACTGATGTGCTAACGTCTATTACCTTGTTATATATGCAAAAATTCTTGAAAGTTTCGTCTGTATCTACCATCATACAGTTTTCTTGTTTTATCAATAACGAAAAACCCATACTGTGAATGGTTCCAACAGTCTGCACATATCTTTAAGAAATCATTGAACGACATATCCGTCCCCACATGTGCTTGGTAAATGTGTCTTAAATTAAGATTGTCTTGCTTGAAGGCTATAATGAGATTTGCGTTATCCCTAACACGTTGTTTGGGGAATCTTGAAAATGTTTGACTTAGATAAAATACGTCAGCACCCATATGGCGACCGAAAGAGAAATATTTGCGAATTTGGTCTTGGTTTTCTACTGCAACATCGTCAAATATGAATACTGTGTTTGGTTTTGTTTCTTCAGGTGGGGGGATATCAGAGCATTCACTGAATGTTGTGTATGTAACGCCATCTACACCTCGAAATATCTCATGCAATAGCTGATACTTGGGTTGAAAGAGTGTTTTTGAGAATAGACAGACATGTTCAAATCGGACACCTTGCACATGAGTTAGCAGAGTCATGAGGACATTAGTCTTGCCGCAGTTGGATGGGCCTACAATAATTGCTCTTATATTATCGGGAAGGAGAATTCCGTTTTTCTTGTCCTTCTTCTTCTTCTGGTCTTCACTTGAATCTTCACATGACCAGTCACCGACAACAAAGTCCTTGTGGTGAGGGTGCTTCACCCAGCCAGCCATGATAGTAAATGAGCCATGTACAAACAAGTACTTGACATATATAGAAAATATAACTGAGAGGATAATAATAATATTTGTGTGTAGCCAGTATAGTTCGATCAATTAACCGATTGAGCTATACTGCCTACACGAGGAACACATGTATGAAGAGTAAGATGGTCATAATTTGAGTAGAATTAAAAAATTATTGGATCAATTTGATTATAATAGGAGTGGTGGTCTGAAATAAAAGATAAACAGGAGATAAGATTAAATATAAATTATTTATTTAAAAATCATACATTGGATGTACTATTTCTGAGGTGTTATCGTAATCTGCACGTTTATTCTTAGAACCTGTACAATATATACGAAATAATTCTCCTTGGTTGGCAATAAATTCTGCACGTATCTCACGCAATCCGATAGGTGACTCTGAGTACTCTGGTTTTTGACACACGCATATCAATTGGATGTCTGTAGTTTTAATGGCCATATGCGAACGAAGATGCTGCTCAAAATCGTCAATATGTATATTATTAACACGTAGAGAGTTTTTAACATGACTATATGCTGCCTCTATGCTAGGAACCCAACGATTCAGTCTCTCGAGGGCAAACCGTATAGAGGAGTCTAGGTTGAATAATTTGATAACTGACGGATGCCTTAGATAGACGCTGTCGACACCTGATTTAATGCATAAGGCGCAGTCATCATATACAGTAGTAATGGAAAGTGTGACATCGGCAAGACGAGTTTCTGGTGGGGGAAGAGTTGGATCATATTCGGTGGTCATTTTCTGATTGATGTAGCGCTCTGCATGACAGATCCCGGCCCAGTCGAACTCGGAAATCGGGACTTTAACACTTTTGGAAATATTTTCAATCTCCATTATAGCTTGGTTCCCCCAGACATGATGGACGTCTATAGCAATGTTCACACGTTTGGAACCACTGGAGGTTAAATTACACGTCGTGGTGAATAGCGTAGCCGCACTAGACGTATTCTTTTTATTTACAGTATCTAAACTCGGTGGTTGCACTATCACGGGAGTGTTCGATTGTGATGAGTTATATGTAGGCATCCAGTACTGACCACCATTTAGTTGATCTTTAACACCACCAATGGTTGAATTCATTGTGTGGTGAGCAGATCGAGCGTCTTCATCACACAAGTTGCTGAGTGGGACGGAGAGCAGCAACTCCTTGTCCTGCTCCAACATGTAAGCTACAGGATCCCACGTGGTCGCTACTGGATCAAATGAGTCGGCTGTCGCTGGTGTAGGTCCGGATGAGATGGTTAACGAAGCTAATGATGATGCAGGTTCGGAAGCGTCTGCGGAGCTAGGCATGGTTGCGTTTGACTCTGTTGAAAAAAGAAGATGACTGATTAGATATTAGCGAATAAGTGAAAACATTGAATAATAATGATAATGAACGAGATAGAATAATGTGAAATATGATACTTACTTTTCCGTTTGATCCTGCTCTGAGTGACTGCACTGGAGGTCGACTGGTGCTTCATGATTGTTCTTCTTAGTCTCCCGCTGACTGAGTGACCAAGACTGAGGTCCCGGAACTTAACCTATATATGTCCTACAATGAGGTCATAGGATAGTTGAATCCTATTGGTAGAAGTCGAACATGTGACTCAATTAAGGGATCGTATTGCATACAGCCATTTCCACCACCCCACAAAACCATCAGCTGACTTGATGATAGATTACTCTGGTGGCGGTAATAAAGACTAGAGAGTCAACACGTGCCGGATACACTGCGTGCGACCTTGTTGTTGTCGACAAACGATGCTTTGGAATGGTGACGGTGTTATGAAAACATTTCATAATAACTCTGACGTCATGGCCGCCATCATGGATAACGGTATTTTGGAATGGGACCGGCCTTGTTACAATCCTTATGGCTGCTTCGTGATTCTGTAATGTATTTTCATGCCGCGAAAAAATAGGTTGGAAATGCTCACAAATTTGTATTTTTACGTCATTACAGACTTTTTGACATTTCGAATCGATTTTAGGTTACTCAGTAATTAAATCTTCATGTGCTTGTTCAAGCGTGGTGTGAAGATTTTGTTCCATTGCGTCTAACTTTTTAAGATAGTGTCCCATTTGTTTCTGATTTTGTTCAAGTTTGTGTCTAACTTTTGTAGCCTTTGTCCAATTTGTTGCATTAACTGTAATAACAATGAACTGGTGTCTGAAACATGTTCCTCAGTGCTATTCGGCAGTGCATTTGAACCGGCAATATTCGCATTTTGAAAAGCAGAAAATGTGTCTTGACTTATTTGAGAAAACGGTGAGGACGCAAAACCTGAATCTACAGTATTTGCAAGATCGTGTCCGGTCATTTCGGATTCCTGAGACAAGCTGTTGCCGACCGATTGATCGATAATGCTTCCCTGTTCACTATTTGTTTCACTGTCTACCCCATTATTTGCCGCCCGCTCCATTTCCCTATGCAAAATTACCAAATTACCACTTTGAATGTCTATTAATTCATTACACTGTGGTGCTGATAAGCTACGCTCGTCGTCACTATTATTTCTCAGTTTACTTTGTAGCCTAGTGTTATGTTTTTCACACGCCATAATTAACACGTATTTCACACGACAACAAGAAAAGCACAATTAGAAGAGCAAAAATAAGAAAACACATTAACATAGAACTGGAAATAGTATCTAGTTAATTGCAAATGCTACTGCAAAATACTCGGTGCAAATCTACATGCATGCCACAACTGTTTTACTGTACATCAATGAAAAACTACAACTACAATGGAAAGTCTCTCTACAATTATGCACTAGCAATAAACAATACCTACACTAATTACACAAACTACAAGAAAAAATCAGAAGATTCCGGTGAGGTATCCTCGGCTAAGGGTCGACATATGAAACGTCCCCTCAGAAAAATTATACATGACTGTGCTTAAACTGACACACAACATTTTTTAGCGCAACGCAATCTGACTTTCAATAATCCCTACAAGAGAATGGCCCCGACTAAATTAACCTATACGTTTCACGAATCACTTACCTCACAAAAACCTTCGTTACTCAAACTACTGCAATACAGCGAGCGCCAATATTGCTAACTAAATAAGAGATTCAAGCTACTGAAGGCACTATCTACTGACAGGCATAGTTAGCAAATGAAGGATTTTGATAGAGAACAAACAATGTATTTACCTTAATAGTGTTCAAAAGTCATAATATACAGGGCTATTACAAATGATTGAAGCGATTTCATAAATTCACAGTAGCTCCATTCATTGACATATGGTCACGACACACTACAGATACGTAGAAAAACTCTAGAGTTTTGTTCGGCTGAAGCCGCACTTCAGGTTTCTGCCGCCAGGGCGCTCGAGAGCGCAGTGAGACAAAATTGCGACAGGAGCCGAGAAAGCGTATATAGTGCTTGAAATGCACTCACATCAGTCAGTCATAACAGTGCAACGACATTTCAGGACGAAGTTCACCAAAGATCCACCAACTCCTAACTCCATTCGGCGATGGTATGCGCAGTTCAAAGCTTCTGGATGCGCCTGTAAGGGGAAATCAACGGGTCGGCCTGCAGTGAGCGAAGAAACGGTTGAACGCGTGCGGGCAAGTTTCACGCGTAGCCCGCGGAAGTCGACGAATAAAGCAAGCAGGGAGCTAAACGTACCAAAGCCGACGGTTTGGAAAATCTTACGGAAGAGGCTAAGGCAGAAGCCTTACCGTTTACAATTGCTACAAGCTCTGACACACGATGACAAAGTCAAACGCTTTGAATTTTCGGCGCGGTTGCAACAGCTCATTGAAGAGGATGCGTTCTGTGCGAAACTTGTTTTCAGTGATGAAGCAACATTTTTTCTTAATGGTGAAGTGAACAGACACAATGTGCGGATCTGGGCGGTAGAGAATCCTCACGCATTCGTGCAGGAAATTCGCAATTCACCAAAAGTTAACGTGTTTTGTGCAATCTCACGGTTTAAAGTTTACGGCCCCTTTTTCTTCTGCGAAAAAAACGTTACAGGACACGTGTATCTGGACATGCTGGAAAATTGGCTCATGCCACAACTGGAGACCGACAGCGCCGACTTCATCTTTCAACAAGATGGTGCTCCACCGCACTTCCATCATGATGTTCGGCATTTCTTAAACAGGGGATTGGAAAACCGATGGATCGGTCGTGGTCGAGATCATCATCAGCAATTCATGTCATGGCCTCCACGCTCTCCCGACTTAACCCCATGCGATTTCTTGCTGTGGGGTTATGTGAAAGATTCAGTGTTTAAACCTCCTCTACCAAGAAACGTGCCAGAACTGCGAGCTCGCATCAACGATGCTTTCGAACTCATTGATGGGGATATGCTGCGCCGAGTGTGGGAGGAACTTGATTATCGGCTTGATGTCTGCCGAATCACTAAAGGGGCACATATCGAACATTTGTGAATCCCTAAAAAAACTTTTTGAGTTTTTGTAAGTGTGTGCAAAGCATTGAGAAAATATCTCAAATAATAAAGTTATTGTAGAGCTGTGAAATCGCTTCAATCATTTGTAATAACCCTGTATATAGCAGTTCATGACATCCCTTCTTACAAATGTGCTGTTTCTGATGGACACACGCCCAGATCACCCGCTCTCAAAGATCCGCCATCTCACTTCCCCACATCTACCACTGCTGGCGGCTCACCTCCAACTGCACAACGCTACGCGCTGTTAACAGCCAACTGCCCAACATTACAATGGCAGACAACAATGCAAACTAGCCACAGACTGCACACAGCACGGCTAGTGATTCTCATACATAGCGCTACGTGGCGTTACCAATAAGAAAACCTAAACAGCCTACTTACACGTCAACAAGACTTGTCATACGATATTGGGGCTTCCACACTTGCTACATTCCGAAGTCATTGGACAAAAATCAGCACACACTACCATCTCTACACACCTTTCTTCCAGATTAACCCCCATCCTATTTTACATACATTCTCGCTTTCACACTCTGACTAACGTTTTAGCCTCACACATTTATCAATAATTTCGTTTCGCCTTCATTCGTGACTAGAACATTTAAATTCCTTCCTCCAAAGTCTCAATATCGGTTCATTACATACATTACCATTTCTCTGTTCCTATAAACAGAAATCATCTACGGGTCCGCAGATACATTTTTAACTTCAACTGCTGGCGAGACCAATGCTAATCTTCCCCTTAGTAACGTTGTCACTTTCTGCCGAAACGCTATCACCCTCACTTTAAGCTGACGAGGCAAAAGCTATGCCGCCTTCAGTAAAATCGACGCTTTTCGCTGACTCACAAATACTTGTTACTACAACACTTTCGACTGCAATTGCTACTATTTGCTAATACCTCTTCAGAACTCTCCACACATTTTGGTTTCACAAGATACATCTCCTCTTTAACCTCTCTTTGAACCACTGAATCTTTCCATTAATCACCATTTACACAGTCATTCTTTACACATTCATAACTTACATCATTCCTCACAAATTTGATCCTGTTACTTTTACTAAAACCTCTCACGAATGTATGCTTCCGACTTCGCGCCTGCTTTTATTGAAAGAGCCACCTATGTAGAATTCTTCTTTAGCATACTCTGTATTACATGTTTGTTGCCTTTCTCTAAACCAATCAAAATTTCTACCATTACCGTTATCTGTAGTCCTCTTCATTGCATGTTTAGATCGCAATCCCTGGACCTGAGATGTGGCGAACATCAGTTTCCCGACCGGTTGTAACGCGATTGCACCTCGCGCGAATTTCTCCCGTCAAATCTGTGTTCTGTACTCAGTTCCGTGTCACGGAAGTTATTACTCCTGTTCGTTCTCCTACCATTCTGCTCATTCCAGCTACTATCTCCCTGGAAAAACTAAATTCCCACTGCATAATTTTAGCTGTGAACGACAACGTATGTCGCAAGATATTCACTTCTAAATGCACGCTACATCTTCACTGAAGAAGACTCTGAAATCTCACAAGTGCACAAGTCGGCACTCCGAAGTATTACTATCTGCCCCGACCATGGCAAAACCGCTCCATTCTCCAAGTCCTTCCCGCGACTGTGCGTCTGCCGGCCGGAGTGGCCGAGCGGTTCTAGGCGCTACAGTCAGGAACCGCGCGACCGCTACGGTCGCAAGTTCGAATCCTGCCTCAGGCATGGATGTGTGTGATGTCCTTAGGTTAGTTTGGATTAAATAGTTCTACGTTCTATGGGACTGACGACCTCAGAAGTTAAGTCCCATAGTGCTCAGAGCCATTTGAACCATTTTGAGCTGTGCGTCCGTCGCGCCATCGCGTCCAGCACTTCTCGTGTCCTCTGTGACTCCAGAACTACCTCCTGTCCTCTCCGGAAACGAAGCTCCTCTCCAATCTCCTCTTAGTAACGAGCGTTGTGATTGGCTAGAACGCTCCGTCACTGTCTCCAAGCCAACGTACAGTCACAAACATATTGAAGCATATACTAAATACTGGATTTACTTTTAAATAACTTGAAAATAAAAAAAAAATATTCCTATTGCTGGACCATAAACAAGCTCTAACACACATTATTAAATACATGAACAAATTAAATAAACATATATCAAAGGAATAGTAACAAAAGGTGCTTCCTAAAACACAGTAAATATTTAACCAATTTCTTCATAAATACTATGTATCGGATATAAACAAAGACATAGATGAATAAATATATTTATAAGCATGCTGCTACCGTTTTTTGCGTAACTCTGGAGTACTTATGGCCCATAACTCATGTACTATTCAAGTTTCATCCCTGTAATTTATACCAATTTAGGTTTATACTAATAGCTTTATAAAGTCACGACGATGGACCAATTCAGATGAAGCGTTTCGATTTTGGAAATTCATTGCTGGGTGTTACTTGTATAATTTACTGTCACGTACTTTACTTTAAAGTAATAAAGATATTGTAAATCTGATTACACCATCTGAATCATCCTGCAAATAATGGTAATATACGTGTTTCTTTTTGAGGTATCATGATTCATCTGGCTACAAGTAATTTGTATTCCACCTTTGAAATGCTTGCTATTAAGGTTTCACAAATTCCGCCATCTTTGGCGCTCCCAGCTTCACCATGGAGTTCCCAGCCGCATGGTCCGGCCTTTGTGCAGCATCGCGCGGTTGCTAAGCTAACGTTCCGCACCACGTGGCAGCTGCCAGGCAGCGACGCGCTGAGTGGCCCCAGCTCGGAACCTAGAAATATTCAGGGCACCACAACTCGTCCATTACATCACACATTGAGCACGTCTGCTGTGTGGTGTGGGATCTGCATCACTTAGGATTGACGGAGGATATCGAAAAATTCTAAAGATGGGCAACTTGTTTTGTATAATTGTGGAATAGCGGATAGAGAGTCAAGCCATAAAACAAAAGCGTTCCTTGTGGCTGCAGAACATTCTCATGAAATTTCAATAGCCGTGTTTCTCCTCAGAATGTGAAAGTGTTTTGTTGATGCCCATCTATATTAGCAGAAATTATTTAGAGAGATCAAGACTCGCACTGAAATATATTAGTGTTAGTACGCACAGAGTCCAAAAGAACAGGTATCACGCACGAGTTTAATTGATTCGCCTAGATGGGCAATCTGTCCACCTTCTTCAGTGCACAAATACGTTCCGCCTCAAGCAGGAAGCTGAGGGTAACGAGCATGGACGAAATGGACAGAGATTCCGGATAGGTGGCGCTCGGTGGGGGTATGGAGCGGCCGAGTGTGTGTGTTGAGATACTCTGCGCTGTTGCGATAAACACTGTGCACCTGGTGGTGCAGTGGTTAATGCAACTGCGTAGTAAGCTGGAGATCTTGTGCTTGCCTCCCGGTCCGAGACAGATTTTCAATCTTCGCCGCTGATTCTGCATAATTTCCTGATGCAGCTGACATCAGTAATCCCTATCTTTCCCTTTCCTTTCTCCCGCCCCCTCCACATTAAATCCACACAGAAAATTTGGTAGTTTACTGGCCTATGTTGTGTCCAGCACACCTGGTTAGTAAATCCTGCTAGTTAGGCGAATCTCACCGTGCCAAGGCCAGCGAATACTACGGCACACGTAGCATCTTAGTGCAGCATAATGTGAAACAACTGCTACCCCCCCCCCTTTCCCCCTTTCCCGGATAGCCGCTGTCGGGAATCAGGGAATCCTGCCGGGTCCGGCCTGAATCTTCCTGGTGGTTTAGCATCGACATCGTGTATGCTGGACAGCCTGTATGCGGTTTTGAAAAGGTTTTTCACATCTGGATAGCTGAATGCCGGACGGGTACCAACGTCCCACACCAGTTAAGCAATTACACAATTCATAAAAATGTTTATAATGAGTTACTATGAGACCAAACTTCTGAGGTCATCAGTCCCTCATAAACGTTCCTTAACGTTGGGACAATTTCACATCAGATAAGAGATACAGAAATTGAGTCCTGGTGTGGTAGGGGAGGAGGGGGGGGGGAGGAGACGGGGGAGTAATCCGACCTCGTGACGTTACGGGTCAGGCCGGGCACCCAAGAAGTGAACTTAGTGTTTCAATGTGCGAAGCTTCAAAGCGTAATTTCAAGATCTGTCTATACGAGGGTGAGTCAATTGAAACCCTTAAATTTGTAATAACAAATCGAAATTTCGCGCCGTTACCTTGTAAGTTGGTAAGCGTGCTACAAACAGCGTGCAGAATGGCCTGTAGGTGGCAGCATAGTGCAGATGCACACATACCGTCGCAGTATCAGTATAAAGATGGCCGCCCCACTAGCGATTTGCGCCTGGGAAAAACAGCGTTCTGTTATTCGGTTTTTGTATAGTGAAGGTGTGAAACGTATTGAAAATCATCAACGAATGAAGGTTCTGTACGGTGACACATGTTTGTCACAGCAGCATGTCTACGAATGGAGTAGGAAGTTCGCAAATGGTGTGACTTCAGTGGAAGATGCTCCTCGTCCAGGTCAGGCACGACGAGTTGTGACTCCGCAGAACATTGCAGCTGTTGATGCCAAAGTGAAGGAAAATCGCCGAGTGACACAGAATGACATTGCAGCATGTTTACAGATTAGTCATGGGTCAGCACACCAAATTGTGCATGATGCGCTCCAGGTTCACAGAGTGTCCGTCACATGGGTGACACGGCACGGACTCCTGAAATGAGAGAACGACGTGTTGATGCTTGTGAAGAACTTCTTCGGCGCTTCAAACGAGAATGTGATTGCTTCCTTGCGAGAATCGTTACCGGGAACGAAACCTGGGTTCACTTCCACCAACCGGAAACGAAGAGAGCGAGCAATGAATGGCACCATTCTTCATCACCAAAACCAAAGGAGTTTCGAACAGAACCATCAGCAGGGAAGGTTACACTGACTCTCTTTTGGGGCGAAAGAGACGTCATTTGGGAGCATTACATGCCTAGAGGGACCATTGTCACTAGTGCATCATACACAGGCCTCCTAAAAAAATTATCTGCATGCTGCAATTAAATCAAAGCGGCGTGGATTGCTGTCGGCAGGTGTCCTTTAGCAATATGTCAATCCAAGGCCCCACACTGGCCGTACGACAATTGTAACAATCACAGACCTGCATTTTGAGTATCTTCCTTATCCACCATACTGATCAGACCTTGCCCCAAGTGATTTCCATATGTTTCTACCACTCAGAGACGCAATGGGCGGAAAGAAGTTCCGTTATGATGAAGAGGTACGCCACGCGGTTGCGCGGCCTACCAAAAGAATTTTTTCTAAAGGAATTTATACGCTTTGTAAGCGCTGGAGGACTTGCATTGAGCGTGGGGGAGATTATGTTGAAAAGTGATACAGCTTTGTACCACTTCTGCACAGTAAATGATGTTTAAAAAAATATTTAAGGTTTTCATTTGACTCACCCTCGTATTTTATTTCATTATGTGTACATTAATAAAGAGATCATCGGAAGTGATAATTGGAGAAAAGCCGTTAGTGTTATTTTTACGCTTGTTGGCCTTATACGCTGCAGTCATGTACTGTGCGGCTGGTTCCGGCGGAGGTTCGAGTCATCCCTAGGGCATGGGTGTGTGTTTGTCCTTAGGATAATTTAGGTTAAGTAGTGTGTAAGCTTAGGGACTGATGACCTCAGCAGTTACGTCCCGTAAGACTCAGACACAGATTTTTCTTTTTTTTGCCTTACAGCCAAGTTCTTACGACGAGATGATAGCTCACTTAAACAAATATCGCATTGATTACGCAGTGTGGTAATAAAGAAACAATTACATTTAGGAATTAAAGAGAATTACTGAATAGATTAAATAAAATAAAAATCGTGGTAGGTAACGTCCGCCTCCGGAGTCGAGTGCGTTGGAGAATGTTTAAACTGTTATGCATTAAAGTACAGAAGAATTGCTTATTTTATTTTAATTTCATGCAAAGGTGGTAGGACTTTTATTGCCATAAGAGGAGAAGCGGTAAAATTTTATCTGTGAGTAGTCATTACTGTTTCTTTTAAAGAAGAAATTATTTATTTATTCCTCACATGGATTGAAGTTTATTTCAGTTCACTATTGGAACTAGAAAATTTTATTTCATATATTTTTATAAGGAAGAAAGAAATAAAAACTGACATAAAAGTAAGTGACGATGAAAAGAGAAGAAACAACAATTGAATTTGAAAAGAAAGGTACAGTCAATCTAGAAATTCTTTCCCGAGGAAGTAAAACCCGACGAAAGAAAATTTCGAGATCATAAAATAAGACTTGAAAATAAATGGAACTGAAAATAAAAGAAACAACAAATGAATACGAAAACAAAGGAAAAAACCAATCTAGAATTTACTGGACGAAGAAACCAAATTGGGGCTGAAGGGGCGAAGAACCTAGTCAGCGGTTCCGACTCTCACGTGAAGATCGTGATTTCAATTTGCGGAAAAGCCAGGTGTTTTTCTCCAATGGGAGGACTGTCTAGCATCCGTTGTCTAAGATGGTAACGTTTCGCTCGCCGGGCGAGAAGGCCCCGCCTGTTCCCGTCTCCACCGCTGCGCTGCGAGATTTTCCTTGTTTGTCCGCGGTGTCGTGTGAGTCGCAGTGGGTGTCATATCGTTGTTTTTCTCTCGGCGTCCCGTGTTTGTGATTTCATTTTGGTGCGGCGTTGTCTCTCGCCGTGATGTCGTCCATGGCTCCCAAGAACATTCTACCCACAGGTACCCTCGGTATTGGTTTCGCAAGTCCACGCGTCATGTGCAGCCGAGACCGTTAGAAATTCGTAATTGATATGATCAAGGCCACTCACAGGTTCACACGGCTTACTTCGATTCTGAATCGTATGTATTTTACGTCAAGTTCATAGACCCGCTTCAGGCTGACAGGCTGCTTTTGCGGCGCTGAGAAGCCCCTTCCACTTATCGCGAAGGCAGTAATACCATGGTTAATCTGGCGATCGCGGAGGCACAATGTACAAATGTTGGAGTATTTAATATTGCGCCAGAGGTAGATGATAGTTTCCTCGAGACTGTCCTGCCTCCGTTTGTGGATACACAGAATATACGTCGGGAATGCTGGTCCTCTCAGCATCGTTTACAAGTTCATAGTGAAGTACGATCAGCAGGTATGATGTCAAACGGATTATTCCCTCTCATTTTGAGGTGTGTCGATAAAGTGCGCAGGAGAAGAAGGAACGTGTTTTATATACACTACTAGCCATTAAAATTGCTACGCCACGACGTGCTACTGATGCGAAATTTAGCGGACAGGAAGAAGATGCTGTGAAATGCAAATGATTAGCTTTTCAGAGCATTCACACAAGGATGGCGCCGGTAGCGACACCACCAACGTGCTGACATGAGGAAAGTTGCCAACCGATTTCTCATACACAAACAGCAGTTGACCTGCGTTGCCTGGTGAAACGTTGTTTTGATGCCTCGTGAAAGGAGCAGAAATGCGTACCATCAAGTTTCCGACTTTGATAAGGTCGGATTGCAGCCTATCGCGATTGCGGTTAATCGTGTCGCGACATTGATGCTCGCGTTGGTCGAGATCCAATGACTGTTAGCAGAATATGGAATTGGTGGGTTCAGGAGAGTAATACGGAACGCCGTGCTGGATCCCAACGGCCTCGTGTCACTAGCAGTCGAGGTGATAGGCATCTTATCTGCATGGCTGTAACGGGTCGTGCAGCCACGTCTCGATCCCTGAGTTAACAGATATGGACGTTTGCAAGACAAGAACCATCTGCACGAACAGTTAGACGACGTTTGCAGCAGCATGGACTATCAGCTCGGAGACCATGGCTGCGGTTACCCTTGACGCTGCATCACAGACAGGAGCGCCTGGCATGGTGTACTCAATAACGAACCTGGGTGCACGAATGGCAAAATGTAATTTTTTGGGATGAATCCAGGTTCTGTTTACAGCATCATTATGGTCACATCCGTGTTTGGAGACATGGCGGTGAACGCACATTGGAAGCGTGTATTCGTCATCGCCTAACTGACTGGCGAATGACCCGGCGTGATGGTATGGGCTGCCATTGGTTACGCGTCTCGGTCACCTCTTGTTCGCGTTGAAGGCACTTTGAACAGTGACCGAGCAACTGGCTGGTCACAATACGCCAGTCACTACCCTTGATGAATTGTGGTATCGTGTTGAAGTTGCATGGGCAGCTGTACCTATACACGCCATCTATGCTCTGTTTGACTCAATGCCCAGGCGTATCAAGGCCGTTATTATTTGCAGAGGAGGTTGTTCTGGGTACTGATTTCTCAGGATCTATGCATCCAGATTGCGTGTAAATGTAATCACATGTCAGTTCTAGTATAATATACTTGTCCAATGAATACCCGTATATCATCTACATTTCTTCTTGGTGTAGCAATTTTAATGGCCATTAATGTAAATGGCAAAGGCTTCCACGTTATCGTGGTTTATTTGCAAATATGTTGCGCCTTGTCTTTAATCGTCAAGGAATTGGGGAGATACCTTTTTCTTTTTTTGGAGGCTTCTCACATTGTTTTCTTCCTCCAGAAAAAAATTGTTTCCTTTTGAGTCCAGGAATTGTGGAACGAAAGTCTGCCAAATTTTCTTTTCAGCAGTCAATGAAGGAAGAAAATAAAAGAAAAATTGAAGAAAGTATAAAAAAATTACTTGAAATAAAAAAAATCATTCTAGCTTCGAGTCAACGTGAGGGACCAGCACAGTGACAGGAGGAGAGGGGACGCATCACGGCCAGGCATCGGGTTTGACCCATGCCCACCTTGTATCTACCCGACCTGAAGCTGACTGTTTCTGTCCATTCCTTTAGTTAACAGAGAAAAGGTAGTATCTTTGATTAGTAATCAAAATGTCCTCAGTCCCGGGCTCAAAACTGCCACGACTTAAATTTTGATTAATAAACAGCACTAGCAGCCGAAGACTTCTGGCATAAGAAGTCACCCTCATTCAGCCAACTGCTTTGTAAAGGAGTGTGGAAGAGCGGACAGCGTTTCGGGGCACTCCGTAGTCCTTGGGATTGAAAACTGCTACTAACGGCGGTAGAATCACACGGGATCGACGGCATGAGGATACAGGAGGCAGTGGAAACTACAGGACATTGGCCTGCTATTGGAAAATATGATACAGAAGATAGAAATTATGAAAAGGAAAATGCAAAGCCTCAAGCTAGATATAGAATAGGTCAGTGGAGTGTGGTGTGCGTACAGTAAGACCTTCGGTACACACACCATCAGATTATTTGACTTATCGCTCTAACAAAGTAGGCGAGTGTCAGCAATATGTCTCGTGGTCTTATCGTTGTACATATATCTTCTGCCGTCAAGTCAGACAATAGAAATGCCACTTGCACGCTTAGAGTAGCAGATTTACGGTGACCAACTATAAACAGAACTTGAATAATTTTCACACACATTTATTAAAACAATAACAAGCATAAACATTACTTAACTTGATTCTGTATGCTATTTACAACTGACAATCTGAAGTTCCTTTGGTCTTGGTATGTTAATCTTATTCTCACATATCTCTGATACTTGACAAAGTGTCTATACATTTATCTTCATGGCTATGTACAGGAATATGATAATCTTCTTAGGTGCAGACTGAAACTTGACTATAGACTGGTACAGACTATTGCAGACTGGTACAGACTGGTGCAGACAAATGCAGACTGACTAATCAGAGGTCGTTATAATACCTCGCGCGTTCTGGTATCACTACGCAAGTGTGATCCGCGAGGAGAAAAGGTTTTACATTAGCAACAATCTCAATGGCTGCGTTACATATAGGCGGATCGTCGGAAGCAGAATTGAGTCCGTCTCTAAGGCAGCACCATCTCTTAGTGTGGAGACGGATGAGTGCTGCGCCTGCGCTGTTGTGCTTAGTGGGGTGCGCTCTAGTGGGAAAGTTGTGTATGCGCTGACTACGAGGAACTGTGTACACAACATCAAGTGAAATGGAAAGACGGTAATACTTCTGATCAGATGAGTACAGGGTATTATCTATAGCAGCAGAAAATGGTATGACGAGAGCAGGATTATTTGTGTATAGGAAAGGAGGTCAGGGAATGGTTACTGTGAACAGCTGAGTGACAGGGTTGTCCTGACGACAATCGACAGCAAACAAACACCGCCAACAATAGGTCATGTATACATGCCAACGTCGCAAGCTGAAGATGAAGAGGTAGAGGAAGGGAAGTTGTAAGGCAATGGATACAAGAAACGTTAACAAGAGAATATGGCCTTGGAAAAAGGAATTAGAGAGGAGGAAGACTAATTGAGCTCTGTAATAAAGCTCATCTAGTAATAGCGCATAATATGTTTAAGAAACACAGAAGGAGGAGCTATAGTTGGAAAAGGCCGGTGTTCGATTATATAGTGTCCAGGCAGGGAGTCCGAAATCAGATACGAGCAGATAAGGACTCAGATCACAATTTCGCAGTGATGAACAGTTTGCTGAAGTTTAAGAGATTAAGTCAGGAGGAATCAATACGCAAGGGGATGAGGTACGGAAGTACTAAGGAATGACGAGATGCGTTGGAAGTTCTTTAAAGCTATAGATATAGCAATAAGGAATAGTTCAATAGCCAGCACAGTTGAATAGTAATGGACATCTCCAAAAAGGGCAATCACAATTGTTGGAAAGAAGACCGTCGGTATAAAGAAGGCAACTGAAGAAACCATGGGTAACAGAAGAAACAGTTCAGTTGATCGACTAAAGAAGGAAGTATAAAAATGTTCGGGGAGATTCAGGAATACAGAAATACAAGTCGCTGAGGAACGAAATATATAGGGAGTGCAGGGAAGGTAAGATGAAAAGGCTGCAGGAAAAATGCGAAGAAATCGAAAAAGAAATGATTTTCGGAAAGACTAACTCAGCATATTGAAAGTCAAAACAGTATTCGGTGAAATTAAAAGCTAGGGTGGTAACCTTAAGAGTGCAACCGGAATTCCACTGTTAAATGCAGAGGACAAAGCGGATAGGTGGAAAGAGTACATTGAAGGCCTCTATGAGGGGAACGACTTGACGGATAATATACAAGAAGATACAGTAGTCTATTTCAGGGAGAGAGGGGATCTAGTATTAGAATCAGCATTTAAGAGAGCTTTGGAGGGATTGAGATCAAATAAGACAAAAGGGATGGATAACATTCCTTCAGAATTACTTTAAATGATTGGGGGAAAATGTTAACAAATATGTCATTCACATTTATGTGTGCAATGTAACTGACTGGTGATATACCATCTGACTTAGGGAAAAATATCATCCATATAATTTCGGAGAGTGCAAGAGCTGACAAGTGTGAAAATTGTCGCACAGTCACCTTAAAAGCTCATGCATCGAAGTTTCTGACCAGAATAATATACAGAACAATGGAAATGAAAACTGAGGATGTGTTGGATGACGGTCAGTTTTGCTTTAGGGAAGATAAAGGCAACAGAGAGGCAATTCTGACGCTATGGTTGGTTCAAATGGTTCAAAAATGGCGCTGAGCACTATGTGACTTAACTTCTAAGGTCAGCAGTCCCCTAGAACTTAGAACTAATTAAACCTAACTAACCTAAGGACATCACACACATCCATGCCCGAGGCAGGATTCGAACCTGCGACCGTAGCGGTTGCGCGGTTCCAGACTGTAGCGCCTAGAACCGCTCGGCCACCCTAGCTGGCCGCTACGGTTGATTATAGATGCAAGACTAAAGAAATATTGAGACACGTTTCTCGTGTTTGTCGACCTAGAAAAAGCGTTCGACAATGTAAAATAGTGCAAGGTATTCGAAATTCTGAGAAAAATAGGGATAAGTTGTAGGGAGAGACGGGTAAATAAAATATGTACTAGACCCAAGAGGGAATAATAGGAGTGGAAGAAGAAGAACGAAGTGCTCAGATTAAAAATGGTGTAAACAGGGATTTAGTGTTTCGCCCCTACTGTTCAATCTGTATATCTGAGAAGGAATGATGGAAATAAAAGAAATTTTCATGTCCTGGATTCAAATTCAAGGTGATTGGTTACAGATGATACTATTTGCTGATGACTTTACAATCTTCAGTGAGAGTTAAGAAGAATTACTGCTGAAACTAAAATGAGCATATTGCACTGTTGACCTGGAGGTCCCATCCTGGGGAAGTTCGGCCGCTGAGTGCAAGTCTTATTTCAGTCGATGCCACATTTGGCAACTTGTGTTCCAGTAATGAGGACGAAATGATGATGAGGACAACACAACACCAAGTCAACGAGTGGAGAAAATCCCCAACGCAGCAGGGAATCGAACCCGGGCCCGCTACATGGAAGACAAGCACGTAACCACCCAGTTAAGCAGGTGGAATACATGATCTGCTGATTGGAGTCATTAATCTAATGAGTAAATAATATGGAATAAGAGTAAATCGAAGTAAGACGAAAGTAATGAGAAGTACCAGGAATCAGTATCGTAACACCAGTATCATAACACCAGGATTGATGGTCACGAAGTAGATGAAGCTGAGAAATTCTGTTACCTAGGCAGCAAAGCAACCATCGACGGACGGAGCGAGGAGGACATCAAAAGCTGAGTAGCTCTGGAAAATGGGAATTCCTGGCCAAGAACAATCTACTAGAATCAAACATAGCTCTTAATTTGAGGAATAAATTTCTGAGAATGTACGTTTGGAGCACTGCTCTGTATCGTAATGAAACATAGACTGTGGAAAAACCGGACGGAAGAGAATCGAAGCATTTGAGATGCGATGCTACAGGTGACTGTTGAAACTTAGGTGAACAGATAAAGTACAGAATGAGCAGGTTCTGTTCAGAAACGGAGAGCAAAAGGACATGTGGAAAAAACTGACAAAGAGAAGGGACAGTGTGATAGATCTGGTAAGACATCAGGGAATGATTTATCATAGTGAAAGAGAGAACTATGGAGGGCAAAAACTGTAGAGGAAGACAGAGATGGGAATACATCCGAGAAATAATTGAGGACGTAGGTTGCAAGTGCTACTCTGAGATGAATAATTTAGCACAGGAGAGAAATTCGTGGCGGGTCGCGTTAAACAAGTTGTTGTGGGATGGCAGGAGAGCCAACACCGGGTTACAAGAGGAAGCCGAAAGGCTCGCGTTTTAGCTCACGCAGGCTGTCGTGAGGTCAGGAACAGGACAAGGAAATTAGAATTTAGAAAAAACGGACGTAGCTTTCTGTTCACTTAATCATATCTTAATCACCGGTCTGCCAATACCTGTCGTAACATATAAAGTACTGATCACTATTCCTTAACTGCAACATCTGATTGGATACATCTAGTGTTGTGTTGGCAGAAGAGCCAACACCGTGTTACTAGTGGAGGCCGAAATGCACGCGATTTAGCTCACGCAGGCTGGCGTGAGGAGGGAAGAACTATACTGACGTGAGGTCTGGAACATGACAAGGAATTAGAATTCAGAAAGCAGACATAATTAGTTTTATACTTAACTTTAATCCATTAATGGTGAACGTCGGTCTTGACGGTACATTATTACAGTATCAATACTAACTGTGGTAATGGCGTCTTGCTAGGTCGTAGCAAATGACGTAGCTGAAGGGTATGCTAACTTTTGTCTCGGCAAATGAGAGCTTATTTGGTCAGTGAACCATCGCTAGCAAAGTCGGTTGTACAACTGGGGCGAGTGCTAGGAAGTCTCTCTAGACCTGCCGTGTGGCGGCGCTCGGTCTGCAATCACTGATAGTGGTGACACGCGGGTCCGACGTATACTAACGGACCGCGGCCGATTTAAAGGCTACCACCTAGCAAGTGTGGTGTCTGGCGGTGACACCACACAAGTCACAAGACTGATGACTCAGATACGAAAGTGGTGGGCGGACTGTATTCGGCTGTGATCAGCCTCATGCAGCTATTTCAGTGAGAGGTACCGGTTCCAAACTTTGTGACGGCTGCCGGAAGAGCTGTGTGCTGAAGCGTGTCCCTACATCCCGGTCCACATGACTCCGCCCGGCAGACAACGAAACGGCGGCCGGTCGATATCGCATGCTCCTCTGGGCGTGATCATGGAGTTTGCCAGTAACACAGTTGACTTTTACTTCGTGACCTTTGTGGATTACACCACATGCACCATTACTTCTAACCACTGCTTCATATGAGCACAGTTTGGACATATTCAGATGGTCTGCCGTAGGTCACCATCGGTCACCCACATCGCCGCCTAATTTATTAGTGCGCTGTATGTTGCTAGTTATCGGTTCGTTCTTGTTGTAAACTGAAGTGAACTGGATTCCTTTTCTATTCTTGAACTTTATGTGTGTTTGTGTTGTAACCAAGAACGATGCAAGAGAGTCCGCAGCTCGTGGTTGTGCGGTAGCGTCCTTGCCTCCCACGCTCGGGTTCCCGGGTTCGAATCCCGTCGGGGTCAGGGATTTTCTCTGCCTTGTGATGACTGGGTGTTGTGTGCTGTCCTTAGGTTAGTTAGGTTTAAGTAGTTCCAAGTTCTAGGGGACTGATGACTGTAGATGTTAAGTCCCATAGTGCTCAGAGCCATTTTTGATGCAAGAGGTGTAATTACGTATTACACCTATCTGATAAATGGAGTAGCCAAAGCCATATCAAATTGTATAAATGTATTTTTAATACCATTTACCTAAACATCAGTAAAAGTAAAAATGTTCTTTTAATAAGCTATCCCGTGAAATTCTGTGTTACACTGTACAGTGAACAGTGATACAATGGTTGAATTTACAGTTCTTAATTTGCAGTTCCAACAGAATTAAAATTCTACATAAAATTGCAAATTGAATTTTTTAAGAATATCTGTCCAAAAGGCTTCTCTGAAAGTGCCTTGTGAGCTTACGTCAGCAAATTGAGAATCACTAATATTAAAGAATATACGCGCTGATGTAACATTACGCTATAAGTCTGACGTGAACTTCTGTAAGACTAATTTTTGTAACTGGTGTTAATTTGACCCTAAAAATTATCAGCACTCAAATGTGGTAACGAGAACTCAGTACTGCTCAAAAGTGATGAACATTAAAAACATGGTGCAGATGCAAACCAGCTACGAACTAAAGAAAGCGCAATGGAAGGATGCGCACCTTTGTCAAGCACATTAAGCTTTGGCTTTAGCCACTGTGTTTCACATAGTGCAACGCGTCGACGCGAAAGTTAAAGTCCAAATGTTTTTGAGGATATGGTGCCTCCACCATTGGTTGTCTGATGAGCAGTCCTACATGAAATTTTTGAAGCATCCAGTTTGGATTTTGCAGACGTGTTAACTGCCTTGTCCTATTCCTGTTTCTTTTCCCTTTAACTGATAATTTTCGATTGACCTGGTTGGCTGAGTTTCCATTTTCCTTGAATACTGTTATTAGTTCTTTAGGACACTTACGATTTCTAATAGGCGATGACATTTCGAAGAATGCGTCTACGGTATGGATGACTTTTCCATCTAAACAGGACATTGGAGAACGGTGGACAACCACTCATTTTATATTTCCTTGGGAAACTGATTGATTTTATAAATGGTGTTTAGATGGTGGAAAACTGCAATAAAATGCGCTCTGACTTTTTGTGTATAAAGAACGGAAAAGCTGGTATCGTAGTTCTCAGCTTTCACACTTTGTGCTGATAAAATTAAAAAAAAAGAAAAGTCTGCTTTAATTGTAGTGCGTGGTCGATGGCCTGCTAATACCAGATTCACCGCACTGGGGAGTCTCTGCGGCGACTGGGCTGACTTTATTTACCTGCGGTGCTCGGCTCTAGAGCACCGTCCCAGCTTGTGCCGCCGCACCTCGGCTAACGAGAGCCTTCGAAAATAAACACAGATGCGGGCGAGCAGGCGGTGTTTAGGCGGCATGATTGGGCCATCGAGCGCTGTGAAAGCGCATGGCGGCCGGAAGCCGGCTTTGCAACAGACGCCTGCACACGAGGCACACCCACACCCACCCACCTACCCACCCACGCACACATACACACACACACTCACACACACACACACACACACACCCACACACACAAGCAGGCTGTGGCACAGAGGCTAATGCAGGCAGCGCGGCTGTGCCACACTCACCCCGACAGTCGCTCGCTCTTAGGCTGCGCGAAAAAAAGCTGCATCACCTGCAGCGCAGGTATACAGCACTAGGGCGGTGAAATTTTTATAGCGGGGCGATGTTTGTGGTCCACCGTTTTAACGTCCGGCGTGATGCTCTCGCACTCTCGCGAAGGGAGTGCGAAAACTGGAACTAAAAGCTGCCCTTCCTCGTGGTTGTTTAGTTACGTTCGTGAGCTGTTGTTTTTGCTTGCACTTGTTTATTCATAGAAACGAATAAATATGTAAAGAAAAAGGACGGTTTTTTTTCTTTTTTCTTAACGAGGAACAGGTCGCAAATAACTGCAACCAAGCCGTTAGACTCGCTCATGTGACTTTCGATCGCAGACGGAAGTATGGCAATGAAGTTATACGTATGGCACAGTAGTTTGTGTAGAATCGGCGCTGGAAGATGCGACGCCAAGAAGACTTAACATATGATTGAGAGAAAGGAGTTAAATAGTCCCCGTCACCACACCATGAACGGACTTGCGTGATTACTTGTTGTATTAAGGCAGGATGTCCGAAATATCAAAAACAAATGGTATATCAGATACCAAAAACGAAGCAAGAACACCAGTCGTACCAACAGTCTGGCTGACGTGTACCGGAGACAACGACAATCTGTTTAAAATCTGAGTCAGTGAATGTAGGAACATCTCAACCAGATTCCATGGTAATAATGCAAAGAGATCTGAATTCAAAGCGCATCTGGAATCCAGTGCATCAAAAATGGCCTTTGCTTGTGCAGTGACGCATATCGATGCAATTCTTCAGAGGACAAAACAACACGGAAACTATGTAAACTAATGTTAACTAACATGAAACTATTTTATTAAACGATGTATGTCTCTGATGGTCTCTATAAAGCGGATCGCTGACTGCGCACGACCGCCGAGCGAAAGATACTGCATCTGGTCTGAGATTGTAGTGTTGGAATAACAGTGCGCTTGGCGCTGAACATGCGTACCAGTCTGTGAGCCAAAGAGAAAGGAGTACGGACTTTCTGTGGTGTGCTCTGTGAAACCACCAAGAGTTAGATTGTAATGTAGAAATTACGAGTACATGTATTACTGGAAACACAAATGTGGAACCAGGGTCTTCTCGCAAGCAAGGTAAAGATATTAAATGTTTATGACTTTCCTTTAACCATTGCGTTAGTGTAGATGAGTTGGCTGATTTCCGGCAATTGTTGAGTAACACTAGAATGTAAGTAAACAGATTTGATGTAAAAGCTAGTTCTTTACTGTATAAGTAGGCTGTTTAGGATTTTATATTGGTAACGCCACGTAGCGCTCTGTATGAAAATCACTGGCTGTGCAGTGTGCAGTCTGTGGCTGGTTGTCATTGTTGTAATATATGCTATTGTAGTATTGGGCAGTTGGATGTTAACAGCGCTTAGCGTTGCGCAGTTGGAGGTGAGCCGCTAGCAGTGGTGGTTGTGGGGAAAGAGATGGCGGAGTTTTGAGAGCGGATGATCTGGACGTGTGACCATCATAGACAGTAAATTTGTAACACTGGATGTCATGAACTGATATATATATATATATATATATATATATATATATATATATATATATATATATATATATAGGATGAGTCACCTAACGTTACCGCTGGATATATTTCGTAAACCACATCAAATACTGACGAACCGATGCCACAGACCGAACGTGAGGAGAGGGGCTAGTGTAATTGGTTAATACAATCCATACAAAAACGTACGGAAGTATGTTTTTTAACACAAACCTACGTTTTTTAAAATGGAACCACGTTAGTTTTGTTAGCACATCTGAACATATAAACAAATACGTAATCAGTGCCGATCGCTGCATTGTAAAATGTTAATTACATCCGGAGATATTGTAACATAAAGTTGACACTTGAAACCTCCGACGTTCAGTTGCGTGTTGTGACAAACACGGGCCACGGTCGGCGAGCAGCATCTGCTGGGACATGTTTACGATGACGACCGTGTTTACGAGTGTGGCTGTAGTGCACTGTTGTGGTTTGGTCTAGCTGTCGCAGTGTCCGCATGTAGCGCTTGCTGCTATTGTTATTCTGCATTCGTCTCCGCACGCAGGCCAACTGTAGTCCACCGTGTTACCAGACGTCTGTGATAGTGTCGTGTTGTAGGAACTGTGACCATGGTGTATTCGAACTCTGAAAAGGCGGAGATGATACTCATCTATGGCGAGTGTGGACGAAATGCAGCTGAAGCCTGCAGGGTGTATGCAGAACGGTACCCGGACAGAGTGCATCCAACGTGCCGCAGATTGCAAAACATCTACGGCTAACTGTATACATCAGGTATGGTCGTAGCACACAAACAGGTCCGTAACAGACCCGTCACAGGAGAAGCGGGTGCAGTTGGTGTGTTAGCTGCTGTTGCCGTGAACCCACACATGAGTACACTGGACATTGCGAGAGCCGGTGGACTGAGTCAAAGTAGTGTCATGCACATACTGCATCGTCACCGCTTTCACCCGTTTCGTGTGTCGCCACATCAGAAATTACATGGTGATGACTTTAATCATCGAGTGCAATTCTGTCAATGGGCATTAACAGAGAATGCGTTGCAGTTCTACCTGTTTACTGATGAAGCGGGTTTCACAAACCACGGGGCAGTGAATCTACGGAACATGCATTACTGGTCCGTGGACAATCCTCGCTGGCTCACACAGGTAGAGCGACAGCGACCGTGGACTGTAAATGTATGGTGCGGAATCATTGGCGACCACGTCATTGGTCCTCACTTCATTGCAGGGGCCCAAACAGCTGCAACATACATCGCGTTTCTACAGAATGATCTGCCAACGTTGGTCGAAAATGTCCCACTGGAAACGCGACGACGTATGTGGTATCAGCATGATGGTGCACCTGCACATTCCGCAATTAACACTAGGCTGACCCTTGACAGGATGTTCGACGGTCGTTTCATAAGACGTGGAGGACGCATAAATTGGCTAGCCCGTTCTCCTGATCTTACACCTCTGGACTTCTTTCTGTGGGGTACGTTAAAGCAGAATGTATACCGTGATGTGCCTACAACCCCAGAGGATTTGAAACAACGTATTGTGGCAGCCTGCGGCGACATTGCACCAGATGTACTGCGGCGTGTACGACATTCATTACGCCAGAGATTACAATTGTGTGCAGCAAATGATGGCCACCACATTGAACATCTATTGGCCTGACATGTCGGGACACACTGTATTCCACTCCGTAATTGAAAACGGAAACCACGTGTGTACGTGTACCTCACCCCTCATGGTAATGTACATGTGCGTCAGTGAAAAAGACAAATAAAATGGTGTTAGCATGTGGACGTAATGTGCTGTTCCAGTCTCTTCTGTACCTTAGGTCCATCACCGTTCCCTTTGGATCCCTACGTAATTCGGTGCTCTCCGATACACAATATCGAACAGCGGAGGAGTGGTACTCAAGCGTCAACTTTAGGTTACAATATCTCCGGACGTAATTAACATTTTACAATGCAACAAGCGGCACTGATTACGTATTTGTTTATATGTACAGATGTGCTTACAAATCTAACGGGGTTCTATTAAAAAAAACCTAGGTTTGTGTTAAAAAACATACTTCCGCGCATTTTTTTTAATGGTTTGTGTTAACCAATTACACTTGCCGCTCTCCCCGCGTTCGCTCTGTGGTATCGATTCGTCAGTATTTGATGTGGCTTACGAAATATATCCAGCGGTAATGTTAGGTGACTCACCCTATATATATATATATATATATATATATATATATATATATATATATATATATATAGGGTATTACAAAAAGGTACGGCCACACTGTCAGGAAACTTTCCTCACACACAAATAAATAAAAGATGTTATGTGGACATGAGTCCGGAAACGTTTGATTTCCATGTTAGAGCTCATTTTAGTTTCGTCAGTATGTACTGTACTTCCTCGATTCTGATGATGAAATTGTAAATTTTCACAATCAACATGTGTGGGCTGACGAAAATCCGCTCGCGATTGTGGAATCCCGTCATCATCACAGATTTTCTGTGACCGTTTGGGCAGGCATTGTTGGTGATGTCTTGATTGGGCCCCATGTTCTTCCACCTACGCTCAATGGAGCACGTTATCATATTTCGTACAAGTTACTCTACCTGTGCTGCTAGAACATGTGCCTTTACTAGTACGACACAACATGTGGTTCATTCACGATGGAGCTCCTGCACATTTCAGTCGAAATATTCGTACACTACTCAACAACAGATTCGGTGACCGATGGACTGGTAGAGGCGGACCAATTCCATGGCCTCCACGCTCTCCTGACTTCCACCCTCTTGACTTTCATTTATGGGTGCATTTTAAAGCTCTTGTCTACGCATCCCCGGTACACTTGTAGAGATTCTTCGTGCTCGTATTGTGGACGGCTGTGATACAATACGCCATTCTCCAGGGCTGCATCAGCGCATCAGGGCTTCCATGCGACGGAGGGTGGATGCATGTATCCTCGCTAACGGAGGATATTTTGAACATTTCCTGTAACAAAGTGTTTGAAGTCACGCTGGTACGTTCTGCTGCGGTGTGTTTCCATTCCATGATTAATGCGACTTGAAGAGAAGTAATAAAATGAGCTGTAACATGGAAAGTAATCGTTTCCGGACACATATCCAGATAACATATTTTCTTTCTTTATGTGTGAGGAATGTTTCCTGAAAGTTTGGCCGTACCTTTTTGTAACACCCTATATATATATATATATATATATATATATATATATATATATATATATATATATATATATAAAGACTTTTGAACACTATTAAGGTAAATACATTGTTTGTTCTCTATCAAAATCTTTCATTTTCTAACTATGCTAACTATGCCTAACAGTAGTAAGTGCCTTCAGTTGTTAGAATCTTTTATTTAGCTGGCAGTATTGGCGCTCGCTGTATTGCAGTAATTCGAGTAACGAAGATTTTTGTGAGGTAAGAATTCATGAAAGGTATAGGTTATTGTTAGTCAGGGCCATTCTTTTGTAGGGATTACTGAAAGACAGATTGCTTGCACTAAAAATGTTGTGTGTCATTTTAGTGAATGTCTGAGTACGTTCAGTGTTACTCAGCTGTTTGAAAATCAAATAACATAAGATGTTTATCAGCACAGTAATTCATTAAAATTTTTAAGGGGACGTTTCAACTGTTTCTAGGATTTATTAACACAGGCATACGTAATCTGATGATTTGTCTTTATAGTTTGTCAATGAGGTTAGAAAATACTTGCTGTACCAATCCCACTGTTGGTGACTCAATTAGAAAAAAGTAAATTCAATTGTCAGCTGTTTTGGAAAGCCAAACTTAACTTCGAATACAATTTCACTACTGAAAAAGTCAGTACTAGGAATCCATCCAAATCACTACCGCCTTCCCGTCCAGGTCACGTTATTTCAAAGATATTCAATTTTCCTTAAATGTTTTCATTTATCAGCCAAAAGAAAATCAAATATATTTCAATGTATTACGGTAAGCATTGCACACTGCTCAGACTGCAACTCGTATAATTTATTCTTCTTCGTAAGACAGCAGAATATATCGCGATCCACCGTTGCTGCTTTAGAGGTAAGGCAATTTTATTGTTACGTGCACAGGGACTAGAGCTTACACTTCTGAACGGGGAAAGAGAATTCGGTGCCTAAGGGGCTGAATGTATTTTGCAGCGAGTGTATATCTTTATTGGTATTGAGAGTTCCTTGCCCAATTAGCTCGTATAAAGTTTTTGCTAACAATGACACAGAGTAAGCACACCACTTGCTGTTACAATATGTTGCACAATATCTGCAATTTTGTATGCGTTCCCAGTTCAAGCAATCATTCCTTGTATTACAAGAAGAGATTCATTAAACAACGTTACATTCATGCTCAATGTACTACAAAGCTGATATTTAAACGAACTTCACACTTTCATACAAAGTATTACAAACAAGCTTTTTTAAAGAACGTTACAACCTGCATTGTATTGAAGGTGTATTTCTGGACAGAGAAGGTCCTTTATTGTTTTGTCGCTCTTGCGTAACATGCCTTTTGCCAACTCAATCATTTTAACGTGAAGGACGTTTACTTCAAGTGTTTTGCATCTTCATGAATAGTATTCTATCTTGTCTTAAGAGAAGACAGGAGCTGGAGTCACAAGGCTCTACGCATACGATCCTAGTTTGAGGAAGACTCAGGCACCACATCACGTCTTGATAGGCCCTCTTGATCAACCACTGAGCGAGGCAAGCAGAGGCAAGCACAAGGCACTCACATTCAGGGAGACGACGGTTAAAATCTGCTTCTGGCCGTCCATATTTAAGTTTCCTGGATTTCGCTACATCGCTCACGCAAATACGGCCTTGGTTCATTTCAAATGACACGGCTGATTTCCTTCCCCATACTTGAAACAATACGAGCTTCAGTTGTTTCTCCAGTGACCTTTATGTCGATGGGACGTTAGATCCTAAACTTCTGTCCTTTCTGTTTTCTACATCACACGATCTCAGTCCCATAAAAGATTGTGTGTGTCTCTTTTGGAGAGGAGGTTCAATGTAGCAATTCATCATCCCCAGTAAGGTAACTCAACGGTATCTACTATTCGGTGACTAGTTCCAGATGGAAGTGGAGTACTCAGAGAAAGTTGTAGCCTTTTACTCGCCGAACTGAGGCTACTGCAAACACCACAGGTGTGGTATTGATCTGTCTGCTCATGGAGACTTTTTACGATACGCTTATCTGCTTTACACACCGAAATAGAGCCAATGGACACAATTTGGCTATAGTTATGTGATATCACAAATTAAATTTTTTTTTGATGGTATATCAATCAGCAAGGTTGACCGTGCTGTCCTCTTTGGATTAGTATGACCAGAAATTTTTATGATTTAAATGGTATTGCTCCAGAATTAATGACTTTGTTTTTCTAAACATTCTAACTAGCTTAAAATTCAAATTATAAAAAAATACTTTCCTCCCTGTTGCTAAAACTCAATTTGTTGCAATTGTGTTCCTCAGGTCAATATGACCTGGAGGGCCTAAAATTCACAGAATGTTCAAGTATCATAGCGAAGTTTTGATTCTACATGCCCGAGGTATATGCATTAAATTTTTTTATGACAAGGCAAATATCTGATTCCTTGTGATTGAAATGTACGAAGGTTAAGCAACAATGTAAGTCGCTGATTACATTAATATTGTTGTTGAACATTATCGATAACTATCACATTTAATGAGCTGTCCCGTGCTGAAGCAGTTCATGTATCTGTCATAGTAATTAGGCCCCACTGTGTGGCTGTCATGAGGAAACGGGTTCTTTGTGATGAGCAATTGAAAGCGTTAGTAAAGGCATCTGACAGCAAGGACAACATTTCTGAAAACTAAACTCACCTCTGTAATGACAAAATTCACCCTTCATCTAATTCAGAAGACATTGCAAACACGTAGCTCAATTGACAATGTGCAAGCCATTCAACTGATTGAGGCTAAAGACAACGAAATCACATGGAGCCTAGAAACTTTTCAGCAAAGTGGATGGGCATCTAACTCAAACAATATAAAAGTAATTCCTGGTCCGACAAAATACACTATCGCCAGAGTAACGGATATAAGATCATCTTTTCAAGTTATGGTAAACGATAATATTGGGAGTATTGTGGAGGTAGTAAGTAATATAGACGGTCGAAGAGATTGTGGGGTAGCTGGTAAGCAATACATGAAATTACACTTGCAGGCTATATTGGTCTGTCATTACCGGGTGGTGTGTATAAACCATTTGGTGAATCAACAAAGAATCTGTGGGATCCAGAAACGGGTGGAGTCGTCTCTTACGGCGTAATTTCGCTGAAACGTAATGTCGCATCTCACATGTGTTACGTTTCTATGACAAGTATCATCGAAGGGCACGAAAAGTAAAAGAAGTTGGCACCTATGAGAGTTCTTTGTGATAGCTGGGAGGACATACTTTCAAAACTACAGTATTCTGGCACAAATTTGGCCGTGGATGAACAACTCGTGGCTTTCCAATGACTTTAAACATTCAGATAATATATACGGAGAAAACCCTTGAATTAAGGGGTGATGGTATACACACTGTGTGATAGTGCTAATTGTTATGTTTTGACGACACAAATCTATGCAGGAAAATTACCTGAACAAACACCAGAGAGAAATCAAGGATGGATCTGACACATGAGGTTAGAGAACAAAGGTTTTACATCTACATGATTAGTCTGCTATTCACAATAAAGTACCTATCAGAAGATTCAATGAACCACATTGAAGCTGACTCTCTACCTTTCCACTCTCTAAAGGCGCGCGGGAAAAGCGAGCACTTAATTATTTCTGTGCGAGTTCTGATTTCTCTTATTTTATCGTGATGATCATTTCTTCCTAAGTAGGTGGGTGCCAACAGAATGTTTTCGCAATCGGAGTAGAAAATTGGTGACTGAAATTTCATGAAAAGATTCCGTCGCAACAAAAAACGCCTTTATTTTAATGATTGACACTCCAACTCATGTATCATGTCTGTAGCACTATCTCCCCTAGTTCGCTATAATAAAAAAGAAGCCGCCCTTCTTTGTACTTTTTCGATGCCATCCGTCAGTCCCACCTGATACGGATCCCACACCGGGAACAATACTCCAGAATACGGCGGACAAGCGTGGTGTAAGCAGTCACTTTAGTAGACTTGAAGCACCTTCTAAGAGTACTGACTGTGAATCGCAGTCTTTGGTTTGCTCTACCCACAACATTATCTATGTAATCGTTACAGTTTAGGTTATTTGTAATTGTAATCCCTAAGTATTTAGTTGAATTTACAGCCTTCAGATTTGCGTGACTTGTCGTGCTATCGAAATTTAGTGGATTTCTTTTATTACTCATGTAAATAACTTCACACTTTTCTTTATTCAGTGTCAATTGCCACATTTCGCACCATACAGATATCTTATCTAAATCATTTTGCAACTCGTTTTGGTCATCTGATGACTTCAAAAGAGGGTAAATGAGAGCATCATCTGCAAACAATCGAAAGCGGCTACTAAAATTGTATACCATATCGTTAATATAGATCAGTAACAATAGTGGGCCTATAACACTTCCTTGGGGAACGCTGGATATTACTACTGTTTACTCGATCACTTTCCGACTATTACTATGAACTGTGACCTTATGAAACGTCCCCTTAGAAAAATTATAAATGACTGTGCTTAAACTGACACACAATATTTTTTAGCGCAACGCCAACTGACTTTCAAAAATCCCTACAAAAGAATGGCCCTGACTAACAGTAACCTATACCTTTCATGAATCACTTACCTCACAAAAACCTTCGTTACTCGAACTACTGCAATACAGCGTGCGCCAATACTGCCAGCTGAATAAAACATTCTAGCTACTGAAGGCACTAACTACTGATAGGCATAGCTAGCAAATATATATTAGCTCATGACATCCAGTCTTAGAATTTTACTGTCCCTGATGGACACACGTACAGATCATTCGCTCTCAAAAATTCGCCATCACTCTCCCCACATCCACCACTGTTGGCGGCTCACCTTCAACTGCGCAACGCTACGCGCTGTTCACAGCCAACTGCCCAACACTACAATAGCGAATTCCAACAATGCAAACCAGCACAGTCAGTGATTTTCATACAGAGCGCTACGTGGCTTTACCAACATGAAAACCTAAACAGCCTACTTACAACCTTTATGACAGGGAATCAAGAATCCAGTCGTGCAACTAAGGTGATAGTCAGTAAGCACACAGTTTGGTTAGAAGACGCTTGTCAGGAACGCTGTCGAAAGCCTTCTGGAAATCTAATAATGAGGAGTCAATTTAATATCCCCTGTCGATAGCACTCATTACTTCATGAGTATAAAGAGCTAGTGGTGTTTCACAAGAACGGTATTTTCTGAATCCGTGCTGACTAAGTGTCAATAATCGTATTCTTCGTGGCACTTCATAATGTTCGATTACAGTATATGCTGCAAAACCCTACAATAAATCGACGTTAGCAATATGGGCCTGTTATTCAACGGATTACTCCTAATTAACTTTTGGGTATTGGTATGACTTGAGCGGTTTTCTAGTCTTTAAGTATGGATCTTTCTGTGAGCGAGCAGTTGTATATAACTGCTACATATGGAGCTATTTTATCAGCATACTATGAGAGGAACCTGACTGGTATACAATGTGGGCCAGAAGCCTAGCATTTATCAAGAGATTTAAGCTGATTTGCGACACCGAGGATATCTACTTCTTTGTTTCTTATCTTGGCAGTTGATCTTGATTGGAATTGACGAATATTTATTTCGTCTTCTTTCGTGAAGGAGTTTCCGAAAACCGTGTTTAATAACTCTGATTTAGTGCACTGTCATGAGTGACTTCACCGTTGGTTTCACGCAAAGAAGGTATTGATTGCGTCTTGCCACTATTGTTCTGTAAGTACGACCAGAATCTCTTTGGATTTTCTGCCAGGTTTCGAGACAAAGTTGCGTTATGGAAATTATTCAAAGCATCTCGCACTGAAGTACGCGCTATATTTAGAATTTCCGTAAAACTTTGCTAGTCTTGGAGATTTTCCGTTCTCTTAAATTTGTCATGCTTTTTTCACTGCCTCTGCAACAGCGATCTGACCAGTTTTGTGTACCATGGGTGATCAGTACCATCACTTATTAATTTATGTGGTATGTACCTTTAAACTATGTCGTTACCATCTCTTGGAAATCATTCCACAACTTCTCTACGCTTACATGACGAGATCGGAAGGAGTGAAGACTGTCTCTTTAAGTGGCATTAAGAACATTTTTATCAGTCTTTTTAAATAGGTATACTTTGTGTTTCTTTTTGATGGTTGTAGGTGTTAAAGTATGCAGTATAACAGCAACTGACTTGTGGTCGCTAATCCCTGTATTCGTCACAACACTCACAACTTGTCCTGGATTAATTGTTGCTAAGAGGTCAAATATGTATTCGCTAACATTTACGCTTCGAGTGGGCTCATGAACTAATTGTTCAAAATAATTTTCTGAGAAAGCATTCTGTACAGTTCAGGATTTGAACAGTTCTCAGGTATCCGACCGGGTAGCATCGTAATTTCTCCACAATATTTCGGCAGACTTACTCGCTGCCATCTTCTGGTGGTTCCTGACGAAATCTGTGCTGTTCCTCTCAGCGCGCTATATATACTAGCCGTTACCCCCTCCACCGTTCCTGTCCTTGTGTCTTCGGTGCGGCTGGCGCAGAAGCTACTGGAGGTGGTGGGGGAAGCGACGCCTGGGTCTGAACTGGGGTCTGCAGTTTACCTGCTGCAGCCATCGGGGACGGCACTCATCTCTGGGACCGCAACTTTCTCTATAGGCTGAGTGCAGGGTTCCAAGCCTGACTGTTGAAGGCCAGTGTCTGTATTAATTAGATCGTCCTGTACTCGCATTTCAATGGCCACTTTAGTAATGCAGTCCCAAAAGTAGGAAGATTGACAGAGTTTTTTTGTTCTTTCATAATCCATAGTATGGCCAGTCAGCGACGGATGATTGAGTGGCCTGGCGTAATTCGGTATGGCCCTTGTGTTCGCAGCACCTCTCTTCTACAGTGCGACCTGTCTCCCCAATGCATGATTTTCCGCACTGACAGGGAATTTGATAAACGCCTGGATTTCGAAGGCCTAGGTCATCTTTCACTGAACCCAGTATAGTCAAGATTTTTGCAGGAGGTCGGAATACACATTTCACTTTGTGTTTCCCCAGGTTTGTACTGATTTTTCTTGATGTGTTTCTGACTAACGGAATGCACGCCAATGACTTGTGTTCTTCTATTTCTTCTTTTTGTTCTCTTGGCGCAGACTGTCTGAGTGCGTGTCTTATTTTCTTCTGGTTTTACCCATTTTCCCGAAATGTTGTCTCGAGGTGCTGCAGTTCTTCTGGAAGGCACTCCTGATTGCCGATCGATCGTGCCCTGTGAACAAGTGTGCGAGAAACGCCTCCGCACTGGGAGTGGTGGTGGCAAATGAAGGCATTTACGTACAAATCGGCGTGTGTAGGTTTTCTGTATACACTGTGTACCAGTTTGCCGTCAGGATTTCGTTTCAGTAAGACGTCAAGAAACGGTAGGGCACCATCCTGGTCCACCTCCATCCTGAACTGTATGTTGGGATGCAGCGAGTTGAGGTGTTCGAGAAATTCATTTAAACTGTCCCGTCAATGTGGCCAAACAACGAACGTGTCATCCAGGTAACGGAAGAAACATGTTGGTCTTTGTTTGGCTTATTCTAGTGCCTTCTCCTCGAAATTCTCCATACGAATGTTGGCTACAACCGGTGAAAGCGGGCATCCCATGGAGACGCCATCTGTCTGTTCATAGTAACTCCCTTCGAACAGGAAGTATGTTGAGGTGAGCACGAACTCGAAGAGCCTTGTTAGGTTGTTGTCGAATTTCTTGTTTATCACATCGATGGGGTCCTTCAGTGGTACCCTAGTGAATAGGGACACTTCATCGAAGCTCACTAACAAGTTGCTATCCTGGGGCCCAAGTTCTTGTATACGTTGCAAAATGTGGATGGAATTGCGCATATGGTGTTCGCAATTTCCCGTAAATGGACTAAGGAGACCCGTCAGGTGTTGGGCCAGATCATAGGTAGCTACTCTATGTTGCTGACTATTGGACACATAGGTTTCCCATCCTTGTAGACCTTTGGTAGCCCATAAAGTCGTGGCGGTGCAGCCGCTCGTGTTTTTTCACCACAGTTACTGCGAAGAAGTTCAACGGTTCTTCTTTGAAGGGGACTTGTCGGGTCTCCTTCTATCCTTCTGTACACTGCGTCATCGAGAACTTCGTACATTTTTCTCTTATATTCTGAGTGCAGGAGCAGTACTGTAGCATATCCTTTGTCAGCAGGCAAGACCACCAACTCAGGTTCGCTGTGTAGCTAGCGGATGGCCACTCTCTCTTCCTTCGAGAAGTCCTGTTTCAGTGGTGCGGTCCTGGTGAGCGCGCGGCACGTTTCACGACGCATTTTTCTGCTTCATTGGCTGGCAGAGTGTAGGTGGCCTGCTCCACACTGCTTGTAATGTTCACAATCGGTAGAGATGTTGGGGTCGGGGCGAAGTTGAGTCCTTTCTCGAGCACCGACATTGCTCCGTCATTGATCGTTCTTCCTGTAAGGTTGATGACAGTACGGTTAGGTGGTTCTTGCGTAGTCTTCTGTCTAGTTACAAGGCGTTCAAACTTTGATGTCTGCTTACTCGTAGCTTTTCTTCGTACGCCGTCTGCTTGTGTCCAGGTGGCAGCGTCAGCCCATTCCCAAGATATGGGAGATATAACTGAAGATATCCTGAGATGGACATCCAGCAATTTCTTCGAAGTGTCATCCAGGCAGCGACGAGTATAATGAATTCTCTCTCTTACCAGCGCTAAGCCGGCTCGTCTAATAATGCACCTGGCCGCTGCAGTCCTTATGTGGTGAGTTATCTTGGCGAATGGCGGCACGACAGTACCGTCTCGGCATCTAAGCAGGAACGCAAGTGAGCACAGCAGTCGCTCCTTCTTGTTCCGCAGCTTGTGCAGCATCTTCATCTGCTGAAGCATTTCCTCCCTTTAGAGGAACTTGATTTGCGATCAAATGTTTTCCCGGCGAATTTCCAATTTGAACAGTTCTCGGGTATCGGACCAGGTGGCGTCCTAATTTCTCCATAATATTTCGACAGACGCACGCGCTGTCATCTTCAGGTGATTCCTGACGAATGCTGTGCTGTTCCTCTCGACCCCCTCCACCGTTCCTCCCCTGTTGTCTTCCATTCGGTCGGCGAAGCGGCTACTGGAGATTGTGGGGGAAGCAGCGCCTGGGTCTCAACTTGAGTATGCAGTCTCCCTCCTGCCGCCGTCGGGGATGGTCTCCGACCTCTGGGAGCGCATCTTTCCCTCTAGGCTGAGTGCAGGGTTGAAAGCCTCACTAAGTTGAAGGCCGCTGCCTTTATTAATTAGGTTGTCCTGTAGTCTGATTTCGATGGCCTCTTCAGTAACCCAGTCCCAGAGGTAGGAGGATTGACATAGTATTTTTGTTTTTTCATAGTCCATAGAACGGCCAGTCTTTATCCATTAGTCAGCCACAGCTGATTTATTGGCCTGGCGTAGTTCGGTATCGTGGTTGTGTTTGTGGCACCTCTGTTCTACAGTGAAAACTATTTCCCCAATGTACGATTTTCCGCAGTGACAGGGAATTTCATAATCGCCTGGTTTTCGAAGGCCAAGATCATCTTTCACTGAACCCAGCAGATTCATGGTTTTTGCAGGGGGTCGGAATACACATTTCACATTGTGTTTCCCCAGGATTCTACCCTGCACTCAGCCTGAAGAGAAAGATGCAGTCCCAGAGATTGAGGACCGCCCCCGACGGCGGCAGCAAGGACGCTGGAGACCCCAGTTCAGACCCATGCGCCGCTTCCCCCACCACCTCCAGCAGTTTCTGTGCCGGCCCCACAGAAGGCACCAGGAGACGAACGTTGGATGGGGTAACGGCTAGTACATATAGGGCGCCGAGAGGAACTGCACTGCATTTATCAGGACCCCCTGAAGATGGCAGCGCGTAAGTCTGCCGAATTATTGTGGAGAATTTTTGACGCTACTTGATCGGATACCCGAGAACTGTTCAAACTGAAGATACGTCGGGAAAACTTCAGATTGCATACAATTTAGAATGCCGTTTTACGCCTGCCGCCGGCTTTAAACGTATAATTTATCTCATTTTGACTGTACATTGCAGTCGAAAGCGTCTATATCTGTATGAGTTAGGTACATATTTGAAATGAGACTCAAGTTTTCTTTGAACTGTTCAGCGACTATGTCTTCTGAGTCGGGTGGTCGGTTAAACGTTTCAGGTAATAGTTTAGTCCGATTGTCAAGTACAACTCGTAGCCATACCGTTTCGCAGGAATCATTTACTTCATTTTCACTATAAGGCAATCTACTTCTGACAGCAATAAATACTCCACCATCAAATTAATTTAATCTATCCTTTCTGAACAATGTTAGATCGTTGGAAAAAATTTCGGCTGAACTTATTTCCGGTTTTAGCCAACTTTCTGTACCTAGAACTATTTGAGCTTCTTAGGTCTTGGAGCTCTTGTTCTTTCCCGACGCAGCTACGACGATTTACAATACTGATCATTTTTACAACTAACTTACTGTGCCTTATAGGCCCCCTTTTAAACGGACGCCCTTTCTGTGGTTCCCTGAGACCATCTAACCAAAAAAAAAGCTCCCAGTCCCTTCCACATAGCCCCCGATACCCGTGTGGCAGCCTCCTGTGTGTAGTGGAATCCTAACCTATTAAGCGGAATCCGGAAACCCACCACGTCAAGAAATCTGCAGCCTACAGTGTCACAGATCCGCCTTAGCCTCTGATTCAGATCCTCCACTCGGCTCTGTACCATAGGAGCACAGTTGGTTCTATCGACGATGCTGCGGATGGTGAGCTCCTCGTTGGTTTCCGAAGCAAGACCGGGAGTCGTTACCATCACCGCTAGCCGCCCGAAACCAGGGAAAATCTCCTCTGATCAAAATCGACACACGTCGCTGGTAGCGAGATGAGCCACCACCTGCAGTTGGCAGCACCCTGTGCTCTTCGTGGCATCCAGAAACACTCTTTCCACATCCGGAATGACTCCGCCCGGAATGCACACGGAGTGCACACTGGCTTCCTTCCCCTGCAGCCACGTTCGTAAGGGGCCCCATTATGCGCCTAACGTTGGAGCTTCCAACAACCAGCAAACCCACCCTTGCGGGCCGAGAAGGTTCCTCTGAAACGGGATGGACGACTGCATCTGGCTCACAGACATCGTCAGCCACAGATAACGCCCGAAACCTGTTCGTCAAACGAACTGGGGAGGCCCTGCTATTGGCCCTCGAAAAGTTTTTGCTGCCTGCCAGACTTTGGAATGATCTCCCACTCGACCACAGGTGAGAGATCAACCTCAGTGCAGGCAGTACCCGCTGCGGCCACAGCAGTAGACCGATCGGGGGACATATGGGACGTGCTGGAAGTCCCCCACATCCCTACGTCCGAACCTCCACAGTGATGCCCCTTGGCAGCAGCCTCATGCTGTGTGACGGAAGCCAGGGCAACCAGGAGCTGTTAGCGAAGGGTCGTCAACTCCGCTCGCATCTGTACACAGCAATCACAGTTCCTATCCATTACTGAGGTCGCTCCTCTTTGAAGGTCGTATAAATATGTAACAAACGAATGGTGTACTAGACTTATTAGTACGAGGAATTCGAAGTGGTCTCTCGCTAACTGTCTAAACGACACTGTGCTACACTAACCAAACAAACAAAAAGGCTATACGATACAAGGTTCGACAACAACGGCTGTACTGTACACTAAGCTGTTATTAAAATAAAAGCTTGTGCCTTATAAGCACTCCAACACGCAAGAAATTACAAAACTAATCTTTTAACTACACAGGTAACTGTAAAGAAGTCACTCCTGTGGGAAGCTCGTAAAAATACATAACAAACGAACGGTGTGCTCGCCTTATTAGCAACAGGAACACGAGGTGCACTGTGTCTGACGGTCTATATACATTACGCCAAAATCGTCTCAAAAGTCTTGTTAGAATGCTGTGGACGGCGAGAAGAAATAAGCCTAAACTCCCTAATAATATATCAAGCAAATGAGATGCATACACTTCGAAGTTGCCTTGATTTATGTTCCAGGGTTGAAAAAAACAGGTTGCATTGATGAGCACAATGCACAACAGTGAAGAAATAAGCACCAGAAAAGAGAAGAAGCCAAAAATGAGACTACAGTGCAGGAATGGAGCAGCTGACACACTAAAACAGCTTATTGGCACCTACACATGCAAGACGAAAAGCAATCGCTTGCCAATGACAATTTTCTAAAATATTTTTCAGCTTCTGCCCAACTGCTTTTGTAGTGTGGAAACGAAAAAATACAGGATGGAAAAACAACATTCTTTACAAAAGAAGGATATTTCTCGAAGATAGGGATGGGTCCTAGTTACACCTTACATTGAAGCTAGGAAAACACTGTCAGAAAGTGAACAGTCAGCAACCAATGTTAGAAGAATGCAAACAGGAAGTCCATCAACACCAAACTGCAGTGTTGGCAACCAAACCTTCGAACTTTCCCGATGCAGATTCTGTCTATCAAGTTGTGACAACGAAACATCAATGAAGTGTTCAAACTGTAACAAAAATATTTGCAAGGCTCGCGTTAGATACTGCTTCTGGGCTTGTGGAATTCTAAGCAAAATTATATTCTAATTTTCTCCTGTAACTAATAGTTTACACACAATGTAAAACTCTAGTGTACAACAGCTCATAAAGGGTCACAGCTTACGTCATTGTTGACATCGTTGGCATGTAATACTGTTTGTATTGTAACAAATAAACCAACATTTAAAATTAAAATAATTTTAAACAATTTACGATCATCATGCTCTTTTATTGGGCCATTATATACCATAAGAACATATATGTATAGCTTTTTAGAGGAAGGTATCAGGGTTAAGACTACATAGTGTAGCTTTACTAGATAATGACCAATGAGTACTTTGACACAACTTACTGACTTTTGCCACTATTCACTCTCTAAACTTAAAGGGAAGAAAGAAATAATGCAGTTGAGGTGTAGATATAGGTATCATAGATTTTAATGACTTGTTTCGCAATATTTACAGCATTTATCTTTGCAAACTGAAGATGCTACATCATATTAACAAATATATTAAAATCATGCATTTTTAATTTTAAATAATTGTTAAAATTTCAATGAAAATTCATGAAGATTTAGAGGTGTAATAGGAGTAAAGTTAGGTGATTAACTACTGCCAGGTTTATTAAATGTTGTAGTTAACGAATTAACTGAATAGGAAAAATTATAACCAAATGGAGTACCGCTGAAGACTTACATTAAAATTCTCAGTATACTATTGACAGTGGTGTATTACTACTCAGTTGAAAATAGTTTTTTAGCTTTTTATGAAAGTGGTTTTTATGTATAACCACAGAAACCTTAGATTATTTTGCTAATAGATTCGACAGTATGTTATCGCCAGGAGGAGCATAAAATTTTAAAATAATCTAATACCACCTACCTGTAAAACAGGTTGTGTACCTAATTTGAAATACTCAGGTTACAAATATGTATGCTAAAGTAGTGACATAAATAATTGATACATGTTTCTATTTTTTATTTTTTATTGTTTTGGGAAAAGGTGAAATACATAGCATTATTTGTGCTCACCTGGAGACTCATTCCTTTCTAACAAGTTATTGTTTTGCAAAAGCTCTAATTAGCTAAACAGTAAATTTAAAACCTTTTTAATTTTATAGTATGAGGCAAATATAGTACATACGTGAAATGGAAGGAATTCTCAACAGGACACCATCGACCCGGTCATAAAGGTATTGCTGGAATAGTTCTCTACAAGAACATGACTTCTTGGGCTTCCAAAAATAATGGATGTTAACAGTATATGTAAAGCTAAATAATAACAATTGCAACAGTAATAATAATAATAATAATAACAATAATGTAGATAACGTGATTGAGTGGCGTATTTACTTAGGAACTCCAAGACACAGTAGTAAAATCGGATGATCAGTAAGTGAATTACAATATCCAGCCATCTTGGGTCTTATGGAAAGAATGCCTTGCACCAAATTCCTGGAGAAGAGCAGACCATTTCGTCTTCGTTGTCTAATCTTCGTTGTCTAATTAAATTACTGTCTATGCCTTAGACAAACTATCGGTCTCTGTGGCGTAGTTGATAAAGAGGGAAACTCATACACAACAAGAGTGGGACTCGAATTCCTTTTCAGCATATACTTTGTACATCGTAAACAATTTCATTTTTCTAGTAATGTATTCCAACACATTTAATCATCACCAGGATTTTCTATGAAGGAAAGAAGCCTTCACAGCAAAATAAAACTACCTTTCAGAACGACTCTATAAAACATTATAAATGTCAGACTGATAGAAGAAATATAAAATTAATTACACTGAATATTATAATTAGGGACTAACTTCCCACGCCGGCCGAAGTGGCCGTACGGTTAAAGGCGCTGCAGTCTGGAACCGCAAGACCACTACGGTCGCAGGTTCGAATCCTGCCTCGGGCATGGGTGTTTGTGATGTCCTTATTTTAGTTAGGTTTAACTAGTTCTAAGTTCTAGGGGACTAATGACCTCAGCAGTTGAGTCCCATAGTGCTCAGAGCCATTTGAACCATTTTTTAACTTCCCACTAAGGAAAAATTTCATTACGGAGTAGGACGAAGGCTCTGTGGAACTGTGCGGCTATATGTGCTAATCGGTTGGCTCATTTCGCTTCGATGACCTCATGAAAGAGATTCCACTGCACAGATAATTTGAAATTGTTAGCCACAAAACACGCAAATCTTCGTAAATCATTTGATGATCCCTTGTGGACAGTGGCTTTGAGAAGATGTATGGAAATTTTCTGGTAATTTGAATGTTCCACGTCATATGTGGAACAAATTTAACATTACTTCCATCATAAACCTGACGAAATTAATATTGTTTACAAGAAGTATCGATTTTAAATGTATTTTTAATCACAATTACTTAAGAGACGTCTGACACGTGTAGCTACGAAAGAAAATCTTCTTCACAATAACTCTTGAACGTCGATTAAGAAGATAAACCCTAAACTTCTTTCACTAAAAGCTCTACGAGCTGTCGATGTACGGCAGAGAGTTGTGTGACGTTGCTTTCACGATGGATACAGCGACAGAATGTACCGTAACAACCTTAACGAAGGGTACAGTTTTTGTTTAGCGAGGATGTTACCAGACTCAACGTGAAAACGGACCATCTTGCTTGACTTGCCACCAATTAGCAGAGCTCCGTTTGAATAGGACTTATACTGTGGCTTTCATTTGTGGAAGAAGGACGCATTCATAAATTGCCGCCTCTGAATTTTAATTTCAGCACACTTCATTTTTTGCTGTCTTCGAAGTTGAGGAGTAATTACCTCCACTTAATCGCTGCAGCTGCGCAATTAGAGCTTTCCGTCTCATTCATCATGGCATTCCCTGTTCCAGTTGCTTGAATATTTCCCCATTGCGCCCTGAGTAACTGTGACTGTATTCATAGCTGAAAGTTAATGACATTCGTGACACACGAAGACTGGAAAAGAGCTACTTTAAAACAAACCTAAATATTTATGTATATTTCTCTGTATTTACTTCTTTAAATAGTGATTAACTTGTGAATCAGTGTACAAGTCGAAACAATGGATTCATCTTCCAACACACTGAGATTGAAGTCCCATTACAGTTGTCATGAAAACAGTAATTCTGTGTAAAATATTTACTTGGGGTATTGGAATGGAGCCTCATAAAAATGCAATGGAGTCTGCCTGGAATTGAATGTCAGTTAACGAAGACTGTCTGCATCGACAGATTGGAATAAAAACCAATTGGGAAGCAAGTCGGCTTTATGACCAGTCTCTCTTGGTGCCTCCTACATCACATAAGATTGTGAGGCACTCTTCACTTTTTCAGTATATTAGAAAAGGACAGAGCACTTCATGTTGCTGCTTGAAGTTCAAAACTAAATTAGGATATGGGCTTTTATTTTAACTGACAAAAAATCAATACAGATGAATAATCTCATAAATACACTCTTTACGTTCCTCTACATTCATCAGTTTTCCTTAGCAACAGTAAAAGTTCAATTGTTTCCTAGTGAGTGGAGAATATGATGGGGATCGATTTACTAGTATAGCTTCTCTTGTCAACTCTCTCTGATTATTACAGTAAAAAGAATAATTCAAAAAGCTAATAATCACTTCACTTGGAATATTTCGTAATTTACTTTGTAAGACAATAATAAACAACACTGGGCTTAATTAATTTAAAAAATGGAGCCATTCATGGTAGGGATCGAAACCACATTAGTTTAGAAAATGAACTGGATTTATTTGACATTTTATCACCTGTGAAGCAGGTATTCTAGAGAATAATATTTACACAATCTTGCACTGTATTCCTACGAAACTATACTCTGTAATAAACTAAGGATACTTTAGCAAAATCCTATCTAACTTCAATTCTGTCGTTTTAATTTTAACTTATACTACTCCTTTTACATTAGGCAAAAAATCACTTAAACTTGAGTGCAAGAATAGTTCATGTAAATAAGTATATACGGTCTTAATAGTAGTTAGGTGAGGGCCTTGCATAGGTTCATAATCAGGATGGAAAATATTGTTCTGGGCACAAATATGTTTTTTTGATTATTATTAAAACCACACACAAACTAACTGGTCCATGCCCACATACATTACTGAATGTATGAAGTTAGTGAAGCAGTGGTGGCTCACTGTACTCACAGCTCGTGATGTTCGAATGCTCTGTAAACACTCTTCTTGGCGTCAGATTTTCATAAATATTAGAGCCATTCCTTTTTGCCGAGAATACCCAATAATGGCCAAATGCACATCTGCGGCGAATCAATGGTAAAGTAGCTTCCCATTGCCTCTCTTAGCACCGTCGAAGTGTTCCGTGCTACGGCTAGACACATACTGCATACCTTTCACACCAAGGAGCCGTGCAGTGAGACCTCCAAAACCACATTTTACATCGCGCCACTTCACTTCCGTTGCGGAGAGACTTACCTACATCTTTTATATCTTACAAATACAAGTGCCTTAAGCATGAATCAGCTTTCAATAAAAAATTTCTTTTTATGTTCATACACATATTATAATAAGTTATCATTGCAACTAACGATTTTGCTTTGTTCATGTATACAATACAACTCCCTAATTTTCCTGTCACAAATCAAGGATTTTAAATAACAACGAATACACACTCTATAACTTCAGATACACAGTTACATAATATAAACGTACTTCTATTTGATATAAGGCTTACACCCCACCAACCGCAGTCCCATCCCTCTCAGTTACAGTAACTTTCAATGAAAGAGTGGACAAATATGGCTAACTGAGGTGGCAGCACCAGATGATTAAACTATAATACAAGCTTTGGGTACATTACGATTTACCTCATTCAGTTACTTATTTACTATTTTCGAAACTAAATATCTGGCCTTAGAAGTACTGCATATGATATTCAGTGTTTTGAAGAATTGTTGACAGTGTTTAGGTTAATTAGCTTAATTAGCATTTTACATACAATCATCTAAAAATCACAATGTAATTTGCAGGATCTCGTATTTTTTAGTTCCAGGGAGACAGCAACACGTTCCGAGCAGTTCCTGAAAATTTCATAGCGTTAACGCATATGCTGTTTGAGAAAAGGCCTCTAATATCGTAAAAAATGTAAAACAGAGAAAATGTGGTTCAAAGATTTTCTTATCATATTTCTACGTACAAAAAGCTTACCTCATCTTTAAAATCCTCCTTACTGATACTCCTCATCCTCCAGGTTTCTCTACTCTTCCCTTCGAATCTGCTTGGCCCGTAACTGCAGGTAGGACAATGATCTGTTGGCTTTCTTGACCCTGCTCTAGTCGATGGTGTGAAATGATTTTGTTGTAAAGGCATTAGCATCCAGGCCAACTCTCTTCAGCACTTCAATGTTGCCGTTATTTCCCTAATTGTAGCATACAACTGCATCATAGACACCTATTTCTAGTACTTCAAGTTCGCAGAACGTCCTTTTTGAGCATCTCTTCGAAATTAATTTATTGAGGCTTTGATTTGCGTTTTGTGTCTTTCCGTGAGGACCCTTCGTCAATAAATCAGGGTTTACAAGAAACTTGAATGTGGGCTTCATTGCATCCGTAACAGGTTCTGGTATTGAGTGTTAATGTGAATGCGTCTCATTTCTGTTGTTGAATTTACACCAATCGAAGAGGAGTGCCATTGCACGAGGTGGAGGCGTGTTCAGAAAACCACACAGTAAATTATCTCCTTCTCTGCCCTGCCCAAGGCATCTCAGAGCATATACTAACCGAAAATTGCTTTCATAGGTACCAGTGCCAAGTTTTTGGAGGAGGAAAATAAAAATTCATAGCCACACGAATTAAAAATTGATTTAAAATCCCAAACTATTCTTACTCTTCTTTTTTTGAATACCATCACGCATTCCGTATTATTACAGGTAACAAATCTATATGAAAACTTTATTGCCAAGCAGAGTAGCTCTAAATCAGTGTATGAATCTAGTGGAATCCATGTCAACATCATTCACGCACCTGTACAATTCTCCTGTCCCAAGTTTCGATGCTAAAGCTTAGAGCCTATGTTCTTCGTTTCGAGCTACTTCGTCTTTTTTGTTGGTAAACCGATTTCCATGAAACCTCCGTTTCCTAAACACAGTTTTTCCACTACCCATTATACATAAATCTTGTCTTCCACCTAAGGGTTTGCAAATTCCACCTTCGACCTACTAATATGTGTTAGTATTGTCAAAACGCAGTTAAACCACATGCTAGAAAGCTTTGAGGCAAAAATATAGATGTCCGCCAAAAATATCGAAAGAAAATAGCTTTCACACTGACAAAAACTCCGCCGAAGTAAACAGTTTCCCAAATGTCGGATAAGGTGGGCGTTGCCGCCAGTGCAAAGACAATTTAAAGGCATTTCTATAGCTGGTATCACGATGAAATTCGCACACAACATAGATTAAACTGGGTAGATCAGGAAAATAATATTTTTTTAAAATCGATTTTTTGGACCAAAATCCATCACATCCACCCTTAATGAGCTGGCCAACGTTCTCTCTCAAACAACTGTCGTGGTTACTGTTTTCATGCATAGCTATATCAGGAGCCTAAGCATGATGTGGAGGATTAAAAAAAATTGTGTTTGCTTTAAAATTCTTATCCAAGTAAATAAAATGTTTCAAGATTTAATATTTGTGTTTACGCTGCTTTAGAAGAGGCTGTGCTCTGGTATCACCATATTCCAGCCCTTTCAAACATGCTGTGGGCTCCCGTTAATAGTACGACCCGAGCGAGTAGTGTCTTATGTTCCTTACCGGAAGAAATTACGACTTCATTTGTGTCGTTCTGTGTCAGAAAAGCTTATTTCATAGGGCGTATGAACTTGTTTCGTAGGTGCAATCATGGTAAGACTGACTACAACCTTACCTATAGAGTAGTCCAGTCAGTGATCTTTCTTGTTCGTAACAGCACTTCCTTAAGTTGCTGGGAGAGTGCTTCGTGGCGGTGGCTTCACGCCTCGTGGGCCTGGCTGATTTCCTGCCGTGTGCACGGCTCTCGAGCCCTTCCTAGTGCCACTTGCTGTTCATTTGCAGTCGCTCGTCCTGGCTGTCTGTGCTGAAGCTGAGTATATTATGTTGTGTTACTTCCACTGCAAATTAAATTCTGCTGTCGGCCAAGACGGCTTTGATTAACTAACCTCACAGAAGAAGTTTTCCATTTAACGTTTAACATAGGTATATTGTAAGATTGACCTAACTTTATTGTTAAATTTTCGATATTAACTTTTTGCTGGTCTCCCTCATGTCTAGAAGAGATTTATCTAGAACTGTTTTAAGTACTTTAATTGAATGGTTCATTTAAAATTGTTTAATTTAAAAATTTTGAAAGGCTGATGATGTTAAGGTCTTCTTTCTTGAATTGGTTTGAAATTATTATTATTGTAATTCAGCAGCTATCTTATTCACCATTTTGAACGCCTTCATATCTGTAATGTCAAATAAACTTTAATTTTCTTCACTGTTTTCGAAATGGGAGCTATTATTAGCCAAATAATAAATGTAAAAATTGTTAAAGCATAAGTGATGTTAGTTAATAGGTTCTAGGCCCTCTATGTTATTTAGCTGATACAGGTAATTCTCGACTTCAATTATGAATTTTTACATTATGGAGGCATGTCTGGATTTGATTACAATTATTTATTGTACGTCAGAAAGTTTCGTTCAAAAGTTAAGAAGTACTTAAAATGCTTGTCATGCTCATTTTGGGTTGGATCTGTCTGATGTTTCACTAACTCCAACATGGCCAGCCAAGCATAAGATTGAATTTGTATGTGGTAACTTTGAAAATGAACATGCAGTGTGCATACTTACTTTGAGCAATAATTACGAATCTTATAAACACGTTTAGGCACGTGTTCTTGCCTGTATATTGGTCTGAGACTGCACAAAACATGCTAAGGGTTATGACTTCAGTGATCACACTTGTTACGGTAGTGATGCTAATCTGTTTATCGTGGTCCAAGGTCACAGAGAAGGAAGAATTACGGTCATGGGTGATGTTATTTGTAACGTGAGGGGTAATGAAACAATAGAGAGAGGTATCTGGGTGAAGGGCCTAATCGCAATGAGAACGTTAATTATAGCAGGGGCTGAAATGGTTGTAGTGGTAGACACTTTGGTCACAATGTTGTCAGGGTAAGTGCAGAAGTAGTCACTGGAATGATTGGGATTCAGGTCTTCATCATGTGGAGGTACCATCATCCAACCCAAGGAATAAGTTGTTTGCTGAGTACTCGTACCCAGCCGATCCACAAATCATCTACAGCCGAATGAGGTGACGAAAATTTGACGAATTGAATGTGTTGAATTCTGAACATGTGAGGGAACATTTCCACAACGAGAGACATGAAAGAGTAGATTCTTTGGTGAGTTCAGTGCTCTGAACAGATATTAATATATTTTATCTTGTGATATTGAGAGCCATCTGAGTGTGATGAGTGAACTACTATTTCAGAAGTGTGTCCCTGTAGATTAGTGGCCTCATCTTTCTCTACAGCAGATGGAGACATGAAACACGAAAACTGTTGGATAAAGTATAAAAGTGAGGAGACAAGTTGTTAGTGAGTTTCCTTGCCAGATTAATAGATTTTCTACATCATATGTTATTGTGCAGATTTCTGGCGATGGATGCGATTTTATAAGTTGTTTTTTGTCCAAGAAGTGATGGACCTGACTAACGGTGAAGTGTTATTGAAGTATAGTGAATCAATGTTGACATTAAGTGCTGATGAAAATGTGTTTAGGGAGAAGAGTTAGACACACTTTCATCATTTTCCTACCAGATCTCCATTATTCTTTAAGTTGAAGCCTGTTGTGACTCAGAGTAATACTGATGCAGTTCTATTACCAGATTTTCAACGATATGTCTGCACCGTGCAAGAGATACAGAATCAGATAGACTGTCGTGACGAAGCAGATGAATCAGTGAAAGAAAATTTGTTTGATATACTACGACTCTAGACTCCAGTATTTTCTGAACATCATGGTAGAATTAAGGGATTTTTTATGAGTTTTAGTTCTAAGAGCTTGAGAGATTCTTTTTCTGGCCGCATACAAGGGACGACCTGCAGCGAGTTTATGAGATAACAGATTGTTAGTGATGCCTGAAAGGGGAGATTTTGTTCGACAGGTGTGAAATTCCGGACAATTTAATACTATCATTGAGCAATAAGCTGACAGACAGTTGATATTAGACGAACTGTGGCAAGAATTTCGTGGTGTTATGGTCCTGTCATCCACTAATTGATGAGGAAGCTCCTAGCTGACTGAGAAACTTAGTTCATGTGAAAAGTATGCACTATTCTCATGTTATGCCTCTTGCTATCCATTATGCAAGTTACTACTTGTGCATGTCAGTTCCGCTGAATTTATCAGAGGTCTTAATACCATTCTGCCAGATGATCTGAGGGATTAATCATGTACTGTGACGATGTATTGTTTGTTGGGGAGATTTGGTAAAGGGCTAACGGGCTTTAAGATAGTCTGTTGAACATATTCAAAGAGCAGAAAGTCAGTGTCAGTTTAGAGAAATCAGAATTTGTTAAATGTCAGGTGAAATTTCTAGGAAGTATGTGACTGCCTTTGGGACAGTATTAGATCAAGAGAAGTTTAAGATGATTAGACTTTTCCTGTTCTTAAGATGAAGAAATACATTTAGAATTCTTGGGTTTAATTAATTTTACTGATGTTTCATAAATGTGAATAATTTGGCTGTTCCATGATTCTATGCACTGAAAGGAACAGAAATCATTGTTTCAGATTTATGCACTTTAAGTTTAACACCGATGTTTACATGCTATGATGATCTATGGAAAGTCATGCTTCTTGAATATATTTTCCGACATTTTTGAAAGGGAAGAATCTAAGGCAAGGAGCTGCGTGGGCAAATGCTTGGTAGACCTGCAAGAATTAGGCTCTTGGATATTCGACTGAGGCCACACTGACAAAGACCGTATAACATTAAAAAAACAGAGTGGCCTTACACTTGCGATTATCAGATATCTATATAGGTTGCAGATAACTTCTGACCTGTGGATCAAGTTAAAAACATGTGCATTGGAAATACCTTTCTGAAAACATGCACCATTCAGGATCATAATAAGTACTGTCACCGAAAGGAACCTCACAGTTTCCTGGAAGTTACTAATGCCAGGCTATTCTTAAATGTTTAATTGATATGACTCACTAATCATAGTATAGAAGAAAGGATTCAAAAGACTTCCATGACCACTTCAGCTCATTTACGGTGACAGAAGCTTACCTGAACAGATACTTAAAACCAGTCAAATATACCCTAAATGAAAATAGTACTTGTATCAATGGCTCTATACAGATTTTGTCCTTCCCTCTCTACTGTAAGGATAAATTCTAATGCCGATCACAAGACAGATCATCTTACCTACTCCCCCCTCCCTCTTCAGAAGTAATTCAAAGCTTTTGGTAATGAACATGGTTTTGACATCTTATATGCAAATATCTGTGTGATGACTCTACTTAATTTTTGCTAACAAATGACCGATTAGTGTTACTACTTTGTTTAAAGAACATTGATCTTCGAAAACTTCATTAGTATTCAATTACTTATTATGTTCTTCACAACTGGTGTATTTTCATTAATATGAATCCCATTTTAACACAAATTATAAGTAGTATAAAGAAACGAAAATTCATATGTTGATTACATTATGTCACATGTAATTGAACTCTTGTTCTCTTATAATCTTAGAAAATCTGCGACTTTTGCTCAATTCAAAAGAAATGGTAGTAATGTTTTTCATTCAGGATATACAACTAGGCAATGTACAGATCTTTTATGTTTGATATCACAATGTTCATTTTAGGCAAAAAAAGTGACTGTATAGAATCAACCGAAAGGGTTTACCGTGACTTACCCTGTTCATTCAACAATACACCATTAACTCTTTATCTTCTTGTCATTTGACAGTCGTTTTAGTGATATGTTGCGAAGCAACAAGCAAATTTGACATCTTCCCTTGTAGTCTCCTGAGAACCATCCAAATCTGAACTCATTAAGGGGGATATGATGAAAGGCAGCTGCCTCTCAGCACTTTCATTTCCTTACATGACACACAGTGTATTATACTTTCTGTGTATTGCAGCACTTATTTTACTATAAATGTATGAGATCTCACTGTAAGCAGTTTCACTATCATATTAGCGAATTTGGCACCTCTTTGCTAAGACGTGTGAAGTCTTTGGTGACCCTGTTCCTCACATTTAATAGCAACCAGCTGAGAGTAGCCAGCCTTAGGGCTTCCTTGTTCAAAGAGATTTAACATTAGTATTTAACTTCTACTCGTATGATAATGTCTGGAGCCTTTTCTGAGTTGGATGGTTACATTCGATACAATGTGGTGTGGAAAAGGAATTGGTATTTGTTTGATGAAGATTTTTACTGTTGTGCTACATTACCACATTGTATATGGAATCCAGTAAGACAGTCCACCTGTGATGAAGTTACATTTTGCGAATTAGGTCAGCTTGAGAAAATGTATGAATATCAACTGACATGAGGTTTGGTCGACTAACTCCAGAAGTGGAATAAGAACATTTAATTTGCTAGTTTCAATCTGTTGGGAAGCTGGTTAGTTCATTACACACTAAGTATCTTGCATGATGCTATAATAAATTCAAGTTGTTATCCTTCCTGAAGTATAAAATTAATTTTGTCATAGATTTCTATCACGATATTAATGAACAGTATTATATCTGTTTGCTGAGCCAGTGCTTAGAATCGTAGACTGAAAAATTTACTTCGGTAGGCTTTCGACAATATGGCATTGGTTAAACTCTATTCTCAGTCTTTTATTTTACTGATAAACGTGTCATTCTTTGAATACTATCCTTATGAGTATACCATGCTAGTTGACTGCCATCTTGTTGTTTGTGTCATATAAAGTAATGTGGAAGCGAGAGTCACACTGATGATTAAATTAGCAGCTGAAGCACAATGGTTGTGCATAGAAATTCTATTCACACTAGTTAAGCTACATTGAGAAAGTGAGGCCAGCTGTTTATTCACCGGTCCTTAATGCTGTTAATGAGAACTGTGATTTCACCGCCTCACTCTACTGTGGTAATGTGTTCGATTGGAAATTAGTTTTGTTAAATGATTATTCTGTCAATGTTTTCTTAATTCCATATTCATGTACATAGAGCTGGGGAGGCTCATTCACAGTTGGATGCTATGTGCGAAAGACAAGAACGTGTTCAAATAATTCAGTAGCATTTTCAATATATTTCATTTATGTACAACATGAAATACACTGATAGGGAGGCCCACATTTCTTTCTATTGCACTGAATTTATGAAAGCGTGGTTATTGTGGTGCCTTCTACTTATTCTCAGTTCTTTCATTAGAGCTTAAAAGTTTTTGTTTTTCGTATTTTCAAAGGGTTTGTTTTTTCCTAAGTACGAGTGTAGTCATGCTTCTCTTGAATGACACATACACACCTCAGTCTCACTAGACAGTGCGTTTGTTTGTGTTTCTGTTACTTTTTGAATCTTCAGACGCTGTATCCACATCATTGTCTGCGACAGCATTTCAGATTTGCCTCATTTTTTGAGTGTACAGCAGTAAATTGTTACAAGTTTTCGAAATCCTAAATTATTGATATCAGCTAATTATACTTAAGACTTTAATTCTGTGATGAAAGTCAGTGATCGAAACCAGTCTTAAAACGAGTATGTTTCTTGTACAACAGAAGCACTGCCTCTGGCTTTGCATGGGAAGCTATATCCCTGTAGACCTCCTTTCGCCATCGCCACATGGCATTCCGATATCTTTCATGGACAGTGGTTTAATCCCATTTGCATAAACACATAGTAATACTATCATAGATATATAGGGTTATTCTTAAGTATTGAAGGGTTTTAGAAGATTACTAAGGCAAATCTAGAGTAGTGTAAAAACAAACACCTATAAGTGAATGGAGCATGTCTCCATGTTTCAATTTATAGTGTTAGATACTGGCTGGCTGCACTATGAAGAACATGTGCCCAAGCATATAGAAGAAATACATGCTTTGTATAATCACATAGAGTTACACTGAGGAGCCAAAAAAACTTGTAGACCTGTTAAATATCGTGTAGGTCCTCTGCAAGTAGTCAGGAGTGCCGCCACACAACGTGGTATAGAGTCAACTACTGTCTAAAATAGTGCAGCAGGGAACTGACACCATGAGTCCTGCAGGCTGTCCATAAATCCGTAAGATTACAAGGGGGTGGAGGTCTCTTCTGAACTGCACGTTGCCAGGCATCCCAGATATGCTCAATAACGTTCATATCTAGGCAGTTGGTGGCCAGTGGAGGTGTTCAGACTCAGAAGAGTGAGATCAGACTTACGTGGCATTTGTAAGAATCGTATCTAGATGTGTCAGGGTTCCCATATCACTCCAACTGCACGCACCCAGCACCATTACAGAGCCTTCACCAGTTTGAACAGTCCCCTGCTGAGATGCAAGGTCCGTTGATTTATGAGGTTGTCTCCATATCCATACACGACCATCCACTTGACATAATTTGAAACGATGTAATGTGAGAGCTTGAATGGATGTCAATTTCGCACCTTACATGAGATTCTATTTGGTGTAACAAATAGAATGACATGCTTCAGCGATAATGAGCAGATTTTCCTATCAAATTTTACAGTATGAAATGCAAAGGAATGATACTCGATTCGACGGTATTAACACACGAAACCAAAATCTTCCATGTCAATGTGCAAAAGGTGAATAAATCTGCTGGAAGAAATGTTTTAGTTTTGGGGCAGATGCGAATTGCGCCGTCATGGTCCACGTACAACGGAAGGCTTCTAAAACGGGTTGGTGACCCGTGGCGAGAGGGACAACGAACGCGCTGGGCGGTACATCGAGAGTAGCAATTAGCAGTGCAGCGCAGCTTGCGACAGAGAAATTATTTAGAAAAGTGCCTTGGGGAATTTCCTGATGGATACAAACAGACCATTGATGCTACCGATCACGTTAAATGCCCGTGGAATGCTTGTGATGTGCGTGTGTAGATTTTACGCGTCATGAGCGGGCACAAGATGTCCGTCTGACCAAAATAAACTCAGAAGTAGTAAAAAGGGTCGTCATTTCGACACAGTTTATGGGTAAGCCCCTTGCGATTGGCAGAGGTAGTTACCACAAGATGAAACAAGCGCTCCCATTGTTCTGAAAAAGACGAGACATGAAACACGAAATGTCACAGGTGGGGGACAGTTTACTACGAAAGACCCAAGACTGAAAACTTTCTGGACTCTCCTCTTAACCAGCGTCAAGTGTAGAACAGGACGCATCACGCTCTGTATGACGCCAAAAGAGGAATTTTGTGTCAACACTTCGTTCACTTTGGCTAATATTTAGCAAGAAACTAGCTGAATAGTCGTTGAGCTCCGATAGTGGAGAAACAAAGCAGCCACATTTTTAATTGTTTTTGCTAGAACTGAGAGGGCACTGAGTGTACAAGCTGCACCACCTATGCACATGTATATCACTACACTGTCCAGACAAGGGACAAGGGAATCTTTCTTCTCATAACGAGCAACATAGGACAGTTTCAGCTGAGAAAATCACTAAAGATTTTGATTAGCTTTTTGTAGGATTTTCAGAGGACGAGAGCAGACATGCAGTAAACAGCACGTCGCAGCTAAAGGTAAATACAGCTGTCAGAGGCATAAACTTTTTGGTTCACCAGATTGCGTCCACTGTGAACTCCAGCAACCTTGAGTAACCTTTTGCTCATCTTGTAACAAAAACTAACCATTCTCCGTAGACCTGATTGTCATCGTAAATAGTAACGAACTTAGAACCGGAATCGGATGTTTTTGTGTAATATTGGCACACTTCACAGTCTAGAAGTAAGAAAATCTTGTAGAGGGCCTTCTACTTAAATTTTATATTTGTGTGTTCAGTGTAATTTCTGCTAAACAGGATGTAATGGTTTACCTTGACAACTTATTTGAAATTGTCGTGTCATAATCTATGTAAACTCCCGTGCTTTTCTAACAACATAGGACTAAACCAATTTTATAGCTAAACACAGTTGTGCTCTGTCATAGAATAATGGTCCACTCCTAACCCAAACTGTTATTCTAGTGGTGCTAAAGTGCTTGCAGGGTGTTTTTGCTGTTGTCTGACGAATGTGAAACATAGTGGGGTGTCAGAAGGAGTTTAGTGAGACCGGGCAATATGTTTCCAGTCATCAACAAACCAATAGCGGTGTTGACGGGCCCAGTCGAGGTGTAAAGCTTTGTATCGTACAGTCATCAAGGATACAAAAGTGGGCCTCCATAAAATCATATCAATGAATGGTTCGCATGCTGACACTTGTTGATGGCCCAGCATTGAACTGTGCAGCAGTTTGTGGAATGATTGCACTTCTGTCACGTTCAGGGATTCTCTTCAGTCGTTGTTGCTCCCGTTCTTGCAGGACGTTTTTCTGGTCGCGGCTATTTCGAAGATTTGATGTTTTGCCGGATTCCTGGTATTCACGGTTCATTCGTGAACAGTCGTATGGGAAAATCGCCGCTTCATCGCTACCTCGGAGATACTGTGTTCCATCGATCATGCGCCGACTATAACACCACGTTCAAACTCACTTAATTCTTGATAACCTGCCAACAGTAATGAACCTAACAACGCCACACACTTGTTCTATTATACAGGCTTTGCCGACTGCAGCACCTACACCAGTTTCTTTGGCACTTCAGTGTAATTCTCACTGTCTTATAGGCAAACCAAAGAACCGATCTGCGAGGAGGGCTGCTGCACGCCATCAAAGGCCATTGATGACCGTGGCTTCCATGAATTCCACTCGCGTAATAAAGTTTTATCACGTCACAAGCGATGTTCATAATCAACATCTATGAAGAGCTTCAGAAATTTGGAGAAATATTCTGTCAATTTCCTGCATGACTTTTTTTTATAAATAATTCTCTATTGTCGGTTTGCGTCCTTATATTGCCCTTTCCTTAATGATCTCTTAGAAACGTTGCAGTGTATTGTTCGCATACCTATCAGAAAGTTGACGGAAAAATATAGGTGTATGAACTGGTCTCCCACTGATTTCACACCACACTCGAGTTTCCATTACTGTTATTCTAGTGGTGCTAAAGTGCTTGCAGGGTGTTTTTGCTGTTGTCTGACGAATGTGAAACGTAGTGGGGTGTCAGAAGGAGTTTAGTGAGACCGGGCAATATGTTTCCAGTCATCAACAAACCAATAGCGGTGTTGACGTCGATTTTCCTGAAGAATCTCAAACCGTAATAAGCTTCATCTAGAAGGAGAAATTTCAGATTCAACATTTTCCATCACGTACAAACTGCATTAATCAGTTACAGTAGGACCTTATGCTGCAGCATCTGATCATGTTAGTCGATGCACCACAGTTACTTGCTAATGTTTGAGTTTTTTCTACAGCTGTTTGAATGAGTGCTGCAGACATTCCAGTTTGAAGGGCTAAATGGCACAACGTATTCCTAAAAATTTTTTGCAAAGTGCTCCTAATTCGCTTAGTGCCTTCTGTGCTAACACCGATTCAGGAAATCTGTTCACAACAGCAAATATGAGCCCCCGTGAGCAGTAAATTGGAATGACGACAGTGAAAATTGGTGTCCGAACGGGATTCGAAACCAGATATCCCGCTTTACGCGAGTTCTCCTCTTAATAGATTGGCTATCCGTGTGGGAATCACAACCAGGCGGAAAATTCCGTATGTCGTCATCCATATGTCACAACCTGTATTATCTTGCAGGTAGGACCAATGGTTTGAGATTAGAGGGCTTGTTATTGGAAAATTAATACGAAATAACAAAGCCTGTGTTGTTAAAAAGTGCGATGCAATATACCAACGGAAATACATGCATGCATGTCTGAAAGAACAGGCGCTGGAGGGGCTAAAGCTGTTAAGAAATATGGGAAGTGTATTCGCAACTGCGAATACCAACCACCATTGGGATGACGACAATGGAAATTTGTGCCACGCTGGTACTCGAAAACGGATTTCCCACTTTAGGCGAGCGAACGCCTTCACCCCTTCGGCTATCTGTGCACGAATGAGGACCAGGCTCAAACTTCCATACGCAATCGGCCATGTGTCACAGTCTGCACTTCCATGCAGTTAGAACAATAGCAATAGAAACAATAGAAACAATAGCAATACCTGTTCTGTAAAGAACAACATTGCTATGTTCGAAAGAAGATTGCACTGTACATCTTAATAACACAGGCACTGCTATTTCGTAACATTGAAACGCCACCTGCAACTAGCCCAGACAGTTTTTACGGTAGGAGTCATGTGGAATTGAGCCTTCTTAATAAAAATCACAGAAAATGCTGGAAATGACTATGACGTCTATGCAACGCTATTCTCAATTTATGAAACTGTGAGATGCACATAACAGCTGTGCCTGAGGGATAGCAACAAAAGCGTTTTCACTGTCTTGCTGTAGCTCTTCCAGCATGTGAACGTTATTTGAATACACCCGTCCTTTCCCTTTGTCCCACAGGTAAGATTCGGAGAGAGAGAGAGAGAGATCAGACGATTCAGGTGTCCATGTGATGATCGCCCTCTCCTCGCAGAACACTTCACCCACTTTTAACAAGTTTGCCTATGCAGACTGTGCTGTTGCTGCGTCTTGCTGAAAACACCCATACAGTCGTTCACCGTCAGTGAATTGATCAACAACTAGGTTGGACAGTTTCTTGAAGTAGTTGTTGTGGTCTTCAGTCCAGAGACTGTTTTGATGCAGCTCTCCATGCTACTCTATCCAGTGCAAGCTTCTTCATCTCCCAGTACCTACTGCCACCTACATACTTCTGGATCTGTTTAGTGTATTCATCTCTTGGTCTCCCTCTACGATTTCTACCCTCCACGCTGCCCTCCAGTACTAAATTGGTGATCCCTAGATGCCTCAGAACATGTCCTACCACCCGATCCCTTCTTCTAGTTGGGCTGTGCTACAAATTCCTCTTCTCCCCAGTTCAATTCAATAACTCCTCATCAGTTATGTGATCTACCCATCTAATCTACTGCATTTTCTGTAGCACCACATTTCGAAAGATTTTATTCTCTTCTTGTCCAAAGTATTTACCTCCCCATTTTCACTTCCATACATGGCTACATTCGATACAAATACTTTCAGAGAAGACTTCATGACACTTAACTCTATACTCGATAGTACCTAATTTCTTTTCTTCAGAAACGCTTTCCTTGCCATTACCAGTCTACATTTCATATTGTCTCTACTTCGACCATCATCAGTTATTTTGCTCCCCAAATAGCGAAACTCATTTACTGCTTTAAGTGTCTCATTACCTCATCTAATTCCCTCAGCATCACCTGACTTAATTCGACTACATTCCATTATCATCGTTTTTCTTTTGCTGATGTTCACCTTATACCCTCCTTTCAAGACATTGTGCATTCCGTTCAACTGCTCTTCCCGGTCGATAGCTGTCTCTGACAGAATTACAATGTCATTAGCGAATCTCAAAGTTTTTATTTCTTCTCCATGGATTTTTATTCCCACTCCGAATTTTTCTTTCGTTTCCTTTACTGCTTGCCCAAAGTACAGATTAAAATACTAGCTACCATAACATAAGCAGCTTGGTAAACGAATCATGTTGCTCTTTAGACACACACATTGAACACCTTTCCAGAAACATGGAATGATGTAGCGACTCTCCAGATTATGGACGGGTATTTTTTTGACTCACAGTTGCGCATGTTCTGTGAGTTTACAAACCCTAACAGGAAAGGCGACGCTATATCCATTAGAATGCTATCCGTGAGTGGCAGCACAACAAGTGAAATCACCAGTCTGAAGTACAGATTTGCAGTCACGATGTGTGCGATAACCATGAGAGTGCTTCTGCTATCACACGAAATCGCAGTCCCAGCCCATGACTCCAGGTGTAGGTCAGCGTGTCAAGGCTGCAGACATGCGCTCACCTGGCCTCTTTCTAACCAACGCTCGGCCATCACTGGAGTCGAGGCTGAACCGGTTTTCATCGGCGAACACAACAGACGTTCACCCTGCCCTAAAATGAGCTCTTGCTTGAAACCACTCAAGTCGCAAATGGCAGCGATATTGTATCAGTGGAACGCACGTCACATGGCGTCTGGCTCGGAGCTGTCTTTGAAGTAACCGATTTGTAACAATTCGTTTCGTCATTGTGGTGCCAACTGCTGCTCGAACTGCTGATTGAGATGCAGTACCATACGTCATATATGCCAAACATGACTTCTTCCCGGTTGTGTCACGTGGTCGTCCAGAAGTCGGTCTTATAGCGACCATATCTTCTCGTGACCATAATAGCCAGCAATCATGTAGAGTAGCAGCATTCGTGCCAAGTCTTTCTGCAGTACCGCGGAGGGAACATCCAGATGCTCGCGGCCTTATTACACGATCACGACATCGTTCAAACTTGGTGAGGTGTTTATAATAGCGTCTTCGTTATTTTAAAAACGTTCTTCAGTAACATCAACTCACCACGACCACTCTAAAAGGTAACTAGCGCTAGCAACTCTCATAGCACGTATTTGAAACAGACCTGGTTATCGTCCTCAGAGTGGAGCTACTAGTGCCACTCAAGTGATTGGCACTAAATTTGCATAGACCTCATCTTTCAGAAGTGTAAATGCGCCTACCAACTTCACGTAGCTCCTTCTTGGTGTTGGGAGTTTATGCCAACGTTGATCAATTATTAACCATTACAACGCCACACTATACCCTAGCGTACATGTTGATGCTTATGTACGCGGATTGGTATCGTGCTGGGTTGCTTATACGATGCATATACGATCGCCTTTTATATTTCGTTTAATCACAACCGTTTCCTATTAACTGCAGTTGGTGTCAAGTGATAAACGCCCAAAGACTAATGCCATGCTGGTGTACAGGATTCAGTCGTTTAATTCATATGCTCCAGAATTCTTTCATTGTTGATACAGTGAAGCCAGTACATCAAATGCTAAAACTATTCCATGGGCATTTATAAATTTGGTGTAATAAACCGAAATGTGTCTTGATTTGAATATAACATGCATTATGCTGTTAAAAATACGTTAAGTTTGCTATCTGTGTCTCTGCATGAAGTAAAGAATAGTAAATTCTAAAGCTTTTGTTGTTTAGAATTTATAATTAAATAAAAAATTACCTCCATTGTAATAGACACACAGTGGAACATCCACAACACGTCACGTGAACAACTGACCGCGGTAAAAATAAAATAATGGACATACATAACGTGTTTCGATGTGTAAAATTTCAAGATGTACCTGTCAGTAATAGTCCAAGTAATAGTCCCAGGCAGGGATTCATGTTCTGTGACACTCTCAGTGGAATGTAAATTTTGTTATTACATGATCTGTCTTCGTGTTGTTAGTATCTCACCTCTGGTTTGTCTCTGCATATTAAGTTCAGTTTCGAAACAGTACCAGTTCATGTATTAACGGTGCGTCGCCGGTTTCCAGAACTTTGCGTATACAGAAATGAGTAGATATCAGGGCAAGAAAATCTTTCACAATGAGCTTGTAACACCTAAAATGCAGATCAAATATCTTCTCCACCATCCGAAGATTCTCGACGTTTAATATCCGTTGATAACTAGTCCTGTACTTCTGATTCTGAATGTGTAAGCTTTATTACATTAACTGTACGTAATATGTAAGAGATGTAAAGGTGTATTTATTTCCTAATGTGCACAAGTGATTGTAATCATAATGTAAATATTATAAATAGTTGAGTACTGGCCAAGAAGCTTATTTAAATATTTTGAAGGCAACGAAGAAATAGCAGTAGCTGAGCCGTTGTTTATCTTTGCGTATGGAGAGTCTCTGCCGCGCTTTGAGCAGAGACGCAGATCAGCTTGAGTGATGAAAGAGTGCGGAAGAGTTTGTTGGGGGCTCCCACAGACGCTGTGTGCAGCTATGATCGTGCCAGTGTAGGTACACCTACTTCGTTAAGCTGACGGTACTCAGAGCGCAGTCCAAGTGGACAGGTAGAGGAAGCTGCTAGTCGTACTAGTGCCTGTCACATAACTGTTCGTGGCTCTGAAGACGACTCGTGGTTCTCAACCAGCTGCATCAACAGCTGCAGTTCAGCATTGTCGTCGGCTACATTCAGCGTCGTCCGCACAGCTACAACATTCTAAGACTCATAACTGACAAAGTATAAACAATATTGTACAGCTGAATGCAGTTGCCGTTTTTCTCACAATTTGACTAACTTAAATGAATAATAATCTGCAATAGTTGAAACTTGCACGGCGCCTGTATTTTCAAAGTTATGAAAATTATTACCGAGCAGGGTCCCTTTCCTTTCCACGCAATGAGCGAGTGTCGTACAAATTTGAAAACTGAATAATTATTTACTACCAATTTTGTTTCTTTGCTAATGACCAGATTCGGTCTAAATTTTGATTCATCATTGACTGTTGTTAATTCTAATGTTGCGTAACAGGGGCTTAATGCATCTACAACATTGAGTATTAACTTAATTTACTTAAAGTAACGCGAAATTTTGTTGGCAATACTAACAACTAAAAATGCAGCACAAGTTAAGAAAACACAATTTATTCTGTATTTACTTTAAGAGTGACTACCGCTGGCTTGGTATATTTTGTTGTTCTTGTGATAGAAGTAACGGAGTTGCTCATTGGCTTAAAGCAAATTCAGTTCAGTATTTCAGTAACCAAAAGTAAATTTCTTGCCTTTTTACAGGTTTTGCCTTACGTTACGCGGAGGTTACTGAAAGCCATTTTTCATGTTACAAAGTTTCAGTTACAAACAGTCATTAGTTAAACCAGCAACTTCATTTAAATTTACTTTCAAAATTTAGTATTTCAGAGTAAGTAACTGCAAACGCAGTGCTTTCTGATCCATTTTTTGTCTCGTGAACTGTTGTGTTGTGGGAAGGCGTGACATACTTCTGTCGCCACGCCAGTGTTTATTTGCTTGAATTTGTTTGCCATTACCTGTCTTAATATTCTGGTAAATCAGTGCACTCATGGGCTGCCGCCCGTTTAATTATCCCTTTTTTGGTAATCTGTATTTTTTGTGTTACCATTATTTTTTGTATTAATAGTATTACGTGGTACCCTTTTCCGCTCTGTGTGGTTTATGACCGATTGCGCCATATTCCACGTATTTCTAAAGTATCAGCATTTAGATTAGTTTTAGAATAGATTCTTCCTTCAGAAAGGTTTGCTGTACCCTTTTCTCCTACAATGCGGTGTTATTTTCTTTCGGTAACGATAGCCTTACACACTGTAAAAATTTCATTGGGCATACACGATCATTGTGAATTATATCGCAAACCAGTAAGCCGATTAAGAAGAGGGAGGTTACACGGGGCGACTCTAGCGACAATTTGGGTGTTGTTTGTGGGACAAATGTTGCATTTCGCAGATTTGTAGCTATTTAAACCACTTCGCTATGAACAAGATACTAATAATTGGATTGTATGTAACGCAGAACAATAGACAGAACAAAGGGAAAAGCAGGCAGCGGAACCTATTGTTGCGGATCGGTCGGGTAGCATTACAGACACTACCGCTGAAACACAGAAACTGAGGAAAATGGGCTTTGTGGCATTCGAAAATGCTACGGGATCCGGAATAAAATTCAAAGCCGAATCCATTGACGGTGGATAGAAGGAAACTATTAAAAAGAACCAAGGTTAGAGAGAAAATCAGTAATGTCTGGAAATACAAATGATTTATTACGCATGGTGATCTGTTAAATTAATGCTTAATCTGAATCAATTATTGCTGGCTCCAAATAAATTAACAGTAAAATTGATGCACAATTAAGTAAAATGAATTATCAGGGCAGACCAATCAAGATTGTTAACAATAATATTGCAACTGTTGACACGGAAATAGATGAAATCAAGATATAAATATTGTAACGAACGCCGAAATCGATAATCTTTGACGAGACATGGCAGAGGTACAGTCAAACTTAGGAAGTATAAATAATCATTTTGACATGGTAGTAGAGAGGACATAACAGGAAACTTCAACGGATTGTTGATCCAATTTTTGAAAATAAAGTAATTGATAAGGTATAATTACTGAGAAAAAGACAGCAAGGAAAAGGTTACGACTTTAGTATCAGACGTCGATACTAGAGTGAGGAAGCAGTTAGTTACAAGCGATGTGATTAAGAGAGAAGTGGAAACGTTAGCGAGGTAATTAAGGAAATAACCTAGCTAGAAAGGAGATTATATGAAAAGTTGGGTCAGGCCGGGCACTTATTACTGATGTCTTAGCAAAGGAGGAGGGGTTACATCCTCCCAAAGAACAGGGTACATTCCACGATACTGACTTCATTAAAATTGCGTAAGGGTGTTGTATGAATCAAGGACGTATAAGGGAAAAGTTAACGCTGTATTCGACGTGCTAGCGGGTGGAGCTAAGCGAAGGGGCTTAAATATCGATGTTGTGAACTTGAACCTTCAAGATTTTAAGAATGTGTTCTTCAAAGAATATTGGTCAGTGCAGAAGCAGGAGAGTGTACGACGCGACTTCGTCGTGTCAAAATCGACGCAAACTCGCACGGATCGATGAGAGAATTCTGTGAAAATTCGGTCAGAAAATTATAATATTTGCATGATCGGAGGATTGAATTGAAGATTGTCTGGGAGTTACGGAAGAAGCTTCAATACGATTACAAGAGGTAAAAAGACAGCAGTTCTCTACATCTACATCTACAGCCATCCTCCGCAAGCCACCTGAAGGTGTGTGGCGGAGGGTACTTTGATTACCTCTATCGGTTCTCCCTTCTATTCCATTCTCTTATTGTTCAGGGAAAGAAAGATTGCCGGTATGCCTCTGTGTGGGATGCAATCTCTCTGATTTTATCCTCATGGTCTTTTTGCGAGATATACGTAGGAGGGAGCAATATACTGCTTGACTCCTTGGTGAAGAAATGGTCTCCAAACTTCTACAAAAACCCATACCGAGCTTCTGAGCGTCTGTCTTGCAGAGTCTTCCACTGGAGTTTATCTATAATCTCCATAACGCTTTCACGATTACTAGATGATCCTGTAACGAAGCGCACTGCTCTCCGTTGGATTTTCTCTCTCTCTTCTCTCTAACCTATCAGGTACGGATCCCATACTGGTGAGCAGTATTCAAGCAGTGGGCGAACAAGTGTACTGTAACCTACTTCCTTTGTTTTCGGATTGCATTTTCTTAGGATTCTTCCAATGGATCTCATTCTGGCATCTGCTTTACTGACGATTACGTTTATATGGTCATTCCATTTCAAATCACTCCTAATGCCTACTCCCAGATAATTTATGAAATTAACTGCTTCCAGTTGCTGACCTGCTAAATTGTAGCTAAATGGTAAATGATCTTTCTTTCTATGTATTCGCAGCACATTACGCTTGTCTACATTGAGATTCAGTTGCCATTCCCTGCACCATGCGTTAATTCGTTGCAGATCCTCCTGCATTTCAGTACAATTTTCCATTGTTACAACCTCTCGATATACTACAGCATCATCCTCAAAAAACCTCAGTAAACGTCCGATGTTATCCACTAGGTAGGTTACAGAATAGGTAGTAAGTTTTTAGATCAGATCGAAGATTAAGATAATTGGTGGAATAACGGCGAAAATATTAAAAGCCTTGTCAGTAGCAACAATTACAACAGCCATAATAACAGTGACCATGGCAATCTGGTAAGCACCAACAGTTAATAGTAACTCACGCCACTGTAACAATAACAGTTTTTCTGTAACAATAACATTGGAAAGCAGAGGCCAGTATCAATTGAATGTGGTACGTGTTCTCTGCAGAATGATAGCAGGTAAATTCAGCAGTCTTTCTGTAACAATAACACGATAGCCAGACAGGAAAGGGCCTCTCGTACCTTATCACGGAAACCATTTGACGCGCTGGTTTGGAGCACACCGGGCGTGGGAAAACTTTGTCGGCCGAGAATAAAGGCCAAGCAGGAAAGCAGAGGCCAGTATCAACCGATCGTGGTACGTGTTCTCTGCAGAATGATAGCAGGTAAACTCAGCAGTCTTTCTGTAACATTAACACGATAGCCAGACAGGAAAGGGCCTCACGTACCTTATCACGGAATCCATTTGCCGCGCTGGTTTGGAGCACACCGGGCGTGGAAAAACATTGTCGGCCGAGAATAAAGGCCAGGCAACGTCCCCATGGCAGATACGAATGGATAAATCGGCGATGGGAGAACGTGCAGGAAGACAGATGAGAGTATTGCACCTGCGGTAACAATAATTGGACCTGAAACGGCAGTCAACAAAACGATCATTGTCCTTAATAACGATGAATATGAGAATACCGGTGATTGAGGAAGAGGCGGCTGCTTTTAAAGCAACAACGATACCGCAGTCTGCAATACAGTGTAATTCGCGGGCGGAATTAAAGAAGCTGACATGGGATAAAACTTCCATCCTTGCGCAGGGCAATGCGGAACGCGAGAAGGTGTGGCTAGTTCACATCGATCGAATATTCGATGAACTGAAGATTAACAGAGGACTCTACGGGTGGTGTGCTAATGGGAAGAGCAGAAAATGTTTGACGCTTCTCAATCAGCTTGAAGTTAGCATTAATGAAGAAAAGGAGAGTTCTGTACCGAAGAGGCAGCCTTGTTCAAATTTTGTAGCAATTGAGGTAGCCATCCCCAACGACCACGGTATTAAAGAAAACTGCGGCGAAGTTTGTGAAGGGGCAATTGGCTGATAATGATCGAGTACGACTAATTGAAAGCCATGTAGACTAGAATATCTACGATGTTGAGGCTGACGTGATACAACCAGAGTATTTATAAAAATATGCGTCTGAATCAAAGCGAGGTAGAATGCTTAAAAATAGTTAAGGCGAATTATGACGAAAACCATAAAACGGTGAAAAGTTGAGAACGTTAAAGGATGTACAAAACCATGTATGCGCACGAAGATGAGGATAGCGACATTTGGTGCGTCTGTTGGCCCACTAAGTACACCACCAAAATAAAGGCTATTATCATTTAGGCTATGGTCATTGTGAACCTAAGAAATGTACAGAGAAATGGGCTGAAGATGTGAATTTTAACTACAAGTTAAACTAAATAACAGATAGGGTAAAGACTTGCGTTAAGTGTCAGAGGGTGAAAGTGACCAACTGCACAAATCGCGATCCTATGCAGAGAGTAAGACTTGATGATGTGCTGGAGTTAGTGTGTAGCAACGTATGTGTCATATTAGTAGCGCCAGAAGCCTTTTTGAAGCTCGTAACGTTATTTCCGATAAGAAAGGCAAGAGCTAAATCGGTTTATAACAAACTTGCAAACAATTTCTTTGTGCCTATTGGCAAACAAAAAGCGATTTTCTCCGATAATGGGGCACGGTTTATTTCCAAATTATGGAACGTAGGTATGGAATGCAACGGGGTTCAAGCGATACACATCTCGGCCAATTGTCAGGCCGAAAATCAGGCTGAGCGATACATGCGTGAGCTGTGACGACTTTGCTGAACTTATTGCCACCACAATCACAGAGACTGAGGCAAGTACGTAAACAATTTTGAAGAGATTATGCATACTATGTTACACGAATCTACACGATTCACCTCTAAGTAAATCTTGTTAGACCATGAGTCTAAGAGCTTCCTGGGAGAGATAACTGATTTCCCTCCGTGAGTTAGTATTGACATTGAGGCGAATAAGGAACTTTTACGACAGTTAGTAGAAACGAAAGGAGAGGCGCGAATAAGGTGTCATGACGCCAAAGCACAGGTGCCTAAATTTGCAGTTGGTGAACTCGTTATCGTTAAAGCGAACGAGAAATCGAGCTATATTGATAACCAACGTTCAAAACTTAAGTTCGTTTATAATGGAACGTCATTGTCAGTATACCTCTAACACTTACTGTTAAGCTGTAAGGTGTACGTAACATTGTAGACATGAAATATTGTATCACTCAAGAATCGGATAACCTGGGAAACAATTTCCAGGAGAGACTTAAGTGATCAAAATTTATTTCTTTGAGTAGATAGTGATCAGTGGAGACGACTAGTGGTTCTCAAGCAGCTGCAGCAACAGTAGTAGCTCAGCATTGTCGTCGACTTCATTCTTCGTCTTAAGAACAGTGACAACATCCTGAGACTCTTAATTGACAAAGTATAAGTAATACTGTACAGGCATTACACAGTAGCATTTCTTTCTGAAAACTTTCCTAACGTACATGAAGAATAACCTGCAACAGTTAAAACTTGTGTGGTACCTGAGTTGTCATTGTCCTGTGAGATTATGACCCAGCAGAATGCCTTTCCTTTCCATGCAGTCTGTCGTGTCGTAAAAATATGAAAACTGATTAACAATTTACCACCAGTTTCGTCTGCTTCCTAATGACCAGTTTAAGTCTAAAGTTCGCTGCATCAGTAACTGTTCATTCTGGTGTTGCGGAACAGAGCCTTAACGAATTTTCAATTTTGAATATTAATTACATTCACTTAAAGTAATGCAAAATTTCGCTGATATATCTAACAGCTAGGGATGCAGCACAAATTAAGAATGCACAACTTCATATATTTTGTATTTAGCTCTATGAGTGATTTCTGCTGGCTTGGTACATTTTGTTGTTCCTATATTAAAAGTAAACCATTTGCTCAATTCACTCTTACAGAAATCTGGAGTAAATTGCTAGCCTTGCACTAAATTTTGCATTACGTTACGCCGATATTAATAAAAAACATATCATACATAATAAAGCTTCATTTCCAGTCAGTCATTTATTTAATCAGCAGCTTCATTTAACTTTACATTCAAAATTCAATATTAGAGAATACGCAACTGCAAACTCAGTGCTTTCTGATTCATTTCTTGTGTCATGAACCGTTCTGTTTTAGGGAAGCGTGACAAAATTCTGTCGCCACGCCTGTGATTATTTGCTTAATTTCCTTTGCCATTACCTTTATTTAGATTTTGGCTATTCATTGCCCTGGCGGGTTGCACACCGTTCAATTGTCCTTTTTGTGCTAATCAGTATTTTTTGTATTATCATTATTTTTTATATTAAAAATATTATGTGGTACCCTGTCCACTGTGTGTGGTTCACTGCACTATATTCCAGGCTTTTCAAAATTGTTATCAGTGCTTAGATTAGATTTACAGTAGAATCTTCGTTCAGAAGGGTCTGTTGTACTCTTTCCTCTTACGAACCCGTAGTGTTTTCCTTCCTTAACGATAGCTTTACTCATTGTGAAATTTCATATGCGATCACAGTGTTCCATTTCGCAATCCAGTAGACCGATTAAGAAGATTGATGTTACAAGCTACTGTTTTGGGCCACTCATATTTGCGCTCAGATTTGTAGCTAAACATGTTAAAATGTGTGAATCTTCAGTTTCTCACGGGGTATTTCTTGCTCGAACAGTCCACGGGTGTACTGGCGGTCCATAGTATCCAACGGGCACAATATTTCGGCGATCAGACATGTCGCCATCGTCAGGTGCGCTGACGAACTGAACTCCTGTACCGCCAAGATTTTATGGACTCCCTTAAGTCCACAAAGATGGGCCGTTACGCCCATTTGCATCAAAATTAGGACACCTACATATTTGCTGGCCAAATACCTGGCAGAATTACTAAGCCCTTATGTCGGTAAATTCCCTCACCACTTTCGTAATTCTGTGTATTTCGTGAAACGTCTAGACAACTTCAAGCTCAAAGACTCTGACACCCTGGTGAGTTTTGACGTTGTTTTATTATTCACCAGAGTGCCTCTCCGACAGTCAGTTGACTTATTGCACAGAAATTTGACGAGAAGATGACCGACCTTTTCAGCCAAGTTTTGACCTCCACGTATTTTCTCTTTAATGAAGAATACTATGAACAAACAGAAGGAGGCGCAATGAGGAGCCCACTCTCGCCTGTGTTCGCCAATTTCTATAGGGAATACTTCGAGGAGGAAGCTTTGGCCTCATGCAAATGGAAACCTACTTGTTTTCCCGTTATGTGGATGACACGTTCGTTACCTGGCCCCATGGAGAGTACAAGTTCCTAGACTTTCTTCCACACTTGAAATCCATACATCCGAACATCAAATTCGCTATGGAGACCAAAGCGAACGGAAGATTACCGTTCGTGGACGTCATTATCAAAAGAAGACCGAATGGCATTCTGGGCCATGGGGTATACAGGAAGAAAACGCACAACGACCTGTATCTGCATGCGGATAGCTGCCACCACCCTTCGCAGAGGGACGGGGTGCTAAAAACTGTGGTGCACAGGGCGCATACCATATCTGATGCAGAGGGTCTGTCCCAAGAGCTGGAACACCTGAAACCTGTATTCAGGAAAATCGGGTACTCGAAATTTCAGCTCAGACGCTCTCTTCGCCCCACATCTACAGTACAGTGCGTGGAGACGGAAGAAGTCATGGATTAAGAGATAGCCACTGCCTATTTACCTTATACTGACGCACTGTCAGGCAAATTAGGACGAATACTGAGGAATCACTGAGTTGGAACTGTCTTTTGCCCACCCAATAAAACATGAGCATTATTAGGAAATGTCAAAGACGATCTCGGTTTGTGGAAGGCCGGCATATACCAGAATCCATGGCAGTGTAGGAAGACTTATATTGGACATACAGCGCACACCATCGAAGATCGTCGCCGAGGACATCAGAGGCACACTCGACTAGGACACCCCAATAAGTCGGTGGTTGCAGAGCACTGTTTGTCCAAAAACACGAACAGGACTACCAACATACCAGGATGTTGGCACAGACATCTAAATACAGGGACAGCCTCGTTAGAGAGGCTTTCGAAATGCGTACTAAGGACGGACTCATCAACTTATATTGTTGCTGTAACCTCACCAGCGCATGGGAACCAGCACTGAGTCTAAATAAAAAGACTCTCAGCAAAGACAACCAACGGGAGACCAGGGCGGACGAGGCAATTACACCGACGCCACCACAGACGCCGACGCCTGTATCTGAGCTACCGCGGACACGAGGCCGCGGGCGCGGTCAGAGGAGAGAACGCCTCACAGGGCAAGGGGATTTAAGATGGACGCCCACTCTCAGGAGCTCAATTCGTCAGCGCACAAGACGATGGCGACATGTCTGATCGCCGAAACATTGTGCCCATTGGACTCTATGTACCGACAGTACGACCGTGGACTGCTCCAGCACGTTTAAACGTGTTTCCTATGGATGTACGTATATTATTTTTCTTGACTACATTGTGCAGCCTATCTTTATGTGTTCTACCACGTTTGTAAAGCATCTGATGCTATTATTCTCAGTTTTGTTATGTGAGAATGTTTCGCTAGCTCCATGCCAACATGTTAGTTCGCAAAGATGACCAGTGATTCTGCTGGTGAGCGTGAAATAACTCTGAGTCTGAGATATTATTATCGCGAGTAGTAGCGAGGGAACAGCCGCTGAGAGGTGTCGGAAGTGGTCGAACGCAGCCTGCGGTGGAGACAACCCGCTCCTCATGAGAGGACGCAGCCTGCCATGGTCGTGCTGGTAGCGTCGGAGGAGACTTGGATTTCAATTGAGAACTTTTGGTAATATGGCATTTTGCTGCACGTAGTTGTTGCTTACTTGCGCACTGGACAGAGTTTGTCAAATTTGTTTATGCATATATGCATGCATTGAGAGTAATATTCATATCTTTGTTGTGGCCACAGATGTGTTTATTGAGTACAGAGATTGTGGAATATTTAGTCATACCATTTCTGTGGCCAGAGATGTGTTTATTGAATATAGACACTGTGGGATAATTAATCGTATCTTTCTTATGGCCATGAAAGTGTTTATTGATTACTGGATTAGGCATTGTGGAATAATTAAAGTTTGTGTAAAGTTGGTCAGTGTTTGATTAAGCTATTTTGCTATTATAGTACATTAAGGTTTTTATTGGTATCTTTCATTTTGTACACCGCTTAATGCTAGTTGACAAAAGTGCTCCCAATCATTCAATAGGTGTATAAAAAATACGGCAGTAGTTGTTTCAATTGCTACGATCATACATCGCACCCTCCATCGAGTGCAGTATTGCTCTTGAAATACTGTTAATATGTTGCTGATCACCCAGTTTCAGCAACAAAACAATGGAATTTGTACGTTGCGTACAGGAGCGTTGCAGGATTGTTGTTAGGAGTTGTTAGAGATTGTTTTAAATCTCGCAGTCAGATACTTGATTTTCTTACGATTTGTAGGAAGAGTAATTAAACTCTGTTTCTGTTTGCTCTCAATTAGAATTCTATTGTTTTCAGTGATGCAACGACACATATTTCAGTACGCCTTTTAAAAATAAGAGAACAGGCAAGTTTATAACTGTCACAGAATAAAGTCGTGCATTATATTCATGAAATATGAGCCTAGGATGGCTTACTATGAAGGGCAAAAAAACGAGGCATAGCCTATCGTCGACGTACTATTGTGGTACAGGGGTGCCTAAGATGAAACCCAAAGACGTCCTGGTTTGAAAAGAAATGGCGTCTCCGACCATCACTATCGGTTGTTGGGTGGAGTGGCGAGCATTCGGGCTTTCGCCAGGCATGTCTTCGCTGGTTGTCCGTGTTCACTTCAAAGAGGGACTCATTACTGAATACAGTTCTTTTACAGTGAATGAGACTGCACGCCCAAGACGTGTCCGGAGACTCCCGTACCGTAGTAGGATACCAAGCTGACAGTCGCCCGCCAACAGCCTGACAGCCAGGAGATATGGATTGGACTGGCATTTTATTTCGTAACAGGGTGACATTGGCCGTTATCCGTTACACCCTTACAGCACAAGGTATGTCGACGATTTTCTACGCCCCGTTCCGTTGCCCTTCGTGGCAAGCCATCCGGTTGTCATATTTAAGTACGGTAATACCTGGCCAAAAATTGCGAGTTAATCAACGCTTGGTTTCTCAAATTTGAGTAACTGATTTGTTATAGATGTGCATGGAACATACTGATCTTCATCCCATTCGATTCATCCCTTCATGGTACGTCGATATCCCTTTTCCTTTTTTCCATAGAGTGTATTTTGTGCTATTAGTTTTCTCACTAACTTTACAACACTAGAATCAGCACCTCAGAATATTACCTTGAGATTTAGGCATTTTCGTTATTTCCGTAAACTACTGATGTCAATGCCTCGTCGATTCAGTTGAAACTCACTCGACCGATATACTGTCCTAAATCGAACTTGCCTCCGTCTATAATGGTCTCATCGACAAGAAGAAGTAAATCCCTAATTTTGAATCTTTCATTTTCTGAGATTCCCCTTTGTGCGCCTATTACGTATGTATCTATACAGGGTTCCCGACGCAGGCTTCTGGGACATCCTCAGAGGAATGAGTAAATAATATTTTGAATTGGAATCCATGTCCTGCAAAGTACTATTTCCGTGCTACAACCATTTCAAGACATATTGGTAAAGCGACCACTTTGAGAGGTAACTGGTTAGGCATGACCCAGTGCGTCACTTGTTTTAAAATTCTACACATTAACAGCCAAAGACGTTGCTCGTGTACTCGCTGACGCATTCTCTTCAACGTGGTACAGTACGACCTCTTCCAACTCGAGTGTGTGACGTCTTGTTGGACTACCACAGTCACGCCTGCTGCCGGTGAAGCTAAACTTTCTCGAATCTATTGCGTAATTGTGGCGAGAAACGTATGCGATGGAGTCGGACATTGTGGAGAATGATCTTGATAAAGGTGACCAGCACTTCTTACTTTACCTTGAGCTTCTCTGATCAGAAGGATCATGTCGGTGTATTCTGCAAACGTGTACTGAACCATGTTGCTCTAACACTCAGGTTAGTGAAGCTCGATCCAGGTCAGACTGGCAAGAGAGACGTCAAATGGCAGGCCCTTCCCGCCGGAGGTTAGAGTCCTTCTTCCGGCCAGGGTGTGTGTGTTGTTCTTAGGATAGGTTAGTTTAAGTAGTGTGTAAATCTAGGGACCGATGGCCTCTGCAGCTTGGTCCCTTAAGAACTGACACACATTTGAACATTTCGAAAGTCAAATGACAGCATCTGACCCGAAGTAACCACCTCCCCCTGACTACACTCGTTCATACCTACCTAGCACACTATTTTTCAGACAGTTGTACGACGGGAAGAGAACATTTCCGGACAAGGGTCCCTATTCAAAATATTACGTACTTACTCGATTCTACAAACCCTAGAAATTTGTAACGGAAATTCCGAACACCCTGTATGGCTGTGGATGATAGACAATGAAAGGAAACGAGTCAGTGACCTGTGTAATCATACTGGCCCCAAAATGTACCAAGGACGACTTCACTGCGTTCACAGCTAATCAACGAATATCCTTGCTGGATGAATGCAGTTTTAGTCGGGAATTTGAAATTGAATTGGTGTAGCCCTCGATAACGGCACAACGTCTATTCACGGGAATACTCATCGTAATTTTCGGACGTACTGAAGTTCATCACTGCATATGTTAAGTCCGGGAGACTTGGACTACTTTTCTTTTCCGGCGTAAAATTTCTGTGTTTTTGGATTTCTTTGACTTCTGGCAGCCTGTTTGTACAGTCTCTCATGTAAATTCAAGTAAAATGCATTATTGTCACACTACAACTTAAAATACAAGCGATATGATGAAATAAACTATTCATGAGTGATCCATCTCAGGAATTGTTGTATGGAAGAGATGAACCGTGTACTGGGATAGATGGAGAACGTAAAAATGATTACACTAAAGGATAGAGTCAATTACAATTACATATTTTTATTATGAACATGATTTAATGAATACTGAAGCACACTGCTAAATATTTTATCAGTTTATTATAAATCTTGACTAAAATGGTATATCTAATGAGTTGTTGATTTTGTTCAAACATTAGCCTGTCTTCCTCTCACCACAGTAATCACGCTTATTATAAATATCGAACAACATTCATGTTGCCATTGTAACAGGATTCAAACTAAATCCAGTGGTCTTTTTTATTAGTTTCGTAATATATTTCGCAACATCTAACATATTGGCTTCATTCCATTCATTAAAGTTATTTTCGCAACCTTCTACAAAGTTTGCATCTGATGAACACAGTGAGCTATTCGTAGTATTTTTCTTTCCAAGCTTCTCCAGTCTGTTTCTCTCTTCAATAGTATATCCGTTTGGTGATGTTTTTGTGTTCTTTTTCTGTCTCCTTTCTTTTCTTATTCCTCTTTTTGTTTACAGTTTCAATATTTTCAACAAGGTTTAGCTATTTCGGTACAGGTGTTGTCTTCTTCTTAACATTAGTGGTTTAGTCAATAGAAGGAATTGTTCTTCCAGGAATTTTGACCGTGGTGGGTTGGTAGCACTCAGTTTTCAGATAGTGAGCTAGGAAGTTTTATCATTAGTAAGGCTGGAATCCGAAGTTTTATCCGCCAAGGAGTTAGATTTAAGCATATAACTCTGCCCTTTTCCTAAGCTTGGGACACTAGGTCTGCTGATGAGCTTAGTTGTTGGTTGGCTTGTGTGTGAGACTCTGCTCTTCCCTTTATTGCCACAGATGTATTTTCAGACAAATAAGAGTAGTCTGTGGGGCTACGGCCGTCTCCAGAGGGATTATTCCACAAGTCTTCAAGCTAAATCTAGTAGTGTTCGATCTCTCTCACATTAAATAATACTCATCTTTCTCTGCCGATTGTCTAGTAGAGATGGACAACCACGACTTCTGTCGGCAGGTAACGAACTCGACGGCCTAATGAAGCTGTTTCATGCCTACACTTTGTCAAGCTCGCTCTCAGTAAAAAAAAAAAAAAAAAAAAAAAAAAGAGACTGCATCAAAAGTGTGCTTACTAAGTCTTAATTATACAACTAACTGCGCTCACCTGAACTGAGAATTTGATAGCCTTCCTGAACTAACACGAAATGACAGCAACACTTTTGCACCACGTTTGTTCACAAAAGAGTAGTGGGAGCTACTCTGGAGCGGCGTATTTGTGAAATACGTCACGGTTCCGTCTCACCCAGTGGTCCCCCTCTCCCAGACTTACTACCTTACCGAAGTACGTCCAAGTCGAGATATTCAATAAGAATGTGTTGTAAAAAACACAGGAATATCGATGTTTTGAGTCCCGTAGATGACGAGAAGAAGGATCACAAGTTCGGACAGGGCTGAGATGAGTGAAGGAAATCAGCCATGTCCAAGTAACCAGCGCGGTATTTGCCTTAATCGATTCGGGGAGGCCACGGGAAACGTCTTCTAGACTGTCAGATAGGGATTTTAACCACCATTCTTCCAGATACCTTACACTGGGCCACCCTCTTCCGTCTACACTACGAACACCGGCGGCTACACAAGAGATAAGAAAGAGATAACGCCTGTAAGTAACAGAAAACGCGAAAAAATAGCTTGGAAATGACGATTTTAAGCAAGATGTTCATATAGTTACGTTCAAAACCAATACACGTAACGATGCACAGCCGGACACAGTCTCATCGAAACTTCTGACGCCGCACGGCCCTCGTAGTAGACGTGCTGTAAAAAGGGAAACCGGAAGAGGGATGGCGAAGAAAGGGCGCCGGCGACAGTCATTTGACATAAACGAGTGTGGGCCGCGAATCCTGGTGGACGCTGTATGCCCCGCACGCGCGCAGCTGACAAAGGTCCGGATGTGGCACGCTAATCAAGTTGGCCGAACGGCGCGCCACACTGGGGTAAAAAGGCGGGGGCGTGGCGCCGCACAAAAGGACCGCACGTGCGGCACCGGCTAATGAGTTCTTTACGTGCCGCCAGCAGAGCAACCGCGGCGAGGCGAGGCCAGGCAGGGCTCAGCGCGGTGCTCACGTGATTCGGAGATAATCCCCTCCAAGGAACAGACTTTCTACACCATCAACGAACACACACACACATGCAGTCCCTGACCACATTATTAGATAGACCTTGAGTTCTTAACATACTGTGAGTTTAGGAGGTACAAAAATCTGCGATGATTATTTTGATCAGTCTAAATGAAGTTATTAAATTTTTTAGATTAGATTAGATTAGAGATTAGATTAACTATTCATTCCCTGGACCCATATAAGAAGGATTCTTCCTGGGTGCGGAACATGTCAGATAAACATATTACAAAAATGTAATTAGAAAAACCGGATGTTTCATTAATTTTAATGATACTCAGGCAATAAAAAGTAAAATTATATACGTGAAATAAATTTGAAATTCTTATAATTCCAGGTTTAATACTTACATCTGCTATCATTAAATCCATCATTCAGACATTTGCTGGTTTCTTGGCTATTACAACCAAGTATTGTCAAAAATTAAACTAAATTATTCATTTCAGTGATCCTCGGTTAAGAACAGTCAGATTATGTACAAGATTTAAAATTAAACCTCCACTATTTACAGACTTAAACTTACATATGCTTTCCATACATCCATCACTCACACGGTAGGTAGTTACTTGGCTGTTACAACCAAGTATTGCCAAAAATTAATGTATAATAAATTTTCGTTAGTATGGTCTACTGCGCTTGTTGAGAAACTCATGGATGGAGTAGAAGGAGTTGGCCACCAAAAATTCTTTTGAATTATGTTTAAATTGTGCCTTGACTAAAAACTAAACTCTTAATGGTTGCTGGTAACTTATTGAAAATATGCGTTGCTGAATACTGGACTCCTTTCTGGGCAAGAGTAAGTGATTTTAAATCTTTACTTATATTGTTCTTATTCCTAGTATTGATACTGTGTACTAAGCAGTTAGCTGGGGAAAGAGATGTATTACTTACAACTAACTTCATTAAGGAATAAATATACTGAGAAGCTGTGGTTAATATGACCAATTCTTTGAATGGGTTTCGACATGATGTTCTTGAATTCACACTACTCATTACTGTTATTATACGCTTCTGTACTCTAAACATTTGTGGAGTTACCCAAAAATATGATACCATACGACATAATGGAGTGAAAATAAGCAAAATATACCAGTTTTTTATATTTATATCTCTTATGTCTGACATCATTCGCATTGAAAACACGGACTTGTTTAGGCGCTTTAGCAGTTAGTTAGTATATTGCTCCCAACTGAATTTATTATCAAGTTGTAATCCCAAGAATTTTACACTCTCAACTTTTCCTATTTCCATGTTATCATATTTTATACACACACCAGAAGGAAAGCTCTTGGAAGTTCTGAACTGCCTATAGTGGGTCTTTTCAAAGTTTAATGACAGTGAATTGACTATTAACCACTTATTAATGTCAGCAAAAATTTGATTAGGTGCCATTTCTAAATTTAGATTTGATATACTATTTATTGCAATGTTAACCACTATAGATTATAAACAACTGATAAACCACAAGGTGTCAACATGAATATTTCGACCAGTCTAAATGAAGTTATTAAATTTCTTTAACCATTATAGATTATAAACAACTGATAAACTACAAGGTTTCAGTATTAATCGTTGTTGTTATGAAATGCACAATAAGCGGAACTATGCCCTAACTTTTTAATACTTTGCCGTGGCGCCCTTCGCCGGCATTAATGCTTAAACTCTCCTTGACTTACTGTTAATACAGGCGTGTACAGTGGGCATCTGTGGGTGATGAGGCCAGACTCGAAAAACTTTTTCAAGGAGACGAATTTTTGTGGTGATTGTTTTCCTTGCCACTTCCCTTTTCACCAGGTCCCAAACGTTTTCATAAAGTTCATGTCAGATGATTTTCCTGCCCATAGTAGCCAAGGGGCGTTTCCTTGGCGAAAAATGGTTTTTGCTGATCGAGATATGTGGCATGGAGCTCGGTCCTCCAAACATACACAGGATTTTCCTTTAGGAAACCATTCTTGTATCTGATGTAGTAGCTTCCTTCTTAATATCTCCTTCTACTGGTCTTGCCTCGATGTTCCCTCAACCAATAGAGTCACACACTGCCTTTGCCACTGATGATAGACCATATCATAATTTTGGTGGGATATTTCACAGTCTGCCTAATACAGACGGGATTTTACTTTTCGTCAAGGCACCCTCGTACAAAGTGAGGTTTATTCACAAAAAAATTTAAATGTAACTCATCATTAAAGCAAAGGTGAAACGAATTGAAGAAACCACTAAGATATGCTTTAGGATTGGTCTTGAAGGCAGAAAACTTATTTCTCACTACTGTATGAAGTAAATATTGTTTAATTTGATAATTCCCACCAGTTTCCAGAAGTCCACATATTGATACTTCTGCTTCTTTGCCCTTGCGAGACGTTTTGCCATCGTAGTAATAGTTAACTTCGGCTTTCCAACAGGGGTTTAAGCTGATTTGTGAAAGTTTTCGTCTTACACTTCTGTGTTCAAGTTTCATTCAATATGTTTCTTATAGCGACAAACTGGTTCTCACGGCCTATCTTACTCATGGAACGCAAAGAGTTTGGTGAAATTTTGGTTGAAAAATCTCTCGATCTGAATACATGTTCGTGCGAATCAGTCCTTTTATCTCTGCTATATTCTGAGGTGTCAGATCACTTACTTTACCCATTATTTCCACAGCTTATTGTATGAGAATCTCTCAACAATGAGCAAACATTATCATTAGATGTAACAGAAGGTAAATACAACCGGGAAACAACAATGTTAATTACTCACTCACACTTCAAACACATCAGCTCTTGCTGTTCTAGAATATGTGAGAAGCAATTTTGTCATAAATAGTCAGCATCACAGCAAACAAGTAGTTTGATTCAGTAACGCCTCTGTACCTGTATTCAACCTATTAAGCAATAATAGATGTTCCAGTTTAGCAAATAAAACATCAGATGTAAGCAATTTATAGCCAGTGGACGAATTCGATGAATGAAAATTTAGTGTTATAATAATGACGCGTTTACATGAATAATACTGCAATAAGTTTTTGAACCAAGGATGGTAGTACACACTAATTAGAGTAAAACATCCCATATAACGTTGTGTCCCCATAATTTGCTGGTACAGAAACGTAGCTCGTTATGGGTTTCGTTTCGCCAGATAGTAATCTACTTAATACTTAGCCATTATCACTTTTGTTTTAGGGTTCTCGTTGTTAATTTATACTTGAGTTTACGTAATTTAATTTTTGGATTGTTATTGTATTGGGTTCTCCAATTCCCGTGTTTGACTGAAACATGCCGCACGTAGCTACAAACGCAATGTATGCCGGTATGCTAACTGTGTGCGGGTTTTGTAATCGATAAGCTACTGTTCCTTGAAGACAATATGGTTGACGATTTGGTAACTCCAGATAGCACCATATTCAACAGGGCTTTCCTGTGTTTTCGCTGTGTGAGATTGGTGCAGTGCCCTATAGTCGCACCAGAATGTACAAATAAACAGTAAATCCCGCTCATAGGAACATTTGGCGGTTAAAATCTAATTCTTCTATTTCAGATAAATATTGCAAAATTCTGTGAGTTTGTTTCACTTAAAATACCTTTAATTACAAAGTTCTAATTATTTCATTATTAATTAAAAATTTTACTGCTTTTTAATTAACGTTAGTACTGAAGTGCGAACTATATAATCAAAAGCGACACAGGAAAGCAGTGGATATTCAGTGACACTGCGCTTTAATTAGATTAGCCCACGTGTACACGTTCATTTTTCGGTGAAAGTATCTTCGATTTGTACCATATCTCTCTCAGAACGTCGGTATGAACACATTCGACACGTAACTTTTTGATTAGTTATTTAATTCAGGGAGCTTAACACAGATCCTCATCTGCAGAACCAATTTTGCGCTCTCGAGCCGAAACTGACCGATTCGTTTCCTAAATAGATAGCTTAGTATTTTTTTTCCGTCACATTTCTCTGTGGACTGAGTATCTAAATGTAAATCACTCGTTTAGCTTTTAGATTTTACCTACACTTAGAGATGCACCGGATGCCAGCCTGTAAGATTCCAAATTGCGGCACGTTCGTGTATGCATGAACTGTGAAGCTCTGTTTGCAGTCTTCTTACCTTCAAAATGGCTACGGAATGTGCTTATTAGTGGTTAAACTAACATCACTGCAATCGGCACCCGTTTCCGACATACGATTGCACGTGAAATCATTTGTTCGCGTTTCGTCCACATGAACCTTAGGTATCAGTTTTGCAGTTGCCGGTATCACTGTGTGTTATTTATTTCGGGAAACTAAAGCTAAGCGTTACCTCCTCCAAAATTGGGGATTACTTCGTCAAAGGCAGGGCCTAAATCAAGACTGAAGGACACAGCACTTTGTTGCCTTATCTGTGATCGTGCTAGTTGCAGTCTCATGGTATTCCGATTCAGTTAGGAATATATCTAACAGGAACACTACAGGTATGGTCTGGTCCAATAACTTCATCCAGTACTCTGTATTGTCACTGTAGTCTGTTCAATGAACCATGACTGAACAGTAATCGTTTACTGTGTTTGCTGTTGAGCGTTTCGGCACAAGTATTCATGACTAATTTGGTAGTGAGACACAATTGAAAAAGCAGATGTAATTTGTGGACATTACTGTATTTTCTGGAAGGGGCGTCCCATTTATATTGACCACCCTAAATAAGTGTTAGTCCAGATGCAAATTACAAAATGTTCCAAGCAAATGTTCTTTAGCCGTCACGGAGACATCGATCAGCATGACTGTTTTCGTTGTAGCTTTGTTTTTTACAAAGATATGAACAGCGGTATGACTTTTTTAAATGGCACCCTTTATTTTTTATTGAGTAATTTATTTCCTCTCCTGAAGGCCTATTGAAAAATATATCGCAGTGTACCATTCACTGAAACACACACAGCATTATCAATTTCATAACACAACATTGACGTTGACACTTCCAGCGTTTAGTGCAGGTACTCGGGGTAATGGAATAGATCTACCTGCTGACGTTGACAGAGGACAAATGTAAACATAAGTAGAATGCACACCCGTCATTCCGTCAACAATAGTCAGTTGAAGAGTTGTGTGAGTAGAATGTACACCAACGAAGATAAGGTAGAAATGCTACTCATCTATTGTGAATGTAAGTTATCTGAACATTAATTGCAATACTGTTTTCTTATGAACACTTACATTTAGTACAGTAGTTTAGTTCTTTTAAATACTGTTGTGTAGAGTAGGCATACAGTAAAAGCTGTCCTTCCTACAAACTGCATCGACATAACGTTTCTTTTATTGTTGTTATTGAAGGTAGGCGAAAAGCTACGCAGGCAGCGGAACTGTACAGGGAGCAATATTCTGACAAGAACCTACCTTCCCGACGGATGTTTTCTCCTCTTGTGGTGACGCTTCAGGAAACGGAAAGTTTCAACCCAAGGCAAAGCAATCGCCGCAGCACTTGCACAGACGAAGCTTCCAAAGTTACTGTCCTCGCTTCCGTTGCTCTGAATCCACAGGCGGGAACACGACAGCTTGAACACGAGATTGGCATTTCTAAAATCAGTGTACATCTACATCTACATCTGCATCTACGTGATTCATCTGCTATTCACAGTAAAGTGCCTGGCAGAGGGTTCAATGAACCACCTTCAACCTGTCTCACTATCGTTCCACCCTCGAACGGCACGCAGAAGAAAGGAGCACTTACATTTTTCTGTGCGACACCAGATTTCTCTTATTTTTTCGTGATGATCTTTTCTCCCTATGTAGGTGGGTGCCAGCAGAATTTTTTCGCAATCGGAGGAGAAAACTGGTGATTGAAATTTCATTAGAAGATCGCGTCGCAACGAAAAACACTTCTGTTTTAAAGATTGCCACTCCAATTCACGTATCATGTCTGTGACTTTATCTCCCCTATTTCGCGATAATACAAAACGAGCTGCCCTTCATTGTACTTTTTCAATGTCATCCGTCAGTACCACCTGATGCGGATCCCACACTGCACAGCAGTTCTCCAGAATAGGGCGTACGAGCCAGGTGTAAGCAGTCTCTTTAGTACACTTGATGCAAATTCTAAGTGTACTGAGGGTGAATCGTAGTCTTTGGTTTGTTCTACCCACAATATTGTCTATGTGATCGTTCCAATTTAGGTTTTTTGTAATCGTAATCCCTAAGTGTTTAACTGAATTTACAGCGTTCAGATTTGCATGATTTATCGAGCAAACAAAATTTACCTGATTTCATTCAGTAGTCATGTAAAAAAACTTCACACTTTTTTTTATTCAGGTTCAGTTGCCACTTTTCACACCATACAGATATCTCAGCTAAATGATTTTACAATTCGTTTTGATAATCTGATGACTTGACAAGACGGCAAATGACAGCATCAACTGCAAACAATCTAAGACGACTACTCAGATTGTCTCCTACGTCGTTAATATAGATCAGGAACAATAGAAGGCCTATAACATTTCCTTGGGGAACACTGGATATAACTTCTGTTTTACTCGACGACTTTCCGTCTGTTACTACGAACTGTGACCTTTCTGACAGGAAATCACGGATCCAGTCGCACAACTGCGGCGATACTCCGAAGGCACGCAGTTCGGTTAGGAAACGCTTGTGATGAACGGTGCCGAAAGCATTCTGGAAATCTAAAAATATGGAATCAGTTTGACATCCCCCTGTCTATAGCACTCGTTACTTCAAGAGTATAAAGAGCTAGTTGTGATTCACATGAGCGGTATTCTCTGAATTCGTGCTCACTATGTTGCAGTAAATCGTTTTCTTCGAGGTATTTCATAATGTTCATATACAGTATATGTTCCAAAACACTACTGCAAATCGACGTTAGTGATATATGCCTGTAATTCAGCGGATTACCCCTACTTCCCTTTTTGGGTATCTGTGTGACTTGAGCAATTTTCCAGTCTTTAGGTACGGATCGTTCTTTGAGCGAGTGGTTGTATACAATCGATAAACATGAAGCTATTTTATCAGCCTACTCTCAGAGGAACCTGACTGGTATACAATCTGGATCAGAGGCCTTGCCTTTAGTAAGTGATTTAAGCTGCGTCGTTAATCCGAGGATATCTACTTCTATGTTTCTCATCTTGGCAGCTGTTCTTGATTGGAATTCAGGAATATTTACTTCGTCTTCTTCGGTGAAGGAGTTTCGGAAAACCGCGTTTAACAACTCTGATTTAGTGACACTGTCATCTGTGACTTCACCGTTGTTATCGCAAAGTGAAGGTATTGATTGCGTTTTGCCACTTGTGTGCATTATGTATGACCAGAATCGCTTTGGGTTTTCTGCCAGATTTCGAGACAGATTATCGTTGTGGAAATTATTAAAAGCAACTCACATTGAAGTACGCGCCATATTTCGAACTTTCTTAAAACTTTGCCAATCTTGGCGATTTAGCGTTCTTTTAAATGTGGCATGCTCTTTTCGTTGCTTCTGCAACAACTAAATGACCCGGTTTTGTACCATGGGGGATCAGTACCATCACTTATTAATTTGTGTGGTGTATATCTTTCAATTGTTGTCGATACTGTCTCTTTGAAAACATTCCACAACTTTTCTACACCTACATGATCAGAGCGGAAGGAGTGAAGACTGCCATTAAAAAGGCCTAAGAGCAATTTTATCGGCTTTCTTAGATAGATTTACTTTGTGTATTTTTATGGTTGTAGGTGTTGCGGTATTCAGCCTAGCAGCAACTGCCTTGTGGTCGCTAATCCCTGTATTCGTCACAATGCTTGCTATTTGTCCAGCGTTATTTGTTGCTAAAAGGTCAAGTATGCTTTCGCAACCATTTACGCTTCGAGTGGACTCATGAACTAATCGTTCAAAATAATTTTCCGAGAAAGCGTTCAGTACAATTTTGGATGACGTTTTATGCCTGCTGCCGACTTTAAACGTATAATTTGTCCAGCATATCGAGGGTAGATTAAAGTCACCACCGACTATAATTGTATGAGCGGGGTACTTATTTGAAATGAGACACAAGTTTTCTTTGAACTGTTCAGACCCTATATCTTCTGAGTCGTTGGGTCAGTGAAAAGATCCAATTAATAGTTTATACCGATTGTCAGGCAAGACCTCTACCCATACTATTTCACACGAACTATGTACTTCAATTTCGCTGAAAGGCAAACTACCTCTGACAGCAATAAATACTCAATAACTATTTTTATTTAATCTGTCCTTTCTGAACACTGTTAGATCGTTTGAAAAAATTCCGGCTGAGCTTATTTCCGGCTTTAGCCAGCTCTCTGTACCTACAACTATTTGAGGTTCAGTGCTTTCTATTAGTACTTGGAGCTATGGTTCTTTCCCAACACAGCTAGGCAATTTACAACTACAGTACCAATCGTTTCTTCACCTGCCTTACTGTGTTTTACCTCCCCACTTTGAGACGGACGTCCCTTCTGTGGTTCCCTGTGATCCTCTAACCTTAAAAACGGCCCAATCCTTTCCACACAAGCCCCGCGACCTGTGTAGCCGCCTCCTGTGTATAGTGGACTACTGACCTATTAAGCAGAACCCGGAAACCCACCACCCGATGGCGCAAGACAAGGAATCTGCAGCCTACACAGTCACAGAACCGCCTGAGCCTCTGATTCAGACACTCCACTCAGTTCTCCACCAAAGGACCACAGTCGGTTCTATCGACGATGCTGCAGATGGTGAGCTCCGCCTTAATCTCTGATGCAAGACGGACATCCCTTCTGTGGTTCCCTGTGATCCTCTAACCTTAAAAACGGCCCAATCCTTTCCACACAAGCCCCGCGACCTGTGTAGCCGCCTCCTGTGTATAGTGGACTACTGACCTATTAAGCAGAACCCGGAAACCCACCACCCGATGGCGCAAGACAAGGAATCTGCAGCCTACACAGTCACAGAACCGCCTGAGCCTCTGATTCAGACACTCCACTCAGTTCTCCACCAAAGGACCACAGTCGGTTCTATCGACGATGCTGCAGATGGTGAGCTACGCCTTAATCTCTGATGCAAGACGGACGTCCCTTCTGTGGTTCCCTGTGATCCTCTAACCTTAAAAACGGCCCAATCCTTTCCACACAAGCCCTGCGACCTGTGTAGCCGCCTCCTGTGTATAGTGGACTACTGACCTATTAAGCAGAACCCGGAAACCCACCACCCGATGGCGCAAGACAAGGAATCTGCAGCCTACACAGTCACAGAACCGCCTGAGCCTCTGATTCAGACACTCCACTCAGTTCTCCACCAAAGGACCACAGTCGGTTCTATCGACGATGCTGCAGATGGTGAGCTCCGCCTTAATCTCGGATGCAAGACTGCAGTCTTTACCATTTCCGCGAGCAGCCCGTAACCAGACAGAATCTCCTCTGATCAAAAGCGACACATGTCATTGGTACCGACATGAGCAATTACCTGCAGCTGGCTAGACGCTGTACTCTTCATGGCATCCAGAAGCACTCTTTCCACATCCGGAACGACTCTCCCCGGAATGCAAACGGAGTGCACACTGGCTTCCTGCCCCTCCTTGGCAGCCATATTACTAAGGGGCCCCAATACGCAGCTATCGAAGGAGCTCCCATTTACCAGCCAACCCACCCTCTGTGAATACCCGGACCTTGCGGGCCGAGGAGCTTCCTCTGGAACAGGGTGGACAACTGCTAATTGTTTACTTTTTAACCTAAAGAAATAAAGAACTTGTTGCTGAATGTCGATATTTTTTTCCAAAAGAATGAAGCAATGGCCCTCCACCCGAAAATCGTTATATTACAGGATAGCTTGCTATCTGAGTTTAGGCGGACTTTGCAAACATAAGTATTGACGACGTTTTTCTTCAACGCTGCTTTTAACATCGACTGAAAAGTTTATACATATGCACAGAATCGGAATGGTGACCAGACGCAGTACCGAGGTAAGTGGAACTTTTTGTAGTGCACAGTACGACGAAAGACGGTTGTCAAACAAATACGCAACGCTACGCGGCTATTAACCCGCCACACCACCCACCTTAAATAACTGTTTGTCCAAATGCAAATTGTAAAATGTTCAAAGCAAATGTTCTTTAGCCGTCTGGGGGACATTAATCAGCATTATTGTCTTCGTTGTAGCTTTGTTTTGTAAGAATATATGAACAGCGGTATGATCTTTTTAAATGGCACCCTGTATTTTTTATTCGGTAATTAACTTCCTGTCCTAATGACGTATTCAAAAATGTATCATAGTGTACCATTCACTGAAACACAACGTTTTTGATTACACAACACAACACTGACGTAGAGCCCGGCAGAACAAACTCGTCCACTTGCTGGAGTTGTCAGGAAACAAACGAAAAACATGTAAAAACATAACAGAAAATTGACCTTGACTCTCCTGTACCATTGCCCAGGAGTAGAACGTTCAAAGCCGCTCAAAGTGGTGTACCTGGACACCAATACTGGTGCACTCGTTGAATGAAATAATTACTTACTGCTTTCAGTGTTGCCTGCTGAACAGAATTACAAGCAAGGACGATACGTTTCTGCTTGTCCTCTGGAGTTGTTGGCATATCGTGTTAGACAATGTCTTTAATCCCAAAGAAAAAAAGTCCAGAGGATTTAAATCAGGAGACCTAGCAGGCCAAGTAACTGTTCCTCCTCGACCAATATATCTGGCAGGATACTTCCGGTTCATAAAATGATGTGCACTCAAGGCATAATGTGCTGGACATTCATCGTTTTGGTACCACTTAAGCGTCTTAGTGGCACTTCATCCAGAAGAGGAGGAAGAATTCGTCTGAGGAAGTAGGTATACGCTGGGCCGTTTAGACTACCATCGATGAAATAGGGCCCAATAATTGTAGCACCAAGCATCCCACACCAGACGTTAACTCTCTACTGACACTGATGTTCCACCTGCCTAAGCAATCGTGGGTTGTCACGGGACCAGTAATACATGTTCCTAGCATTTACCTATCCTTTGTTTGAAAAGGAACTCTCACTGGAAAATAGAACATTGGAGAAAAAGTTCGGGTTGGTGAGGATTTGCTGCTGTGCCCACTGACAGAGCTGTACACGAATCTGGAAATCATTCCTATGCCATTCTTGCTGAAGGTGTACGTGGTAAGGATGGAACCAGTGACGTGTAAGGTTAAGATGTACAGGAGCGACTGTAGTAATGGATAGGAACTTTGATTGTTGAGTACATATGCGAGCTGAGTTGGTGACCCTTCGTTTACAGCTCCAGGCTGCTTTGGCTTCCGTCACGCAGCTTGAGGCTGCTCCCAAGGGGCGTGAGTGTAGAGGGTTGAGCTCGGGAATGGGAGGGACGTTAAGCACATCCCATGTGCCTTCCGATCGTTCCACTGTTGTGGACGCCCCACGTACTGCCTGCACTGAGGTTGACTGTACCCCCGTGGTCGAGTGGGATATCACTCCAAAGTCTGGCAGGCAGTGAAATACCTTCCGAGGGGCTGATCGTAGGGCCACCCCGGTTCGTATGACGAACCGGTTTCGGGCATTATTTGTGGCTGGCAATGACTCAACGTCAAACGAGCTGCACTAACCTCATGAAGACTTCCCCTAACCGCTGTCTATCTTGCTCCATACTACTTGAAAACACTATAGTGTCATCTAAATAGACAAGACACTGCCACGGTTTCAAACCCCTCAAGACACTTTCGGGGATTATATGTGGCTGAAGACAGTTCAACGTCAAACGAGCTGCACTTAACCTCATAAAGACTTCCCTTAACCACTGTCTATGTTGCTCCATACTACTTGAAAACACTATAACGTCATCCAAATAGACATGACACTGCCGTGGTTTGAAACCCCTCAAGACACTTTCTAGAAACCTCTGAAACTTTGCTGGAGCGTTTTTCAAACCGAATAGCATTGTAATGTACTGGTAATGGCCTCCAGGTGTAGAGAAAGATGTTTTTGGACGATCCTCAGGAGCCATCTATAACCGATGATAACCTCTTGTCAAATCCAGCATAGGAGAGTACTGGCACTGTTGTAAGTGATCCAAAGTCTCCGATATGTTTGGAATGGGGTATGCGTCTGTTACTTTCTTATTATTGAGGTAGCGGTAATCACAGCAGAACGTGTATCTCTTAGTTCCTTCAGTAGCCTTTTTAGGCACAATTACAATTCTCGCTCCCCAGGAACTACTACTATGCCTTATAATACCGTTCACAAGCTGCTAATCAATGAAGTACTCCACAATCGGCTATAAATACCTCGGTTTTCTATATTCATTACGGCAAACAGGTGCTTCATTCCCTGTTCCTATGTTAATCTAATGGAGTTGCTGGTAATGGATCTTGTGGAAAAACCAAATCCGTAAAATTCCACAATAATTCTTCCATATGCTCTCTTTCTCCTGCTTTCAAATGCTTAATTTTGTTACTTAATGCAGTTTTATGGGCAGTTAGTGGTTGATCGCTTCGGTTACCTCTCGAACACCAGTCTTCGTCATGTGGCACATCCAAATTTTCTACTAACACTCTTTTCCTCAAGTTCGCGTCTATAGTGCTAAAATTATCCCCGTTCACGGGAACTACTCACACGTCATTCCCCTCCTGTACGCGTACAACACTATGTTTCACAAAACAACAAAATGAACCGGAATCTTCATTATCCTCCAATGGTTCAATAACATATACTGTACCCACAGGTAGATTCCACTGCACACTTACCCAAAGCGACTTCCCACTACCACCAGACACACACTCTTCCGAGTTATGTCTTAATGTTAATTTACGCGTTTCAGTTGGTTTATTCCTTATGTTGAACGCCCCTCACAGCAGCTCCGCATTGACAGCAGTTTCCCCTAGCGGAGATAACGTTCCACCAAGTTCCACAGTTCGCTGTCCAAGGTCAGTTTTGGCATGATGTCGACGCAAGAAATCTTCTCCTCGGATCATGTTATAGCCCTCGTTTACCTGTGGTACTACCTCCATGCATGCATTAAATCGGACTTTCACTATGCGAAACTCCACTGTCACCGACCCCAAAGGCGTGACCTCTTTATCTCCCACTCCACGTTACCAATAACGTGTTGGGACAAAATTCCTTCATCCCATTATATTTGTAGTAGCCACTGACACTTGCGCCCCTGTATCCAACAACATCTTAAACATTTTATTTCCTATGGATCCTACCACTGATCATTCCGCCTCTGCATACGTATTCGTGTCATTGAAATTAAGTGAGTGGTCCCTTAGGTGGGTCTAGGGCCCCCTCTGCCGTTTAACGCTTGTCAACATCTCATACTTCCACTTCTCCGTCCTCCACGCTGCTGATTTCCACCCCTTTCTTTATTCCTCAGTGACTGGGTACATTGCCTCTGCATATATCCCGTATGACCACAATTATAACATTTTATACCCGCTGCAAATACTGTTTGCCTCTCTCGTATCCCTGTTGCCACGTCCATTTCTTCACATTGAACTGCCAGCTGAATGGCCAAACAAAAATCTTTGGGGGTCCCTTCACGCACTTTCCGTGACATATGCGCCAGTAACACTCTCAAAAATACATCAAACGGCCTTTTGTCTGCCTACTGCAACAGAACACTATTCGCTTCATCGCTCTGACCCAACTCTTAAGTATACTCATTAATTTCCCTGTCTGCAAATTTCTCCACCGTCTCTCCCTGTCTCTTTGTCATTATACTTAACCTCTCCTTAAAGTACCGAGCGCTATTCTGTGTGTTGTACCATTTCTTTAACTACTTAAACCGTTCAGCCTTCCTTGCTTCCTCAGAACACCTTTTATATGTTTTAAATACACCAGTTAATCTAATCTTGTCTATGTGTAACAACTGCTCATCGGACCAACCATTCATCACCGCTGAAGTCTCCAAGTCCTCCACAAACGGACGCATATGAGGATATGCCTTGCCAGAAAACAAATTAATCAAACTTGCAGCGGCTGGATCAATATCCTGCACCCTAGGCAACAACGACTGATGAGATGCAGATTTCCGCTCGCTTCTAGATGTTAATTCATTTCTCAGCTGCGTATTGTCTGCTGTCAATTGTGCTACTTTTTCCATCAAATTCCACACCGCTTCTGGTTCTGACACACCTTGCGTCCTTGACTCTCCTATTTTGTTGCTTTCGTCCCCAGTTAGCCCCATTTCAACTTATCAAATCCCAAAATCCAAAACATTCAACAGCTAAAATAATCTAATTCCTTACACCTCAGTACCATCATACTCAGTAACACAAAAGTAATTAAATGCCACAAAAAAATCTTACGGCTGAAAATACCCTAACACTTACTCTGACTATACTATGCCCACGCAAACAACTAAAAATGTGGCTTACCAGGGGCAATACTCGATAAAACAAAAAAGAAAGAATGCGTCCAACACTCAAAAAGAACAATTTTGTCAGCACTCACCACATCTTGTGACACTAATGCTGCCAGTGGGGTCGAACATCATACTGGACAGACGTCATCTGCTACTCTGACTTCAAATATTGTGGTACCAGATGCCAAATGTGGCGTGAAGACACCGAACTTAGTGGGTGGGTGTGTGTCAGGAAGTGCCATATAAATTGATTTATTTGCCTCCACTAAAGTGCACCGTTCACCTCGGTCTGCATCTCAGGACACCACAATGCTGAGGTAGCACCCCATTGGCCTGTGATAATATGATTTATTTGCCTCCACTAAAGTGCACTGTTCACCTCGTTCTGCATCTCAGGACCCCACAATGCTGAGGTAGCACCCCATTGGCCTGTGCAATGCAACTCTGTGTTGTGCCGGCCTTGGTCAACCCGATGAGCTCTGATGATGTCAGGATGGTTGAGCCAGCAACCGACTCAGCACTGCTCGGTGTGCGAGTCCTTCTCCTCGCCGGCGTGGCTGAGAAAGCGGCGACCAACCAGTACCTGCTATCCGGTGTCCGTGTCTGTGGCCCTCACCATGGGCAGTCTCCAGCATGTGTTGGGGTCCAATACACCTGCCCGTGGTAGTGAGCAATGGAGTGGTCCGCCCTGGCTGGCTGAGGACCCTGCATCGGCCTCAGAGGGTCGAACCAACGACCTGTCGTGGACTGAGACGCTGGTGCCCCGTCTGTGATACGCCCCACCATCCAGGAGAGCTGCCACACTTGAATGAATCTCATTAGAAAATGGCACTATTTATGCTCTGCTGTGCAGCTCTGTTTCGTTAATGCGTTGCTTTGCACCAAGTATGTATAACACTTAGGTTGGTCTGTGGCTCTCTTCTGCCTCTCACTTGCGCCATTGAAACTGCTTTGTGCGGCGTCTCCAGCAGTTTTACGCCCCTGTGGCCTCTGTTTGCCTTCGCAACTGCTGGTATGCATAACTTACTGCAATTCGGCCTACACCTGGCTGTAACTCGTGCTCTGAATATCACACAAAACAAACTTTCCCTATCTTAAACAGTGGTACAGGTTCTACTTGCCAAACTTGACAGAATTCCTCCTTAGTTCATAAGGCTTCAAAGATTAGGTAAAAAGTACTTCTGAAAGAACTTTGGTGAGTACGAATTGCCAGAGTTGTTTGGACAGCTAAGTCGACGGAGTAGTAAAATGGTAAAAAGTCAATTATTTTGACTTTTGAAACTTTTGTGCCAAAGTCGAAATTAACATGGTGAAAAAAGCGATGGTATTAACTTTGGTCAAAACAATCATTTTTTATTTAGCATGTTTCCAGCAAATGTGATCCACAAATTTGAATTTCGTAGTTTTCGTTCCAGATTCGTTATCAGTCAGGTTATAAACCCTACTATATTACCTTCTGTCCACACTGATGGAGGTTTTGGATTCACATCACATTCTCGTAACTGTGGCCCATTTGTACCACTATAATATACCAATTCAAAGAAAACAACCACTATGAAGCACAAAATATTCGTTGATTTTATGGTAAATTATATGAAAGACTGATGCAACATACTAGATGACGATTCAGGTTTCCTTATCTCAGTGCCGCTTAAGACGTTTGAAGTACCGTAAAAGTCCCAATAAAAATGAGTTGACTTGAATTGCAGTTCAATGTTTCACATTTCTTTACGATTCGTTAGAGTAGCCATGTTTCTGTAACTACGTAGCTTTGGTGAGACAAAATTGCTGAATTACTAGGACCATTGGTGAGAAGGAGATTTGATACTATAAGGACCTACAATTAGTCTTGATATAAGCATCTAATTCTCAAAGGACACAAGTAAATAAACTGTACATATAATCTGCCACATGAACATGTATGTTTCGTTCAGTATTAGAAGAGTACCCTGCAGCAGTCGAAATTTACTGGCAGTGAGTAGTTCATATGGTTAAAATTAGCATTCAGTAGTCGTGAAAAGTGTTTAAGTGGGGCTTCTGAGTCATGCGATAAGGATAGGGATCTCAACTGTTCAACAGAAGGTCATGAAACATGTTGAATGCTGAGCATGTGGAGGGGGTGGCAGAGGAGGCGATACGTCATCGTATTTTCGGATCGAATTCTTACTTATTGATTGAGTTTCTGTTCTCACCCAGAAAAGACGATTTTGTTGTCAAGACTTTGTTTTTCTTTTTTAAATTCTAACAGAAACTAGAATGAGCCGTTGTTATACTTTCGGCGTCATGCGCACATATACATTTTTACTGTGTGGCCTTATTTTCTGAGCTGCCTGCAGGTGTTCGCTTGTACCCTATTCGTGTGAGCAGAACCCTACGCTTGCGTTGGTTTTGCTACCTCTTTGAGTGACACGAAATGCAGTACAAACGCATCACACTGTGTGGGCGACCACTCAGAAAGATTGGCTGCTGACTACAGAATAACGGCACGCTCTCTGCTGGTGGTAAAAGGAATTGTGCGCAACACTTCACGAGCAAATGTAGAGTTAGCGTTTCCCTCGTCTTTCAAGTTGACATTCACTCAGAAGAACGAGTCACACAACTTACATCGCAACAGGCGGGGTGAGATTATGAAAGCAACCAAGTATCTCACGACATGTCAGTGTTAATTAACTCGATGTAAAAGAGCTTGATTAATTTTAAAAGATTACAAGGTTCTACAAACGAACGTTAACCCTAAATAAACATAGAGATAGAGGTACCGTGGCTTTTAAAGCAATGGAACTTTGCTATGAATCCATCCTCGGTATCTTCCAAAACACTGTCTTCTGCTGTTAAATTTTTTTTCATATTCAGTAAATGCACAAGGTACACTGTGAGCGATCTTCATTAAAATATAGCTTTGGAATAGATCGACTGGCTTGTGAGGCAACACATTTCTGAGGTATGTTACTCACGTTATTCCTATATCCATGTTAACCCTTTACTGATATCTAGTTTTCAAATTATTCAAACGAATGCAGCTCGTGGAGCAGTGTAAAAGTGAATTATTTTTTACTTATGTAGCACCAACGTTTCTAAAATACTTTGATGCTGTAATAATAATCATCATTATAATCTACTTTCAGTCCTTAAACATACGAAAATTAAGTACAATAGTCAGCCAACACTTGCTCTGTCGAACCATTACAATATGTGCTATACATGAGTAGGGTGACTAAAGAACTTTCACTAACCTGTCGTTTTGAAGGTTACCTCCCTACTCTCTAGTCCCATCACCTCCTACTTTCACAACAGGTCAAATGACCCGTTATGCATTGTTTACCTAGGATCTAATTTATGACCCTATTGATCTGACGGCAAAAGTTTGTACTTCTTTGGAATCTTTTGAATTACCCAGTGGAAATCCTGATCACTACAGTTTGTTAGACCAGATAGCTGCCTTTCTATTTATGTCACACTTATCTTTATTGCTATAATTTGGTACCCAAATAGGCTGTCTCTATATATATGCCACCGTCACCTTTATCGGTATAAATTATTACTCTTATAGCTACAATCCATGACACAATATGATGCCTCCACAATGAAACATGATTTACGCGAGGAATATAACATAATTATATCATAATTGACGTAGTATACAGAAAACATTAAAAATAACGTAAGTCAGACAGCTTGCATACTGCACTGTGTATTTATTTAAACACGTAAATAAGCAACTATTTTCCAAGGTCATGTAACCACCAACTTTCAACTACTTCTCAATGTCACCCAATAGGTTCTAGAGATCATCCAAAGACACACATATTTTATCATAAATACGAGACTTGTAACTGGCGAGAAATTACTGATGCACATGTGTTGTAAGATAGGATGGGATGGGAACATTCATATATTTAAGTTAACTAGCCTCAGACACAGTACAGTTATGAAAACTAAGCACCGACAGTGCCTCTGTGTAGGGTCGAACATCACCTGTACAGGCTAGACACTGCACTGGAATTTCACCTGGGGAGAGCCAGCCTTCAGCAAGCAGAACGATTTGCCAGCTGCTGTATCTGGTTTGCTCGGAGTTCCAGTGTGAAACGGCTCTATAATGTGACCGTTGTCAATGGTCAGCCTTGACCACACCACAAGAGCCCAACCAATCTTACAACAACCCCATCTTACACCTGTGCAGGTGGTGCAGTTTCCTTTGCCCCATTATCTCACCAGACTCCTAGATCACAGAGCTGTACAGTGAGGCGTCGAAGTTGCCTCCTTACCTATTATTACGATCAAAAAATCCCCGCAATGCGTGCAATGTGGACAGCTCTAACTGTTTGCACTGTACAAGACACCATGTTGATGGGCTGGTATGTGCCTACCTCCAATAAACTTCTGCATCTGAGTATATGTAGCACATCGAACGAACCTAAATGCAAATGACAAATTATTTGGCCCAGTGTAGTGAAACTGAAATGACATGCTATATTCATTCCAAGACTCAGACACACACACAGTTTTGCCGCATTTGACATTTAGACCCTCAAAAGACAACAAGTGTGTTTTCGATTATTTCAATTTCATTTTTGTGCAAATTTCGACACTAGATTTACCTTATTAATCAAAACGACAGAAAAAAAAGATTATTGATTTTGTAGTGCATTTAGTGACCTATTCAGTGTATGTATTGTGTTTGTTGGAAATTTCGTGTAAATTGTTTCTACGTGTGTTAAATGAAAAATGGCACGGCAGGGTAAACCCGACGGCTAAATGGTGGGGTAAATCCGACCGCGTATTTTTGATCGTTTATGTGTATGCAATTTTTTATTTGTGGAAACAAAGTGATTCTCTGATAATTCTTAGGAAAATGGTATGAAATTACAAACGAAAAACGACAAAACGCAATCAAAACGATATTCGTCGAGCAGATGCTGCAGTTCAAATAGGGATGTCTTTACGAACTGTCGCTCGTGATTTTAACATTCCGAGATCGAGAATGCTGTTGCACCGCTGTACAATGAAATCATCTTTCTTTCAGTTAAAATTTACATTCATTTAACTTTCACTAAATTTAGTACTCTAAACATTGTTATTTTCTTGAATACATTTTGTTCATACATGTAAAAAACATAATTGCTTGTAATTATTTCTCAAAACACCGTTCATTTAGAACTATTTTTGTGCAACATCAGCCCAACAAATAGGGGGTTCGATATACCCCTCCATTTTTGCAAAATGGAAAAAAATGGACGTTTCTTAAAAATACGGATTTCTCAAAAACTATTCATGGTATAACAAAAATACTTTGCAAACAGTTGCTCCTTTATATTATACATAATTTAACGCATATAACTTTAAGATCCGACCTTGTAAAAGCGTTTTATAGCCACAAGAATTTGCTATCCTATATATACATGGTGTCCAACCTCAATTTCTCACCACCAATGTCTCTGGAGCAATGGGTATTGACATATGGCATTCAGGGGTGTGAATTTATTGTAGGGGATCACGAAATCACGAATGTAAACACTATTAGAAATTCTAAACTGTGTTAAAATATTGGTTTCAGAAGACACATATTTTTTTTTTTTGTCATGTGAACACCATATTATTCCATACGCAATCAGTAACATAAAAATCACAATAATAATGGCGTTTGTTGCATCACAATACGTGCCTTGTATCCCAAGACACCGGAAAGTGAATTTGAATATGAAACATGCGAAACGTGAAGATTTTGCAATTCCCGTGATGAAAGCGTGACCCGTACGTTGCTCGAAATCGTGATGTGATCGATGTACTACGATGCAACAAATGCTATACTTACACATTGTTATGTGCACTGTTAGTATGTGGTCTAGGAAACATACGGATGTCTAGTCGCCCATAATGAAAACAATGATACGGTTTATGCACACTTGGTTAACTGAACTTTTTGACAGCACTACAATGGACATAAAAGTAACGAAATGCCGTTAACCCCCCACCGCCCGAAGTGAACAAAATTAGTCGCTGTGAAAGGCTTGCACAAGGGGTACATGCTATTTGCATGCAGTTCTACATCAATTACACAATGGAACATGCCACGCACAGGAAATGACATAGAACGTCTTTAATGTCCGCAACACAACTGAACCGTTACAGATGGTGCAAGGCATGCATTAACGTACAGTAGTAGTAACATAAAAGACATATGTCATCTCCATAATAGAGAAAATGTATGCTGGCATACAATCACATGTCTGAAAGCTGGAACGCTACAACGGACTTCCGAAGAGATTGCCATTTGCTTGGTAACGCTGCTGGGCACCCTCCATCAGAGACCCACTCAGGTTGTCAGTGTTTGTGGTCTTATTGCAGCGTATCAAACAGTAATACGGACTTTCATGTTGGCCATTGTGGTTGGAACCTGTTGATACACCATATGTTTCACATGTTCTCTTAGAAAAACGTCCAGGGGGGAGACGTCCAGCGACCGAGCTGGAAATCCCTGATTAAGACTGCCGCATCCAATCCACAGATGTGGGAACTGTAATCCACAGATGGGGGAATTGTTGGTTTAGCGCCTGTCGTGGCACCATGGCAATATGTCCAGGGCATCCATCACGTTCATACCACATTATTAGACGCAAATGAAGGGGCAGGACTTCGATCTCTAATGGTAAGATACATCTAAGGAACCTTTAGTACTGTCGCTCACTACGAGTGCCATCAGCGAAATAAGGGCCAATTTTGTGGTGTCCTACAACACCACACTGTACATTGACACCCCACTGACGTTAATTTTCAACCTGGTAAATCCAATGTGGCTTTTCTGACGACCTGAAGTACATATTGTGCAAGTCGGCGTTCCCACGATTACTAAATGTGTTCCCATTGGTAAACTATACCCTACGTATAATCGTGGCACAGGCGCAGGACCCACTGACGGTATTCCATACGATTGAGAACATCGTTTCCACGGAGTCCTTGATGTAGCGCTAAGTGAAATATTGGTGGTACGTATGCCTGAGTAGAATCATCATCACAATTTTTCGATGGATTCCTGTCTGTCTCTCCATTTCACGAATACGCATATGACAAATTATTGCAGCGTCCACCAGGAAACGTACCTCTGCGTTTTCATGTGTTACCCCTTGTTCCAGATCCACCTGTATGGAGACGCCCGCCCTGTCGTGCGATGCCTTTTAATAATATTCATGAAGGTACAGCGGGTCGGATGACGTCTATTATGTTACTGTTTCGGCATACACTTGTGCCGCACGTGTGCGGATGGACAGGTAACTTAATACCACAATTACAACAGTAACACCAATACAGTACATAGTACAGCAGTACAATGTACCTGTACGTACATCCACACAGACAAACATGCTTCGTAGTGAGCCGTTCCTCCAGAGCTGATTGTGGCCTGTTACGGTACAGAACTGCAGAGTGGCGAAGAGTTGACCCGGCGGCGTACACCGGTCTTTACTGTTTCGTGGTCTGTGCGTAGATACACTATGTGATCAAAAGTATGTGGACACCCCCAAAAAGATACGCTTTTCATATTACGTGCATTGTGCTGCAACCTACTGCCAGCACTCCACATCAGTGACCTCCGTAATCATCAGACATCGTGAGAGAGCGGAACAGGGCGCTCCGTGGAACTCACGGGCTTCGAACGTGATCGGGTGATTCGCTGTAAATTGTGCTATACATCTGTACGCCATATTTCCACACTCCTAAACATCCCTAGATCCACTATTTCCCATGTGAAAGTGAAGTGTAAACGTGAAGGGATACGTACAACACAAGAGCGTACAGGCTGACCTCCTCTGATGACTGACGCAGACTGGCGACAGTTGAAGAGGGTAGTAATGTGTAATAGGCAGACATCTATCCAGACCATCAAACAGGAATTCCAAACAGCATCACGATCCAATGCAAGTTTCGTGACAGTTAGGCAGCAGCTGAGAAAACTTGGCTTTCATGGTCTAGCAGCTGCTCATAAGCCACACATCACGCTGGTAAATGCCAAAGGACACCTCCCTTGGTGTAAGGAGCGTAAGCATTCGACGATTGAATAGTGGAGAAACGTTATGTGGAGTGACGAACCGCTGTAAACAATGAGGCGATCCGATGGCAGGGTGTGGGTATGGCGGATGCCGTGGGAACGTCATCTGCCAGAGTGTGTGATGCCAACAGTACAATTCGGAGGTGGTGATGTTATGGCGTGGGCGTGATTTTCATGGTAGGGCCGTGCTCCCCATGTTGTTTTGCGTGTCACTATCACATCACAGGCCTACATTGATTTTTTATGCACCTTCTTACATCACACTGTTGAAGAACATTACCTGAATGGTGACTGCATCTTTGAACACGTTCTAGCAACTGTTCATAATACAGGGCCCGGGCCGGAGTCGTTACACGATTATAACATCCCTATAATGGACTGTCCAGCACAGAGTCCTGACCTCAATGCTATAGAACCCCTTTGCGAAGTCTTGGAACGCCGATTTCGTGCCAGATCTCACCCACCGACATCGATAACTCTCCTCAGTGCAGCACTCCGTGAAGAATGTGCTGCCATTCCCCGAGAAACGTTGCAGAACCTGACTGAACGTACACCTGCGAGAGTGGAAGCTGTCATCAAGGCTAAGGGTTTGCCAACACCATACTAAATTCCAGTATTACCGATGGAGGGTGCCATGAACTTGTGTGTCATTTTCAGCCAGGTGCGTGGATACTTTTGATAACATAGTGTAAATACAGTACCCACGAGGGACCCCGTTATTTGTTGCATGTCAGTATTTGTGGCAGGAAGCCCTAATATTACTTTCGGTCATCGTGATGAAAGTTAAAAATAAGAACCCGTACGTCAATCGCATTGCAAGTATGAGCTATGTGCAAGTCACGCTTGCATCGCAGGAATTGGAATAGCGGAGAGTTTCTTTCATTTCACGCATCAAATTGGCGCCCCAAATTCTCGGAATGTAACTGACGTATTGCACACAACCTACGCCATTATTATTGGGATTTCCTATGTTATTGACTGCGTATCGAGTAACATGGAACGGACATTTAAAAAGAACCATGTATCTGTGTTGAAATCAAATTTGCTACAGTTGAGAATGTGTCACAGCGTCAACTTTCGCGTGTTCCTGCTGCGAATGCACATCCGTGAAAGATGTTTGATATATCTGTAGTGGTTCCAGAGATATTGGCGGTGAAAAGCTTCATTATGATATCCTGTATGTAAAGCACAGTCAGAACCCGAATCCAGGTCACGGCGTTTGTCTTCGTTCGGGGATAATATATCATGAGTGGGAGAAGTAGTATCGGTGGTTCTATTGCTTGCGGCACCTCCCGAAGGAAGAAGGCGCTCATTGTTTGGACCAAACACCAAACGTTCACCAAAGGCGCGCATGTCAGGCGACGTTCCTCTGAGTCTATAACACTGCACTGTGGACACAGTGGCGCACCCGTCTTATGAATTGCATGCAACCTGGAACGAGTCATGTACTCCCCATTTACTACCTGACATCACAATGTGCGCGATCCGTATCAAGGTGTACGTGGCGCACTGCGCCATACCACTGAAATTGTCACTGCTGGTTGTTGCCTCTCTACGGCATTATTCGGCTGTCGCCGAGTTAAGAAGCGATATCTATCACGTAGTCGGTAGTTCAATATGTACATAATTGTTCCATAAAAAAGATTCGTATGTGGGCAAGCTATGGTGAGATGTGAGCCACTGCTACCGGTGCCAGACGAGAAGGTGGAGCCAGTTCGTCTACCAAGGTGCCCGTCATACTTGTCTGGTGCCGTGTCCACATCTTTGCTATTGTGCTGACGTAAATAGCCACTGCTTGGTCACGGACGTGGACTAGTCCAACACCTCCACGACTACTAGGAATGGTTAAGGTTTCGTATCCGACCCTAAAAAGCAGCCTTATGCTTACAAAATACCCTAATGAGGCCAGGAAGAACTCGAGCCGGGTGGGGAATGTGAGATGCTAGATAAGTGTTATCAAAGATGTATCATCTCCAGAGTCCTTAAACTGTGACTTCGGACACTCGCACGAATTGTTTGCAGAAGATCTCTGTAGCTCAGTCCCGCCGTACTTCGAAAGTCTGTAGTGAAGAGAATTCCTAGGTATTTCGTGTTGTTTATCGGCATGTTGTTTGACTAGAATTAGGGATCGGTTCGAAGGGCATATTCTGAGGCATCAAGGGATCACCAATTTAGTATTGGAGGGCAGCGTGGAGGGTAAAATCGCAGAGGGAGACCAAGAGATCAATACACTAAACAGATTAAGAAGGATGTAGGTTGCAGTAGGTACAGGGAGATGAAGTAGCTTGCACAGGATGGAGTAGCACAGAGAACTGCATCAAACCAGTCTCTGGACTGAAGACCACAACAACAACAGCAACCTCCAGAAACTGTCCAACCGACTTGTTGATCAATTTACTGACGGTGAACGACGGTATGGGTGTTTTCAGCAAAACTCATTTACCGCTAAATAACTGATGATGGTGGAAGTACAGAGGATATAAAATGTAGATCGGCAATGGCAAGGAAAGCGTTTCTGAAGAAGAGAAATTCATTAACATCGAGTACAGATTTAAGTGTCAGGAAGTCGTTTCTGAAAGTATTTGTATGGAGTGTAGCCATGTATGGAAGTGAAAAGTGAACGATAAATAGTTTAAACAAAAAGAGAATAGAAGCTTTCGAAATGTGGTGCTACAGAAGAATGCTGATGATTAGCTAGGTAGATCACATAACTGATGAGGAGGTATTGAATAGAATTGGAGAGAAGAGAAATTTGTGGCACAACTTGACTAGAAGTAGGGATCGTTTGTTAGGACGTATTCTGAGGCATCAAGGGATCACCAATTTAGTATTGGAGGGTAGCGTGGAGGGTAAAAATCGCAGAGGGAGACCAAGAGAGGAATACACTAAACAGATTCAGAAGGATGTAGGTTCTAGTAGGTAGTGGGAGATGAAGAACTTTGCACAGGATAGAGTAGCATGGAGAGCTGCATCAAACCAGTCTCTGGACTGAAGACCACAACAAGAACAAACATTGGCTATAGTGGTACTACACTTCCCGTCGGGAGTCTCTCGCGATGTTCATCACTCCCGGCTTTGCCAAGTTCATACGACTTCCCGTAGCCGTACCATACAAAGTAATCAAATGGAAAGCCGCTCTTGCCTCGTTGTCCGACCGTCCTAGACACACTAGGTCATCCGCGCGTGTTGTGCATATAGACCTGTTGTGCCTTACTGTAATTCCTAGGAGTCGTCTCCAGAGTCCGCAGAGCAGCGGTTCGACAACAATGGCATACAGATACAGTATCGTCGACAGAGGGCACGCTTGTCTGACCGATCGTGAGTTGGTGATAGGCCCCACCATGCGTCCATTGATGAGTACCCTGCATGAGGTGCCGTGGAGTAGTCGTATAATGACTGCGAGAAAACTCGCGTCATCACTTCCACGAGATATACGTGGCTCATCCTGCCAAAAGTGCGATCAAAGCCTATTGATACCAGTGCACTGCAGAGACATGTTTTTGCCAGTGTGATAACATCGCGGTAATCACTGAGTGCCGTTTGTATATTGCTATCCACTCCTAGAAGGGTTTGCATAAGTGATATTACTTGGCGTAGTACGCGTTTAAAGCGTGCTGAAAGTATCCTGGTGCACATCTTGCTATCGCAATTAAGAAGGTTCAGTGACCGGTAGGCGTGTATCTCTGTGGGGCCGGATGGTTTGTGGTTAGGGATCATTATTCCCTTCACGAAGGCTGGTGGAAGAGGCACATTGGGAGACATCAAGTCACGTATATGGCTGTCCATCGCAGAGTCATGAGATCTTTAAATGTAAGGTAAAACTCTAACGGAGACCCGACGGGCTCCGGCGACTTGTTCGACGCTCCCTTATCGAGCGCTTTTAATACGTCATCTGTGACGTCCCCCGTTAACTCTCGGTCGGCCGCCGCGTAGAGGCACGCGGATAGAGTTCGTGGGACCTAATGAAAGGCTGCCTTACCTTGTTCCGCTTCTTCATAGAGATGACCGCATTGTTCCACAAAGGAGATGGTGATGTCTTTTTGCGTTGTCATACGGAGACCTTCCGTCAGTACGATCATCTGTATTAAGGTTCTGGACGCTACAGACCGGAACCGTGAGACTGCTGCGGTCGCAGGTTCGAATCCTGCCTCGGGCATGGATGTGTATGATGTTCTTAGGTTTACGTAGTTCTAAGTTCTAGGGGACTGATGACCTCAGATGTTAAGTCCCATACTGCTCAGAGCCATTTGTACCATTAAGGTTCTGCGGCTACGTTTTTTTTCTCAGGTATCGTGATATATCGACGGTGATTCTCCATGGACTCGTTCAAAGTCCCTTGCGCGGACTGCGATATCTTCCAGTTGGCGTCACGTAATGGAAATCATTTGGGCCTACGCTCGTTTTATAGCAGCACTCCGATCCTGTGAAGGTGCTTGTACACTACTGACGATTAAAATTGCTACACCAAGAAGAAATGCAGATGATAAACGGGTATTCATTGGACAAATATGTTATACTAGAACTGACATGTGATTACATTTTCACGCAATTTGGAAGCATAGATCCTGAGAAATCAGTGCCCAGAACCACCACCTCTGGCCGCAATAACGGCCTTGTTACGCTTGGGCGTTGAGTCAAACAGAGCTCGGATGGCGTGTAAATGTACAGCGGCCCATGCAGCTTCAACACGATACCACAGTTCATCAAGAGTAGTGACTGGCGTATTGTGACGAACCAGTTGCTTGGCCAACATTGACCAGACGTCTCCACTTGGTGAGAGAGCTGTAGAACGAGACGGCCAGGGCAGCAGACGAACACTTTCTGTATCCAGAAAGGCCCGTACAGGACCTACAACATGCGGTCGTTCATTATCCTGTTGAAATGTAGGGATCCGCAGGGTTCGAATGAAGGGTAGAGCCACGGGTCGTAACACATCTGAAATGTAACGTCCACTGTTCAAAGTGCCGTCAATGCTAACAAGAGGTGACCAAGACGTGTAACCAATGGCAACCCGTCCCATCACGCCTGGTGATACTTCAGTATGGCGATGACGAATACACGCTTCCAATGTGCGTTCACCGCGATGTCCCCAAACATCGATGCGACCATCATGATGCTGTAAAAAGGACCTGTATTCATCCGAAAAAATGACGTTTAGCCGTTCGTGCACCCAGGTTCGTCGTTGAGTACACCATCGCAGGCGCTCCTGTCAGTGGCGCAGCGTCAAGGGTAACTGAAGCCATTGTCTCCGAGCTGTTAGTCCATGCTGCTGCAAACGTCGTCGAACTGTTCGTGCAGATGGTTGTTGTCTTGCAAACGTACAGATCTGTTGACTCAGGCATCGAGACGTAGCTGCACGATTCGTTACAGCCATGCGGATAAGATGCCTGTCATCTCGACTGCTAGTGATACGAGGCCGTTGGGATCCAACAGCGCGTTCCACATTACCCTCCTGAACCCACCGATTCCATATTCCGCTAACAGTCCTTGGATCTCGACCAGCGCGAGCAGCAATGTCGCGATACGATAAACCGCAATCGTGATAGGCTTCAATCCGACCTTTATCAAAGTCGGAAACGTGATGGTACGCATTTCTCCTCCTTACACGAGGCATCACAACAACGTTTCACCAGGCAACGCCGGTCAACTGCTGTTTGTGTATGAGAAATCAGTTAGAAACTTTCCTCATGTCAGCACGTTGTAGGTATCGCCAACGGCGCAAACCTTGTGTGAATGCTCTGAAAAGCTAATCATTTGCATATCACACATCTTCTTCCTGTCGTTTAAATTTCGCGTCCGTAGCACGTCATGTTCGTGGTGTAGGAATTTTTATGGCCAGTAGTGTATGTAATGTTCGCGGGGCATCGTGACATAAATTTTGTCATGTGGCACCTCCACATGATCTGCCCTCTTTCGTATGAAATGAACGCTCGTGGCAATAAGGCTTAACCCATTCCAACCATCATTGCAACGTTGTAGGATATGTCGACAGGCGCCGTTCAAATATGAGCCAAGTGTCTTCGATTAAGCGTCTGCAGTCAGGTTCCCTGGGGTGCGCTGTATTCAATTTCAAAACACTGCGAATTCTCCCTACTCCTTGACGGATTAGGGAGACCGTGCATATATATGCTATGTCACCTGGAAAGGCGACGGGGCACAATTCCGCACCGAGGATCGCAGAATCGAGACGACGTGAACAGAAAATTCTATCGAGGCGACCTGCAGAGTGGCTTGTGACATAGGAACGTCCGCGTCTGTCGCCACGGATAGTCTCCAATGTATCGACTAGATTCAAGTCCTGTATTAATTTCCATAGCTTCTGGCATGAATTATAGCGCGAGGTGCTGATTCTCTAGTGCGAGGACGCTGCTGAAGTCGCCTCCAAATAAGACACGTTCATACCGGCCTAAGAATAGTGGTGCAATTTCCTCTGCGTAAAATGGGGATCGATCGCGCAGTCTGTAGGACCCCGACGGTGCGAATATGTCTACATCTACATCTACATCTATACTCCGCGAGCCACCTTACGGTGTGTGGCGGAGGGTACTTATTGTACCACTATCTGATCCCCCCTTCCCTGTTCCATTCACGAATTGTGCGTGGGAAGAACGACTGCTTGTAAGTCTCCGTATTTGCTCTAATTTCTCGGATCTTTTCGTTGTGATCATTACGCGAGATATATGTGGGCGGTAGTAATATGTTGCCCATCTCTTCCCGGAATGTGCTCTCTCGTAATTTCGATAATAAACCTCTCCGTATTGCGTAACGCCTTTCTTGAAGTGTCCGCCACTGGAGCTTGTTCAGCATCTCCGTAACGCTCTCGCGCTGACTAAATGTCCCCATGACGAATCGCGCTGCTTTTCGCTGGATCATGTCTATCTCTTCTATTAATCCAACCTGGTAAGGGTCCCATACTGATGAGCAATACTCAAGAATCGGACGAACAAGCGTTTTGTAAGCTACTTCTTTCGTCGATGAGTCACATTTTCTTAGAATTCTTCCTATGAATCTCAACCTGGCGCCTGCTTTTCCCACTATTTGTTTTATGTGATCATTCCACTTCAGATCGCTCCGAATAGTAACTCCTAAGTATTTTACGGTCGTTACCGCTTCCAATGATTTACCACCTATGGCATAATCATACTGGAATGGATTTCTGCCCCTATGTATGCGCATTATATTACATTTATCTACGTTTAGGGAAAGCTGCCAGCTGTCGCACCATGCATTAATCCTCTGCAGGTCCTCCTGGAGTACGTACGAGTCTTCTGATGTTGCTACTTTCTTGTAGACAACCGTGTCATCTGCAAATAGCCTCACGGAGCTACCGATGTTGTCAACTAAGTCATTTATGTATATTGTAAACAATAAAGGTCCTATCACGCTTCCCTGCGGTACTCCCGAAATTACCTCTACATCTGCAGATTTTGAACCGTTGAGAATGACATGTTGTGTTCTTTCTTCTAGGAAATCCTGAATCCAATCACAAACCTGGTCCGATATTCCGTAAGCTCGTATTTTTTTCACTAAACGTAAATGCGGAACCGTATCAAATGCCTTCCTGAAGTCCAGGAATACGGCATCAATCTGCTCGCCAGTGTCTACGGCACTGTGAATTTCTTGGGCAAATAGGGCGAGCTGAGTTTCACATGATCTCTGTTTGCGGAATCCATGTTGGTTATGATGAAGGAGATTTGTATTATCTAAGAACGTCATAATACGAGAACACAAAACATGTTCCATTATTCTACAACAGATTGACGTAAGCGAAATAGGCCTATAATTATTCGCATCTGATTTATGACCCTTCTTGAAAATGGGAACGACCTGCGCTTTCTTCCAGTCGCTAGGTACTTTACGTTCTTCCAGCGATCTACGATAAATTGCTGATAGAAAGGGGGCAAGTTCTTTAGCATAATCACTGTAGAATCTTAAGGGTATCTCGTCTGGTCCGGATGCTTTTCCGCTACTAAGTGATAGCAGTTGTTTTTCAATTCCGATATCGTTTATTTCAATATTTTCCATTTTGGCGTCCGTGCGACGGCTGAAGTCAGGGACCGTGTTACGATTTTCCGCAGTGAAACAGTTTCGGAACACTGAATTCAGTATTTCTGCCTTTCTTCGGTCGTCCTCTGTTTCGGTGCCATCGTGGTCGACGAGTGACTGAATAGGGGATTTAGATCCGCTTACCGATTTTACATATGACCAAAACTTTTTAGGGTTCTTGTTTAGATTGTTTGCCAATGTTTTATGTTCAAATTCGTTGAATGCTTCTCTCATTGCTCTCTTTACGCTCTTTTTCGCTTCGTTCAGCTTTTCCTTATCAGCTATGATTCGACTACTCTTAAACCTATGATGAAGCTTTCTTTGTTTCCGTAGTACCTTTCGTACATGATTGTTATACCACGGTGGATCTTTCCCCTCGCTTTGGACCTTAGTCGGTACGAACTTATCTAAGGCGTACTGGACGATGTTTCTGAATTTTTTCCATTTTTGTTCCACATCCTCTTCCTCAGAAATGAACGTTTGATGGTGGTCACTCAGATATTCTGCGATTTGTGCCCTATCACTCTTGTTAAGCAAATATATTTTCCTTCCTTTCTTGGCATTTCTTATTACACTTGTAGTCATTGATGCAACCACTGACTTATGATCACTGATACCCTCTTCTACATTCACGGAGTCGAAAAGTTCCGGTCTATTTGTTGCTATGAGGTCTAAAACGTTAGCTTCACGAGTTGGTTCTCTATCTGCTCGAAGTAATTCTCGGACAAGGCAGTCAGGATAATGTCACAAGAGTCTCTGTCCCTGGCTCCAGTTCTGATTGTGTGACTATCCCATTCTATACCTGGTAGATTGAAGTCTCCCCCTATTACAATAGTATGATCACGAAACTTCTTCACGACGTTCTGCAGGTTCTCTCTGAGGCGCTCAACTACTACGGTTGCTGATGCAGGTGGTCTATAGAAGCATCCGACTATCATATCTGACCCACCTTTGATACTTAACCCAGATTATTTCACATTCGCATTCGCTAATAACTTCACTGGATATTATTGAATTCTTTACTGCTATAAATACTCCTCCACCATTGGCGTTTATCCTATCCTTGCGGTATATATTCCATTCTGTGTCTAGGATTTCGTTACTGTTCACTTCCGGTTTTAACCAACTTTCCGTTCCTAATACTATATGCGCACTATTTCCTTCAATAAGAGATACTAATTCAGGAACCTTGCCCTGGATACTCCTGCAGTTTACCAATATTACGTTGACTTTTCCTGTTTTTGGTCGCTGAGGACGGACGTTCTTTATCAACGATGATAATGTCCTCTCTGGTAAGCCGTCAGGTATTTTATCGTTTCGCCCAAGGGGGGGTCCCTCTAACCTAAAAAACCCCCGTGTGCACGCCACACGTACTCTGCTACCCTAGTAGCTGCTTCCGGTGTGTAGTGCACGCCTGACCTGTCTAGGGGGGCCCTACAGTTCTCCACCCAATAACGGAGGTCGGTGAATTTGCAACCATTATAGTCGCAGAGTCGTCTGAGCCTCTGGTTTAGACCCTCCACACGGCTCCAAACCAGAGGACCGCGATCGACTCTGGGCACTATGCTGCAGATATTAAGCTCAGCTTGCACTCCGCGTGCGATGCTGGTTGTCTTCACCAAATCAGCCAGCCGCCGGAAGGAACCAAGGATGGCCTCAGAACCCAAGCGGCAGGCGTCATTCGTTCCGACATGTGCTACTATCTGCAGCCGGTCGCACCCAGTGCGTTCAATAGCTGCCGGAAGGGCCTCCTCCACATTACGGACGAGACCCCCCGGCAAGCACACCGAGTGCACACTGGCATTCTTCCCCGACCTACCCGCTATTTTCCTAAGGGGCTCCATAACCCGCCTAACGTTGGAGCTCCCTATAACTAATAGGCCCGCCCTCTGTGACTGTCGGGACCTTGCCGGAGAATCGGCCACTGGCCCAACAGGCGAGGCATCCTGTGGTGGCTCGGAAACGATGTCATCACCACTAGGAAGCACCCCGTACCTGTTGGAAAGGGGTAAGGCAGCTGCCACGCGGCCAGATCCCACCTTCGCCTTTCGGCCAGGCACGCGCGAGCCCACCACTGTCCGCCATTCACCCTGGAGTGATGGCTGACCGGTAAGATGCTCACTGCCGGAAGACGCAGCGACATCAGGGGTTCCATGCGATTCCAAGGCCACCGAAGTAGGCATAGGTCTCACCACAGTTGCCCCAACGCCACTACGAGCCGACGCCTGCGCCTCGAGCTCGATGAGCCTAACAGACAAAGCCTCCACCTGCCCCCGAAGAGTGGCCAATTCTCCTTGCGTCCGCTCACAACAACCACAGTCCCTACACATGACTATGTTTACCCTACAAGCGAACGGTGTACTCGCCTTATTAGCAGCAGGAAATCGAAGTGCTCTGTCACTGACGGTCTAACCGACACTGAGCTGTTCTAACCAAACAAACAAAAGCCTGTACGATACGAGGGTCGATAGCAACGGCGATACTGTACACTACACTGTTATTAAAATAAACGGTTGTGTCTAGTAGGCACTCAAACACGCAAGAAATTACAAAAATAAAATAGTAACTACCCAGATAACTGAAAATAAGTTGTACCTGTTTGAAGCTCGTAAAAATGTGTAACAAGCGAACGGTGTACTCGCCTTATTAGCAGCAGGAAATCGAAGTGCTCTCTCACTGACGGTCTAACCGACAATATGTTAAAGATCCGTACTCCTGGCACTGTAAATGCCAGTCCCCGCGCTGACGGCAGGTACACCACGTCCTCGGCTACCAAGCCACTACGAAGAAGTACTGATAGAGATCGAGAATTCTCTCGACTCATACTTACTGCTGAAGGAGGATGTCGACGTCTGACGCATGCAGCTTGACTCATAAAAATGGCAACATGACTGTCGCCCTAACTGTACTGATGTTAACAGAGGCTGTTCTATACGCCTGCCGCTGGTCCTCAGTGCGAAAAAGCGCGCATGAACGCCTGTGTTGACCTATGTGTTGCTCGGCAACATGCAGTCTGCGTCTGCTGCGTGGTTAACATCCGGTGGACGCCGCACTCGCCATTGTGGCTGCGTCATCGATCTGTGGAACAGTATCGGGGTCACCGGACCAGTTCCTCTCTTGGAGGTCCATCTCTCGTGGTGTTTCTCCGGCCGGGCTTATCGAAGGCAAAGGTGTTGCTGCTGTGGGTGCAGGGACTCTTACCAGCGGCTCTCCGTCCGGTGGGTCTGTATTCCGTCTCGTGTAATTCACGTCATGCTGCCGTGAGGGAGGTAGAGACTCCCTTTGCGCATCCGGATTCACTGTATCATCGTCACACGCCATTTCATCTGCCATGGAATGCATTAAGCAGGCGTCAGATGGCCGTCGTTTCTTGTGGCGCTTCGGCGATCGTTGTTTGGGCGTATGAGCCTCCGTGTCCAAGTGCGGAAGTGACTCCCGGTGCTCAGAGACAGCTGCTGTCTGCACAACCGTAGGATCATTTTCCATACGTCATACCGATCCTTTGTGAGCGGTTAACGACGTCGTCGGCGCCGGAGTGGCAGAAGTGTGAGTCTTTTCGTCACAGGTGGCGGTCTTTAATGCAGTCGGTTGCCGTAAACGGTCAGGGTGTTGGAGCTGGTCATTCTTCGGGATGTGATCTGTCCCAAACGCGTCCGCATACGTTAGTATGAGAGGCGTCAGCCAGAACGTAGGTACGCGTTCCCCAATTGGACTTGCACAATCCTCCACTGCATACATTCTGAACGGACGTGGCCCTCTTTCCCGCATCCAGAGCACGTTTTGGGTTGTCCATCGTAGATGACTATTGCTCTGCATCCGCTGATGAAAAAGTATGACGGTACATGTTGTGCCAGCTCTATTCAGATTTGTCACAACCCACTGAGAACGGGGTAGGTCGTGAAGTTGGACCATTTTCAATCTAAGTGGCTAAGCACTCTTCCATATTGGCATAAGGCGACAATCACCAAGTCAGACGGAACCTCGAAGGGAAGTTGGGAGATACGAATGCTTCATAATCCTAATCCTGCGTGATCAATAATGGATGCCTGGCGCTGAGCACTATGGGACTTAACTTCAGAGGTCATCAGTCCCCAAGAATTTAGAACTACTTAAACCTAACTAACCGACATCACACACACCCAAGTCCGTGGCAGGATTCGATCCTGGGACCGCAGCGGTCATGTGGTTCCAGACTGTAGCGCCTAGAACCGCTCGGCCACACCGGCCGGCCGATCAATAGATACCTCTCCAACGTGACCATCAGAGTGACGAAATTTGAGTTCATATTTAGTATCTCGAATGATTCTGTCACACACTGCATCGTTAATCTGTTTGTCGTAGACAACAATGCTCACTATGGAGAGGTGTATTCCAATAAGTTCGTTATAGTAAAGTTTAACTTATTATCGTAGGAATCTTTCAATTTCATGTGCTTTCAGCCTCGCACATTAATTAGAGAAACACATCCTGAGATTCGACTTTCGTTATTCACGTGCCTTTCCGTATCGAGACTTCGAATCGTGCGAGTACGCCATGTAGGTAAACAACCGCGTGCGCCCGAACTTCCAAAGCAGGGACATAAACAGACGTCCACGCCGCAGCACCGCCGGATGTAGACTGCCACCAAGCCATCTGGTCACAATCGTCTTCGCAACGACACTGACCGCCGTAGAACGTCTCTCACTGGATCCAGATTCTCAACTACTCCACACAACAGCTAGTGTAGTGCCCCTTGCCCGTTATCCTCGCTATTCGCTGGATTTCGCCGGTTCCTGTTAGAGGTCGACCCTGGTGTGGATCTGTACTGGAGAGATCGTTGGATGACTAGCCTCAGTTATATATATATATATATATATATATATATATATATATATATATATAAAGTGATGGATTTTCTTTCAAACATGTCCACAACGACAGACTATACATATATACACTGTAAAAGTTTAGTGTGGGCTTCAGGAACAGTAGAGTTTCTTGGACCACCATCTCACGACCCGATAGGTCTCCCATCGGACCCAAATTCTCAACTCGTCCACACACGACTAACGTTGAGTCCATTGCCTATGTAGAGAAGCGATTGAAATTAATAAGCGTCAGGATAATTGTAATAGGAAAGAGGAGGCAATGAAACTTAGCGACATATGGACAGTAGCTCTGCAGAATCGCTAGACAATTTTATCTTTGTCAAGACAACATTCGATAGTTCAGTTTTATCTTTGACAAGGATTATTTCTGCTCAAAAAGTGCTAGTTCGACCACGCCTTCTATCCTACAGTATGTATGTCACTCTCGGACGTCCGACCGTCCAGTCGGCTAGACTCAGCTGAGGAGTGCCTATGAGGATGTCCAGCGCAGTCCTGGACGAAACGTCATGAACAGAAAGGTTTTTTGGACCACGAACTCACATCCCGACAGGTTTACCAGCAGTTGTGTCATCCGGTCGTTAAAGCGTCCCTTCTGTGATCCGATGGGAGACATGCTAGGGTAGTCCCTTGCTGAGGTACGACGACTGTGTCCAGATGGTCAGAGCATCTGTCTAGTAAGCAGACCCTGATGTGACTCCTTGTCTTGCGCAAATTTTAAACTTTTCCCATTTATTTCTGTCTACGCCCACGTGCAATCTATGGCTGAATTCCTTTATGTCTTAGGTAATACAGACTTCTTTACACTGACACATGATTGACTTTTACATTCAGCATCAGAGTTCAGTGATCATACTTCCGTATTACGAGAAGCAACCTACGTGTTTTTTGTATCCATAATGTTACTCTGCTCTCCAAAACACCTACATAAGGAGGAAACTTAGCTTTTAAATAGTGAGTGTTAAACAGTGAGCTACACTTGGAGGGATGTGTGATGACGGCTACATGCTGATGTGCCTATTGGAAGCACTGCGGACGGCAAAGAATGCTTTCATTGGGTCTCAGTACATGTTTTGTCATGGTACAGCAAGGCACACCTACCTTACGAGGCTGACCCCAATCAGCCCTGATATATGGGTGGCGACTTCCCCCTTAGTGGGACGGTGCTGCACCTGTGCCCTGCAGTGCTGATGACAGGCCTGTGGATGGTCGGTGGCCTCTGTAGGCCGTGGTCGTGATGTCAGTGACGCTACTCTGTCAGTGATTGCACCTGAGATAACTCCTCAGCTGTGCACGTGGCCATCACAGAGGTGTTTGGAGAATGCTGGGGTGGGACTCATCCTGCTGTACTCAATAGTAGACCAGCAGGTGGCACCTGTTCCTTTCTCACATGCACAAATTTTCCAATAACTACAAGCTTCACCAGATAAGTGTCCACCATGTAATATCCAATCATTGTATATTTCCTTGATACTGGTATCCTTACTGATGTGTTCAACTGTGCATCATCCTTGATCACACATGCTCCAGTAGCTTGAGAGTAGAACCTCAAATTATGGCTACTTGGCCCCGCTAATAAGTGTAACTCACGAGGTAATACTTCTTGCATCTTTCTCAACCCCCTCAGATACTGCTCAGGTACTGTAGAACTGGACTTAATTACCCTTTTAGAGCTTGATCGACAACACCAATCAAATTCGTTAACTCCACTCTTGCACCTCATAAACTTGCTGCTAGTGACTGAAATAGTCTTGTCATCCTTATTCTTGAATTTAGTACGTACATCCATGACAGCACTGCTTCGAAATTCCGGTTTAAAATGCTAGCTGAACCTCTGGCATAGGCCATGACTTCCTCATTAAGTTGTAGAAGTATGCATGTGTTGATCAGCACGCCTTTCTAATACCCTTAGGGCCTGTACTGTTTCTTCTCCAGTTTTTCTCGCTCACAATACTTTTGTCTGCTGTCTGAATAAGATATTTAGTCTTCTATACTTGGGATCTATCGATCCCACTTTTGCTCCTCTGTACTCTTGTGCTACTACTCCTACCACTTCCTACATCTGTCCCTTCAATCGTGCGTGTGCTCTGAGTAACTTCACGTACTCCTATAACACCTCTCATAGCATTATGTTACTATTTCTAACTACCGTACACTAGAAAACGCCTCCTCCTGCCTCCTAATCGCATTCCGCAGTTCCAAGACATTAAACACTGAAATTAATGAACATCTGTGACTGGATAACACTGCTTGTGGCTGCCTGCCAAATAGAACTCCCTTGTCCAGGTGATGATCTTGCAGCGACTCCTACTTCCCCGCTAATGGAGAAGTATAGTACTGGTAAAACTAGCATTACCCTTTTCTGGCCCTTTTCCCGTGCAGCTGCCTAAGGGATGGATCTTTATGTCTTAAAACAGTAATGATGGATACTAGCCTAACATAAACAACCTTATCTGCAACACCGTTCATGCCACGTACAATATACGAAAAAAATTATCCAATAATCACGAATGGCGACAACATTGTGTTAGTGTGTATTTTCTAGTTGTGTATACTTACTACGAAGTATTAATGTATGTTGCAATCCAAATGTTGTGCATTCATGTAATGACCAAACATCTTTCCAGTTATCGGGTGAACTCGTCCCGTCTTTCCATTAGCTTACCGATAAAGTGCCCTAGTCATCATCCTTTTTTACTTTTAGTAACCGACATAAATCTTTTAATGGATCCGACATCAAGTTCGTCCTTTGGTTCGCCAAACCCAACCTTCAATACCCATCTATTAACCAAAACCTGTACGACTGTGAGCGACTCTTGGTCTGACTTCGGCAAGTGCGATGTAACGAGAGAAACGGTTAGCGGAAAGCGATTAAATGCTGGCGTTTGGTTGGCTGTTTCTATCATGCCTACCCAATGAAAGGAAATGGTTTCGTTGTACCTGGTAGCCAATGCAGTACTACCTGCTTCCGATTTAGATGCGCAAGGTGTGCACAATCCACGCAATTTCTGATACACTGATATACATAATTATTCCTTCGCTTCTACCTGTACTTTTCCACCACTCTCTTATTTACAGCCCTGCAATCGCTATGGCCCAATAAGATGTGGTACTGCATTTTCCTTAGTACTCCTTGCTTCAACCCTGCCGGCCCAAGCAAACATCCGTGATCGGTAATTTTTTATCTTTTTTCTCTATACACTGATCCACCGTGAGTGCTAAACTGCTGTTGCTTGGTATACTGTTTACACTGCACATAAGTGCTCTTTGCAGCTTTCTATTCACCAAGGTCCTCACCTAGTGCTTGTACTGTAGCTATTTTCCTGTTTAACCCGTGTGCCTTTCTGTGTTTGTTACGTGGTTTCTGGATTACTACTTACTCAAATTCATTGGGTTTTGATACCAGTCTAGTCAGTCTATTCGATAGGTTCTTCATATCTAGTAACAACTTCTAAGTAGCAACGTCCATCACTACCTCAAACGCCCATCCATACGGGTAACACAGCACATGCACAAATCTAGAGGCAGTTCTTACACGTTAGAAAATGTTGTGGGAAAGGCTAACCAAACACTGCGTTTTATTGGCAGGACACTAAGAAAATGTAACAGATCTACTAAGGAGGCTGCTACACTACATTTGTCCATCCTCTTTTAGAATAATGCTGCGCTTTGTGGGATCCATGTCAGAAAGGACTGACGGAGTACATCGAACAAGTTCAAAGTACGGCAGCACGTTTTGTATTATTGCGAAATATGGGAGAGAGTGTCAAAGAAATGATATAGGATTTGGGCTGGACATCATTAACAGAAAAGAGTTTCTCACTGCAACCGAATCTTCTCATACAATTTCAATCACCAACTTTCTCCTCAAAATGCGAAAATATTTTGTTGACACCGATCTACATAGGGAGAAACGATCACCAGGATAAAATATGGGAAATCAGAGCTCGTAGGGAAAGATATAGGTGTTCGTTCTTTCCACGCGCTACCCACGATTGGAATAATACAGGATTGTGAAGGTGGTTCGATGAACCCTCTGCCAGGCACTTAAATGTGATTTTCAGAGTATCCATGTAGATGTAGATGTAGCTGTAGAGAGTTACTAATCAAATGGGCGTAAGAGTTAAGCACCTATAGCGCAAAGGGCTTCACTCAATACTTAAGAGTGAAATAAATTGGTATTAATCAGAAGAATAATTCTTCAGTCGCTGCCTGTGCTCCCATATATCTGTTAAACACACGATCATGTCACCGAGATGTCGTTTTATTTACTTTAATATTCCATCCAGTAATTATGGAATTTTGCGTTGACGTTTGTACTTCAAAATGAATCCTTCTATGTTGATAGTGTTCCGAAGGTAATGAAAACGCAATGTTTTGACTATCCTCCATTTCTTTAAAGTCAGTACCCCTTTTAGACTATTGTTTATTCACAGTGTTACATTTACACTACACAATCATGATTTCGGCTTCAAAGTGCCGTTATCAACACTTGATAATGGCACTTTTAAGCCGAAATCACGATTTTGTAAGTGTAAATATAACACTGTGAATAAACAACAATTGCGGTACTGACTTCAAAGAAATATATTATGACTGTGGTCTCGCGTTATGAAATAGTTATTAAACTGTCTTCCATTGTCGACAAGTACTGGCATTGCCCAACATTATCAATCGTTTCTGTGAAGTTCGGAGTTGAGCAAATTCCAATACTATTTATTTACATAAAACTGCAGTAATCGCAACAAAATCGACATTTCTTCGACCATCTGCATTCTCGGTTACAATTACATTTCCTGTCCCCCAAGGGGCTACTACTCACTTCCAGTATACCACCAGCCAATTGCTGAATAATAAACTCCTTCAAAATTCGTGCAGTGGTTGTGATATTCTCAACTGTCTCCAATACACTTCTGCTGATGTTTCCAGTCCAAATTCTGTGTTGCGTTTGTGGTGTAGCAGGCTACAGGGCTTGTACAAAACAGGTCCTGAAATTCTGGCTACAGGTCCTCTGTGTCCTTCATGTCTCCTACAAACACTTCAGTGTCTCACGAAAAGCAGTTATAGCAGCGACCTGAGCCCTCCTATAGCCTACATCTTCCCTGTGGTGATCTTCGTCATCAGCAGTCTCTAGTGTGGACAATAACGTTGCGTTCAAAAACTTAACCACCTGAGCGCCAGAAAGATCCCAACCAATGGGTACTTCCTGGCTGTGTTATTCTGTTATACGTGTGCAGTACTATGTCTCACTAAGCAAGACACTGCATCCAGTATCTCACCATACCAACAGCTGAGTGCTGGTGGTAAAAGGAATTGTGCGCAACACTTCACGAGCAAATGTAGAGTTAGCGTTTCCCTCGTCTTTCAAGTTGACATTCACTCAGAGGAACGAGTCACACAACTTACATCGCAACAGGCGGGGTGAGATTATGAAAGCAACCAAGTATCTCACGACATGTCAGTGTTAATTAACTCGATGTAAAAGAGCTTGATTAATTTTAAAAGATTACAAGGTTCTACAAACGAACGTTAACCCTAAATAAACATAGAGATAGAGGTACCGTGGCTTTTAAAGCAATGGAACTTTGCTATGAATCCATCCTCGGTACCTTCCAAAACACTGTCTTCTGCTGTTAAATTTTTTTTCATATTCAGTAAATGCACAAGGTACACTGTGAGCGATCTTCATTAAAATATAGCTTTGGAATAGATCGACTGGCTTGTGAGGCAACACATTTCTGAGGTATGTTACTCACGTTATTCCTATATCCATGTTAACCCTTTACTGATATCTAGTTTTCAAATTATTCAAACGAATGCAGCTCGTGGAGCAGTGTAAAAGTGAATTATTTTTTACTTATGTAGCACCAACGTTTCTAAAATACTTTGATGCTGTAATAATAATCATCATTATAATCTACTTTCAGTCCTTAAACATACGAAAATTAAGTACAATAGTCAGCCAACACTTGCTCTGTCGAACCATTACAATATGTGCTATACATGAGTAGGGTGACTAAAGAACTTTCACTAACCTGTCGTTTTGAAGGTTACCTCCCTACTCTCTAGTCCCATCACCTCCTACTTTCACAACAGGTCAAATGACCCGTTATGCATTGTTTACCTAGGATCTAATTTATGACCCTATTGATCTGACGGCAAAAGTTTGTACTTCTTTGGAATCTTTTGAATTACCCAGTGGAAATCCTGATCACTACAGTTTGTTAGACCAGATAGCTGCCTTTCTATTTATGTCACACTTATCTTTATTGCTATAATTTGGTACCCAAATAGGCTGTCTCTATATATATGCCACCGTCACCTTTATCGGTATAAATTATTACTCTTATAGCTACAATCCATGACACAATATGATGCCTCCACAATGAAACATGATTTACGCGAGGAATATAACATAATTATATCATAATTGACGTAGTATACAGAAAACATTAAAAATAACGTAAGTCAGACAGCTTGCATACTGCACTGTGTATTTATTTAAACACGTAAATAAGCAACTATTTTCCAAGGTCATGTAACCACCAACTTTCAACTACTTCTCAATGTCACCCAATAGGTTCTAGAGATCATCCAAAGACACACATATTTTATCATAAATACGAGACTTGTAACTGGCGAGAAATTACTGATGCACATGTGTTGTAAGATAGGATGGGATGGGAACATTCATATATTTAAGTTAACTAGCCTCAGACACAGTACAGTTATGAAAACTAAGCACCGACAGTGCCTCTGTGTAGGGTCGAACATCACCTGTACAGGCTAGACACTGCACTGGAATTTCACCTGGGGAGAGCCAGCCTTCAGCAAGCAGAACGATTTGCCAGCTGCTGTATCTGGTTTGCTCGGAGTTCCAGTGTGAAACGGCTCTATAATGTGACCGTTGTCAATGGTCAGCCTTGACCACACCACAAGAGCCCAACCAATCTTACAACAACCCCATCTTACACCTGTGCAGGTGGTGCAGTTTCCTTTGCCCCATTATCTCACCAGACTCCTAGATCACAGAGCTGTACAGTGAGGCGTCGAAGTTGCCTCCTTACCTATTATTACGATCAAAAAATCCCCGCAATGCGTGCAATGTGGACAGCTCTAACTGTTTGCACTGTACAAGACACCATGTTGATGGGCTGGTATGTGCCTACCTCCAATAAACTTCTGCATCTGAGTATATGTAGCACATCGAACGAACCTAAATGCAAATGACAAATTATTTGGCCCAGTGTAGTGAAACTGAAATGACATGCTATATTCATTCCAAGACTCAGACACACACACAGTTTTGCCGCATTTGACATTTAGACCCTCAAAAGACAACAAGTGTGTTTTCGATTATTTCAATTTCATTTTTGTGCAAATTTCGACACTAGATTTACCTTATTAATCAAAACGACAGAAAAAAAAAGATTATTGATTTTGTAGTGCATTTAGTGACCTATTCAGTGTATGTATTGTGTTTGTTGGAAATTTCGTGTAAATTGTTTCTACGTGTGTTAAATGAAAAATGGCACGGCAGGGTAAACCCGACGGCTAAATGGTGGGGTAAATCCGACCGCGTATTTTTGATCGTTTATGTGTATGCAATTTTTTATTTGTGGAAACAAAGTGATTCTCTGATAATTCTTAGGAAAATGGTATGAAATTACAAACGAAAAACGACAAAACGCAATCAAAACGATATTCGTCGAGCAGATGCTGCAGTTCAAATGGGGATGTCTTTACGAACTGTCGCTCGTGATTTTAACATTCCGAGATCGAGAATGCTGTTGCACCGCTGTACAATGAAATCATCTTTCTTTCAGTTAAAATTTACATTCATTTAACTTTCACTAAATTTAGTACTCTAAACATTGTTATTTTCTTGAATACATCTTGTTCATACATGTAAAAAACATAATTGCTTGTAATTATTTCTCAAAACACCGTTCATTTAGAACTATTTTTGTGCAACATCAGCCCAACAAATAGGGGGTTCGATATACCCCTCCATTTTTGCAAAATGGAAAAAAATGGACGTTTCTTAAAAATACGGATTTCTCAAAAACTATTCATGGTATAACAAAAATACTTTGCAAACAGTTGCTCCTTTATATTATACATAATTTAACGCATATAACTTTAAGATCCGACCTTGTAAAAGCGTTTTATAGCCACAAGAATTTGCTATCCTATATATACATGGTGTCCAACCTCAATTTCTCACCACCAATGTCTCTGGAGCAATGGGTATTGACATATGGCATTCAGGGGTGTGAATTTATTGTAGGGGATCACGAAATCACGAATGTAAACACTATTAGAAATTCTAAACTGTGTTAAAATATTGGTTTCAGAAGACACATATTTTTTTTTTTGTCATGTGAACACCATATTATTCCATACGCAATCAGTAACATAAAAATCACAATAATAATGGCGTTTGTTGCATCACAATACGTGCCTTGTATCCCAAGACACCGGAAAGTGAATTTGAATATGAAACATGCGAAACGTGAAGATTTTGCAATTCCCGTGATGAAAGCGTGACCCGTACGTTGCTCGAAATCGTGATGTGATCGATGTACTACGATGCAACAAATGCTATACTTACACATTGTTATGTGCACTGTTAGTATGTGGTCTAGGAAACATACGGATGTCTAGTCGCCCATAATGAAAACAATGATACGGTTTATGCACACTTGGTTAACTGAACTTTTTGACAGCACTACAATGGACATAAAAGTAACGAAATGCCGTTAACCCCCCACCGCCCGAAGTGAACAAAATTAGTCGCTGTGAAAGGCTTGCACAAGGGGTACATGCTATTTGCATGCAGTTCTACATCAATTACACAATGGAACATGCCACGCACAGGAAATGACATAGAACGTCTTTAATGTCCGCAACACAACTGAACCGTTACAGATGGTGCAAGGCATGCATTAACGTACAGTAGTAGTAACATAAAAGACGTATGTCATCTCCATAATAGAGAAAATGTATGCTGGCATACAATCACATGTCTGAAAGCTGGAACGCTACAACGGACTTCCGAAGAGATTGCCATTTGCTTGGTAACGCTGCTGGGCACCCTCCATCAGAGACCCACTCAGGTTGTCAGTGTTTGTGGTCTTATTGCAGCGTATCAAACAGTAATACGGACTTTCATGTTGGCCATTGTGGTTGGAACCTGTTGATACACCATATGTTTCACATGTTCTCTTAGAAAAACGTCCAGGGGGGAGACGTCCAGCGACCGAGCTGGAAATCCCTGATTAAGACTGCCGCATCCAATCCACAGATGTGGGAACTGTAATCCACAGATGGGGGAATTGTTGGTTTAGCGCCTGTCGTGGCACCATGGCAATATGTCCAGGGCATCCATCACGTTCATACCACATTATTAGACGCAAATGAAGGGGCAGGACTTCGATCTCTAATGGTAAGATACATCTAAGGAACCTTTAGTACTGTCGCTCACTACGAGTGCCATCAGCGAAATAAGGGCCAATTTTGTGGTGTCCTACAACACCACACTGTACATTGACACCCCACTGACGTTAATTTTCAACCTGGTAAATCCAATGTGGCTTTTCTGACGACCTGAAGTACATATTGTGCAAGTCGGCGTTCCCACGATTACTAAATGTGTTCCCATTGGTAAACTATACCCTACGTATAATCGTGGCACAGGCGCAGAACCCACTGACGGTATTCCATACGATTGAGAACATCGTTTCCACGGAGTCCTTGATGTAGCGCTAAGTGAAATATTGGTGGTACGTATGCCTGAGTAGAATCATCATCACAATTTTTCGATGGATTCCTGTCTGTCTCTCCATTTCACGAATACGCATATGACAAATTATTGCAGCGTCCACCAGGAAACGTACCTCTGCGTTTTCATGTGTTACCCCTTGTTCCAGATCCACCTGTATGGAGACGCCCGCCCTGTCGTGCGATGCCTTTTAATAATATTCATGAAGGTACAGCGGGTCGGATGACGTCTATTATGTTACTGTTTCGGCATACACTTGTGCCGCACGTGTGCGGATGGACAGGTAACTTAATACCACAATTACAACAGTAACACCAATACAGTACATAGTACAGCAGTACAATGTACCTGTACGTACATCCACACAGACAAACATGCTTCGTAGTGAGCCGTTCCTCCAGAGCTGATTGTGGCCTGTTACGGTACAGAACTGCAGAGTGGCGAAGAGTTGACCCGGCGGCGTACACCGGTCTTTACTGTTTCGTGGTCTGTGCGTAGATACACTATGTGATCAAAAGTATGTGGACACCCCCAAAAAGATACGCTTTTCATATTACGTGCATTGTGCTGCAACCTACTGCCAGCACTCCACATCAGTGACCTCCGTAATCATCAGACATCGTGAGAGAGCGGAACAGGGCGCTCCGTGGAACTCACGGGCTTCAAACGTGATCGGGTGATTCGCTGTAAATTGTGCTATACATCTGTACGCCATATTTCCACACTCCTAAACATCCCTAGATCCACTATTTCCCATGTGAAAGTGAAGTGTAAACGTGAAGGGATACGTACAACACAAGAGCGTACAGGCTGACCTCCTCTGATGACTGACGCAGACTGGCGACAGTTGAAGAGGGTAGTAATGTGTAATAGGCAGACATCTATCCAGACCATCAAACAGGAATTCCAAACAGCATCACGATCCAATGCAAGTTTCGTGACAGTTAGGCAGCAGCTGAGAAAACTTGGCTTTCATGGTCTAGCAGCTGCTCATAAGCCACACATCACGCTGGTAAATGCCAAAGGACACCTCCCTTGGTGTAAGGAGCGTAAGCATTCGACGATTGAATAGTGGAGAAACGTTATGTGGAGTGACGAACCGCTGTAAACAATGAGGCGATCCGATGGCAGGGTGTGGGTATGGCGGATGCCGTGGGAACGTCATCTGCCAGAGTGTGTGATGCCAACAGTACAATTCGGAGGTGGTGATGTTATGGCGTGGGCGTGATTTTCATGGTAGGGCCGTGCTCCCCATGTTGTTTTGCGTGTCACTATCACATCACAGGCCTACATTGATTTTTTATGCACCTTCTTACATCACACTGTTGAAGAACATTACCTGAATGGTGACTGCATCTTTGAACACGTTCTAGCAACTGTTCATAATACAGGGCCCGGGCCGGAGTGGTTACACGATTATAACATCCCTATAATGGACTGTCCAGCACAGAGTCCTGACCTCAATGCTATAGAACCCCTTTGCGAAGTCTTGGAACGCCGATTTCGTGCCAGATCTCACCCACCGACATCGATAACTCTCCTCAGTGCAGCACTCCGTGAAGAATGTGCTGCCATTCCCCGAGAAACGTTGCAGAACCTGACTGAACGTACACCTGCGAGAGTGGAAGCTGTCATCAAGGCTAAGGGTTTGCCAACACCATACTAAATTCCAGTATTACCGATGGAGGGTGCCATGAACTTGTGTGTCATTTTCAGCCAGGTGCGTGGATACTTTTGATAACATAGTGTAAATACAGTACCCACGAGGGACCCCGTTATTTGTTGCATGTCAGTATTTGTGGCAGGAAGCCCTAATATTACTTTCGGTCATCGTGATGAAAGTTAAAAATAAGAACCCGTACGTCAATCGCATTGCAAGTATGAGCTATGTGCAAGTCACGCTTGCATCGCAGGAATTGGAATAGCGGAGAGTTTCTTTCATTTCACGCATCAAATTGGCGCCCCAAATTCTCGGAATGTAACTGACGTATTGCACACAACCTACGCCATTATTATTGGGATTTCCTATGTTATTGACTGCGTATCGAGTAACATGGAACGGACATTTAAAAAGAACCATGTATCTGTGTTGAAATCAAATTTGCTACAGTTGAGAATGTGTCACAGCGTCAACTTTCGCGTGTTCCTGCTGCGAATGCACATCCGTGAAAGATGTTTGATATATCTGTAGTGGTTCCAGAGATATTGGCGGTGAAAAGCTTCATTATGATATCCTGTATGTAAAGCACAGTCAGAACCCGAATCCAGGTCACGGCGTTTGTCTTCGTTCGGGGATAATATATCATGAGTGGGAGAAGTAGTATCGGTGGTTCTATTGCTTGCGGCACCTCCCGAAGGAAGAAGGCGCTCATTGTTTGGACCAAACACCAAACGTTCACCAAAGGCGCGCATGTCAGGCGACGTTCCTCTGAGTCTATAACACTGCACTGTGGACACAGTGGCGCACCCGTCTTATGAATTGCATGCAACCTGGAACGAGTCATGTACTCCCCATTTACTACCTGACATCACAATGTGCGCGATCCGTATCAAGGTGTACGTGGCGCACTGCGCCATACCACTGAAATTGTCACTGCTGGTTGTTGCCTCTCTACGGCATTATTCGGCTGTCGCCGAGTTAAGAAGCGATATCTATCACGTAGTCGGTAGTTCAATATGTACATAATTGTTCCATAAAAAAGATTCGTATGTGGGCAAGCTATGGTGAGATGTGAGCCACTGCTACCGGTGCCAGACGAGAAGGTGGAGCCAGTTCGTCTACCAAGGTGCCCGTCATACTTGTCTGGTGCCGTGTCCACATCTTTGCTATTGTGCTGACGTAAATAGCCACTGCTTGGTCACGGACGTGGACTAGTCCAACACCTCCACGACTACTAGGAATGGTTAAGGTTTCGTATCCGACCCTAAAAAGCAGCCTTATGCTTACAAAATACCCTAATGAGGCCAGGAAGAACTTGAGCCAGGTGGGGAATGTGAGATGCTAGATAAGTGTTATCAAAGATGTATCATCTCCAGAGTCCTTAAACTGTGACTTCGGACACTCGCACGAATTGTTTGCAGAAGATCTCTGTAGCTCAGTCCCGCCGTACTTCGAAAGTCTGTAGTGAAGAGAATTCCTAGGTATTTCGTATTGTTTATCGGCATGTTGTTTGACTAGAATTAGGGATCGGTTCGAAGGGCATATTCTGAGGCATCAAGGGATCACCAATTTAGTATTGGAGGGCAGCGTGGAGGGTAAAAATCGCAGAGGGAGACCAAGAGATCAATACACTAAACAGATTAAGAAGGATGTAGGTTGCAGTAGGTACAGGGAGATGAAGTAGCTTGCACAGGATGGAGTAGCACAGAGAACTGCATCAAACCAGTCTCTGGACTGAAGACCACAACAACAACAGCAACCTCCAGAAACTGTCCAACCGACTTGTTGATCAATTTACTGACGGTGAACGACGGTATGGGTGTTTTCAGCAAAACTCATTTACCGCTAAATAACTGATGATGGTGGAAGTACAGAGGATATAAAATGTAGATCGGCAATGGCAAGGAAAGCGTTTCTGAAGAAGAGAAATTCATTAACATCGAGTACAGATTTAAGTGTCAGGAAGTCGTTTCTGAAAGTATTTGTATGGAGTGTAGCCATGTATGGAAGTGAAAAGTGAACGATAAATAGTTTAAACAAAAAGAGAATAGAAGCTTTCGAAATGTGGTGCTACAGAAGAATGCTGATGATTAGCTAGGTAGATCACATAACTGATGAGGAGGTATTGAATAGAATTGGAGAGAAGAGAAATTTGTGGCACAACTTGACTAGAAGTAGGGATCGTTTGTTAGGACGTATTCTGAGGCATCAAGGGATCACCAATTTAGTATTGGAGGGTAGCGTGGAGGGTAAAAATCGCAGAGGGAGACCAAGAGAGGAATACACTAAACAGATTCAGAAGGATGTAGGTTCTAGTAGGTAGTGGGAGATGAAGAACTTTGCACAGGATAGAGTAGCATGGAGAGCTGCATCAAACCAGTCTCTGGACTGAAGACCACAACAAGAACAAACATTGGCTATAGTGGTACTACACTTCCCGTCGGGAGTCTCTCGCGATGTTCATCACTCCCGGCTTTGCCAAGTTCATACGACTTCCCGTAGCCGTACCATACAAAGTAATCAAATGGAAAGCCGCTCTTGCCTCGTTGTCCGACCGTCCTAGACACACTAGGTCATCCGCGCGTGTTGTGCATATAGACCTGTTGTGCCTTACTGTAATTCCTAGGAGTCGTTTCCAGAGTCCGCAGAGCAGCGGTTCGACAACAATGGCATACAGATACAGTATCGTCGACAGAGGGCACGCTTGTCTGACCGATCGTGAGTTGGTGATAGGCCCCACCATGCGTCCATTGATGAGTACCCTGCATGAGGTGCCGTGGAGTAGTCGTATAATGACTGCGAGAAAACTCGCGTCATCACTTCCACGAGATATACGTGGCTCATCCTGCCAAAAGTGCGATCAAAGCCTATTGATACCAGCGCACTGCAGAGACATGTTTTTGCCAGTGTGATAACATCGCGGTAATCACTGAGTGCCGTTTGTATATTGCTATCCACTCCTAGAAGGGTTTGCATAAGTGATATTACTTGGCGTAGTACGCGTTTAAAGCGTGCTGAAAGTATCCTGGTGCACATCTTGCTATCGCAATTAAGAAGGTTCAGTGACCGGTAGGCGTGTATCTCTGTGGGGCCGGATGGTTTGTGGTTAGGGATCATTATTCCCTTCACGAAGGCTGGTGGAAGAGGCACATTGGGAGACATCAAGTCACGTATATGGCTGTCCATCGCAGAGTCATGAGATCTTTAAATGTAAGGTAAAACTCTAACGGAGACCCGACGGGCTCCGGCGACTTGTTCGACGCTCCCTTATCGAGCGCTTTTAATACGTCATCTGTGACGTCCCCCGTTAACTCTCGGTCGGCCGCCGCGTAGAGGCACGCGGATAGAGTTCGTGGGACCTAATGAAAGGCTGCCTTACCTTGTTCCGCTTCTTCATAGAGATGACCGCATTGTTCCACAAAGGAGATGGTGATGTCTTTTTGCGTTGTCATACGGAGACCTTCCGTCAGTACGATCATCTGTATTAAGGTTCTGGACGCTACAGACCGGAACCGTGAGACTGCTGCGGTCGCAGGTTCGAATCCTGCCTCGGGCATGGATGTGTATGATGTTCTTAGGTTTACGTAGTTCTAAGTTCTAGGGGACTGATGACCTCAGATGTTAAGTCCCATACTGCTCAGAGCCATTTGTACCATTAAGGTTCTGCGGCTACGTTTTTTTTCTCAGGTATCGTGATATATCGACGGTGATTCTCCATGGACTCGTTCAAAGTCCCTTGCGCGGACTGCGATATCTTCCAGTTGGCGTCACGTAATGGAAATCATTTGGGCCTACGCTCGTTTTATAGCAGCACTCCGATCCTGTGAAGGTGCTTGTACACTACTGACGATTAAAATTGCTACACCAAGAAGAAATGCAGATGATAAACGGGTATTCATTGGACAAATATGTTATACTAGAACTGACATGTGATTACATTTTCACGCAATTTGGAAGCATAGATCCTGAGAAATCAGTGCCCAGAACCACCACCTCTGGCCGCAATAACGGCCTTGTTACGCTTGGGCGTTGAGTCAAACAGAGCTCGGATGGCGTGTAAATGTACAGCGGCCCATGCAGCTTCAACACGATACCACAGTTCATCAAGAGTAGTGACTGGCGTATTGTGACGAACCAGTTGCTTGGCCAACATTGACCAGACGTCTCCACTTGGTGAGAGAGCTGTAGAACGAGACGGCCAGGGCAGCAGACGAACACTTTCTGTATCCAGAAAGGCCCGTACAGGACCTACAACATGCGGTCGTTCATTATCCTGTTGAAATGTAGGGATCCGCAGGGTTCGAATGAAGGGTAGAGCCACGGGTCGTAACACATCTGAAATGTAACGTCCACTGTTCAAAGTGCCGTCAATGCTAACAAGAGGTGACCAAGACGTGTAACCAATGGCAACCCGTCCCATCACGCCTGGTGATACTTCAGTATGGCGATGACGAATACACGCTTCCAATGTGCGTTCACCGCGATGTCCCCAAACATCGATGCGACCATCATGATGCTGTAAAAAGGACCTGTATTCATCCGAAAAAATGACGTTTAGCCGTTCGTGCACCCAGGTTCGTCGTTGAGTACACCATCGCAGGCGCTCCTGTCAGTGGCGCAGCGTCAAGGGTAACTGAAGCCATTGTCTCCGAGCTGTTAGTCCATGCTGCTGCAAACGTCGTCGAACTGTTCGTGCAGATGGTTGTTGTCTTGCAAACGTACAGATCTGTTGACTCAGGCATCGAGACGTAGCTGCACGATTCGTTACAGCCATGCGGATAAGATGCCTGTCATCTCGACTGCTAGTGATACGAGGCCGTTGGGATCCAACAGCGCGTTCCACATTACCCTCCTGAACCCACCGATTCCATATTCCGCTAACAGTCCTTGGATCTCGACCAGCGCGAGCAGCAATGTCGCGATACGATAAACCGCAATCGTGATAGGCTTCAATCCGACCTTTATCAAAGTCGGAAACGTGATGGTACGCATTTCTCCTCCTTACACGAGGCATCACAACAACGTTTCACCAGGCAACGCCGGTCAACTGCTGTTTGTGTATGAGAAATCAGTTAGAAACTTTCCTCATGTCAGCACGTTGTAGGTATCGCCAACGGCGCAAACCTTGTGTGAATGCTCTGAAAAGCTAATCATTTGCATATCACACATCTTCTTCCTGTCGTTTAAATTTCGCGTCCGTAGCACGTCATGTTCGTGGTGTAGGAATTTTTATGGCCAGTAGTGTATGTAATGTTCGCGGGGCATCGTGACATAAATTTTGTCATGTGGCACCTCCACATGATCTGCCCTCTTTCGTATGAAATGAACGCTCGTGGCAATAAGGCTTAACCCATTCCAACCATCATTGCAACGTTGTAGGATATGTCGACAGGCGCCGTTCAAATATGAGCCAAGTGTCTTCGATTAAGCGTCTGCAGTCAGGTTCCCTGGGGTGCGCTGTATTCAATTTCAAAACACTGCGAATTCTCCCTACTCCTTGACGGATTAGGGAGACCGTGCATATATATGCTATGTCACCTGGAAAGGCGACGGGGCACAATTCCGCACCGAGGATCGCAGAATCGAGACGACGTGAACAGAAAATTCTATCGAGGCGACCTGCAGAGTGGCTTGTGACATAGGAACGTCCGCGTCTGTCGCCACGGATAGTCTCCAATGTATCGACTAGATTCAAGTCCTGTATTAATTTCCATAGCTTCTGGCATGAATTATAGCGCGAGGTGCTGATTCTCTAGTGCGAGGACGCTGCTGAAGTCGCCTCCAAATAAGACACGTTCATACCGGCCTAAGAATAGTGGTGCAATTTCCTCTGCGTAAAATGGGGATCGATCGCGCAGTCTGTAGGACCCCGACGGTGCGAATATGTCTACATCTACATCTACATCTATACTCCGCGAGCCACCTTACGGTGTGTGGCGGAGGGTACTTATTGTACCACTATCTGATCCCCCCTTCCCTGTTCCATTCACGAATTGTGCGTGGGAAGAACGACTGCTTGTAAGTCTCCGTATTTGCTCTAATTTCTCGGATCTTTTCGTTGTGATCATTACGCGAGATATATGTGGGCGGTAGTAATACGTTGCCCATCTCTTCCCGGAATGTGCTCTCTCGTAATTTCGATAATAAACCTCTCCGTATTGCGTAACGCCTTTCTTGAAGTGTCCGCCACTGGAGCTTGTTCAGCATCTCCGTAACGCTCTCGCGCTGACTAAATGTCCCCATGACGAATCGCGCTGCTTTTCGCTGGATCATGTCTATCTCTTCTATTAATCCAACCTGGTAAGGGTCCCATACTGATGAGCAATACTCAAGAATCGGACGAACAAGCGTTTTGTAAGCTACTTCTTTCGTCGATGAGTCACATTTTCTTAGAATTCTTCCTATGAATCTCAACCTGGCGCCTGCTTTTCCCACTATTTGTTTTATGTGATCATTCCACTTCAGATCGCTCCGAATAGTAACTCCTAAGTATTTTACGGTCGTTACCGCTTCCAATGATTTACCACCTATGGCATAATCATACTGGAATGGATTTCTGCCCCTATGTATGCGCATTATATTACATTTATCTACGTTTAGGGAAAGCTGCCAGCTGTCGCACCATGCATTAATCCTCTGCAGGTCCTCCTGGAGTACGTACGAGTCTTCTGATGTTGCTACTTTCTTGTAGACAACCGTGTCATCTGCAAATAGCCTCACGGAGCTACCGATGTTGTCAACTAAGTCATTTATGTATATTGTAAACAATAAAGGTCCTATCACGCTTCCCTGCGGTACTCCCGAAATTACCTCTACATCTGCAGATTTTGAACCGTTGAGAATGACATGTTGTGTTCTTTCTTCTAGGAAATCCTGAATCCAATCACAAACCTGGTCCGATATTCCGTAAGCTTGTATTTTTTTCACTAAACGTAAATGCGGAACCGTATCAAATGCCTTCCTGAAGTCCAGGAATACGGCATCAATCTGCTCGCCAGTGTCTACGGCACTGTGAATTTCTTGGGCAAATAGGGCGAGCTGAGTTTCACATGATCTCTGTTTGCGGAATCCATGTTGGTTATGATGAAGGAGATTTGTATTATCTAAGAACGTCATAATACGAGAACACAAAACATGTTCCATTATTCTACAACAGATTGACGTAAGCGAAATAGGCCTATAATTATTCGCATCTGATTTATGACCCTTCTTGAAAATGGGAACGACCTGCGCTTTCTTCCAGTCGCTAGGTACTTTACGTTCTTCCAGCGATCTACGATAAATTGCTGATAGAAAGGGGGCAAGTTCTTTAGCATAATCACTGTAGAATCTTAAGGGTATCTCGTCTGGTCCGGATGCTTTTCCGCTACTAAGTGATAGCAGTTGTTTTTCAATTCCGATATCGTTTATTTCAATATTTTCCATTTTGGCGTCCGTGCGACGGCTGAAGTCAGGGACCGTGTTACGATTTTCCGCAGTGAAACAGTTTCGGAACACTGAATTCAGTATTTCTGCCTTTCTTCGGTCGTCCTCTGTTTCGGTGCCATCGTGGTCGACGAGTGACTGAATAGGGGATTTAGATCCGCTTACCGATTTTACATATGACCAAAACTTTTTAGGGTTCTTGTTTAGATTGTTTGCCAATGTTTTATGTTCAAATTCGTTGAATGCTTCTCTCATTGCTCTCTTTACGCTCTTTTTCGCTTCGTTCAGCTTTTCCTTATCAGCTATGATTCGACTACTCTTAAACCTATGATGAAGCTTTCTTTGTTTCCGTAGTACCTTTCGTACATGATTGTTATACCACGGTGGATCTTTCCCCTCGCTTTGGACCTTAGTCGGTACGAACTTATCTAAGGCGTACTGGACGATGTTTCTGAATTTTTTCCATTTTTGTTCCACATCCTCTTCCTCAGAAATGAACGTTTGATGGTGGTCACTCAGATATTCTGCGATTTGTGCCCTATCACTCTTGTTAAGCAAATATATTTTCCTTCCTTTCTTGGCATTTCTTATTACACTTGTAGTCATTGATGCAACCACTGACTTATGATCACTGATACCCTCTTCTACATTCACGGAGTCGAAAAGTTCCGGTCTATTTGTTGCTATGAGGTCTAAAACGTTAGCTTCACGAGTTGGTTCTCTATCTGCTCGAAGTAATTCTCGGACAAGGCAGTCAGGATAATGTCACAAGAGTCTCTGTCCCTGGCTCCAGTTCTGATTGTGTGACTATCCCATTCTATACCTGGTAGATTGAAGTCTCCCCCTATTACAATAGTATGATCACGAAACTTCTTCACGACGTTCTGCAGGTTCTCTCTGAGGCGCTCAACTACTACGGTTGCTGATGCAGGTGGTCTATAGAAGCATCCGACTATCATATCTGACCCACCTTTGATACTTAACCCAGATTATTTCACATTCGCATTCGCTAATAACTTCACTGGATATTATTGAATTCTTTACTGCTATAAATACTCCTCCACCATTGGCGTTTATCCTATCCTTGCGGTATATATTCCATTCTGTGTCTAGGATTTCGTTACTGTTCACTTCCGGTTTTAACCAACTTTCCGTTCCTAATACTATATGCGCACTATTTCCTTCAATAAGAGATACTAATTCAGGAACCTTGCCCTGGATACTCCTGCAGTTTACCAATATTACGTTGACTTTTCCTGTTTTTGGTCGCTGAGGACGGACGTTCTTTATCAACGATGATAATGTCCTCTCTGGTAAGCCGTCAGGTATTTTATCGTTTCGCCCAAGGGGGGGTCCCTCTAACCTAAAAAACCCCCGTGTGCACGCCACACGTACTCTGCTACCCTAGTAGCTGCTTCCGGTGTGTAGTGCACGCCTGACCTGTCTAGGGGGGCCCTACAGTTCTCCACCCAATAACGGAGGTCGGTGAATTTGCAACCATTATAGTCGCAGAGTCGTCTGAGCCTCTGGTTTAGACCCTCCACACGGCTCCAAACCAGAGGACCGCGATCGACTCTGGGCACTATGCTGCAGATATTAAGCTCAGCTTGCACTCCGCGTGCGATGCTGGTTGTCTTCACCAAATCAGCCAGCCGCCGGAAGGAACCAAGGATGGCCTCAGAACCCAAGCGGCAGGCGTCATTCGTTCCGACATGTGCTACTATCTGCAGCCGGTCGCACCCAGTGCGTTCAATAGCTGCCGGAAGGGCCTCCTCCACATTACGGACGAGACCCCCCGGCAAGCACACCGAGTGCACACTGGCATTCTTCCCCGACCTACCCGCTATTTTCCTAAGGGGCTCCATAACCCGCCTAACGTTGGAGCTCCCTATAACTAATAGGCCCGCCCTCTGTGACTGTCGGGACCTTGCCGGAGAATCGGCCACTGGCCCAACAGGCGAGGCATCCTGTGGTGGCTCGGAAACGATGTCATCACCACTAGGAAGCACCCCGTACCTGTTGGAAAGGGGTAAGGCAGCTGCCACGCGGCCAGATCCCACCTTCGCCTTTCGGCCAGGCACGCGCGAGCCCACCACTGTCCGCCATTCACCCTGGAGTGATGGCTGACCGGTAAGATGCTCACTGCCGGAAGACGCAGCGACATCAGGGGTTCCATGCGATTCCAAGGCCACCGAAGTAGGCATAGGTCTCACCACAGTTGCCCCAACGCCACTACGAGCCGACGCCTGCGCCTCGAGCTCGATGAGCCTAACAGACAAAGCCTCCACCTGCCCCCGAAGAGTGGCCAATTCTCCTTGCGTCCGCTCACAACAACCACAGTCCCTACACATGACTATGTTTACCCTACAAGCGAACGGTGTACTCGCCTTATTAGCAGCAGGAAATCGAAGTGCTCTGTCACTGACGGTCTAACCGACACTGAGCTGTTCTAACCAAACAAACAAAAGCCTGTACGATACGAGGGTCGATAGCAACGGCGATACTGTACACTACACTGTTATTAAAATAAACGGTTGTGTCTAGTAGGCACTCAAACACGCAAGAAATTACAAAAATAAAATAGTAACTACCCAGATAACTGAAAATAAGTTGTACCTGTTTGAAGCTCGTAAAAATGTGTAACAAGCGAACGGTGTACTCGCCTTATTAGCAGCAGGAAATCGAAGTGCTCTCTCACTGACGGTCTAACCGACAATATGTTAAAGATCCGTACTCCTGGCACTGTAAATGCCAGTCCCCGCGCTGACGGCAGGTACACCACGTCCTCGGCTACCAAGCCACTACGAAGAAGTACTGATAGAGATCGAGAATTCTCTCGACTCATACTTACTGCTGAAGGAGGATGTCGACGTCTGACGCATGCAGCTTGACTCATAAAAATGGCAACATGACTGTCGCCCTAACTGTACTGATGTTAACAGAGGCTGTTCTATACGCCTGCCGCTGGTCCTCAGTGCGAAAAAGCGCGCATGAACGCCTGTGTTGACCTATGTGTTGCTCGGCAACATGCAGTCTGCGTCTGCTGCGTGGTTAACATCCGGTGGACGCCGCACTCGCCATTGTGGCTGCGTCATCGATCTGTGGAACAGTATCGGGGTCACCGGACCAGTTCCTCTCTTGGAGGTCCATCTCTCGTGGTGTTTCTCCGGCCGGGCTTATCGAAGGCAAAGGTGTTGCTGCTGTGGGTGCAGGGACTCTTACCAGCGGCTCTCCGTCCGGTGGGTCTGTATTCCGTCTCGTGTAATTCACGTCATGCTGCCGTGAGGGAGGTAGAGACTCCCTTTGCGCATCCGGATTCACTGTATCATCGTCACACGCCATTTCATCTGCCATGGAATGCATTAAGCAGGCGTCAGATGGCCGTCGTTTCTTGTGGCGCTTCGGCGATCGTTGTTTGGGCGTATGAGCCTCCGTGTCCAAGTGCGGAAGTGACTCCCGGTGCTCAGAGACAGCTGCTGTCTGCACAACCGTAGGATCATTTTCCATACGTCATACCGATCCTTTGTGAGCGGTTAACGACGTCGTCGGCGCCGGAGTGGCAGAAGTGTGAGTCTTTTCGTCACAGGTGGCGGTCTTTAATGCAGTCGGTTGCCGTAAACGGTCAGGGTGTTGGAGCTGGTCATTCTTCGGGATGTGATCTGTCCCAAACGCGTCCGCATACGTTAGTATGAGAGGCGTCAGCCAGAACGTAGGTACGCGTTCCCCAATTGGACTTGCACAATCCTCCACTGCATACATTCTGAACGGACGTGGCCCTCTTTCCCGCATCCAGAGCACGTTTTGGGTTGTCCATCGTAGATGACTATTGCTCTGCATCCGCTGATGAAAAAGTATGACGGTACATGTTGTGCCAGCTCTATTCAGATTTGTCACAACCCACTGAGAACGGGGTAGGTCGTGAAGTTGGACCATTTTCAATCTAAGTGGCTAAGCACTCTTCCATATTGGCATAAGGCGACAATCACCAAGTCAGACGGAACCTCGAAGGGAAGTTGGGAGATACGAATGCTTCATAATCCTAATCCTGCGTGATCAATAATGGATGCCTGGCGCTGAGCACTATGGGACTTAACTTCAGAGGTCATCAGTCCCCAAGAATTTAGAACTACTTAAACCTAACTAACCGACATCACACACACCCAAGTCCGTGGCAGGATTCGATCCTGGGACCGCAGCGGTCATGTGGTTCCAGACTGTAGCGCCTAGAACCGCTCGGCCACACCGGCCGGCCGATCAATAGATACCTCTCCAACGTGACCATCAGAGTGACGAAATTTGAGTTCATATTTAGTATCTCGAATGATTCTGTCACACACTGCATCGTTAATCTGTTTGTCGTAGACAACAATGCTCACTATGGAGAGGTGTATTCCAATAAGTTCGTTATAGTAAAGTTTAACTTATTATCGTAGGAATCTTTCAATTTCATGTGCTTTCAGCCTCGCACATTAATTAGAGAAACACATCCTGAGATTCGACTTTCGTTATTCACGTGCCTTTCCGTATCGAGACTTCGAATCGTGCGAGTACGCCATGTAGGTAAACAACCGCGTGCGCCCGAACTTCCAAAGCAGGGACATAAACAGACGTCCACGCCGCAGCACCGCCGGATGTAGACTGCCACCAAGCCATCTGGTCACAATCGTCTTCGCAACGACACTGACCGCCGTAGAACGTCTCTCACTGGATCCAGATTCTCAACTACTCCACACAACAGCTAGTGTAGTGCCCCTTGCCCGTTATCCTCGCTATTCGCTGGATTTCGCCGGTTCCTGTTAGAGGTCGACCCTGGTGTGGATCTGTACTGGAGAGATCGTTGGATGACTAGCCTCAGTTATATATATATATATATATATATATATATATATATATATATATATATATATATATATATATATATATAAAGTGATGGATTTTCTTTCAAACATGTCCACAACGACAGACTATACATATATACACTGTAAAAGTTTAGTGTGGGCTTCAGGAACAGTAGAGTTTCTTGGACCACCATCTCACGACCCGATAGGTCTCCCATCGGACCCAAATTCTCAACTCGTCCACACACGACTAACGTTGAGTCCATTGCCTATGTAGAGAAGCGATTGAAATTAATAAGCGTCAGGATAATTGTAATAGGAAAGAGGAGGCAATGAAACTTAGCGACATATGGACAGTAGCTCTGCAGAATCGCTAGACAATTTTATCTTTGTCAAGACAACATTCGATAGTTCAGTTTTATCTTTGACAAGGATTATTTCTGCTCAAAAAGTGCTAGTTCGACCACGCCTTCTATCCTACAGTATGTATGTCACTCTCGGACGTCCGACCGTCCAGTCGGCTAGACTCAGCTGAGGAGTGCCTATGAGGATGTCCAGCGCAGTCCTGGACGAAACGTCATGAACAGAAAGGTTTTTTGGACCACGAACTCACATCCCGACAGGTTTACCAGCAGTTGTGTCATCCGGTCGTTAAAGCGTCCCTTCTGTGATCCGATGGGAGACATGCTAGGGTAGTCCCTTGCTGAGGTACGACGACTGTGTCCAGATGGTCAGAGCATCTGTCTAGTAAGCAGACCCTGATGTGACTCCTTGTCTTGCGCAAATTTTAAACTTTTCCCATTTATTTCTGTCTACGCCCACGTGCAATCTATGGCTGAATTCCTTTATGTCTTAGGTAATACAGACTTCTTTACACTGACACATGATTGACTTTTACATTCAGCATCAGAGTTCAGTGATCATACTTCCGTATTACGAGAAGCAACCTACGTGTTTTTTGTATCCATAATGTTACTCTGCTCTCCAAAACACCTACATAAGGAGGAAACTTAGCTTTTAAATAGTGAGTGTTAAACAGTGAGCTACACTTGGAGGGATGTGTGATGACGGCTACATGCTGATGTGCCTATTGGAAGCACTGCGGACGGCAAAGAATGCTTTCATTGGGTCTCAGTACATGTTTTGTCATGGTACAGCAAGGCACACCTACCTTACGAGGCTGACCCCAATCAGCCCTGATATATGGGTGGCGACTTCCCCCTTAGTGGGACGGTGCTGCACCTGTGCCCTGCAGTGCTGATGACAGGCCTGTGGATGGTCGGTGGCCTCTGTAGGCCGTGGTCGTGATGTCAGTGACGCTACTCTGTCAGTGATTGCACCTGAGATAACTCCTCAGCTGTGCACGTGGCCATCACAGAGGTGTTTGGAGAATGCTGGGGTGGGACTCATCCTGCTGTACTCAATAGTAGACCAGCAGGTGGCACCTGTTCCTTTCTCACATGCACAAATTTTCCAATAACTACAAGCTTCACCAGATAAGTGTCCACCATGTAATATCCAATCATTGTATATTTCCTTGATACTGGTATCCTTACTGATGTGTTCAACTGTGCATCATCCTTGATCACACATGCTCCAGTAGCTTGAGAGTAGAACCTCAAATTATGGCTACTTGGCCCCGCTAATAAGTGTAACTCACGAGGTAATACTTCTTGCATCTTTCTCAACCCCCTCAGATACTGCTCAGGTACTGTAGAACTGGACTTAATTACCCTTTTAGAGCTTGATGGACAACACCAATCAAATTCGTTAACTCCACTCTTGCACCTCATAAACTTGCTGCTAGTGACTGAAATAGTCTTGTCATCCTTATTCTTGAATTTAGTACGTACATCCATGACAGCACTGCTTCGAAATTCCGGTTTAAAATGCTAGCTGAACCTCTGGCATAGGCCATGACTTCCTCATTAAGTTGTAGAAGTATGCATGTGTTGATCAGCACGCCTTTCTAATACCCTTAGGGCCTGTACTGTTTCTTCTCCAGTTTTTCTCGCTCACAATACTTTTGTCTGCTGTCTGAATAAGATATTTAGTCTTCTATACTTGGGATCTATCGATCCCACTTTTGCTCCTTTGTACTCTTGTGCTACTACTCCTACCACTTCCTACATCTGTCCCTTCAATCGTGCGTGTGCTCTGAGTAACTTCACGTACTCCTATAACACCTCTCATAGCATTATGTTACTATTTCTAACTACCGTACACTAGAAAACGCCTCCTCCTGCCTCCTAATCGCATTCCGCAGTTCCAAGACATTAAACACTGAAATTAATGAACATCTGTGACTGGATAACACTGCTTGTGGCTGCCTGCCAAATAGAACTCCCTTGTCCAGGTGATGATCTTGCAGCGACTCCTACTTCCCCGCTAATGGAGAAGTATAGTACTGGTAAAACTAGCATTACCCTTTTCTGGCCCTTTTCCCGTGCAGCTGCCTAAGGGATGGATCTTTATGTCTTAAAACAGTAATGATGGATACTAGCCTAACATAAACAACCTTATCTGCAACACCGTTCATGCCACGTACAATATACGAAAAAAATTATCCAATAATCACGAATGGCGACAACATTGTGTTAGTGTGTATTTTCTAGTTGTGTATACTTACTACGAAGTATTAATGTATGTTGCAATCCAAATGTTGTGCATTCATGTAATGACCAAACATCTTTCCAGTTATCGGGTGAACTCGTCCCGTCTTTCCATTAGCTTACCGATAAAGTGCCCTAGTCATCATCCTTTTTTACTTTTAGTAACCGACACAAATCTTTTAATGGATCCGACATCAAGTTCGTCCTTTGGTTCGCCAAACCCAACCTTCAATACCCATCTATTAACCAAAACCTGTACGACTGTGAGCGACTCTTGGTCTGACTTCGGCAAGTGCGATGTAACGAGAGAAACGGTTAGCGGAAAGCGATTAAATGCTGGCGTTTGGTTGGCTGTTTCTATCATGCCTACCCAATGAAAGGAAATGGTTTCGTTGTACCTGGTAGCCAATGCAGTACTACCTGCTTCCGATTTAGATGCGCAAGGTGTGCACAATCCACGCAATTTCTGATACACTGATATACATAATTATTCCTTCGCTTCTACCTGTACTTTTCCACCACTCTCTTATTTACAGCCCTGCAATCGCTATGGCCCAATAAGATGTGGTACTGCATTTTCCTTAGTACTCCTTGCTTCAACCCTGCCGGCCCAAGCAAACATCCGTGATCGGTAATTTTTTATCTTTTTTCTCTATACACTGATCCACCGTGAGTGCTAAACTGCTGTTGCTTGGTATACTGTTTACACTGCACATAAGTGCTCTTTGCAGCTTTCTATTCACCAAGGTCCTCACCTAGTGCTTGTACTGTAGCTATTTTCCTGTTTAACCCGTGTGCCTTTCTGTGTTTGTTACGTGGTTTCTGGATTACTACTTACTCAAATTCATTGGGTTTTGATACCAGTCTAGTCAGTCTATTCGATAGGTTCTTCATATCTAGTAACAACTTCTAAGTAGCAACGTCCATCACTACCTCAAACGCCCATCCATACGGGTAACACAGCACATGCACAAATCTAGAGGCAGTTCTTACACGTTAGAAAATGTTGTGGGAAAGGCTAACCAAACACTGCGTTTTATTGGCAGGACACTAAGAAAATGTAACAGATCTACTAAGGAGGCTGCTACACTACATTTGTCCATCCTCTTTTAGAATAATGCTGCGCTTTGTGGGATCCATGTCAGAAAGGACTGACGGAGTACATCGAACAAGTTCAAAGTACGGCAGCACGTTTTGTATTATTGCGAAATATGGGAGAGAGTGTCAAAGAAATGATATAGGATTTGGGCTGGACATCATTAACAGAAAAGAGTTTCTCACTGCAACCGAATCTTCTCATACAATTTCAATCACCAACTTTCTCCTCAAAATGCGAAAATATTTTGTTGACACCGATCTACATAGGGAGAAACGATCACCAGGATAAAATATGGGAAATCAGAGCTCGTAGGGAAAGATATAGGTGTTCGTTCTTTCCACGCGCTACCCACGATTGGAATAATACAGGATTGTGAAGGTGGTTCGATGAACCCTCTGCCAGGCACTTAAATGTTATTTTCAGAGTATCCATGTAGATGTAGATGTAGCTGTAGAGAGTTACTAATCAAATGGGCGTAAGAGTTAAGCACCTATAGCGCAAAGGGCTTCACTCAATACTTAAGAGTGAAATAAATTGGTATTAATCAGAAGAATAATTCTTCAGTCGCTGCCTGTGCTCCCATATATCTGTTAAACACACGATCATGTCACCGAGATGTCGTTTTATTTACTTTAATATTCCATCCAGTAATTATGGAATTTTGCGTTGACGTTTGTACTTCAAAATGAATCCTTCTATGTTGATAGTGTTCCGAAGGTAACGAAAACGCAATGTTTTGACTATCCTCCATTTCTTTAAAGTCAGTACCCCTTTTAGACTATTGTTTATTCACAGTGTTACATTTACACTACACAATCATGATTTCGGCTTCAAAGTGCCGTTATCAACACTTGATAATGGCACTTTTAAGCCGAAATCACGATTTTGTAAGTGTAAATATAACACTGTGAATAAACAACAATTGCGGTACTGACTTCAAAGAAATATATTATGACTGTGGTCTCGCGTTATGAAATAGTTATTAAACTGTCTTCCATTGTCGACAAGTACTGGCATTGCCCAACATTATCAATCGTTTCTGTGAAGTTCGGAGTTGAGCAAATTCCAATACTATTTATTTACATAAAACTGCAGTAATCGCAACAAAATCGACATTTCTTCGACCATCTGCATTCTCGGTTACAATTACATTTCCTGTCCCCCAAGGGGCTACTACTCACTTCCAGTATACCACCAGCCAATTGCTGAATAATAAACTCCTTCAAAATTCGTGCAGTGGTTGTGATATTCTCAACTGTCTCCAATACACTTCTGCTGATGTTTCCAGTCCAAATTCTGTGTTGCGTTTGTGGTGTAGCAGGCTACAGGGCTTGTACAAAACAGGTCCTGAAATTCTGGCTACAGGTCCTCTGTGTCCTTCATGTCTCCTACAAACACTTCAGTGTCTCACGAAAAGCAGTCTTAGCAGCGACCTGAGCCCTCCTATAGCCTACATCTTCCCTGTGGTGATCTTCGTCATCAGCAGTCTCTAGTGTGGACAATAACGTTGCGTTCAAAAACTTAACCACCTGAGCGCCAGAAAGATCCCAACCAATGGGTACTTCCTGGCTGTGTTATTCTGTTATACGTGTGCAGTACTATGTCTCACTAAGCAAGACACTGCATCCAGTATCTCACCATACCAACAGCTGAGTCAGGAGTCTCAAGTCGCATATCAAAGTTCATGATTGCTTCCTTCATTTCTTCAGTGCGCCCGTTGACAATGTAAGTAGCCCTCTTACTCGTAGAAGTTCAGGACACCACCAGATCCTAGTCGAAAGTACGAATGGGCCTCTACAGTAAGTGACTCCCCCCACTTCATTTCACAGCTTACCGCTGCCCTTTGCTGTTACTGGTCATATGCCACCTGCACAAATCGTAGATCAGAACGTGCGCAGAGGATGCTCCTCACTTGCATACTACTTGATAAGTTATTAAGTGTCACAGTCATCTTTAACTGGCCTGGAGGCTCAGGTATTGCTCGAAACACCATGTAACACTACGGAAACCCTCATTCAAGTTAAAGATGTTGTGTAAAACTGCTTAATTATATGTGTTATTAGTTGAAGTACGTGCACAGGTTCATCATGGACATTTCATAATGTTTAAAGAAATATTCAGTTCTTTCCATGTAGAGCCAAATTTTCTTTCATCATTTCGATTAATTTATTATCATAATCAAAAGTACGATATGATTCAATTTATTCTGTCTAATCGTTGCAATGTACCTGCGAATATATATATATATATATATATATATATATATATATATATATATATATATATATACAGTTATCCATTCATTCTAGGAACATACATTTATCTAAACTACTTCGAAAACCTCTCCTCGACGGACCTATTGTCACTAAATCCATATATATCCGAATAGGAATGAACGAACTCTTTATTACTTTTCCTGTGGTTGGACTTTAATTAGATGAAAGTGCGCCTTATAAATTCCATAAATTTCTGTAGTTCACTTTATTGCCTTTTTTGAAGTCCCCTGTCTGCAGATTAGGCCCCTCTGTTGGGTATACCTATCCCCTAATCAATATTCACGTAAACGCACAGGCTGTCCGTAAACGCACAGGCTATCCCTTTATTTACCGTACTTGATAAAGGTGTGGATCAGCCTGTCACTGGTTTATCTACAGCCTACACTTCCTACCTTCTCCTAAATCGGATGCACTTTACATTTAAACCTAAATTAATCACACAGTACGCCTTTTCACCTTACACCTATTACAAAATGTTCGCTTTTATAATGCTGGACTGTATTTAGTTGTTAACACATAATTCTCCTCACCTTATAATCTCTACATTTCTTATAACTGCATCTAACTTCAGATAACAAAACAAATATAAATACTTATGATACTCTTTATAAAAATTATTCTCACGTCAAGCTACATTGATCTTACTCTGATAGTGTCTACATCTACATCTACATCTACGTGATTACTCTGCAATTCACATTTAAGTGCTTGGCAGAGGGTTCATCGAACCACAATCATACTATCTCCCTACAATTCCACTCTCGAACAGCGCGCGGGAAAAACGAACACCTAAACCTTTCTGTTCGAGCTCTGATTTCTCTTATTTTATTTTGATGGTCATTCCTACCTATGTAGGTTGGCCTCAACAAAATATTTTCGCATTCGGAAGAGAAAGTTAATGACTGAAATTTCGTAAATAGATCTCGCCGCGACGAAAAACGTCTTAGCTTTAATGACTTCCATCCCAACTCGCGTATCATATCTGCTACACTCTCTCCCCTATTACGTGAGAATTCAAAACGAGCTGCCCTTTTTTGCACCCTTTCGATGTCCTCCGTCAATCCCACCTGGTAAGGATCCCACACCGCGCAGCAATATTCTAACAGAGGACGAACGAGTGTAGTGTAAGCTGTTTCTTTAGTGGACTTGTTGCATCTTCTAAGTGTGTTGCCAATGAAACGCAACCATTGGCTCGCCTTCCCCACAATATTATCTATGTGGTCTTTCCAACTGAAGTTGCTCGTAATTTTTACACCCAGGTACTTAGTTGAATTGACAGCCTTGAGAATTGTACTATTTATCGAGTAATCGAATTCCAACCGATTTCTTTAGGAACTCATGTTGATCACCACATACTTTTCGTTATTTAGCGTCAACTGCCACCTGCCACAACATTCAGCAATCTTTTCTAAATCGCTTTGCAACTGATACTGGTCTTCGGATGACCTTACTAGACGGTAAATTACAGCATCATCTGCGAACAACCTAAAGAACTGCCCAGATTGTCACCCTGGTCATTTATATAGATCAGGAACAGCAGAGGTCCCGGAACGCTTCCCTGGAGAACACTTGGTATCACTTCAGTATAGAAGCTTTAATTTTATCAACAACTGTTAGGTCTTTATATTACACTGAATTTCGTTTTTTCTTATTTATTTTCAGAGCAGTTACATTGCGCTCAATTTACAGATAAACTCCACTGATTTTAAACAATGATTGCTTTCCCCTCGTTTTCACACTTTTAAAATTCTAGCCAATGTTATATTGACTGCAGTGGCTGCTCTCATGAGGGAGGTAATATTATTTTGTTCCTTAAACTACGCTTTATTCACTAAAATGTTTCCTTACAAGATACATCGCTTCCATGTTCTTCCATACTTATTCGATGCTCTCCTGAATCATAATGATTTTACTTTAATGTATCATCTTTAATTTTCCGCTTAGTGCACCACATCCCCTAATAAAACGATATTATATTTTTATTAGTTTTGGCCCATCTACTGCTGAAAGGTTGACATATCATTTTATCTGTTGTAGTTTTCGCATCACTCTCAATGTAACCATTTCGCTATGTGCATGCATATCTCCCTGCAGCGGTCCTTGAATGGCCCAACACAATTACCTCCAAAAATAAATTAATTGTAAGTAATTTATTCTCCAGTCGGCGAGTATGCAGTGCTTTTTTGTGATCTAGGCAATGTCAGCGACAACTAGCAAATAGCTGGTCGCTAACAATTCATAGCGCTGATTGCTACGTTTAACATATCTTACATACAGGAAAAACTCAGTAATGAGGTATCTCAATTATTTAGGCTTTTCTGCAGATGCTCAAAACCTTTTTGGACTCAGTTCACATGTTCTGCACATCGGGAAAGCCTGTGAATACAGGTTTTAATAAACGGATATAAGAAGTGTTCCACGATGGAGGCTACTGAATACTGTAAAGATGGAAGGTAATCGGGGTACTCTCAGAGCGAAAGACAGGAAGTAGAAGAAAGACCTAAGATGTTAGAACCTAATAGAGAAAAAAATAGACTCCAAGACTAATACTCATCTCATTAAATGGCGATATAGCAATTTACTTTCCATTCAATAAGTATGTGCCTGGAGATCAATGCATACAACTAACTGTGATCCCCAGATCGGTGTTTGACAGCTGTTTATACTATATATGATGGGGAGTAGTTGTTCCACCGTCGCTGTATAGTTTAAATCATGTTGATTGAGAATCTTACTTCCAAAACCGATGGTACTACGTTCTTCCACTTAGTGATCCCATCCTCCCTGAAACAATTCATCACCCACAGCACATTCTGACGCATCATAGCTAATTTGAATTGTTCATTCATTATAGGATGTCGTAATTTTGGTGACCTGACCAATGCATCATATTTTGAAATTTTTCTGCTGTACCTTCATCGGAAATCCAATAAGTTCTCTGCTAGTATAGCGCATTTTTGAGGTACTGAACATTCTTTGATAACTCTTATCCTCTCTGAATCTGGCTTAATTTCGTTTACTCCAACAGGATACCCTAGGAACAATAACCATTCTCTCAAAAAAAGACATTTTGCTAGCGTAATTGTGGTTTTTTATTGTAAAACTTCAATACAGTTTTGGCTTGCAATTTACAATGATCCTTCCATGTTTTAGAAACAAATATAATATCAAAAACATAAATTAATAGTTCATGTAGTAACTGTCTTCCTTGAATTAATAAGACTTTCCAACATACAGACCAGCTGTCTACTGTTCTGAATTCTCATGATGTCTGACTTGCCAGTAACCACCCATCTGATACACTGAGCTGAAACACTTTGCTTGCTCAAAGTGATCAAAGTTATTCGTCAATACAAGGGTCTATATCGCTCAACCTTGATCTGTTTGAAGTACTTGCATGTAGCACCAGGTGAACCCTGAATGTATGATTTTGAATCGCACATAATGGATTTATTGTACATACTTATGGTCCATGCTATATAACTTGTTTATTTATCATTCTGTTTATTTCCTCCTTTACTGCAGATTTCACACTTATGTGTACACGGTAAAGTTCACTGAAGAAATATTCGGAATTTGTAATACTGAAATGACATACACAATCTCCTAAAACTCCTTTTTCATTAGAAAACAGTACCTGATGAGACCGTAGACTTATATAATTCCTTAGTTTGTTCGTCCATTAAAAGAGTAGACCCATACACTTCATTATATGTATTGAAAGACGTGGATTTCATGTTCACTGTGCACGCCTTTCACGTTTTATTCTTTCTGCAGTCTTTTCATCATTTTACAATTGCTGTGGGATGCCTAAGCGACTAGAGAATATTTTGTGAAACTATTACCCTGATCAGTGAGACAGGATCTGTGCAGGACATGTTTCGTTATTCGTGAACCCAATTTAGCAGTGTACATTGGGCAGCCATGATGGCTTACCGTTACCGTCGTTGATAGCTGCTGTAGGTAGCATGTAGAACCAGTTTGAATGCTATGTAGTGGCCAAAGATGCCCACCTTCCTAGTCTCAGAGGTTGCACTGCCAACCCTGAAGCTTAACAACTCACTCCCTTCTAACACTGCAATTTAGCCTCCCTGACGAATCACGAGCCATTTTCCGATGTTTCGGCGGCTAGTCATAATGCCACCGTGTTCCGCCGCAATACCATGCCCTCTGATATCCGATTGGACTGTTTAGGGGCGCGCCAATTCCAGCGACCCAATGCTCCCAGCTACCCTCTGGAGTTATGCAACCTGGGTCAGTTCAGTTCCGTTCCTGCTCGCTGTTGGAGGCGTGAGGTCGCGATTCTGATATCAGTAAGCATGTGCGTACTCAGTGAATGCCAACTTAGTTGGTAATAACGCTCTTAAAGTTGTAAGGATTAGTTAGTGAGACAGCAATACTTTCTTTTCGTTTCTCATAAATTTTGTATCTTAAATACGATGAGTCTTGAGAAATATTGGACTTGGTGTCCGATTTTGTCCGTTACGCTCACTAGGCCTGATGTGGAACGTAACAGGCTAAATATTCTTGTTCTCAAAGTTGCAGTAACGCCTTCTTCTTTAGTCCTTTTCTTGTGACATGCTTGTGGAGTTATGTTTCTAGATTGTAACTTCAGGAAATGGACTCATCGTCTCTTGTGCTATAAAACGCGACCATGTGGCGAGCTGTTGATCTGATTTTATTATCTTCACTTAAGCGAGTGTTGTTATGACGGATATTCCCGTGAGTTACTAGAATTTCGGTGGGCAGGCCACTGTGGCACTTTCTTATTCTGATCTTACTCTGACTTTTATCCCTTTCTCTTATTATTCTGTGGCAGTGGCGAGTGTATGATGGTAATTCTATTCTCTCGTAAAAACGGTAGTGTAACTATTTAGTCACAACGATCAGAGACTTTACGCTTCTTCCCGCCAATTAGTCTGTTCTTCGCCATCGTCGAGTGGCAGACTGATGAATCAGTAGTTCCTTTCAACTCCTCCGCCAAAGTTATGTTAAATAGTATCTGAAATAGAGGAAATAACGGCCTTATTACCTTTGTATTTATGGAAATATCTCGATTACGCTCTTTTTGTAATGAAGGTGTAATAGTAATGTCTATCTGCACTCATCCATTTATTGAAACTCCTCTGCCATTGTTGATCAGTTTGCAATCACCAATTAACCTTATAATGAGCAAATTAACTAATCAGTAGGGGCGTTGCTTAGTCCATCACCGTAAGGTCGTGCGGACCCCGCGCTTTTCTGTGTTGTGGCCCAGTTTGTTCTCGCAGACCCATTGGAACCTTTGCACTTTTACAGAACCGCTTCCAATTAAATGAAGTTTTTCGCTTCTGAATAAGGGAAAGGTCATGGTTCACTGCTAGTCATTAAGAAAATTCCACTTGATGTGTTGAAAGTTGGTTGGCTTATTCAGAATATGTGGTAGCGACTTTGGATTAAATAACTGATAGCTATTTACTAAGTTTATTTATTGGAGGAATCTATTTACAGTTCCCATAGGAGGGTATATTGAACAAACAAGGCAACACTTTTAATATTCTGAATGGAATGTTGCATTAGGGACCTGCAGTCCTCGTAGGCTAACGTCTTGGCATTAAGTAGTAAACGTAAATTACGAGGGTTATTCCAGAAGTAAGGTCCGATTGATTGCCAAATTGAAACTACAGTGAACATCAGAAATGTTTTACTTGTAACAATTAGCTACACCTTTCAGCTACTTCTCTACGTAGTCGCCGTTCTGACTTAGACTTTTGTCATAGAGTTGTACTAACTTTTCAATAGCCTCATCATAGAAAGCACCCGCCAGTGCTTTCCGCCAATTCTCCACGCTGGCCTACACCTCGTTGTCTGTGTCAAAATGTTGTCTTCAAAGACAGCGGTTCATGTGACCAGAGATGAAACTCAGGGGGAGACAATTGCGGACTGTATTGTGGGTAATCTAACATTTCCATTTGAAAACGATGCAGGAGCATCTTCATTGCCCCTGCAGAATGCGGCTGAGAATTGTCGTGAAGACGAAACAGCACGACAGTTATGTAATGTTGGCTGCATAGCTTCAGGCGAAATTTCTCACCAGGCCCTCGTACTTGGCGGCAGACACTATTTTCTAGACATCTTTACGCACTCACTGCGAGCTCAGAAATGAGAAGAGCGACGTGATGCTAACTGGGGTTATACTAAAGACACTACCCAACACATCTGTGCAAAGCTTTATCGGATTTTCATAGTCGTTTCCATTTCGCGACCGATCGGACCTTACTTTTGGAATAACCCTCGTATTTACTGATGCACTTTCGTCATTCTGTGTTGAATATGTCTTAAATGGCACTATAACTCGATAACCGTCAAAGTAACATTTTAGAGATCTTTACAGAAATCTAAAATAATAAGGTACATGCAAAGCACTTGAAGATTAATATCTAATAATATCTACAAGATGAAAACATGCACCAGAAACAACAATACAACTCGATAATGTTTTATCAAATATATAAAACTGGCCAAAAATGTATCCATAGCACCAGCAAAGTCTTCCTCTGTTGACATCGACTCATCATCTTTAATGGCTTATCTGTTTGTGTTGACTGGGATTGATTTGTTAGAGTAGGTGAAACCGCAAGTTCATCGGTTCATTGGATTAGGGAAGAATGTTAGCCGTGCCCTTTCAAAGGAACCATTCCGGCATTTTCCTGAACTGTTTGAGGGAAACTACGGAAAACCTAAATCAGGATGGCCGGACGCAGGACTGAATCGTCGTCCTCCCGAAGGCGAGTCCAGTGTGATAACCACTGCACCACCTCGCTAGGTATCTATTTCTGATTTTGTGCTCCTAAGTGATGCTATGGATGTTTCATTTAGCAAATGCAGTTCGCCAGACGAGTGTTGCGCAGTATTATTGTAATTGGCGTACTTCCTCAGTATGTCAGCTAGTCTATTGTGTAGTTATATTTCTGGAGGATCTGATAATCTGAAGATGACAGTTAATTACCGTCAAAAATCGTTATGAAATAAATTATTTCTCGTCAAGGAATCTTAGCTCCTAATATTACAAATTACATTCACAAGTGTTTGATCGAAACAGTCAGAAACATACGAACAGCCATTTTAATAAAATGGGTACGACGCAATCTATCTATTTCATGATGATTAAACCCTGGCATGAGCTCATGTTCTGGTCACATTGCTTTACAAACATAAGTAACTAGTGCCTTACCGGAATCGTGGAAATGTCTATTTTTATTTATGTATGAATATTACATCATAGTTGAAATGGGGGTGACATACACGATGCAATTTAAGAGAAATCGTGGTTTTATTAGGCGTGTTTTCGTTATTTTCTTATTACTCTTTTCATCGCTATAATGTGGAACACAAGACGCTGCAGTTGAGTCTACCGTTGTAGCCATTGCGACGGAGAAGGCACTGGTGTTACGCCTGGAATTATCCTGCGCCATTACTAATGGGTAGTCCTTGTGTTTGTTAGCTAAGAGTTTGTAAAGCTATCGTGCTAGTAGCTGCAGCATATGTTAGGCTGTGGTGGACTGTACTTGTCACACCAGCTCTCCGCCACCGTTGTAACCCCCGTGAGAGCCTGGCCGCCTGTTCATCAGCGACGGACGGAAACTTCATAGCCGCATTCCAGTATAGCATTTCCGCGTTCAGATTTTGTTGCGCGTAGAGGGAAATAATATTGGAAATTACAAATAAATGCTCGATATGCAAGCTCACAATAAATGAACATTTGTATAGCACAGTTCGAAAGTAAATATAAAAGTCGATTAGCTCTAATATATTTTATAGTAAAGGACAATGACTGAAATAAAACCTACGTTAATCGCTTTCGCTGCTGGCTGATATCTCGCTGCTGCTATTACAGTCGTCTACTTGGATCAGCAACAATTCCATTGCTGTGTGAAGACAATGGGCTTTTTGTGCATAACTGTCTACAAGTTTGAGTACATGACTCACTGAGTCTCTGCAGACACTTTGAGGAACACTTTGGAGAGTGGAGCGATACAACTGAAAAGTCTCATTTACTTTAAAAGTCTTGTTCTCCGTTGCTAGCTTGTTCTTGACAATTGCCGAAATAGGTTCCATGGCATTCAGTTCGCAGTGCGCTGCAGATCATCACAAAAGTTTAATTTCCTTGTCCACTGGTCGCACTATATAGTTTGTATCAAAAAGAATCATGCGATTTGGCACGTCTCTATTTCTGAAACTAATAAACATATAAAATGAATTTTGATGAACCGAAAACTCAAAAACTTTATTTTCATACATCTTCATAGGTGTTAAATATGAGCGGCATGGCATATGTCAATGCGGAATTCAAATTGTTCTCACAATGCAGCGAGCATGTTTGAGTTACAGATTCCCCAGCTGCTGTTATGCGATGTCTCGGTTCATTCATTGTTGTTGGTAATGGAGGCACATAAATAGAGTCTTTTACAAACCCCCATAAGAAATAATCACATACAGTCAGGTCTGGTGACCAGCAGTGTAAGGATGAATCATGTGGACAAGTGCGACTGATCCATTGTTCAGTAGTCTTTGATTTAAAAATTACAGCACTTCCAGATGCCCAGTGGCGGATAAGGGCTGCTCCCTGTTTCTCCAGAGCTCCTTCCAAAGAGTTATTTCCCCCGATAGCGAGAGAAAGAGGCCAGTCACTGTCGTAAGCACGTGCAGCTGCCATTAAAGAGTTCAAATTTTCTTTTTTAACGATGGCACTTTGTGTAAGTGTGAACAGGTCCAGAACTGATGAGTGCTCTGCTCTCGAAAAACCACTCCTCAACTATCGCAATACAAAATCGATAAAAGGATGAATACATTCAGTCTGAAACAAAACATGACATGGCGTTATTCTCGAACTCGAAAGAACAAAAAAGGAAGAGATGCAGCATTAAGAAAAAGCGTGTGTATGTATTAAAGGTTCGTTTTAAACTTAGTGTTCCTTACCATCAAGTGCTTCTACATTCGAGCGCTGTGCAGAACGTTAGGCGATTCTGGGTACCTGCACTGGGATGTCTAAAGGTGCTAGAATATGACACGTCACTTGGAAAATTTCTTTTTATTTCGTTTCTCTGTATCGTTTCAGTATTCTTACCACACTGCGACAGCCTCGAGTTGCCGTCAAAGCCAAATAGCAGTTTCAAATACAGCGATGGTTACCGCTAAAGTTGACATAAAGTCATATCGTTGAATGGAAGCCAGAAGACTTGCACTTTCCGATGACGAAGTCCTGTCCATCTCTTAAAGGAACTGTACGATAGAGTAAAAGAACTCTTTGAGTTGAAGGAGTGCACATGCCTTTCAAGCCTTTTCATTGGTTTGTGTATCGCCCTCGATGTTCCATACCTCCTGATGTAGCCATGTCTAGTACTAATTTTATTTTATTTTACTAGTTTTGTTTATTAATAGAAACGGATATGTAGGCATGCTATTCCTGTTTTGTGCTAAAGGTTTCCCTGTCTACTCCAATGTTATTTATGTACTGTTCAATTCTTAATTTTTTATTGCAAAGATGTTACTTACTGTATGTTTCTACTTCAGTCTAGACGAGTTACTTCTCTTCCAATGTTGTTTGCAAACATTTTAACTTCTTTGGTGATAATACGCAGTAAATATCTGAGGATGGCCTTGTAAGCCCAAAACCGGTTAACAATAGAAGTAATATTGTAGAACAAAAGCAAACTGGTGCTTTTCATTTATTATAATGTTTTTCTACCAAGAACCGACGGAAGATTCTGTTAACATGAATTAATTATTGGTACACAAACTGGATGGATCTCAGACGAAGGACATGTTCTTGTTCTAGGTATAATTAAGATTTTCTCATTTCATTAATATTACTTTCTAATTAATATCCTAGATGTGTTTTTGGATCTAAGTAATTTTCAAAGTCTGAATTTACTTTATTTGCATAGGATATGTAGAGATAAATTTTTATCTTATTAATTATTCTGATAGCAGAACTTGCTTATTTAAATGCTTACACGGATCCTCTGTGTTGGGTTCAAAATTCTATTCACCATAAGCAAACTTGAAAGAACCGTCTTGGAAAATATTTAAATACGCCTAACTGGATTCATCATAAAACACTGAATAAAGCATTTCTTCAGTGTAACAGTTGTCTTTGATTCGCGTTATTTCAATGTGCGTTCTAAGCTCTAACCACTGGTCCGTAGCTCTTGTTACCGCAGGCTCCATGGACAAGCATCGCGTAACACATGCGTGTGAAATTTTAAGTGGTTCTGCTCCTTTGGCAGTTTGATAAATATCACTATTCAGCGGTTGGTGAGTTTAAGAATGCAAAAACCAATTACATGTTTCCTTAACTAAGAAGTCCAGATGTCCTACAGCGTCTCAATTGGAGCAGAAGCAGCAAGCTGAACTGAATGGCTTACATATTTTATAACAATCAAATCCAGAATTACATTATTCAAAATTTGTTTGACACCATTGTGAACATCAACAATTACATCTATATTGTCTGTGCCCATAGAATGGATCAAGCGACTTAAAAAAAATAATTTTACCATAAACACCCAAATCTATTTAAAATCCACCGTAATTCGAGTAGGCCAGTAGATGCAAAATCTTCACTCAAGACAGGAACTCAAATTAACCATATTTAGAGGCAAAAATCACTAGCTTTGCAATACTGATCCACAGTCTTTTCGACAGCTGTCCACACCACACGCACCGAAAGATCAATGAACACAACCAAATCAAGAGTCACAAACCCGTCTAATCGTGTTTGTATAAATCTCATTAATACATACAAAATAATCAGAAAGATATACATGCTGAACGTTGATTTAAAAACAAGTCACGTAAGAACCTTCTTAGAGAAATTTAAAATTTGAAAACATACTACACCTACCTAAAATAAATTACGTAGCAGGTGATGAAAATAGTACAAGTTCAATTTGAGATTTGCCACGGGTGGACCCAATTGCTTTTGGGGAGGAGGGGGGGGGGTGGCTTGAGCCTCTTAGTATTAGTCCCACCCCCGTCCCCCCATAAATCCGTTACTGCTGAGATGAAGTCGTTCGAATCAGTCTCCAACTGTGAGAATAAAAAGATCACAAGCATATCTAGATATATGCTTCCTGTAATAGTGTTCTCGGCAAAGAAAAAGTAGACCATACACCTTTTCCCATGAAACTGCGCAGAACACATCGAATGATTAAATTTTGGATAATCCTCTCATGTTGTACATACTTCATGAGATTGTTCCATACCCCATATTCTCACATTACGGTGGTTCGCGTTTCCAATTAAATGGAGTGTTGCCTCTTCACCAAACACTAAGTGTTGAAGCAAACTGTCATCCTCCATCTCACCAAGAACGAAGTTGCAGAACTCCACATGTTGTTGTTTGTCACCATCTCGAAGAACTTGCAGTAGCTTACAGATTTCATGTGTAAACGTCGACGCAACACACGCCAGACGGACATTGGGGGCATGGTGAACTCTTGAGCTGCGTAGCGAACGGACTCCTGTTGACTCCGTGTGAAATTATGGCAGACGCGTTGGATGTCTGTGTCCGACACTCGGGGACGCCTCGACGATTTGTCTTTACACAAACCACCTGTTTCTCGGAATTGTTCAGGCTATCGTCTAATGCTCTGTGCAGTAGGAGGATCCACACCGTAGCTAGTACGACAGTCACCAGGAACAGTTATTACCGAACCACACTGCGCAAAACATAGTTTCTGTTGTCTCGACACTGTTTTTATTACAACTAAAGTTGGCATACGCTGCTGCCACCTAGCGGGAACAAAGTAAAACTCGAAAGTTTGCTCTTTCCAACAGTATGGTGTTCACAGACATATCTCAAATAACACAATCTTTTCGATTTTTTTTCAAAAAATCGAATAATTCTGTTCGCTGTACCTTGTACTTGCGAAACAGTATTCCTGCGCCCTGAAGTGCTGACGCGCTATTCAATGGCACAGCTTTAGTCAATTCCTCATATGATGTGGTATTAGATAGCAGCTCTGCACTATTACTTTCCGTACATTTAGTAATAGAATGCTTTCTCCATTTTGATGGATTTCATGATAGTGTATTTATCATCGTGTGATATGGAACCTGATCTAAAACAATCGCATGTATGTTTGGTATGTTTTCAATCCGAAACCACTATTTGTAGTGTCTGGCATCATTTCAGGCTGATAATCAGCACCTCCTTTTTTCAGTTAAATATAAGCAAGCATGTTGCACGAACCCATCTTTTTTCCCAATGTGGCACATTAAAATCCTGTTTCCAGAACCGGACGGTGTTTCATTTCCTCATTTCCAGCCATTCCACCTTTGAACGCTTCCTCTGTTATGATCATATACATTTTCTGATGCCTTGGGCATTGTTTTGTTCCTGCCAACCAAATTATTTTTGGAATGATTTGCAGCATACCAACTCTCATCAGCGCAATAAATAGTCCATACAGTGTTTCGCAAGTATCTTGTTTCCTGCAAGAAAGCGTCTTTTTTCCCTGCTTCTTGTTTATTTCCCATCAGGACAGATTGTACGTTTTGTATCTAAAACCCAAGTTTCGAATAGCACGCGAAAATGGTGTTTCACTCATATCAGGAAGGTCTTCCACTTTACTCCTCAACTATTCCAACGCGGCTGCCTCTGTTCGAAATTGCCTTTGCGCATAGAAGTCGTGGATTATTCTTCTTATTACTCCCTGTGTAAACTCCATCTGTCGTCTGTCATAACGCTTTTTGGTGATACAAGACATGTAGTTTCTATATATTCCTTCAAAACTCGCTTCACTGTACTTTCACTAATAATGAAACATTCAGAAGTTCTCCTTACTGGCTGTGATATGGATCTGGCCATGTCGGGTGTTCTTTATCGCCCTCGATGTAAGCAGGCACAGTGATCACCATAGACTTTTTGACAACTCCGCAAATGATCCATGGCTTCACAGAACTAAAATGCAACTTATCATATTACGAACACTGTCTGACACGAATGCACAACAACGAATGGGAGCAATATCGTTTTCAGTCTGAAGGTAATATGTGAAGTAAACAGTGCAACAATGGAGAATGAAGTGGAAATACTATTCAGCGGTCCCGCAACATAGCACACACGAGCACAGGGGCACGTAGAAACGCAAAATCAAATAAAATAAAGCTATGATATTAGCGCTCTTTGTACATTTACGTGCTTATAAACGTAAGTGCTGTGAAAGGCAACAACAGAGCTTGCATTTACACTTTTTGTCTTGCTAATATATATCACATTGTCCGAATTGCAACAATCAACCCTCACCATAGTTATGACAAAACAACTAACCGGAAAGCAATGACAATTCGTGTGGAAGTTGAGTATGGTTGTATCTTTAAATTCTGCAAAGGAAATTTTCCTCTTAACTGTAGTCTGATTTTGTGGCGTCTCTGACGCTAAGGGTCACTTCTTTGACTATTCTCTTTGGCTTTGCCTTCGGTCTTCGTTCTCTCGCTCCCTGTTCTACGTCCATTTCCGTATTCCCTCTATTCAGTGCCGAAATAAATGTACGCCACATAAAATCCATAACGTTATAACTCCTCAGATTTGATACTCGCCAAAAAGCGGTCGAGAAAGCACTCCTCACATCAATGTTTAGAGCCTACGACGCCTCCTTTTCAACTAAATTGCAATATTCATACACCAGATAAAAGTAGACATTTGCACGGTTACTGCTAGGTAATCAGGCGATGTGACAAGAAAATGAGCTGAATGTCAGGGGTCAATCATTATGAAATGGATAATAGTAGGCAGGCAGGCAGGCAATACCGAGTACTTATGTAGTAATATTAATAGAAAACGGAGAGCGTGCTGGATAGATGGCAAAAGTTCCCAATTTTAGCTCGTGACAGATCAGTATTCAACCCGAATGAAGCAAAATTAATTGCCAACACTCACAGAGTATCGACTATAGATTGGTTATTGGAGGAAGAGAATGAAGCGGAGAGCATGCAACTAAAACCAACAGTAACTGGAGAAATACTTGACAAGAAGGAAAATATACAAACGGATTCAGGCAGAGCGATTCGATTGGCCTCACAGGAATTGATACATATATGTACAAAGAAAGAAGTGTTTCCTATGTTTCCCGTTACAGGCATGTGTATAACTGAAGTTTGTGCTTCGAAAGTAAAAAAGTTAAACAGAAGGCCAGAGAATCCGCAAAAAGAGGAATATTTTATTCCATATAGTTTTTATGCTATCAACAATTGCAGTATATGTATTATGTAGCTAGTTTCAATCCCTACATCTTCATTTTCACGCGTGGACTAGTGAAGCTACAAACTGAAGTGCATTGTTGACAGTGAACAGTGACTAAAAAATAGTACTACATTAATAAGCTCAAATATAAGAAAATTAATTACTTTAATATAAATGTACCTGAACTGACAGTAGTCTGATCTTAATAGTAAACATCAAAGTGGCAACACATGCTTTATAAATGTTTGCGGAATTAATGCCACATCCATCCATGTCTCTTACGATGTCAAATTGAAACTGGGTGTCAACAGAACCGTCACAACCAGGAAACTTTCAAAGACTCTAGCGTCACGCCGTGCGTACAAGCGTAAGTGTATATACGTTCGTGCGAGTCTTGTTGCCGTACATCAGAAATAACAGGACTCGCATTAACGGATACGCACTCTTGAGACAGGACTAGGCGGTTTCAAGGTGGTCTCGAATGAAGAGATATCATAATGATTCTGTGCCATGAGATGCTGTTTTAGTAGGACTATGAAACTGTTTTTTACAAGAATTATCGTCTAAACAAACTAATGTATTGTTTTTAAGTGTTTTATGTATGTAAACTACTTACGCACGTAGACTTTTAGAAGATAACCATCAATACGTATAACGCAAAATTTGTAATGGAATAACAAGTGCGGTATGTTTCATTGTACTTTACATTATATGTGAACGGGTAATAAAGGCAGTGCGACACCCCCAATTTTAATTCGGCGCTTCCATTGACCATGGACGCTCACTTGAGCAAGATATACATATCTTACGCGCAAATATGTAACGGACACTTGTATTTCTATTTGTGTAATACGTCTACATTTGTTGTTGTCATTCACTATACTGATGTGAGGTTTAATATAGCTGCTTAGAAGCATTCACGTTTAAATCGCGACCACCCATTGGCTACAAACGTGTGTTTGTACGTTATCCTCGACGCTAGCGCCATTGAGAGGTTCTTGGTGCTGATGGCTATGTTTACCTCCAGTTTGATTTTGACTTCTTAAAAGGTGTGTGTGGATCGCGGCATTCATTCTGGAATCATTAATGAAACATTTGTTGCCACTTTGTTGTTTATTACTAAGATCGGGCAACTGTCGATGCAGGTATGTTTGTATTAAAATAAATAAATTCTGTTACATGTGAAATTATTATTGTAGTACCACTTCCGTATTCACTGTTCACTTACAACAATGCAGTGCTTTACCGAGCGGGGTGGCGCAGTGGTTAGACACTGGACTCGCATTCGGGAGGACGACGGTTTAATCCCGCGTCCGGCCATCCTGATTTAGGTTTTCCGTGATTTCCCTAAATCGCTCCAGGCAAATGCCGGGATGGTTCCTCTGAAAGGGCACGGCCGACTTCCTTCCCCATCCTTCCCTAATCCGATGAGACCGATGACCACGCTGTCTGGTCTCCTTCCCCAAACCAACCAACCAATGCAGTGCTTTTTGTAGCCAGAGTAGGCCAGGACTGATAATGAAGCTGTATATTCCGAAACAAGTCGTCTAATATAAATACTGCCTCTATTGAGAGAATCGTTAATAAACGCTTTACGGAATTTAGTAAAGTTGCCGATTCCCTGGCAATAAAAACGTTGAAACTGAGGAAAGGAATGTTTTACTTTACGCAGCCGTTATTAGTAGTATCTGGTGAATCTGTAAATCTGAATGTGACAGCTAGTTACAGTCAAAACGAACCATGAAAAACAAAATAACTCTCATGAAGCGACCTTGGCTTGTTATATAGCAGATTACAAATTAGATCGGCCGAATTCATGTGTAAGTTATACGTGTGAATGTATTTTATTTCTAGTGTCATCTGCTGATCTCTTAACCTTTCTAACCACATGAAAAAGATTTGTCTTTAGGTTCTTTGTATAAGGAGCAGAATATTCTTTGTAATTATTACATGATTCGCGTCTCGGAAAGTTTCGTTTATTTCCCTCCATGAGAGTAAGCAATCATTTACATTCATTCATCATCTACACAATATTTCCTTTCTCCCATAATGAGGAAGTCTATGAGATAATACCTTCACTAAGTGTTCCTCGTCTCATACAACGTCTCAATATTTCGCCCTAGTGTGATGTCATTATACATAGTTTTTACAGGTATCCCGAGAACTACGGTAATTTTTATGGTCCAGCAGTACGAGCGTCAAATTTTCTGAATGCTGGAATACGAATAGTTTCCTTTGAAACTGTCTTGAAAATCTCGCCAAGATTTGAAATCTCCTTCTCCTACCTACCTAGCGCGAAATTTATTTTCTTTAAATCGTCCCATCTGCCTGCTAATGAAAAATATGTTCGATGTACCTCACAGTCTGGAGTAAATCTGAGAAACTTCTTAGACAAATTCATGCGATTTTCCATTTGCTATTTCTCAACAACTTCTTTGAAAACTCGAATATTTGCATTAGTTTCTTTGCTCCCTATTGACTTTCTTATATCTTCCAAAACGTCCCATGTTTTCCGAAATTCCTGCAAGCAGTCAACCACAATACTCCGCAAAACTTTCTGTGTGGTAACATACGTGAATTTTGGTCGTTATTTATGAAGCACACCCGAGGTCATACGTAAACGGCTGACTTTATGGATTTCAGCACTAACTGAAACCCTCTTATTATTTATCTCCAAACGGTGTCAGTGACGACTGATTAAACCTTCTTCGCTAATATCTTGAAATAGTGCAAAATGTGTACTTGGGAAATTCCGTTGTTGATTGTAATATTTCGACAAATCTTCATCAGAACCGTCGTGCATTCTTCTTCAAATGTTTTCTTTTTTCCAGCACAACAGATCCAACTTGCTGTTCGGCCGCCGTATTCGATGTAACCTACCGTACTTACATGTGTGATACGTCATAGTGGCGTTGTATCAGTCACTCTCTCAAAGAATACTGCCTTTAATAAATCTTGCACGTGTAGAATCGCCTTTCTTGACTAATCTTGTGGTCCGGCTCTCCGTTTTCTGGCCGTGCACGAAGTTTTTCTTTCTATGCACTTCGCTTCCTTTCAGGGTGATGCAGCGAGAAAGTAGTTACTATTCCGAGCCAACGAACTATTTCGACTCTTCCGTTAAAGACTTTCTGTATTCTAACGCTTCAACTCAGTAATGGACAGATCGTAAATCAAGTAGCCCCCAAAAGATCTTTAGAAATCAACGTCCGATTCCCAAGTTGTATATCAAAGTTAGAAGATCTTAATTCTATCTTTCATATTTTCAGGGTCCCAGATGACATTGTCAGAGTCTCTCTTACTCCTAGGAGTTGAGGAGACCACCAAATCTTTGATCGAAGACATAAATACGCCCGTACTGAAAGTGACTCTTTGTATCTCACGTCATGGATTTCCTCTGCCCTTTCCTGTTATTGCTCACGCGCCATCGGCACAAATCACAGATCTAAACGCACACAGTTTATGCTTCGCACTTCCGTACTCCTCAATAAGATGGGGTACATTGAAGGGGCCTCCCAGAAATGGCAAAACAGAGAAATAGGCACGGCACGGCACGACATGAATTTATCAGCGACAGGACGTACCCTGAGCAACACTGGGACTAACCCCAACGCCAGATACTTTCACCACCAGAACACTACATCTGATAACAAATCAAAAACACTACTATTAAATCAAAATCTTACAATAACTCCCATAAATATTGAAGGAATATCTATGGCGAAAGAAGTACTATTTTTTTATTTCTTTTATTTTTTTTATCTTTTTTTTTAAAAAAATCTTTATTGATAACCATTATAATTATACAAATTGACCCACTACCTTAAGCTCATTAGTGGGTCCTAACAGTTATACATTTATATTGAATTGTGCAGCTGGCTTTTAATTTAATAGTGAGCTACAGTTACACTAACAGCAATGGGCATTTAATATCTATATCTACTGTTTATATCTAATTCCTATAACTAATTGAATTTATGTATTTTCTGCAGCGTCACATGTGTGCCAGTAAGAATATAAACCTACTTAATATGCCTTGTTCTTCGAGCTAACCCCGAAGAACATGCCCCTGGCACTGGGCAGGCCTCGACGTTATAAATCGTTGCAGTACCTATTCTAATTTCCTATAACTAAGTCCTACAAACTAACTTATCCTTCGTCATATTCGGTGTGTCATAGTCGGTAGTTGGTCCCTACTCCCCCTAGCCCTGTACATGGCGGATTCCAACTCGGGTGAAGTTGGCCAGTCCACGAACAGGCGGTATGGGACCAGGGCTCTGGGTCACAATCGGCAATAATTATTTCCTTGTTCTTACTGTATCTCTCTGAAATATTCAGTTAAAACTTTTCGAGATACCTCGTTTGCCAAGGTGTTTAGTGTCTGAAAGGTTTCCTCACGTCTAAGCAGTTGATACGTGTCATGGTTAGGAAGTCTGTCTCGTAGTGTATTTGCAACATCATTGAAGAGAGGGCATTCGTAAACAACATGTTCGGGTGTACCCTCCGGATCGCCACAGTCGCACGCTGGTGTCGCCCTTTTCCCAAATCGACATAAGTATGTCGGGTAGGGTCCATGGCCAGTGAGAAAGTGAATCAGACCTCGTGTAGGCTCGAAGTACTTCATACCCAGGCGTTCCCTCACATCAGGTAGAAACTGGAAGGTTCGTCGTCCAGCCTCTTCTACAGCCCAGGTCTCCTGCCAGAGTTCCTCCCCTCTTATCCTTATTTCTCTTTTGTCCCCCAATCTGATACCCATAATATCGACAATCTTTTCGTAATTGTCCCTTTTGGCCCAGTACCAGGCCGCTTGTTCCCTTATCTTGATGTCCAGAGGGCAGAGCCCCATTATGACTAACAGGGCCCCCCCTGGAGATGTTCTGTAGGCACCCACAGCTCTTAGTAGCATGCTTCTCTGGACCCTTCTCACTGCCATGGCGGGCACTACCCTCGTGAGCCTATGCGCCCAGACTCCCGAGCCGTAACCCACGACTGAAGTTAAGATGCTGTTGTGATATAGTCTGATTAAGTGTGAAGGAAGGTGGAATCTATTATGACCTATTGGGATGAGATTGTCTAGTATCTGAAGGGCTCTCTGGGCGACGGTATCAATGTGCTTGCCGAAACTCCACCTCTCAACAATGATGACTCCTAGGTAGCGTGTCTTGCGTCGTCTAAGAACTGGTGAACCGTCTATTCTGACAGTCGGATTTCTAATGAGATGTCCTTTTAGCTGGAGGTAAGTAGATTTGCTGGGCGATATCGTCATTTTAGTCGCGTGGCGCCACTGCTGGAGTTTGTCTAGTGCTGTCGCTATCTTTGGTTCAATGTCTTCGCGGCTGCGGCTTCCAACCAACAGGAGGAGGTCATCCGCGTAAGCTATCACCTCTAGCACCTCTTCACTCTGTTGTAAGCTATCTAGCAAAGGCTCCATATGGATGTCCCAGAAGAGGGGTCCTAAGACAGAGCCTTGGGGACATCCTTTAGTGATTGTCTTGCCAACTCTTTCGCTAGAGGATGATAGCCAGACCTCCCGATCCTCACAATAGCTCCTCAGGCAACCATATAGCGGCCCTGGACACTCTTTCTCCCGCAGGCAGGAGAAGAGCGAAGGCCACCACAGGTTGTCGAAGGCGCCACTGATGTCAACCATGATGCCAACCACGTATTTGTGCGGGGTCGAGCCACAGACCTCGGCCGCCAGGGCGATTGCATCAGATGCCGACCGCCCCGGCCTGAACCCAAACTGCCTCTCACTCATCCCGCACAACACCCGGTGTGCTGTCACTCTGTCAGCCAGCAATTTTTCCAATATTTTGCCAAATATATCCAGCAGGCAAGTCGGCCTGTAGGATTTCGTTTCTGCGGGATCCTTATCTGGTCCTTTCTTTATGATGACTACATGTGCCATTTTCCATATCTTAGGGAACTTACGCGGTCTGAGGCATTCATTGTACAGATGTGTTAGTGGTGCAGTCAGCTGGGGCGCCAGAAACTGCACCACCTCCGCCACAATGCCGTCTGGCCCAGGTGCTTTTCCTCTTTGCAGGGATCTTATGTGGGTTGCTACCTCCTCTTCTGAGAAGGGGTAGACAGCCGTCTCATTGGTGTATATTTCTCGGTCTTGATCTCTGAGTTGTTGCTGCCTCTCTGTTTCCCCATCCGCATTGTCGTCAGGCAGCAGGGAGTGGCGGAGGACCCCCGCAGTCTCCTGCCAGGACTCCGTCATCCTATCCCCGTACCTGACTGTGGATAATTCCAGAGGAGAGCGGGTTTTTTCTCTAACTAGCTTATATGGGAGCTCCCATGGGTCCGTGACTAGCTGGTTGAGCACGAAGTTTTCCCAGCTTCTCATTCTGACTTCCCGCGGTTCCTTTTGGAATTTTCGCTTTTCCTCCCTGTACAGCAGCTGCCACCTTTGTCGTTCCTGCCAGATGACACTGCGCTGATAGTAACTCCTCAGCCTTCTGACAGACTGACGCAGTTCGCTTAGTTCGGCAGACCATGGTGACGGTGAGGCCGCCATGGCCCTCCTCCTAGTAGGTACGGCTGCCCTCACTGCTCTTGTCACTGCGTTCGCCAGTTCCCCCGCCCTCTGATCCACATCCATGTCTAAGTGCATGTCGTCTTCCGGTAATGGAGGAATGTCACTCTCCCTCGCTAGGCGTTCCCAATCGGTTCTTTTATAATTTAGTTGTGTATCCCACCCCGTGGCCCAGTGGCTCTCTCTTTCTCCTATGGTGAAAGTTATCAGATTGTGGTCGCTTGTGGTGGCATTCTCTGTGACTCTCCAATTTTGAAGGTTATTGGCTGTATTCGGAGTTACAAGGGTGATGTCAATGTTTGTGCCCTGTCCTCCACCTGCAGCGTAGGTGGGAGGATTGCCGGGTCTGTTAGCCACCACAAGTTGTGATGCCATAATAAATTCTTCAACCTTTTCACCATTTGCATCTCTTGTGCCACTGTACCACAGGGGGGATTTTGCATTAATGTCGGCAGTTATTATGACTTTTCTTCCCCGCAACGCCGTGGTAACTCTCGCTAGGTCGTCTATGTGAAGTCCTATATTGTCCCCATACTGAGAGTACATATTAATGACAGTTGTAATTCCCGTAGGGGATTGAAGCTCCACGACGTTGCAGTGGCTAGTTGTGAACAGCGAGAGTGTGGTGACTCTCAAGAGTTTGTTAGTGATTATGATTGCTGCCTTCGGGTCATCCCCTCTACTGACCTCTTGCCAGCTTGCGGCAGCAAAAGCTATTTTCCCAGCTAGGGAGTATGGCTCCTGTAGACAGAGTACATCAAGTCTCCTCTCCTCCACCTCCCTTCGGAGCTCTTGCATTACGAGTCTGCTGTTGTGTGTGTTAAGCTGTCCTATAGTAATTTTTGTCATTATGGGTAGTATGTATGTATTCGGTCATGTGGCCAGGTCTTACTCCAGTCGAATGCAATTCGTCCATGTGCCACTACTGATTGTTGATAAATCTCGTCAAGGTCGAATTTCTCTCCTCGTCTTTCGATTGCTTTCTTGAGCAGGTCTCGCAAGGCTCCAAAGTCGGTGGGGAGATTCACTGATTTTAGCTGGATTCTGTCAACAGCCTCCATAACCGGAATGGTTATTTTTCTGCCGTCTTCATGTCCTACGCAGACCACATGTCGTAAGGCAGTGTTCAGGGTAGCCGGCTGCTCCAGTCTGGATAGCTGCATGGTGTACTCCATGTTGGGGTACACCCTAACCAGATCGACCGGTGGTAGTCTAACTATTGGTGTGCACTGAGTGCTGGGGCTCATACTAGAGCTCGTCACTACATTTTCCTGTATTGGTTGGTTATTAGTGTTACTGTCCTTATGAGTTGCTGGAGCCGCAGGATGCCCTTGCCGCTGTTGGTGTGGTTTCGGCTTTGTTTCCCGGCTTCCAGAGGAGAGAGTTTCTGCCATGGGGAGATTTGTTTGTATTCCTATATCCATTGTTGGAAAATCAGTTTGTATAGCCATGTTCTTTGTCTCAGTTTTGATGATTCCCGTAAGCGACCTCAAAAAGTCCTTGAATCTATTTCCCCGCATGGCATCCCTCCTCCTTTTGCTCGGGGACTTTCGCTTTGGCATCCTGTTCGGTATACTGGGCTCAGCCATAATCAGTCCTGGAGATCAGTCTTTGCTCCAGCATTCTGTATGTGGGGCAGTTTCTACCGGTGGTTCCACAATACTTTTTTCCTCGAATCTTACATGGTATGCAAACTGCCGCCGCCTTGCAGTCTTTGCGGCTATGACCTTTCTCCCCGCACTTAGTGCACGCCGGCTCCCTGGTGCACAGACTTAGGATGTGATCCAGGTCACCACAGTTGTGGCAACGAGGTACCACGACACAGTCTCTTGTATTGATGGCATGGAAACCAACATACAATCTGCCCATTGTTGTTACATTTTTCCACATCGGCGCCGATACTTCGGCGACGTGATGAACATCACGACCCCGCGGACCAGTCATAAATTTTAACTTAAAGTTGTTCTTGAATTCATCTTCTTTCATTTGATCAAAGTTCTGTAACCTAATTGTTTCTGCTAGTTCTTCATTCGTCATAATTGCAGGTACGTCATATAATATGACGAGAGGGTTTCTTTTTTTCGGTGGTTCACATTTGACCACCGAGTTCAATTTCTGGTTGTTCAGTAGCTTTTCTTTATCTTCTTCTGAGGCAACTTCAACGATCACGGAGTTTCTGCTTGGTTTTACCTTTTTGATTTTGATCTTGTCTTTAACGGGGTCGATAGTTTTTGTAAAAAGTTCCTGTATTTTCTTGACACTTGTGTCTTGCCCAGGTAGTGTCCTGAGGAAGACAGCCGTGTCTATCCTTTTTGTGACCTTGTCAATGGTGTCTCTAGTCGTACTCTGTGGGCACTTGGTGGGCGCTTGCGCAGCCACAGCTGCCCACATCTTTGCCGGTTGCCTTCTTAACCTGTCATCTTCTTTCTCAAGTTCTTCTACTCTTCCTTCAAGTTTGCCGTGGGCAATAGCCCATGCAGCCAGCTCATTTTTTATGATGGCAAGTCCTGCTTGGCTGATTTTGCCATTCTTTATTTGTTGCTCCATGAGCAACGAGATTCTCGAGTACCTCTCCATAACTGTCTCATTCTCTGCCTGTCCCTGCTCGTCCTGGGGAGAGGGATCAGGCGCAGCGGAAGACATTCGAGGCGCACACGAATCACTCATTTCATTTGTCGCCGTGATTTACGAGTGATCAAAAAAGGGGCTGGGAGCCCGTCTCTTGCCCCGGACTGGCTCCTCGGGCTTGGGGGGGGGGGGGGGGGGACTTCTGCAGCTCGCCCACCGACCTCGCCCCAAGGTCAAGGACACTCCAGAGCTGCCAGGTTCAGCGCGCCGTCACCAGCGCACTGGTCCCCATCGATGGCCCCGTCGTCGACGATTTCACACGACGCTGCTCGGCAACTGCACCCCGCACTCCGGAGAGGTGGATGCACCCCTCGCCCTTCGCCGCCTACTTGCCCGAGCTTCCACCAGAAGGCCGAGGACCCACTCCTACTCAGGTGGTGGGTCGGTCCCCCAGTCGTTCAGCGGTCTGGACCAATCTAACCTAGCCCAGGCGATGTCACCACCTCCTGGGTTTGGCAGAACACGCCCCGGTTACCCAGGGGCGCGGCGAAGCACCCTTGCTGATTCGCGCCGTGATCCCACGCCGACAAACGAAGTCGCCGGCATGCAGAGCACCTGCTGGTCTGTGCCCTACGAACAGAAAGGGACTGTCCAATAAGTGTAAAATAAACTGTGACCTCATACTGACTCAGGAAACCCATGGAGGCCTGAATGACAGAAGGCCAAAGATAAGCGGAATGATCTCAATCATTGAGAGACCCATCACAAAATATGGCAGTGCAATGTTTGCTAAGCCAGGGCTGAATGTCTCGTGAGCAAACTTTACTGAAGACAAAGACACAGAAATGACTGTAGCAACACAGTCTCATACAGTAACATCCACACACAAACCCCCAAGTACTGTATTTAGTTTCAATTAACCAGTGAAGTTGGTCATGGTAGATTTTAAATGCCGTAGTGTATTTTAGATTCACAGAGAAACAGACCAAAGTGGAGGAGACCTTGAAAACTTCGTAGATAACACGGACCTGAAGCTAATACATTATCCAAAGCTACCATACTCTCTCTGGAGTGGAGGATGGGGCCATGAATATAACCGAGACAATAACTTTGCAACAGAAGATGTTGCCCACCAAGTGAATAAAGAAATGGGCTGTCCAGTTACGTGAACACAACACCGAGCTGTCATCTGCATTATAGAAGTAGTTATCAATGCCAAGAATTCCATTTATAACAGAAGCTTAAGCGAGCACAGTGGGCTAAACGTGCTGAGCAACTTGACTTCAGTATCTTTGAACTCGACCCTTCTTCAAACAAATATGAGTTCTTTATAAAGCTGGTCAAAACAGTATAACGTAGGCACATGACCTTGGGCATGTAGAACAACGTACAGATCGGGATTGGACAAAGATACAAAGGCACTTCTGAGCAAATACGAACACCTCTTCGAAGACGATCCATTTTCTGAAGAAACAATACAAGCTGGTGAAGACCTGATGATAGCTATACCAGATAAAAGGAAAGAAAAATGGTGCTGCCTTATGATGCATGTAGATGTAAAACAACACAGTACAAAGACATGGCAACCGCTGAGGAACGTTGGAAACGACCCAAGAGCTACTCTCTCAGTCATTTCATATATAAAACCTAAAAAAATAGCGCACGAGTTATTGAGAACAACTATGTTGGCAGACATTTCCCTTTGGAAGAATTAGAAATCGCCATATACTCACTGAAAAACAATACAGCTGCTGTATTACATGATCTGAGAATGGAACAAATAAAAAACGTTTGGACCAGCAACGAAGAAGTGGGTTCTCGCTACGATGAACACATGAGTATCAAGATTGCAAATCACACAGATCTGGAGAAAAACCAAAGTTCCGGCCTTATTGAAATCAGGGAAACAGCCAACACATGCCACAAACTACTCATTTGTGTCACTCCTGTGCCACCTTCATGAAGACTCGCCCTTATAAAGTCTTAGAGACAAAGATCCTTAGTTGTATCTCAGACTATGTCGACAGAACAGTGATTAGGGAACAATTGTCTTGAATCTGACAGATAACATGGATATGAACATGGGCAGATTATTAGTATTGCTCGTGTTGATCTTACTGCGGCATAAGACACCATCAATCACACGAAATTATTATCGAGAAAACTATGCAATCACAAAAGATTCCCATTTAACCTACTTTATGAGCAATCTGCTTTGAAACAGACGTCTCTTCGTCACCTTACAAAACAAAAGGAGCCCTTGGAGGACACAGATAAATTGTCTAAAATGGCTCTGAGCATTATGGGACTTAACATCTGTGGTCATCAGTCCCCTAGAACTTATAACTACTTAAACCTAACTAACCTAAGGACATCACACACATCCATGCCCGAGGCAGGATTCGAACCTGCGACCGTAGCAGTCGGGCGGTTCCCGACTGAGCCCCTAGAACCGCTAGACCACCGTGGCCGGCGAGAAATTGTCACCTCCAATGAAGTATGTTAGACCAATTGTTATATAATATCTATACTAATGACAAGCCAATTAATCATTCTGCAAGATCCATCATTTACGCAGATGATACAGTAGCTTCTGCACAGGAGAGAACTTTGGAAGAGGTGGAAGAAAAACTAATGATCGGTCTTAGGACACTATCTGACTCCTACGATTGTTAAATATCTGAAGACAAAGGCATATGAGTCTGCATTCCACTTGCGGAACCGAGAGGCCAGGAGGAAACTGAACATAATCTGGAGAGGTCAGCATCCAACGGACTGCCGCATACTCCCAAATATCTGGGAGTAAAGTTGGACCGTATCCTCACCGTCAAAGACTACTGCAAGGTTCAAAAATGAAACTCTGTGCTAGGAAAAATATTATTCGAAACCAACAGGCATCAGCTGGGAAGCAGATCATGATGTCTTCCGCACATCAGCCGTTTCTCTGTGCTTCTTCGATGCAGAATATGCAGGACTCTGTGGCAGAGTTCTAACTCTGCCAGACAGATAAATATTGCCCTAAATAAAACATGATGCATTGTCACAGGCTGACTGTGGGCAACGCTGGTTAACAAAATTAACAACCACACGGGTGTGCAACCTCCATATATCCAAAGGAGAACTGCAGCTGAAATAGGAAGAAAGAAGCTGGAGACCGACTAAGTTATCCACTGTTTGGGCATGAACATCAGTCGCCAAGGATTAAACAGAGAAAAAGCTTTCTGCAGACAACACTCATATCCGACACCACCTGCAATGTGTAGAATACAACTCGGGCGTAATTTTTCGCTTAGAGGAATATTGGGATGGGTCCAAAGAAGAGGCTGCAGGTCGCTACCTCCCATACGACACATGGAAGGTCCTCAGTAGACTGTGAACTGGGGTGTCTCGGTGTAAGGTAACCATATGAATGGTGGTACGTCTCAGAGGACGAGCTGTGTGCGTTTGGTGAACCTCAAAACCACCACCACCTACTAAACTGCGGGGAGTTGAAAGAACCTGTCTCGATGGACAATCTGGTTGTGGCCATTGATAAGGCAGTTCCTACTGTGTAACTGTGCGCAGCACGTGGAATAATACCAAGTGCATATGGTTTCTAATCCTTGATTATATATTTAACATGGCATCAATAGGAATATTGTGTTCCACTATGATCCTTCAAGGTAGCTAAATATGACCATAACTTTTAATAACATTTATATTTTATGTTCTGGACACGTATAAATAAATAAATAAGTTATTAAACGTCATGATCATCTGTAGCTGCCCTGAATCCTCATAGAAGAACAGAGTATTGCTAGGAACGCCATGTTACACTACACAATGCTAGCTGAATCTCATCATTCTACTTCGCTTGCACTTCTATTTCTTGTATTAAGATCAATATAAATTTTCTCCTACCCTCTTTCAATAATTTCGATGTTAAAGGTCCTATATTAACCATATGTAATGCAAATTACCAGAAAGTTTAGAAACAAATTTCCCCCTCAAAATTTTACTATTTAGATCAATTAGCTTATTGTCCTGGTTGCAATGAACAAGTCATTTAGTGTCAGAAGTGGCGGCAATTCAAATTTTATGAGTGGTAAAATTTCGTATATCTCGAAACATCGAAATACTTATGGGCTATTCAGTAAATTTGGAAGGAACAACAGCTTCACAATTAAAGTGATATTGCTCCTCTTTTCAGTAACACATTTACATCTATTACTTTAAGATATATTTTTAATTAAATATTTCATCTGATGGACACTTTCAGTGTTAGTTATACACAGTTTACTGTAAAATTCGGGGATCTGTTGGTGCACATTTGATCCCTTGATTTCTCTGGGTATATTGACACTCATAACAATGAGCTACGGTCCTTAATTAAAAATTGATAACTTCTCATTAACTAAATTTTTATTTCCGAATTGTACCCCATGGTCATAGACCCAGTATTCAAAATTTCGTAATCAAGATTTAGTACTAAATACTTCAATAGATGCTGGTCATGATAAATAATTTAAAAACGGAATGTAACGACAAAATCAATAGCTGAGAGAAGAAATTTCTAACCTATATAATTCATAAACTATTATTTGGTTCTGAGCACTATGGGACTGAACATCTGACGTCATCAGTCCCCTAGAAGTTAGAACTACTTAAACCAAACTATCCTAAGGACATCACACACATCAATGCCCAAGGCAGGATTCGAACCTGCGACCGTTTCGGTCACGTGGCTACGCACTGAAGCTCCTAGAACGGCTTGGCCACTGCGGCCGGCAACTATTATTTATAAGTTAACAAAATCCTTTAACATCCCACAGCGAGTCTTTATAAGCTAAAGGTAAAGGCTCACCCCATTTTCAGTCAGTTTGGTCTTACATTTCCGACGTTTTGTTCGTTCTGCTCTTAGTCTTTGTGGGGAATAGCTTCATCAAGTTAGGTCGTCTGTATTTTAGCCCAGCATCAGGGACCGCTTCTGTTCTCTCTCCATCTGTTTCATTCAGGCTGAGAGGACATATTTTATAATATGACAAATGGACATCAGACTTCTTGTTTTGGGTCATTTTAATAATGTTTTTCACTATTGTAACAGTTTTGTGACTTTTTCTACTTAACTGTGTGTGAAGCAGCTTCTGATCACTTTATCCGTTCTGTGTGCTCTTTTAGTTTCTGATGAGATAAGAACTAGTATTCTCTGCATATGTCCATACTAACCACCTGATTGTAAGCAATATTAGAGAAAATAAGAGATTGGGTCATCACCGATAGGATCTTAAAGGTGCAATTAAACACTCTTGAACTTCCAATTCTGAACCTGTAAAGGAAGATTCTGGCAATTCATAGATCCTACAATAGCATCTTCAGGTGGTTATCCAGTGAAACTTCCCATCTACCAAAAATTATTAGGTTTACATATGCAGCAAACTGAATAGTGAAGTATATTGGTGACACATGTACACCCATCGTTAGATGCAGTACAGACCTCAGTAATTCTTCACTGAACACTGAGTGAAACATCCCTGACGAGACAAACAAAGTCAGGAGCAACAGGATAGTGTTAATTGGGACCAGCTCTCAGAAAAATAACCGTCGATTCAATTCGTGCCCATTACCTGTATTTTAACTACTTATATGACTACAGTTTCTATGTACTAGACACTGACCCAATGCAAATACAATTTTTAATGGATAACTCCACCAAATCTATAGTTTACTGCTGTCATTTCTGGCGTATACTATGACACAATATGGAGGAGGAAATGACTTTTAGTGCTATGTATATACACTAAGAGAAGGTATGTCGTGCCATCTCCCTTCTATATTGTAGCACAATCTGTTTTGACAGCTAGTATCTATACAATTTACTCAGTACTTGCTGTTGTTAATTTGATATATAACTTAGAACGTTTCCTCTTTCTTTTCTTAAAGTATAGGTATCTATTGTCAGGTCCCTCTTTTATTACAGAGTAACTTTATTCAGCACCTTGTGCTTGCCTTATTATGCGACCTGTGCCCTGCATAATTTCATGCATAATGTACAATTCGAATGTTTTGTCTTTTCTCTATTATAGCACACATATGAGGTATCACCTCCCACTTATGTTTGGTGTTTACATTAAACCGTATTTCTTTTTCTGTATATTACAGATACTTCCTCTGTGCACTGCTTTTCATATTCATATCTATAAATCAGATAAATGTATTAAAGCAGGATTGCAAAGGATTTGGTCAGATCACCGTAGGCAACGTATTATGGTAGTTACATTATGGAGGGTTTGTGTCATAATGGAATCAGATATTATCCAGTCTATACATCCTGGTTTTGTGCTGACTTTTGACCAAAAATTCTATATTTTGGCACTAAAATTTTCATTGTTAAACATGGGTCACTTTTTCCACGCAAGTGCTTATGTCATGGTGGTATCATACACATTGTCCACCTAAGTTGGGATGATGTAAGGAAAAATGAGTGAAGTTACTTTAAGGGTACAGGGTGATGAAAAAATCAAAATTTTGTAAGGCTTAATTGAATGCTATGGTCTTTCCTGATTACATTTATATATAAATTATAAGTTTTCAAATGAAAAATGACCTATATATATGAAATTTTAAAGGAGCAGGTACTTGTTGTGGTTACCAAAAAGCAAAATAAAGTGGTGACATATACCATCATAGGATTTCTCTTCCTCAGTCTGTTATGAATGAAATGAAACCAATTTTTCGAGACCTGTGTTACTCTGATTTCCTTAGTAAATGTCTTCATAGGGGCACTCAGAATACAAATGAAAGTTTCAACCATTGTGTATGGAAATAATACTGAAGAATGTTTTTGTAGGACTAAATACATTAAACGTTGGTGTACTATATACACTGATATGGTTCAGTCATGGGGTGATAGGAAGGTAGGAAGTCCAGAGATATGTAAGCATAAAATGTGCCTCTAATATGGAAGATCAATTGCTTGCATAAGACAGACAACACTAACTGAATGATTCGCTCTTCAAGTTACCAAAGAATCAGGAAGTGCTAAATGCAATTCCAAGAGGAAGTTTGAAGATGAAGAAATGCTGCAGCATGAAGACTATGCTTTGGGGATGTATTGAGGCAGTCTAATTATACTCATATCTTCATTCGCAATTTCCCACAAGTTGTACTTTTCGGAATTCTGTTACAAATATTTCGTAAAGTTTATAAAGCATTGCTGTAATTTTTTCTGTAACTTTCAGTAGTCAATACTTATATAGTAGACCTAAGCATCATTTCAGAATCAACTAAATTATAGAGGAAATATCATTTTTAACAAGAAAATTATTTAAAAAATTAAAATGTCAAGTGCGGTATTTTTTAATGCTTCTAACATATGTAATAGTTGGATATATATATATATACACCGCGGTTCCTGGTGTGTCCGCTGTGCCGTGCGTGTGATCATTGCTTGTACAGCCCTCTCGCAGTGTCCGGAGCAAGTATGGTGGGTCTGACACACCGGTGTCAATGTGTTCTTTTTTCCATTTCCAGGAGTGTATATATATATATATGGTGGGTCTGACACACCGGTGTCAATGTGTTCTTTTTTTCATTTCCATATATATATATATATAAATGTGTGTGTGTCAATGTGTTCTTTTTTCCATTTCCAGGAGTATATATATATATATATATATATATATATATATATATATACACTAATGGAAATGGAAAAAAAACACATTGACACCGGTGTGTCAGACCCACCATACTTGCTCCAGACACTGCGAGAGGGCTGTACAAGCAATGATCACACGCACGGCACAGCGGGCACACCAGGAACCGCGGTGTTGGCCGTCGAATGGCGCTAGCTGCGCAGCATTTGTGCACCGCCGCCGTCAGTGTCAGCCTGTTTGCCGTGGCATACGGAGCTCCATCGCAGTCTTTAATACTGGTAGCATGCCGCGACAGCGTGGACGTGAACCGTATGTGCAGTTGACGGACTTTGAGCGAGGGCGTATAGTGGGCATGCGGGAGGCCGGGTGGACGTACCGCCGAATTGCTCAACACGTGGGGCGTGAGGTCTCCACAGTACATCGATGTTGTCGCCAGTGGTCGGCGGAAGGTGCACGTGCCCGTCGACCTGGGACCGAACCGCAGCAATGCACGGATGCACGCCAAGACCGTAGGATCCTACGCAGTGCCGTAGGGGACCGCACCGCCACTTCCCAGCAAATTAAGGACACTGTTGCTCCTGGGGTATCGGCGAGGACCATTCGCAACCGTCTCCATGAAGCTGGGCTACGGTCCCGCGCACCATTAGGCCGTCTTCCGCTCACGCCCCAACATCGTGCAGCCCGCCTCCAGTGGTGTCGCGACAGGCGTGAATGGAGGGACGAATGGAGACGTGTCGTCTTCAGCGATGAGAGTCGCTTCTGCCTTGGTGCCAATGATGGTCGTATGCGTGTTTGGCGCCGTGCAGGTGAGCGCCACAATCAGGACTGCATACGACCGAGGCACACAGGGCCAACACCCGGCATCATGGTGTGGGGAGCGATCTCCTACACTGGCCGTACACCACTGGTGATCGTCGAGGGGACACTGAATAGTGCACGGTACATCCAAACCGTCATCGAACCCATCATTCTACCATTCCTAGACCGGCAAGGGAACTTGCTGTTCCAACAGGACAATGCACGTCCGCATGTATCCCGTGCCACCCAACGTGCTCTAGAAGGTGTAAGTCAACTACCCTGGCCAGCAAGATCTCCGGATCTGTCCCCCATTGAGCATGTTTGGGACTGGATGAAGCGTCGTCTCACGCGGTCTGCACGTCGAGCACGAACGCTGGTCGAACTGAGGCGCCAAGTGGAAATGGCATGGCAAGCCGTTCCACAGGGTTACATCCAGCATCTCTACGATCGTCTCCATGGGAGAATAGCAGCCTGCATTGCTGCGATAGGTGGATATACACTGTACTAGTGCCGACATTGTGCATGCTCTGTTGCCTGTGTCTATGTGCCTGTGGTTCTGTCAGTGTGATCATGTGATGTATCTGACCCCAGGAATGTGTCAATAAAGTTTCCCCTTCCTGGGACATTGAATTCACGGTGTTCTTATTTCAATTTCCAGGAGTATATATATATATATATATATATATATATATATATATATATATATATATATATATAGTGACTTCCATCATCCACAACAAATTTAAGTAACACAGCAAATTGCTGTGCTGTGAACCACGAAGTTACTTCTTTATTCACCAAGACAATTATTATTCACTATGAACACAGTTAATGTTATAATGTCTCAACTATTCCACAAAACTGAATGTTTTACATGAAAAATGGTCTTGCTGTAGGTGAAATAGGTCTTCCAAACTCAGAACATGTGGAAATGGGATTTCCATATTTAACTCAAATAGCAATATTTTTAAACAGAAGAATAGCACACCCTCTTCATGGAAGCAAATTTGACCCAGGCAAGCATTAAAAGCGCTCATGGGCCCATTCTGCTCTCAAGCGATTTTTCCAGTAACTTTGTCAGCTTTCTAAGATTTGAAGGAAGCTTAACAATAGTTACATCCATTACATTTACTATTGCATTTTTATTTTGTCAAATACTATGTACAGAATCTTTACGCTTCACGCAAATCACAAATACAGCAGAAACTCCATAACACATTCAAGCCACAGATTGTTCTTTGTTTCCAATCACTCAATCCAGCTCTTCTACAGAAACAGACAAATTGACTTCTATTACAGGTGTATATGTATCCTATTAAAATTAGTTGGTCAGGACGTTACTTCATACTTAACGACCAGACACTGTAGGATGCTAGCCTCGCCTTATGTATTCTATATTTAGGGTGAGCTAAACCAATGAATGGGATGACATCTCATACATCATTCACTGAACAGCATACTGGTGTTAATTCGGGAGATGAATGCAGGTGTTTTTCCGTTCTGCATAGGTTGCAAGTAGTGTACAAAAACCAGTTCAATAATATTTGGTTTATCACAGAGCTACTTTCGCAAGATTAGCTTCCAGTACCGAAGACATCGTCTATCTTAGAAACACTTCCCTGCAAATGTTCGTATATGTTCTGTGAAGCCATTATGGTGACTCGCCTGGTAACGTGAACATCACATCACCTACAAACACAACACCAGACATGATGCTGATCATTCCACTCTTCGTACTACCAAGGCACTAATTAGGATATACACATATTTCACTGCTCTGAACACAGCAAAGATAGAGCCACTCCGGTACTTTACCTCAGATCGAAACACACACACACACACACTTCTCCATGTGCCTACAGAAGTCCAAAATAGGTCAATATAGCTATAAATTTCCAGTTAGATTACATGTACAAGTAACTGTAGGAGGTTCATCAGGTAATTAATATTAATCAGAACAAAGATGCAATAATTTCAATTCATTGACTATACGTACACGACATAAACCTTTAATACTCTCGTGTTAGCAGTATTACACCAATTTATAAATACGCTTAGGAAAAGCAGTTACCGAAGAACTGATCGGAATTCGCATGTAAACCTAAGTAAAGAAGGAAATGACAGTACGTGTGTACTGTAATATAAGGAAATAGTACCACATGACTGTACTGTAAGTGAGGTATCACGAAATTTTTTAAGACATTCATTCAGTTACGTATTACATGTTTCAAATAACTGATTTCACAAACAATTTTATATTATGGGCAACTGCAGTCGTTGAAAGGCATGATCGTAGGAACAATACGGCTTATAGCTGCCAAAATTGTTGTCTCTCTTCGTCGTTCGCGTAGACTGCTTTTGCCTTGCCCTGCACTGAGCTGCCCTGTTGTCACACTGGTGCAGGCAAATTTTAAAGGATGTAACACATCTTCTGTTCCTTCCACTCGCCGTAATAGTGACGATATTCTCTGAATAGTAAATTTTTAATAAGAACGATGAGCATATTTTAATGTTGTTCACCTGATGATACGGCTAGAAGCTGCGAAACTGGGACAGCTGTAAGCAGAGTTCTTCCTAACAACGTTCAAATAAACGATGTAAGCAAATGCTGCCAAATAGCTTCAGAACTTATTATTGGTAAACTAGAAAGAAGGTGAAATTGTGCATTAAAAATAATGTCTCTTGTTTGGTCTGTGTTAAGTCGAGAGAAATTTCAGTCGTATTAACTGTTGATATTTACGCAATGTTAGCCTCTTGAATCGATGTTTTACCTCTGAAACCTGGTCCAGAATAACGGTATATCGATGCTTTTGATTTTGTTTAGGTCTCTCCAGGAATGATCTAGTCGTTCTTAAGTGATGTGCTACTATAGTGAATATAGTGAAAATCCTATGGACTGTCTAAAACGACCCTATCTAATAATGAATGTAAATGTGACACAAAAAAAAATTTTCTGATTCATTTTGCAGCTAACTAATACTAATGGATACATTTCATACACACTGTAACATCAATAGCTGCAGTTGTGCTGTTAGTATGTGATATGTTGGGATACAAAGAAGGTATGATTTACGATAGGATAACAGACAGATGTTTGATATTCTAAGAAAAATCGCCGAATTTTTTGTCGATGTCGGCGATTTTATACCGAAAACAAATATGTCTAATCGGAAACGAAAAGTCATTTAGCTTTTCTACGAAATTAATCACTTATTTCCAAGTCAAAACTGTCTGTAATATTTTGTAGAAAAACTTGGTTTACTTCTGCCAGAACTGATAACAGCATCATCCTTTACAGTGACCCAAACTTTCGTTGGCATTGCCTGGTTGGTTTTACTTTGGTTGCCAGAGCGGAACGTTATGTGCGCGTGGCAGGGACACTTGACATAACCCTCCATTGCTCGCTCGGATGACACTCGTCATCCACATGACTTTCCCGCTCAATTTTGTCTGGCAGTGCTGGATTGAGTTCGCGCCGTTTTCAGTACCTTTCTGTTAACTCTCCGGCTGTTAGCTCCAAACATTGTTGTCTTTCAGTTACAAAAGATACATTGTTTATGAAACATTATTCTAGTCTCGAGGACACTTGTCATCCGCGCGAGCTCTACTGCCACAATCTGAAGCAAAGTAAGCCTGTATTACTTTGTTGCTTTCCTAGATTCAGGTGATCGTTCATGTCCATAAATTTTGACATAATGAAACTGATTGCAGTTATCTCCCGTGTTACCTAGTATTCTCTTAATTTTTAACTGTGGAGGAAATGTCAAAGGCAATGAACCCTGGAGAGAGTTTAGTAGAGATTCTAATGTATGGCTGGAGTAGTTCAATGAGCTGAGTGTTGAAGACTCTCACAGTGATAGCGCTGGCTCAGAGACTCAGGATTCTGTTCATGTAAGCGGCCATGATTCAGGAACAGAACTACAAGTGTCAGAAAATGATTAATATGTATCACAGGAAGTAGTAACTCCAGAGGACGCCTTTTTTTTTTTTTTTTTTTTTTTTTTTTTTTTTGGAATAGATGGAATAACTAAACGGAGGAAAAATTGACCATCCTTGTAATTTTGTTACGCAGTTGCCTGGACCAAAAAACAAGCTCATATAAAAAAGACAGAAATAGAAATTCTGAATATGTTCTTGGATGAAAACATAATAAGCATTATCGCAACAAGCACTAATACATACTTAAATGAAGTTCGTGGTAACTTCTCTAGGGAAGGGACGCTAAAGAAAGAGATCCGATAGAGATCAGAGCTTTCATTGGTTTGTTGTACCTATGTGGATCTTTGAGATGTTTAGGAAGAGTATATCGAAATTGTGGTATAACTTAAAGGGAAACAGACTTTAATCATGTTATTTATGCATAAGTGAAAAATGATTCAGGTTTCTGTTGAGATGTCGAAGGTCTTATAATATCCGTGATAGAGGCGTTTGCAGAGAGCTCGACAAGTTGGCTGCTATCACAGCTATTAAGGAGGTACTTGAACTATTCGCGAAAAATTGCCAAAAATATTTATCACTAAGTAAAAATCTTACTGTTGAATGAGAGCTTTTGGCATGTAGAGGAAACTGACTGTGCAGGTAATATATTTCTAGCAAACCAGCAAGGTATGGGTTAAAAGAGTTTGCTCTGGTTGATGTAAAAACAGCTTGCACTTTGAATTTAGAACCGTACGTCGGTGAGCAACAAGAGGGACATGTCATGTTAGTAATTCAGCTGAAGATATTGTTCTTCGAATGGTCAGGCTGCTTCAGATCTTAGAATATATTATACTGTGTAGAAGCATTAAATGTGTTGTATTTATATTTAATAAAAATTCATCAAATCAGTCATAAAGACAGTTAAACGTGTAGAAATAGAGCGCTTGCTTTGTGGATGACATCAGTCATCCACGCGAGTGACGAAGTCAGGAATTTTCTCGCAAGTAACGGAAGGTTAAAAAGACACCGAGTCTGATACTTCAATAAATATATAGCACAAAATTTGCCCATTAAGTGGTTATACTGGATGTGCATGTAGAACACAGTTATGTAGGTTATTGTAATATGCATGTATAATTACAGATATCTGATTGAGGATCAGAATCATTAAATTCATGTTGCAAGTAGATTGGTACTTTGAAGTATACATCATTACATCATGCAAGGAAGCATTGTAGCTATCAGCGAACAATGTAAGTGGGTGCTGATAAGATTTTAATAATTACATATTGCTACATCTTCACCCAAAGTAAATGTTTTGAGATGGGCATTAACATTATTTATTTATTTATTTATTTAACCTGGTCAGATATGGGCCACCAGGTGTCCAAAGCACATTCAGGTTGATTATCGTAATACAGAAGAAGGATAAGAGATATCTGAATGTGAACAAGATCAATGTGATTCAATTATATAATAAAATTGTCTGTGTTATCATTGCTAAAAACACGTACGAGTGGTATTTCGAGTAAAAATAATCTTCAAGATACTGTCATAATTTAATTGTTCTATAGCAGTAAAGAGATTTGCATGGATCTCATATTGAACTATTGATGTGTTGTGACAGAGCCACAAGGCAGCTGCACCAACGTAAACGATAATGCTGGAAGCTCAGTGAGTCTGGTTGAAGTATACGCGGTTGTCTACAAAAATGTACTAATGCCAGTAGTAGTTTGTTGTGTGACCTGCAGCAAACTTATGTTTGTTATAGAGACTGAGAATTGACACAAAATATAAGTAAACATAAGGTAGTGTGCTCAAGCAAGACAAGAAACTAAGTGCCGTATGATTATATAGCTCACAAGAAATCACTACAATACCAGAAAAAATTATTTATTCAAGAGAAAGAGCCTGACAAACCCTGCAAGTAAATAACGTGTTGGTAAACGTCTGGCACCTACCCAAGAAGTTATTCGGCTTGGCATCGATTGGTAGAGTTGTTGGAGATCTTCCTGAGGGATATCGTGCCACATGTTGACAACTGACGCTTTAGATCATCAAAATCATGAGGCGTTGGAAGGTCCTGCCACAATGTTCCAAAGACTCTCAAATTGGCGTCCTTGCTGGCTGATGTGGGGCTTGGGAAGTACAAAGAGTAACAGTAGAAACTCTCGTCGTATTTGGGCGTTATATTGTTGAAATTGAATCCCAGGACGGCTTGCCATTGAGAGCCATACAAAAGGAAGTTGTGGCATTTTCTGCTGTCGGCCACGATTTCCTTCTTTAGCCTACGTATCAATGGAAAACTCTAGATTTCATTAAAACATACGTCAGTTGCACCCTCTTTACATGTAGAGGAATCGGTGGCACATTGAAAAAATATTTCTTTCTACTGCCACCCAGGATTCTATTTTAAATGTGGACTATACAGCAATGAAAGGTGCATGATTTAAAATAAATAAATAAAATAATAAAAAAAAGTCAGCAGCACCCTCATTCTCTGCGGAGGGATCAGTGCCAGAAAGGAAAAATATTCTTTTTTCTACTAACAGTCACGTATTTCCATTTTAAATATGGACTACACAGCAATAGCAGATGCGTGATTTTTAAAACAATCTATGTCTCTTCCTTTCTTCGCAGAGCAATCAGTGGCGCAGTGGCCAAACTGTTTCATTATACTGCTCGCCGTGATTAACTATTTTAAAGAAGAGTACATATGAAACAGTGGCAGGGCGATAAAATGACATTTCCTCTACTGTCAGTCAAGGTTAGAAGCGGGTTACATAATGATGGAAGACGTATGGTTTTTTAAGCATTACGTCATTGTCACCCTCTTTCTTAGCACGAGAAACACTGACAGAGTGACAACCCGTCGTAAATAATAACGTAAACATGATTTTAATCTCGATTCTTGTCAGGAAAAAGCATACTGCTATGTTACATTTTTTAATCTGAGCTGTATAATCGATGGCAGAGAGATGCACGAATGATAATGAAATGAATGTGCTGCATCGGCCTCACGTATGTTAAGTTCGTAATCGCTACGGCGTGTATGTTATAGGAATTCTCAGATAGTTGAGCAGTTATTACTGTTGTTATTTTAATGGTACCGCCTACACCAATGTCATATGCACCATCCTTTTGCTTCGCATGTTATTTAAGGCATAGCAATTTTAAAATGAAAAACTTTTTTAAGCGTTGTTTTAAAATTGTGGGCATAAGCGTCATGTTTAGGGAGATGTGGTGGAGAATCTCACATGTAGTCAGTGGCATATTGGGGATGAGACAGCTTTGTATCTAATCTCGTGGTGCTGTTGAGGGTTCCGAGGGAATCACTAGGTACATCACGTTACACTTGCGGGAAAAGCGAATAACCTGAAGTGCACATAATCCATTTTGAAGCGCAGAGTATAGAAGCCAGCCAGTGAATTGCAAATGCGAATGTCAGACAGGCCTTAAATAAATTCTGAGGCTGACCTCTGAACGAGAAAAATGGTCGCAAATCCGACGAAAGGAGTAATGGGTGTAGAGTTATAGTCTCAGTTCAGCATACGGTTTTAATCTGCCTCAAAGTTTCATACCAGTTCACACTCTGCATCCGCGTGAAAATCTCATTCTGGAAATATCTAAATATCCCACAGACTGTGACGAAGCTGCGTCTCGGCAATATCCTTTCTTCCAGGAGCGCTGCAACCGAAATTCTCTGAAGTTTGGGTGACGGGAGGTGAGGTACTGGCGGAAGTAAAGCTGTGAGGATAGTTCGTGAGTCGGGACGGTGTAGCCCAGTTGGTACTACACTTGATTGCGAAAGGCAAATGTTCCGAGTTAGAATGTTAGTTCGACAGACAGTATAAATTTGCTAGGAAGTTTCAGTAAAGGGTTTGTTTGTGAAACAACTTGTGTCTGCTGATAGTAAGGATTTTCTTCTCAAATATGGTATTCCTTTTGGCTGCTAAGTATACGCTATGTTAATATCAACTAGCACGAGTCCTGAAACTTTTATCAGACAGTATGTGCACAACGTAGATCATACATCGCACCGCAAGCAACTACAAAGTGAAGAGTTATACTCTATCATTAGCCTAAGGCCGATTTCAAAATCAGCAATGTCGGCCATTCTACTCTCAAACAGCACGTGGAAAATATGAAAAATGTGTGTATTAAACACGAAAATGTTCCTGTACTCTTAAAATAACCCAACAGTGTGCTGCTACCTTTGCTACGCTAAAATAACTCTCATGATTGCTTACTGAGATGGTGCTCCGTAATTTCTAGCATGGTCTAGCACGGACTAAGCTGTCTTACTTCTATGGAATCCCATTTACGGTCCCACAAAACAGGAACAGCTTGCTTGTCAAATTACACTAGCGGCACTACACATCTGTGATCACTATAATAGTGATAACATTATGGAACTTAAACGATCGAATGAGTGGCATCTCTATTTATGGCTCCCAACGTTGGTTGTGGTATGGGAAATCAGCACCTACTGAGTGAGCAACACTAAAATAACGTGCCAGAAGTTCTCTCCAGTCTGCAGTTAGTTACAGATGTGACATCTAGTATTATAGATGTAATATCTACAGGGAGAAAATTATTTAAACCGACAAACTCCGGGAGGCTGTAGGGGACATCAAAACAAATATTTTTCCCTAATGCCATATTTTCCTATGAGGAGTTTTCAAAGCAGTAGAGGAAGATTACTCTAGCGGCAAAATAATTAAACCAACAAACAATTTTCCATATTTTTATGACCAAGAGACAACACACTAACAAAATTCAATTTCAGTTACAGTCGATTTTAAAAAATGATTCCATTGACGTGTAAGCAAAGTTTACACTACCGGATCATGCTCTGTCTGACACGGGCAAAAACCCCAGGAGTATCCTGAATTGTTCGTGCTGCTGCTACTATCCGGGCAACCAGATCCACTTCTGATGCAAGAGGAGTTGCGTAAACGAGATTGCCCATCTCTCCCCACACAAAAAAGTCCAGAGGGGACATATTGGGGATCGATCAGGGCATGGTACAGGACCACCTCTGCCAATCCACGTTTCTGGGAACCGTCGGTTCACGAATCGACGCAAACGACGACAGAAATGTGCCGACACCCCGTCATGTTGGAACCAAATGCGTTGTCTTGTAGGTAGCGGGACGTCTTCCAGCAATTCTGGCATTGCTCTGGCGAGAAAATTGTGATAGTGCCTGCCATTTAATGGCCTAGATAGCAAATACGACCCAATTAAACAGTCCCAAACAATACCGACTCAGAGATTAACGAAGAACCGCACTTGATGAGCGCTAGTAACTGTGGCATGTGGGTTATCCTCTCTCCAAACATGCGAATTGTGCATGTTGAAGACTCCATCACGCCCGAACGTTGCTTCATCAGTAAACAACACAGAGAATGGAAATGTATGATGCATTTCACACTGTTCCAGGCATCACTGCGAAAACTGTGCTGTGGGTGGATAATAAACTGGTTCCAGGTTGTGGACAAGCTGTAAGTGAAATGAAAGTAACAATTGCTCTCGAAGGAGTGTTCTTACATTCGTCTGATTCGTCCGCATGATACGAGTCTTGATTGAAGGATCCCACTCCACATGCTGCAAGACAGCTTCCTCAAATTGCAGCGTTCTTACCGTGCGAAGTCGTCCCTGTACAGGTAATCTGCTAAATGACCCGGTCTCACGAAGACGCTGGTACACAGCAGCAAAGGTCGTATGATGCGGGATACGGCGACTAGGATATAATTGTCGATAAACCCGCTGTGCAGCTCGTCCGTTGTGGTGCGCTACGTAGTACGCTCTAACCGTATCAGTGGACTAACTCCAGGTGCATCACTCCATCCGTAATCAGAGACAATGCACTGCTACACAGGTGGACAGCAGTTGTCTACAACTGAATAGCGTAATATGGCCTCCGCCGGTTTAAATAATCCTCATGGAAAAAAATGACGTTAGGGAAAAATATTTGTTTTGATGTCCGCTACAACCTCCCCGAGTTTGTCGGTTTAAGTACTTTTCACCGTGTAGTTGTCTAATATGTACGGAACATTCAGTACGCTAAAGAAGGTGAATTTCGAGAGAATCACATGATATTGATCCAAGCCAGACCCTCTGAAGCCTCTCTGGATGCGTGCCATCAGCTGAGCCACTATTTCCAGCATAGACTCGCTCATCGTTTCATCGTAACAATAGGTAAGGCAGCAGCTATCAAGGCTTCGCTGTCGGACTTTGTTGTACGTGTTGTGTGAGGTGTTCTGGGATCCGCTGTGATGAAGGGGTCCAAGAAAATGCACCTCTTGCGCAACATCCGAGCTGAGGGCCAGGACATAAGACGGCTCGTATCGAGGGGATACGGGTTGATTGCACTCGTGTTTTAAGAGTCTGTCCACACCGGTCCTTCGAACCGGCCAGAGACGGCCGCTGGCACATGTATCCGGTGGCTAGAGTGTTGTTGTGTTTAGTTTATATAGAAGTCGTTTGATCCTAAACAGATTTATCTGTCAGTGATTGGCCAGCTAGTAATAGAAGTCTCAAGTGGTATTTCTTTAAATCTGTAAACGTTGTTGCCCATTACATACACATACAAATAGCATTAAGTCATTAAACATTAGAAGTCTCATATTTTAGATAACCTATGCGTCTCTTTCTTTGACGACCTAGTTAGGTAGTCGGATGACATTGAAGAGTAGTTGAAAGTGGGTGGCAGGATTGCCTTGAAAAGTAGTTGAAAGTATAGTGAGTCTTCTCTCTTATCTCTATCTCTGTATATAAAAAGAAGTGTTATGATTGACTGACGGATTGACTGGCTCATCATTGCCTATCCCAAACCGCTTAGGATAGAAACTTGAAATTTGGAAATGGTTTTGACCTTATATTTTAGACGTCATTAACAAAGCTAATTATCTAAATTCCATCCCCAAGGGTATGAATTAAGGAATTTAAATTTTTATGGCAATATTTCGTCTGAATGCATTTTTGGAACTAAATCTCTGAAAATTTGTATGTACCTTCTCACTTAGAAACAAAAAGAAAATTTCTTTCGGTGTCTTCTGGGAACTTAGCTACTGAGGGGCTAAAAAGGATGATGAAATTTTTTATGAAAATGGTTTTTTACATTAAAATTATTTATAGCTGTAACTACTTCTAAGTGAATATGTGTTACGAGACGACAGTTTTATGGAAATATCTTCACAAGAACCCACAATGCACTATTAAGGAAGATCTTCGACTACAGCAATCAGAATCGCTGTTTGTTCAGAACTACATTCAGAAAAGAACCTGCTTCTACGTCCTTAAATACAGTGAAAAGATTAGAAGATGTTGCAATGTGTCAACTACTTAGAAATTCAATTAAAGGAAAACAAAAAATATTTGTGCAGACAGTACTGTTCAAACAAAATGGGTCAAATGGCTCTGGGCATTATGGGACTTAACTGCTGAGGTCATCAGTCCCCTAGAACTTAGAAGTACTTAAACCGATCTAACCTAAGGACATCACATACATCCATGCCCGAGGCCGGATTCGAACCTGCGACCGTAGCGGTCGCGCGGCTCCACACTGTAGCGCCTAGAACCGCTCGGTCACTCCGGCCGGCAGACAACACTGTCTACGTGAGGGATGCAGCGGATACTAAGCTATTGATTGAATCAATAGAGATGGCATTATGCAAGCAATCTCCCTTGGATTTTTTTAAAAATACCTCACTATGTTGTGTCCACTGCAACACCATGAGATTTGATTCATCTTTGAGTCATTGTGGCAACCATCATTGGTGACATATTAGACTGATAAGGGTAATCATAACCTGTAGAGCATAAAATTGTAGAGAAATACGGAAACTGTAACACATCAACCAAATAATTGAAGACACAGGTTGTAACCATTTCTATGAAATGAAATGGTTGGCACAAGAGAGGAGTTCGTGGCTGCCTACATCAATCCATACTGATACAAAAAATTGATAAAAGTATGGTAACACACCAAGGTCATAAACTATATCGTAAATAAACAAAGGAATATAGCCCACACGGCTTACTGAGAGGGGGCGTGGTGTTGTTGAAGGGGTGGTGACCTTGAGAGTAACAGATGGGGAGAAGGGTCATAAATCATCGCTCCAAAAGTTCCACAGTCTCCGTACCAACATGAAGAAACTATAACATCTCGTTCATTTCAAACAGTGCTTAAAGATGCATCCTTGTCTGTAAGTATAAATGAACTTTGTTCCAGACTTTTACTGTTGACGATTCATTACATTTATATGAAGCCACTTGAAAGGAACGGATCAATTTCAAGATTCTCAACAGTATCTCCCATTAAAGCTTAACGAGTCACATATCGCAATAATAATGCTTCAAAGTTTATCTTACGTTGTTCTTCAAACAATGTCAGGTTAAAAACGCCCGAGTGCTTTGCGTGTTAGTAATTCAGTAACTTCAGGAAAGACTGTGTGCAACTCTTTTACAGAACGTCACCATGCTCATGCTTTTCTCAGCAACCTGGATATATGGTAGTTTACAAAATAACGATGCTGATCGCAACGTGATGAAAGACAATTAGCATTTTACTTACTGTGAGACAAAGGGGTTCTTAGTCGTAGTCGAATCTGAAGGAACATTTAGCTATCAGGAAACCCTGCCTGGGTTAAGGGGAGAAGCACTGGCTCAGGATTGAATCTGCTCGGATGATTAACGACGAGGTCTTGTTGGCTGACCAGCCTGGGTGTGGCTTTCAGGCGGCTTCCCACATCCGATACGGTGAATACGGGCCTGGTGCCACGTACTGCCTGAGTTACATATGAGTTTGTAAAACTACCGTACGCTACCATCGAATTCGTAACCATGCGTAGGCTGTGGTAGCTGTCGTAGTAACTGCGTTACCAGTATATTAGGTGTGTTGCATACCTACAGGGCGTTACCTGATTTCAGTCGTCCTGTTTCTTCATTGTCTTACTAGATTCCTCTAGTAACAGGAAGCGCTGAACAGTCTAGGAACAATGTGAGGATATCTAAAAAGCCACGAAACCTACAGAATATTTCTTTTCTACGCAGTTATCCTCTAACCTGTTACTTAAAAATTGAAGTATTTATAGCAAAATTGAAACTGTCAATGTTTACTTGAGATTTAATTCGAAAACTGTTGATCTGCAACGTGAAACAGAGGTATATAGTAGTAAAAAGTAAAATAAAAATATAGATTTATCAGACAGCGTTAGAACACGTAACTTCTTCAAAGAAAGGCACATTTAAAAAACCGATAGCAAAAAGTATCAAGTATCACTTCAATAATTATATAAAACATGTTTCTGTTAGTGCTAAACAACTTTTCCAAAATTAGGAAATAAAGGAAAACTCTTGCAGTTTACCACCGTGAAGAGCGTTCCAGTGAGTATAACCTAACAACAGCTATACAGATTTTTTTTGTTTGTATATAACAACTGTACTTGCATCGAAAGTAATAGCTTCTATTAGTTAAAAGAGTATAAGTTATGTGGTCAACTAATTCTCTTACTTTTAAAAAACAATTTATGCTTTGAATGAATACAAAATACACAACTGACTAAGGCCGAACGATGTATAGTTTTAGTTATGTCCAAAACAACAAGCAAAGACGAGAGACAAATCGTCCACTGTTCTCTCTCTCACAGATTCATTTACGTTCCTTCCCTAACTGTGCTACAAATGCTACCGCATTTCTACCATTTACTACCTCATTTATTTTCTGTACCAAATCCACCCAACCGTACGGCTCGTAGAACCCAACCCTAGTTACACGATAAACTAACGTTTATACAACGAGAGAGACAACACTAGCCACTGATAGATAGGGTGCACAAATTCTGTTCCAGGGGCGTTGCGATAGTGAGAGGAGGGACATGCGTCCACCTTCTACTACAAACATTGCCAGATGCAATAATTAAAATCCCACCTAGTTCAAGATATACAGGATAAAGGCTAAGAAAACAAAGAAAATGTAACTACAAGAAAGAGCTATTCCCTGTAGTTTCTGCCCAAACTGATGGGCACTCCGAAATAGGTTACTGGCAGTTAGTGTGAAGAGGTCTTCAAAGTCAAGGTCTTCACCGAGAAAGAAAAAAAGTAATTCATAATGTTAAGAAAGGACAAAACTTGAATATGGATGTAAGAGCCAGAGACTAAGCAGCTGTCATCTGTTCCAAGGTGAAGAACAACAAAAATGGTTCGTCGTCTAATACATTCCATCAAAATGATCACATATTTCCTTGGTGAAAACTAGTGCCATCATCATTTTTTGCAACACAGAAGAACAGTCAAGGTTGCATGTTTAACAATAATTCATTCAACAAAGCCATCGATGAAATCAGGAAAAGCAACCGGAAACGTCAAGTCATGCTTCATCATGGTAAAGTCACTTGTGAAACAGTAGATTATTTGGGAACGAAAAATTTTCTAAGCCAATGTCCTATTTTTCCGTGTTCACCTATATTATCGGTTAAACACTTTTGTTTCCCGTACATGGAACAAAAAAAAAAGTATGGACATCGATTTCTGGTACCTGGCTGTCGAGATCTATTAAAGATGATTTTGTGATATCGGTATCCGAAATGCAGATAACGCTCTACGGACTATGCAGCATCAGAATTCAATGTTAGTGCTGATAACGGTATGATGTGGGCAGACTGTAACAGTCAAAAATTTCGCGCAGGTGGTAGGCGTGGTGGGCATTCACATTTCAGGCACACGTCCAGTCACCTCGAGCTGTCTAATGCCGTGTCCCTCACGCAGAGGGTACCTCACGGTCATGGTTTCGTTGGTAGCACTCACGTTGACTATACTGAGAATCTCTGTGGAGTTCCATGTACTGCTTGGCTCCTGGCAGTATACTTTAAATAATTTTTTATGAGTGCTATGATGTTATCACAACAAGTACCATTTAGGAATGTGTACCACGCTTTACCACAAATACATAAATAAGTGACCGACCACTGAAGTAGAACAACACTCTCTCATACTATATTCCGATGTAGGACAAGAACATGGAAACACCGCAATAAACTCATACTTTAACATAAATGTAGATAATAGCCAAGGCTGCACGTTTCGCTTTTGCATTGAACCACTAATGGCACCAGTAAAGTCGTTGCCAGAACACTGTTCTGTGTAGTTGAAAGTGCATGACGTCAGAGCTGAGTGAATTCCATCAATGGAAAATTATTGGTGCCCATATAGTGGGTGCTGCCGTAATCAAGATAAACGAAGTGTTTGGCGTTTTAAGAGTCACCGTATCGAAGATTTACACAGCATACAGGGAAAGTGGAAAATCGTCAACGCGGAGTAACGTGTATGCTGAGTGGTTGTGATAGACGACCACGGAAGGCGATCGCGACGAAACATAAGAGGAAGACGGCTGCAAACGTCCTTACAGAACTGAATGTCACTGTCGTGAACACTCCCAGAGAAACACGAAATGAGTTCTAGAAGCCAAGAATTGCAGAGCAGCCAGGAATTCCACCACCTTTTATCGCTGATTGAAATGCCAGTAACTGGAAAACATGGCGCCAAAGCCTTAGAACATGCGTTGAAGCTATGGAAGAAAGTAATTTCGACGCATTTGTCTTGTTTTACGTTGTTTCCGGCTTGTGGTCGGCTTTACGCCCCAAGAGTGAGTTAGGATGGAAATGGAAATGAGCGTTAGGGGTCATTGGCCGGGAATTCCCTTCCGCGGCAGGTCCGGCCGCCTTGGTGCAGGTCTCATTACATTCGACGTTACATTGGGCGACCTGCGCGCCGAATGGGGATGAAATGATGATGAAGGCAACACAACACCCAGTCCCTGAGCGGAGAAAATGCCCGACCCAGACGGTAATCTAACCGCTTAGAACGGTAGTCCGTTACACTGACCATTCAGCTATCGGGGCGGATAGTGAAACAGGATGATGATTCGGTAATGATGTGGGAAGCAGTGTGGTGGCAGTCCATGGTTCCCACATTTGCTCTACCAAGGATTACGTCGCCAATTCGGTTCATCAGGTCCATCCCATAGTACAATGTTTCTTTCCCAATGTTGATTCCGTGTTCCACGGAAATTGGATGCCCGATCGCACAACTCGCATCTTACTGGACTGGTTTTGGAAGCACCGTGATAAATTGTTGTATTTTCGCCGGTCATCGCAGTCATCAGATCTCAATGTTATTGTGCCTTGGTGGTCTACTTTGGAGCGAAAGTCGTGTGATCGTTTTCCACCTCCATTAATGTTACCTAAATTTAGCAATATTTTCGGGATGAATGGAGGAAGATTACCTTTAAAACTACAAAAGACCTGTATTTATCTATTTAGACACGAATGAATTCCATAGGTGTTCCTACACCGTATTGGACATGGTAAGAGGTTGCATTTCTGATGTTTCCTACTTTTCTTGTCCACTTGCCGTATAGCTTTCTTTATACAAGTTCTACTGAGGAATGATGTCACCTCTTCGTATCAGGCCCTTTCGGGTTCTCTGTTCTCAAAATTAGAAAATCAGACATCAGAAACAGTGACGCTTCATTATAACAGCTTGCTCAAGCAAGTGGTTGAGACGAAACTTTCTTCTCAGTCATTATTCGATATCAACCACACGCTCACTACTTGAACACGACGCCACATGTGTCGCCAAGGTCAGTTTTACCAATACAACATGGCATTACACTTCATTACCGCATTTTTAGCTGGAATGACTGTTTCGCAACAAATCATCCCCCTATTTGAGATTTGGCAAAATGTCGCATAATATCGATTACCGAAATGTATTACAACTAGTTCGCATGCATGCCGAAGGGTGGAATTTTTAAAGGTGTAGATTCGAGGAAAGTGTATGCGTTTCGGAACGTAACATTTCGACTATGAATTGAGGTGTCAAGAAACACAACATGTTATTATACTAAAATCGCCGTTAAGTAGCTTCGTCGCTACGATTTAGACGGAAATAAGTACAGTTAACGAACTTTAAGCAACATCAGATGTTTCACTCCCATACATCCCGTTGAATTAATTAGCCAATGCCCAGCAGCCAGAATATCATGTTGGCTGCCTTTATTAGCTGTCGATTTCCAAGCAGGACGGACTAAAGGGAGGCAGTAAAATTGTCTGCATACCGGTGTCACCGCTTCAGTCTTTGCTACTCCAAAATCCAGCCCTGTATTTCCCCTCGTGTGCTGTTTTATCAATGCAACCTCTGTTGAAGTATGCATTAGGCTTCCTGTGCGTCATTCGTTATTAATGTCCGCAACTCCCTCACACACACGAGTTGAGAAAACATCGTACGGTCCACTGCGTTAGGAGCGTATTAAACATAGAGACTATTAGTGTTAGAATTTTAAATGTATTACTCACGTCAGCGTGAGAGGAGTTTCATTATATATAACAACGCGGAAACAACTGTCCCATTTTTTGGTACAAACTTTCTATTCACTATTATTAACATGTAGCTTGTAATTATATATTTTTTGTGATAACTTCTACATTTTTATCGATTGTTTTCTCGTCAAAACTTAAGTCTAAAAATATATTTTCTTTCTTGTAATCTCCCCCCTCCTTCCTCATTCCAATTTCATAAAGTCTCTTATGAAGATTTGGAGGAGCGAAGATTGCAATAAGCTTTCTAGTTTACTTAATTTGTCATGCTCTGTTGGCTCCAGTACTTCTTGTCTAGGGGCCTCATTCCCGAAGCTTAAAATGTCAAATCAAATCCTCAAGGTTGGTTTGAACAAAAAAAAATTATCATTGTTGTTGCAGCATTTCTTTTAGGTAAGTATATTTTCTCACATTTTAGTATATCATACAGTATCTTGATTTTTCACATTTACAAACCTAAAGTTACGTTATTCGGACAAAACACTAAAATATGTCCGATCACATCAAAGGCACACTCTCACTCTGGAAAATAACCATATTGCAAAGGGTTTTAACATATGAATTTCTATTAGTATGAGTTAAAGTATTAATTTCGATTACTATTTCATAAATGAATCCAGAAATAAATATAGTAAAAAGTACAGAACTACGTAGTTAACAATAGAAATTTGAAGTATGCCAATAATTCCTAATTTTATATCTTTTATCAGTACACTCAGAACTTGCACTTATCGATTATAACATCGACACTAAAATATTTTATAAAATAATTCCTTCTCATAAATTTTGGCTTGAAATATAACATACTTTGTGTAAAATCATATAAAAGTTTTCAGAAAAGCAACTGAAATAATACTCACCGATCCAAAACTCGAAAAATAATACTGGTATCGACATCTACCGTTGAGGAAAAGTAATGCCAGAGGAGGAGAGAATGAGTCCCGCTACACTCAGCACTAACAGTATCTGACGAAAAGGCTTCAGAGGCCTATTAGTAGATATTAATCTGAGGTATGTCCTTCCATCGCCTTTATGACCACTTGAACCCTGCTGAGGACTCACTCAGTAGATTATAGGAGCGTGTGTAGAAAAATTTTAGGGGATTTTTATTCAAGTGCCAAAAGTAGAGAAGGTAACATGTTGGGCGCTGGGGTCTGAGGTGAGGTCAACTCTCTCACTCAAACGAAAGGTGTGCTATTGGGTTCACGTCAAGACTATTTCAGGTATGTTACTGTCGAAGGGGTACTGCATCACGGATGCTGCTTTGTGTATGACAGGGTGCATTGCCATTACTGGAACAAAAATTTATCGTCTTCGATCTGTTCCTCTGTTATTTGCAGTTAACAATGCTGTTAATCGTGTTCATATTCTTGAACACTAACCACAGCCTAACCACAACAAAACATCCCCGTAGCGTAACAAATTCAGCTCTGTATTTCACTGACGGTAAATAAGGTTCTGCAGACTTTTGCAAACCTAAAGCATTTCATCGGATTGCGACAGGATAAACGGAAATCATCACCGCATCATTCATTCACAGTCATGAATTGTCCAGAAGCAGCGTGTAATACACCACATCAAGTGCCGTTTAGTGATCAATTACAGAAATGTGTGGTGCATGATTAAGTTAAGGAATTCTTCCACCCAGAAAGCAAAATAACCAATGACGGACGGAGCAAGAGGACAGCAAAAGCAGAGTAGCACTATGGAAATGGCATTCCTGGGTGAGGGAAGCCTAAAAGTATCAAATATAGGCATTAATTAGAACAAAAAACTGAGAATGTAAGTCTGGAGTATAGCATTGTAAGATAGTGAAACATGGACTGTGCAAAAACCAGAACAGAACAGAATCGAAGCATATATGATGTGGTGTTACAGACCATTGTTCAAACTTAGGTGGACTGATAAGATAGGGAACGGGGAGGTTCTGGGCAGAATCCGAGAGGAAAGGAATATGTGAGAACACTGACATGGAGAAGCGATAGGACGATAGAAAATCTTTTAATACATCAGGAAGTGACTTCCATAAAACTAGAGGGAGCTGAAGAGAGCAGAGACTGTAGAGGAAGATAGATATTGAGATACATCTTCCAAATAATTGAGGACGTAGTTTTCAAGTGCTACTATGAGATGTAGAGGTTAGCACAGGAGAGGAACCCGTGGCGGGCCACTTCAAACCAGTCAGAAGACTGATGACTAAACAAAATGAGTAACCATTTGACCGCTGTGCACCATCCCTTTTAACTCACACACACGGAGTCATTGTGCAAACTGAATTGTTGGCAACACATTGGGACTCGTGAGTGACTGTTTCCGCTGCTCTCACGCGATGTGTTTCACACATCCTCCACAATGCTAGACAGCCCCGGTCCGTTAGTGCATGATGACGTCAGGTCTTGGTTTAGTTGTGGCTGTTCCTTCGCGTTTCCATTTCACGGTCATATCACCACAGCCGACCTGGGCAGCCTCAAATGAGCGGAAAAGTGACTGATGGATTTCTTACTCGAGTTACATCTAATGACTAACCCAAGCTCGAAGTCTCAGAGCTCTCGTGAGTGACCCATTCTGCTCCTACTGCAACTTTCTTGACAACACACTACTCTCCGCTGTCTATCACACTGGCAGTGCCTTCTCGTATGACGTTTTGTGATCATTTCCGCGTTTCACAGTTTTGATCAGAAAATGTATTTCGATCTCTGTTGCCCAGTGAAACGTCTTTCTGCTCACTTTGCTACCGAATACTGTAGACCGACATGCCCAACAATCCCTCCTACTTGGTTAGTTCATTCTTCCTTTTTCTAATCTTACACCTCATCCGTTCACACCTTCTGAGTTACATAAAAAATAGGAGGAAAATATGTCCATATTATCCTCCGCGGTTTATTACTGTAACGGGAAATCCTCCTCTAACATTACCTATCCTCAGTATTAGTTGTCGATACCAGTATGATTTTTCGAGTTGTGGACAGGTCAATATTATCTGAGCTGCTTTTCTGAAAACTGTCATATAATTTTACACCCAGTATGTTACATTGGAAGCTAAAATTTAAGAAAATGAACTACTTTAAGAAAATGTTTTAGTCTCGATGTTATAATCGATACTTACTAGTTCTGAATATACAGTTAAAATTATTTCTTTCAGAAACATTTCAAGTTCACAACTATTGATACTCGTAAAATTTCTATTATTAATTACTCAATACTGTACTAATTAATATCTTTATTTCTGCATTCATTCATGAAATAATAATCGCCAGTAATAATGTAACAGAAACTAGTAGGAATTCATTTGTTAAGGAAAATAGAAAACCGTTTGAAATATAGTTTTTTCCACAGAGTGTGGGAGACGTAAGCATGCTTCTGATGTGATCGAACGTATTTTTGTATTATGCGAGAGCAATGAAATTTCGGCTTTGTTAATGTGAAAAATCCAATGACTCTATGATACACTAATATGAGAGAAAATAGATTTACGTAAAAACAAAATTTGTGCAACAACCATCTTCAAATTTATTTAGATCAGTCCAACCGCGAGGACTTAAAATGTGACATTTTCAGTTTCAGGACTCAGACACCTAGACAAGAAGAACTGGAGCCAGCTCTACATGAAAAGCTAAGTAAACTAGAAAGTTTACTGTAATCTTCCCTCCTCTCAAATCTTCATGTAAGACTAATGCGAACAATATATGTAAGTAGGAAGGAGGGGGTAGATTACAATCCTTTACTATGTTGCTTAGCTATTTCTTATTTCCATTGCTGCTACTTCTGTTATGTCTACAGTTCTTTATCCTTTACTCTGATTCTGAAATGACCAGTCGAAAAATTTCATGTAAGAGTTTATCATTTCATCCTCAATTAAAGGCTAGAAGAATTTATAAAATGTGAATTTAGCGGCACAAAATGTTCATGCAATATCTCCTCCAAATCGGTAGGAACTGACGAATATTTCACAGCAGAGAGAGTATTAGCGTCAAAGAAACGCCATTTACAATGGGTGAACTCTTCCGGAAGCCATTCATTAGCGTTTAAAGTCATCGTCCTATTTGTACACGCCAAAATATGAACTCTTTGAAGGACTGGCAGAATGAAGGGTGATGGCTTGGCTGTAGGCATCGGAAACGTTCTGAATAGCATAAAGCACAAGCGATGAATAACCGAAAGATACTGGAATGCAGTGACGGCAGTCACAAAGCCTTTAATGAGACTGTCTATCATACGGGGGTCTTGTTATAACTTCCGTAACTATTCACGTGCGGCAATGACAGAACTGCTTTGTTTCAAGTTGTACAAGGATGAGTGACGTGGCGAATAATCTGAAGGAATGTTACGACTACTTAGGAAATAAAATCGCCAGCAAAAAAATCATCTGGCAGAGGAGCGACAGGAGATGGTAACATCATCAATCATTGCGACACTACACCGCCTGTATCGTTCATAAGAACGACTCCGGTTCGAGTCTCGGAGCGAGGCAAATGTTTATAGTCGTCATTTCACTGTACAGCTGTCCCTTTCCGCAGATGCGAATAGATTTCATGTAACTTCCTGGCAGATGAAAACACTGATCAGATATCAGCGCACACTCCGCTGCAGAGTGAAAGTCTCATTCTGGAAACATCCACCAAGCTGTGGCTAAGCCAGGACTCCGCAATGTCTTTTCTTCCATCAGTGCTAGTTCTGCCAGGTTCGCAGGAGAGCTTCTGTGAAGTCTGGAAGGTAGTAGACGATATAGTGGCAGCAGTGGAGCTGTGAGAAGGGGGCGTGAGTCGTACTTGGATAGCTCAGATGGTAGAGCACTTAGTTGCTAAAGGCAAGGTCCCGAGTTCGAATCTCGGTCCGACACACAGTTTTGATCTTCGAAGAAGCTTCATATCTTCACACACTCTGCTGCAGAGTGAAAATCTCATTCTGGACATTCATGTAGTCAATACTTGGCGCTAAGACAATACACGGCCTAATAGTGATTGCCAAAATATGGATCTGTGTGTCGGAAGAGGGTCAGTGGAAAGAAGATGGCTTTCTAATCCAGAAAAAGTTAAGCTGATTTGGTTGATACTCATAATACTGTTCATTTTACGAAACTGAGAAAAGCCAACTTGCGTTCATAGACAGGGAACGACAACTGCTCTCGACTTTTGGGACGACCCCCATAGTCGTGGGGACCCATCCAGAAACACATGCCTGAATCCTCACAGGCACCGCTGGAGGCGCTGTCGCGAGCTAAGCCGGAATGGTCTGGCCATAATCCTAGTTGTGGATGGGCTGCAATTCATCCTGCCTTGCTGAGCCTGGGACAGGTGCCCGTGACGCAGTGGGTATTTGGGGTCAGCATCTTGTCTTCACCCAAGGCAAGAAACATGTTTTTAGGTGTTACGTCTTCGGCACGACTGTCTGTAACAGCGACACGCATTTTTTTATACGATGTTCTGCAGGTGTCAGTAGTGTGTTTACATTTTGCGGCGTGCACTACAGGTGTAGCGGTTATAAAGCTAAGTACTGAGAAACTTATTTGTGCACTGTTATACAGTTATTAAGTTTAATAGTTTTCAGAGGTGTTTCATGGTGTTTGTATCGAAATAACGATTTAACAAACTTTTGGAAACTTACGCTCGCTGTGGTTTTTAGATTTTTCTCTGCGTTGAAGTCGTTTAGGAAATTTCGTGCTGTAGTTTTCAACTGACGTTTCTTATTGTTTCTAGAGAAATGTATCAGTAAAATTTTCATTCAGCGTTTTAACTTCGTTTAGTATTCCAGTGGCCGTTTCAATATTTTCGTTTTAGCTAATGATTTTGTGAAGTTTTGTTGCCACTGGTATTAGCTGTGGTGTAGTAGTATTAAAACAAGTAGTTGCTTTCTTAGTAGGCAGAGAATTTCGAGAACATTATTGTTAGTTCAGTAAATAGCTCTACTGGTGTAACTGAACTTTGGTAACGTAGACATATAGTTTTGTTTCAGTAACTGTAAAATATTACCGTTAGTGAGAAGTGTGGGCTCTATCGTAGGTTTGTGAGTAGTGGGTTACGGTGTGGGATTTGTTCAAAGTAATTTCATTGGGGCAGGAATGCAGTGGGGAAGCTAGTGGTCACTTTAGTGAGATACTCTCCTGGGAATGCAGAATCTGTAGTAGAAATAAGTTCATAGAGGAGCAGGCGTGTAAGATCTCTGCCCTTCAGGTCCAGTTACAATGCGCAAAGGAGGAACTAGATATGCTGAGCAGGGTAAAGGGTGGTGGAGAACGGGAAATGGCAATTGACAAGAAGGCATCTAGGAAGGGGAGGTTTTGAGACAGTTTTACTTTGAGTATATGCAATAGATTTGACCAACTGTCAGAGTTGAGAGGAGAGGAGCCTCGTGTAGCTGTAGATGTAAGCAACACGCAGCAGTCCTCAGCAATTAGCAGGCCTAGGTTAGTTGCAAAGTCTTCGCCGCTAGGTGGTTGTCACGTTAGAGCTTTGGGCTTGCAGTTGCAGGAAGTGTTGGAGAGTGAGTACCAGGTCACAATCATTGTGAAGCCTAGTGCAGGGTTGGCTCAAGTGACTGACAGCATAGGGGGGTTATGTAGGAATTTACGAAGGAGGATCAGGTAGTGATAGTGGATGGACTAAGGATGTCTTGATAGGGACCGGGATTATGATGTAGGTGGTGACCTGGTAGAGATAGCTACTCATACTGGTGGCACTAACGTTCATTTCGTGCAACTGTTTCAGCGTCATGATCGGCCTCACCTTAATGTGGTTGTTAGGCGCGTTATCGTGGGGCTGGGGAGGGCGCTGATGGCAGCGGGCGTGGATCACATCTCAGCGGTGCGAGTTTGGTCTATCAGGAGATCGGGTTTCGCTAGGCGTGGACTGTACCTCAATAGGTGTGGGAAAGGGATGCCGGCTAAGTTTTTAGGTGACACTGTAGAGGGTGGTGGTGGCATCACTCATGGAAAAGTTCCTATGGTAGTTGGTGTTACAGCTACACCTTTTTTTAGAGTGAATTCAGTTGATAGGTATACCTGCTTAAATGAAGTCCATCTTACTAAGGGCTCACCTTCCGAGGATGTAATGTATCCAAGTAGAGAAGGCATTAGCATATTTCATCAAAGTATAAGAGGCATTAGAGATAAAGTTAGTGAACTGCTTATAGATGTTCACTCTGAAATTACTGGTAAATCAGAGCACCACTTAAATATTTTGACAATTCAGAGGCCTCCTTTCCCAGGATACATATTAACTGGCTGTTCCTCAATGAGTTTCTTGTGGGTGTGGGGGAGTGGCCACGTACATAAAAGAACAGTATTCCGTTTGAGTCCACAGACGTATCACGACACTGCACTGAATGTTGTGCAGGGGCAGCTGAATTTAGTGAAACTAAACTTCTAATTGTTGTTGTTTATAGGTCCCCTAACTCCGACTTCAGAGCACTTCTGCTCAAGCTAGACAGGGTTCTTGATTCACGTTGTAGGAAGTACCAGAAATTAGTTATAAACAGTGACTTCAATATTAATTTTGTATATGATGGTGCAAGAAAAAGGATGTTGTCAGATCTCCAAAATTCATATGATCTGATACAGAATGGTTTTACCAACAAGGGTGCAGGGGAACAGTATAACAGGCATAGACAATATTTTTATTCTTTCTCCATTACTAGATGGGAATTCTGTTAGTAAAAGCGTGAATGGACTTTCTGTTAGTAAAAGCGTGAATGGACTTTCAGACCATGATGCACAAATTTAAACACTAAAAGGCTTTTGTACTCATGCCAAAGTCATATTTAATCGCAAACTATGTACGAAAGTTAATCCAACAGCAATAGAGAGTTTTTTTAAACCTTTTCAACGAACAAGAGTGACAGGATGTTTACAATGCCAATAACATAGATGACAAATGCAATGCTTTCCTTAACACATTTATCATGCTCTTTGAGAGTTGCTTTCCACTACAACGTTCTAAACGGGGTACTAGCAGTAATATGCAGTCCTGGTGGCTGCCTAGTGGAATAAGGATATCTTGTAGAAGAAAGCAGAAATTATATCATAATGTTAGAAATAGTCACAATCAAGCTACAGTAGCCAAATACAAACATTATTGTAAGGTGCACAAAAATGTTCCTAGGAAGGCAAAGAGTATGTGGAATGCAAACAGAATAGCTAATTCACGGGGTAAAATTAAAACAATACGGTCTATTGTGAAGGAAGTGTCTGGTCAGCAGCACAAGGTCGACGATATAAACTCAGTTCACAGTAAAAATATTTCTGTTACTGGTAAATCAGATATATGTACACTATTTAACAATCATTTTCTGAGCATTGCTGGTGAATTACACAAAAATTTAATTTCTACAGTGAATCATATAATTTTCTTGACAAATGCCTTTCTGAGATTGATGTCTGAAATGCTCCTCTGTGATGCAGACAATAGAGAGACTGAGTACATAATTAAATCACTGAAGACTAAGGACTCTCATGACTATTATTGAGTGTCTAGCAGAATATTAAAGTATTGTTCTGCACATTTTAGCCTTATATTTAGCCATATTTGTATTTTTTTCTTTACTTATGGTCAGTTTTATGAGTGATTAAAGTACTCAGTAGTGAAGCTGCTTTATCAAAAGGGAGAATGTAGATAATTTTATGCCTATTTCTATGCCATCAGTGTTTGCAAAAAGTATTGAAAAGGCTGTCTATGTAAGGGTAATTGACCATTTCATATCGCACGATTTGCTGTCAAATGTAGGGGTCGACTTTAGAAATCGTTTAACAACTGAAATTGCTATATTCTCTTTTCTCTGTAAGGTACTGGATGTGTTAAACAAAAGGTTTCAAACTATTGGCATAGTTTTTCATTTCACTAAGGTATGTGATTGTGTTGATCACAAAATATTGCTCCATAAGTTGGACCATTAAGGAATACAGGTAGTAGCTCACAATTGGTTCAACTCTTACTTTAGTAACAGGCAACAAAAGGTCATTATTCACAATGTTGATAACGGCTGTGATGTGGGGTCTGAGTGGGGTACTGTCAAGCGTGGGGTATCCCAGATATTAGTGCTGGGGCCACTCCTGTTCCTTAGTTACACTCCTGGAAATGGACAAAAGAACACATTGACGCCGGTGTGTCAGACCCACCATACTTGCTCCGGACACTGCGAGAGGGCTGTACAAGCAATGATCACACGCACGGCACAGCGGGCACACCAGGAACCGCGGTGTTGGCCGTCGAATGGCGCTAGCTGCGCAGCATTTGTGCACCGCCGCCGTCAGTGTCAGCCAGTTTGCCGTGGCATACGGAGCTCCATCGCAGTCTTTAACACTGGTACCATGCCGCGACAGTGTGGACGTGAACCGTATGTGCAGTTGACGGACTTTGAGCGAGGGCGTATAGTGGGCATGCGGGAGGCCGGGTGGACGTACCGCCGAATTGCTCAACACGTGGGGCGTGAGGTCTCCACAGTACATCGATGTTGTCGCCAGTGGTCGGCGGAAGGTGCACGTGCCCGTAGACCTGGGACCGGACCGCAGCGACGCACGGATGCACGCCAAGACCGTAGGATCCTACGCAGTGCCGTAGGGGACCGCACCGCCACTTCCCAGCAAATTAGGGACACTGTTGCTCCTGGGGTATCGGCGAGGACCATTCGCAACCGTCTCCATGAAGCTGGGCTACGGTCCCGCACACCGTTAGGCCGTCTTCCGCTCACGCCCCAACATCGTGCAGCCCGCCTCCAGTGGTGTCGCGACAGGCGTGAATGGAGGGACGAATGGAGACGTGTCGTCTTCAGCGATGAGAGTCGCTTCTGCCTTGGTGCCAATGATGGTCGTATGCGTGTTTGGCGCCGTGCAGGTGAGCGCCACAATCAGGACTGCATACGACCGAGGCACACAGGGCCAACACCCGGCATCATGGTGTGGGGAGCGATCTCCTACATTGGCCGTACACCTCTGGTGATCGTCGAGGAAACACTGAATAGTGCACGGTACATCCAAACCGTCATCGAACCCATCGTTCTACTATTCCTAGACCGGCAAGGGAACTTGCTGTTCCAACAGGACAATGCACGTCCGCATGTATCCCGTGCCACCCAACGTGCTCTAGAAGGTGTAAGTCAACTATCCTGGGCAGCAAGATCTCCGGATCTGTCCCCCATTGAACATGTTTGGGACTGGATGAAGCGTCGTCTCACGCGGTCTGCACGTCCAGCACGAACGCTGGTCCAACGGAGGCGCCAGGTGGAAATGGCATGGCAATCCGTTCCACAGGACTACATCCAGCATCTCTACGATCGTCTCCATGGGAGAATAGCAGCCTGCATTGCTGCGAAAGGTGGATATACACTGTACTAGTGCCGACATTGTGCATGCTCTGTTGCCTGTGTCTATGTGCCTGTGGTTCTGTCAGTGTGATCATGTGATGTATCTGACCCCAGGAATGTGTCAATAAAGTTTCCCCTTCCTGGGACAATGAATTCACGGTGTTCTTATTTCAATTTCCAGGAGTGTATATAAATGATATGCCTCTAGTATTATGGGTAACTGTAAAATTTTTCTACTTGCTGATGACACTATCTTGGTAGTAAAGGATGTGGTGTGCAATATAGGCTCTTTTTCAAATAGTGCAGTAAATGACTCAAGTTCATGGCTTGTAGAAAATAAACTAACGCTAAATCACGGTAAGACTCAGTTTTTACAGTTTCTAAAACGCAATTCAACAAAACCTGACGTTTTAATTTCGCAGAACGGGCATATGATTAGTGAAACTAAACAGTTAAAATTTGTACGTTTTCAGATAGATAGTAGGCTGTTGTGGAAAGCCCAAGTTCAGGATCTTGTTCAAAGACTTAATACTGCCATTTTTACTATTCTAACGGTATCATAACTGGGAGATCGTTGGACAAGAAAATTAGTCTACTTTGCTTATTTTTATTCGCTTGTGTTGTATGGTACTATATTTTGGGGTAACTCTTTCCTTTCTAAAAGGATATTTTTGGCTCACAAACGGGCGGCTTGGGCAATAAGTGGTGTAAGTTCATAAACCTCATGTAGATCCCTGTTCATGAGTCTGGGTATTTTGACATTGGCCTCTCAATATATATATATTATTTACTGTCATTTCTTGTTAACAATATTAACTTCTTCCCCAGAATAGGCAGCATTCACTTGGTTAATACTCGACAGAAATCAAACCAGCATTTGGATCGGACTTCCATAACTCTTGTGCAGAAAGGTTTGCAGTATACTGCTGCATCCATTTTCAATAAGCTACCACTCAAATTCAAACTTCGTAGCAGTAACCCACGCGCTTTCGAATTGAAACTGAAGAGTTTCCGCAGGGGTCAATCCTTCTATTCTGTGGAGGAGTTCGTTGAAAAATCAAGCTGATTCTTATTGTATTGTTGATTGCGTTTACTTCAACTTATGGACTGACTTTTTCGGGTTCATAAACATTTATTTTTATCTGTTATTAAATTTATGTTGTAATTTCATGTACTGACATGTTCCATGACCTTGGAGATTTGGTCCTCAATTGGTCCTACGGAACTTGACAAGGAAATTAAAAAAAACTTAATAAAATGTTCACAGCTTCAAAGCTGTTTGTACAGAATACACTCAAATCAATACATACAGGAACACCAGACTAATCTCTTATTTCTACATCTACATTGATCTACATCTACATTGATACTCCGCAAGCCACCCAACGGTGTGTGGCGGAGGGCACCTTACGTGCCACTGTCATTACCTCCCTTTCCTGTTCCAGTCGCGTATGGTTCGCGGGAAGAACGACTGTCTGAAAGCCTCCGTGCGCGCTCTAATCTCTCTAATTTTACATTCGTGATCTCCTCGGGAAGTATAAGTAGGGGGAAGCAATATATTCGATACCTCATCCAGAAACGCATCCTCTCGAAACCTGGCGAGCAAGCTACACCGCGATGCAGAGCGCCTCTCTTGCAGAGTCTGCCACTTGAGTTTATTAAACATCTCCGTAACGCTATCACGGTTACCAAATAACCCAGTGACGAAACGCGCCGCTCTTCTTTGGATCTTCTCTATCTCCTCCGTCAACCCGACCTGGTACGGATCCCACACTGATGAGCAATACTCAAGTATAGGTCGAACGAGTGTTTTGTAAGCCACCTCCTTTGTTGATGGACTACATTTTCTAAGCACTCTCCCAATGAATCTCAACCTGGTACCTGCCTTACCAACAATTAGTTTTATATGATCATTCCACTTCAAATCGTTCCGTACGCATTCTCCCAGATATTTTACTGAAGTAACTGCTACCAGTGTTTGTTCCGCTATCATATAATCATACAATAAAGGATCCTTCTTTCTATGTATTCGCAATACATTACATTTGTCTATGTTAAGGGTCAGTTGCCACTCCCTGCACCAAGTGCCTATCCGCTGCAGATCTTCCTGTATTTCGCTACAATTTTCTAATGCAGCAACTTCTCTGTATACTACAGCATCATCCGCGAAAAGCCGCATGGAACTTCCGACACTATCTACTAAGTCATTTATATATATTGTGAAAAGCAATGGTCCCATAACACTCCCCTGTGGCACGCCAGAGGTTACTTTAACGTCTGTAGACGTCTCTCCATTGATAACAACATGCTGTGTTCTGTTTGCCAAAAACTCCTCAATCCAGCCACACAGCTGGTCTGATATTCCGTAGGCTCTTACTTTGCTTATCAGGCGACAGTGCGGAACTGTATCGAACGCCTTCCGGAAGTCAAGAAAAATAGCATCTACCTGGGAGCCTGTATCTAATATTTTCTGGGTCTCATGAACAAATAAGGCGAGTTGGGTCTCACACGATCGCTGTTTCCGGAATCCATGTTGATTCCTACATAGTAGATTCTGGGTTTCCAGAAATGACATGATACGCGAGCAAAAAACATGTTCTAAAATTCTACAAGAGATCGACGTAAGAGATATAGGTCTATAGTTTTGCGCATCTGCTCGACGACCCTTCTTGAAGACTGGGACTATCTGTGCTCTTTTCCAATCATTTGGAACCCTCCGTTCCTCTAGAGACTTGCGGTACACGGCTGTTAGAAGGGGGGCACGAGCTGCGACATGGTAGCAAATTGAACAGTTACACAAAATATAATAAATTTCCTTTACTTAACGACAATTGTCACAAATTTTTATCCCCACAGACTACCGGTTTCGGTCTATAATGACCTTCTTCAAATATGTTTCATAAAAGCAGATATTAGGAGATGTTGTAAAACAGTTCCGAAGGTGGTAGTTAAAGACTGAAATGGGAAGTCTGATGCCATAAAAATTTGTGACCATAAACGTGAAGTAATGGAAATTTATTACTCGTGTGCTACTTCATTTTATTTACATTTAATGTTTGCTTTTGCACACATAAATTCTGTCACATGAGACTCTAGCAATGAATGTGATTAACTCCCAGATTGCCCCAACGGGCCGGTGCCCATCAACGTCACTACTAAAAGGGAGCCTGTATCAGACGCTAACCTGACTTAGTGGAGGAATGAAGGCTGTAGTTAATAAGTCTGGTATACTTAGCGGAACACACTTTTCCTACACGTTACTTTTCTGTCTTCCAAATCTCCACGAATTGTTACACATAACGTAATCCTAAATATTCCTCCTTTCATGCATTATCAGGGTTAAAGACAAAGAGGGTGTGAAAACTGTTCTTCTAGTAGTCATCCACGATAATTTTATATTTTTAGAAATTAGTTTATTACCTCTTTTCCTACCCACCACGTCACTGAATTACGTATATGATAATAATATATCCGTATTTCGCTTTCACGGAACGATATGTAGCCACTTCTTCGACGGTTTCAGAAAAACGGGGAGATAGATAAACATTCAGTGAGTTTACTCGTGCGTCAGCTTTGAAACAGACATGAAAGTCGAGGATGGATGGATATAACCCAACCCCGTCATTGTGTGCCATGCAAAGAGGCTAATGTCTAGATTACTTACGCAGATGTAGACGTAATGATATTTCTGCACACTCCCCTACGTTAATGCCATTGCAGCCACATTGATATTCCATCACATAAAAGGGGCCAAAAATTAGTCTGAAACGTCTTATTATAATTAATTCTATATATACTCTTGTATATAAGACCATGAATTACCGGCTCTTTAGTGATATCGATTTCTCTATAGTGAAATCCCGTTTCTTCCTCTAATTAAGAACCGCGTTTGACACTAGTAAACTTCTCTTCGCCAGGCACGCCCCCTTTTCCTGTGCCAGTCTGTACTCTATGTTCTCCATGCTTAGTCCATCGTAGTTATTTTCCTTCCAGAGTCAACTGGTACACTACTTCTACAGGATTAAAATTATTGTGTTGATTTAGAAGAAAGCATTTCTTCTTCAGGCTATTCCTCAAAAATAGCGAAATAAGTATGTAACGCTACAATATGAAAACAAATCCAATTCCATCCAGGGCGTTTTGGTTTTAAGACTCTCACTAAACACAAATCTATCTGTCATCAGTTTTCTGACGGGTCTGATGAGGCACCTCACGAATGTCTCTCCACTGCAGACCTTTTTGATCTCAGGGTAGAATTTATCTCCTACGACCTCAATTATTTGGTGAATTTATTTAAATCTTTACCTTCCTGTACAGTTTCTGCCCTCTACAGCTCCCTATAGTACCACAGAAGTTATAGCCTGATGTCTTAATAGACAGTTTATCGTCCACTGTCCTCTTCTTGTCAGATGGATCACATATATTCCTGTTCTCGCAAATTCAGAGGAGAACCTCGTCATTCTGTACCATGTCAGTCCACTTAATTTTAGCACTCTACTGCAGCACGACACCTCATAAGCTCAGACTCTCTTCTGTTCCGGTTCTATCTCGATTAATAATTCACTACCATACATTTCCGTGCCCCAAAAATAACATTCTCCTAAATTCCTTCCTCTAATTAAGGCCAGTGTTTGATGCTCGTTAACTTCTCTAGGCCAGGAACGCCTTCTTTTCCTGTCCTAGTCTAATTTCTATGTTCTCCGTGCTTCATCCATCGTTTCAAATGGCCCTGAGCATTATGGGTCTTAACATCGGTGGTCATCAGTCCCCTAGAACTTAGGACATCTTAAACCTATTTAACCTAAGGACATCACACACAACTATGGCCGAGGCAGGATTCGAACCTACGACCGTAGCGGTCCTTCCGAAGTCGCAGAATTCTGGAACTTCGTCTATTTCACTAAATTAATTTAACCTGCTAGCTATTCTCATTTCTCCTACCTCTCGTTACGTTTGTCTTTTTCCAGTCTACTCCGAATCCATATTCTGTACCCATTTGATGATTCATTCCATTCAACAGAATGCGCCATACTTCACTTTTATTGAGGACACCAATGTCATCAACGAAACCTATCACCGATATTCTTTCACCTTTAACTTTGGTCGCCCTCTTTGTTTTATTTTCGTTTTAGCCTCTTCGGTGTATAAACTAAACAGTAGAGGCCAAATGCTACATCTTTCTCTTATACATTTTTTTAATTCAAGCACTTCGTTCTTGGTCTCTCATTGTTATTGTTCTGTCTTGGTTCTTCTACATATTTTAGATTACCCGTCTTTCTCTATGGCTTACCTCCATTTTTCTCAGAATTTCGAATATCCTACACCATTTTACATTGTCCAACGCTTTCTCAAGTTCGACAAGTTCAGTGAACAGTCTTGATTTTTCATCACTCTTGCTTCCATTATCAACCGCTACTTCATAAATGTCTCTCTGGAGTCTTTACCTTTCCTAAATTCATGTTCATCAATGCCTAAAATGTCCTTAACTTCCTTTTCCATTTTTTTCAAGTTATTCTTTTCAGCAAATTGGATTTATGGGCTGTTCGATACTTCTCCAACTTGCCGGCTCTTCCAATCTTTGGAAAAGTGTGGGTAACGTTTTTCCAAATGTCTGAAGGTATTTCGGCCGGCTAATCGATTCTACATACGAACTTGATCAGCCGTTTCCTTGCTACCCCCCCACCCCCCTCCCCCCAGTGATGTAATGTTATCCATTCATTCTTCGTTATTTGATCCTAACTCTCCCAAAGCTCTTTTAATTGTGATTCTATTAATTGATCCACAGTCTCTTCCTCGTCGATTTCTCTTTACGTCATCAGACAAGAGCTCCCTCTCATAAAGGCCTTGAATGTACTCTTTCCACCTATCCGCTCTCCCCTCTGCATTTAACAGTTGATTTCCCATTGCACTCTTAATATTACCGCGCTTGCTTTTAATTTCCCCGAATGTTCGTTTCACTTTTCTAGGAGAGTCCTACCAACAATCATTTGTTCTTCGATTTATTCAAATTTTTCATGCATCCATTTCGCCTTAGCTTCTCTGTAATTCCTGCTTGTTTCATTCCCAAGTTAACTTTGTTTCTCTACTCCCAAATTTCCGCCAATATTTTTTTACTTCATTCTTTCGTCGGTCAGCTGAAGTGTTTTATCTGTTACCTAAGGACTCTTGGCTGCAACCATCATTATACATATATTTCTCTTTCCAACATTTATGATTGTACTTTTCCGTGATGTCCATACCTCTTCAGCTGAACTGCATACTGAGCTATTCGTTATCGGAGTTTGTATGAACTTCAAGCGTATTTCTTTATTTCTTTGAATATTTTTATTCCACTCTTTGCGCATTGGTTTCTTCTGACTAGCCTTTTAACCGTCAGCTTTGTTTATTAGCCATCAGTAAATTACGGTATGAGCCTTTATCTCCTCTTTGGGACGCCTTACTATCCAGTACCTGATTTCGGAACCTGTGCATGAGCATGATGTAATCTAACTGATGTCTTCCCGAACATAACGGCATTTTCTGTGTTCTCCGTGCTTCCTCCTCCTCTTGTGATACCTGAACAGAATAACCACTATCAGTTGCTGAAATATATTGCAGACTACAATCAGTCTTTGTCCTCTCTCATTCCTACTACCTATACCATGATCTCCTGTAATACTTTCTTTCAGTCTTTCCAGTCCTCACTGACTATCAGATTGTCATTTCCCTTTACGTACTACTATCCTTTCATTATCGTCATATACATTTCACATCCCGTCATCTGCTTGCAAAATCGGCATACTTACCTGAACCGTTATTTTCGGTGTTGGTTTACTGTCGATTCTCATGAGAACAACGCTATCATTGAACTGTTCACAGTAGCACACTCTCTGGCTACCTTCTTAGTCATAAGAAATCATACTCCCGTTATACCATACGTAACTTCTGTAAATATACGCTCTACTCATCTCACCTGAAATCCTTGTCTTTCCTCCATTTCACTTCACTGAACCCCACTGTATCTCTATTGAGCCACTGCACTTCCATTTCCAGATTTTCTAGCTTCCCTACCACGTTCTAATCTCCGATACGCCACGCACCAGTTCGAAGAACGTTTCATAGAACGTTATCTTTACATTGGTTCTTCAATAGTTTCCTCATGGTCACCTCCTACTTTGCAGTTCCCTCCCAGAGGCACAAAGGTGGATTAGGAATGGAGAGATCATCATGACACATTTTCAAATACAGGCACTGGTCCTGATGATACACATTACGTGTGTTTATTGCAGTGGTTTACACTGCCATTCGCATCATCAGCCGTTGGTTATCTCTGATCCTTCCGCCATCTAAGGTCAGTTTCCCATCCCAAAGACAAGACAGTGCCCTGAACTTCTGTCAGTGCCTCGTCCTCTTTGACAAAGATGTTGATTGAATGCGAGAGACTTTCTATGCTGGAATTCTTCGGCCGCTACTGTTTATCTCTTTTTATTCAACTCTTAAGCAATTGCGGGGTTCGAAAGTGGGACCAAGGACATTTGATTACTAGGCAGTGGCCCTAACCTTAGATCATGGGTGATACGCTAATTAATTACTACAGATACTACAACTAATATGTATGAAAATATATGTTTAATTCAATGACGCTTATACAGAAATATTTTCTGTTAGATGTTCGCGTGCTTAGCTGAGTGGTAATGTGTTTACCTACCTGGTATCAGGCCCGGGTTCGAATGGAGATCAGTTGGAGGTTTTTCTCCTCTCGTGGACTGGATACTGTTTTGTCCTCATTATCATTTCATCATCACCGACGCGCAATCGCCCAAGGTGGCGTCACCTGACATAAGACTTACAACCCAGCGGCGGAACTCCCCCGGATGAGGCCCCTGGTCATAAGTGCTACGTGATGACTTCACTTCTACAAAGATGTATTTTCTGCACACAGCACAGATAAAATGCATCGTCCATTTCCCTATAACGATAGGAGCTTTATGTGGGGTAAGATAAAAAAACTCGTTGCTTAGTCCATAGATTTAGCATTATTACGATACTGAAGGCCGTAGATTCAAAGTATTTAAATGAAAAATGTGTATTGGATGGTCAGTGATCCCTAAATATGCTCTTCCAACGCAAAGGAAAAATTGTACCTGGTCCTTTTTCAATGATGAAAATGTATTCGTAGTTCTTGTTCACATAAAAATAACTTCGAGGTTCCTACAATGTGGACAAAAAACACGAGGACAAAATAATTTTTAAGTTTTAAACATGGGGGCGTTGTCCATACATGTACTTAGTAGTTTATTCTTTAGGTCCTTATATTTAGAGGCAGCGTTGGATGCTTGCTCAGGCAGAAAACTTAAAGTTTTAAACATGGCTGCGTTGTCAGGGACTATTACAAAGGAAAGTTAAAGCAATAACAGCCCTCAGTCGCTAAGATGAAATCTTTTTGACCTAGGTTTCGGCCAAATACTAAGAATACCTCCATCAGAAAACACTTAAATTCACCTATAGCACAACTACAATGTTTTATTAAAATTTTTTTAAATGTAAGTACTGACTAGCAGTATAAAAGAAAGTTATAGTACTTACATGTCACGTATAAAAGAAATATCAATCGATAAAGCTTTAATCACAAAATTTTGATATAGAAAACATCAAAGGCAAGCCACTATGTACTGGTCACACACGTCGAGGTGAGGTAGCACCAGAATGAGGCGCCAGCGTTAGCAATTGCGGGCAGGTGAACATTACACCAAAAGTGCCATCTGTTGTTAGTTGGTATGGTCTTCAGCCCAGAGACTGGTTTGATGCAGCTCTCCATGCTACTCTATCCTGTGCCAGGTTCCTCATCTCCCAGTACCTACTGCAACTTATATCCTTCTGAATCTGTTTAGTGTATTCATCTGTTGGTATCCTTGTACGATTTTTACCCTCCACGCTGCCCACAAGTACTAAACTGGCGATCCCTTGATGGCTCAGAATAAGACCTACCAACCGATCCCTTCTTCTCGTCAAGTTGTGCCACAAATTTCTCTTCGCTCCAATTCTATTCGGTATCTCCTCATTAGTTACGTGATCCGCCCATCTATTCTTCAGCATTCTTCTGTAGCAGCACATTCCGAAAACTTCCAATCTCTACTTGTCCAAACTATTTATCGTCCACGTTTCACTTCCATTGATGGCTACACTCCAAACAAATACTTTCAGAAGCGAATTCCTGACACCTAAATCTATATTCGATGTTAACAAATTTCTCTGTTACAGAAACGCTTTCCTTGCCATTAGCAGTGCCATCTAGTAGCCGCAAATACAAATAGGCTATTTAACATTCAAATATAAGTAATATTTTAAGAATCTCGAAACGAACTTTACGAAACAGGTATATAATAACATTTATCAATAAATGACTGTAACAGTCCGCTCCATAGCTGAGTGTTCTGCGTAGATGAATGTCGTATTGAGCACCTGTGTCCATTCACAGTAGTGTCAGGGATTTTCCCCTCTTGTGTGACTGACCGACTCTGACATTTTGTTGAGGGCAGTTGTGGGGAAGGCGGATAGTCGTCTTCGGTTCATTGGTAGAATTTTGGGAAGATGTTGTTCATCTGTAAAGGAGACCGCTTATAAAACACTAATACAACCTATTCTTGAGTACTGCCCGAGCGTTTGGGATCCCTATCAGGTCGGATTGAGAGAGGACATAGAAGGAACTCGGAGGCGAGCTGCTAGATTTGTTACTGGTAGGTTCGATCATCACGCGAGTGTTACGGAAATGCTTCAGGAACTCGGGTGGGAGTCTCTAGAGGAAAGGAGGCGTTATTATCGTGAATCGCTACTGAGGAAATTTAAAGAACCAGCATTTGAGGCTGACTGCAGTACAATTTTACTGTCTCCAACTTACATTTAGCGGAAAGACCACAAAGATAAGAGAGATTAGGGCCCGCACAGAGGCATATAGGCAGTCATTTTTCCCTCGTTCAATTTGGGAGTGGAATAGGGAGAGAAGATGCTAGTTGTGGTACGAGGTACCCTCCGCCACGCACCGTATGGTGGATTGTGGAGTATGTATGTAGATGTAGATGTAGTGTCCCACGTGACGACGTCCACCGGTCTGCTGCTGCTTCGTCACTAGGTTCCCTTGTTCCATAGCCGCAGTGTGGCTTGTGGCTGCGGCTGCGGCAGCGGCTGTGACGTCAGGCTGCGTCACGCTCCCAGCCTCGGAGCGTAGTGGTCTTGTGTTGGTAGCTCGGTGGGGGCAGTGATGGCTGCAACCTCCATTGTAATCCCGACACGGCTACACCTGCTGCCAAAAGGCTCCGCGATTCGTGTCCTGTCTGAGGCGGTAGCTTCTGCATCATCGACGTGGCATGAACTAGCACAGGCTCAGCGGCCCGTCACTGTCCAGCTTCGACGGTGACGGGCTGCTTCCCCAAGTTTATTATTGCTGTTTACATCATTTAGTGTCACGTCAAATCGTGTGGGATGTGATGGTGACCCACGGGTGTCGCAAATGGGTTGAGTACTCGTGCATGGTGCATCACGCGTTTCAGAAAGTGTGATCTGTCGTCAAGAGGCGTTGTGAAGCCCTGACTACATGGTACGCTTGCCAGCTGGTTTCAGTATGGCTCTCCTCTACTGGTTCCAAGACTCCTTTACAACTCTATCCCTTTACGTTCCTTCTCGGTACAAAGAAAATTCACCCTCGAATTTTACTGAAATAAAAGGTACATTTACAGTTATTTACACTTCGTATTTATTACTTCACTCACGCTATCACATTGTGCATTATTCAACGGAATTACCCTACACATAGGTCACTGTTCTTTGGGAACCCGGTTCTTCGTCATACTCCTTTGGTTGATGCGATGTGACTAGTCTGAACACGCAGGTTGGTGGATGGTAGGGACGCGATTTGGGCTAATTTCCTCTTCAAATGGTACTACGTGTTTCCCATTACTGTGAAAATTATGGAGCCAGTTGAGGTTGAACATGCCATAACTCGCTCTAGATATTAACTGTGGCACTTTTCTAAGTGCTGTAACACGTGTTCCAATGACAGGCGGCCGTCTTGTTTAGCTAACATTCGATGTTGGTAGGACTATTGGGTCGTGACTGACGTGTTGTTTATTAAAGGTTAGGTTTTTTTGGGTAGATTTTCAAGGGGAAGATCTGGTGCGTAACTCAGTATACAGATTGCATTCAGGGTGGAACTGTCTCGTGTTAACGTTCCTCCTACATAAACAATTTGAATAAAAAATCTTACCCTATATAGCTAAATGTATGTGACTAACACTTGTACAAATACGCACTTGCCCACAATGACAACCTACGTGACGTTCAAGTCTGCTGAGGTTACACAGTTACTTCCTCATCAACTAAACCTAAAACCTTCATTAGTAAATAACATATACACTATGTATTCTGTTTTATAACTGTCAACGTAAGCACTAAAGATCCACTGCCATTGGTAACCTAAAGGTATGCGTTTCACCTAATACTTCTCGAACTTTCCTTCATCTTCACTTCTGAGCCTATTACACAAAAAATAACGTCTACAATCCAGTCTTCCCTAGATCATAAATATAACCAAACAGTATTCACTACTGCCAAATAAAATTGCTACACCACTAAGATGACGTAGCCGGCCGAAGTGGCCGTGCGGTTAAAGGCGCTGCAGTCTGGAACCGCAAGACCGCTACGGTCGCAGGTTCGAATCCTGCCTCGGGCATGGATGTTTGTGATGTCCTTAGGTTAGTTAGGTTTAACTAGTTCTAAGCTCTAGGGGACTAATGACCTCAATAGTTGAGTCCCATAGTGCTTAGAGCCATTTGAACCATTTGAAGATGACGTACTACAAACGCGAAATTTAAAATGTCCAAAATGGCTCTGAGCACTATGCGACTTAATTTCTGAGGTCATCAGTCGCCTAGAACTTAGAACTAATTCAACCTAACTAACGTAAGGACATCACACACATCCAGCTCCGAGGCAGGATTCTAACATGCGACCGTAGCGGTCGCTCGGCTCCAGACTGTAGCGCCTAGAACCGCACGGCCACTACGACCGGCGCGAAATTTAACCGACAGGAAGAAGATGCTGTGATATGCAAATGATTAGCTTTTCAGAGCATTCGCACAAGGTTGGCGCCGGTGGCGACACCTACAATGTGCTGAGATGGGGACAGTTTCCAACCGATTTCTCATTCACAGACAGCAGTTGACCGGCGTTGCCTGGTGAAACGTTGTTGTGATGCCTCGTGTAAGTAGGAGAAACACGTACCATCACGTTTCCGACTTTGATAAAGGTCGGATTGCAGCCTTTCGCAATTGTGGTTTTCGTATCGCGACATTGCTGCTCGCGGTGGTCGAAATCCAATGAGGGTTACCGGAATATGGAATCGGTGGGTTCAGGAGGGTAATACGGAACGCCGTGCTGGATCCCATAGGCCTCGTATCACTATCAGTCGAGATGACAGGAATCTTATCCACATGGCTGTAACGGATCGTGCAGCCACGTCTCGATCCCTGAGTCAACAGATGGGAACGTTTGCAAGACAACAACCATCTGCTCGAACAGTTCGACGACGTTTTCAGCAGCATGGACTATCAGCTCGGAGACCATGTCTGCGGTTACCCCTGACGCTGCATCACAGACAGGAGCGCCTGCGATGGTGAACGATGAACCTGGGTGCACGAATGGCAAAACGTCATTTGTTCTGATGAATCCAGATTCTGTTTACAGCATCACGATGATCGCATCCGTGTTTGGCGCCACTGCGGTGAATGCATATTGGAAGCGTGTATTCGTCATCGCCATACTGGCGGATCACCCGGCGTGACGGTAAGGGGTGCCATTGGTTACACGTCTCGGTCACCTGTTGTTCGTACTGACGGCACTTTGAGCAGTGGACGTTACATTTCAGATGTGTTACGACCCGTGGCTCTACCCTTCATTCGATCCCTGCGAAACCCTACATTTCAGCAGGATAATGCCCGACTGCATGTTGCAGTTCCTCTACGCGCCTTACAGAAAATGTTCCACTGCTGCCCTGGCCAGCAAATTCTCCAGATCTCTCACCAACTGAAAACGTTTGGTCAATGGAGGCCGAGCAACTGGGTCTTCACAATACGCTAGTCACTTCTGTTGATGAACAGTGGTACCGTGATTAAGCTGCATGAGCAGCGGTACCTGTACACGCCATCCAAGATCTGTTTGACACAATGCCCAGGCGTATCAAGGCCATTATTAAAGCCAGAGGTGGTTGTCCTGACTTCTCAGCATCTATGCACCCAAATTGCGTGAAAATGTAATCACATGTCAGTTACAGTATAATATATTTGTCCAATGAACACCCGTTTATCACCTGCATTTATTCTTGGTGGAGCAATTTTAATGGCCAGTAGTGCATATACATAACCGAAGTAGTGAAGACAGCTGGTAAGGTTCATACATACATTGCGTCCACAGTTATCTTTCAGTTCCCTAGCTATCGTAGTATTCCTGCGCAAGGCATAAGTGTATAGTATTATGTTCGGGTTATTACAGAACTGTCTTGCTTTGTTTTTTTAACCTTCCTCCTTTTTTCCTTTTTCTCCTGATTCACCCTTTCCTCCTTGGAAGATGCTGGTGACAGTGAAGTAAGCATCTCCACAGTTCCCTTGAAAGTACGACTCTAACTGACGTGGACTATTGCAGGGCGTGTTGGGAGTTGTAGCTTATAATTTACAGGCGTACGGGATTTCTGTAGCCTGGAAGGGGTCCTTATAGAATGACACAATCTTCTTAGCTTTTCCTTCCGGTATGTAACGGTTGGCAAACATAGCCCACTGTCCTATGTAATAATTAGGAAACACTGCCTTTTTTAAGTGCCCTATGTTACCAGTCCTAAGCTGTGTTGTTTATATTATTCACCTGTGGTCAACTAGTTTTTAAACTTTTAGAGATACTTTTCACTGTATAAATACAACTTATTGGCTAGGGTTACGAAACGCAAAAAGCAGGCAGAACCTTCTGACGAAAAACAACCTCATAAGGGGACAATCTCCTGCCCTCGTCGATTTTTTAGCTGTACGCTTCCATAACTTACGGAAGCAGAGCCTTCCAGTTACAATTGTGTGGTCAACGTAATAGCTTAATATATTCGCAGTCATCCAATGAACCCTTTATGTTCGACCATTTGTCTATGGGTGTATAGTTCTCATCCGAATTTTCTTAAAGTATACGGCATAACTGTTTCGTTAAATTTAACATACTCCTGTCTTTGGTCAGCCATTATTCCATTAGTTTCGGCACGCTACTTTGGACTGGTTATCATTGAGATAAATGTTAAAAACTATCAGTCATCGCCGAAACATATTGGACACCTGCTGGTGTTTCCTCTGAGGAGATGCAACCTCATTATTTGAAATGATTCTCTGCCTCAGGTAACCTTTCTAGTGTAATTCTCTGATGACGGAGTTCACCCTTTTTGTGCATGGTGTGCAATTCTTTGGGTAACCATCAATGTCCTGTCTGTGTATTACCCAAAGGCAATAAGTAATTTTGTGCTACTGTGGGTTCTGTTGTCCTACGCCCAGCGTGTCCTGCTAAAATCGAATTGTGGGCCTCCCACAGTACTTGGAATCTTAAACTCTCTGGCAGTGATTCCATCCGAACATGGCAACTTCTTTGTTTTCAACTCTTTCGGTTGGTTCTCTGCACCACCGATCCCTACTACTATATCGTCTGTACGGGATTCTATGCGATGGTCTAACGACTGCTGCTTTACACGCGGCAAGTATTGCGGCGAAGGTACAGGAAGAGTGAAGCCGCGCTTTTTTACAGTGCTGCCACACTCGGCATTTATAATAAAAAAGGGGTCTGAGAGACCGAAGTTTCGGGTTAAGGGTTAATTTTCAACATAACGAATTTGCTGACATGACTGATGGAAATTCACGAGTCTCACAATCCGATTTGGGATCACGCTGTGAACCTGACAAAGATATTATGACAAATATTTTGTGAAAATTATGCTCATTTGGGTCTAATTCATAACCCTGATGGTAATATTTCGTGTGAAGTAAATGTTCCGATGGGTGCCATTTCCGGTGAAATCAACATACAAATAAGTGGTGAACAAACTGATCTCAGTGCTCTATTGTTACAAAATTTGACATTCGACGTAACCATGCAATTTGAATACCAATCCAAACAATCTGAACACCAATTAAGACAATTTGAGAACCACATCAGAGAATTATGAAAACTATCCAAAGAATTCCAATTACAGTGTAATGACCTGAAAAAAACCTAATAACGCGGAAAAGCTGACTGCTAAGGCCTCACAGTGGTTTTCGCAATAGGATGTACAGTTTAATGACAAATTAAATTCAGAGCTAGAACCAGTCGTAGGTGAACCAGTCACAGCCGTGAAGTCTGTGTGAGATAATGCTGGTAAGTCGGTGAAATCCGAGTTGAAACAAACGAAAATTGTTTTGAATATATATATATATGTCATTACCTGCCGAAATCACAGAACAACAGGCATTGTCAGTAGACGAGCCGTAGTTAAAGGAACCCCAACGAATGTCAATAAAGTGTGGGAGTATTACGCCACTCTCACTCCAGTCGTACAACCTGTGGTAACAACATAAATACTAGTAACCTCTCGGCAGGTCACGTACCATATGAAGTGACGACTGCACAATCGCTGTCTCCTGTTTTACTTGAAATAAGTTTTTATACAGTTCAGGTCTTTACTCTGTAATAGATGGGCGAAGTATCGGTACCATCCTGGTTACAAGTGAAACAGGGGCGGACTATTCTATAGAAATAAAGACAACGTATGCTGGAATTTGGTGACACTAACAAAAAGTGATGGAAAACAAAAAATACTGACGTGGAATGTAATCAGGTGCTCCACGGTCTGGCTGATACCAGCTGGCACAATTACTCCTTGTCCGTAAAAATCCCTGATGTCATTCTTAAATCACAATAGGACCACTATAACCAAGCTATGACCAATTCCTTTAAATCTCACGAATCCCTCCGATGACTGTCATATCTCGGAGTTGTGCCAATTATGGTAATGACGTCAATCTCTTAAATATAATCACGATATTGCTATCCATACACAGGTTTTAGTGCAAATTTCAATACATGCCACAGTGATGAAAATTCCTACCAAAACAGCTGTAGACACAGATGTATCTATTAATCCTCTAACAAGTAAATGTTGTTGACGGAAATGAAGTGCTCTTATGTCCATTCCTGATTCTAAAATATCCTGTCGTCGATTGCTTGTTGGGTATCGAGTCTCAACGAGAAAGGGGCGTAGAACTAGATTTCTCTCTGGGTAAGCTCTAATTACTCATCGCCGGCAAGAAAACTGAAGTAGATTTGATACAAACCCCAATTGAATATGATTAGTATTATTAGCGACTGAAAGTTAACTTTAAAAGACACAGAGTGTATCTGAAGAACGTTTCTCAACATACAATGGGGAAAATGATAATAACAAAGCACATACACAAGATGAGGCAATGGAATATTCTTATCTGGATACACAACAGAAATGGGAAGTAAGGAACATACTTTGAAATACTTATGTGTTTTTTTAGGAGAAACCTGGCGTAATAAATACGAATGTGTACATGAGTCATTTTGTCGGAAATCTTACTCCATTCCATGGACGATACGAGAGGCCGTGCACTGTAACATTTACAGAACTGTAAACCATTATTAGCAGTAAATTCCCCTAACAGCCACGTACGCTTCGTTACGGTTGCGCGTCTTAATAATAAAGTAATTTTATCAGTCCTCACGCGACAGCAAAATATAGAATTGTAATGACAAAAGTTTCGTGCAGTACGCTATTTGACTAGTCTGGATCCCTGCTGCTCCTATTGGACAGTCTTATTGTCCGCTGACTCAAGAAAATACGCAGCTTTTGTCCGTGATGGAAGAATTTATTAGTTTTGTGTTTTATCTATTAGTCTTAGTGTAAGTTCTGGTGTGTTTATTATAGCACTAGATACAGATCTAGGAAAGGATCTCCCAGACAAAGTAACATTATATGTTGATGATACCTTGATTGCAACCGCTTCATGGAAAGAACGACTCGACTTATTAGACTGAACATTGCAGGAAACAAAGTTTGGTCGTGAGGAACTACAATATTTCGGTCGTGTCATTTCTCCAGCAAGAATGAAATCTGATAAGTGTAATGAAAACGTTTCGGGCTTGGAACATAAAACGGCAGTTGAAAGCTTTCCCTTGTCTTTGTTCGTTTTTTCGTCGTTTTGCTCCTGGACAGTTACTAAATATTCCAGCTTGTCTGACTGTATTAAAAAACATTCCAGCTAGGCTGACGCTATTAAAAACAATGTTGCTTGCCACTGGTCAGAAATCTGTGAAGCAGATTTCAATGTAGTGAAGAATATTCTTAAATACTAGTTAATCCTGACATGAATTTATACTTCTGCGTGTGACTTCTTTTCCGTTTGCATATCTGTTTCAAGTACCTGAAAATGTTCCAAAATTTGAAGTTAACGTGATTAGCAAGAAGAACCTTTCCGGAGTGTGAAAGTGGATATATTGCCATTTACTTAGAAGCATTGGAAGTAATATGCGATTCTTCGTGCAATTTTTTCGTGAGGAGGTGTTTTCGTCGTGCCACACTATTGCACAACTAAAATTTCAGAGAAATTGTAAATGTTAGAGAACTGTCGTCAAGTGAACAGTACTTATCTATTTACAGGGGCAGTTTCTGGAAATATAGGAATCGGCACTGAAATAGTTGATCCTGATGCATCCCTTCATCCGATAATTAATGGACTAAACTTAAATTGCAAAACAGGGGCTCATTTCAGAAGGGCGATGTTGCGCGATTCAATACGTTGCAGCATGTAATACTTTTGAGGAATTTTTTGAGAAATTTTTAGAAAAATATTGCTCACAGTTTAAGCAGATGGAACTGCGTCATGAACTTGTACGTGAACTTCCATATAGATCTGGGAATAATAGGAAAATGGAAGTGTACTGAACACCGGTACAGAAAATTGCAGCACATTACTATGCTAGTTCCTGAAGAAAATATAGTAATGACCACGCATTCGAATTTAATTTTGGATGTGAGAAGATGTATTAATGTTTGAGAACGTAATTTGGAGAACCTTTTGAGGAAACTGGAGGGCAAGCAAATAGGTGGAACGAAGACAGTGTCAGAAATTATTATGGTAATCTAAGTTTGCATAGTTCAGGGAACAAAATCGAAGATTGTTAAGATCGAATCACAAGAGCAGATTGAGACAGAAGGGAAGGAAGTGGTACCAGATACGTTGGGGCTCTAGGTAGACAATATTACTATTGGATTAGTGAGGGAAACACTGCCCACAACAGTTAGACGTCTAGTTAGTGTTGGCTATGTGCATAGGTCCAGTGCATGTGGTAAACAAGTGACAATAAAACGTTTCAGTTAAATAACAGGTATATGGGAAATACTGGAAATAAAGAGAGAGGTTTGTCTATTATGGATTAATAATAACAAAAGTCGATGGAATATAGAACAAGAGTTGTAATTGGAAAAGGATTCAATTTCGAATAAGGGAAGATGAACAAAGGCAAACAAACATATTTTGTATTATGGACAAAGGATGCATAGATGATTAGTGTTATTTAGCATTAAGTTAGTGTAGGTATAACAGTTTGATCTGCAACGTTAGACAAAGTGAAGATAAAATCACAACAACTTCTAAGTTGGATGAGATAAATAGTGATTGTGACGAAATCTTTTGTAACACCAGGGTAGATATTTCCACTTATGGGATAACTTTTGAAGAGTATGTGGAGGAGTTTAACAGGTAAAATGTTGCTCTTAAAGAATATTCAGATGAAAAGTGAGGGTTTGCTAATGGCAGTTATGAAAGAAGTGTAGTGGACTTTAGTGAAATTAGTGACGACGATAGAGTAAAGTATAATAGCGATGATAATTTATTAAGCGATTATGGGCAAAACTGAGAAGATTATGGATCAAGTAGGCCACAGATCACTTTGGTACAATGATTGTCGGCATGTAGAATCTGCGGAGGAGAAGAAAACGGCGGGTGAGCCATGGCGAAGGTACATGCAGATAGTTTACAGGAGGATCTGAGTAACATTGTGGAAATTAAAAGTTTGATGGAATGTATTTGACCAGCCGAGGCTTTTGAATAGGATCAGCTGAGGGAAGACCATGAAGATGATCTGTATAAAAAGGGACAACCCATTCTAATCATTAACATTTGTGACCTAAAAGAAAAGATTTGCTAGACATTTGGAGTCAATTCACTTCTTTGTCAGGAGCGTTATGAGAAGATACAAGGATCAGTCATATAATTGTCCTGCACTGAATGAATTTTCAAGTAAAAACAGGTCATGTTTGGACACAAGAATGCCAGTAGAGTTCTGAAAAGCCAAACGCTGCGCTGAGTGAGGATATGTTCATGAGTCACACTGATCTGGGCTGACCCCATTGAATGAGCACAGACAGCAATGCATATGGAACTGGATGTTAACTCCACTAATTTTCCAAAACTGAAAAAGGTAAAGAGAAAAGGACAATAGCATTTCTTAGTAGGAAGTGAGCAGATATGAAAAACCTTGTTATATTCATAGAAAAGAGGCCCTTATTGTTATAAGAAGCTAAAAATATCATAATTTTCTTTTGGGGTATGAAGTGATTATTTTTACAGATAGTAAGATTTTGAGATCTCTCACCAAGTGTATACCCTTTCACAGCAGACTGACACTTGGTGACTTTATTAAATATGATTCAACTTTGAAATATGATACACACCTGTGACAGATAATACAGTGAAATATTCCTTGTCTAAATTGCCTGTGTGTTTGAAAGCTGATGCTGCATATCCAATTATGAAATAAAATTTGAAAATAAAGGTATTATTTGGTCAGTAAGAGGTTAAAAGAATATGCAAAAGCTTGTTTGGAAATGACAGGGTTTATTAATGTTTATGTAAGTGAAAATAGATTTGGGGAAAACAGGGGATGATAAGTTACCAACATATTACTTGATATTTGAAGTGATACTATTTAGATGAAGACAGCAATACTTGGTTGAGTGTAAAGTATACTGGCCAGGGAAACATGAGCAAGTACTCTGACTCCATAAAACTGACGTATTGTGATCGCAGTGCTAAGCATTATTTGGACAGTTAATAGAGATAAACATGAATAGGATGGTGCAAAAGCATTTAAAACATATAACAAGTGTCAAAAGGCAATAGTTGCAAATTTCAAAAGTGAAGGACTAATGACATCTATTTTTACCTAATAAATTATTAGAGTTAGTTTCTATTGACTTGTATCATTCACTATAAAAATGCGTTTGTTTGTGTGGCCATCTTCAGCAGCAGCTGTTAACATTTGTTATTATAGGATATGTGTCATAAGCTGACTCCAATGTAATTAAATAGAATTCCACCAGACGTTCTACGCTTTTATTTACAAAGCGTCTATTGTGGAATTCTGTAAATGGCATACACACATCTGTACATTTATTTTTTGATTCTTTTAGGTTAAAAACAGCGCTTTCTTTATGAAGTTGGTCTATAACCTACTTATGGTGTTTATTTACATAGTCTGCACCTTCCCCTCTTTCTATCAGTGGTTGATGTAGACAGGCTTCATTTCAAATCTGCAGTTTTTGACATTTTGCGTTATTTCCTGCGCTGCACTATTTGTAATTTACTTTCTTATCTGTTTTCCATTCATCACTGCTACAGTTTTTATGCCTATTCGTTTGTTTTTGTTAAAGTTGTGACTGTTGCCAGACTATGAATCGATTTGTGTGTGCGTGAGAGAGATAGAGAGTGAGTGAGAGAGAGAGACAGAGACAGAGAGAGAGAGAGAGAGAGAGAGAGAGAGAGAGAGAGAGAGAATTTAAGAAATTGTCTTGTATGTAGGTAGAGATATGAGAGGGGTGGTGGGTTTTTTTTAGTCATAAGGGGAGGAGGAACAACAGCGATGGCCTGGACAGTGATTATGGGACAGATCTTGGAGGCAATGGTAGTGTCAAATGGAGCCTGTGGTTATATTTGTACTTTAAATATTATATTAAGTGGTCAATCAGCTTAAAGAGTGTGTTGTCTACCATGTTAATCTGATCATTTACGAGCTGTTTCTTTTCAGTGATAGCTTTTTGGATGGGGTAGTTCTCTTGTAATGTGATGAGGTCTTTTTTTGTTGTTCATCCGTATGATTTCCATGACTGTGCCTCTGGTTGTAATATTATATTGGTATTGGTGTAAGTGTTCTGCAAAACTTGAATGATTTATCGTATTCTTCCATGCTCTTACATGTTCTTTTTATCTGGTGTCAAATGTCCTCTTGGTTTGACCTATGTATATTCCATAACATGTATTTGCATTTTAGTTTGTATATTCCTGATTTCTGGTACAGATCCGTCTTTCCTGTTGTTTTTGGGAAGTGTTCTGAATTGAACTGTTCGTCTGGTGTGCTACTTTAATGTCTTGTCTTTTAAAAATATTGGATATTCTGAATGAGTATTTGTAGTTGTCTGTCATTGTGTACCATCTTTTACTTCCTGTCTCCTTCACACATTGTGTTGTTTCTATTCTCGTATTTTGTGTAATTTTTGTCGTTTTGTTGGCGACAGTTCGGTATTTGTTCTTTTCTGTTACTCGATTTTCTAGTTCATCTTTGTTACTAAGGTCTCTTTGTATCCATTGTTTCTTGCTATTTGTATTATAGTATTCATTTCTTTCTTGTAACTCTCTGTATCCTATGGTACTGTGTTTAGTCTGTGAAGCATGTATCTAAATGTTGCATTGGGTTTTGTGATGTCTCATGTGCAATTGTGTCTCTTGTTCTCGGTTTTCAGTAAATGGCAAGTACGTGTTGGTTGTTTTGAAGATTTATGGTGATGGCCAAGATATTTCACTGTCCATTTTGCTCTTTCTCTATTGTAAAATGTATGTTATCAAGAGCAGAATTCATGTCTGTGTGTAACTGGTCTATTTCATTATTTAGGTCATCTATCAGGCACAAGATATCTTCCATATATCTAATCTAATATGGGATGTTGGACCTGCTGTGCCCTATTCTGTTACATATAGTCTGCTCTACATGGTTCAAAATTATGTTTGCTATGGTTCTGGACACTGGAGACCCCATTGGTAACCCTTCACTTTCTAACTAGAATTCATTATTGAACCGAAAATAGTTCTGTTCTATTTTAGTTCTATAAGCCTAACTGTTTCTTTGATGTATTCATTTGGAAGTGTACTGTGTGTCTTAAGATTTTGTTCCATAATGCAGGGTGGCTGTGTCTGGAAATTGTATGTCTTTTGTGTACTGAATCAATTGTGTGGTGTTTCTTACAGTCCTGTCTTCTTATAATTTACAATTTTCTGATAAGATTTTCAACACGTATCCGGGAAGTGGGTGAGTGGGAGCATTTCCATAATTCACAATAGCTCTGCTGGAGTGGTCTTTCTTTGTAGCTTTGGTTTGCATTGGAGGGAAGATGCACTGGAATTTGTTCAAATCAGTTTGCCTGTTTCATTGTTTTCTATTGTATGTTCAATGTCTTTTAGAGTGTTTCTCAGCTTCGTATGGAATTTGTTTGTTAGATCCGATTTCGATTTTGTAATTTTATTTTTTGTATTGAACTCTCTTGCCTTAGTGATGTATTGCTCTTTATCCATGAGAACCAATGTGTTTCCTTTATCTGCCTTCGTGATGATGGTGTTGAGTTCCTTTAGTTTCTCTCTAACTTTTGTCAGAGTTATAGAATCTGTCTTGTTACCGTTTCTTCTGTTTTCTTTCATCTGTGTTACTATATTTTTGATTTCATTACTGCCTAGCTCTCTCGTCAGACCAATCTTTACCTAACTTGTTTGGTTTCTGTTTTCCTGTATCAGAATGTTTTCTGATTCAACTATGAGGCTTTCTATGTATTTTTCTTCTATCTGTGTGCTGACATCTTGTTTCAGACCTTTTTCGAGTGGTTTTGTCTCTTCTGTGTGCAAAACAGTGTCAGTGAGATTGACAAGTCTTGGATAGAACTGGTGTTATTCATTAGACTAGGTGTCATTTGTGGCTGTGTCGGGTTTTCATTTCGCTCTTAAATTAGCAATCTTTATTTTGTGAGTTCTTTTCATTTTTTCTATCACTGAATATGTACGATTTTAAACCTTCCTGACAAGATGGGAGAAAACGGGTGTTTATTCAGAACACTCGTAAGATTATGATGTTTTTTATATAGTTGCCAATTTAGCTATTTTTGGCTTAAAGAGACCTGATTTCGCTTTTAAGTACAAATTTTTAGAGCTACTTGTTTAATTTTCTGTGCACTGGCAGAACTGTTTTCAACCTGTACATTAATATACTTGGTGTAATATTATTTGATCTGCAAGTATTGTTGAACTTCATACGTTTGATATTTTTATGGAGATTGAGATGCACTCTTCTAAACTTTATGTAGAGGGCACTTGGAAATGCCTGGCAAAGCGACAATAATACGTTTGTTTGTGTGACCATCTTCTGCAGGAGCTATTAACATCTGTTACTATACATTATCTGTCTTGAGCTCACTACAGTGTAATTTAAAAGAGCTCCGCCAGACGTCTTTAGCTTTTATTCCCCAAGCATCTTCTGTCATATTCTGTTTATTGAATACACACGTTCGTACATTTACTTTTCTTTATTAAGTTACTATTGGTCTGTAAGCTACTTATGCTGTTTATTTTCATAGTCTGCGTCTTCCTTATTGGTTGGTGTCAACAAACTTCATTTCACATCTGCAGTTTCTGGCATTTTGCGTTCATTCCTGCGCTGCTATATTCATTATTGACTTTCTTAACTGGTTTTAATTCGACATTGCTGCAGTGTTTATGCCTATTCGTTTGTTTTCGTTCCAGTTGTGAGTGTTACCAGCGTATGAAACAATTTCGTAGGTGTGTGAGTGTGTGTGTGTGTGTGTGTGTGTGTGTGTGTGTGTGTGAGAGAGAGAGACAGAGAGAGAGAGAGAGAGGGAGAGAGAGTTTGTGAAATTGTATGTAGGCAGAGACTTGAGAGGAGTGGTGGGTTGTTTTCTTAAAGGGGGTGGGGGGAAACGACAAGGATAGCCCTGATAGCGATTATGCACCAGATCTGGGAGGATTTGGTAGTGGTAAATGGAGCCGGTGGTAACATTTGTACTTTTATTGTTATATTAAATGTTCACTAAGATTAAAGAGTTTGTGGTTTGCCAAGTTGATCTGATCATTTATGAGTTGTTTATTTCCTGTTATGGTTTTATGGATGTGGTAGTTTTCTCGTGAAGATGAGGAGGTGCTTTTTGTTGTTTGTTATTCCTATGGTTTTACTATTCTGCCAATTTGTTGAAAAGATCTTTTACTATCATTGTGGCACCTCATGTAAATAATTTTTGATGATCATGCAATATATGTTACTTGAGCAGATAACAAATTTGATCTTATACCAAAAAGCAATTCACTGCAATTCTTCTGTGATAGGAATTTCTCTATGTAAAGTAATATTCAATTTGGTTCTTACATATAGTTCCAGATGGGTTATGGATAATTTGTAAATACACATTTAAGTATGCATCTAAATCGTACATAGAACTGTTTATTTACTTGTCCACTAAAAGGCTTACAACTGTAGTTATTACATGATGTAAGAATAGGGCCAAGAGAGTTTGAAGCAGGTTAAAGAGGTATTTCACACAAATCGTCAATGTGATTACATGTTTTACCAGTGAATTCTAAAAGAAACTATTTTTCTGACAATAATGGTTGTCATAAACATGGAAGCTCTACATCAACACACACGTTGTTCTACTTTACAAATATTATAATGCTAAGGTTCATTGACAATGCAATATTAATTCATTATTTGAGGAATTATCAATTATATTGGAAATATGTACATGACAGTATTATTAGTTGAGTAATTTACGACAATGCAAAACAGTTTATGAAACTAATCAGGTATAACTGCAGTGGGTATTGAAAATAATGTGGACTGTTGAAATAGTAAAAACAAAATTAACAGAAATTATAGGGATCAAAATTGTGCATTTCTTGTCAACAAAGACTGATAGAAGTTCATTTTGGATGAGATTACCTGTTAATAGAAACTGCTAATGTAAAAAGAACATTTAACAGAATGGGACATAATGTTTGATGACTGTAGAAAACGAAGGGTTCATAGAGTTCAAGGGCATAAGGCACACTTTACAGAAAATTGTATCAAGAAGTGCTCAAACAGCGTTTCATATCATGCTAGGCTCTGAGCTCTATAGGACTTAACTTCTGAGGTTATCAGTTTCCTAGAACTGAGAACTACCTAAACCTAACTAACCTAATGACATCACACACATCCATGCCCGAGGCAGGATTCAGACCTGCGACCATAGCGGTCGCGTGGTTCCAGACTGTAGTGCCTGGAACTGCTCGGCCGCTCAGACCGGCTCACATGACGTTATTATCATAATCCAAAGGTGATGCAAATGTAGGAAGGATAATTTCAGTTTACTACACAGGAGAGTGGTTGAAGTACCTGTTATGGAGTGTTACAAGAAACTGATACACCAAGAGTGTGAGGATAAGAAATAACCGCTGAAAGCAAGTAGCAAGCACCTTTCAATTCCAGGAATTTCAGATCACCATTTTGTGTATAATCCTCACAAACAGTGTTGGATATAGAGCAGAATAAAAATATTATCTTCATTAATTTGAAACGAGGACGCCAACATAAGACTTTGTTTTAGTATTAAACTGTCCTAAAATACATTCCATTCTAATCTCAATGTGAGAATAATGCTTTGTAATACAGAACCTGCTACATGTTACACCTTAGATAATACTTATACTAACCTCACAATGGTGTATTAGATTCATATGTAATATTATTAAGACTCTTCAGCAAATAATTATTTAAGCATTGTTCTATATAAAATGACAGTCTTGAGTGAAGTACTTCAACATGAAAGTAGCAACAAATCTTTTTTGCCCCATATTTTGATTACGTATGTTTAATACAGTTTTAACTATGCAATTTAGAAATTTTACATTTTCTTACTGAAATAAGTAATCTTAAAAGTTTTCTTGTTTTTCATGGATTTGCTATTTTTCAATGTTTTGTTCCTAGTTACATTCATGAAATTTGGTAATTTTTGCCAGTTGTGCAGTTTCCAATCAATTTCAGAATTAATTTTTTACCATGTTGATGAGAAATACCTTATATATGTAGTACCTTCTATAGTTATTTGACTATATACTAACAAGATTAAAGTGTGTGCCTTACAACTTGACCAGAGACAATATTCTAAGGTTACCTGTAAGCACAGAAAAATCTGTGCAGGTTCAGTTCAGTCAGTAACTGCTCATTTTTGTCATACGAAGTTTAGCCTTGCAGTATCAAATTATTATCATATGTATCGTTCTACATTAGTAGGTACACTTGCTACATTATTTCATAAAGACTGCACATACAGTTGCATATTTCTTGGTTCATGTGCATCATCGTTGTAAATCCCATGTGGTGTTTCAGGCAATTCAGAAAGTGTTCTCAGTTAAAAGCCTGTGTGCTGAATAGAAGTGGCAAATGCAACAACACAGTTCTGCCAAGAGAGTCCCATCCATTTAAAGTCACTCCCCTACAAAACATAGGAGGACAGTGCAATTTTTATTTTTGAATTTATTAAATTAAGTTCATATGCTGATAAGCGATATTTCAAAATACACGCCACTTTTCTGTGACTGTACACAGTAACACCAACCGTAAGTAGCATAAGAAACTACTTGCATGAATGTTGTCATTTGTGTTTGAGCAGTTTAGTGTTTAATATTTTGTTTGTGTAACCAATTACTTCAAATTTGAAGTACACAAAACCATACACCCTCTGTTTACAAGAAATGAAGAATGCAAGACATTAAGTGTGGTTGAATAAGAGTGGGGCTAATTAAACAGAGTTCTTCTTTATTGTAGCCACTCTAAGAGTGGTACTCTGTGGCAGTCAATTCATTTTGATTATGACTTGTGCTCAGTGTGGAACTGTGAGAATCCTGCGATGACTGCTGAATATGAATGGAGGTATATATGACTTAGCCAAATATGGATAAGTTATAGGAAGAGATGTTCCACTGCGCATCAGGTAAGACAACATGGCGGTAAAAGATAATGGGGGAATGGTGGAAATTTCTATGTTTTATTTTTATTTATCTGTTAATTTTTTATCTACTAGCTGTATCACAGTAACAATCCAACCAAGGGATATTTACTTTTAAAATAAAAGTATTCACATACTGAACATAAAGAAATCAGTATGGAGTACATAATTGAGTTCATTTATAAACTATTTTCACAACTTTTCTTTACAAATTATTTGGCTGCTCTAGTAAAAACCTGGTATAACTGTGCTGTTGCGCCATAGCAACAACTTATTCAGGTTAGTCGTTGTACAGTATTATCTGTGAACTAGTTACATTGATTTATCTGTTACAGTGTATTAATTATGTATGTATAATGGAATGCATGATTATTGTATTACATTGTATATGATGCAGTGAGGCGTTTCGTTATCTGCATCATGTGAATCCTCTTTTTCTCATAGCTATTTTGATACATTTTAATTCACAAAATGTGAATACATTATTGAAAATATAAGATATAAGATAAAATCAATTTTATGACTCAGGACTGTAGTGTGTAACAAGAGTTCATGTTCGGTGACAAATTTTACATCTGCATAATTAGCATGATATAGTTGTGTGTCAAAGTTCATGGAAAGAGAAATTTCCTGGCAGATTAACATCGTGTGCCAGAACAAGAACCGAGCTCGGGACCTTTGCCTTTTGAGGGAAAGTGCTCTACCGACTGAGCAACTCAAGCACGACTCACGACCCGTCATCACAGCTTTACTTCCGCCGGTATTTCGTCTCCTACCTTCCCAATTTCACAGAAGCTTTTCTGCGATACTTGCAAGACTAGCACTCCAGGAAGAAAGGATATTACTGAGCGTTTCTAACATAAGGTAGTAAATCAATAATAGTAATATTTACTCTCAGAAGTCTGGGGGACGCATTCGGAATGAAATTATCTCTCTGCAGTGGATTGTCCGCTGACAGAGAACTTCCGGAAAGGTTAAAACTCTGGAAGGTTTGGAAGATAGGAAACGATACTGGCGGACGTAAAGCTGTGAGAACGAGTCGGGGTCGTGCTTGGGTAACTCAGTCGGTGGAGCACTAGCCCAGAAAAGGAAGAGGTCCTGTCTTCGTGTCGCGGTGGGGCACACAGCTCTACTCTGAAAGGAAGTTTGATATTAGCTCACACTCCGCTGCAGAGTGAAGGCTTCATTCATTGGATGTTCCTTCGACATAGGCTGCGGATGATTCGGGTAAACTAAAAGCCTGTCATTTAGTTTACATTGCTATCATGGGTTTGATGAGCACGGTACCACCGTTTCGTAGTCTGCAGAACCGGTGGGTTGCCGATCTGGCTGCTGGGAGTGTTGTGAGCGGAGTATATGGACGTAAGGCTGTCCTTGTCATCCAGTCAAGGTTGCATCACTTCTGCCATGATCATCTGCGTTTGCTTGTGCTCGCGTGTTTCGAACTGGACTTACAAACCCTCTAACATTTAACATCATGACATTAGACATATAATAATCACATTCTGCTTAAAACGGTTACATGCTCAAGTAAGACTTGTGGTCGAAAGCCGAAAGCTGACAAATACAGTTTTCTCGACTTTCTAATAACGGCAGAATATATGTGCCGAGTAAAAATTACTTTCTGATGATGTATTAACATTGGCGAAGTTCATTGAAAAACAATTCTTAGAGTTCTTAGTAGCCGCCCGAAGTGGCTGAATAATTCTAGGTGTTTCAGTCCGGAACCATGCTGCTGCTACGGTCGCAGGTTAGAATCCTGCCTCGGGCGTGGATGTGTGTGATGTCCTTAGGTTAAATAGGTTTGAGTAGTTCTAACTCTATGGGACTGATGACCTCAGATGTTTTAAGTCACATAGTGCTTAGAGCCATTGGAACCATATTGAATTCTTAGTAACAATTTTTTTACATGGAATTACAGTGTTTAACATGTAGTTCTTCATAATTTTCCTGAAGTATGTGTGGATGTAGAACGCAGTTACCTATATACATTGTGGACAAACACGCTTGTAAAGATGTAAAGATATTGGCATGCTCTAAAATCAATTTTTGTGATGCTATCGTAAGAGGTTATACTCCATGAGAAAGGTGATGGGTCTTCATCTACCGCTTTCTCTGATATTTACTTTTCTTTTCCAGTTTAAAACACTCTGCTTATAACCGCCGTTTTCATAGGACAGTCCTAAAACACACGAGGATAAACAATCTCAACGTAAGGCTCAAAATGGCTCTGAGCACCATGGGACTTAACATCTCAGGTCATCAGTCCCATAGAACTTAGAACTGCTTAAACCTAACTAACCTAAGGACATCACACAAATCCATGCCCGGGGCAGGATTCGTACCTGTGACCGTAGCGGCCGCGCGGCTCCAGACTGAAGCGCCTATTATCGCTCGGCCGCCAACGGGCGACACATCGTAAGTAGTTTTATGGCTTCGCTAAGCAGGAATATTTCTAATTGCACGCACTATAATCGCAAAACCCGTGACGTCTACAACTTGTTTTACCTGTACTAGTCTCTCTAGCGGTTCAGGCGCTCAGTCCGGGACCGCGCGACTGCTACGGTCGCAGGTTCGAATCCTGCCTCGGGCATGGATGTGTGTGATGTCCTTAGGTTAGTTAGGTTTCAGTAGTTCTAAGTTCTAGGGGACTGGTGACCACAGATGTTAAGTTCCATAGTGCTCAGAGCCGTTTTTTTGTACTAGTCTCCATCTTAACTTCAATTTTTTTACTTTCATCAACTCACAGCAATCCTGGGCGGCATTACTGCTGTAAAATATCTTAAATGTCATGAGATGGATTTCCACCGGATGATAATCACATAACCGGTGAACAGTACAAACAAAAATTTACACAGACAAACCTTTCACCTACTGATTTCAGATATACACACACTTCTGTATGAACTACTGTACTTTATCCATCGTCTCAACAACGAAAATTACGTATGCTAGCATCTCTGCTTCCTGTAACTGGAAATACATACAGTGCGACTTCGCGACCAGCAATCCAATGTAACCTTTAATCATGGCATAGACCTACCTCGCATCTTGCTGCTCTCATTAACACCCGACTGCGCTGATGCCTTGCGAAAGACGAATAATTACCGGCAAGTCCTCTTGTCATCGTACGACCTCGCTGCTGATATACTCGGCAATTCACTGATGAGCAAAACTTCCAACAGTACGTCGTCTGACATTCCTGCTTTTAGTGGTTGTCACAAGTGACGTCATCTACAACTCGACGTAATTCACAGTAAGGCCCAGTTTGCGCCGCTACCCAACACGCTCTCGATTACAAATCTTATAATTTACAGTTCTTAGAAACTAAATCTGCATGTACATGAATCTCACACCCTGAACCTATATGTAACGCATATGACATCGGTTCTAGCTATAAATCTCTAGGTAACGGCTTCCACTCGCCTATTTCAAGTTCAAACTCTGACGCTCCAAACAATTGAAGTAAATAGTGCACTGCACACATGCCTCTACAGGTCAACACGATCTCTCATCTGGGGTAATTTCATGAAAGAAAGTAACATAACGTCCTTCGACGTGAACAGGTGATCTAACGTGTCGTATTTCTTGACCACAGCACTGAAATATTCTCTTGGACTGTTACACACTCACCTCGAAACTTCAGAAAAATGAATGTATCGTTCATTTTGGTTTCCTGCTGTTTTTCTGGCCTTGTTATACCACGAAATCTTGTCGAAATTTATCATAATCCTGACATGCAAGAGTTCTGACTTCGCAGAGATATCACAGTTTCTCCATGTAGATGAGCACACATGAATTAGATTCTTTGCTGTGCGACCATGAGAGTGACAGAATGTATTCGAACTGATTGAACCAAATTTTTGGGTGAAGCCCTCCAGACTGGGTGGGGGGGGGGGAGGTGAGGAAGTTCGGCCTTGACTGACATGTTACAACCATCAACAAAAAACGACAATAATATCAGAATTACACGGTTTATACTTCCATTTATAGAATCATATCAGATTTCCTTGGTAGTAATAGTATTCCGATTATCTTTTTAATATGAGGAGAATGTGGAGAGGACCCATAAACTAGTCAAGCTCTATGATTATTTCACTAGCAAAGACTTTCAAACAAATTCAGTCCTTAACTTCACTTGGGATAGTTTATATTTCCCTTTTCAAGGCAAATTATTGAACGCTGAGTTCGATTAACCCCGAAAAAGATCATCCATGATAGTACTCAACTTTACATCATGTTTCAAATGAGTTGCATCACGTGTGAATCAGGTATTTTAGACAGCAACATTTACATAATCGGGTACTGTGCTTTTGCAAAATGATACTTCGCAATAAATTGAGAATATTTTAGCCAAATTCTAACTTGACTTTTGTTGTTTTAACTTCAACTTTTACTGATCCTTGCACATTTGACAAACAGAATTTGAAACAGGATACTAGGTTATATAAATACTTAAGAGAGATACCTGTGTAGGTTCATGATCCACATAGAGGATATGGTTCCAAACACAGATTTTCAGTATTTGGATTATTAGTAAAATCACTCATGCAAACTATCTGATCCATGCACTGATACATATCTGTATGCATGACAGGGGTACATCAATGAAACAGTGTTGACCAAGTTGTGGTGGCCAGCGACATGGCGGCTAACTGTACTCACGCCTCTTGATGTTTGAATGCTCTATAAGATTTCTTCTGGGCGACGGATTTGTAACGTATGAGAGCCGTTTCTTATAGCCGGGAATACCAAGCAACAGCCAAATCCACACCTGAGGCATAATTTCATGCAAGGAAGCTTCCAATTGTCTCCCTTGGCACGGTCGATGTGTACCGTGCAACGGCTACCTAATGACAGCATTCCGTTTGCAGCAAGGAACCGCAAACACTTTTGGCAGTCCTTTGCTATTTTGAACATCAACACTTTATCTGCTTTTTAACAGATGTGGCAGTCCTGATCATACTGCAATATTCCATTATTGCAGTCCTTATATACGTCATAGCCTTGAATTTACGTTACTGTATACCCCTTCAAGTTATACCGAACCTGAAACTTATAGACATGCATCAGTAGTCTGATAACGGAAAGGCTTTTTCCAACATAACAACACTTCGCAATCCCACATCGAGAACAAAAACATATAGAGTAAAATACACATGCGCTTTTCACTTTTGCCCCTTATTACTCATTTCTGTGGACATAAGGTTTTAAATCTACACTATTACTAACATCCAATGAGTTAGGACATACAAGACAATAGGGGTTAATGCGCAGAGTTCCTCGCACTTCAAAAGAAACATTTTAAATATATTTAAACTTAGAGATATCCTGGTTTATTTCACTAGAATATTAGTGGCCTTTTACGACAACATAACCACCCATATTTAATTTGGTCACTTTAAAGCCCTTATTTTGACTCTGAGATCTGCCTTCCTCTTTTTCTTTCATTCTTTTTCTCACTAGGTCTTTTTTATCATTAGTATTTAGTTCTACATAGGGTGGAAGCTGTAAGGTTTCTCCAATTATACTTTTGCTGTTGTGGTTAAGTACAATTTCCCGAGGTGTAACCCCTGTGGTTTTATGGAACGGGGTATTCATTACACTTCCAAGGTTCACAATAAACCTGCCCCATGCCTTATTATTGTGGCGGCTGTAAGTTCAACACAACGAGCCAAGTTCACGCATATAACGTACCACTGGATTACATGTAGGATGGTAAGCCGAAATATATTTCACTTGAATGCAATTCTATTCCATCCCTTCCTTCGGTACTTTTGTAATAAACTGAGGCCAGTTGTTTGATAGTACTGCCTCTGGTTTTCCTATCATATTGGAATATTCACTCATTCTATTAAATACTGCTTTTGCAATAGCTTTCATAATAGGAAAGAGTTTGATAAATTTCGAAAATACTTCCAATATCACTACAAAGTATGTACAATTCCCGGAGGTTTTCGATAGAGGCCCATACAAATCTTCTCACAATAATATCAGTGTGTCTTCCAGTACATTCTTCTACATTTAACCTTGGTTGGTTCGATTTGTAACTTTTGCCCTCTGGCAAATACCGCATGTTTTAATTCGATCTGTTATTTTCTTTGCTGCACCGATATTTATTACTATTACATAAGAGAGTTTTTCAGTACACTTTTTCAGACCACACTATCCTAAGGCTAGGTGAAAATAATCAAGTACTTCGGTCTCAAATTGAGGTGCCTAACGTACTTTCCACTCCTCTCTATTTGCATCTTTATTTTTGTATAAGATATATTTAAAGATCTTCAAAAATTTATTAATTTGGGGTTGCTTGGTACTATCAAAATTTACTTTTACTAACTTCCAGACTTCCTATTTCTTCATTTTGCAAATTTGTTCGATTTTCTTTTTCCCCTGAACCCGTTTGATGAATCTGATACGAAAAGTTCCATATTCATTATTTTCCTCTGGCACACGTCTTCACTGGCACACTACCTTCCGGTAGTCCGGATAGAGCATCAGCTACATGACTGCCACTCCTTTTATCATAGAAAACCGCAAAGTCAAATTCCTGGAGGTACAGTGCCCAACAGCTAAATATGTCAGTTAATAAGAGGCAGTTTTTAAGAAATGTCAACGTTTTGTGATCATTATGTATGATTGTTTTGTGCCCCCCACAAATAATTTAGAAACTTTTTCAAACCCCATATGATAGCTAGAGATTCCTTTTCTGAAATGGTGTAATTTCTTTCGTACTTAGAGTTCGGCTAGCGAAGGCTACTGTGTCTATGTTCTCTTGGAAACTTTATACACCGATTCCATATGCACTGCTATCAGTACTCATAAGGAATGGTTCACTCAAAACTGGGTGATTCAAAATATTGTTCCTAATTAACTCATTTATCAATTCTTCGAAATCTTTTAGGCATTTTTTTGTCCAAATGAATGCACTATATTTCTTAAGCAACCCATGTAAATGAGGACTATTAAATGCTGGCCCCTTCGCAAATTTTCGGTAAAATTCAACAAGGACCTACGTACGCTTTTAACTGCCTTCGGTTCTTAGGTGGTGGCAATTTTAAGTAGCATATAACTTCACTGGGTCCTTTCCTTATTTACTAGCTGGCACTTTTCCAGTTTTAATTTAATTCTTCCTGCTTCAAGAGCAGAAAGTGTTTTGTTTAATAATTTGCAGTGTTCTCTCTAATTTTTCTTGGCAATCAACAAGTCGTCAATGTATATGATCACCCTGGCGCTTAGAACCCTCCCTAACAGAGAATCTACAGCTGTATGAAGACTGAGACGGAAATATTAAGACCAAAAGGAACGACTTTATATTGCTGACATTGTCCCACAAACAGAAATGCAGTATACATTCGAGACTCTTTATGCAATTGGATTGGCCAACACCCAAACTTAAGGTCCAAGCTAGTCAAATCTCGCTCATTGAGGAACCTTTGCAACAGATCATGTGAATTTTCCAGACGAAGTACTTCTCTTTTGACAGCCTTGTTTAGAGTTCGTACAACGATTACTATTCGCACGACTCCATCTTTCTTGTTCACAATAACGAGAGGGCTTTATACTCACTAAGGTTCCTTTCGATAACCCCCATTCAATCATTTTGTCGATTTTAACTGCACAGCTTCTCTCTTAGCTAGAGGTAAGGTCTCACGAGAAATTGCTTCAATACAGTACTCAAAATTCTTTACCATTTCTGGTTTATATGAAAATGCTCCCTGATTATTGGTTAGAATGTTAGACAGATCTGCTTTCTGTTCCGCCGTAAGTTCTCTTTAAAATTTCCTTTAAAATATCTACTTTTGTGATATCAGTCATTACGTTCTTTACATGATATACTTAATACAAATTGGACAAACCATCCCTTCCAGGGTCTAATTCTAATACCAATGAATCAGCTTTGGTGTACTATCAGATTTCGTTTTCCTCAAATCTAACTTCCAAAATACCAGATTTATTAACAGTTTTGACAATCCCGCTACTGCAAACAATGATAATTTTTTCATTATCCAACCAGTCGATACCTAAAATCATTTCAGTATTCAATTTAGGCACCACCAGGGAGTTGTATTAAAATTTACGCCCATTAATTTCAGACTCCATCAACACTGGTCTTCGAATAGACTTCCTGGATTTATCAGTTGTTTCTACAATTTCCTCACAATTTACTGACATCATAACTAATCCAGGTTTATTTGAGATGTGTTCCAAGAAAGACTGTGATAATAGTTTGTTTGATTGTTCTACTTTCTGAATCCTCTTGTTCGTCCCATAAGAAATTTGGTTCGACCATCAGATCACTCCGCCGGCCGAAGTGGCCGTGCGGTTAAAGGCGCTGCAGTCTGGAACCGCAAGACCGCTACGGTCGCAGGTTCGAATCCTGCCCCGGGCATGGATGTTTGTGATGTCCTTAGGTTAGTTAGGTTTAACTAGTTCTAAGTTCTAGGGGACTAATGACCTCAGCAGTTGTGTCCCATAGTGCTCAGAGCCATTCGAACCATCAGATCACTCCAAGATATTTTATTTACTGGCAAATCGCATATATCCAGAGGCTTCTTTAGATTTTTAACTTGTACTTCTTTCACAACCCTCGTCAATTCTTGCTTGGTATCGTATGATGAGATGTCTCTTTAGGTTTTCTGATTCCGAAGTCTTTCACAACTCTAATCAAATCTTGCACGCGTATTGTATTGTCATGTGGCTCTTTCTTATCGGTCTGGATTTTGTCTGTAAAAGACTTCATTCTCCTTTTCAGATACATGTTTCATTGTACTTGATTCTCTTTCCTCTATTTCTACGTGTCCTTCGTCTGAAATATCACTTATTTCACATTCACTGTTTGATTCTAGCATAAACGCTTCTCTTAGACAATGGGCGAGCTATTCTTTTGATCTTGCATTAAATTTCTTAATTCCAATTTCCCGATCCTTTCCTAAATTTTCGTCGGCCGCGGTGGCCGTGCGGTTCTAGGCACTTCAGTCCGGAACCGCGTTACTGCTACGGTCGCAGGTTCGAATCCTGCCTCGGGCATGGATGTGTGTGATGTCCTTAGGTTAGTTAGGTTTAAGGAGTTCTAAGTTCTAGGGGACTGATGACCTCAGATGTTGAGTCCCATAGTGCTCGGAGCCATTTGAAGCATTTGAACCATCTAAAATTTTCTATTTCATTTTCAGTCACAGGAGTTTCTTCAGTGTCAATTTGGATGACGTCAACTTTAACTTCATATTTAGTACAATCGTCTTGGATTTCCGTGGTTCGCATATACTCGTCGGTACCCATATTATGATGACCATTAACAATATTTGCCTCTACAAGTTTCTCGTCAGCCAGGATTGGCTCATCCTCACTATTCAGGGTTTCATCCTCCTCCAGATTCATTTTTATATCAAACACTTTTCTACTTCTTCTAACAATTTCTTTACCATCGGCAGCTCACGTTCCTTGCGTAGTGCCGCTCTTTCTCATACCACTCCCTTCCTCTAAATCTGCTCATGCACCTTGCACAGCGCTGACTATTTCCACCTCTTTTCTGTTTTCGGACTACACCCTCATTCCGACGTTTCAATGTTCGTTTATCCATTTTATTAAATTTCCCGCCGTATAAACCTTTTCAGATTATCCCCACTCGGATTGCTTTAAACTGTAACACAGATCATCACGCCATTCTGCTACCCCTGAAAACTCATTTTTTTCACAAAATGACTGTCTTTTCGATCTTACTTAATAATATGTCCGATGCTCTTTTCGTTTCGATTATATTCCCTACTGAAACAGGTCCACTGAATTCCATTGCGATGTCATCTCTTCCTACCGCCGCTACTACAGCAGATCGCTCCACCAAGTTAAACGCACGCACGCCGTGGCTCAGTTCGCGTGCTATCGCCTGCAGCGTATTCATCCCTACATGACTCTTCCATGCCCGCACCTATTGTTCTGCACGCACCGCCTTGTGACGCAGCTCTGCCGTTTGCTCGTGTCCTAAATTCACTGCGGTTTATCGGCTATGGTTTCTTTAGTTTGGAACGATAATACTTGTCCTGGAACGATAATATTTGCCCATGCGAATCTGGGCTATAAAACATGCAGGTCTTAGATATTGGTGTCACTTCGGTTTTGATAATTTCGCAGTGCATATCTTCTACCGCGAAATGACAAGTTACCGCGACCTCTGCCTCTACCTCTTTGCATCATATTCACGCGATAAGGTTCGTTCTCATTTTGTTCATTACTCTCGTGATTTTCCCTACTCTGGATGTTATTCTTTTTACGAAAATCATGGTTCCCTCTCCAGTGGTCCACGTATTCTCCTCTTTCCAAAAATGACGAGAAACTTTTGTGATTGCTTCCCATATAAAGTTTCGAATTCTCCGGGAGGTTTTTCCATAGAGCCAACGCTATTTCGGATTCCGAACGTCTGTTTCTCAACTGTATCAATTTTCGTTCCCCCATTTCCCAAAACTCTTTCGTTGAGTTTCTGCCTCTGTTATCATATAACCTAGCCATGATAAACTCCCGCCTTAGGCAGTTCTGTTTTTGTTCCGACCAGTATTCTTCCATAAATTTATGTTTGAATTCTCCAAATGACATTTATTGTGTGTCCAAATTTAGTCCCCATCTTTTTGCATAGCCAGACCAGTTGTTAATGACCATATTGATCTTTTCCTGATCCGTTACGTATTCAGGAATATTCCTATCATACTTTCTCAAAAAATCTAATGGGTGCCATTGATTATGCTTTTTAGCCAGATCAAATCATTCTTTTCACTCCAGCAATTTGCTACGAATTATCGTATCAGGGCACAGTTCGGTTTTTCTCTCATTTTCATTTGTAGGTCGAGCACTTCACCTTGAACCTAGGAAGTGTTCTGTTCACACTTCTTTTCACAAGCTGCCACTTTTTTACTCTGTTTTTTTCGGAACCATGCACTACTTGTCTCAACTGAGCAAATTAGGTTTTACATCTGTTTACTAATTTAGTTTTGAGGCCGAAAACTTTTTCATCAACTTTTGTTATCTCCAAAGGCTGTACAGTATCTAGAATTTTCATTATTTCCACATTGAACCAGTCATTTACGTCGTTAATCTCTCCTTGCATTGTAGTGACATAACTATTGATAATATCTATTTCAGTTTTTAATTTTTTGATTCAATTACTCACAATAACTACTTTCGCATCTACTTTATTTTAGCTGTTTACTGATTTTAACACCTTGCGTTTCAATTTTGGTGTTAATGTCACTGCTCTGTGCTGCAACTTGTGCTGTAATTTGGTTGTGTATATTGCTATTGTGTGCTGCAGCTTGTGCTTTAATTTGTTTGTTAAAATTGCTATTGTGTGCTTTAATTTGATGACCTCGTGCTGTAATTTTTGCAGCCTACATTCTTAACCAAGTGGTCATGTTCAGTGGTTTTACGCTTTTTGTTCTAAGGTGTCCTCATATTCAGATTTTACTTCTCATGTCTCACACGTTTCACTTTCGACTTTCGGTGAATTAAACATATCCATCGAGTCGTTAACATAACCACTGTGTTTAGTCACATCGTCCTTCCCACATTGTTTTATATATGACCAGCTCATCATTGAATTTGTTCGTTGATGTAAGCCTGTTGCCATCGTGTTGCGTCATCTGTGTTCTCGTATAGTGAACTGCTGCCACCTAGAACACTAGGTACTTTTTCGTCTTGCTCGTTCTGACATACTACCGTCTTTGTATCCATTTGAATTTTGTAAGTACATTTTATTTTCCTCTAAATGACCTGTGAAGTTTTCTATTAACTTTCTTGCCAGATGTAGTGCACGTTCTCGCTGCTGGACATACAGTACTCGTCTTACAACTGTTTTACACCCAATTTTACGTTATGAATGAACCGTATTTAAGTGAGTAAAACTGACGAGTGACCTGTCATGCAGCCTCTTATACGTCACTCTTCCCTAACAACATAACCATAAGTCCTGTCGTGGGTAGAGCCCAATAGAACACTAGCCTGCTGTGATACAAACTGTCACCCTTTGAGAGGTTTTGGGAATATTGACCATACGTGTGTCTAAGGGATGAAGGTATCAGACTGTAATTTCGAATATGGTGCAGTTAACAGAAAAACTGAAGATTCTTTAACATTGGGGATTAATGAAAGTAATATAATTCATATACAAGTGAGAAAAATGAATATTCACCAGCCCGGTTAGGCACATTAATTTGGAAATATACGTTTAAGAAAGCTGAATATTAGTTATTGGAGTTATTTTCATTAATATTTCCCCTTTGAATCACGCATAGGATACAAACAGACATAGGGCACTCTGAGCTGTGGGTAGCAGCACTTACCAATAATGTACAATCCAATAACCATAGAAACAAAAAATGTACCAAACTCATACTAACAACAACTGCACTCAAGGTCATTATTTGGATTAGTACCGAAATGTGCTACAAGAAGAGCAGAACTAAATTTGGACATAGGGTGTGTGGGTTGTTGACTTAACTGACATGTAACAACCACTAACAAAAAACAAATAACATAACAATTACATTGTTTATACTCCCGCATATAGAAACATATTAGATCTCCTTAGTAGTAATAATATTCCGAATATCTTTATAATATGAGGAGAATATGGAGGGTACAAGTAAACTGGTATAATATCACTAGTCTAGCACTGTGATTATTTCAGTAGCAAAGACTAACTCAAACAAATTCACTTCTTAACATGACTTGGAATAGTTTATATTTTGCTTTTCAAGGCAAATTATTCAACGCTGAACACAATTAACTCCAAGAAAGATGATCCAATATAGCACTCGAGACTACATTATGTTTAAAATGAGTTTAACTTATTTGCCTTTCTCATCACCTGTGAAAAAGTGGTTCAAATGGCTGCAAGCACTATGAGACTTAACACCTGCGGTCATCAGTCCCCTACACTTGTAACTACTTAAACTGAATTACCCTAAGAACACAAAACACATCCATGCCTGAGGCAGGATTCGAACCTGCGACCAAAGCAGCAGCGCGATTCCGGACTGAAGCGCCTAGAACCGATCGTTCGCAGCGGCCGGCCATTACCTGTGAAGCAGGTATTTTCGACAGCAACATTTACACAATCTCGCTCTGAGCTTTGGCAAAACGCCACTTTGCAATAAACTGAGAGTACTTTAGCAAAATTCTTACTTAACTTTTCTTGTTTTAACTTCAGCTTTTATTAATCCTTGCACATTTGACAAACATAAATAAATCACTAGTTAATTTGAATCAGGATACTTGGTTATAAAAATTATTTCGAGAGATCCCTGTGTAGGTTCATGATCAGCATAGAAGATATGGTTCCAAACACAGATTTTTAGGATTTGGATTATTATTAATATAACTCACGAAAACTAAATGATCCATGCTCTGATACATATCTGTATGTATGAAGATAGTTGAGCAGTGGCGAAGTGGAGGTGGCAAGCGACATGGCGGCTAAGTGTGCTCACGGCTCTTGATGTTTGAATGCTCTATAAGATTTCTTCTGGGCGACGGATTTGAAACGTATTAGAGCCGTTCCTTATAGCCGAGAATACCAAGCAACAACCAAATCCACATCTGAGGCATAATTTCATGCAAAGAAGCTTCCAATTGCCTCCCTTGGCACCATCGATGTGTACCGTGCAACGGCTAGCTAATGAGTGCATGCCGTTTGCACCAAGGAGCCCCCCAGTTCGACCACCAGAACCACCTTTTACATCTAGCTGTGCCACTTCCGTTGCGGAGCGACTTCACTACCTTTGTGCATATTACAATAGAAGTGCCATAATCTTGAACCAGCATTTTTGTTTTCCTTGTAAATATACCCATATTATAAAGTTTCATTATTTTAAATATTATTTAGCTTTCTCTATTTTTACATTACAGAACATTAAATTTCCTGTCACAGACCAATGACCTTCACAATCAAAGAATAAACACTTCATAATTACGGACACACAGTTAGACAATATAAAACTTCTTCTAGTCGATATAAGTGTTAAACGCTGTTCCCTTGTCGATCAGTTGATCATTGGTGTTAAGTCTACCGTTTCCTGCTAGAAATATAACTTCTTCACACAGTTATCAGCTGCCTGCGGTAAATTAGTCTCCTCGTATCCCAATAACCTGAGGACATATTTCCACCATCAGAGATCAGCATTCGTTTGCTGGGTACGGGATTGGAGACTACGGGGTTCCTTAGTTGAGAATGGTAAGTGACTCCAGTCCGTTGTCTCTGTGAGATCTGGGCATGCTTCAGAGAACGCTTTGGAGCACGAAATTTTCTCATCCGCCTCCCAGCGGAATGACAAGTCCCTGGTAGTTACCATCTCCTATTCAAGCAAAAGGGCTCGTCTAGCCCTTCCCCAAAGTAAGGTATTATACAAAGTCTTTCAGTTTATGAGAATAGAACGCACGCTGAGGGATAGAACGCGTCTCTAATGGTTAAACGGAAAGAGGGCAGCTTCACCTTTCTACATCTGAAACGGTTTAGGCGGCGTTTCTGGAACTTTAAAATCTGTCAAGCATGTGTGAAATGGGGCCCTTTTGGTAGAAATGTCAAGTTAACAACAAGTAAGGCACCTGCAGAAAGCTCAGTGTCTCAGGAAGTATGGAATTGAAACTGAACTGCAGAAAACTTTTAACTAAAGCAAAGTTCACAGCTCTGAACATGGCTGTTTCTCAGCAAACAGCCAACCGGTTGCAAATAACTGTCTGGACATTGACCTAGGTTTCGACACATCTAGGTATATATCCATCAGAATGAGCAAAGGTGTTGTGTTCGTATAGAGATCCAGTCGATAAGACCAAAGAAGAACTAAAAGCTGACTGGGCCAACAAAGGCACTGATGACATGAAAAACGGCAAGAAAGGAGTGGATGGCAACCAGATCCTTTATTTAACAGAACTATGCTTTCAGCTTTTCCTCACCTAAGTGTGCGGTCTTATTTCCTCAACCCAATGCACTGTTTTCAGTGCCTGTCACTGTCCATTATAAGAGAGAAGACACTAGTGGCAAATGCGGTAAGGCTGCCCACGAAGATGTAAGAGTTGCGCTCGAGCAGCAATGGCGTGCGCGTCACTGCTGCTGTGTGCAATTTGAACTGGGCCAGAAGAAGAGCTGCGACACTGTGCTAGAGCTGTGGCGTGACGCGGAGCCAACTGACGTGTGTCGTTATACCGGCACGGCAAAATTGTCGTGTTGTCGCGCCACAGATTGGGCAGAAACAGCGCAACCCACAAGGAATTCGGAAAAGAATCGCCAAGTTCCTGATGCGCCTACCCCCTCTCCCCCCCCCCCCCACCCCATCCCTGTGCTCGCTCAGTGCAGTACAGGGTCGTGGACAGTGCTTTTAAGACGTTATAGCCACTGCTACAGATAAGAAGTTCGCATAGAATCCATGGACTCAAGCGTCGTCGTCCGGTTGCAGCAAGTGAGCGCAGCAAACATCCGCGCACCGAAGAGAACCATGGCCGCAGACGTCGTCGATCCACCTACCACGAAGAAGACGATCGTGCTCTTCTCAGGGGGCTGCCTTGGATCTGCGACGAGAAGACGTTCCAAGAGGGTTTGCTACGAGCTAGATTCCGGGGTGCAACTGCAAATTTGTACAGCCGGACGAATAAGAATTGGTGCCGCCATACATCGCCGTCAAACAAACTTCATCGGATTGCGGGTAAGGCTTTCCTGTAGTCGCCGGAGCTCTCCCCGCGACATGGATCCTGAGCCCAGTGCTCTGGTCTAGGTGCCAAGCCTGGGAGGCACTTGGTCAAACACTGCCGCAACTCAACGCGGTATGTAAAGTGCGGCTAGGCGCATGACAACCGAGGCTGTGACAGACTTGGAAACGAGGGGCCAACTTGTGTTCGCTGCTGTGGGCCACATGTAACCAGTAGCCTTTGCCGGGGACGGCTGCATTCGAGACAAGACGTAAACGAAGAAGAAAGAACGGCGGCACCGTAAGACAATACCGCGCTATTAAAAGTGGCGCAGTGGTCGACTGCCGGTGGTGGCACATCAGGCGCAGCAAGTGCAGAACGTGAGCGCCATACTGGCGGCCGCGGTTTGCAGAGCCACCAGGCAGCTCTTAAGGCCGTCTTCGTTGCGGAGACAGAAGCGTAGAGACAGCTGCGGCAAGTGCGCTTGTTGCTGGCACACGACTTCGGTGCGGACACTAAAGAAGACGAGGCGACACCTGCCACAGCTCCCCAAAGGAGCAGGAAGCGGAGAAACAGCATCACAGCCGATCACAGAAGAAGAACACGTGTGCCGCCGCAAAAGCACCGAAACACATTGGCTCCGAGCAGCTCTGCTCCGATGACTGGCTGCTATGGCGATAAGGAAACTCATGGGCATCAGTTCTCACAGCTCACAAAGCACCTCACTGTGCTACCGCACAGATTAGCACTGACCTCCCATACGAATAGATGCACTTGGTACGATATCCGCTTGAGTGATACCCGCTTTAGATAAATGTGCCCTTGCATGACTTGTCGTAGGTAGCAGGATAACAGCTACTGCTCTTACCACCCAACCCAACAATCGCAGAGGGGCATTTACCTTGACTCATGCCTTCGCACTCTTTTTCCTCTGCCCTTCACTTATCCTTCGTTCAGTGTTGTACCAAATCTATCTCCAGATGAGTGCATGTTAATCGTTAATCCCAACCAGACTTAGACAAACATCGCAGTACCCACATCATGCGAAAATCTCACTTAGTGAACACTAACCCTTACGCAGAGGTGGCAGTGTTGGCCATAGTGCCTGTGTGGGTGTGGTGGGGCTCAACCCTATTTAAATGAAAAGAAAAAAGAACGACGAAGTTGGTGTTTCATCTCATCTGAAATGTGTCGGCTCCTCTGCAGATCACCCTATGTTGAGTACGGATGGCATTGTCCTCTTTGAAGACAGGAAGATACAGGGTGAATAAACGACAAAGCGCATCCTGTATGTTAAAGCGGAAAGGATCTATAAGGCTATGCTGCCACACACGTTTGCTTCCTCCTTTTCTTTTGTACAGTCCAGAAAACCGATGCTGCAACACAAATGGAGTTTGCGAGTGTCTGCATTTGTCAGTGCAGTTCTGCTTCAGCAGTAATTTCGAAGCTCATACATGCCCCTGAACAATAGGAAAGTCTGTGGTTGCCACTGTTGCAGAGCTCCATGACTCTCCAAGAGTTGTATCTGGTGCACCACCCAACGCTGCCACTACCACACCCTTGGTTGTGGCTCCAAAGCATACCCAGCTTAAAAAATTAACGAATTAGCCACTGAATGAGATAGAAGTTAAGCAGTTGGAAATAAGCAGTCTGATGACGTCAACGTCGCTCTATCTGACAACTCTCACGATTCGTCTTCAGATCCGGTAGACCCTTATGTCGGCCTGGAGCACACATCTCACCCAAACATTAAGCCTTTACCCGCTACAGGCTCACTTTCCTGACAGAAACAGCCAGTGACATGCAACCCTACGTTAAATGGGACACATACTGAAGTGTAACATTCATGGATTCAGGACACATGCGGAAGAACTGGAAGTCCTAGCACAGAAACGCCCCCTGTGCTTCTGTTTGGAGGAAATACATTTTGAAGTAAGTGACGCCCCTGTACTATGTGGCTGTAGTCTTCATTGCAAGGATAACCCAAGTGAGCAAGCGGCCAAGAGAGATGTTGCTGCATTTGTCAATAACACAAACTACTCCTCTGCTCAATATCTGTCGCTGCACTTATCTCCGCAGGACGCATTAGAGACTCTCACATACCTTATGCAAAATCTCCCCCACATATTACCCCTACTACGTGATTTTTGATTGCCCATGATGTTCCATAGGACTCAAAATACACTTACACTAGGGGTCGAGTCTTGGAGAACTTTATGATATCTCAACGGCTGCGCATCCTCTACACAGGTGGTCCCACATTTTGCAGTTACTACTGGGTCATCCTCAGCCATTGGCTTCTCTTTCGGCTCTCCAGCCCTTGCTGACTCGCTCAACTGGAAGTAACTGATGGCCTTCATTCCAATAACCATTTCCCAATGTGGATCCACCTACTGGATAGAGCATTACTTGTACAGAAACAACTGAAATGGATGCCAGAAGGCCTAACTGGACATTGTTGGCTTTATTTGAACGTGACCACATCATCCAGAAAAGTGTGGAGCACGTCAGAACGAGTGATCCATCATGACACAGAATTATCCGCCCAAAGTCCTCAGGTCACCTTAGGACGCAACGACTACCTTGGTGGATTTATGAGTGCCACTCAGTACTCGGATTCAGCCATGCGACTTTTTGATGGTTTAAATGCCGTCCAAGGGCACACAACATCCCAGCCTTTCGAAATATGAGGGCCATGTCTCCTGGTCTTCAACAGCCCTTGCACTTGTTCTACGAAAATGTGGGAAGTCATAAGGAGGATTCCCGGTAAACACAGTCGTTTCCCAAATGCAGCAATTCTGAAGGGAAGGGGGGGGGGGGGGGTGTCTCCAAACAACGCCCAGAGATAATTCTCAGATGACGGCAGAGCATTTTGCAAAGACAACTGCCAATACCAGCCAGGATTAGGCAGTCTAACATTACTACACAACTGTATAGAGGGCATGTTGGAATTCAGATCAACAATTATGATCTTACAACTGCCCTTTCTCCGGTGTGATTTGGACTAAGTAAAGTCTGGGGCTCGTGGTACTGCGGCCAGTCACTACCAAATTCAGTACTAAATGTTTCGAAATTTACCAACAGTGTCATAGAATATCCTTATCAACTATTTCAGTTCGGTATGGCACAGGCCAATTTCCCGGTTTGTGGAGAGGGGCAATTTTGATACTTCTCAAACAAGGAAAGCACTGAAAACGTGGCTTTCAGCACTATGAGGCAGGACTCGAACTTGCGACCGTAGCAGCAGCGCGGATTCTGGCTGATGCGACTAGAACCACTCCGCCACAGCTGCCGGCACAAAGCACAGCACTTATCCCAGAGTCGCCTTAAAGAACTGTGTGGAAAAGACCTGAAGCGAATGGTTACCCGTTAGCCACTGTCATTGTAGATTCCGGAGATTTAGGTCCGCTGTCGACAACCTGACCCTGACAGAGGTTCATATTCAGTAGACTTTCATAGGTAAACATCACTGTCTTGGTTTATTTTTTGACATCAGTAAGGTGTACGACCACACTTGGAGACACAATTTTCTCGTGCGACTTCATTGATGAAGTTTTCGTTGCCACCTCCCTATCTTCATAAGGTCCTTCCTGTCTAAGTGTTTTTTTAGGTCCAGAGTTGCTGATACACAGTTGGATCATTTTCAGTGAGAAAACAGTGTCCTTCACACCAACGCTTTAAGTGTTACCCTCTTTTCTATAACCACAAACAGTATCACGTCTATGGCAATAAATCCTGCCAATGCGGCTTATTTGTGGATGATTTAGGTTTTTTTGCAACTTAGAGCGCAGAGGTTAGAGATGTGGGCAGCAAAGACAGGTTTTCAGTTCTCTGCAGATAACTGTGTATGTGTGCTCGTTTAGTCGTTCTCGTCGTATTTTTAATTTAACTTACTTGCACAAGAGAGACATCATTCTACATTTTAAAGACTAAGGGTTCAGGGTCTCACTTTTTACTCCAAATGTACGTGGTTACCACAGCTGACAGATCTGAAAGCCACAAACCCAGAATGTACTGAATATCTTGAAGAGTCTTAGCCACAGATCATGGGGAGCGGACAGGGCACGTCTGCAGCAGGTTTATAGGGATATCGTGCGATAGCGGCTGACTGTCGGTGCGCAGCGTGGTCCTGTTATCAGAAGATTATTGATGCTGTCCACCATGAGAGGATATGGTTGACCACCGGCGCTTGTAGTATCATCGCCATACCCTGTCCCTGTGCTGAGACGAGTGGACCACCACTCGGCATCCGGCGCCAGCGTATCGGTTCCTCGCTGCTTCGAATTCACCTGCACGCGATATTGTTGCCCGCCCAATCCTCGAACGCGTTTTTTCCAAATGTCCACAAGCAATAAGGTTGTAACGGATCTGCACACAGCGTATGTTGGATTCACTTAGTGTGGAGCAAGTACAACCCCCAAATAGGAGTTCTAATCGCTTGCGTCTCTGGTTACTACAAAGGCCTGAACTGATTTTATACTTAGTGCAGAACAGGAGAGATTCCACTCCTGTATATGTTCTTAATACTTTTTTCTATGACATTCTGCCTGATTACCACATCTCTGTAGCCGTATTTGCGGACAGAGCCAAACAGTGGAATCCTTTGGTTGCTCTGTTGTTTTCTCTGATCGTATCCTCAAGATTCGACTTGTTCAAGACTTTATTGACTTCAAGACAGAGCTAAACAGGACCTTTCAGGCACTGGGGCAGATGAGACATACATTTGAGTGCTAAATTCCCTGAGCGTCCTTCACTACATATTGCTTGTACGTAGCAGACAAAGTAGTCTAGAATATCCTGGACGACCTCCTCTGACTACAAAGGATGGGGAAGGAGGTGTATTTCTATTGGCTGCAGGGAAAGAAACGTGTTGGGGGGAAAGAAGGGACGGATGTACCAGCCAAGAAGGAATGTCATGATCCTCAGCTAGTTCACTGCGTCATCCCACTGCTTTGTAACGCCGCACTATTGAGGTACAGACTCATGCGTCGATGTGAAGAGGAATAAATGAAAGTAATATGTACGGGATGTTCAAAAACCCTCTCCGCGGTGCCGTGTGATTGTTAGCCGCGCGTGCCGTATGCCGCAGTGAATATACCGAAATGAAACTCAGTGAAATAAAAGTTATTAATTTATTGAATACTGATTTTTACTTACATATTTTCACATTTAAAGTTGAAAGTGTCCCCCCTGTTGTTCAATACACAATTCAATTCGTCTTATCATGTTAACAAACACAAGCTGTAACATTTCTTCTGTAACAGAAGCAGTGAAAGTGGATATTGTACTTCTGAATTCATCGAAGAATTTTGGATAGTTTTTATGGGTAGTAGCTTTCGCTGCACCCCAGAAAAAAAAGTCAGGTGGTGTTAGGTCAGGCGATCGCGGAGGCCAAAGTCGCTGTGAAATTAAGTGAGAACCAAAAACGTCAGCAAGCGGTGACATTGAAATGCGAGCTGTATGCGCGGTTGCTCCACCTTGTTGAAAACAACCGCTCACTTAACCCAAGTTCTCCTAAGAATGAGTACAGAATATCACTGCTGTAACATTGTGCTTTGCTTTTATGGCTTCGTCGAAACATATGGGACCCACTATCCGACGTCTAGAAATTGCAATCCAAACTCCTATTTTCTCAGAATGAAGTGGTTCCTCATGAATACACAATGGATTTTCAGTATTCCACATATGAGAATTTTGGGAGTACCCGGATAAATGAAATCACGCCTCATCAGTGAAGAAGTTTCATTAAAAGTATCCCTTCCATTTTGTTAAACGTAATTTTTAAACCATTGACAATAATGCAGTCTCCTGCCATGATCAGTATTTTTCAGTTCTTGCACGACTGTCACTTTGTGTGGCAAAAGTTCTAATTTTTATCCTTAAAGCTGTGTGGGCCGTTGCCGGCCTAACGTCGATTTCCTGGGCGAGTTTTCTTACTGACTTGTTTGGACTCATGGACGTTTTATCGGAAATATCGAGTGGTTTATCCTGAGACAAAACGCTAGGACGACCATTTCTCGGTGCATCTGTCACTGAACCCGAACTTCGAAATTTGTTAATCAAATCTCGCACAGAATGGCGATGTGTCTCCTGGAAAACTGAATTAAATTCTTGACGAACTGGAACTGTGTATTTACCGCCAGTTTTGAACACTTGTTCGACTAAAAACATACGTTCTTATATGTTTAGCATTTTAACAGTGACAAAAACGAATCAAACGAATAGAGGAACTAAACTTAAACGTTCACGTCAACACGTAGCGACACAAGACAACGACGCTACTGACTGTGGCTGAGATAAACAAAGCAGTGGAATGTTGGGAGAATCCACTTGAAAGGAAGTAACCCGGGCAGGCGAACAATCATACGGCACTGCGGAGAGACTTTTTGAACACCCCGTATTAAAAAAAAATATGTCTAGTTAAGCCCACAACGTGGCCACAGTGTACCTATTTCCAGTCACATATACGACATGACATGTTGCTTACACATCTTTGCACTGGTTACAGCCCTTTCATGCACAACTTCTTGTTGTAACAAGGGATTCTCCAATGCGTAGTGCTTGTTGGGTACAGATCATAGGCCACCACATTTTACTATACTGTGTTTTATCATTCGTCCCAAAGGGCAGCAGCTCATTTTCCGAAAAATTCGTCTCGTGTTTTAGGTGAAAATCAAACAAACGTGATACAACTTTTAAAATCTATTAATTGTCCGACTGGTTTCCTGAAAATTTGGTTCAAATGGCTCTGAGCAGTATGGGACTCAACTGCTGTGGTCATAAGTCCCCTAAAACTTAGAACTACTTAAACCTAACTAACCTAAGGACATCACACACATCCATGCCCGAGGCAGGATTCGAACCTGCGACCGTAGCAGTCGCACGCTTCCGGACTGCGCGCCTAGAACCGCGAGACCACCGCGGCCGGCGGAAAATTTGGGGTGCTGTTTTCAGTGTGTTTATCAGTGCAGCTGGTACACTCACGCGTTTTTGTGACTGATCAGCCAGCCACATAGTGACGTGAATGTCTTTTAGTTTTTTTCCGAAACTTATTCCCTTTCCGCTGTTGCCATTTATCGGGGCGCACTCAGCCTCGTGATGCCAACTGAGGAGCTACTGGACCGAATACTAGCGGCTACGGTCAAAGACAACCATCATAACGACCGGAAGAGCGGTGTGTTGACCACACGCCCCTCCTATCCACATCCTCGTCTGAGGAGAATACGGCGATCGGAAGGTCCCGATGGGCCACTTGTGTCCTCAAGACGGAGTGCATTCCCTTTTAATCGACAGTTTTCACTCGTCTCCCTATTTGTCTCATTGTTTTTCAACTGGACTCGTGTGTTTGAGCCGGTGCTCATGGGTGAGACTGACTGGCAGAGAGCGACTGCGATTACATCTCAGTTTCGTTATAATTGCTCCTTCGCGTTTTCTTTGTTTTATCCACATTCGTTTCAATTGATCTTCATGTGGGCGACGACACCCTTCAAGCTGAATGCCCGTAACCCACAAACACAGCACACAAAACAATGACATATTTCCTACACTAGTTTCACTATACAGTGTTAACTGCGTCTCTTTTCATTCGTCTCCCTCCGTATGGCGTGTTTATTTCCTGGCTACTGTACCCTACTATGAAACACATTCGTCTTTTCTTCACATGTCACACTGTGTATCGTGCTTGTGCAGCTTTGGGATAGCAGATAAGTAAAGGCGAATACGCCATAACCAGAGATACTAGTGTCACAAAGCACGCATAGGATCCCAAACCTAACCAAAAAGGACCTCATACTAAATCTGGTTTCGCCATTTTGTATATACTCTACAAGTTATTGCTCAAGGTACCCATCAACGTATTTAATTCGTTAACATAATACATGTCATGTCGATGTCCCAAAATAACCAACTAGTTCATCTCTAGTTTCTCTTCGTCATACACAGCCGAGTACATCCACTGTCCCCACTTGAACTCGTGGATATCACGACATAGTTACTGCTCTCTACATCATGAAACACTAATCGACATTTAATGTTATAGAATATTTCATACATTTCACTAATTCGTCACACACAAAATAATATCTACAAATAAAAATACTCTTAGAAACAAAAGTACATTTTGCTAATTCCTCATACGCAAAATGATATCTACAAATAAAGAAAACTCTCAGGATTAAAAATACCGTTGAATATTTTCCACTGACAATCAAATTCCAGCACCATATTTCACGAAACGCAGTTAAATGCTGACCAAACACAAACCCATAAAAACCTTTACCCAAATTCACAACAATGAAAAATCAGGATAACGACTGACGTTTGCTCACCAAACTTACCTAGGAAGAAGTAAAACTAGGACAAGCTCTTGCTACTAACAACTACTTTTAAATTATTGTCGGTCATTCATCGTTCTTATATTTCTACTTAAATTTTCAGTGAGGTAAACTTAGGTGAAAAGAAAATTTGACTACGAAAATCTGAGGATCGTCAGCTTTTGGACTTTCATCCTGCACAGGACTCAGCAGAATCTTATTAGGTGACTCATAAGGCAAATGTGTAAGTACAAAAAATTGTCATATTTCGGAATACTGACTCAGGATCGTCCGAATCTTAAGTGGGGTATGTTGTAGTCTGTTCATGCTGATCTATAGAGAAGGATAGTACCCCGTAAGGTCACGAAAATTTGAGGAGCAGTAGTGTTAATGATTGGTATTTACTAGTGGTGGCCCATTCAGCCATCACAATTTGCGTACCACACCACACACTATGTTTTTGAGAGACATTTCATCTATGACAGAAAGAAGAGGCCGTTGTAACGATTAGGTTTAATATCGGAAAGTAAGACACGACCGAACATTTACTTCTTACATATAGAGTTCCAGTAAGAGATTCTAACTTTGGCACAATTGTTGAACATGATAAATGCCGAGTTTAGTATACGAATACGTCCAGTGACTGTAAGTGTGGTTAGTAAATTACAGGAAGAACACGAAATAACAGTTTCGAAAAGGAATGAGATCGTCGAAGGTTATACTTAAAGGAAATTAAGTACCCACAAAGAATTAAAATGGAGTAACTGACCCTTGAAGGACATGAATTATTATCGCGTCCACACCGAATGAGCAATCACAATGATTATCTTGTAAACCTCGTCTTGTAACACGGAAGGCAGTGGAGACGGCGGCTGGAGATTGAGATGAGGTCGTTCTCTGTTCTGAGTTCTCAAGTGGAGACATGCTGCTGTGCCGCTGCATGGTTCTCCTCATCATTCGTCCAGCAGCCTCTGTCACTACTCTACTGCACTTTAGCACTGGTCACCACTCTTCAAACTCCTAACATGAAGTGTACTCTTCCATCGCCTGATATGATGTCATTACTCTTCAGGTACCTAGGGATCTCGCCTGCCATTGATAACAGATATTGCGAGATCTGACCAGTACAACTCAAGCAGAGATATTATACAATTTCCTACTGTTTCGGGTTTTTTATATTTCCAACCAAAAGTGCTCTGGGGCGAGAAAACAAGCACAAACTCTCTCCCATATTATGGTATAATTTCGAAACAGACCTGTGAGATGACCGACATGTAAACACTGTTGAGGAAGTTTGAGCTCTACAAAAAATAACAGTAAGAACTAACCAGAACACTCGATTCTAAAATTTAAGGCAAACGTTATTTTGTTTGCTCCGTGATTTGGGCAGGAGAAGCGAGACCTTGCTAAAGATTCCTTATCTTACTGAAATGCTTTCTCTGTACAATAATGTGTCTTGCACAGAAGAAAGCTGTCCCTTGTCTCCTCCAGCGAGAGTGGGATGAGAGACGCAAATGGACGTGAACGTCAGTACGTTTACCTGAGGCGGCGACTTCTCCTCAGGCTCTGAACATGTTTATGGTAGTCATTTCCTCTTAAAAGTACTCCTATCGTTTGCTAGTCAGCTTCTAAGCTTAAGAATGTGCTGTCCCTTTATCGTACTAAGATGAAAGGTGTAAAAAGGCAATAAAATGGACAGTCACTGCAGGTACTGAATCACGATTTCAATTATAATGCGTCGGTAACAGAATACTTGATCAAGGGGAACGAGCATAAAAGTATTCTGAAATACAACGCAGAGAAAAATTGCCGTGTAACGATATGATAATCCAGTATCACTCAGGTTGAGTGGACTAAAGCAGAAACTTCACACCAACACATTTAAGGATGTCACTATACTGGAGATTCTTGAATAGCACCACCGAATAGAACTCACGATATAACATCACTTACATGATGACATACCGGGTGATCAAAAAGTCAGTATAAATTTTAAAACTGAATAAATCACGGAATAATGTATATAGGGAGGTACAAATTGACACACATGCTTGGAATGACATGGGGTTTAATTAGAAACAACAAATAAAAAAGTTCAAAAAATGTCTGACAGATGGCGCTTCATCTGATCAGAATAGCAATAATTAGCACAACAAAGTAAGACTAAGCAAAGATGAAGTTCTTTACAGGAAATGCGCAATATGTCCACCATCATTCCTCAACAATAGCTTTAGTCGAGGAATAATGTTGTGAACAGAACTGGAAAGCAGGTCCGGGGTTATGGTGAGGCATTGGCGTCGGATGTTGTCTTACAGCATCCCATAGAGATGTCGGTCGATCGCGATACACTTGCGACTTTAGGTAACTCCAAAGCCAATAATCGCACGTACTGAGGTCTGGGGACCTGGGAGGCCCAGCGTGGCGAAAGTGGCGGCTGAGCACACTATCATCACGAAAAGACGCGTGCAAGAGATCTTTCACGCGTCTAGCAATATTGCGTGGTTCTAATAAAACCCCATGTCATTCCAAGCATGTGTGTTAACTTTTACCTCTCTATCTACATTATTCCGTGGTTTATTAAGTTTTCAGATTTATACTGACTTTTTGATCACCTCGTATTTACAGGCACTTTTGTGTAAACTGTAACTGACGGTTAAACATCATTATTTTCACGTCAGCCGGCTGTTTCTGTGATGAGTTTGCCAGACCTCTACGGAAAAAGAAAAAATGTGTTTATTACTGGATTTCATTTTTTTTTCAGCACTCATCTTCACTGGCGATAATATATACATGGCAGCTGTCTTGCTACACCGCTCAACAGCATTGTCATTTGAGATTTCCCACACGTCTAGGTGAATGATTTGCTGATAAATGTTAATATATATAATTTTTTTACCAGCAGTGTATGGAACTTTTAAGAAATAATTTTTATCATCTCCATTTTTCTTATTAAAATAGTAAATAATCTCTACAGTTAATTCGCTACTGCTGCGACTAAAAAAAGAAGGAATAGTATTATAATACTTGCCGCTAAATGAAAACAATGCTGGGCGACAGTTCTCACTGGAACTTGTATGGGTTCAGTGAGCGGGTATTTGAAGTTATGGCCACTGATGTATGTGCCTGTAGTCTAAACACATCATTAACTCACTGTCATAGGAGAATGATCACTGCATAACATTTGTGGATTCGAAGACATTCTCGAAGTAATTATTCCAGAATAACCCACGAAGATTCAGCTGATGGATTATGCGTTTGAAGGGAGAAACAAGAGGGAGACAGTCTTGCTTATTACATATCCGATCGGCTGAAAAGTAGATAAATGTGAAGGGTGCTTCTAGACCTTTATGGGAAACTTACCGAGATCGTAGTTTAAAAGGTGTTGACCAATATATTTTTCCTGCATAACTTTGCCTTTTCTACGTGATACTTCCCATAGGCTGCCTCAAGTGTTTAAATGTGATTTGCTTGTTTGTAAGTACGAACCTTGCTATAAACAGTATGATGTGAATTCATGATGTGAGGTTGATGGTCCTACTCCTATTAATATCTACTTTGAGGGATGTAAAAAGAAAGAAATGGCTCTGAGTACGATGGGACTTAACTGCTGTGGTCATCAGTCCCCTAGAACTTTGAATTACTTAAACCTAACTATCCTAAGGACATCACACACATCCATGCCCGAGGCAGGATTCGAATCTGCGACCGTAGTGGTCGCGCGGTTCCAGACTGTAGCGCCTAGAACCGCTTGACCACTCTGGCCGGCTAAAAATAAAGAAGAAATAAATAAATGATGGTCTCATAAAGTATTATTTCTTCCTTAACCCCTTAACTACCGTTGATTTTGGCAGCAGTCCACAGCCCTGCAGACGGAGGACTGTTGAAGTCAGCTGCGATAGAGGCATTCCCTATGGTGAACTGCTGTAGTGCAACGTATTTCCGGTAGATAGCGTGGTCAGTCACTTAGTATTGTGGTACGTGAAAAGGATTTTGGGCGTTAAGGTAGTAGTGCGCTGCGATCGGAGGAACATTTGCCATTGATATTCCCAAACTCTATCGAGTCCTCTCTGTCCTGTGGAGGTATTACTTCAGTGCAAATTTTATTTTCGGAATGAGAAAATTTGTTTATTCAGACGAAGAAGCCTTGAAGCTGACACCAAATATCAAGGTGAGCAATTAAAGTGACTCTGATAATGATTCATTACTAGGAGCATGAGGGGCACAACGCTCAACTTCTGCAAACCAATCAATGATAACAGATTGTAAGAGGTCCGAGCAGATGTAATTTCGATGTATTGCTCATGCGCTGACTGTAATAGGCAAGGTATAAGAGAATCTCTGACCAGAGAGCAGTGTTGACTGCAGTAGGAACTGTGTAGCTGTAGCAGTAAGTTGTTGCTAGTCTGGAGTCTGCTCTGGTCTGATCTGGTGTATCGTGTCGGCTGGCCCGGTCGCGGTGCAGCGATGCCGGAGCCTGAGGATTATATAGAATTGTAATGACAAAAGTTTCGTGCAGTACGCTATTTGACTAGCCTGGATCCCTGCTGCTCCTATTGGACAGTCTTATTGTCCGCTGACTCAAGGAAATACGCAGCTTTTGTCCATGGTGGAAGAAGTTATTAGGTTTGTGTTTTATCGATTGGTCTTAATGTAAGTTCTGGGGTGTTTATTATAGCAATAGATACAGATTTTGGACCGTATCTCCCAGTCAAAGTAACATAATATGTTGATGATACCTTGATTGCAAACGCTTCATGGAGAGAACGACTCGAATTATTGGACTGAACATTGCAGAAATCAAAATTTGGTCGTGAGGAACTACAATATTTCGGTCGTGTCATTTCTCCAGCAAGATCGCAACCTAATAAATGTAGTGAAAACGTTTCGGGCTTGGAACATAAAACGGCAGTTGAAACCTTTCCCTTGTCTTTTTTCGTTTTCTCGTCGTTTTGCTCCTGGACAATTACTAATGTTCCAGCTTGGCTGACTTTATTAAAAAATATTCCAGCTAGGCTGACTCCATTAAAAACAATGTTGCCTGCCATAGGTCAGAAATCTGTGAAGCAGATTTCGATGTAGTAAAGAATATTCTGAAATACTACTTCATCCTGACATGAATTTATACTTTTGCGTGAGACTTCTTTTCCGTTTGCATATCTGTTTCAAGTACCTGAAAATGACCCAAAAATTGAGGTTAAGTGTGAAAGTGGATATATTGCCATTTATTTAGAAGCATTGAAACTAATATGAGATTCTTCGTGCAATTTTTTCGTGAGGAGGTGTTTTCGTCGTGCCCCACTATTGCACAACTAAAATTTCAGAGAAATTGCAAATGTTGGAGAACTGTCGTCAAGTGAACAGTATTTTTCTATTTACAGCGGAATTTTCTGGAAATATAGGAATCAGCACTGAAATAGTAGATCCTGATGGATCCCTTCATTCGATAATTAATCGACTAAACTTAAATTGCAAAACAGGGGCTCATATCAGAAGGGCTATGTTGCGCAATTCAAAATGTTGCAGCATGTAATACTTTTGAGGAATTTTTGAAGAAATTTTTAGAATAATGTTGGTCATAGTGTAAGCAGATGGAACTGCGTCATGAACGTGTACGTGCACATCCATATAGATCTGGGAATAATAGGAAAATGGAAGTGTACTGAAGACCGGTACAGAAAATTGCAGCACATTACTGTGCTAGTTCCTGAAGAAAATGTAGTAATGACTATGCATTCGAATTTAATTTTGGATGTGAGAAGATGTATTAATGTGTGAGAACGTAATTTGGAGACCTTTTCGAGGAAACTGGAGGGCAAGCAAATAGGTGGAACGAAGACAGTGTCAGAAATTTTTATGGTAATCTAAGTTTGTATAATCCAGGGAACAATAACGAAGATTGTTAAGATCAAATCACAAGAGCAGATAGAGACAGAAGAGAAGGAAGTGGCTCCAGATACGGTGGGGCTCTAGGTAGACAATTTTACTACTGGGTTAATGAGGGAAACACTGCCCACAACAGTTAGACGTCTAGTTAGTGTTGACTATGTGCATAGGTCCAGTGCATGCGGTAAACAAGTGACAGTAAAACGTTTCAGTTAAATAACAGCTATAAGGGAAATACTGCAAATAAAGAGAGATGTTTGTCTATTTTGGATTGATAATAACAAAAGTCGATGGAATATAGAACAAGAGTTGTAACTTGAAAAGGATTCAATTTCGAATAAGGGAAGATGAATAGAGGCAAACAAACATATTTTGTATTATGGACAAAGGCTGCATAGATGATTAGTGTTATTCAGCATTAAGTTGGTGTAGGTATAACAGTTTGATCTGTAACGTTAGACAAAGTGAAGATAAAATCACAACGACTTGTAAGTTGGATGAGATAGATAGTGATTGTGACGAAGTTTTTCGTAACACCAGGGTAGATATTTCCACTTACAGGATAATGTGTGAAGAGTATGTGGAGGAGGTTAACAGGTAAAGTGTTGTTCTTAAAGAATATTCAGAAAAAAAGTGAGGGTTTGCTAATGGCAGTTATAAAAGATGTGTAGTGGACATCAGTGAAATTAGTGATGACGATAGAGTAAAGTACAGTAGCGATGATAATGAATTAAGCGATTATGGGGAAAACTGAGAAGGTTATGGATCAAATGGGCAACAGATCACTTTGGTGCAATGGTTGTCGGCATATAGAATCTGCGGAGGAGAAGGAAACGACGGGTACACGTAGGCAGTTTACTGGAGGATCTGAGTAACATTATGGAAATTAAAAGTTTGATGAAATGTATTTGGCCGGCCGAGGCTTTTGAATAGGATCAGTTGAGGGAAGACCATGAAGATGATCTGTATAAAAAGGGACAACCCATTCTAATTATTAACATTTGTGACCTAAAAGAAAAGTTACTTTTTATGAGAAAGATAATTATTAGGAGATTTTTAAAACATTTACATGAGACTTGAGATAACATTACCACATATGCGCGAGGCTGCTTTTACCTTATACATTAATACATTAATACTCAGGCTCCGGCATCGCTGCACCGCGACCGGGCCAGCCAACACGATACACCTGACCAGACCAGAGCAGACTCCCGACTACCAACAACTTACTGCTACAGCTACACAGTTCCTACTGCAGTCAACACTGCTCTCTGGTCAGAGATTCTCTTTACCTTGCCTATTGCAGGCAGCGCATGAGCAATACATCGAAATTACATCTGCTCGGACCTCTTACAAGATGTACTGACGTTCTTAATCACATTGGTGTTGTCTGGCCATTGACACTACCAGACCCAGGAATATCTGATGATTCATCGGAAGACGAGGAGGAAAGCGAAGGAGGAACCGCACCTCCATGTTTTAAAGAGAAAGTAGTATCGTCAAGTAATAATCAAATACCGTGAAGACATCAGTTTTCATCCACCGGTTGTGACTGAAAACTGCAATTGATCCTACTGTTCTTAGCTTTTCTCGCCTGTTTGTAAGTGAAAAAATTTGTCTCACATTTGAGCAAAACAAGTAGATATTTCACTCAATGTTCTGTACAACTGATGAACAGAACAGAGAGGGGAGAGACCTGACACCAAATGAATTTTTTATTTTTATAACTATATCTCAGAATATGACATAAGAAAAAATTGTCTCTACCGGAGAGCTAGTTGAAACATCCGCTTCTGGAAAACCAGACTTCCTTACTGCTTCTTTCTCGAACCAGATTTTTATCCCTTCTACAATTTTTGCGCTTCAGTGACAATACTTTAGAAACAACAGTCCGCTTGTACAAACTTCATCCCATTTTAGGTAAGTTTCATAGTGCTTGAAACAATATTTATGCACATTTGAGGGATGCATTACTAGTCCCCCTCAAAGGGAGAGTAAAATTAAAACACTGTATCCCAGCAAAACAAAATCGTTTTTGAATCAAAACGAATTTGATCCGTTATGTTTAAACGCACTATGTTTTAGGCGTTATCGTTAGTTGCGGATGTGACACAGATGTCACCAAACGCAATCTATGGATCTTTAATTCAACCATATTTGCAGAAGAGCCGTACATTATTTCGTGAAAATTGGCACACAAGCAGAACACTCTTCTGTTGGTTGTATGATCCAGCAACTAATGTGTGTGATACAGTGCTGCGCAAAAGAAAACGTATTCGAAAATGGCAGAGAAATTGCAAAAAGTATCATTGACAGTTCTGTTTCGGGGCTAATGTTGGTGTGACAGAAGCGATGTCTACATCCGATCAGTTTTCATTCAGGTATCTGACTGCCACGCCGTGGAACTAGGTTCGATTCCCTCGAGGGACAGAAATTTTCTTTTTCTCTCTCGGTCACTGTGTGTGGTGTTGTGCTCACCATCTTTTCATCATCGACACGCAAATCGCCCGGTGTGGCGTCAGCTGACAAGACTTGTAACTCAGTGGCCGAACTTCCTCTGGTGGTGACTCCCGGCTATCAGTGCCACACAATCGTTTGATATCATTCAGCATACAGAAGAATGCTGAAGATTAGATGGGTAGATCACATATCTAATGAGGAAGTCTTGAACAGGATTGGGGAGAAGAGAAGTTGTGGCACAACTTGACTAGAAGAAGGGATCGGTTGGTAGGACATGTTCTGAGGCATCAAGGGACCACCAATTTAGTATTGGAGGGCAGCGTGGAGGGTAAAAATCGTAGAGGGAGACCAAGAGATGAATACACTAAGCAGATTCAGAAGGATGTAGGTTGCGGTAGGTACTGGGAGACGAAGAAACTTGCACAGGATAGAGCAGCATGGAGAGCTGCATCAAACCGGTCTCAGGACTGAAGACCACAACAACAACAAACATCATTCAGCAGACATGCAACAGATATCTTTGAAATACGCCAGAGTGGTTGCGAAACGTAGGAAGCCTTCAGCTGTGATCGATTGTAACAATTCAGTCTCAACCCATGACGAAGTGATAGCATCATGAAGACAGTGGAAAGTGCCAAGAAAACCACGAAATGGTAATACAATATTTTCTTCCGGCTAATAGACAGGACGTTGTTCAGTGCATTTTGTCTTTACAAATAGTTAACCGGTAAACTGCCGAATGTGAATTCCTGGTCGGGCTTGAAGCAGGAAATGTTGGCAAAAGACAGTCAACAGAAGAAGTCCAAGTGGAGGTTTCTACCGAATTGATGTCCCACGTAGGCTGACTATTGCTCTTCTTCCTCTTCGACAACTGCCAAAGTGTGGAGCATGTGCTGAACACAAGAAAAAAAAAATTACAGCGAACGACAGCGACAAGCATTTTCTGTAAAGCCAGCAAGAAAGCACTGTGTGAATTTCCTTGTTTTCCTAAGTTCCTTGAAATGAAGTTCATATTGCATGGTGTTGATTCGTACGTTGCGTCAAATTTTTGCGTGTGATTATTGTACCTACTTTACTGTATAAAAACCAAAGATAAACAGCAGACTCGGTGTTTATTACAATATTCTCAGATAAGAGTTAATTACGTGAACAATGTGTGCAACACTGCTGTAGAAACTCAGTACGTTCTGCCCTGTCGACTCTTGTGAAATATATACAATACACCTACTGTTTGTTATGAATGGAAACAAAAGGAAAACGATGTTCATTTTTGCAAATGGTGAGATGTCTTATGTTGCTCCTTGTACAACGTAAAAAAATGTGGAGAAACAAGCAGTCCTGGTTGCAGTGTTTAATTTTTTTTAAGTATTATTTCCCAAAGACGTGTTTCTCATTTATTTGGGCGTCCTCGGATTGACCTACGGTAGAAATACAAGACATCACAACAGTGACGTGATCTGGTAAATACTCCTTGTCAACTGCGCGTTGTCCTAGAATATAGACTGAAAGAGAAGATGGTCGAAATTAAGCAGTTTATTAACAGTTTTTAGAAAATCGTTCATCTATAACAACTGTCATACCTTAATAAAGTAATTTCCTGCTTCCTCCTTATTGCCAATGAGGGTTGTCAAATTAGCAACAAAGCGGGTTATGTGTATATATATATATATATATATAAAAGTATCATTGAGTCATCTTCCGTTTTATTACACTTTATAGGACACGGCGCAGTGCCTTTAAGGCTTTGAGAAGGAGCATTTACCAGCTGTGATACTTTATGATCGGTATCCCATGTGCCTATCGCTACCAAATATCAATAAGTTGTTTAACATTTTCTTGGTAAGCCAGTCTCACTAAATAGGTTCACACCACTATTCTGAATTGTATTTCCTCCTTAGGCCAATCCGAAAATACAACACGCCATTGGGAAATAATGATACTAATAACAGAAATTTAAAACTGGATCCTAGACGGCTTTTTTCTTCGTACCATACATGCTGGTTGCTGTACTAACACCGATAAGAAATGGAAAACGTAAAAAAGTATTACCTGATGATGAGTCAGCAATAATAAGATTGTGTAGTACGCAATGTAATTGTTGACATGCGAGTAAGCACAAGAAT